>NC_077229.1:330157611-331622611 GCF_027887165.1 Monodelphis domestica | reverse complement strand
TTCAATTTTGTGAAGGTAGAATATATTTTTAAGGATCATACATTGGTTAATAGATATTATTTTATAACCATTTTTCCATTTTAGTTAAATTGAATATTTGAGCACCTTATTTAAGAACTTAAGACTTTTAAGGTGAAAAAAAAAATGCTTGCATTTGTCTGGAGAAAGATTGCAAATGCAGCTATCTACTGGCAATCACTTCCTATCTCTTATGTTCCCTTCCAGATACACAATACAATTCCAGATACAGAGATCTAGAGGATAGAAATAAAAACATATGAGCCAACAGCAAGGATAGTTAGTTATGGGTCTCTGCACAAGCCTGAAATTGAGCAGAATGGACAAAATATAGGAATGTATGACACTGAAATGTATAGAAGTTTATATCATGGAGAGAAAAAAGCACATGCAACTCTAAATCTGTGATCATATTATCACATATGGTTATTGAGTTAGTTGAATATAATCTAATCCAACTATCTCATTTATACAGATGAAGAAATTGGGCCCAGAAAGACTAGTTAAATGAGTTGCCCAGGGTAACAGTAAGGGGCAGATATAGGTTTCAAAAATAGAAGTTTCAAAAAAATAAGTTACCTTGACTCTAAATCCACTATTTTTTTCCATACTGCAAGTGGCTTAAAAGCGAAGCCCTCTTCCTCTAGGCAAGTATGTTCTATTTACTTTATATTTCAAAGTGAGGCTCTTCTTTGCCCTATGTTATTTCATTTTATATGTTTTAGATTATTATGTTTTAAATTTAAATTATATATGTGATACATACACTGACACATACACACATACCTATATATATATATATGAGTCATTTCAGTCATATCCAACTTCTTATGACCCCATTTGGGTTTTTCTTTTATTATCTTTTTTAACCCTTACCTTCCATCTTTGAATCAATACTGTGTATTGGTTCCAAGGCAGAAAAATGATAAGAACTAGGCAAGGAGGGGGTGTTAAGTGATTTTCCCAGGGTCACACAG
This sequence comes from Monodelphis domestica, assembly GCF_027887165.1. Classification (NCBI taxonomy): domain Eukaryota; kingdom Metazoa; phylum Chordata; class Mammalia; order Didelphimorphia; family Didelphidae; genus Monodelphis; species Monodelphis domestica. Next base: position 331,621,616 of record NC_077229.1, on the reverse strand, counting down.
AAAGGAAGTGTCCGAGGCCAGATTTGAACTAGGATCTCCTGTCTCTATGTCTGGCTCTCAATCCACTGAGCCACCCAGCTGCCCCCTATTTGGGGTTTTCTTGGCAAAGATATTGAACTAATTTTTCATTTTCTTCTCTACTTCATTTTATAGATGAGGAACCGGAGGCAATCTGGGGTAAAAGACTTTCCCAGAGACACATAGAGAGAAAGTGTCTGAGGCTAGATTTGGACTCAGGTCTTCCAGATTCAAGAACTAGTGCTCTATCCACTGTACTACCTAGATGTCTACAATAACTAGTTCTTTGAAAAAGACAGGGTTCTTTTTAAATGAAACTATTTTTATAATTATTACAACTCTCATGTGTACACGTCCCATTTTAATAATGACAAATGTGTGTGTGTGTGTGTGTGTGTGTGTCCGTAAAAGGAAAAGAGGCCTTCTTGAAATAAAATCTAAAGGAACTTGATGTTAGTTTTGTTACTTTGGATGTCTTTTGTGCCTCATATCACATTCTAAGCTGGACTAGATAAATAAGGCATTTTGATCTTATGTCTAGACGTGGGCAATTCAGAATTCTTCCTACAGAGACACTGGTAAAAATCCATCAATTCTCTTAAATAATGGTGGATTCATTCATTTATTCAGTTATTCATTCAACACATTTTTAAAAATCCAGTTTAATAAACATTTATTTAATGATCCTCTTAATGAAAACCATTGTTCTGGGTCCTCACAAGGGAGAGGGCAAAGATATATAATATTTAGATAAAACTTGGTTTCTTTTCTCATTTTTCTCATTAATACATTTACTATTACAATATCATACTAACATTTGAAAGAAACGGGCTGCTGTGGAGGAATTAAAAAAAAGAAAGGTAACAAGGAGCTTGACACCTGGAGACTGTCAAAGCCTGATATAGGTGATTGGTTCACATATGAGTTAGTAACTTGGCTATTCTGACTGTGATTTCTTTCAGTATAAATTTCTTATAATACAAGAGCTAGCCAATATTCTGACTTTGATCAGGCAACTTCACCTTCCTTCTTCTGTTTTTCATCATAAATTTGTGCTGTATTTCTGTATTCACAAGGAACTAATACACAAAATGTTCCCATGATAGAAGATTAAGGTTGAGGAGATTAAGAAACTTGTGATCAATGGGGCTGAGGACCCTATAATATTAGATGACCCTTTTGCTACATCCTATTCATTGATTTATTCAAGACATTTTTACTGATATATGATAGTCTTGCCCTGTCATTCCTCCGTGTAGAGAACTCCCTGTATGGAAACTCCTATGGATGAAGGTCAGCAATATTGTTCTACAGCCTACCCAGGTCAGTGATATCAATCTTTCCAAACTGCACCCTCACACAGCCTGTGAGCCCTCACCTTACCCCAGAAAGGGGAGGAAGTGCTCCCATTAGGCTGCTGGGCAGAGGGATGGGTCAGGTGGAGAGGAGGAAGGAACCAGTGCCCTCTGGAACACATGCCATGGGTTTGCCAACTCAGACCTAGGTCTGAGAGATTCACTGGCTTCCTTTTGGTCATGCAACTAGTATATGCCTGAGACAGGACACAAACTCTGGTATTCCTCAATCCAAGGCCATGCTGCTTCTTTCTATAGAGTGTATGGTTTGAGGATTAGAATAACTAACATATTTATAGTGTTTTTTATACTTATTTGATCCTTATAGCAATCCCCTGAAGCGTAGAGTCTAGATATTATTTTAGATGAGGAAACCAAGACACAAAGAAGTATATAATGCAGTGGAGAACACTGAAATCCCAGCTCTGTCCCTTGCAACCTAACATGTTTAACCTGGGACAAATCACTATTCTCTCCAAATCCCAATTTCCTCACTTGTAAAATGAGAGCTATTAAATAAATAACCCATATTTAAATAGAGATATATACTATATTAGTATATGTCTGTCTATACATTAATATGTATGCACACATACATGTAAGCACGTATACACATAGACCTATATACACGCATACAGAATACATATGCACACACATATCCACATATACATGTGCACAAACACATGTGTATACAAACATATGCACACATATGTATATACTTGTACATGCTGTAAAATGAAAATTAATCTCAAATAATAAAATATTATATTTAAAGATTTATTAATGATCAATTAGAAATAAAGGAATAAAAGGTAACAAAATAAAACATTACATGCCCATAGCTAATCAGCCTGCTCAAAATCCCCACTTACCACCACCATCATCTACAGGAAGTAAAGAGCCAAAGAGGGCCAGACCAGGAATACCCACTGAATGTATCCTTCTGCATATAGGAAGTACATAATGACAGGAAGTCAGTAGGCTCCTGGGAAATGCAATTTTTAGGGTAATAGATTTCCAATTACATAACACACATATACATATGAATGCATCTATACATATACACTCATGCAAACACATGCACAAATATATGCATACATACCCCCAAATTTATACACATGTGCATATATGCACATGCACATACACACATCAGCATATGCATACATACATATCAGTCGCACAAGATACATGCACATACATACATACATACATACACACACATACACTCATATACATGCTTATCTGCCTACACAAATACATTCCTTATGATTCATTGAAGAAAGCAAAATAGGATTCTTTTGATTTTGATGCTGGTTCTGTTTTCCCCATAAAACAGCTTACACTTCCATGAACACCATTAACATTATTAAAAAGTTTCTTATTTCTTTATCATAGCAAATTAAATTTATAGTGAGGATCACAGTGCACCAATTGACTCACATTCCTTACTCTGGAAACTTTGTTCTCTTTTCATCTCACTTCAGTTATTTCCAGATGCTTCAATAATAATATTTAAATCAGACATTAATATGGGCTATCTGACAGTAGTTCTATTATATGCCTTCCAAATCTAGTCCTTTTTTCTTTTGTTCTTATTTTTGAATTACTAGCAAATTTCCTTTCAGACCAGGGGCCTCTGAGTTATTTCCATACTGGATCTGGTATTCCCATCAATTTTTCCTGAGCCATTGTAGGGAACTGATTGGTGGTCATTAAGGTGTGATTCACCAATCTTGAATGTTTATGGCACTTAGTTCATTCCCATTTCATTATTAATCAATTTGAGACCTCTAATTGTGCTCTATAAAGGTTTCCAATCTCTGTTTCTCATTATTTTACAGGCCAAAGTGAATAGGTTTTAAAAAATGTCATCAAATCCTGTCAACTTTTTAATCATTTTGCACATTTCCACAGCCTCTCCTTGTTTCAGGAAAGAACCTTCTGTTGATGACTCACCTTACTTTCCAATAGGATAGTTTACCAAGTTTTGTGCATAAAAATTTAACCCCCACCCCCAAAAACACACACACCCTTATAAACTTGGAAAAGAGTTTAATTTTTTTGTTTTCCTTTAATTTTTAACATATCCTATCCATTTGAATCATATGCATGAAAGAAACTATAATCCATTGAAAAAGCCAGTCAAGTGAAGAAGGAAAGTAGAATTTTCTTAGTGTTGAAATGTCTAACGAATCTACACTGTATACCAGTGGCTTCTAAACTTTGTGTAAAAAGATTTCATTTCTTCCATATCTCCTATATCTGTCTGCTTCTCTCTTTTCATACCACATCTTACTCCAGAACTATTATAATAACTTTCTGATATGTCTTCTCAAAAACAATCTCTTCCTTCTGTAATCTACCATTTTACTCCTTGGCTCAAGAAACACCAGCAACATAATATTTTTAGGGTAAAGGACAAACTATTCTATTTGGAAATTAAAGTCCTTCACAATCTGTCTACAGTTTATCTTTTCAGATGAAATATCACTCTTTCCATTCCTTTGAAATTCTATACTTTCACTAAACTGGCCTGCTTTCTCTCCTCTCTCTCTTCACATGAAATTCCATTCTACCTCTGAACAGACTGTTTCCTCCATGACTTTTGGGACTGTTGAGGAAATCCTTATATTCCAGCCAGAGTTCTTCTTGACTGTGGAAAGATTTGTCCTGCCCTCAGGACTAGTGGAAGGGGACTGAGGTAGCTCAGAGACCCATCCTCTTGTCTTTAAGGGATTGTGGGGAGTAGAAGTCACGAGAGTATGAAAATGGAAAGGAGTAGCTGCAGCTTAGCTTATATGGGAGGCAGATTCATTAGGAGCCAGCAGAACGGGTAGTAAAGCAGAGTTAGCAGGACCCTGGAAACTGACAGTGAGATTGATTCATGTATAAGATGTGGGTTGTATTCCTGGAAACTCTCTAGGACTAAAGAGTTGATAGTGATTCTTCATTTCCCCTCTACCAATTGACCCCTTCTCTTCTCTCACAGGAGAAGAGATTATGCATTGCAAAAAGTTTTGTTTATCTTTCTTTGTTTAAACATTTTCTTTGTTTCTTAAGTCTATAATTTTAACAAAAAAACTGTTAACCACTCACATTGCTAGGCTGGCTATGTTATTGGGAATTCATTTGGGAGTAGGTATTTGGGAGATGTATCCTGGAAGAGGGAAAAAGAGAGATTTAAAACTACAGTATTCTGCCAAAGCAGTCTCACTGGCTTGGGGATCAGAGCTGTAGAGAACTGTTGATTTATTTTTACAAAGTCCCTGGGCAGAGAGAATTCTTATATTAGGTTTTCCTTTTAAGCAATTAGTCAGCAGTGTCTGAGGTACTGTGACTAGTTCTTCTGGCACGAGGACAGGGCTTATTTAGGAAAAAAAAGTGACACCCAGAGAAGAGAAGTCAGGGTAGTATCTAGAGAGAAAATCATGCTGAAGGGGAAGAATAAGGTAATCCACAAAAAAAGGAGAAGATAGTAAGGGTGACTAAGACCACAGGCTCATTGCTCACCAGCACAACATAGAATCATACCTCTTTTGCTCCCATTTCTTCTGTCTTCTGGCAATCACAGAAACCCTACTCACCTCTGATTATGTAGCCACACTTTGCAATCCCTGTTTCACTTTCACATATTTCTATCTCTTTCTCCACTGAATGAGTAGGGGAGTTGGAATATTTCTTGCTCCCCACTGACACTTCCACATTCTCCCTCTACCACCATCACATAATCTTTCCTTTGAGGTTCATAAAATTTACCTCTTCCACCCAACCAGTGTCATCTATGGACCTCTAGGATACTCCTTCCCTTCTCCAGGAGTTCAGTGCCTGGCTCATCATCTTTTCTCTCCAACTTCTTCTGTACTCAGACTAGGTGACTTGAAGGTACATATTGAAGTTCTCTCAAATGCCTTAATCCTTCACTACACACATAAAGATCATTAGCCCCCTTTTCTTGCCATCACCTACAAATGCACTTATTCAATGTCAATAACTCTGAAATTCCCTTATCTCATCACAATCTTTTGGCTTTTCCACCTCTCCCACTGCCATCCCATATCAAACCTTCCTCTTTTCTACACTGTAACCTCTAATTCTTCACCCTTCAGTTCTTTTCCAGGCCATCACCCCTACACTACCCTCTTTCTCCACATATATCCATATTGACTCTGGTGAATCAACTGAAATCTATACTATTCTCTTGAGTCTATGATCCCCTTCTCATATTGTTGATTGTGTTTTACCAAGGTTGAAATTTGGAGCAATCCAGCATAAAAATAAAAACAAATTTATTAATTTATAGAGTAATGTTGAAAGGTCAGGAGATAGACTCAAGTGTGGGACACTGCCTCCACAGAGAATGGATTCTGGTTTGTGTGTGTGTGTGTGTGTGTGTGTGTGTGTGTGTGTGTGTGTGTTTTATACCCTATTAACAACAGTGCTACCTGACTTGGAGATGGGATGGTGTTGGTATGAATTAGGCAGAAATAGGTAAGGTTGGTCACCTGACTGGTGTTAGAGCAGTTTTTTATGTTCAGAAATCACAGGGCCACAGTTCAGACTCAGGGCAAGAGGAGCTGAAGTAAAGATGGACAGAGATGTAAAATGTCTTTCTAAGGTTTCCTCTTCAATAGTCTTTTCAATTGGGAAATGTTGGGGGAAAGATTTCCAGTTGCCAGCAGGAAAAGTGGGTAACCCTCAGGAGAAAGTTTTCCCCCCCTTCTCTCTTCAGCTTCTCAAGACTGAGCCCAACTCCTCTACCAGCCAGAGTCTTCTCCTCCTCCAGATTACCAACTTCTGGGGCCCCTCCCCCACTGAGGTGATCAGTTCCACACACTCTTCAGCCTGGCACTTTTCTTATGTGCCCCTCTGTCACACTTTGAGGTGTCCAGGAAAGGGAAACCCTGAATTACATACCACTACTATAATTTTGCTTTGCAACTATACATATACTATGGAAAGAAAGTGGAAAAAAATTGCACAACCCCTGTAACTCATCCCACTAAGAATTAATGTCACACAAACTCCAGTAGACCCTTATTGTTGCCAGACAATCCTTCTACAAATCCCTTAACAATTCATTATATGACTTTTCCCATCATTTGTTCCCAAACTTTTCATTCTTCCTCAGACCTGCATGGTTCTCTTTCTTCCAAAACTCTCTTCTGAGAAGTTTGCCTCATACTTTTCTGAAAAAAAAAAAGAAAAGAAAAAAGGCCATTTAATGAGAAGTTTGCCCTTCTCCCACTCTCTTCATTTTATATCACTCAGATGCCTTTTGTCACTATTTCCTCATCTTAAAAAGAGATAATCTTACTCCTTTCCAAAGAAATCCCCTGTCTGAGCAAAACATCTCATTCTATCTTGTCTCCTCTTTCATTCCTGTTGTCTTATTTATACTCCATCTTTTCCTGTCTACTGGCTTCTTTCCTACTGCTTACAAACACTCATTTCTCTGCCATCCACAGAATATCATCACTTTGTCCTTCCATCCCTACCAATTATCATCCTATCATTTCTGCATTTTGTGACTAAATTCCTTGAGAAAACTGTCTACAATAGGAGCTTCCACTTCTCTTCCTTTTTTCTTCTTACAAACTAGCTTTTTTTCTGACTTCATCATTCAACCAAACTGCTCTCTACAAAGTTACCAGTGATTGTCTAATTGTCAAATTGAATGGCCTTTTCTCAATTCTCATTCTTCTTGACCTCTCTGTAGCTTTTGACACTGCTAAGACAACACTTTTCTTCTTGATACACTCTTCTCTGTAGTTTTTTTAAGACACAACTCTTTCCTGGGCTCCGTAATAACTTTTCCTTCTTAATATCCTTTGCTGAATTCTCATCCAGGTTATACCCGCCAACCATGGGTGTCCTTCTTTTCCTGGCCCTCTCTTTTTCTTTCTCCAATCTATTTTACTTGCTGATCTCATAAACTTATTTAATTATCATCTCTATGCTGATGATTTAATTATCATCTCTATGCTGATGATTCTCAGATCTACTTATCCAGTTCTAATATTTCTGCTGACCACCAGTCTTGCCTTTGAGAATCACAAACTGTAGGTCAAGTAGACTTCTTAAACATAATGAGTCTAAAATGGAACTCATTTACCTCTTAAACAGTTTTCCCTACCAAATTTCCTTTTACTGCTAAGGTCACCAGCATTCTTCCTGTTCTCCAGACTCTCAACCTAGGTGTTATCCTCAACTTCGCATTATCTCCAACTATCTAAATCTGTTGCAAAGGCTTATTAATTTTTACCTTTATAACATCTCTTGAATATAACACCTCTATCCTTCTATACTGCCATTACCCAAATAGAAGCCCTTGTCACCTTATGTCTGGATTCTTGAAAAAGTCTGATGCCGAGTCTCCTTGCCAAAGACTTTACCTATTCCAGTACATCCTCCACTCAACTGCAAAGTGGTTTCCTTGTCATTCAAGTCTGATTATGCTACTGTACTCAATAAATGTCAGCTGTTTTTTATCATTGCCACCATCAAATATAAAATCCTCTGGCTTGTAAAGCCCTTCATAACTTGGCTACTTCTCACACTTTTTCATTCTTCTTATACTTGATGCCTCCCCACACCCATGTAATCTTTGATCCACTGGTGGCATAGGATCTTGTACCCCCAAATTATAGAAGTGCTTCAGGTCAAATTGTAAGCAAGGAAATTCCTTCTTTGTTTCCTTGTATTCTTGTTAAGGCTAAGGAAAGAATAAGCCTGGAACTTCAAAGACAATGATAAGAAAGACCATTGAGAGAAGTATCTCTCTTGGACTCTCCCCTAGGTTTTGGGAGAGACAAAGATATACATATTAGTTATGTCCTGATACCATTGGTTATATCTAAGACATCTACTTGCCTCCTAAACTATATCTGGCTAAACCCTATGTCTTCAGGACATAAGACACTGCTCTGACCCTGGTGAGATGACCACTTCCGCACTTTTGCCTGAATTCATATCCTCTTCAAGTCACTTAGCACCTACTGTAAATAAAGTATAAAACCCCCAGAGTTCATACCTTCCAGGAGGCAGTTTTCTATTTATGCTGTCCTTCCAGCCAAATTTAACATGAATTCCAAATTAATAAATTTCTCTTTTTATTTCTAAGCTAAGTTATGAAGTATTGCATTCTTTCAAAGGGTACCCATCCCGAATCCCCGGAGTTTACCTCAAACCCCCCCCCCCCACAACAGTGATATTTGCTTCCTTGCTGATCTATGAACAAGACACCCCATCTCTAAATTCTCTGCTTTTTCTCTGATTATCCCCATGCCTATAATGATCTCCCTCCTCATCTTCACCTCCTGATTTACCTATTTTTCTTTCAAGTCCCTGATAAAATCCCACATTTCATAAAGTGGAATAATAGGAAATTTTTCCCAGTCCTTCTCTATTCTAGTGCCTTCTGTCTCTTAATTATATTAATCCTACATATTGTCTAACTTTTTTTGTTCATAGTTGTTGGTCCCCTGTTAGGTTTTGAGGTCCATGAGGACAGTTAGGTTGACTGGCTTTTCTGCATTTCTATAGTACTTAGCACTGTTCTTAGAATATAATTAAATGTTTAATAAAGGTTATGGTTTGGCTGACCTTATTCTCAATGCTAGTTCATTAAAGCTTTTCTTCCTCATTTCTACTTCTTTGAATTCCTTCTTTCAAACTCCCTTCAATGCACAATTGAAATATCATAACTCTTTAAGAGACATTTGTGATTGTCCCAGTGATTATCCCCTTCACATTCCTTTGTATTATCAGGAGTATATATTCTCTATTTACCTGTTTTCCTCTTTCCCCAAAAGTAGAATATAAGATCTTTGAAGATAGGGTTGGTTACACTCTTTAATTGCTATTCCCAGATTCATTGATCCAAACATTCTGGAGGACAATTTGGAACTATACCCAAAGGGTCATAAAAGACTGTCTGCCCTTTGATCCAGCCATAGCACTGCTGGGTTTGAACCTATGAATCTCAAAACTGCTCAAACTCTACCTTAAAACATTTGGTTAAGGTTATTCCCCATTTAAAAAATGGAGGTACTTGATCAGGAATGTATTGAGAACTTAACCTTACTCCACTCATATTTAGGCATAACTTAAAGGGAAGATAAAGTTGTAAAACTCCTTACTGAACAATGAAAAAGTCCCCAACCCATATTTATAGTGAGACCAAGCCCTTAGGCTGGGTCTATTTTTAGATCTAATACAAAAGGGTGCTAAGTACTTATGAAGGTCAAATTAATCACTAAAAGGGCAAGCTTAGCAAAGAAATGTGAAATACTCAGAAGTTTTAGTCTACCCAGAGAAGGGGATAACAAGATGTGAATTAAGAAGGTGATAACAAGATGTGAATTAAGAATGGTCAGTCCATTGAAAAAGCATCCACTGTGATTTGTAGACATGAAAACTTAGGGGAGGTGACATAGGAGAAAATTCTCTTTAAAAGGAGCTGTCTGAACCAGTTCAGGAGAGTTCAGATCAGTTGAGCTCAGGAGCTGAACTGGAGGGTCTCTGAACACTAGAGTTTTGCTTAGAAAGATCTTGTGGTGAGTGATTAAAGACTGACCTAGTTTTCTCTCTTAAAAGAAAGGCCTAGGACATTGGCCTAGGCCCTAGACTTCCTATTATTTCCTCTTACTCTGTCTCTCTCCCTTTCTTTAAATTCCTTCATTTGTATTAATTAAAATCTCCATAAAAGCCAGCAGACTTAGGTATTTCATATTTGGGAATTTTTCCCATGGCGACCACTTATTTTTTATTTAAATCAAGACACTAAAAATTATCTTTATGCTTTTGGCAATTCAAAGTCTTGAACCCATATTTTCGGGGTCACTGTTTATGGAAACCACTCTTTTGTCTGTAACATACCCCAAAGAGATAATAAGGAAAAAGACTTGTACAAGAATATTCATAGCTGTGCTCTGTGTGGTGGCAAAAAATTGGAAAATGAGGGGATGCCCTTCAATTGGAGAATGGCTGAACAAATTGGGGTATTATGTTGGTGATGGAATACTATTGTGCTAAAAGGAATAATAAAGTAGAAGAATTCCATGGAGACTGGAACAACTGCCAGGAAGTGATGCAGAGTGAGAGGAGCAGAACCAGGAGAACATTATACACAAAGACTGATACACTGTGGTACAATCAAATGTAATGGACTTCACCATTAGTGGCAATGCAGTGATCCTGAACAATCTGCAGGGATCTATGAGAAAAACAAACAAACAAACAAACAAAAACCACTATCCACAAGCAGAGGACAAACTGTGGTAGTAAAAACACCAAGGAAAGGCAACTGCTTGACTACAGGGGTTGAGGGAATATGATTGAGGAGAGACTCTAAATGAACACCTTAATGCAGATACCAACAACATGGAAATGGGTTCAGATCGAGGACACATGTGATACCCAGTGGAATTGCACATCGGCTATGGTGAGGGGGAGAGACGGGAGGGGGGTAGGAAAAGAAAATGATCTTTGTTTCCAATGAAAATGTTTGAAAATGACCAAATAAAATAATGTTTAAATCTAAAAAAAAATTTCTATCCCCAGCACCTAGAATACTGATTGATATGTTATAGGTCCTTCATAGACATGATTAATTGATTGAATATAATAATTTCAATTTATTAAATATAATAAATGTACCAATAACACTACTAATATCATAGCTGGGATTATTCTTCCACATAAACTTTTTCAAAATGTGGTTTTATTGATGATTCTGCTAATTGAAATTCTTTTTTCACTCAATAATTTAAGTCAATATTCCATCTTCCTTATAAGAGCTATGGTAAAAACTAAGCAATATTTAACTGAATCTGGCAGCATATGGTATATAAATTCTCTGGCTGCAAAGAAGAGAGAAATGCTCATTTTTCCACCTCCTGTCTGGCGGAAGTTTGTTAATAATTATTAAACAATGTTGAGGCTTTTTCTTCTGTTTATATTCTTCTTTTCAATATTGATATAGTTTCCTTTGTTTTGTTTACTTCCACTGTTTCAGAACATGTAAGAAAGACATAGGCCTTTAATTTTTTGTTTTGAAAGGCAGATATTTATTTTCAGAAAAGTTATCCCTCTCGTTTCTGAATGAAAACAAATCAGTGCTTTTTAATGCAGATAAGACTGCATACAACACTATGAAGATAAAAATAGTAAGCAAAGATGACAATTCCTGCCTTTAATGGAACTTAAATTCTTTTTTTTTAAAACCATACCTTCCATCTTGGAATCAACACTGTGTATTTGTTCCAAGGCAGAAGAGTGGTAAGGGCTAGGCAATGGGGGACAAGTGACTTGCCCAGGGTCACACAGCTGGGATGTGTCTAAGGTCAGATTTGAACCTAGGACCTCCCATCTCTAGGCCTGGCTCTCAATCCACTGAGCTTCCCCTTTGAACTTATGATCTAATAGAGACAACACATACAGTAGGTTTCAGATGCAAGTCAACTAGACCACCCAGTGTTCCTTTGGATGCAGAGCCAAAGGAGATGGTGTTAAAACTTCTTTAATTTCCATTGATTAAACAAAATTTTTTGATCATGATCAAGTAGTACCTACTTGTATTCTTTCAAAATTCCAATTCAATTTACTTGCTCACATCTATCTCTAATTAAAGTATTCATATAAAGCAAACACAGTGACCTTTTCTTTCTATTGATAATAATAATTACAAACCTAATGATAAATATAATGGATTGTATTTTTTCGATTTGGGAATTTTAAATATATATTTCAATTTTCCTACTACTTAAACTGTATCTATTGCCTTTAGTTTTAATTTTAACTTCTACAGTATATTTTGGCTTCAAATCAATTATGTATTATCCATTGAAAAAGGGTATATTTACATTTAAAATAAAAGCCAACAAAATTTTTATATAATTAAGTTAAAATATAGTTGTTCAAACTTTTACTTTAATAACTTCTTTTGTTATTTCAATTATTGTTTTAAATTATAGTTTTGGTGATGGCATAGGCCAAGGATGACCATCATAGTCCAGATCAGCCCAGACACCTAGTCCTGGTTTGCCTGTGGGTATAGAGTCCTTCAGGTTTGAAAATGGACCTAAACAAGATAATAATAATCCATCTAACAGTTATCAAAATGGTGTTTACTGAGCCATAATAGAGGAAAGACTTCCAGAGCAGAAAGATCATGACTATCATCTTGATATGTCTCTGGTAAGGGTTAAATTTAATGGTTGGATTTAAAATTATATGAAATAACATGTAAACTTTCACAAGTGTAAACTCAGAATAAACAAAGAGAACAAAGAATTCCCTTTTCATACTCTATATACCCACACCCCTACAGATTACTCTTTCTGTGGGCCAATATATAAATACTGACTTATTTTTGTCGTTATGGTTATTTTTTTAATTTAAATTTATTTCGTCAGTTTATAACATTATTTCTTGGTCAGAAGAATCATATTATTTGCTTCCCTCCCCTAACCCCAACCTTCCCATAATTGACACGCAATTGCATTGGGTATTACATATATCCTTGATCAGAACCTATTTCCATGTAGATGTTTGCATTAGGATGTTCATTTAGAGTCTACATCGCTAATCATCCGACCCATGTATTCAAGCAGTTGTATTTCTTCTGTGTTTCTGCTCCCACAGTTTTTCCTCTGAATGTGAATAGTGTTTTTTTCTCATAGATCCTTCTGGGTTGTCAGGATCGCTGCATTGCCACTAATGGAGAAGTCCATTACATTCGATTGTGCTACAGTGTATCAGTTTCTGTGTACAATGTTCTCCTGGTTCTGCTCCTTTCGCTCTGTATCACTTCCTGGAGGTTGTTCCAGGCTCCATGGAATTCCTCCAGTTCATTATTCCTTTTATCTCAATAGTATTCCATCATCAACATATACCACAATTAGTTCAGCCATTCCCCAATTGAAGGTCGTCCCTTCATTTTCCAATTTTTGGCCACCACAAAGAGCGCAGCTATGAATATTCTTGTACAAGTCTTTTTACTTATTATCTCTTTGGGGTACAAATCCAGCAGTGATATGGCTGGGTCAAAGGGCAGACAGTCTTTTATTGTCCTTTGGACATAGTTCCAAATTGTCCTCCAGAATGGTTGGATCAATTCACAACTCCACCAGCAATGAATTAATGTCCCTACTTTGCCACATCCCCTCCAGCATTCATTACTTTCCATAGCTGTCATGTTAGCCAATCTGCTTGGTGTGAGGTGATACCTCAGAGTTGTTTTGATTTGCATCTCTCTGATTATAAGAGATTTAGAACACTTTTTTGTGTGCTTAGTAAGAGTTTTGATTTCTTTAACTGAAAATTGCCTATTCATGTCCCTTGCCCATTTATCAATTGGAGAATGGCTTGATTTTTTGTATAATTGGTTTAGCTCTTTATAAATTTGAGTAATTAGATATAGAGGATATAGGGGGAGGTGAACCTCAGGACAGCCAGTCAACTATAAACTTCTTATTAGACCCCTGCTGGGCTACTAAGTCTTGGGGGAGGCTTGTCCCTCAGGAGTGTCTGTGTTTACCTGCTCTGGGGTATCTTCCACATCAATCCATAGAGAATACACCCCCCCTCAGGCAATCATAAGTGGCCCATTTCTTGGGAACCCCATTTTTCAAAAATAGCCTCTTAGCAGGGGGGCATCTCTCTCCTTTTACCTCACTGGCAGCCATATTCCCTCTCTCCCTTCAACTTCTCCATTCCCTCTTATAAAACCTTCAGTATCCCCTGTTCTTCAATCCCACCCATTTTCACTATAAATATTACAATATACATATATCTATATATTTTTATATATACATATGTCTATACTGATTGATTAACTCAGAGATGTGTGCATGCGTATTGTATTATAAATTTTCTTCATTAAGTTTGCTTTTCCAATGTGGATGGTCAAATTTAAGTCTTTTGTGTGAATATATAGGTTTTGCAGGAGGCTTTATAGTGTATCAATATTCAACAGAAGTAGTATATTATCTTTAAACAACATCTTTTTAAGAACCATTTTTGGTAATAATAAATTAAAAAGTAAATAAGCGAATTTGTGCTAATAACTAGAGGTACCTCTAAATGTCAAAAGTTACCTACTATAATATCATGGAATTAGAGAACCCTAGAGGAAAGAAGCATTTAAAAGTATCTACTATGTGCCATTCTCTATGCCACTGATGGTTATCCTTTTAGAGATGGAGTGCTGAATTCTGCCTCCCAGACTAGGGCAATGCCATGCCCCCTCCCTTCACAGACTAACTGCCACAATTCCACCACCCCACCCATCTCTTTGGCCCCTCTCCCTCAGGCCTTGAAATAGAGAAAGGTAAACTGATGAAATTGTTTCTTCTGCAATTACTGCTGTCCCCTGGCTTTGATTAGAGAGAGCTGCTACAGGAACCTGAAACTGCTTATTTATAATGCAGGTAGGAATGAAAAATGCTGAGGGATGCTAGTATACAAGGGAACTGCTCTGGGGTTTGCCTACTGATCCCTACTGATGACTGATGGATCAATCTATTTCCTAATCTCCTTCTTCCCTCATCCTCTCCCTTAACCACCCTCTTCTGGAAGCCTTTAGCTTCCTCCCTCCCCCCTCAATATGGACTATAAAATATTCTAGTTTTCTTTCTCAGGTAAGGGGTTTATTGTGATAACAGAATGGGAAACTGAGGTAAGAGGGATGAGAATTTCTCTAAACTACAAGGAGAATTTAGGATGATTTGAAGAAGTAGTCCAGTCACAAACTGTGACTCTAAGACAGTTAGGGAGATGGAGGACAACAGCTTTTCAAAATCTTCTTTCTTCTTCATAAAGTCAGCAAAGTCTCTCAGTTTAATTTCTGAAGTCCTCCCCCCCAAAGAGTTCTTCAGCCTGAGACAACTCCACAAGAGAGAAAACAAAGTCCAGATTCTCTCCTTCAACCTGGCTTGTCTCCTTTCTCAGCTTTAACCCCAGAGAGAAACAAAGTTCAAAGTCTCACCTTCAGCATGGCTTTCCTCCAACTCTTAATCAGTCAAATATCAGAGAGAACAGAGGTTTACCCTTGATCAGAGAACCCCAAAACCAAGTCAGCTCTCCAAGGGTCTTTCAGCCAGCCTCAACCTCCAGTGAGAGTGTCTCCAAGTCCAGCCCCCTCCCTCTGGTTAACTCAACTGCCAACTCCTGGGAACATTCCATTTGGAACCTTCTTCTTGATTGACAGGCAGGTCCCCAGCCCTGGTTCTTGCATCTTGGCTTACAAGTCCTCTCTCTCTCTCTCTCTCTCTCTCTCTCTCTCTCTCTCTCTCTCTCTCTCTCTCTCTCTCTCTCTCTCTCTCTCTCTCTCTCTCTCTCTCTCTCTCTCTCTCTTTTTCTCTCTCTCTCTCTCTCTCTCCATGCCTCTACCACAGTCTCCCCCCCCTCCTTACCCCGGATAAGGGAGGGAGAATTTACTTCCATTGGGCTGCTGGGTAGAGGGGCAGGTAATGAGAGGCACCTGTGGAGATGGGAAGGAGATTAGCCCCAGCACTCTGCTCCCCTCCAACTATGTGTCACTCTATGAGCTCTGCTCCTCTCAAACCTAGCTCCTCTCCATTGCAACCACAGTCTGCCATCTACACTGACCCCTCATTTAGCAAGTAGGCACCCCCAGCACTTTACCCCAAACAGGGGAGGGAGGAAGTGCTCCCATTGGCTGCTGGGCAGAGAGGGATAGGTTAAGTGAGAAATATCCTCAGGCTCATGGAGATTAGGGGGGAACAACTCTGCCCCAAGTCCCTCTGGCTTTCTATTAAGGAACTCTGGTGGGCAACTGTGGGTATGAGAGCCCACAAAGAGGGTTCTGTATGCCCTTTTTTGGCACATGTACCATAGCTTTGCCATCACTGCTCTATGCTAAGCATTTAACAAATATCACGTCATTTAATCTTCATAACAAATTTAAGGATGTAAGTACCATTATTATCCCTATTTTACACTGGAAGAAATGGAGGCAGATAGTAAGTAAGTGTTGGAAAGAATTAGAAAAGTACCCCTGGCATTCTCTAGTTCAACTCTTACCCCAAATATTATCAAAAGTCTATACCGTAATCCTTGATCAGTTTGAGTTTTTTATCGCTAAAGTGGCTAAATGAAAAATTGTTAAGGATGTTTCTGAGACAATTCATACTCAGATAGAGCCCAGAATAGGTTACTCTAATTCCAGGGGTGAGTTTCCATGATTCTATGCTTCAAAATGCAATAGCAAAATCAGAATAATGTTATAATAATATTTACATTAGCCACTAGGGAATGTGTTAAAAATGAAATCCCTTATATGAGGACTTCATGTAAAAAGAGTAAAAAAAATCCCATTAACCTGAATGCTAAGCAAATGGGAGTTTTTGGCAAATTTAATTTTCTGGTCAACTGAGTTTTAACCAGAAAATACTGTTTGTTTCAATCTCTTTTTTTGTAATCTTTGTAAAATGCATTAATTTATTTTCTGATTTAGTATGTCCAGTCTACTGAATATAATTGAATCTTTCTATGATGACTGAAGACCTTGTAATACCTCAGGGCCATCATTATGAAGATCAATTTTCATTGTAAAATGGATTCAAGCAGAGGAGATTAGGCTAAATGTGAACTGACCCCAAATAATTTTTTTAAAGCTAAATTCATAATAACAGCTAATATTTCTTTGATTTAACAGTTTCTCCAAGATTTGGGCATACTAAAAGAATTCTAGTTTAGACTGAAGATTTGGGTAATTTAAGATTTCATCATTACCTCAAAATGGTATGCTCTAAAAATATTATTGAGATTTAAATTTAGGATATTCCTATGAACCATACAATGAGAGAATTAGAAGAGATCTTAAGGGCCATCAGGGCCTGAACAGTATCTTCTCCTATAAAATCCTCAACAAAAAAAAATCCAAGCTTTTCTCAAAGATCTCCAATAAAGGACAACCTCTGAAGATAATCAGTCTATTCTACAGGTTACCTGGCACTAATTGTGATGAAATTTTTCCTTTTGTTAAGTTATTTCCCATTTGTCAATTTATAACTGTAAAACAGTAGACTAGATGTGTCTCTTGGTACTGAGGAACCTGCTGTTCTTGATGAGTCAGTCATCTGAGTTATTTCAACAAAACACATTAGACTCATAGGCTGAAGGTGTAGAATAAAAAAAAACATAGGTTCATATTAATTTTACCTGTAGGAGGGTAGTTATGAAACTTATGAATGGCTTATGATTATGTTTCCAGTTAATGGAAAACCATGCTAACAATGGGTGGGAAGTAGGGAGGATGGTTTGAAATCCCAGTCTTATGATAGGAAAAGTCATCCTTTCCCATGTGATTACCACAGCTTCTCCCACACTTTCTTGCTGGCAGTCACTGGACACAAGGAAGTACACATGACTGGATTGATCACAAGAGGTTTACGAAGAATAAAATTATTTTCATAAAATTAAGTTTATAATAGGATTTTATAATGGAAAATGCTTAGAAAGAGAAGCCAATCATACACAGTAGAAGAAGTCAGAAACAAGAATAGTTCAATTTATGATTAGCCACCATAATTTAAACCAACATAACTCTTTAATCACCCCCTTTTATCTTGTTTTTCTCTGTGGCTTGGGAGGAGAAAAATCTGTATCTAACTGCTTTTACAATTGCTATACCAGCTTCCTCTTTCTGTGGGTCCTGGGATACAGAGACATCTGTGCTTTCTCTCCTTTTGCTAGGACCTTTCTTTCCTCCCTCCACCCCACAATACTTTCTATAGACTCTTTTTGGTTTCATCCAAGCCCTTAATTATGCCATATATTCTTACCTCAGGAAATGAATGAAAACACCCAATCCCAGAAGTCTATGTGATTCCAAGTCATTCTTTCCCCTTCTAGAAGAGATGTTACAGAACCTTAGCAATCATGTAGAATGAGTTCCTCTTTTTAAAGATAAGACAAGTGACAACATAAAAAGTCATACAAATAATAAGAGTCAGGACTGGGACTCAAATACAAAATTTCCACTATACCATGCTGCTTTTTCCATATAACTAACTTCCAAATCTGCCAAATGTGAGCAAATTAAACAATTCTAATCCCTGTTCATATTGTAATCCTTCAAGACAATTATCATGCTCATCTTTTCCCAATTCCCTCTCCTCCCTTCTCTCACCCTCCTAATATTCACTCTCTGGAAAGTCTTCTTTAGGCCAACAATCCTCAAGCTCCTTCTTCTGTAGCATAGCTACAGGCTACTGTATCTTGGTTCCCTTATCCATCCTCTGGATGGATTCCAAATTGACAATGACATTCCTAAAATGAGCTACCTGGAAACAAATAAAACATTCCATAACTGCTTATCTTATGAAATTCTTATTCTTCCTTTTTCATGAATCATCCACAAAGTCTATCTAATGTGCCCATGACCTTCTGATTTTCTGTAGTATTACTTCCCTCATTCTAGATGTTATACTTCTGCAATATCACACTTTATTTTTTATTGTTTCCCTATTATACTATTGATTCTTATTGAGATTCTAGCTTCCAGGAAAAAAGGTAAGGATAAGGGTAAACCTAATGATATGTAATGTGCCAACATCAATGCTGGACATTTATTCTTTAGGATAGGGAACTGAAAGCTCAGCTAGAATACTTCAAATAACTCCTAGTTGGTTCTGTACTATAATCTTGTCATTGTTTAATGTTCTAATTCTGTTTTATATGATGTGGACTCTGAGGATTTTTGGTCCGTCATCTTGGGTTTACAGAAATACCTCTGATCACCTATCCTTCATCACAATGAAGACACCAAGGAAGGAAGAACAAAGGCCCCTGGGATTCTGAAGTTGCATTGCTCCTTTGAACCTCAAAGAGTATATGCATACATAATCCTTTTGATTAATCATACACTTTACTTACTCTGATGTATGGACTAGCCTGATCAATAATGCCAATAATATATAGTTTTGGTTTACAAAATACTTAAAGAAACCTGAGAAATGTTTGCTTGTGATGAATGTACATTATGAATCTAAAAGTACTTTATTTCTGATACAAACTCCTAATTGTCATTGAAAATGCTTCATATTTAGCTCTAGTTCTTTTCTTACATTGTGAAAGAATATCTGTGAAGAATGGCTTAACAAGATATAGTACATGATTTTACTGGAATGTTATTGTGGCGTAATAAACTATAAAAAGGAGGGTTTCAGAAAAACGTGGGAAGATGAGTGAACTGATGCAGAAACCAATGAGCAGAATCAAGAAAATAATGTATACAATAATAATGTTATAAAGAAAAACAGCTCTGAGAGATTTCATAACTGTGATCACTGCAATAATGATTTGAAAGGCTTGATAATGAAGTATATTATCTATTTCTTGGTGAAGAGATGATAAATAGACATTTTCAAACACAAATAATCCAGGAACTTGCTTTGCCTGAATATGATCATTCATTTCAATGGTATGGATTTCCTTTTTTTACTTTTATCCATTGGTGGAGATGAGAGGGAAAGAGGAGGCAGAGGTACCCTGGGGATAGAGGACAGCAAAAATAGATAAAAAAGGAAATGGAAATAGGAATAATTGAGCTATCTTCTTAAATAAATAAAGAGAACAAATAATAAATAGACCATCAACTTTGAAAAGCTATAGGCTTAAGTTATACATTTTTACAAAACATGAAAAGTATAAATAATAGAGATCTAAGGTTTTTCTTCTTTTTTCTTTTCTATGTATTGGCAAATTCTCATTTTGTTTGATGTTTGTTACATTCCGTATACGTGTATGTGTGTGTATATATATTTATATATATATATATGTATATGTATATATATATAATATATATGGGACTTAAAGTAGAATATGTATATATAATATATGCACACACATATATGGATATATGGAGTACTTAAGGGTAAGTATGTATAAATTTGCATCTATTTTGAGCGAACTGACTTATTTGCTTCCTTTAAGGCTCAACTCAAGAACTACTTCAAACTTTTTTGATCGATCAGTTCTTTCCCTAAAAATAAATTATGGTGTATTTTTGCTTTTGTATTTACTTTACATATATTTTGTATTGAATTATCTGTGTATATATTATTTTTCAGTACAACATGAGCTTCTTGAGGGCATGACCTCTTGCTATTTTCTATATATCCTCAGCTCATTGCACCAAGTAGTGTTGCACCAAGTGTATATTGAATGGAAACACTAAATATATTTTCCCTGAAGACCCTGCAAGTTGGAGAGTTTGTGGCTTGCATAGAGTCACATAACTAGTGAGTTTCAAGTCCAAGTCTTTAGGGCTCAAACTCTATAAAATCAGGGCTTTAACTATTATGCTATGCTCCCTCTGACTAATATTACTCTATCCTATTCCTCCATTTATACTCCTTAATTGACAGAAGTACCTAGGCAGTCAACCTCAATTCAGCTGATATATTTAGGTTCTGAATCCAAGACCCCTACTGCATATTGTACAAGGTGCCATCTGAGCTTCCTTACTGTTTTATCTAAACATTTTCTTTATGCCCATTTTCTCTATACAAACAAGGGCAAAGGAGTAATTCATGGCCAGAAAACAAGAATTTTCTAAACACCTTTTCCATATACTTTTTCTTTTCTTTCTTCAAATACTGATTTTACCATTTAGTTCTATTTCTAATTCATCTTTCTTGGTTTAAATTAACTGTAAAGTTTTAATTCTTTCTGTAAATCCACATCCATAGAGTGATGATTAGAAATAGTGAGAGGACCATATTTGTCCCTTAAGTAAGACTTCTTGTACCATATCACAATTTTTGTTCTGAAGGAAAAAAGTGACATTACTTTCATTTTTATTCAGTTATTAGAACATTATATGTGAACCCTTTGTTTAATAAAAAGAATGTAGTGTTATATCAGTTAAGCCATTTAAAAATGAATTTCTCCATGTTAATTTTATTTGATATAACACATGTATTTTCTTCAAAGTGAAATTTAAAGTGGGCAGTCACTTAGAAAAACTAATTCATGGTGATAAAATAGATGTCCAATTAAATTTAACAAACATTTACTGAGCACAACTATATTTCTTTTATAATTAGTAGTTCAGTCATGTATATTTATTTAGGATCTTAAGATCAGAATCTAAATAAACAAATTGGAAATCAAGTGAACATAGATTCATGAAATTTTAAAACTGGAATAGACCTTAGAAAACATTCAATGAATCCATCCTTATCTCTTTGCAATGAACTTCTTGAGAGTTGAGGACCCTCAACCTCCTATATTCCAGTACTAAGTATAGTGCCAGACACATAGTAAGTATTTAATGAATTCATGTTGACTGATTGACTACAAATGAGGAAACCGAAGGTAAAAAAAAATGTGAAATTAACTTGCCAGGAACTCACAGCTAGTAAGAAGGGTTACTATGTCATGTGTATAGGTTTGTTGATTTCCATGACATGTCAATGATTTCTATTTTATTACTTGGTGTTATAGGAATAGGAACAAAGAAAACTCAAATTCAAGTCCTAGTGACTTACCTTTAGCATCATATGTATGGACTAACAGAAAGAAATTTGGACTCAGAAATCAGAAGATGAGTTCAAATCTAGACTCTGATATTCATTAATTATCTGGGCCTGCAAAGGGTGTTTAACTTCTCACAGGTTAAATTTCCTCATCTATAAAAAGGAATTGGAATTCTTTACTAGGGTGGTTAGAGTAAAACAATTTCATTTTTGATTCTGGTCCAAAGTATGTCCTGAGTTCTCAAAGGCTAAATTAATATAGCTTAAGTTCTGACAAGTTATACAAAGTTAGACTAATGTACTTGCCCAGCAATAGATTGTTAGGTTGGCTACCAGGCATCAAAAATGTTGAAGAAGGCAACTCAGATAATCTGTTATTATATGAAAGACTTGTGATTGCTTAAAGTTGGTTGAAAAAGATGAAATCGTGTATCTTTTTAAGAAATGAATTAAGCATTGTTATTATTACTCCTAGATAAAACATTTTTCTTTATTAATAGTCATAACAGTTTGTCAACAAAATCATATACATAGATTGAGATAATTTTATGATTTGGATTATCCTATTCAAATGGCAAAATAGGTTATGATGTCTCACTCTTGAATTGGGATTCAGATGTTCCCTCTAATGATTCTGATAATAATTTTCCTTTGCCTGCCATTCCTGTGTAATATAATTTACCACAGAAGATTTACTCAATAAACTGTACACCTTCCTCACTGTGAGAATACCAGTGGAGCTGGTGTTGTTCACTTATTATCCCTTTGTGTCTCTATGTGATCAGCTTGTCTTTCTCTCTGTCTCTGTCTCTGTCTCTGTCTCTGTCTCTGTCTCTGTCTCTGTCTCTGTCTCTGTCTCTGTCTCTTTCTCTGTTGCTCTCTGTCTCTCTCTTTATCTCCCTCTGTCCCTACTTCCCTGTCATTTCACCAGTTTATTCTTCTGCTCAAAGAGGAGATGAGAATTATCTTAACCAAACTACACTAGTTTTCTAGGACCTCATTATTCTTTCTATGTTCACAAAATCAGGTTGTGGCTTTTCCCCTTTAATTCTTTCTCCTTGGCCTGTTTTTCAAGTCAGTTGTTTCAGATATCAATTAATTTCTATTTTCTTCCATTTTCTTCAATCCTTGGATTTTCTTCTATTTGATCTATTCTAGTTTTCAGGAAGTCCATTTTATGTGTAAAATTATAACACTATTTCTTCTAAAATTTAAAGCATTTTTAATAAATGTTTACCTAATTTTTACTCTTGAATTATTTCATTTTTTAAAAAAATCTGTCTTTTTTTCTTCTAGGTATTAATGTAGACCTGGTGAAAAAATCTATATTTTAGTCCCTGCACTTTTTATGAAATTTAAGTGCTCCCCCTTTTTTAAATTTCCATATTTCCAATACCTAGTTGGTGTATTCATTAATTTACTCATCTCTTTATATTTAATTTTTGAATCGGGGCTTTTTGCCAGGGCTAGACTCCACTCCCTGTTGTGATTTTGAGTGGAGGGTTGGCTGGACCTGCTTGGTCTCACCTTGAGTGACCAGTTTTCTCCTGAAGAACTCAACCTTCTGGAATTAGTGTCCCCAATCAATGTTGGAATTTGGAAGCACTCAGTCCTCACAGATTACTCTGGCATATCAGGATAGAGTGTTAGTGATCTCAGAGCACCTGGACTGATGGGGGTCTCAATATGAAAGATGCTAAAACCACATTGGATACTGGTTGCTGTCTCTTACCTTTTCCTGGGACTTCTAATGTTCCTCCTTATACCTTTATGTTTTTATAGCATCAGAGGCCTTTGGACTTTCTTGGGAGAAGTTGTGTCTTGAGTTATAAATTATCTTTCTGTTCTTCCTATGTCAATGTTCTTTTTTTTTACTCTTAAGTTAAAGCTGTTACTCTCTGCAATGTTTATCTTCATAAATGTAGGTAACTAGGTTTCTCCTTTTTATTTATTTTAAGTTAAAAGTAGTAATAATAATGATAATGATAATTAGCATTTACATAAATTATCTATGATGTGTCAGATACTGTGCTAAGTATTTTTAAAAATATCATTTGATCCTCAATGTAGCTCTGGGAGATTGTTACTATTATTCTATTTTATACTATAGTTAATTGAGGCAAATAGAGGTTGTCACTTGCCCATTGATGCACAGTAGTGTCTTTTTCTGGATTTGAACTCAGGTCTTCTTGACTCCAAGTCCAGCATTCCATCTACTAAGCCACCAAATAGAAAAGTGCTTTTTCTTTTTTTTAATTGACTTCACTAACTATATATTTTTTAAGGACAAAGTCTGATTATTCCTATATTTTATTCCTATATTTTAAGCCTTTACCCAGATATTCAAATCCTGATCTTAGGAAAAAAATAAGGCAGGCCAGTAATTTCTCAGCTATTCCTTTTTCATTTGTAGCCCTAACCCTCAAGAATAAATAGAAACCAAAACATTACCTCTCCCTAAATTCTTTCTTTTCTTGATCATAACTTCATAATCCACACTAATGCTTTCTAAATTCATATAAACAGTATCATTTTTCCCTGCATGACTATCCAGAAATAGACCATGGTAAATAGATTTGATAAATTATTTGAAGCTTTCTCCAAGGACTCAGAAACATACATATCAGAGAAAGACAGCAGGCACCTTGATTACTATTTTCTGCCTAACACTTAACTTAAAGGAATTTTCTTTCAATGAGCTAGGGAGTGATCCTACATCTTGTTTCTATGAAATGGAAGAAGTCACTGGCAAAGTTTCACAGGTGATGTAATAAGACAAAAATATGATGTGTTAAGAATCAAAACAGAATAACAGAATCATGGACTTGAAACCAATGCAATGGTGTATATTCTATACTCCTTCCTGGTTCATAAATTCCTTCTTTGGTAATCCCCAAATGTCATCAGCTAACCTCTGCTTTTCTACTATCAACAAATGTATCTCACTTCTTCCTGCACCTTTTCATTTCATTCTCAGACAAGTCTAGTTGTTATTAGGGTTCATCCCTATGTTATGCCAAAATGCCTATAACTCCACCTCTTAGTCTGCCTCCAGTTTTGTAGGTGAGTGACATCAAACCCATTGTCTCAGAGTAGCAGAATTCATTTTTCTCAATTATTTGAAAATTGAAACAATTTTCTTTAGTCTTCATTTCTAGTTTTTATTACCTCTTTTATTCTCCATAATACCTCAATGATTACTGAAAGAAGATCATGTGTTTCTTTCAAGTTTCCCAGGGTGTAAGTCTTTCAAGCTAGAAGATTTGAACTCATTTCTAGCATCAGTGGGCTTTTTCCCTTTTACTAATATCCTTCACTGATACCTTGCCATAGCATGGAGGTGACTTTCATTTTATATTAGCTATGCTTAGTACAGTTCCTGGCATATAATAAGATCTTAATAATACTTGTTGGCTGTATTGACAGAAGGATCATGATCTATTCTGGTGTATGGAGTTGTGATAGAAATAATTAGCCACATTCTAAGCCATTTCACTTGAAGAGATCAACATATTCCCTATTTGACATTGTATTCCTTTGACTGTACTAAAGAATATAAAAATCTCTATTTCAAAACAGATCAAATTTGACTTACATTATAAAATCAGTTATTAATCACCCCCTTTAGCACATGTAGCTGATGCTTTGAGGGGGAAGTAAACTTTGCTTTTTTTGGTTAGTTAGTTAGTTCCTTCCATATGTCTCTTACTGTATTGAGCATTATAGTTATCAGATAGATATAGTTTATCTGTGTATCTCTCCTATCTTCCCTATTAGACCTCTTTCTGATCATAGAAATGGTCAGATTTGGCTTTGATTTCCCTCCTGGTGCCAAGTATAGTGTTTTATACATAGGAGATGTTTAATGAATGGCTATTCAATGGGCAGATAATTTATAGTTTCCAAACTTAAATGAACATCAAACCATTTCTCTGAAAAGAGATATCAAATCTCAGTCATAAGAACACCCTCTGGTTTCCATAGATAGCAAAATGACTGGCTGTGCCCAAATGAGTGGCCATTAACATCTTGATACATGATGAGATTGTTCCTTCTATCTGAAGTTTTCATATTCCTAGGACTCACAGCTTATAGAAACATCTGAAATCCTGATGATTGATATTTTTAAAAAAGACACTTTAAAAGCTTTTATTGTTTTCCCACTTGGAAGTAAAATGCCCCAGTGGAGTCAAAAACCAAAAAAGAGGAGAGATCACTCAGTAGCAGGAGGGATGAACAAGTGAACACTAGAGAGGGGCCTCAAAGAACTGTAAGGCTCCCTGCTGTCTCTTCAATCCCTCTGACTTCTGCTGCTTTTGCTAACAGCTTTTCCCCCTGCCTCATTAGTCTGATGTACGATATGTTTGAGCTGTAGAAGGTGAGAAAAGAGGGGTGAAAGGTCAGCTTTGCACTTCAATATTCTCTATGAAAGACAATGAATAGTTAGGATTCAGAAAAAGTCCCAGGACCCTGAAACAACTGACTTGGATTTAATTGAGATATAATCCTTCACTTATTTCTCCAGATCAATAACTATCAGATTCTTCTTAAGATGTTTTCTCTTGGAAATTTATTAATCATCTATGGTGAAGTGATTATACATATAGAGTGGGGAGGTTGATTTTTTTATTCCTCTCCCCCTTACTGATGAGGAGCTAACTTTCCCCTTGATCATCTCACCTAGCCCAGGAGTAGCAGGTAGGAATATTTTGAGCAATTTCATCTAGTTGAGATAGGATTTTCTGGGACTTGAGACAAAATTGACGAGAAATTGAGGCACTTTTTCAAGCTCCTCAACTGGTTGTGGGAGGAATTCTTATGTATGTAGAGCATGTCAATCAATAAATCAATTGAAAAGCATTTATTAAGTGCCTATTATGGGCCAAGAAGTATGGTAAGAGCTGAGGATATAAGATAAAAATGTACAGAGTATTGGGATAGATAAAATATATATATGGATGTGACAAAAGTTCTTGTACAGTTTTAGTCAGTCAATAAACATTATTAGGCACCTACTACATGCCAGGCATTTTTAAAAACACTTGCTTATTTTAGAATCAATACTAAGCATTGGTTCCAAGGCAGAAGAGTGGCAAAGGCTAGGCATTTTGAAAGTAAGTGACTTACCAAGGATCATACAACTAGGGAGTATCTGAGGTCACATTTGAACCCAGGATCTCCTATCTTCAGACCTGACTCTCCATTCACTGAGGCACCTGTCTACCCCCAGGTACTGTTTTAAACACTGGAGAAATAAAAAAGGCAAAAGGTAGTCCCTGAGGAGAACATTGTACCCAGTAACAGCAATAATGCACAAGATCAACTGTGAATGACAACTTAGAATTTAGTGCTAATGATATAAAGTAATAACAAAACAAAACAAAGATATACTCCTCCATAAACAAACAAAAATTAAAAAATGGAAATAGTTCCTCATCTTAAAGAGCTCACATTCAAATCTGGAGTGAATACAAAGAACAAGAAGTATATAATGTAACATATAGCCAGGTTAATTGGAAGTAATGTAAGAGGGAAGGCACTAGCATTTATAGGATTGCTAAAGTCCTCCTACAGAATGTAGGTGATATTTGAAGAAACAGAAGGAAGCCAGAACAAGAGAGATGAGAGAACATTCTAGGCATGGGTTGGGGGCCAGTTAAAGAAAAGGTATAGCTGAATAATAGTGTCATTTGAAGGGGTAGTAAGAAGTCTGGTGTCTCTGGATCATGGAGTGCATTGAAGGGACTAAAGAAGAGATCAGATTATAAAGGAATTTTTAAAGCCCAATAAAGGATTTTAAAATTTTCTATTGGGGGTCATTAGTTGCTGCTGGAGTACATTAAATAGAGGTAACATAAAGATACTTGCACTTTAGAAAGATCACTTTGGAAGTTGACTGAAGAATGGCCTGGGAGAATTTTCAGATTGAGAAACCAGACAGAAGCCTTTTTACAATAGGCCTGGTGAAAGAAGATGAGTCTGAGCATGAGAAGATGAAGCCCTTACAACCAAGGTGGTGGCAGTGCCAGAGGAGTGGAAAGAATATTGTAACGGTAGAACCAGAGGAACTGGCAACAGATTGGATATAAAAGGGTCGAAGAGAGTAAGGGG
The DNA here is from genome assembly GCF_027887165.1 of Monodelphis domestica. Classification (NCBI taxonomy): domain Eukaryota; kingdom Metazoa; phylum Chordata; class Mammalia; order Didelphimorphia; family Didelphidae; genus Monodelphis; species Monodelphis domestica. Next base: position 331,593,625 of record NC_077229.1, on the reverse strand, counting down.
TTAAGAATGACACTGGTAGGGAGCCTGGGTGAACTGAGAGGCTGATGGTACCCTTGACAATCACAATGAACTTTGAAGCAGGGGAAAGTTTCAGGGGAAAGATTAAGATTTCAGTTTTGACATGACAAGTTTATGTTTACAGGACTGCTATAGTGATGGTTGTGATGAAGTGAGGTTTTCTATTTTTTATTTGTAGGCAGCAAAGAAATAGTAATTAGACAGAGATTGAAATTAGTTAGTGAGTAGGGATATCTGAGGGAGGAATTTGCTGGAGAAGATGAGATGGAATGAGTCACTTGTGCCAATAGAGGGATTTGCCTTGTTCAGAAGAGTAGTCACTTCTTCAGGTGAGACATAAGTAAAGGAGAAAATGGTTGAAAAACATCCATTTGAGTGATGTGAGATGAGGAGGAGAGAAAGGGGAAGTCTTGGTGAATGGACTAATTGTTTTCAGTAAAATATGAATGGATATGACAAACCACAGGTGATTCTATTATATTATGAACTAGCCAGGGTTGTTGGGTGGTGGCTATGAGCCAATCACACACACACACACACACACACACACACACACACACACACACACACACACACACATACACCATGCCTGAAGTTGAGTTATGTTATAGTTTATGACATAAATTAAGTATATTCTGAATCTGTAATTTCTAAACTGGGCTGCTAGGCTAAAAAGTCATCATGTTTCCTCATGTGTAGGCATCTGTCTAAGCATCTATCTAATATGTGCCAGAAAGTCCTACCCTCAAGTCTTTTTTCAAAGTCACAAGAAAAACTTTCCAAAACAAGTGTGTTGCAACTAACCTTTTAATAGATTTATTGTTTTACTTAGTCTACATAGCATGAGACAATGTTTCATTTCTATTAGTCCTTTCTGGAGGGTTTTTTTCCTTGCAGTTCTTTTTGGATACTTTTAAAGTCTTCTATTTTGGGAATGGAAAGCAATACGGCCAATAATAGATAAATATCCATTGTCCTATTTCTTTTCGATTTTAACCATTTTTGGATGATCTGCTTTAGTGGTTAAAACTTCTTGCTACTAAAGAAAGCCTCTTTATTTCCAAAATATAAGAATAAATTTTAATTTTGAAACAGAAGAGTATATTCCTCATCTTAAGTAGAGGGGCAGGTCAAAAAGAGAAATCTCATCATAAAAATAGATTTGTGTTGATGGTAATGTAGATGAAATTGTGGTAATCTCTGAAGATGAATAGAGGCATTTAAAAATTACCTACACTTAACTTATCTTACTAGGGGACTTACCTATCCTTCAGGAACTTCTGGTTTCAGGTATGTGATTATTGGAGAGCATCACAGTGACATTAATCTCTGGGGAAATTTATTAGTGTTTCATTTCCACATTGGGGGTTGGGGTACAAGAAGAAAGTAAAGGACGGGAGACAATGGCATCCCCTAGTATTCCACTATGCAGCTTGACTATGAAGTTGTAGCTAGAGAATCACTGAAATTTTGTAACTCTCTAAGCTAGGTCTTTATAAAATGCATGTATTCTCCTCCCTTTGAAAGAGAACTAGGAAGTCCAAAGAGAAATGTTTAACTTCTAGGCAAGAGAGACAGAAAGAGAGACATAGGCACACAGAGAGATCAAGAGACAGAGGACAGAGAGGAAGAGACAGAGATAGAAACAGAAACCTAGAGAAAAGAAGGGAGGAAAACAACACAAAGACAGGTACACAGTAGTCATAGACAGAGAGACACTCATGAAGAGACCTAGAAGGAGAGACAGACAAAGACAGAGAGACAGGGACAAAAACAGACATATAGATATAGATATAGATATAGATAGAGATAGAGATAGAGATAGAGATAGAGATAGAGAGACAGACAGACAGACAGACAGCAGACAGAAAGAGGCAGAGACAGAAATAGAGATAGAGAAAGGGACAGAAAGAGAAAGTCAGAGAAAGAGACAGAAACAGAGACAGAGAGAGAATAGTCTAGGGATTAAATGTAAAGTATAATTTATACTATGAGTGAGTAGTGTTCCTACTTTTTCTTAATCTTTTATCTGTTCTGAATAAATGGATTACTAGTATAATGATGCTGTTGTTGGGACAATTTGGCTGATAGCTGGAAAGGGGGAGTAGTACACTGGTAGGTGTGAAAAAAATATGCAGTGTGTTGTGAGTGGGGGATATACATACCCTAACCTGGTATCTGAATATTCAGCATTCCTTGCTCTAAGGGAGGAGCCAAAGGGAAAACTGGTCATCTGAGGATCATGATTGTCAGAGGAGATGCTTGGCTAATATTTACAATATCAATGGTTACTACATCTACAGTAATATTTATAGGGAAAGATGGATGTATAAGAAGAATAGGGGACACAGAAGGTTTGTAGCAGGGAATAGAGGAGTTGAAGAGAAAAAGGGAATATGACTGCTGGTGATGCAAAAGGAGAGAGATGCCCCCCTGCCGAGAGGCTATTTTTGAACAAAATGGGGTATCCCAGAAATGGGCCACTTATGATAGCTTGCAGGGATGTCTTCTCTATGGATTGATGCCAAAGATGCCCCAGAACAGGTAAACATGGACCCTCCTGAGGGACAAGCCTTTCGCAAGACTTTGGTTGCTGTGACAAGGAAATCACTTTAAAAGACTGATATATATTAATTTAAGGTCACCAAGGAATTCAGCTATGTAATTCCTAAATGAAAACTCAAGTCAGCAATCAACCTTTTATGGAGTTTAATTACAAACAGGAGGAAGAAAGGTATTAGAGATAGAGAGAGAGAGGGAGAGAGAAAGGGGGGAGAAAGGAATAGGGCTTAAATACCCCTTCTGTTTAGGCTGGGCCAAAAGGCCCAAGCCCTTAGATAGCTGAGGCAAAGAAAAGAGATCAGTCCCTATCACTCATGTGACCAAAATGGAGAAACAGTCTCAGGAGCCTCCACCTCCAGCTTCCTTCAGAGCAAGCTTCTCAGAGCACAACCTCTCAGAGCAAAACCTCTCCAACCAACCACCCCTAGTCCTCAGACCCCACTATCTTTAAGGAAACCATCCAAGTTCCCTCCCCTCAGTTCTCACATCTACCAATCACTGTCCATGTCTTCCCTGTGCCAATGGTGGCTCTAGCTTAACCCAGGACTGCCCAGAGGTCTGTGGCTTTGCACATGTCTGTTGAAGGTCATATTCTCAAATAATTAAATCTTGATCCTTTGCTACAGCCCTTCCTAAATCCTGTTACCCTGAGTAGGGTGGAGATTGGAATAATTAAATTTTGATCTATGCTGCAGCCCTTCCTAAATTCTGTTACCCTGAGTAGGGTGGAGATTGGAATAATTAAATTTTGATCTATGCTGCAGCCCTTTCCATTGTTCAGCAAAAGGTTTCTGTCCTAAAGTAATCTTAAGAAGGGAGGAGGAGGAACCTCCCTTGCCAATGGGGTTCACATTCCAATAGAGTTCCCACTATCAGTATGAAATTCCCTACAAGCATGAAACCTTCCAATGGTGAAATTTCCAACATTCACAAGTCTAAGAAATTTTAAGGTTTACATTGCCCAGCAGGGGTCAAATAAGGACTGTTTGTAGTTGAATGACTTTCCTGAGGTTCAGCTTCCTCTATGCTCCTGAAACAATAGTCCTCTTATCTGACTGTGATGTTCAAATAAGATACAATTTAATAACCAGTTCGGATTGAAGAGATATCAGGGAACAGGGAAGAGGGATTTCTCTAGATAAGGTTTGAGTCTTTCTTAGCTTTGGAGGTGATGCCAGGCCTCACAGGCTGGTGGAGGGTTTCTCTTATTCCTGTCTACGCTATATCTGTGCTAGTTTTCTTAATTTCAAAATCTTAGTAGTAGACAGCAAGCAACAAGAAAGTTCTGACTTTCAGGGCTGGTTGGGCCTGTCTCTTCAGGCTGAAGAAAATAGAGGCACTTCTATCCAGAGAAGAAGAAGAAAAAACTCCTCACTCTTCCATGCCAGGAAGAAAGTCTTAGTTACAAAACCAACTGCCACTCCCAGTTGCTCCTTCCCGCACCATCTGTCAGTCTTGTCAATTTCTTCTCTCTCTAATATTCCCACTGCTGCTTGTTCCAACACAGTGGCAGGAAGTCCAGAACTTGTTTTAGTTTCCTTTCTACACTACAATATGTAAAAGGTTTCATATTATTCACATAGAAGGGAAGACCATGACCACTAGAAGTATCCTTTGTTTCTTCTCTCTCCTTCTCTAGTCTCTTACAACCTAGACTATATCTATACCTCATTACCTCTCATAATACTTAGTTAATGTGGGAGTCACCAACTCTATTCATTCCAGTAAGAGGGGCAGCCATTAATTTTTTAAGCTATCACCTTCCATCTTAGAATCAGCATCATGTATTGGTTCCAACACAGAAGTGTGATAAGGGTTAGGCAATGGGAGTTAAGTGACTTGCACAGGGTCACACAGCTGGGAAGTGTCTGAGACCAGATTTGAACCTAAGACCTCCCATCTCTAGGCCTGACTCTCAATCCACTGAGCTACCCAGCTGCCCCCAACCACAGAACATTGTTATCATACCTCCTGTAATAGCATAAAGACTGTGAAGCCTAGCCATTTGCTTTCCTGTTATACTTTTGGGACTTTTAGATCTCCTTTCCATTTACTCTCCAGCTGAATTTCCTTTTATTTTTCTACCTTGCTCAAATAGATAATAACATTTGATCTAGATGGCATGGTGGATAGAAATTTGGGACTTAATTCAGGAAGATCTGAGTTCAAATCTAGTCTTAAGTAATTGTTAGTTATGTAACACTGGGCAAGTCACTTTATTTCAATTTGTCTCTGTTTCCTCATCTGTTTTATGGGGCTAATAATAGTACCTATCTCCCAGGGTTGTTTTGAGGATCAAATATATAACTGTAAAGTGCTTAGCTCATTGCCTAGCCTATACTAAGTGCTATATAAATGTTAGTTATCACTATTGTTGAGAACAGGAACTGTCTCACTTTTCTTCTTAGCAATTAGCATAGTATATGGCACATAATAATCACTTAAAATGCTTTTAGATGATTTCATTCATCACCAATTTGATTCAACAAACATTTATTCAATGCAGCAACTGGGGTCCCTCCTCACATGTGAGGCCTCAGAGTATCTACCTCATAGTCAAGGATGCATCTCTACGTCTGCTCAAAACTACCACTCAAAATTCCTCATTAATGCATTTGCTTTTAATAACTACTTAACCAGAAAACACAGAGTTCAAAGCTAAGATGTTTAATGAAATAGGATAGGCTGAAAAAATAGTGGCAATAGAACCTTTCCCCATAAGCCCAGGGGGCACACTTTCCTAAAAATACACACTCCATCACCGAGGAGAGCGGTAACACAAAGGGATCATGTGGGGGGAAGACAAACATAGGGACTATATGGCAAGTAATATTCCTGGATGAAGACAGTAAGACTCAGAAAAAACTGAATTGTCCAAGATCATAGCAAGTAAGTCACTGAATGAACAAAATAAAAGATTTTAATAGATAAAAAGTACCATAGAGATCTAGTCAAATTTCTTCTTTTTCAGATAAGGAAACAGAGGCTCAAGGAGTAAAGCAATTAGGTTTAGAATCTTGTTCTTGGGGGAAGCTGGGTAGCTCAGTGGATTGAGAACCAGGCCTAGAGATGGGAGGTCCTAGGTTCAAATCTGGCCTCAGACAATTCCCAGCTGTGTGACCTTGGGCAAGTCACTTGACCCTCATTGCCTAGCCCTTACCACTCTTCTGCCTTGGAGCCAATACACAGTATTGACTCCAAGATGGAAGGTAAGGGTTTAAAAAAAAAAAGAATCTTGTCCTCATGATTTCTAATCCAGTGCTTGATATAATCCATTTTAATTCAGTCCAATCCAATCCATTCCAGCCAACTTATACTTACAGCAAGCCAATGTGTGAGGTGATATTTATTTTCTTTTGATACTCTTTTCATTTTATTCACCTCAAGTCCAAAGGATCCCAACTGCTTTTCTGTAAGTCCTCCTGAAAAAGGAGAGGGAAGTGTTCTTAGGCTCACCAAACAAGCCTAGAATCCATCTAGTACAAAGTCCTTATTTTATAGGTTTGGAAACTGAGTCCAAGAGATTAAATGACATTCTCAGATTCACACAGGTAATAATGCAGTCAGAGCAAATATTCAGATCATAGTCCTCTGACACCTAATCCATATTTTTGAAGTATTCCCAAAAGAGCCATTATATATTTATACAGTGATTTGGCAGTGCAATACATTTTGCATATTTTTGGAGGAAGACATAAGAGCAGTAAGGCTTTCTTGAACTCAGTAACCTAGCACTTCTGGCTTTGATCTGCCCACTTTGTGGAGTCTTCCCTTTTTGACTATTTCAAATTAATGGATCCTTTGTATTAAGGTTAGAAATCAGCAGAGTGAGCCAGCCAACGAAATAGAGCTGCTTCTCCTACAAACACACATCACTTGATATTTTAGTGCCATCGAGGAGTCAAGAAGGATTGTCATTTGTTTGTTGGCAGACAGCAGTGGAAGCCTGTTCATAAGTGCATGGTATCCTAGGAAGTCCTAGAATTCTGTATTTGGAGTGAGGGGATGTGGGCTTGAGCCCCAGTTCTTAACAGGATAGCTTTATAACTACGGCAAATTAATTAAACATTACTGTTCTCCCCACTTATTGTCTTCACCTGTAAAGAAGCGGTAGTAGCGCTTATACATAGAAGGTAGTATTCCTTCTATGAGGTGGAGTTGGTACAGAGTAGATGATGAACTGTTGAACTGAATTGAATTGAAATGGGATAGCAAATTTATAAAAAAATGTTTTATAACCACAGAACACCAGACACAGCTAAGTTATTATTATTAGTATTCCCTTTATCATTTATATAACCTAAGCTTGTCAGGTAGGCATGGGGTGTTAAAGGAAATAATAAGATAAATAACAAATAAAAAGAGAAAGAAAGAAAGGAGAAAAACATGAAAAAAAATCTATTTGCAATGTTAGTGTGTCAGGTTGGGAACATGAGGGCAATGTCCAACAATGATTTCCCTAAGTCTATAATAAGAATGGCAAGGTCCTTCATCATTAGTTCAGCCATTCATCATCAAATTATAAATTAGAGAAAATACAAATATTTTTCTTGAGGCACATTTGACCATTACAGAGCTTCACTGAATCACAAATAGCTTATTCCTCATAATGGAACTAAACAGCGTGAAGGAATCGTAGAGCTTGTCATTTTTAATTTTTGGACTTGTGCTTCTGTATCTTGGCAGAGTTTCTGCTCACCAGCACACTGGAGTATGCAGTGGGTATAATCTGTATCAAAGCACCATTGCAAAAATGTCAAACATAATGAAAAAGAGAAAATCACTACAAAGGAAAACTCACCACAGTGACTCTTGGCAGTTCCTGTCTCAAAGGCCCGGCTGCTTCATCAAAGAGAGAAGTGATGGCAAAGGCCCATGAGGTCAGCCTGCCAAGGAAAGAAAATGGATTCAAGCAAGCCTATCTGCTGGCTTCAAACCAAATTCTCTATAGAAGGACACTGCTGCTGTGCCCAGTCATGACATTGGGTTTTATTCAGACAAAACCCCAACAGGTATGTCTATTCACAGTACCTTGACAGAAAGTTAGCACTAGAAGGGATTTGAGTCCATCTAGTTCAACCCCCTCATTTTGAAGAGGAAAAAACAAAGGTCTAGAGTGATTCAATGACTGCCCAAACTGACACAGTTAGGCAAGAACTAGAAATGAGATATCCTGATTCTTAGTTCAGTGTTATTTTTCATAATAACAAATAAAAATAAAGATGAATTTATGGTATAATCTTTGGCCTAAAACCATGGAATCCTAAGGCATGGCAGAATTCAAAAAGTCACAAAATCTCAGAAATGGGAAAGTCTATGAAGTAGAAACATAATCCTTTTCATTGTGGAAGTCCCAACAAGTGCTCATCCATCTTTCACTGCAAGATTCCCCAATGATGTGAAATTTCCTTTGTCCTGCACCAGGACACTTTCCACTTTTGGAAAGCTCTGATTTTGGGAGAGTTTTTGGGTATTAAGCTTAAATTTGTCTCTTTGATACCTCCACACATTGCTCTCATTTCCTCTTACCTAAGAAAACAAGTCTAATTATCCTTCCATAGGACATCTCTTCAAATACATTAAGACTGTTGCCATAACTTTTGCTAAATATTTTCTTCTATGAACAAAAAACGTGCTTAGTTTCTTCAACCATTGAACTGGCATTGGGAAGTAAATATGGAATGTGGAGTAGTTATAAGCGAACTCGGCTTTGGATCCAGAGAGATATGGGTACAAATGCTATCGTTGATACCGGGATACTGACTGTGTGATTCTGGGCTAGTTAGTTCACTTCTCAGTGCTCTAGACAAATGTTAAGATTACATCTTGCAGAGAAAGAGCCTATATACATAGTTAGAGATTCCTTGTCTGGGGGATTTTTATACCATTGAAATCACAGATTTAGAAATTGTCCCTATATGACATTTTTTTCCTATATGACATTTTAAAAAACTTTCAATATTTTATTTTTTTCTTGATTATGTATGAAAACAAATTTAACAATAATTTTGTAACATTTTTAAGTTCCAAATTATCTCCCTTCTCTTTCCCCTTCCTAAGATGGTAAGCAATTATGCTATAGAAGATATGTATCAAAAAAAAATCACAAAGGAAAAAAGTAAAAGATAATATGCTTTCATCTGTATTCTGACTCCATCAGTTCTTTCTCTGGAGGTGGATAGCATTTTTCATCATAAGTCCTTTGAAACTGTACATGACATTATCTTGAAACCTTTTATCATTCTGGCCAAGATCCTTTTCTTACTCTCTGGCTTACCAACTATTTTTCCTAAAATGTGTTCCAAGAACTGAACGTAGTCCTCCAGAGGAAGTCTCAGGAAAATGGAACATATACTGATTATCATGTTTCTGGTTTTTGACATTAGATCTCAATTAATGCAACCTAAGGTTATGTTATTTTGTCTGCTATTCCATATAGTTGATTTGAGTTGAGCTTAAAGTCATGAAACTCTCCATATTTCCTAAGGAACCCACACCTTGTACTTGTGAATTTAATTTGTCTTAAACTGAAGAACTCCACATTTATCCCTATTAAGTTTCACCTTATTATATTGAGTCCAAATTTCTTACCTAAATAAAGTTTTTTTTAATTGGCTTCTAATATGTTAAATACTGTTTCAGATTTTATCTCACATGAAAATTTTAGTGTGATATCTATATCTTCTTCCCAAGCATTAATTAAAAACATCATAAAAACACAGGGCCAAGAAGTGACTTCTAGGATAGTAGTGTTAAATTCAAATATAAGTAAGACTACTAAACCTTGCATAAAAATCCCTGTTTCTGCATATTTTTTTAGAAAACCACATATTAACATTATTTATGTTTGATTGCATTTAAATTTATTTTGTTATGTATTTCCTTATTACATTTTAATCTGGTTTGGGTTCACTCTTGAATGTTTTGTGCCTCATATTTATTTGATAGCACTGCTCTAGGATATTCAATAGGAGAATTCCCTCCAAGTCAACATTAACCTAATGAATACTCTTTGATTCTGAAAATTTCAACCAATTCTGAGACTACCTGACTACCGACACCTGGCATATATCTATTCATTTTGCCCCCTGAGAAAGTATGATAAATTTTGTCCAACACTTTGCTGAAATCTTCACATAGTTCCTTGATTTACAAAGCCTAGAAATATACAGCCTAAATATAGAAAATAATGTTAGATCTATGTAGTATAATCTATTCTTTGTAAAACAATGTTGCTTCCTTATTATCTCAATTTGGCTACCATTCATCTGTCTGTCTGTCTGTCTGTCTGTCTGTCTATCTATCTATCTATCTATCTATCCATCCATCTATCTATCTATCTACCTATCTTTCTGGTAGCCAGGTGGTACATTTGTATAGAGTGCTAGCCTTAGTTAGGAAGATCAGAGTTCAGATGTTTCTTCACATAATCACACACTAGCTGTGTGACTCTTGGGAAGCCATTTAGTCTTTATGTATTTCAGGTAACCTCATCTATAAATGGGGGGTAATAATAGCACCTATCTCACATGTTGTTGTGAGCATTAAATGAGATAATATATTAAGGCATTATGCAAAACTAAAAGTCCTATAAAATGATATTTTATATATCATATAGATATATATATTTATTCATATTCATATTTATAATTCAATCAAAGAGGATGTCTTGGTAGAAATCAAAATATAGAAGTTTAAAAAATGTCTATATGTTGTTTTCACTTTTCAATAAGATGTGGCCAATGTAGTATGAAAATAGAAATCTCAATGCTTACTTTATGAATTTACTTTTAATAACATCATTATTATAAGTTTGGATATTTCCTTCATCAATATAGATAGCAACCATGGAGGAGATGTGGAAAAATTGGGGCACTAATACATTGTTGGTGGAATTGTGAATGGATTCAACCATTTTAAATAGACATTTGGAATTATGCCCAAAGAATTATAAAATTGAGTATACCCGTAGTGCCAGCAATACTACTATTAATTTTATTTTCTAAGGTGATCAGGGAAAAAGGAAAAGAGTCAATATGTCCTAAAATATTTATAGAAGCTCCCTTTCTGGAGGAAAAGAGCTGAAAATTGAAGAGATGGTTCAACTAGGTAATGGCTAAACAAACTGTGGCATATGGTTTTGATGGAATACTACTCTCTAAGAAATGTTTAGGAGGCTAACTAAAAAACATGGAAAGACCTACATGAAATTATGAAGAATCAAGTAGAATCAGGAAAACATTATATACAGCAACAGAAATATCACTTGAAGGATTACTTGTGTATGTTCACCTCCAGAAACACCTCCAGAAAAAGAGCTGATAAATAGAAATAAGCAAGAAATATTTTTCAATATACATATGTCTTTTCATCAAATGATAACTTCTTTAATGGAGTAGGAGGGGAAGGAGGGAGTTAACTGGGCATTTACATGTAACAAACAAATAAAGAAGCTTAAATAAAAAAAATACAAATAGCAACCCCTCAGTACCTTGATAGACAGTCTTTAGTATTCTCCATGCCTGAAAAGAGAAATGTCACCTGGTTACCACCCTAGCTATGATGAATCTTCTAATTTATTTAGAGAAAAGATACTTTGGGCCCAACTTAAAGCATCCTACCTTGTGAATGATATGGAATTTCAAGAGCCTTGGGTCTCTTCCTTATCATTGGAAGGATTGAGGTAGGCTGTGTCAGTAATTATCTCAGAAATTTTAGGCAATTAAAACTCTTGATATCAGTCTTCTCATCTAGAAAATGATGTGTTTTTCTAAACTACATGATCTCTAAATCTTTTCCAACTCTATAATTGTTGTCAAAGGACTTGTGTTCAAATTCTGTCTCAGCCACTGATTAATTACATGACCATTGGCTTACAACTAATCATCTCTGAGCTTCTGTTTCCTCACTTGCAAAATGCTTTATATTTATGCTACCTTCTTCACAGTGTTAATTGCCACTAACAATGAATGATTTGTGCTTAAGCATAAAAATATGCAGATTGGAATCTAGAGAGGGGGAGGCTAAGACAAAGGAAAAATGTATCTTCCCTAGTTTTGACTGTGGGGCAAAGCCAGTCAGAGAAAAGTCTGTATATTAGATAAATGGGGAAATTAGTACCTACTAAAAGGATATGACCCTGAAGAAAAGCTTAATAATTATATCTAGAATTTATATAACACTTAAAAATATACAAAGCCTTACATGTTATTTCCTTTGACACTCAAAACTACCTATATATGTAATATACATATATATATATATATAAACATTCACTTTTGCTTTGATTTACATTAACACTTATTTAAGTCTAGACAATTAATGAAACAATAATATACTGAGATTTGTAAAAATTTAGGATTTCTGAAGTGTTAGTTCCCACAATGAAAATTAAACTCAAATTAAACCATGGGCTGAACTGGCTCCCAGGCCACTCTCTCTCCCTCTACTCCCCTATACAAACAAGAAAGAGATATGAACAAAGAACTCTATGGTCGTACTTGCCCATCAAACTTCCACTTCTTCAGTATTTCAAATAACTTTAAATTGATGCCAAGTATTTAGTTTGATGATCCCACAGGTTTTCAGACAAAAAAGAAAATCATATAAGGGACTGCTCTACTCCTTATTTCAAGCCTATAATTTAACAGATACTTTTGTGGTCTTTACAGAGACCTCTGTAGTCTTTAAACAGTTATAGTGGGCAGGACTATCTATAAATGACAGGTAGAGTGCCAGAGAAAAGAACATTGAATTTAAGAATTAAAAGACCTGAGTCTGACTCTGCCACTTTGACAATTATTGATTATAAGGCAGTAGGTAGTACAGTGGTTGTCTAGATACCTTTTAGCTGCGTAATCCTGGACAAATCACTCAAAAGCTGTTTCTTTCAGTTTCCTCAAATATAAAATGCAAATAATAATAGCACCTATATCCCAGTGTGTTTTTTTAAATTAGTTTATTTAGTCAATTTAGAACATTATTCCTTGTTTACAATAATCACATTATTTCCCTCCCTCACCTCCACCCACCCTTCCCACAGCCAAGGCACAATTTAATTGGGTATTACTTGGGTCCTTGATCAGAACCTATTTCCATGTTGTTGATGTTTGCACTAGGATGTTCATTTAGAGTCTACATCCCCAGCCATATCCCTTTGATCCATGTTTTCCAGCAGTTATTTTCCTTCGGTGTTTTTATGCCCACAGTGTTTCCTCTGGATGTGGATAGTGGTTTTTCTCGTAGATACCTCCGAGTTGTTAGGATCACTGCATTGCCACTAATGGAGAAGTCCATTACATTCGATTGTACCACAGTGTATCAGTCTCTGTGTACAATGTTCTCCTGATTCTGCTCCTCTCACTCTTCATCAATTCCTGGAGGTCATCCCAGTTCCCATGGAGTTCCTCCACTTTATTATTCCTTTGACCACAATAGTATTCCATCACCAACATATACCACAATTTTTTCAGCCATTCCCCAATTGAAGGGTACCCCCTCATTTTCCTTTTTTTTTGCCACCACAAAGAGTGCAGATATGAATATTCTTGTACATGTCTTTTTCCTTATTATCTCTTTGGGGTACAAACCGTGATCGAGACTTGAAGAGAGAGAGGTTTTGCAGGACAAGCCAAGATACAAGAAACAAGGCTGGGGACCTTTCTATCAATCAAGAAGAAGGTTCCAAATGGAATGTTCCTGGGAAAAGACAGTTGGAGGAAAGCCAGGCTGAAGGAAAGACCTTTCTTGGTGGCTGGCTGAGGGGGAAGAAGCTGAACTGATCTTGTTAGATTTTGTTCCAGGCTGAAAGACCCTTGAGGGGGGACTTCGGAAATTAGGCTGAGAGACCTTGGTGGCTTTGTGAAGAAGAAAGATTTTAAACAGCTGTCCTCCATCCATTTCTCTAACTGTCTCTCTGTCACATTTGTTACTGGACTGATTTCCCAAACCCTCAAATTCTCATTATAGATTAGGAAAAACCTCATCCCTCTAACCTCAGTTTCACATCCTGTTGTTTCCCAATAAACTCCTTACTTGAGAAAGAAATCAAGAATATTTTATAGTCCACTCAGGGGGGAGGGAGGAAGCCAAAAGGCTTCAAGAAGCAGATGGTTAAGGGAGGTAGTGAGGGAGGAAGAAGGTAGGAGGAGATTAGGCAATAGACTGATCTATTAGCCACCAATAGGGATCAGTAGGCAAATCCCAGAGCATTCCCCTGTAGCAGTGTGTCTCAGTGTCTCTATCTTTGTAAAACTTTTATCCCCATTGTAACTAGGAAGCCCTCAGGAGTGTCCCCCTTAGCAGCTCTCTCTAGTCACAAGCCAGAGTACATCAGTCACTGCAACAAGAAATAGTCACAGCAGATAAACATGTCTATTTCATTTGGCACCCCAGATGGGACAGTTAGAGAGATAGATGGAGGACAACTGTTTAAAATCTTTCTTCTTCACAAAACCAAGGTCTCTCAGCCTAATTTCAGAAGCAACCCCTCAAGGGTCCTTCAGCCTGGGACAAAATCTAACAAGATCAGTTCAGCTTCTTTCCCCTCAGCCAGCCACCAAGAAAGGTCTCTCCTTCAGCCTAGCTTTCCTCCAATTGTCTTTTCCTGGGAACATTCCATTTGGAACCTTCTTCTTGGTTGACAGACAGGTCACCAACCTTGTTTCTTGCATCTTGGCCTGTCCTGCAAAATCTCTTGCTCTTTAAGTCTCTATCACAAAACCCAACAGTGCTATGGCTGGATCAAAGGGCAGACAGTCTTTTAGCACCCTTTGGGTGCTAAAATTGCCCTCCAGAATGATTGGATCAATTCACAACTTCAACAGCAGTGCATTAATGTCCCAACTTTGTCACATCCCCTCCAGCATTTGTTACTTTCTTTTGCTGTCATTTTAGCCAATCTGCTAGGTGTGAAGTGATACCTCAGAGATGTTTTGATTTGAAGCTCTCTGATTATAAGAGATTTAGAACACTTTTTCATGTGCTTATTAATAGTTTTGATTTCATTAAATGAAAATTTCCTTCATATCCCTTGCCCATTTATCAATTGGAGAATGGCTTGATTTTTTATACAATTGGTTTAGCTCTATAAATTTGAGTTATTAGACAATTGTCAGAGGTTTTTGTAATGAAGATTGTTACCCAATTTGTTGCTTCCCTTATAATTTTAGATGCATTAGTTTTGTTTGTACAAAAACTTTTCAATTTGATGTAATCAAAATTATTGATTTTATTTTTTGTTATTTTTTTCTAGCTCTTGCTTGTTTTTAAAGTCTTTCCTTTCCCAGAGATCTGACAAGTACACTATTCTGTGATCGACTAATTTGCTTATTGTTTTCTTTTTTTATATTCAGGTCATTCACCAATTTGGAGTTTATCTTGGTGTAGGGTATGAGATGTTGATCCAAACCTAATCTCTCCCGTACTGTCTTCCAATTTTCCCCACAGTTTTTATCAAATAGTGGGTTTTGGTCCCAAGAACTGGGATCTTTGGGCTTATCATATACTGTCTTGTGGAGGTCATTTACCCCAAGTCTATTCCACTGATCCTCCTTTCTCTCTCTTAGCCAGTACCAAATTCTTTTGATGACCACTGCTTTATAGTATGGTTTGAGATCTGGGACTGCAAGTCCTCCTTCCTTTGCATTTTTTTTTCATTATTTCCCTGGATATCCTTGATCTTTTTTTCTTCCAAATGAACTTCATGTTTTTTTTCTAATTCAGTAAAAAAAATTTTTGGTAGTTCAATGGGTATGGCACTAAATAAGTAAATATGTTTGGGTAGGATGGTCATTTTTATTATGTTAGCTCATGCCACCCATAAGCAATCAATGTTTTTCCAATTGTTTAGATCTAGTTTTAATTGTGTGGAGAGTGTTTTGTAGTTGTATTTATATAGTTCCTGTGTTTGTCTTGGCAGGTAGATTCCTAAGTATTTTATATTGTCTAGGGTGTTTTTAAATGGTATTTCTCTTTCTAATTCTTGCTGCTGAAGTGGGTTGGAGATATATAGAAATGCTGATGACTTATGCAGGTTTATTTTGTATCCTGCAACTTTGCTAAAGTTGTTGATTATTTCTACTTACTTTTTTGTTGGTTCTCTAGGATTCTTTAAGTAGAACATCATATCATCCTCAAAGAGTGATAGCTTGGTCTCCTGATTGCCAATTTTAATACCTTCAATTTCTTTTTCTTCTCTAATTGCTACTGCTAGTATTTCTAGTACAATGTTAAATAATAGAGGTGATAATGGGCATCCTTGTTTCACTCCTGGTCTTATTGGGAGGGCTTCTAGTTCATCCCCATTACAGATGATGTCTGCTGATGGTTTTAGATATATACTGTTTATTATTTTTAGGAAAGGCCCTTCTATTCCTATACGTTCTAGTGTTTTCAATAGGAATGGGTATTGTATTTTGTCAAAGGTTTTTTCTGCTTCTATTGAGATAATCATGTGATTTTTGTAGGTTTGCTTGTTAATATGGTCAAGTATGTTTGTGTTTTTCCTAATATTGAACCATCCTTGCATTCCTGGTATGAATCTTATCTGGTCATATTGAATAACCCTTGTGATGACTTGCTGGAGTCTTTTTGCTAGTATCCTATTGAAGATTTTTGCATCTATATTCTTTAGGGAGATTGGTTTATAGTTTTCTTTCTCTGTTTTTGACCTTCCTGGCTTTGGGATCAATACCATATTTGTGTTGTAAAAGGAATTTGGTAGAAGTCCTTCTTTGCTTATTCTGTCAAATAGTTTGTATAATATTGGTATTAGTTGTTCTTTGAATGTTTGATAGAATTTATTTGTGAATCCATCTGGACCTGGGGATTTTTTCTTAGGGAGTTCTTTGATGGCTTGTTCAATTTCTTTTTCTGATATGAGGTTGTTTAGGTAATATATTTCTTCCTCTTTTAGTCTAGGCAATTTATACTTTTGTAAGTATTCATCCATATCACTTAAATTGACATATTTTTTGCCATATAATTGGGCATAGTAGTTTTTAATGATTGCCTTGATTTCCTCTTCTTTAGAGGTGAGGTCTCCCTTTTCATCTTGGATACTGTCGATTTGGTTTTTTCTTTCCTTTTTTTAATTAGACTGACTAGTACTTGGTCTATTTTATTTGTTTTTTCAAAGTACCAGCTTGTAGTCTTATTTATCAAATCAATAGTTCTTTGACTTTCAATTTTATCAATTTCTCCTTTGATTTTTAGAATCTCTAATTTAGTCTTAATATGAGGATTCTTAATTTGTTTACATTCTAGTTTTTTAATTTGCAAGCCCAATTCATTGACCTCTGCCCTTCTTAATTTGTTTATATATGAACTCAAGGATATAAATTTCACCCTGAAACTGCTTTGGCTACATCATGTCATAGGTTTCAAAAAGATGTCTCATCATTGTCATTTTCTTCACTAAAATTATTGTTTCTATGATTTGTTCTTTAATTAACCAGTTTTGGGGAATTGTATTGTTTAATTTCCAATTAATTTTTTATTTACCTCTCCATATACCCTTATTATTATTCTCATTGCATTGTGATCTAAGAAGACTGAATTTATTATTTCTGCTATTTTGCACTTGTTTGCAGTGTTTTTATGACCTAATACATGGTCAATTTTTGTGAATGTACCATGTGCTGCTGAAATGAAGGTATATTCCTTTTTGTCCCTATTTATTTTTCTCCACATATCTACTAACTAATTTTTTTAAAGATTTCATTCACTTCTCTTACCTCTTTCTTATTTATATTTTGGTTTTATTTACCTAGTTTGGATAGAGGAAGGTTCAGGTCTCCCACTAGTCTAGTTTTTCTATCTATTTCATTCTTGAGCTTTACCATTTTCTCCTTTAGAAATTTGGATGCTATTCTATTTGGTGCATACATGTTGAGTACTATTATTTCCTCATTGTCTATACTGCCTTTTATCAGGATATAATTACCTTCTCTATCTCTTTTAACTAGATTTATTTTTACTTTGGCTTTGTCAGATATCATGATTGCAACTCCTGCCTTCTTTTTATCAGTTGATGCCCAATAGATTTGGCTCCATCCTCTTACTTTCACCCTATGTGTATTTACTTTCCTCATGTGTATTTCTTGTAGACAGTATATGGTAGGGTTTTGGATTATAATCCTCTCTGCTATTTGCTTGCATTTTTTGGGTGAGTTCATTCCATTCACATTCAATGTTATGATTACTAGCTTTGTATTACCCAGCATTTTGATTTCTACTCCTGGTCCTGCCTTTTTTTCTTTCACTATTTCCTTCTATACCAATGTTTGTTTTTAATCAGTTCCCCTAGTTCCCACCCTTATTTTACTTCCCTTTCTTCCCCCTTCCCTTCTTATCCCCCCCTTATTTTCTTTGCAGTTTTTTAAGACTACCTCCCATCCTCTCCTCCCTCATACTGCTTCCCTCCCCACCAGTCCATTTGTTACCTTTTAACTCCCCTATAGGGCGCAAATCTAATCTCTGCCCCAATGGACTGGGTTGTTCTTCCTTCTCTGGGTCAATTTCAATGCATGCGAGAATTGAGTATTTCCTATCTCCAACCTCTTTACCCTTCCAGTGTATTTATGTTCTCCCTCCTCCCAGCATTCACTTCTTTGTGACTTATAAATTTACCCCCTTTTGTTTCTTTTCCCATTTCTTTTAGTATTAACCTCTTATTTTAGCTCTAGTTTATATATGCATATATATATATATATATATACATGTGTCTATGTATTTATGCATACATAAATCTATATACCTATTTATATCTTGTAATTTCATCCTATACAGTTTATCACTGTTCCCTCTAAATGTAATTCTTCTAGCTGCCCAGGTGATAATAACACTTTTTAAGAATTATCAATGACCTCTTTTCTTATAGGGATATATATCATTTTAACTTACTGAGTCTTTTTAAAAAAAAGTTTTTTTTTGTTTTGTTTTGTTTTTTCTCTTTCCCTCTTTTTAAATGACCTTTTGATGATTCTCTTGAGTTTTATGCTTGCAAATTTCCTGTTTAGGTCTGGTCTTTTCTTTAAAAATTCTTGGAATTCTTCTATTTTGTTGAATGAACATACTTTCTCCTGTAAGAATATTGTCAGTTTTTCTGGGTAGTTGATTCTCGGTTGTAGACCTAGTTCCCTTGCTTTCTGGAATATCATTTTCCATGCCTTTTGGTCCTTCAGTGTAGATGCAGCCAGATCCTGTATTATCCTTACTATGGTTCCATGGTATCTGAATTACTTCTTCTTGGCAGCTTATAATATCTTTTCTTTGGTCTGGTAGTTCTTGCATTTGGTTATAACATTCCTAGGTGTTGTCAGTTGGAGATTAAGTACAGGAGGTGATCTGTGGATTCTTTCCTCCTCTACTTTTACCTCTTGTTCTAGAATTTCGGGGTAGTTTTCTTAGATAATTTCCTGTAGTATTATATCCAGCCTTTTTCTTTTGTCATGGTCTTCTGGTAGACCAATGATGCTTAAATTGTCTCTCTTCAAACAATTTTCTAAATCTTCTGTTTGTGAATGAGATGCTTCATATTTTCCTCAATTTATTCATTCTTTTGGTTTTATTTTATAGTGTCCTGCTGCCTTGTGAGGTCATTTAATTCTAGTTGTTGTATTCTGGTTCTTAAAGCCTGGATTTCATCCATGGCTTTTTTGGTCATCCTTCTCCTTCTGGTCTGATTTTCTTTGGAGGTCATCTTTCATCCTCTTTACCTCATATTTCATCTCATTTGCCTCATCTTTCATCTTCTTTTTCTCATTTTTCATCTCCTTTGCCCCATTTTCCAGCTGGTTTATTTTGGCTTTCAAGACACTATTTTCTGTTTTGATATAATTTATCTTAGTTTTTACATTCTTTTCCCCAATTGTCTTCAGCCTCTCTTAATTGTGTTTTGAATTGCATTTTGAGTTCTTCCAAAGCCTGTATCCAATTTGCTTGTATTTTTTTTATTGCTTGCCTCCTCCTCTGTTCTGTTTGCTCTTTGCTCATTGCCTGTATAGAAGCTGTCAATTGTAATTTCTTTCTTCTTTTTCTGTTGTTTGCTCATATTTACCCCCCTTCTTTACTCCCTGTATTTGTTTGTGCTCTTGCTCCTCTCATTTTTGTTTTGTTTTGGGGCTTTCTGTCAGTCTCCCCTCTTGGAGCTTTGTCAGTTCTCTCAGTGCAGTCTGTGGGGGAGGGGTTGGAATTAGAGCATCCCTGTCCTCTGTAAGCTTTTGATTGGATTAAAATTCAGCAATCTGAAAGGGAGGGGTGTTGGAGCTTGGGATTCCCTAATCTCTGAAGACTTTTGGTGGGCTTATGTTCAGTTTGTTTGGGCTGGATGTGCTCTGAGGTCAAAACCTCCTGGAAGGCTGGAGCAATATTGAGGGAGTCTGCTGCTGTGACCAAGCTGCCTGCTCTTCACTACCTCTCCAGTTCCTTCCCCACTGCCTGTGTTCAACGCTCTGAGCCTGGCACAGCCCTGCCCACAAGGTACACCTTCCAGACCAGTGCCTTTGTCAACCCAGAGGTTCCCACTGCCACTGGAAGCTTAGTGGTCTAGGTGGGGAGGGAGGGGTGGGGACCTTCTTTCTGTCTTCCCCTTAATCCTGAGTGTTCTTGGATTCTGGCTTTTGGGGCTGTGTACCTTTTGAACTGAGTCCAGCAGGAGGGTTCCTTGGCTCTTTCTTGTTGTTAGGTTTGATTTTCATTCTCCTAGGAGCATTCAGTTTGTGATTGGCAAGGAAGGGCTTTCTGAGATCTGAACTTTTGCTTCTTCTATGACACCATCTTGACTCCACCACCCCAGTGTGGTTTTGAGGACCAGAATGAGATAATATTTATGAAGTATGCTTAGTAAACACTCATTCCCTTCTCTTTCCCCCTTTTTGACCTCAGGGGAAATCTCTTCATCCTCTGAGCTTTAGGTTGCTTATTAGTAAAATTAAAAGTTGTAATAGATATCTTCCCTTCCAAATCTAGCTTCACAATCCAGTGAATGTCATAGTATATTCCTTCCCATTATATTTTGATTTTATAAGGACCACAGGAACCAGAGCTATAGGGAATCTTAGTCATCATCTTATAAGAGAAGAATCAAAAGCTCAGAGAGCAGATTGCATAAATAATAATAGATCTAGACCTTCCTTACAATGGGTATGGTACTCTTTGCTCATTGGTGGAGATGAAGGCCCTGCCATGCAATGGTTGAGAGGCAACAGCTTCAGTTCTTTTTGAATTCTCTTTGAATCTTCTTTGGGAGACTCTTCAAGTGAGAATCTTCTTTGAGAGTGGAGTTGGACTTCTAGATTCAAGATGGGAGATGAAAGAGGCCAACTTCACATCAGGTTGATGAAAGAAAAGACTCTGGAAAGACATAAGAAGAGAGCACAATATTCATCCATCCTATCTCTATTTCTAGCTCACTAATCTAGAAACTTCAGAGTTTCCTCTTGAGTGATATCAAGGGCACTCTTGGTTGAGTTGAACTATCTTGATGATAATGGGAGATCTTCACTCATTATCATGTAGCATCTATTATATATATATATATATACATATATATATATATCTTCTCTGATTTTCTTTTTGCTCTAATTTTGATGAATTTATTTCTTTGGTATTTTCTATGTTTGTTTATTGTGAAGCTGATATTAGGTGGAGAAAGGGTCAAGCCTTTGAAATAGATATTGGGGTCTTTCTTCCACAATGGAAATAAGATCAGAAGTTAGCTTGAACATGATCATATACCCTAGAGGGAACAGTTGACTCCTAACCACTCTTTTGACCTTTTTATTTCTGTTTTTTCATATATATCATTCCCAAGGACTTTGCATTGCCTTTAAAAAACAAATAATAATATGTGTTACCTTCCTCCATAAAAATGTCTGCTTTTTGAGGAGAGAGACTGCTTTTATTTTTGCTTTTATTTATATTCCCAGAACTTAAAAACAGTAACTGGAACATGAAAGTTGTCTAATAAATGTTCTGCCTTTATATCTATCTGTCAATCAATTTGTTTATTTTTTGATCTATCCATTTCTGTATCAGTCTTTCACTCAATTTATCTATCTATCTATCTATCTATCTATCTATCTATCTATCTATCTATCTATTTTTCTATCTACCTATCCATCTATCTATCATTTATTTCTCATATGGATTTCTTTTTCTTTCTCCTCTTAGAATCCCTGGTTTCCTTTAAAGATCTGTATCTTTGGATTATCAATATAAGCTTTTACATGAAGCCTTTTTTCTTCCTACCAGCTCTTAATATTTTTCTTCCCCCAAAACATTCATGTGCACACAGATAAAATTTATGTGACTATGTCTTCTCTAGTAGAATGTAAGATTCTTGAGGGAAGAGATTGTTTCAGTTCTGTCCTTGTGTCCCCAGCATCTAACACAATATCTATTACATAGTGAATGTGTTTAATTGGTGATTTCAAATTGCTTTCCAGTTCATCTTCTCACAGAATGTGACAGAAGAAGCAGATAGCACTAGAGAATTTGTCTAGGAATGCAATGCTTCCAGAAATAGCCAAGTTCCTTGTGAGCAAAAGATGAAAAAAATGTATGAAAAGAAGAGAGAGAGAATGAAGAAAAGTTTAATGATTCCATGGAGGTTCTTGAGAACAGTATGAAAAGTGAGAACAGAAGATGAAATAGAGTGGAGAATTTGGGGATTGAGCTATATGGGAATAAGATTTTGAGGAGATATAGCAGGGGACATCAAAGTTTGATTAGGGAAAAGGGTAATTCTGAATCACTGTGATTAGAGGATGTTAATTTGTTAGTCATAGTGCTGGGGAATTATCGGTTCCTTGAAGACAGTGCCCTAAGATTCTGTGGTGCTTGTGGTGAAGGTGGGTGGTGTGTGTTTGTGCACTCATGCATGTGTGTGTGTGCTCTAAATATTGGAAAATAGATGTGGATTTTAATTCTGGATTGGTAAGTTCTAACTTGAATTTCAAAATGGTACAGAGAGTAATTATGTCTAAAAGTGGTATGAAGCACACAAAAAATGCATGCGCAGTTATGTGTTTTCTGTTACAAATTTCATGTCCTATACCCTGGTTAGGGTGGTAATATGCTTTCAAATGAGGACCTAGTAATTTTGGTTTTTGGAATTGTGTCAGAGGCCTGACCTTAAGCTGGCATCAGATGAAATCTCAGTCTTTCTGGTTCCAGGTATGGTATAAAAGACTTTCATTGGGTGACAAAGCATTATGTATAGCTTAATTTGTTAAAAAATGGAGTTAAATAAGATATAGTCCTCCTCTTCTGGAGCTTACTGTCTTGACCAACTGCTTCTTTTTGGTAGCATCCCTCATCTGTAATTGTTTCTAGACTGAGAAAAGTATGTATTTTTGATTCTTCTATTGCTAAGTATTCTCAATAGAACCAAATGTATGGGTAACATGGATTCTTTACCAATGTAGAGTCAATGCACAAAGGATGCCCAATCCTGTCTCCCTTTCTGACCCGCTGCTTTCTGCAACTGTAAAATAAGTGCAGTATACTGTTCCAAACAGCACAACCACAAAACAGTTTATTTAAACAAAAAGCATTTTTGGAAAATGGGGTCCTTCACATTGACATCCCTCCTGGTAATCTTTCTTAAACACCCATGTTATAGAATGTCACAAGATCCTTCCTTTAATTAAAGTTTTTAATGTCATGTTTTTTTTTTTCTGGTTTCTAGACTCTGTGTGTGTGTGTGTGTGTGTGTGTGTGTGTGTGTGTGTGTGTGTGTGTGTGTGTGTGTTTGAACATCTTCTTCTCTGGGATTTTTGTAGCACCCTTACTGGAACACTATGCTTTGCCCCAGAATTCAGCAGCAAAGGCTGCTCCAGTCAATTAGTCTATTTATTCCGTCACATGATTGTTTTAGTGTTGTTTGAAGCACTATTTTGGAGCCAGACATAATCACATTATACAGTTCCTCACCTTATTAGCTGACAGGGCCCTGTTCCCCATTAGACAATTGATCCTGGGCAGATGAAGCCATTAAAAACAGCACTAATTAGCTGAAGAGAGGAGACAGTAATGCAGGCTGCATCGCTTCCTTTCATGCTTAGGGAAGTTCATGTTCCAGACAAATAATAATTGATATGTAGTCTTCCTTAATTGTGGTTGTTAACAGCCAGTATTATAATGACAGGCTGACAATTTCTGTCTAGCCTATTGTATGTTTATTTCTGAATCCAGGAACCACTGGGTAATATTTTTGGTTAACTTGAACTTCATAGAATGTATTTTATAATGTCACTGTAATCAAAACTGGACTGCTAAACTTAACTTAGGAGTTATTTGTTACATATCTCCAGGTGTCAGATGTTTATCTTGGAACAATAGATTGCCCATAATTATGTAGAATTATGGCTTGATATGTTAGAATGAGAAAACAGATGGTTTGAAGATGAATCCAAAAAGCACTCCATTGGATTTTCAAATAGAATATTAAGTATATTGCTAAATTTTCTTCTTCTAATTATAGACTTGGTATATTAATTCCTTTCCCTCTCCATTACTTATATAAAATTTATGTAAATAAAATAGTTTTTATTTATAATAATGATGATCACTTTGACAGACTAGTGGTATAGTTGATAGAGGAACAGCCTTAAAGCCAAGAAAACCTGAATTGTCCTCCTGACTTAAACATTAGATAGTTCTAGTGATTGTGGACAAGTCATTTAATCTCATAGTGCCCCAGTCTAACAGTTTTAGACTATAAATTCACTATTTGTTGCAAATTGGTTCAAGGTTTTTCCATATCAAGAATTTACCATACCAGTGAAAGTATATCTGGATTTTTTTTAAAAGGGGCTTTTAAATTATTGTTGTCATATTTAGGGAGACAGTATGGTATTGTTTTAAGTCTCACTTCTGAAATT
Organism: Monodelphis domestica; assembly: GCF_027887165.1. Lineage (NCBI taxonomy): Eukaryota > Metazoa > Chordata > Mammalia > Didelphimorphia > Didelphidae > Monodelphis > Monodelphis domestica. The sequence goes on along the minus strand of NC_077229.1, from coordinate 331,569,158 downwards.
TCTTGTGTGACCCTGCATTAATCACAAATTTCAAAGGCCTCAGTTTCCTCATTTGTGAAATGAGGTGGCTTGACTGAGGTCCCATGAATTCTGAACCTATGACTTGTTGATTCTTTGATTTGGCTTGGGTAAGTTGATTCTCTTCACTGGATTTCTTTCTTATAACCTCTTCTAGGGGAAACTGAGACTGCTGGAGTTAAGAGCTGCAAAGGAGTTCAAAGCCAATTGAATTTTGACAATAATTCTGACGACATTATGGTCAGCCATTGGGAGCAGAGGGCAATTATTCTTCCAAAGGAAGAGTGAATTGGCCCTGTTCAGAAAAAACAGAGCATTTTGAAGGTTCTGTGTCAGTTACTCTTGGGATCAAGTCAATGAGTAGTTGTTCCACTTTCAATAAATGAGAAAGGAAAGGGGGGCAGTAGGGAAGGAGATAGATGGACAGAAAGGCAAGAGACAGTCAGAGACAGAGAAATAGAGAGTGCTAGACACACAGACAGACAGAAAACTATTAAACTTCATTTGATTTGCTGTTATTGTTAGTTGTAAAGTGGGGCATTTGGGAGATTTATTGTTCCTTACATTTTAGAAATTTTAGCATTCAATTTATATGCATATGATGCATTTTACAAGGATCATCTGGGTGGTGCAATGGAAAGAGCACCAGGTTAGGAGTCAGGAAGACCTGTGTTCAGAAACTTACTAGCTGTGTGTCCCTGGGCAAGTCACTTAACTCTGTTGAATTCAGTTTCTTCATCTGTAAAATGGGCAGGGGGAGGAAATGGCAAACCATTCCAGTATTTTTGTCAAGAAAACCTCAACTGGGGTAAGGAGGAATCTGAAGAGACTGAAATGACTGAACAACAAACAACAACCATACCACTATTTTATACAGCATTACCTCACAGAGACAAAACCCTAATTTCCTCCCTCCCTCCCTCCCTCCCTCCCTCCCTCCCTCCCTCCCTCCCTCCCTCTCTTTCTTTCTTTCTTTCTTTCTTTCTTTCTTTCTTTCTTTCTTTCTTTATTTCTTTCTTTCTTTCTTTCTTTCTTTCTTTCTTTCTTTCTTTCTTTCTTTCTTTCTTTCTTTCTTTCTTTCTTTCTTTCTTTCTTTCTTTCTTTCTTTCTTTCTTTCTTTCTTTCTTTCTTTCTTCCTTCCTTCCTTCCTTCCTTCCTTTCTTTCTTCCTTTCTTTCCTTCCTCATCTATTTATAAGACATTTCGATAAGTAGACACATTATGATTAAAATAATCATATATCTAGCTGCGCTCTTTGTGGTATCCAAAAATTGGAAAATGAGGGGATGCCCATCAATTGGGGAATGGCTGAACAAATTGTGGTATATGTTGGTGATGGAATACTATTGTGCTCAAAGGAATAATAAAGTGGAGGAATTCCATGGAGACTGGAACAACCTCCACGAAGTGATGCAGAGCGAAAGGAGCAGAACCAGGAAAACATTATACACAGAGACTGATACATTGTGGTACAATCGAAGGTGATGGACTTCTCCATTAGTATCAATGCAATGTCCCTGAACAATCTGCAGGGATCTAAAAAAAAAATACTACCCACAAGCAGAGGATAAACTGTGGGAGTAAAAACACCGCTGAAAAGCAACTGCTTGACTACAGGGTTGGAGGAGATAAGACTGAGGAGAGACTCTAAATGAACACTATAATGTAAACTCCAACAACAGGGAAATGGGTTCGAGTCAAGAACACATGTGATAACCAGTGGAATCATGCGTCGGCTATGGGAGAGGGAAAGGGGGGGGAGGGGAGGAAAAGAAAACGATCTTTGTTTCCAATGAACAATGTATGAAAACGACCAAATAAAATAATGTTTAAATAAAAAAAAATAAAAAAAATCATCAAAAAAAAATAATCATATATCATTTATTTAGTGAGTTGCATTATATTCAACCTACCTATTTTGTTTTCCTTGAGGTTTGAAACCTTTAATGATCTGGGCAGAAACAAATAAAGCAATTTTTATGTTCCATCTCCCCTCTGTTTTGTACTCCCCTCCCCAACAATCCAGGAGGTAGTATTTTAAATGAAAAACAAAGAAATCCTTTAGTCATTGTAATATTTTATGATTGATTTTATCCTCGGTATCTGTGGGAAAAAATGGAGGTAGTTACAACCAAGAGAATCTGAAGGAGCCAGAAGCACACAGGAAGTTGCTGCAGACAAGAATAAACTCCCCAAAGGCCAAAGGATAATGACCCCCTGATCCAAAGAAACTGGAGATAATTGGAATATGTCCTATTGTTAGTTCAGATTGGGACATTTTACTGGCAATTAATAAAAGTAGGAAATTTAGAGTCAAGTATCAGAATCCAGGAATCCTGTAGGATTAATGAGTGAAACAGTTAAGACATAAAGGTCCTTATTTATAAAAAAAGAGAAAGATGTAATGGGGAAGGAAAGGAAGATGTTCACTGAAGCATAAATAGACTTACAGGCTCATTCCTTGGAATAGAACTCACCTAACCCACTGATAGCTTGTTAGAAAAGACATTCTACTTAGCCTTTCTTTCTCTTCACCCCATTCTTCAATAATGAATTATATCTGAATTGCAAGAGAACTGCCCCACCATTTCTTCATGTAGCTCTCTGTAGCTTTCTTCTGCCTCACAAATCTTTAGATGACTTGTTCTCTCCAGGGGGACTCAGGGTTGCATAAGCTGATTCAGAGGTGTGGTACAGGTGGGAATAATATTATTTAAAAAATGGAACTGAAAGTATGTAAAGATGGTACACATCAGTGTTGTCAACATGTAAAATGAAATGTTTTTCCCCATATTGCCCCAGCTATGAAGTAGATCACCTCAGGGTCTCTTAGAGGGAAGTAAGGGGAGACTAGTTCTCAGCTTACATAAGACTGAACTTTTTTGAGTTGAAGGAAGAAATCACACTCATCATTAGTTTAATGTAGCCTTATTTTTTTAAAAGAACAAAATTTCAAGCAGCCCACACACACTTTTTTTTTTTACCAGCTCTGCCTCCCCTGTGGAGATGCATTGGCAGTAAAATGAATGAAATCACTGTTCGTTTTTACTTCCCTGGCATGAATTCCCATTTTCCCTTGGCAAATGGCTATTTCTAAAGGGAGTTTAACGTCAACAATGTACCTCAATGCCTTACATAACTTAAAATAAAGCATTATATTTTACACGAACTTTTATTTAGACTGTATTTAAGTTGAAGTTAATGATAATTATTTTGAGTGAAGAATATCATAACTCCAAGAGCAACATATAAAAACTAGCAAAGCAGAATCTTGATAGAAGTTGTTTTGAAAGATGGTGGTCTCTTCTCACTGATTGCTTTCTCTCAGCATGTTATGGTACAACTCAGTGAGAGAACAGAAACTAGCAAAAAGAAAACTGTGATAACTCTGACGTTTCCCATAAGAATATGAAATAAAAATAAATTCCAAGGGAAATGGTTCAGATTGCAATCAAAATGTTTTGGTAGGTAAAAAGGATTAGTTCACATAGTGTGGCACTGAAAATAATACACTTAAATAAAAATAATGACATATTATTTTAAGATCCCACTTGCTGAACCATTTTTGCTATGAAGTGCTCATTAACTTGACCTTGTTGCCTATCACTTGTTATCTTCTTTACAAGGCTGGTCTTAGTTCTTCTTCTCCATTCAAGGATGGGCCACACTTCTTGTTTTTTTTTTCTTTTCCTTTATGAGCAAAGATGTATATACTTTGAAAAACCAATAGATAACAAATGCACATTCAGTGTCTCTGTTCAAAAACAGTTATGTACCTTTAATTTTGCCTTCTTTGAAAGGGAAATACAAATTATTAAATGAAATACTAAAGAAAAATTCTTTTTGTTTTGGGTTGTGACTAATTTCATTTCCCCATACTACCTAATGATATTTAGTTGAGGTTAGAGACTTAGGTGACATGATCTGGGTTATTATGTGTGATTTTATGCATGTTGGAATGAAAAGAAGGGAAGTCTACAGTTTAATGTATACATCAAAATCATGTTTCCATTTTTCTTATAAAAGTATAGTGGGGGGAATGAGAAAGTAGAGTAAGTAGAAAGCCAATTTCAGGAACACAAAGGGTTTAATTTCCTTCAGTAATTTTAAAAAGAAATTTAGTAAGCTGTTGTTAGGAGAAAAATATTTAAATATTTTCTATATATGTAGTAAATATTTAACCCTGTATATGTTACTCATGAGAGAATTCACAGGATTTGAAACTGGAAAGGATAGTAGGGATAAGCAACCTATCATCATTATTTTATAGATTAAGACTGAGCCCAACTGAAATCAGATTTTGCACCTGGCTTCTTTGAAGAAGGCTGAATTCTTAAAATAACTAATGCTTGCCTTCTTGGGGAGATTAGGAAAGGAGGAAGAGAGAGTCAGATGAAGGGAGAGAATTTGGAATTCAAAACTTAAAAAAATGAAGGTAAAAGTTGTTTTTACAAGTAATAGGGGAAAATAAAAGATTATTTAAATAAATATATTGTTTCTTTCCTGCCCCCCCCCCAGAAGATTGGATTCTACTTCTAATTTTGATGTGAGAAGGTTATATGGTAGAAAGATAAGGGGGAAAGCTTTAAGTTTAAAAAGGAGACATTGAGATGGTAAAGGATTATAAGGTTTTTGAAATCTGAAGAAGGGTTTATATATATATATATATTTACATATATATATATATATATAGTCAACTTGGGGAAGAAAAATCTAGTAAAACTGGAAGTGAAGATAACAAAATGAAGTGGATAAAACTGAACTTGGAGTTCAAAGCTTGACTCTATTGCTCATAACCTTGAGAGAGTCACTTAATCTATTTAGTCCTTAATTTGATCATCTGTAAAATAGCTGGCTTAGATTAGATACCCTCTGAGGTCTCTTCCAGTTCTAGACCTATGATCTTATCCTAAGTTGAATAAATAAAATGATGTTATTTGAAGGACCTGAGGAGAAGAAAAAGTAAAAGGATAAATAGGAAGAGAAGATCTCATTTTGAAGAAATAGAAGCATTTAAGGGAGGAAGATTGCAGGAAAACAGGAAGGAATTCAGAAAAGAAAAAAAGGTAAGGCAAATAAGTTGGTAAAGTAAGGTACAATAAGGGATTAATAAGGCAAAGGAAAGAAATATGGGCATGACTATCAAAGTGTTAAAAATAACAACACTAATAGTTGCTATGCAGATATAGCATACACTCTGGAATTATTCTTACTCATACTAGCACAGCAGAATGGGTCCCCAGAATCTGGTGGCTATTTATCCTCTTCTGGGTTCTAAGTATAACGTTTAAGTGCCAAGGGTGATTTTTTTCTAATAATGTTACTCATAAACCCTCACTAGTATTTTTTTGTTGTTCAGTTGTTTTGGTTGTGTCCAACTGTAACCCCATTTGGAGTTTTCTTGGCAAAATAACAGAGTAGTTTGCCTTTTTTCTTCTCCATCTCATTTTACAGATGAAGAAATTGAGAAAAACCAAGTTAGGTAACTTTAGTAAGTGTCTGAGGTTGAATTCAGCACTTCCTGACTCTTGGCTTTATCCTTTGTGCTACCTAACTGCCCACTGATATATTAGTTTTTTTGGTTAAGAATATTTACTGAGGTGATATATTAAGAACAGTTCGTACAAAATATCACCTCCAACCCCTCCCCTGGCCAAAAATAAATCTGAGATATAGTCTTTCATAAGTACTTATAAAGTCTAGGAAGAAGTAGCTTCAAGCTTAGCTAGAATATGTAGCAAAAGAAGTCCTCACTGCTCTTGGATGTATGTTTTGCTGGAATTTTCAAGATATTCCCATTAGGTAATATTATAGTTTCTACTAAGCTTTGTAGAGTTCTGAAGAGGCCCTTCCTCAATGTGTCTAGTTTATCCTTAGTTTCCAGTGCAGACCCTGGGAGTCACTGATGTTTTGGAAACATAATCAATAAAAGACAAAATCTTCCAACTCTCTGAGGTTTATTTGGTCATGTTCCACAAAAGGGAGAAGGAAAGAATAGACAAAAACCTTTTCTCTACTCCTGTATCCAAATGATTGTCTCTTAGAGTCTTTTCTGGACTATTCTTTCTTCCATGCTAATATACTTCACAATATGGATTTTGTCCCAGCTCACAATTTTATAGAAGATCCACAAGGCATACTTAATTCAACATATTTTATCTATTTATTTATTGATTGAGTCAATGGAAATGTCTAGGCTTAGTTCAAACATCTGATGGATTGGTTCCATAGATGTGTTCTTACCTGATAAAGTTGTCTGAGTATATCTTCTTGTTAGTTACCTTAAAATATTATGGGATGATTGATTGACTCAATCACCCTCCACCCTTATGTAGAGCTTAAAGGTTTGCAAAGTCCAGTTCACAATTTGATCATCATTACAACCCTATGTTAAAGATATTAAGGGGAGGGATAGTAGGATGAAGAGGAAAGCAGTAATTCCTTTTTTTAAGAGGCATGTATGCAGTTGACTAAGTAGTTCTCAAGGGAGAGTTAACAACTAGTAGAAGCACATTTATTTCACTTCTGGCAAGTATGGAGAATAGAATTAAATTCATACTAAAGTAAATATACTACACAATATTTTTATTTCTGCCATGGTAGAATTTATATATGTTAAAATTGCAAGCTGATCTACTTCATAGAAGTGAAGGTAAATGGATTTGAGAAATGCCTCTCCTCTTTTTGGAATACCAGCAAGAATGGTATTCACTGAAAACATGAAGGGCTCAGTATAATAATCAAAAGTAAGTATGTTTTGAAGAATCAGAGAGTGATCTTGAGGATGGATGAATGTCATTCAAAGGAAAAAGGAAAAAAGGACAACTGAAAGCTTAATATGAGAGGCAAGGAGGTGACATGGTAGATAGAGCTCTTAAGTCAGGAAGACTCCCAAGTTCAGATCCTGCCTCAGTTAGTCTTTAGTTTTGGGACTCAGGACAAGGAAACACATTCGTCTCAATATTTTCATCTATAAAATGAAATTATCTATATTTATATCTATATCTATAGCATCCACATCACAAAGTTTCTGTGAAGATCAAATAAAAAGATAATATGTGTATATATATATATATATACGCACACACGTATATATATATAAATATATAACATTGAAAATCATTAAAGGGACATGTAAATATTGTTGCCATTATTATTTTGTTATTAATAAAATAGTGATAATAATAGAAAATATCTCACAGAGTTTTTGTGGAAATCAAATTTGGAGATATATATATATATATATATATATATATATATATATAATTCTTTTCAACCTTACATACTATATAAATGCTAACCATTAATAACTATAACAATAACAATAACAAGAAAAATATATGAAACTATTTTGAGGAAGAAAGACATGAATCCCCTAGAGAAGAGTTATTTTTCCTCACATGAGTGCAAAGGTAGATCTATATATGTTTCTAAGCAAGTTATCATCCAGTAAGTTTCTTTCTTAATTACATTAACCTTTTTTCAGTTATGCATAGAAATAATTTTTGACAATCATTTTATGATATTTTCCAATTCATTTTCTCTCCCTCCCCTTCCACCACACCTTCCTAGTACTTTCAGGCAATATGTATTTCCCTATTCCCCATAGCATAATTGAAGACACATATCACATGTACAATAAAAATCTCATGAAGGAAATAAGATAAAGGATGGCATGCTTGGATCTGCAGTCAGATTCCAATAGTTCCTTCTTTGGCTGTGGGTAGCATTTTTTTGGTGGGGGGTTATCTTGGAATCTTCTTTTGCTGATAATTGTAACCGAGACAATGCGGTTTGCCAAGACTGTGAATTGCCAGAACTATAAAGGTTTCGGCCAAACTGTAAAGATAATTTTTAGTGTCTTGATTTAAAATCTAAAATTAAGTGGTCACCATGGGAAAACTCCCAAATATGAAAATACCCAAATCAGCTGGGTTTTATGGAGATTTTAATTAATACAATTGAAGTAATTAAGGGAAGGGGAAAGAGAGAGAGAGAGAGAGAGAGAGAGAGAGAGAGAGAGAGAGAGAGAGAGAAAGTAGTAGAAAGGGCCTAGGCCAAATGGCCTAGACCTGAGCCCAAGGGATAGTGAGTCAGTCTTTTTCACTTACCACAAGATTGTCTTCAAGCAAGCTCCAAACCTCTGAACTCCAACTCCAACTAACTTCCAATCTAAAAATTAACTCCAACTAATCAAATTCAATAAGTCCCTTCCTTTTAAAAACATTTTTCTCTCATGTCACCTCCCCTAAATTTTCACATCTACCAATCACAGTAGATGCTTTTCCCCAGGACTATCCATTCTTGGTTCTCATCTTCTTTTGTTCTCACCTTCTCTGGTTAGATAAAATCTACTGAGTACTTCACACCTCTTCTTGTTAAGCTTGCCTTTTGTAAGTTGCTTGACCTTTTAGTGATTAATTTAACTTTTATAGGTATTTAGCACATTTTTGTATTCGATCTAAAAATAGACCTAGCTTAAGGTTTTAGCTTTTCTATAAGTATGAGTTAGGGACTTTTCATTGTTCAATCAGGAGTTTTCAACTTTATCTTCCCCTAAGGCACTGTCTGAGTAAGGTGGAGTAATTTTAGGAGTAATTTTAAAGTCCCCAATACCTTCCTGATCAAGTACCTCCATTGTTAAAAATGGGGAATAGCTTAACCAAATCTTCTAAGGTACAGTCTGAGCAGTTTTAAGATTCACATAATATTTTAGTCCTCCACAGATGATTATTACACAATATTTATGTTACTGTATACACTTTTCCTGGTTTTATTCACTCCATTTTGCATCAGTTCATAAAAGTCTTTCCTGCTTTTTCTGAACTCATATTGTTCATAATTTTTTAGGGCACAATAGAATTCCATTATCACCTATAAGAATATTAAAAAATAGTTTTATACACTAATGTGAAAGTTCTAAGGCAATATTGTGGTCACCAATTTCAAAATATAGTTTAAGTCAAAATGACTTTTATCTTATTATAAATAGCTTTATTTACAAAGAGGTGGAAAGAGTGAAAGCAGAGAAATATTAGAACAGGGTAGAGAAATGTCTATCTAGTCTATTACACTAGAGGTCCAACTCAGCCCCAGAAGGGCTTAATAACCTTTAGCCAGAGGATCAGGTAGTGTCTTCAGTAAGCATTCCACCAATGTAGCCTTCTCCAGGAAAGGAAGGCCTCTCTGGAACCAATCTCTCCAGAAGCCAGGAAAGGTAGGCTACATATTCACCCAGCAAGCCAACACAGGATTTAGGGAAAGAGTTTCCTCCTTCAGTCCAGCTCACTAAAGTAGAGTCTCTGAAACCATCCTCCAAAGAAGCAGTCCCAAGGAGCAGCTCCCCAGACAGGAAGTTCAGAACTTTTCATAGTCCTTTTTCCAAGTCCCTTCCTGTCCCTTCCTTCACTTTATGGGAACCAATAGCAGTCTTTCAATTTTCCTAGCACTTCCCAGGGGCAGGACAGTGGCCTCTGGAGTTGTCACCCACTTTAACAAGTGACTTGCAAACTTTCTTAGTGTTTAGTAGGGATATTTAAGTTTTTTGTTATTAATTAATTTAAAAGTTGTTGATTGCTAGACAAAGAAAATTTGATTCACTCTTCATATAATATATACCACATTTTTTTCAGCTGATCCAGTAAGTTTTAATGGGAAAAAAGAAAAGTCTTGCTATATGATGATTCTCTGATGATAGATATTGTGGAAGTTTTCTGTTGTCTCGGTAAAAAGGGTAGAGAGGCATATTTTCTTCCTAGCTCACATATACATGACAGACAATAACCAGATATATTAAAAATGTACAACTACTCTATTACCCACTTCTGGTGATGCAAATGGGCAAAATACTGCCAAAATAATATTGATGAACATTATAAGATCTTTGACAACAAACAGTACATCTCAAGAATATTGGTGATATTTTTACGAATGCTGCCAATTAAAAGTAAGTGTTTCATAAGAGAAAGGCATATTTAGGAAGTGAATAGTTAGTTTAGAGGATAATTTACAAAAATGGAATTTATATATCTTAACTAGGGCTTAAAATATAGAAATGACTAGGTCTTGTCTTTATATAAAACAGCTTTAACAAAAGCTGGAAAGAATATATCTTCCTAGAGTCTTGCATACTTAATCCAAAGAGCTTTAACCATAAAGAAAGGAGAAAGTAGAAAATGACCTATATTCACCAACCCAGATGCCAGAGAGAATATCTATAATGTAGGAAGAAGACTAGTTTAGGCATGCAAAAATTCATTGGAGAAAAAATTCAAATGTAGGATCTTTTCTTGATGGAATATTTTCCCAACTTACATTTACTCCTATGGGTTAGTTCCCCAGAGGAAAATGGTTACCTTGGATTCTCAGAATATACACTATGGAGTCACCTTTCTAACATTATTATAATAGTAACAATAGCTAGCAATTATATAGTACTTATTATGTGCCAAGCATTTTACACTTATAATCTCATTTGATAATCACAACAACTCTGGCAGGTAAATGGTATTATTATCCTCTTTTTTCATGTGAGGAAACTGAGGCAAATAGGAGTTAAGTGATTTGCCCACGATTATACTATTAATAATTGTCTGATACTAGATTGGAATCTGTCTTCTTGACTCTAGAACTAGCACTCTACCCACTGAACCATTTCTTCTCACTAACAATCAGCCAGCCAGGCATTCTCAGCTCTTAGGTTATGTACAATTTTGACAATGTATAACCACCAAATAAACTTTATTCTAGAAAGTCAACCAAATTCTCCAATATCAACAAAGTGAATCATCTCCAAATTCCAGCCAGGTTCATGGACTACATGACCATGTAGAATTCTTCCTATACTTCTTAAGAGAGAGGTGTGTAAATTTACCACTTGTGCAACACAACTAAGAAAAATAAAGGGAGCTAGGAAAATTCATGGGATGCTCTTCTTCCCTTGTTCTTAGCTATCTGGACTACTTAAAATATTACCCATATAAAAGTATATGTTATATATATATATATATATATATATATATATATATATATATATATATTGTTTAAGCACAGAAGTTTTATGTGTTAGATGGTCTAGTGGATAGAGTGCTGGGCCTGGAGTCAGGATAACCTGAGTTCAAATCAGGCCCCAGATAATTACTAGCTGTGTGACCCAGGGCAAGTCACTTAACCCTTCTTGCCTCAGTTTCCTTATCTGTAAAATATTCCAGAAAAGGAAATGGCAAACTACTTTATAAGTTTTGATTTTTTTTTACTCCAAAAAGCCCAAGTGGGGTCACAAAGAATCAGATACAATTGAAATGACTGAACAACAATAGTATATTATAATATATACTATATATGTTTATTACATAATAGTATATGTGCATGTACTATATAAAATATGATCTCCAAATCTATATCTAGATATTATGACATTTCCTGAAAACAGATTTATTTGTGTTTAAATCATTTTCTGTTTTACCAACCTATCTACCTCTACTGCTCCCCAAATCAACACATAACCAAAGCTACCATACTAAATAAGTTTTGCTTATCAAGGAGGACAAATTAGAATAGAAAAGTTGGAGTAAACAAAATATTCAGTGTGGAGAGGAACTGATCATCTCCAACAGTGGAAATTTGAAAACCAACAATTTTCTGACTTCACAGAGCAGGAAGTGGCTTCCCACCAAGATGCAAAAGAAGAGGCAGTTCACCATTGCCTTCCTCTTCTACTTAAAGCCACAAGTGAGGAAAAGCATTTTTTTTGGGGGGGGTGGAGGAGCATCTCACCCGTGCTAGATTCAGTTGACAATGCAGTATCCATAACACCAATGGTCTTGTGTCTGTAATCAACATTACTCATAGTCTATCTGAATAACAGAGGAAAAAGCAAAAAGGTGACAAAGATTATTCTCCTCCAACCTCTCTCTCTTTATTTCTCTGTTCCTGTCTGTCTTTGTCTCTGTCTGTCTGTCTCTGTCTGTCTCTGTCTCTCTCTCTCTCACACACACACATACACACACATACACTGATACACACACATATATACACTATTCTACCCCATTTTTATTTTTGAACTCCATGTCTCTCTCCTCTATTTCACCTTACTCTTCCCCAGATTCTTCATGATCCAGTCTTACCTACACTCAACCTTCCAAACCTCCTAGAGTTTCTTCTCTAAAGCATTTGGTGCCATTCTTTCTTGAGATCCTTGTACCTGCAAAGTTGGATGACACAAGCATTTATTCATATGGCATAGAAAGAACAATAGCTACAAAATATCTACTACCCCTCCCATATTTCAGAGCCCTGATGGACTTTTCCTCCTAGTGTATCCTCTGATAAAACTCCACCACCATGGGATTGATATGTTAGCTAAGCTGCTCAGCTGGTCTTCCAGAGTCATTTCATCTCCAAAATGCTACTGTCCAAGTCTAATTCCCTCTTGAGGCCTTTTCTAGCTTCTTTTTTGCTGCCAATCTTGTTTCTAGAACCTACTTCCTCATTGAAGTGACTATATTGACTTCCAGTCAAGATGGCAGCTTAGAGAAAGCTAAAGTTCAGAGCTCCAGAAACCGTTCCTTACCGATCTCAAACTGAATGCTCCTAGGGCACCGAAATTCAAAACAAACAACAGAATAGACCCAAGGAACACTCCTCCTGGACCTGGATCAAAAGGTATGGCCCCCAAAAGTTAGAACCCGAGATCACTCGGATCTAAGGGGTAGTCAAAAGGAAGGTCCCAGGACTCCCCCCCCCCAAACCAGATTGCTGAATCCGAGGCAGCAGTAGGAACCTCAGGGCAGGCAAAAGGGCCTTGGGAGCCAGATATTCTGAAGGCCACATCCTGGAAACAATCTGACCCAGTCGCAGGGGCACCCAGACATCAGGGAAACAGGGAGACGGGGGGAGCCTGTAGCCCCCTGACAGATCCTTCCATCTGAGTCTCACCAAAGGTCCCTGCCTCAGGGCATACTCAGTCTGAAGTTAATCCTATCACCAGCCCTTGGAGCTCTCTTGGAAGCCACGGCCCCTCCCCCTCAGAGTGCAGGCTCCCCTGGCCAGCAAAGGCATTGAAATACATCTGAGAGTGTCAAGCCAGGTGGAGAGCATAGAAGTAAGGCAACAGAGAAGCATCAGGAGGGAACGGAGGAGGGTAGAAACACCAAAACACCTAAACACCAGCAATTCCGGGCTTCCTGGGGAAGACAGACAATTTGCCTGGGGCTAAAGCCACTGAACACCAGACAGATAACAGAAGAGCCAGCCCCCCTCACTCAGATAGAGATGGCAAACAGCACAGAAGCAGAAAAGCCTCAAAACAACGAGAAAAACAAGAAGGGGGCAACTTTGGACACATTTTATAGAGCAAAAATACAAAATACAGAGGAGATAGAAGAGGAAACAGAAGCAAATGCGCCGAAACCTTCCAAAGGAAATGGAAACTCTCCACAAACTTTTGAAGAATTTGAATCAGAAATGATCAAAAAGATGGAAGCCTTCTGGCAGGAAAAGTGGGAATTGAAGCAAAAGAATTTCACGCAACTACAAAACCGGTTTGACCAAACTGAAAAGAAAACCAGGCTTTAAAGGTCAGAAATAGGCAAATGGAAGACAACGAGCAGGTAAGAGAGCAAGAATCAATAAAGCAAAGCCAAAAGATCAAGAAATTAGAAGAGAACATAAAATATCTCGCTTACAAGGTGACAGACTTGGAAAATAGAGGGAGAAGAGATAATTTAAGAATAATTGGACTACCAGAAAATCCAGAAATAAACAGCAAACTCGACATCGTAATACAAGATATAATCAAAGAAAATTTCCCAGAGATTCTAGAAGAAGGGGGCAATACAGCCATTGAAAGAACTCACAGAACACCCTCTACACTAAATCCCCAAAAGACAACTCCCAGGAATGTAATTGCCAAATTACAAAGCTTTCAAGCAAAAGAAAAAAATCCTACAAGAAGCCAGAAAAAGATAATTCAGATATAAAGGAATGCCAATCAGGGTCACAGAAGACCTTGCAAGTTCCACTCTGAATAATCGTAAGGCATGGAACATGATTTTCAGAAAGGCAAGAGAGCTCGACCTTCAACCAAGAATCAGCTATCCAGCAACACTGACTATATACTTCCAAGGGAAAGTATGGGCATTCAACAAAATAGATTTCCAAGTTTTGCAAAGAAAAGACCAGAGCTCTGTGGAAAGTTCGATATCGAAAAACAAAGAGCATGGAATACCTGAAAAGGTAAATATGATGGAAAGGGAAAAGGAGAAAATTGTTATCTTTTCATTTATTCAAACTCTCTTCAATAAGAACTACACTTATATCAATATATCAATATATATATATATTAATATATGGAAAATGTAATGTGTAAATAGGGGGAAAAGAAAAATCAAATAGAATAATCTTTCTCACACAAAGATTCACACGGGAAGAGGAGGGGAAGAAAACTCCTATCAGGAGGAGAGGAAAAGAGTTTTTACTTAAACTTTAATCTCAGGGAAATAAACTCTGAGAGGGAAAAACATCGAGATCCATTGGGATCTTGAATTCTATCTTACCCAACAAGGGTAGGGAGAAGCAAAAACCAAGTTGGGGAGGGGGGAGGGAAAACAAAAGGGGAGGGAAGGAGAGGGGGGAGGGGGGAAACAAAAAGGGAGGGGCTAGAAAGGGAAACATATGAAGGGAGGGGTCAAGGGGGGCAGATTTAAAGTAAATCACTGGATTAAAAGGTTAGAGCTAAAGAAGAAAGGTAAGAATTAGGGAAGGATATCAAAATGCCACAGAATTCACAAGTCAAAATCATAACTTTGAACGTGAATGGGATGAACTCACCCATAAAACATAGACAAATCACAGAATGGATTAGAATCCAAAACCCTACCATATGTTGTCTTCAAGAAACACACATGAGGCAGGTAGATACACACAAGGTCAGAATTAAAGGATGGAGTAAGACCTTCTGGGCCTCAACTGATAGAAAGAAGGCAGGAGTGGCAATCATGATATCTGATAAAGCCAAAGCAAAAATAGACCTGCTTAAAAGGGATAGGGAAGGTAATTATATTTTCTTAAAAGGGACTTTAGATAATGAGGAAATATCACTAATCAACATGTATGCACCAAATAATATAGCACCCAAATTTCTAATGGAGAAACTAGGAGAATTGAAGGAAGAAATAGACAGTAAAACAATATTAGTGGGAGATTTGAACCAACCATTATCAAATTTAGATAAATCAAATCAAAAAATAAATAAGAAAAAGGTAAAAGAAGTGAATGAAATCTTAGAAAAATTAGAGTTAATAGACATATGGAGAAAAAATAAATAGGGACAAAAAGGAATACACCTTCTTCTCAGCACCACATGGCACATTCACAAAGATTGACCATACACTAGGTCACAGAAACATGGCATACAAATGCAGAAAAGCAGAAATAATAAATGCAGCCTTTTCAGATCATAAAGCAATAAAAATAATGATCAGTAACAGTAAGTGGAAAACCAAATCAAAAATTAATTGGACAATATGATACTCCAACATTGTTTAGAGATGAAATCATAGAAACAATTAATAATTTCATCAAGGAAAATGACAAAGGCGAGACATCCTTTCAAACCTTTTGGGATGCATACAAAGCAGTAATCAGAGGTAATTCATATACCTGAGTGCATATATTAACAAACTAGGGAGAGCAGAAATCAATCAATTGGAAATACAAAAAAAAAACATCGAAAGCAATCAAATTAAAACCCCCCAGCAGAAAACCAAACTAGAAATCCTAAAAATTAAGGGAGAAATTAATAATATCGAAAGTGATAGAACTATTGATTTAATAAATAAGACTAGAAGCTGGTACTTTGAAAAAACAAACAAAATAGACAAGATACTGGTCAATCTAATTTAAAAAAGGAAAGAAGAAAAGCAAATTAACAGCATCAAAGATGAAAAGGGAGACATCACCTACAATGAAGAGGAAATCAAGGCAGTCATTAAAAATTACTTTGCCCAATTATATGGCAATAAATATACCAACCTAGGTGATATGGATGAATATATACAAAAATACAAACTGCCTAGACTAACAGAAGAAGAAATAGAATTCTTAAATAATCCCATATCAGAAAATGAAATCCAACAGGCCATCAAAGAACTCCCTTAGAAAAAATCCCCAGGGCCCGATGGATTCACAAGTGAAATATATCAAACATTCAGAGTACAGTTAATCCCAATACTATACAAACTATTTGACTTAATAAGCAAAGAGGGAATTCTACCAAACTCCTTTTATGACACAAGCATGGTATTGATTCCAAAACCAGGCAGATCAAAACAGAGAAAGAAAATTATAAACCAATCTCCCTAATGAATATAGATGCAAAAGTCTGAAATAGGATACTAGCAAAAAAACTCCAGCAAGTGATCAGAAGGGTCATCCAGCAAGATCAAGTAGGATTTATACCAGGGATGCCGGGCTGGTTCAATATTAGGAAAACCATCCACATAATTGATCACATCAACAAGCAAACCAACTAAAATCATATGATTATTTCAATAGATGCAGAAAAAGCCTTTGATAAAATACAACACCCATACCTACTGAAAACACTAGAAAGCATAGGAAAAGGAGCTTCGTACCTAAAAATAATAAACAATATATATCTAAATCCATCAGCCAATAACATCTGCAATGGGGATAAACTAAATGCATTCCCAATAAGATCAGGAGTGAAACAAGGATGCCCATTATCACCTCTATTATTTGACATTGTACTAGAAACACTAGCAGTAGCAATTAGAGAAGAAAAAGAAATTGAAGGCATCAAAATAGACAAGGAGGAGACCAAGTTATCACTCTTTGCAGATGACATGATGGTCGACATAAAGAATCCTAGAGATTCAACCAAAAAGTTAATTGAAATAATCAACTTTAGCAAAGTTGCAGGATAGAAAATAAACCCGCATAAGTCATCAGCATTTCTATACATCTCCAACACAGCTCAGCAGCAAAAACTAGAAAGAGAAATCCCATTCAAAATCACCTTAGACAAAATAAAATACCTAGGAATCTATCTCCCGAGACAAATACAGGATCTATGTAAAACAACTACAAAACACTCTCCACACAACTAAAACTAGACTTGAGTAATTGGAAAAACATTAACTGCTCATGGGTAGTATGAGCCAATATAGTAAAAATGACCATCCTACCCAAACTTATCTATCTATTTAGTGCCCTACCCATGGAACTCCCGAAAATTTTCTTTACTGCTTTAAAAAAAAACCATAACAAAGTTCATTTGGAAGAACAAATGTTCAAGGATATCCAGGGAAATAATGAAAAAAAAATACAAAGGAAGGGGGCCTTGCAGTCCCCGATCTAAAAATATATTATAAAGCAGCAGTCATCAAAACAATTTGGTACTGGCTAAGAGACAGAAAGGAGCATCAGTGGAATAGACTTGGGGCAAGTGACCTCAGCAAGACAATATATGATAAACCCAAAGATGCCAGCTTTTGGGTCAAAAATCCACTATTTGAGAAAAACTGCTGGGAAAACTGGAAGACAGTGTGGGAGAGATTAGGTTTAGATCAACACCTCACACCCTACACCAAGATTCTAAGGTGACAAAGATGAATAAGTAATGTAGTAGGGGAGTAACATATTTATACAATAACTTCAGGAAAATTAATTTGATATCTGTGTGGAGATTGAATTCAAAAGGAAAGAAAATTTAGTTGGTAAGAACAATTAGGAGGCTAATTCAATAATTGAAAACCTTGGCATAAAGGGCTGAACTAGAGGGGAGGAATAATTTCTTGAGTGGGGATTGTATAAAGGTAGAGTCACCAAGATTTGACAAGTGAATAGATCTGTGGAATGGGTGAGAGTGAAGAGGAAACAATGACTATAAAGTTACCAAAAAGGCAACTAAAGGATAGTGGTGCCATGAAAGAGAATAGGGAAGCTTGGAAAGAAAGGTAACTTGGGGAGAATGATAGTGACTTTGTTTTGAACCTGTTGAGTTTGAAATGTCAGTTAGAAAATTTTGAGATATATGCAATAGTCAACTTGATTCCATCAAAATTAGGAGTTTAGAAAAGAAATTATATATGCATATATAATTATATTTTAAAAATAAATTTGGCGAGTTATAAAATAAAATACTTAGATGGAAAAACTGTTCAATATATAGGTTCAAAACTTTTCAAACTTGTTTAATTCCTCAGTTCACGTTGTTTGGATACTTTTGTTAGATGTAATCAAAAGTATCCTCAGTGATGAAGTGAAGCTAAAATGTGAATTTCCTTTCAGGGCCAGGTACAAGGATGCTAAAGATACTCTTATTATAAAAATAAAATATTCATTGAAATATATAAGGATGAATAAAGGATTTCTAATTCTAAGAGATTCTAAATCCACCCAAATAAAGTCCATAGTTTCACAAGGAACTGCTTCTCCTGTACTTTCACAGGCTATACTAATCCTCCCTGATCTGACTAACCCAAATTTATACTATCAAAATAAAGACTACAGCTATTATCCTTATAAATCTCAGCTTTGCTTTCAAATTATAAAATAGCAAAGGCTAGCTTTTTGAGTCTCAGCAAGAATCAAGTTAGGATTGAGTCTTAACAGACTCAGAGTCCCAACCAATGACCAAGTTTTTCTTAGGTCTTCTCAGAGTTAAACAGTATATAAAAACCACAATAGATATTCAATATTGTTTCCCAAGTTGGGAAAGAAAAACACTAAGCTCCTTCAGATCTTTCCCTCAGACAGAGAGAGAGGCAAAGATGTTACCTCCTTCATCCCTGAGAGAGAGTCTCTGAGAGTGTGTCTCTGCCAACTGCCAGAAAGCAACTCCCAACTGCCACAGAAAAACAGTTATAACTGTCACATCTGAAATCAACAGGCTCTCTCAACTCTGTTTCCGACTCCAGTTCTTTTTCTCAATCCAGTCACTTTACTTCTTATCTCTAAACTAATAAAACAATACTTATTTTCCAATATCATCCTTACAATATACAATGTATATTATATGTATAATAATAATATATAGATATGGAAGTGATCTGACTAGAGATAATGACCAGGAACTGATGAATTCAATATAGAGTAAATAGAGAGAGAAGATAAAACAGATTAGGAAATGTTCTTGGGGTATGTGTATAATTAAGAGACTGTATTCAGATGACTTTCCAGCAAAGGATAAAGGGAAGGAGCAATCAGAGAGATGAGGAGAACCAAAAGAGAACAATACCACAAAAATCCATGGAGGGTAGGTATTCAGGAGAAGGTAACTGGCGTGTGTAAGAAATGATAAAAGAATATTGCATTTATAAATTAAAGAATCATTGGCCATTAGGAAAGAGTAACTTCAGTTGAGGGATGAAATTGGAAATAGCATAGATATTTTTATAGCACTAGAAAATAGCACTAGATAGCATAGTTTGAGGTTATGGCAGTGAGGGGTACTTGTTTTATTTGAGAGAATAGGATTTTCTCTTTTAAGAGGCAGCAGAGAATGAATCAATGTTCAGAGAGAAACTGAAGACTTGATTGTGAATTGATTGTGAAAGCAATGGACTAGGGAAACAAAACACATGGCATCAAAGGTAATGGGTGAAAGATTGGCCTGGGTATAGAGAAGGGGCAACTTTATAATGGAACCTGGGATAAAGAAAGAGAGAATGGGGAGTAATATCAAGAGACTTTGAGATGTAGAATAGGGAATGTATTCGAGGGATGCTTAAATCAGTATAGAGTGAGAGGAGAAGAGAGGAGAACCTCCCTTCTCAAATTAGGGTTTAGGGGAGACAGCAAGGGGGTTTGAAGATTTTCCCTCTTCTGCCTTCCCTCCTTAGCTAAGGCTGCTCTCCCGGATTTGCTCTTGTCCCTCTTGTTCCCCCTCTACTACTTGAGGACAAAGGGTCTCCCTTTGTTCTGTTCACTCACACAGCTTGAGGAAAAGATAACTATTTTAATGTTAACTAAATCAAGGTAATACAAAGAAATAACTAGCAGGGAAAGAATGGGAGAGGAAAATGGGGAAAAGGGGGTCCCTGTCTCTATCTAAAACCCTTTTCCCTTCCCTCCTCAAGTTTGGGGGGAACTCAGGCCTTGGAAGCCTGAACCCCGTGAGAGAAAGTCAGGTTGACTCACCCTGGGTTTGGCCCCTTGGTCGCATTTCAGACTCAGGGCAACAGAAGCTGAAGTAAAGTTGGACAGAGATTTAAAATGTCTTTCCCAGGTTTCCTCTTCAATAGTCTTTTCAATTGGGAAATATTGGGGGGAAAGATTTCCAGTCACCAGCAGGAAAAGTGGGTAACCCTCAGGAGAAAGTCTTTTTCCACATTATCTCTTTGGCTTCTCAAGACTGAAAGACCAACTCCTCTGCCAGTCAGAATCTTCTCCTCCTCAAGATTCCCAAATCCTGGGGACCCTCCCCCATCAAGGGGATCCCCCATCACTCTTCAAACTGGCACTTTTCTTTAGTGTCACAGGAAAAGAAAGAGATCACCATGAATGACCTCAATTTTATTAATAAATTATAAATTGAAACACCCTCTGCTCATGTGAATTAGGTCAGAGAAGTGTCATTGGAGACTTCAAGGGAAGAGAAGGTTTGGAATTATTTTTGTGGAGACATTAGTGGCTGTTCTTTTAGGGAGGAGTGAAAGAACTGCCTAATAAGGTTTGTGCATAGATTAGGTAAAATTTAACTGCCTGCATACAGATAAGCATATTGTAGTTATCATGCTTGAAGAACTTTCTCCATGTAAGCAAAATATGGTAGGATTCTACTTTATAATCCATTCTGCTAACTGCTTCCATTTTATGGGTGAGTTCATCCCATTTATAATCATAGTTATGATTACCATCTTCTATTCCCCTCCATTTTCACTTCCCCTTTTAATTCTGACCTTTCCCCTTTTACCCTTTCCCTCCCCTCTGGTGTTTTGCTTTTAATCAGCCCCTAAGCCTCACCCCTTCCTCCCTTATATTACTCTGCTTCCCACCATCTTCCTTCTTTTTCCCCTTCTATTTCTCCAAAATGTCTTTTGATCATTCACAACTCCCCCCACACACAACCTCTCTCTCCTTTATATTGCTCCCCTCCCCACCACCCTGTGTAGAACTTTCTCTAGAACCGTTCAAAACTACATGAATTGGGCAGAGGAGACATCTGATACACATAATCCAGGAATGGGATTTGGTAGGACAGAAAAGAGATAGGACAGAGGCAAAGGTTTCAGAAGAAGTGTGATGTTTAATTGCTTTACCACAGGGTTCAGATTAGGAAGGAAATTCTGTGGACCTTGAGCAAGCATGATATTCTGGAAGAGGACCTAGGATTAAATGGACTGGAAACAAACAACAACAACAACAAAAAACATTAGGTTTAGGATTAAAAAGTGAGGTATAGTGAGAATAATAGGAAGTGATGATCATATAAAGGAACTGAAAATATTTTGATCACCAGAGGAAAACTTTTGTTTAATGATGATATGAATACTATTCCTGTGTGGCTGAAGTAGAGTAGAAGACTAATGGGAGTAGAGGAGGTCGATGAACTGGGAGACCATAATGATTTCTTATAATGGAAGGGATATTCAAGGAGCAAATGCAAAAGAAGAAAATGACTCTGAAGCATATAAAAATAATGACTCAGAGAAAAAAAAAGACACACATCTTGGAAACAAATTAATTAGAAAGCCTCCGCTTTGCATCTGGTTCCCTGCCTGGTTTAAGTTCTATTAAGCAATATGATCTTATGTTGGGTACCTCTGGTGTCCCATCCCACTTTTCCTGAGTCTTCTTGCCTGTTGTCTCCCCTTTTAGATTACAAGCTCATGGAGGGTAGGAATTTTTTTTTTATTTCTTATTAATTGTATCCCCAGTGTTTAGCCTGGCACATCATAAATGTTTAGTATATTTTTATCAGATTTGATTGGATTTCCTGGAAAAGATGTAGACAGTGCTAAATGACTAAACAAGGATAAACTGCTTATATTCTAATGTAGAGGGATGCTTCAAGAATCCCCTCTAAGCCTATCATTCTAAGGGAATCTCTATAGGAGACTAATTAGACAGTGGTTTTGTTATCTCTTTATCTTAGGAGAAGAATGGAAAGAGTCAGGGACAGTAATACCCTAGGGCAATGATGGTGAACCTATGGCATGGGTGCCAATGATGAGCTCTCTGTGAACACACACATACTGATTCTCCCACCCCCTTCCCATGCAACTTCATTACTAGAAAGGCAGAGAGACTCATTTGGAGTTGCTCTCTTCCCTCTCTCCACCATGCTTGATGACATTTTTTTTTACATCACTCACCCTTCTGTCCAGCTGCCCAATGAGACCACACTTTGGGTAAGGTGGGCAGCTCACAAGAAACAGAACTAGAGGGGAGCAGAGTGCTCTGGCCACTCCCTCCCTTTATTTACTTTCACTAAGGACATTTTTTTTCATTTCACTGCCCCTTTGCCAGTAACCCAATGGGAACACTTCTGCCCTCCCCTATGTAGGGTAAGGGGGGGAAGGAACACCTGGCACTCAGTGGGGGGAGGTACAGCATGTGGTCTCTGGTGGGCAGGGCAGGGCACAATTCCCTAAAACATTCACCATCACTGTGAAAACATGTAGGCTACTAAATAAGCTGAGGGCTCAAGTGATACTTCAACCTTCCTTTCATCTGAAATAGTTGAAGGAAGAATATATGAATACACACACAGAAACATAGATATAAAAACACATTTTACTTCATATGAAATTAGAAAAAAGGAAGGAAAAAAGAATTAACTAGAAAGGTAGTAGAACAAAGTATAAATATAAATATATGCCTTATACATTTATATATCATGTATATGAGTTATAAATATAAAATACTTATAACTATTTTGAGGTGACAAAGAATGGGAATCTGAGAGGGGACCCACAAATTAGGGAATGGATAAACAACTAATGGTATACAAATATAATATAATTCTATTGTTGCACAAAATGAAGAGGGAGATGAATAATAATTTCATTGATAAAATGAAATAATGAAGCTTTCAGAGAAACCTTGAGAGATTGTATGATCTGATGCCCAGTGAAGTGAAGAGAACTAAGCGAAAAACAATTACAAACACAGTAATATGTTAAAGCCACATAACTCTGAAACAATAAGAAACTCTAATAAATTTAATGACCAACCATATTTCCAGAGGACTAATAATGAAACATGCTAACCTACTCCTGATAGAGAGGTGAAGAACTCTGAACATAAAGTAAGAATATATTTTAGTAAGCTGGCCACCGTGGAAATTTATTTTGATTTACTTTACTGGGAATTTTTTTTCTTTATGTTTTAAGCAGAGGTGGAATTGAGTGGTAGCATGAGAAGGAAGATTTTTGCTAATTGAAAAAATATAATTTTAAAATTGTATAGAAAGTACAAAATTGAGAATAATAACCAATGTATATGACAGAATGAGGATATTAAAATATATCATCAAATGAAATTTAATATTATTAAATGTAAATTCTTGCATTTGAGTTAAAAAAAATCACCTCTACTTTCCAGGATGGGAGAGGAGCAACAATTTATGAGACAAAAAGAAAAAAAAGAATGTGCACTGCAAACTTATTATGGAACATCTGTGTCATAAAATATTTAAAAGTGTCTAATGAATCACAGAATTTTAGTTAGAACAAATTTCAGTAACCATCAAGTCTAAATAATAATCACTGTAAACTTGCTAGTGGTTGTCCAGCTTCTGCTTAAAGAAGAGAGAGGAGAGAGAATTTTTCAACCTCTCTTAAACTCATCCTAGTTTTGGAAAACTAATTTTTAGGAGGTTGTTGCTATTTTCCTCTTGGTTTTAAGTCTAAATTTGCTCTTTCAAAAGTGTTACCCATTGTTCCTGATTGTGCTTTCTGTGACTAAATGGAACAAATCTACTTTTTCCACATAATAGCCCTTCAGATACTTGTAGACTACTATCAAGTCTTCTTGTTCTTGTTCTTGTTCTTGTTCTTGTTCTTGTTCTTGTTCTTCTTGTTCTTGTTCTTGTTCTTGTTCTTCTTGTTCTTGTTCTTGTTCTTGTTCTTGTTCTTGTTCTTCTTCTTCTTCTTCTTCTTCTTCTTCTTCTTCTTCTTCTTCTTCTTCTTTTCTTCGTCTTCTTCTCTCTTTTTTAGCTAGGATAAATATACCTATTTCTTTCAACTGATCATTGTTTTGCATTGAACTCAGGAGCCCTCACCATAATGGTTGCCATCCTCTGGGCACTCTTAGTGAAAGAAGGGGAAAAATGAAGTACCTACTAAGTGTCAGGTTCTGTGCTAAGAGTTGGGAGAAGCATGGAGGTTGATTGGGGCCTTTTCACAAAATGGAGTTTTAAATTGGAACTCGCTAATGGGAAAAGGAAATGGGCATTACAGGGCATTACAAAGATGTTTCAGACTGAGAAAACAATAGGGGTATTCCTGTGTTTCTGGGCAAGGAGATCTAAGGTGCTAAGTGAAGTTGTAGGATAAAATGTCATATCTATGTCCTTTTTCAATTATGGATGGACCTAAAACAATCATAAGCTATATTAAGTAATGCTCTGAACTAGGTAAGAGATGGTTCCATTGTAGTCCTTTCTGAACAAAACACACCTAGAGTATATTGTTCCGTTTTAATTTGTACATTATGGAACTTTATTGATAACCTGAAGGGGATCCAAAGCCAGGAGGATCTCAAGATTATGCCATAGAGACTGGTAGAAGGAAATGGTGATATTTTGTGTGAAGAAAAAGAAAACTTGGGACATGAAAACTCTTCAAATATTTGTTTCTGTTGACTTTCAGATGATATAACCAGGAGTTATTGATGAAAATTGCAAAGAAGCAAATGTAAGCTCAATGGAAGGAAGATCTTTCTGATCATTGGCTATATCCCAAAGTGGAATAGGCTAGATCTGAGCTTAAGTTTAGCTTCAGGAATTTACTAGCTATGTAACACTGGGTAAGTCACCTTATCTCTGTCTGCTACAGTTTGCTTAACTGTAAAATGGGAGAAAATAACAATACCTCCCTCCTAGGATTGTTGTGAGGATCATTTGGGATAATGTTTGCAAAGAGCATAGCATAGTGTCTGGCACATAGATACTTAGTAAATGCTTGTTCCCTCCCCACGGTCTCCTCTTTTCCCCTGAGGTCTATGTATAAAGTTTGGAAGAATACTTTTCAGATATATTGTAGAGTGGAATATGATCTCCCTTCCAACTCTGTGAAATTGTAATTTTATAAAATATTTGCCCAAGGACACAAAGAATCACTCAAATATAAAATTGGAAAGTACCTCAGTGGCTATCTAGTCTAAACCACACCCATTATAATATCCTCAATACTCATTCAGCTTCTGCTTGAAAATAATGTTGAGTTGGAGAGGGTGAACTAGTTCCCTTCCTTCCACTTGCCCTTTTTTCAACCCTCTCCACAGACCATACCACTCTAGTTGTCAGAATTCTTTTGCCTTCCTGTAGCCTCTATTTTGCAGCTCCCAGTTCTGCACTCTGGTTCTAGGTCCTCTGACTACAAATCCAGTGCTCACTGTTGTACACTTTGCTAATTATTGTGAAAGTCTATTTCATAAACTCAGTGTTATTCATGTTTCAGGAGAGCTACAGGAAACCATTCCCAACATCATGGAACTTGCTTACCTAGGTCAATTCTAGCATGCAGATTTTAGACAATGTGGAGGAAATAGATAAAGTTTATCTTTGGAATTTTTAAAGCTTTTCTTTCTGTCTTCCTCTGTCTCTTGTTTTAGCATTCCATTCCTACAATGTACCCATTTTCTGTTCCATTCTTTGGTACCTCATAGTGGTTTTTGGTTTTGTTTTTGCTTGGATCCATTGGCTTAGGGCATTTCTGATAAAGAAACCTTCTCTGATAATATACCTAAACTGTGAATTTCAGTTTGTGACTGAGTCAATTAATGACTCAAAGGCTAGAAAGACTGGAACTTAGGTCTTCTGACCTCTTAAAGCCAGGTCTCTCTTCACTTTCTAATGCTCAACTTGGACTTAACTCACAGTACACATTTTCAAAGGTATTAATTGATCACCTTGAGGGTCAAGGAGGAAGAGAAAAAGAGGAGGGAAATAGAATTTGTACAAAAATTTACCATTTGCAAAGCACATTAAATGAGATTCTTTGAGGAAAACAGTACAAAATTAATATTCCCATTTTACAAACGAGGGAACTGAGACTAATGAGAGATTAAGCCACTAATTTATGCCTAATCACATGGCTAATAAGTGATGAATTCTGAACCCTAAGCCTTGTATTCTTATTCCAAGTTCAGAGTATTTTCCTTAATGATTATTGGGTATTTGCATTTTAATGAAGTCCTCTTCAAGAGCTTCACAGTTTTTTTAAAGATACAAGGCAAGGGATCTCTAATGAGGGCATAATAATATGTCATGATGTGTGATGGAAGATCATATTGGAGGTATGGGGGCAAATTGGAAGCCCTAAAATCATATTGTGTTGTCTATATGTACTCCTAAATCTATCTCTGCTTTATATATGATAACTTCTTAGTTTAATGCTGTTGAAAACTGGCAGTTTTTATTTAAAAACAGTTTAGTTCTTTCTTACTTTTGAATTTTTTGCTTACCTTTTTCAGATCAGAGGTCAAACTCGGAAAATTGGACAAATCATAAATTGACAAAACACATATAAATTTGAACTACTTATTAAATGCTCATTTTGTGCCTTTCTCCACACTAAGCATTAGGAATACAAAGGCAAAACAGACAGTATGACCTCAAGGAATAAATATTAAAAAAGGGCGACAATGTCCAGTGAAGGGTATTTTGGTCTGGGATGCAGGGATACTGGATAGATTCATAGGAGAGTCAATGATTGAAATACACTGTTGATAATCAATAGTAAGTAATATTGATTTGATATATTAGTTCCTAGGGCAAGAAGTAGAGAGAATGGTTTTCTTTATGCCAGATGGGAGGGGAGGATGCCATGATGATAGGTGAGAAAACTGAATATATGTATATGTATATGCCCATACACATTATATGTGTATATATATGCATATCTATATAGATATATGACTATATGTGTGCATTTGAATACTTCTCTGTGTGTGTGTGTGTTTTGTTTATATAAATAGTAGGACTATGTCCACATTTCTAACTGTGGTCTCAGGTTTACTTCAAACCATTTTTGATACAAGACATTTGCCTGAGAAGAAGCCTGGCTTATAATAAGAGAACTTTCCTTCCTACCCTCCACTTCCCAACTGCAAGTAAGTACAGAAAGTAGGAGGGTCCAAAATTTGGGGTGAGATGGGAAGCAATATACCTTGGATTTATGAAATCCTGACTCTCCTTATTATATTTTTATGTGTGTATTTTAATGCACTGATCCAAAGCTTCTCCACTAGCTATTTTCCATATTGGTTCTTGCTTTTTTTCTTCTTTGGTGCTAATAACTTGCCTCTTCTTCAGCTGATTTGCTTTTTATGGTTTTAAGTATTATCGGAGATTTCAGGGTTTTGATTTTTTCTTAAGACACATACCGTACATACTCAATAAAGAAAGAATGTTGAGGAATTAGTGTTGAACCATATTTTTAAGCTGTCTACAACTTGTTTATGTAATGGGTTTAAAGAAGGAAGAAAAAAGTTAAACTTTTAGATCAGAATATTGATATCTAAGAATCTCCTTTCAGATTCCACTGTTTTGTTTCTATAGTGTCATTCCTTTAAAAATGAGTCTCTTGCAGGGAGTTTTGGGATGGGTACCCTTTGCAAAAATGCAAGACTCCATAACTTAGCTTAGAAATAAAAAGAGATATTCATTAATTTGGAATTCATGTTGAATTTGGCTGGGAGGACAGCATAGATGGAAAACTGCCACCTTGAGGACATCAGTTCCGGGGTCTTTATACTCTTTACAACAAGTGATACTGACTTCAGGAGGGCATGCACTCAGGCACAAGGGGTCAGGGTTTGGTCATCTGATCAGAGTCAGCCTGAAGACATAGGGGGTAACCCTCATAATTTAGGGGACAAATAGATGTCTTAGATACATCCTGACGGCATCAAAGAATAGCCTGGAGGTATATCTCTGTGTATATCTCCAAACCTAAGGGATGATCCAAGGAGAATAATTCTCTCAAGGGACTTTCCCTTTGATGTGGCAGGGTCTTATCAGGAGTTTTTTTTATGCTTTAGGGTTAGTAGTCACAAAAATTCAAGGTAGCAAAAACTGTTCTGCTTACAGTTTGTTCTGAAACACTTCTATAATTTGGGAGGACAAGGTCTATTTGTAAAGATTCTTATTCTTGAAGTATTCTTAGAGTTTTAATTCACATCTGAATAGTCCATTCAGCTGGGAGACTCATTTATCTGAGCTAAAAGTTCAATTGCTAAGACAGAGAATACAAATTACACAAGAATCATTCATCTTCAAATACTGTGAGCAAGAAAGAAAAACATGTATAAGAAATATTAACAGTATTCTGTTTGCCATGCCCAGTATTTGTTCAAATGTGATTAATTATGAATATAAATTATACATAAAGTGTAAAAATAAAATGTTCAATAATTTAGGGATTAAGAGTGAACCAAAATAATTTGGTTGGTCTGATAAAGTTGAATTTAATTATAGAATGTTTAAAGAAGTGTACACAACTCACAATAAATATTTATTATGTGACAAATAATGAGACAAAGAACATCTAAGAATGTAACAGTTTATCAAGTATAATTAGATTAAGAGCTTCTAATATTTGTGTAGCAGAGGAGTGAAACCAGACAAAAATAATTAAAAGAGTGCAACCTTCTTTTGCACTTGAGGGGCTTATGTGTCCACCACTCTGCATTTGTGTCATAGAGATGACATAATTCCTAGCTATTTCTACTAGTATTAGCCATGAAGCTCATTTTCCCTTTTGCTTCCTTAATAAAAGATCTTGGGTCCTGAGCAGCTCAAATTTGTTTTCTTCACTTAGAATAAACCAAATATTAAAAGCATAATCAAAACAAGCAGACATGCCTTTGTCTTGCATTTTCATAATAATTACTTGAATGTACCATTTTACATAATTAGTGCACTGGCTCAGGGGTTTGTTTTTTGTTTTTTTTTAACTCTCCTTTATTCACC
The DNA here is from genome assembly GCF_027887165.1 of Monodelphis domestica. Classification (NCBI taxonomy): domain Eukaryota; kingdom Metazoa; phylum Chordata; class Mammalia; order Didelphimorphia; family Didelphidae; genus Monodelphis; species Monodelphis domestica. The sequence goes on along the minus strand of NC_077229.1, from coordinate 331,539,977 downwards.
ATATACCAAACTCTTAGAATAAAGGGGTACTGAGAAGGTATACTTTAGGCCTTCATCTTTGTTCTTCAGACCCTCTCCAAGACATTTGACCTTTGGTTTGCACATTTCCCAAGTGAGATATCATTTGTTTGGAGTGAGGAAATAATGTGTTATTCTCAAGATAATAGTTAGCTAGTAATATTAATATCTCCAAATTCAATACTCCTAGAACCCTATTAGAAGTTAGTAAAATTAGTCTCTCATATCCCCTGCAGGATAGGATTGTCCCACCCTCATCCTTAGCCCCCAAAACTCTTCTTAATCCCCTTCTTTCTAGGGGAGACAGAAGCAACCAGTGCCTTTACTTAAAAAAATATTTTTAGGATTTTGGAATGAGTCTCTTAAGTTTGTGCTTTGAAAATGGCTAAAACCATAGGTTAACAATTTAGGAATAAGTGTCCTTTCTGCATTTCTGTAAACCTTTTCCCTTTCACCCTTTTCCAAGCCCACCTTGTTCTATATGCATTCAAAAGATGCTTGCCTGAAAAAACCCAGGTGTGACTGTGGCTCTGAGAAAGTACAATAATAGCTTGTCAGAGGTAACAATCAACCCTGGGCACCAAAATGTATCATATCCTGTTCTGGGTTTATGTGTAGATTAACACCTCTGACTCTGGCCCTTGACCATTTTTGTATTTTCCTATAAATTAAAGGATTTTCTATAATCTTTGGTCATAGTCTTAGGTCAATGACTTGAGGCATTGCCCCACATCTCTTTCTCCTAATAAAGCATTGAATTTCCTGGTCTCATTTTGAATAGTGGCTAAAAAGGATTGTTATTTCAAGATCCTCTTAGAGTTCCACTTCACACACATTTAAATTTTGGTTTTGTTAGGACATCATTTTGGAAGATCAATGGCATTATAGGTTGACATCTGCAAATTGGATTTAAATGAGGCAGAATTGTACAGTAATCAGCTTCACTCTCTCTTCCCGAGTCATCAAAGTTCAGCAAAGAAGCAAAAGTCAGGATGACCTTGGCATCTTTGCTGTCTGACCAAGACCTAAGCACTCCACAGTACCTGCTTCTGCTACATTCAAGGCCCCTGGAATAAATTGTTCTGATGTGTGGAATAAAATCTCCACATGCTTAGGAAAGACACCCTCCTCCTAACTCACCAATGGAGTTGAGGTATGTCAGTCACCCTCAATCTTCTTTAGTCTATCTGTCCAATTTACTGGGATGTGGTCACTGTGCGTGCTATAGCTTTTTCAAGTCACAGATGGTAATTGGGCCAAAAGGTGGATGAACAGTTCCGAAAAGCACTTGGCAATCTCTCACACCAGAGTGGTCTTCCTGGAACACCTCACACATCTCCTTCTTTATATCTAAAAGAAGGTTAGTCTAATCATACTACTCTTCTTTATCTCCTTGGTTTCAGACATTTTGACACTGATTATTTGGAGTCAGACTAATAGAATACAAAGAACTTCAAGGACATATTTGGATGATCCTTAATCATTCAGGCACTCAATCCTTTATTAGATCTCTTTGTATGCTAGGGATACTGATTTCTTCCAACTCTGTTTAATGATTAGAGAGGATATATTTTTTCTCTATTTTATGCAAATAAGATGTAGCCCTTAGGCTTTTGGCAAATTGCCAATGTAGCTTGCACTTGGACCAGGTCTCTTTGTATTTAATTCTTCTTTATATGTTAACAAGTTTTACAAGTTATTGTACTTATATAATTAATGAGCAGTTCATTGGTAGAAAGTGAAACACAATTGATTTCTTATTCTTCCTTTCTAAAGATCAAAGAGTGTATTTTTCATCTCCTATTATGTAGACAGAGTAAAAGGAGAATAGACCTCTGGGAGAATTATAATATCTTGTACAGAGCAATCTACTAGCTTCTTATTAGAAATGCCTTCTTGCTCAGTCAAAACATGAAAATCATCCTATTGAAGCCCTTCATTCTTATCTTTCTCCATTTCCCCATATTACCCAATAGCAACATAAGAACTGTTAATTAATAGCATAAACAAATTGCAGTTGCTTCTTTAACTAAAAACTTATTTCAGAGTATGTATATTTGACTTTTATGATACATTTCTTTTCCTTTGATACTAATAGAATTATTTACTTAGTAACTGTGTGACCATAGTCAAGTAACTTCCCTTAATCTGTTTCATCAATTCAAATAGGAATAAACATATATTTGCATTCCCCACTTTGTAGGGTTGTTATGAGAAGACTGCTTTTGTAAAACAAAACACTGTGTAAATGTGAGCTATTTTTAATAATCTTTCCCTATCTTCTTTCCTCTGGATCCCTCTGATCTCTAAATTTCATTATAGAATTGCATATATTGTAAAGGGCAAAAGAAAGAGGAAAAATAAACAAATTCTCAATGCAAATATAAGGACCTATTTACTTGTAAGATAAAAGTCAGGCTAATTGTTGCTTGAATGACACTTCTGTTCCTCAATGAGTCCTACTGTTTTTTGTTTTATTGTTTCTTTATTATGAAGCCTAAAGTTTTTGGTTTTAACAGCCCATTAGAAAACAGGCCAATATTAAGAACTACAAACTGTTGGGAAATGGTAATGAGACCAAGGGAATTAGACAGTAGCAGAACAATTTAATAATGTCTAGTTCTCATATCTATGTAGCACAAACTTAGTTCATCCTCAAACTTATTCACATAGTAATAATAAGGTGTCCCAGAAGACTACTGCCTACTTATTTCCTCAAGATTCCAAAAACTTAGTATTTTTTCTAATATTACTTTTCATACACATTCAAAAGAGTGTTGTGATCTTTATCAATTATCTAACTAGCTTGCAATGGACCTGGAATCAGGAAGCCTTCAGTTGAAAACCTATCTTAGATATTAACTAGGTTGCATGGTCATGGGCTGGTCACTTAACCTCTGTTTGCCTTGTTTCCCTCATCTATCAAATAGGGACAATAATAGCATTCATCTAATAAGCTTGTTATAAGGATATAATGAGGTAATATTTGTGAAGTACTTAGCAAACTGGAATGTACTATATAAACGTAAAGTCTTTTTATTTGATAGCTACCTAATACCATTTAACCAATAAAAATCAATTAGGTTTTACAATAGACTGATTATATACTAGGGTGATAATGTCCAGATGTACTCTCTTACAAGTACAAGAAAGTACATGTGACTAAGAGATAATTCACAGCTCCTGGCTTTCCTGAAGTATTTATTTATTTATTTATTTGTTGAAACCACATTCACTCAATTCAAAAAGCTTTCTTTTTATTTTTAAAACACTTTTTAAGCTGAAATGCCCATAGTCAAGTAAGGCCCTGAAGCAAATGTTTACAGCAGAGTAACAAACCTCTTAAAATTCCATTTATTTTTTTTTTAATTTTGAACATTATTTTATTTGGTCATTTCCAAACATTATTCACTGGAAACAAAGATCATTTTCTTTTCCTCTCCTCCCCCCTCTCCAACCACCTTTGCCTCTCCCATAGCCGACGCACGATTCCACTGGTTATCACATGTGTTCTTGACTCAAACCCATTTCCCTATTGTTGGTATTTGCATTAGAGTGTTCATTTAGAGTCTCTCCTCAGTCATATCCCCTCAACCCCTGTAGTCAAGCAGTTGCTTTTCATCGGTGTTTTTACTCCACACAGTATATCCTCTGCTTGTAGATAGTATTTTTTAGATCCCTGCAGATTGTTCAGGGACATTGCATTGACACTAATGGAGAAGTCCATCTCCTTCGATTGTACCACAGTGTATCAGTCTCTGTGTACAATGTTTTCCTGGTTCTGCTCCTTTCGCTCTGCATCACTTCCTGGAGGTTGTTCCAGTCTCCGTGGAATTCCTCCACTTTATTATTCCTTTTAGCACAATAGTATTCCATCACCAACATATACCACAATTTGTTCAGCCATTCCCCAATTGATGGGAATCGCCTCGTTTTCCAAGTTTTGGCCACCACAAAGAGCGCAGCTATGAATATTCTTGTACAAGTCTTTTTACTTATTATCTCTTTGGGGTACAAAACCAGCAGTGCTATAGATGGATCAATGGGCAGACGGTCATTTAGTGCCCTTTGGGCATAGTTCCAAATTGCCCTCCAGAATGGCTGGATCAATTCACAGCTCCACCAGCAATGAATTAGTGTCCCCACTTTGCCACATCCCCTCCAGCATTCATTACTTTCCATAGCTGTCATGTTAGCCAATCTGCTAGGTGTAAGGTGATACCTCAGAGTTGTTTTGATTTGCATCTCTCTGATTATAAGAGATGTAGATCACTTTTTCATGTGCTTATTAATAGTTTTGATTTCTTTGGCTGAGAACTGCCTGTTCATGTCCCTTACCGATTTATCAATTGGAGAATGGCTTGATTTTTTGTACAATTGATTTAGTTCTTTGTAAATTTGAGTAATTAAACCTTTGTCAGAGGTTTTTATGAAGATTGTTTCCCAATTTGTTACTACCCTTCTGATTTTGGTTACATTGGTTTTGTTTGTACAAAAACTTTTTAATTTGATATATTCCAGATTATTTATTTTGCATTTTGTAACTCTTTCTAATTCTTGCTTGGTTTTGAAGTCTTTCCCTTCCCAAAGGTCTGACATGTATACTATTCTGTGTTCGCCTAATTTTCTTATAGTTTCCTTCTTTATGTTCAAGTCATTCACCCATTTTGAATTTATCTTGGTGTAGTTGTGAGGTGGTTGTGAGGTGTTGATCTAAACCTAATCTTTCCCACGCTGTCCTCCAATTTTCCCAGCAATTTATATGGAATAGTGGATTTTTGTCCCAAAAGCTGGGATCTTTGGGTTTGTCATATACTATCTTGCTGAGGTTGCTTGCCCCCAGTCTATTCCACTGATCCTCCTTTCTTTCTCTTAGCCAGTACCAAATTGTTTTGATGACCACTGCTTTATCATATAGTCTGAGATCTGGGACTGCAAGGCCCCCTTCCTTTGTATTTTTTTTCCATTATTTCCCTGGATATCCTTGATCTTTTATTCTTCCAAATGAACTTTGTTATAGTTTTTTCTAAATCAGTAAAAAAAAATTTTGGAAGTTCCATGGGTATGTCAATAAGTAGATAGATGAGTTTGGGTAGGATGGTGTAACAAGGGAATTAACAAGGGAATCACTTTAAAAGACTGATATATATTAATTTAAGGTCACCAAGGAATCAGCTATGTAATTCCTAAATGAAAAACTCAAGTCAGCCGTCAGCCTTTTTTGGAGTTTAATTACAATAGGAGGAAGAAAGGAATTAGAGATATATATAGAGAGAGAAAGGGGAGAGAAGGGAATAGGGCTTAAATACCCCTTCTGTTTAGGCTGGGCCAAAAGGCCCAAGCCCTTAGATAGCTGGGGCAAAGAAAAGAGATCAGTCCCTATTACTCACGTGTCCAAAATGGAGAAACAGTCTCAGAGGCCCCCACCTTCAGCTTCCTTCAGAGCAAGCTTCCTCAGAGCCCAGGAACCACACCAACCAAAAACTCAACCCCCTCCAGTCTCCAGACCCTCCTATCTTTAAGGACACCATCCAAGTTGCCTCCCCTCAGTCCTCACATCTACCAATCACTCTTCATCAATTTCCCTGTCAATGGAGGCTCTCGCTTAACCCAGGACCGCCCAGAGGTTTCTGGCTTTTGCACATGTCTGTTGAAGGTCATATTTTCAAATGATTAAATCTATACTCCTTTGCTACAGCCCTTTCTAAATCCTGTTAACTTGAGTATGGTAGAGATTGGAATAATTAAATTTTGATCTAGGCTGCAGCCCTTACTCAATCCTATTAGGACTGAATAGGGTGGAGTATCTCCATTGTATCAATTCTAAAATCAATCAAGGCTCAAAGAAATTCCTGTTCTATGCTCAAGCATAGGTCAAAGTCCTTTCCATTGTTCAGCAAAGGGTTTCTGTCCTAAAGTAATCTTAAGAAGGGAAGAGAAGGAACCTCCCATGCCAATGGAGTTCCCATTCCAATAGACTATCAGTAAGAAATTTTCCAAGTATGAAATATCCCAATGGTGAAATTTTCAACAATTATAAGTCTAAGGAAATTTGAGGTTTACAATGGTCATTTTTATTATATTGGCTTGTCCTACCCATGAGCAGTTAATGTTCTTCCAATTGTTCAAGTCTAGTTTTAGTTGTGTGGAAAGTGTTTTGTAGTTGTGTTCATATAGATTCTGTGTTTGCCTCGGGAGATAGATTCCTAAGTATTTTATTTTGTCTAAGGTGATTTTGAATGGGATTTCTCTTTCTAGTTTTTGGTGCTGAGCTGTGTTGGAATTATATAGAAAAGCTGATGATTTATGTGGGTTTATTTTGTATCCTGCAACTTTGCTAAAGTTGTTGATTATTTCAATTAGCTTTTTGGTTGAATCTCTAGGATTCTTTAAGTGGACCATCATGTCATCTGCAAAGAGTGATAATTTGGTCTCCTCCTTGCCTATTTTGATGCCTTCAATTTCTTTTTCTTCTCTAATTGCTACTGCTAGTGTTTCTAATACAATGTCAAATAATAGAGGTGATAATGGGCATCCTTGTTTCACTCCTGATCTTAATGGGAATGGATTTAGTTTATCCCCATTGCAGATGATATTAGTTGATGGTTTTAGATATATACTGTTTATTATTTTTAGGAATGACCCTTCTATTCCTATGCTTTCTAGTGTTTTTAGTAGGAATGGGTGTTGTATTTTATCAAAGGCTTTTTCTGCATCTATTGAGATAATCATGTGGTTCTTGTTGGTTTGCTTGTTGATGTGATCAATTATGTGGATAGTTTTCCTAATATGGAACCAGCCCTGCATCCCTGGTATAAATCATACTTGATCATGGTGGATGACCCTTCTGATCACTTGCTGGAGTCTTTTTGCTAGTATCTTATTTAAGATTTTTGCATCTATATTCATTAGGGAGATTGGTCTATAAGTTTCTTTCTCTATTTTTGGCCTGCCTGGTTTTGGAATTAGTACCATGTTTGTGTTACAAAAGGAGTTTGGTAGAACTCCCTCTTTGCTTATTAAGTCAAATAGTTTGTATAGTATTGGAGTTAGCTGATCTTTGAATGTTTGATAGAATTCACTGGTGAATTCGTCAGGCCCTGGGGATTTTTCCTTAGGAAGTTCTTTGATGGCCTGTTGGATTTCTTTTTCTGATATGGGATTATTTAAGAAATCTATTTCTTCTTCTGTTAGTCTAGGCAATTTGTATTTTTGTAAATATTCATCCATATCACCTAGGTTAGTATATTTATTGCCATATAGTTGGGCAAAGTAGTTTTTAATGATTGCCTTAATTTCCTCTTCATTGGAGGTGAGATCCCCCTTTTCATCCTTGATGCTGTTAATTTGCCTTTCTTCTTTCCTTTTTTAAATTAGATTAACCAGTACTTTGTCTATTTTGTCTGTTTTTTCAAATTACCAGCTTCTAGTCCTATTTATTAGGTCAATAGTTCTGTCACTTTCAATTTTATTAATTTCTCCCTTAATTTTTAGGATCTCTAGTTTGGTTTTCTTCTGGGGGTTTTTAATTTGTTCATTCTCAAGTTTTTTAATTTGCATTTCCAATTCCTTGATCTCTGTCCTCCCTAATTTGTTAATATATGCACTCAGGGATATGAATTTTCCTCTAAGTACTGCCTTGGCTGCTTCCCATAAGGTTTGAAAGGATGTCTCGCCATTATCATTTTCTTCAACAAAATTTTTAATTGTTTCAATGATTTCTTCTCTATCTGATTTTGGAGTATCGTATTATTTAATTTCCAATTAATTTTTGATTTGGCTCTCCATGTACCCTTACCAATCAATATTTTTATTGCCTTATGATCTGAAAAGGATGCATTTATTATTTCTGCTTTTCTGCATTTGAGTGCCATGTTTCTGTGACCTAGTGTATGATCTATTTTTGTGAATGTGCCATGTGGTGCTGAAAAGAAGGTGTATTCTTTTTGTCCCTATTTATTTTTCTCCATATGTCTATTAACTCTAATTTTTCTAAAATTTGATTCACCTCTTTTACCTCTTTCTTGTTTATTTTTTGGTTTGATTTATCTACATTTGATAGTGGTTGGTTCAAGTCTCCCACTAATATGGTTTTACTGTCTATATCCTCCTTCAATTCTCCTAGTTTCTCTATTAAAAATTTGGATGCTATACCATTTGGTGCATACATGTTGATTAGTGATATTTCCTCATTGTCTTTCCTCCCTTTTAACAGAATATATTTACTTTCCCTATCCCTTTTGATCAGGTCTATTTGTGCTTTGTCTTTGTCAGATATCATGATTGCAACTCCTGCCTTCTTTCTATCAGTCGAGGCCCAAAAGGTCTTACTCCAACCTCTAATTCTAACCATGTGAGTGTCAACCCACCTCATATGTGTTTCTTGAGGACAACAAATGGTAGGGTTTTGGGTTCTAATCCAATCTGCTAGTTTTCTACTTTTTATGGGTGAATTCATCCCATTTATGTTCAAAGTTATGATTGTCATTTGTGGATTTGCTGGCATTTTGATATCTTCCCCTAATTTTGACCTTTCTTCTTTAGCTATCTCCTTTTGAACCAGTGATTTGCTTTAGGTCAATCCCCCTAGACCCCTCCCTTGAGATGCTTCCCTTTCTAGCCCCTCCCTTTTTGTGCTCTCTTCCCCTCCCCCCTCCTCTTCCCTCCCTTTTTATGCTCCCTCCCCCCCTTAATTTTCCTTTCTTTCTTGCCCTAATGGATAAGATAGAATTCAGGATCCCACTGGATCTAGATGTTCTTCCCTGTCAGATTTAATTTCACTGAGAGTAAGGTTTAAGTAATTCCACTTCATGCTCTCTTCCTCTCCTTCTGATATTAGGGTTCTTCCCCTCCCCTTCCCATGTGTATCTTTATATGGGAAAGATTATTCTATTAAGTCCCCCCCTATTTCTTGAAGTAAGTCTTAGTATTATTGACGGTCCCCCCTTTTCCTTTCTTTGCCCCCACTTTCCCCAAATCTTCTTAAAGCCCCAATCTTTCCCTATGCATGTTTCTTCTAACTACTCTTATGATGCTATAATTTTTGAGTTACACAAAACATTTACCCCACATATTAATATATATATATATATAATTTGATGTAAATGTAGTCCTTATAGAAGAGAGTTTGACTTAAAGAAAAAGATAAGATTTATCTCCTTTTCCCTTTCTTTCATATTTACTTTTTCATGTTTCTTTTGCTTTCTGTGCTTGGATATCGAACTTTCCACAGAGCTCTGGTCTTTTCTTAGCAAATGCTTGGAAATCTTCTATTTTGTTGAATGCCCATACTTTCCCCTGGAAGTATATAGTCAGTTTTGCTGGGTAGTTGATTCTTGGTTGGAGACCCAGCTCTCTTGCCTTTCTTTGTGTTCCATGCTTTGCGGTCTCTTAGTGTATTAGCCGCTAAGTTGTGTGTGATCCTTATGGGAGCCCCCTTATATCTGAAGCTCCTCTTCTTGGCTTCTTATAGGATTTTCTCCTTTTCTTGGAAGCTCTTGAATTTGGCAATTACATTCCTAGGGGTTGTCTTTTGGGGATTTAGTATACAAGGTGTTCTATGAATCCTTTCTATTTCTATTTTGTCCACTTGCTCCAGAACGTGAGGGCAATTTTCTTTTATAATCTCCTGTAGAATAATATCGAGTTTATTGTTTATCTCTGGTTTTTCTGGGAGACCGATAATTCGGGGGTTTTCTCTTCTCCCTCTGTTTTCCATATCGGTGACTTTCTCAGTGAGATATTTTATGTTTTCTTCTAATTCATTAATTTTTTGGGTTTGCTTTATTGATTCTTGCTGTTTTATCATCTCACTTTCTTCAAGTTGATTGATTCTGGTCGTTCGGGACTGGTTTTGCTTTTCAGCTTTGTCTGCCCTTCTATTGGATGCTTCGGGCTCTTTTTCCAATTGAGCAGTCTTATCTGTCAGACTGCTGATCTCTTTCTCCCATTTTTCTTTCCAGGTTTCCATCTTTTGGGTAAGCTCCAGTTTGAGATCTTCCAGAGCTTGTTGATAGTTTACTATTTGGGAGGCATGTTCTGATTTTTTTTTGGATTTCCTCCTCATTCTCTTCTTTTCCTTGGGTACTTCCACCATAAAAGTTTTCAATAGTCATCTTTTTCCCTTTCTTCCTGGAGGCTTGATTTTGGGCCATGTGTGCCATCCCTTTGGTGGTTTTATTCCCCTTTCCTTTTTGGTCTGGGGTCTGGGTGATGTGGGTGGGTTTTCTGTGAATTTAGGTTGCCTCAGACTAGTTCTTCCCAATCTCTGAGGTATCTTAGAGTGCTGGGGCCCTGATCACAGCCACACTGCCCAGGTGTTCAGCTCCGTCCAGATAATCAGCGCGTGGTCCGCCCCTGGTGTTTAGCTCCGCCGAGATGTTCAGCGCAGCCACCCCAAGTACAGCTCCTCTTACCCCCGTGCTCAGCTTCGAGTTCTCCAGTGAAACCGCCCTGAGACGTTTTTTCCTGGCAGTCCCCAGATCCCAAGGACCCTGGAGTTTCCCCCCCAGACAGAAATGTTCCCCACTCACTCGCTGTCCCGGTGAGTGCTCAGTTAGCTCACTCTGGTTTGGTGGGGGAGGTGGGGTGGGGGAAGGGCGGGTCAGTTCACTTTTCTGTGCAAGCTTTTCCTCCTTCTTATAGTGTGGAAATGTTCAAACCCCATGTACCTTCGCCTCTGTGGAGTATTGGGGAGTACTGGGGTGTCCTTCTGTTCCTCCAAAGGTGATTTTTATGCTCCTTTGATGTAGTCTATTTCATTCGGTGCCGGGTAGAGGAAGCCTGTGGCGTCCAGATTGCAGCCATGATTACCCAGAAGTCCTGATGAATTTATTTTTAATGATTATGAAGTTTTCTTGGTTGTGTGCCATTCCCTGTTGGTTCTGAGGAAAAGGGCCTTTGTTGAGTTATGAAGCCATAGTGTTTCTAGTTTGTCCTCTGCTCCCGATGTGAATATTGCTATAATTCCTAGCTGTCTGGGGAGAGTTGCACTGTCTTCTCGACTTTTCATGGTTTGAAATATATTCTTCTGGTAAAAGGAAGGAGAGGAGAGAGTTTCTCTTCATCATCTTCAACAAGCAAATTCTTTCTTAAGACCTTGGCTGGAACTACTCCACCACTATACTGAGCTGCTTTTAGAATCACAGATTCCAACCTGATTTATATTGTTTTATCCAGGATACACAAGGCATGATGGCAGTTTTTTAACTAAATGCTAATACATTTCTTGCATAATATCTTATCACTTCATTCGAAGTCTTTAAGCATTTCACTCCTATACAACTTGATTAACTAAATTGTTTGAACCTAGTTTATATCTTTGATTAGTTCAGTAGAGATGTCTAGTAGTTTTTCACACTTAGTTTACATATTGGATTGATTTGCTGATTCAGTGAAAAGACTGGACCTTTGGTGGTTATTGAAGTAAGGTAATAGGCCACCTCTCTTACATGTAGTTAAAACAAATTGCTTATTTTGTTTCATTTTTTTTATTGAAAGTGTACAACTATATTTTGGCAGAATGGTGAGTCAAAGGAAATGTTACAACCTATAAGGTATGGTGTTCCATACTTACATTTTATTTCCTGCTTTGGCAAATATGTATGTATATATTTTAATCATTCTGAAATCTTAAACACTATTCTCTTTTGATGGATCTTCAGCCAGGTCATTCTTATTAATTGTAGTTATCTATCTCTCTTGATCTCAGCTACAGTAAGTTGAATAATCTCCTTTGTATCTACAGTTACCAGTTTTATATGTCCAGACTAGTCTCTTTCCTAAATTCCAGTCCAGAACGTAATGTCTTTTTGATTTTGTAAGGATGATATTAGAAAATAAGTGTTGTTTTAAAAGTTTCAGTATAAGAAGTAAAGTGGCTTGCTTGAGAAAGAACTAGAGTTTGAAGCAGAGCTGAGAGAGCAAGTTGATTTCAAATGTTCACAGTTATAACTATTTTTCTGTGTCAATTACTGTCTCTGGCAGTTGGCAGAGACACTCACACAGGGACTCTCTCTCAGGACTGGAGAAGGTAACATCTTTGCCTCTCTCTCTGTCTGAGGGAAAGACCTGAAGTAGCTTAGTTTTTTTCCTTTCCCACCTTGGGAAACACTATTGAATATCTATTGTGGTTTTTATAGAGTGTTTAACTCTGAGAAGACTAAAGAAAAACCTTGTCTTTGGTTTGGACTCAGTGTGTTAAGGCTCAGAGTCCTAATTTGATTCTTGTTGAGACTCAACAAGAGTTTTTATAATTTGAAGTCAAAGTTAAAAATTATAAGGATAATAGCAGTAGTTTCTATTTAGATAGTATAAGTTTGGCTTAGTCAGATCAGGGAGGATTAGTGTGGCCAGTGAAACACAGGAGAAGTGGTTCCTTATAGAAACAGGGAGTTTATTTGGGTGGGTTTAGAATCCCTTAGAATTAGAAATCCTCTTTATCCTTATATATTTCAATAAATATTTTATTTTTATAATAAGAGTTTCTTTAGTGTCCTTGCACCTGGCCCTGAAGGGAAGTTCACAGTTGAACTTCATTTCATCACTGAGGATACTTTTGATTACATCTGAACAGCTTTGGATTTTCCATCTAAATATTTTAATTTTACAACTCACCAATATAGTTTTTTTTAAAACATTATTTTATTTGGTCATTTTCATACATTGTTCATTGGAAAAGATCATTTTCTTTTCCTCCCTCCCAACCCCGCCCCCCACCCCTTCCCTAGCTGACATGCAATTCTTCTGGGTATCACATGTGTCCTTGCTCTGAACCCATTTCCTTGTTGTTGGTATTTGCATTAGGGCTCTCATTTAGCGTCTCTCCTCAATCATGTTGCCTCAACCTCTGTAGTCAAGCAGTGGCTTTTCCTCTGTGTTTTTACTACCTCAATTTGTCCTCTGCTTGAGGATAGTTTTTTTTTTTTTCTCGTAGATCGCTGCAGGTTGTTCAGGGACATTGTAAAGTCAGTACTGGAGAAGTCCATTACATTCTCTTGTACCACAATGTGTTAGTCAGTCTCTGTGTACAATGTTCTCCTGGTTCTACTCCTCTCACTCTGCATCACTTCCTGGAGGTTGTTCCAGTCTCCATGGAATTCCTCCACTTTATTATTCCTTTTAGCACAATAGTATTCCATCACCAACATATACCACAATTTGTTCAGCCATTCTCCAATTGAAGGGCATCCCCTCATTTTCCAATTTTTGGCTACCACAAAGAGCGCAGCTATGAATATTCTTGCACAAGTCTTTTTCCTTATTATCTCTTTGGGGTACAAACCCAGCAGTGCTATGGCTGGATCAAAGGGCAGACAGTCTTTTATCGCTCTTTGGACATAGTTCCATATTGCCCTCCAGAATGGTTGGATCAATTCACAACTCCACCAGCAATGCATTAATGTCCTTACTTTGCCACATCCCCTCCAGCATACATTACTTTCCTTTGCTGTCATGTTGAACAATCTGCTAGGTGTGAGGTGATACCTCAAAGTTGTTTTGATTTGCATCTTTCTGATTATAAGAGATTTAGAACGCTTTTTCATGTGCTTCTTAATAGTCTTGATTTCTTTAACTGAAAATTGCCTGTTCATGTCCCTTGCCCATTTTTCAATTGGAGAATGGCTTGATTTTTTGTATAACTGTTTTAGCTCTTTATAGATTTTAGTAATTAGGCCTTTGGCAGAGGTTTTTGTTATGAAGATTGTGTCCCAATTTGTTGCTTTCCTTCTAATTTTAGTTTCATTGGTTTTGTTTGTACAAAAACTTTTTAATTTGATGTAGTCAAAATTATTTATTTTGCATTTTGTGACTCTTTCTATGCCTTGCTTGGTTTTAAAATCTTTTCCTTCCCAAAGTTCTGACATGTATACTGTTCTGTGTTCACCTAATTTACTTATAGTTTCCTTCTTTATATTCAAGTCATTCGTCCATTCTGAGTTTATCTTGGTGTAGGGTGTGAGGTGTTGATCCAAACCTAATCTCTCCCACACTGTCTTCCAATTTTCCCAGCAGTTTTTATCAAATACTGGATTTTTGTCCCAAAATCAGGGGTCTTTGGGTTTGTCAAAGACTGTCTTACTGAGGTCATTTACCCCAAGTCTATTCCACTGATCTTCCTTTCTGTCTCTTAGCCAGTAGCAAATTGTGTTGATGGCCGCTGCTTTGTAATATAGTTTGAGATCTGGGACTGCAAAGCTACTTTCCTTTGTATTTTTTTTTTCATTATTTCCCTGGATATCCTTAATCCTTTATTCTTCCAAATGAACTTTGGTTTGGTTTTCTCTAATTCAGTAAAATAGTTTTTTGGTAGTTCAATGGGTATGGCACTAAATAGATAGATGAGTTTGGGTAAGATGGTCATTTTTATTATGTTAGCTCTTCCCACCCATGAGCAATCAATGTTTTTCCAATTGTTTAGATCTAGTTTTAATTGTGTGGAGAGTGTTTTGTAGTTGTGTTCATATAGCTCCTGTGTTTGTCTCTGCAGATAGATTCCTAAGTATTTTATATTGTCTCGGTTACTTTAAATGGAATTTCTCTTTCTAATTCTTGCTGCTGAAGAAGGTTGGAGATATATAGAAATGCTGATGACTTATGTGGGTTTATTTTGTATACTTCAACTTTGCTAAAGTTGTTGATTATTTCAATGAGCTTTTTGGTTGATTCCCTGGGATTCTTTAAGTAAAGCATCATATCATCTGCAAAGATTGACAGCTTGGTCTCCTCATTGCCAATTTTAACACCTTCAATTTCTTTTTCTTCTCTAATTGCTACTGCTATTGTTTCTAGCACAATATTAAATAATAAAGGTGATAATGGGCATCCTTGTTTGACTCCTGATCTTATTGGGAAGGCTTTGAGTTTTTCCCCATTGCAGATGATGTTTGCTGATGGTTTTAGGTATATACTGTTTATTATTTTTAGGAAAGGCCCTTCTATTCCTATACTTTTTAGTGTTTTCAGTAGGTATGGGTGTTGTATTTTGTCAAAGGTTTTTTCTGCTTCTATTGAAATAATCATGTGATTTTGTAGATTTGCTTGTTTATATGGTCAATTATGTGGATGGTTTTCCTAATATTGAATCATCCTTGCATTCCTGGAATGAATCCTACCTGATCGTAGTGGATAACCCTTGTGATGACTTGCTGGAGTCTTTTTGCTAGTATCCTATTTAAGATTTTTGCATCTATATTCATTAGGGAGATTGGCCTATAGTTTTCTTTCTCTGTTTTTAACCTGCCTGGCTTTGGGATCAGTACCATGTTTGTGTTGTAAAAATAATTTGGTAGAACTCTTTCTTGGCTTATTCTGTCAAATAGTTTGTACAGTACTGGGGTTAGCTGTTCTTTGAATGTTTGATAGAATTTATTTGTGAATCCATCTGGACCTGGGGATTTTTTCTTAGGGAGTTCTTTGATGGCTTCTTCAATTTCTTTTTCTGATATGAGGTTGTTTAGGTAATATATTTCTTCCTCTTTTAGTCTAGGCAATTTATACTTTTGTAAGTATTCATCCATATCACTTAAATTGACATATTTTTTGCCATATAATTGGGCATAGTAGTTTTTAATGATTGCCTTGATTTCCTCTTCATTAGAGTTGAGGTTCATCTTGGATACTGTCGATTTGGTTTTTTCTTTCCTTTTTTTAATTAGACTGACTAGTACTTGGTCTATTTTATTTGTTTTTTCAAAGTACCAGCTTGTAGTCTTATTTATCAAATCAATAGTTCTTTGACTTTCAATTTTATCAATTTCTCCTTTGATTTTTAGAATCTCTAATTTAGTCTTAGTCTGATGATTTTTAATTTGTTTACATTCTACTTTTTTAATTTGCAAGCCCAATTCATTGACCTCTGCCCTTCTTAATTTGTTTATATATGAACTCAAGGATATAAATTTCCCCCTGAGTATTGCTTTGGCTGCATCCCATAAGTTTTGAAAGGATGTCTCACCATTGTGATTTTCTTTAATGAAGTTATTAATTGTTTCTAAGGTTTCTTCTTTAACTAGCTGGTTTTGGAGAATCATATTGCTTAATTTCTAATTAATTTTTGATTTATCTATCCATGTACCCTTACTAATTATTATTTTTATTGCACTGTGGTCTGAAAAGTTTGCATTTATTATTTCTTCCCTTTTGTACTTGTTTGCAATGATTTTGTGCCCTAGTACATGGTCAATTTTTGTGAAGGTACCATGTACTGCTGAAAAGAAGGTGTATTCCTTTTTTTCCCTATTTATTTTTCTCCATATGTCTACTAACTCTAATTTTTCTAAGATTTCATTTGCTTCTCTCACCTCTTTCTTATTTATTTTTTGATTTGATTTATCTAGTTTGGATAGGGGAACATTCAGATCTCCCACTAGTATAGTTTTTCTATCTATTTCATCTTTAAGCTCCTCTAGTTTCCCCTTTAAAAATTTGGATGCACTCCCATTTGGTGCATTCATATTGAGTACATATATTTCCTTGTTGTCTATACTGCCTTTTATCAGGATGTAATTACTTTCCCTATCTCTTTTAACTAGATTTATTTTTACTTTGGCTTTGTCCGATATCATGATTGCTACTCCTGCCTTCTTTTTATCATTTGATGCCCAATAGGTTTGGCACCATCCTCTTACTTTCACCCTATGTGTATCTGCCTTCCTCATGTGTGTTTCTTCCAGACAGCATATGTTAGGGTTTTGGATTCCAATCCACTCTGCTATTTGCTTGTGTTTTATGGGTGAGTTCATCCCATTCACATTCAGAGTTGTGATTACTATTTGTGTATTTCCCAGCATTTTGATTTCTACTACTGGTCCTGCCTTTTCTTCTTTCACTATTTCCTTCTATACCAATGTTTGTTTATAGTCATCCCCCCCACGTTCCCTCCCTTATTTTACTTCCCTTTCTACCCCCCTCCTTTCTTATTCCCTCCCTTATTTCCCCTGTAGTCTTTTTAAAATCCCCCCCACCCTCTCCCTCCCTTGTACTGCTTCCCTCCCCACCAGTCCATTTTTTACCCTTCCACTCCCCATAGGGCGCAAATCTATTCTCTTCCCCAATGGATTGAGTTGTTCTTCCCTCTTTGTGTCAGTTTCAAAGTAAGTAAGAGTTGAGTATTTCCTGTCTCCAACCTCTTTACCCTTCCAGTGTATCAATGTTCTCCCCCCTCCCACCATGAAATTCTTTGTGACATATAAATTTACCCCCATTTGTTTCTTTTCCCATTTCTTTTAGTCATAACCTCTTTTCTTTTTTAGCTCTAGTCATGTATATATATATATATATACATACACATGTATATGTATTTATGTATGCATATATCTATATACCTATTTATGTCTTGTCCTTTCATCCTATACAGTTTGTCACTGTTCCCTTTGAGTGTAATTCTTCTAGCTGCTCAGGTGATAGCAACAGTTTTTAAGAGTTACCAATGACCTCTTTTCTTATAGGGATATATATCATTTTAACTTATTGACTCTCTTATAAAATTTTTGTTGTTGTTTTGTTTGTTTTTTCCCCTCTTTTTTAATTACCTTTTGATGATTCTCTTGAGTTCTGTGGTTGGACATCAAATTTTCTGTTCAGGTCTGGTCTTTTATTTATGAATGCTTGGAACTCTTCGGTTGTGTTGAATGACCATACTTTCCCCTGTAAGAATATAGTCAGTTTTGATGAGTATTTTATTCTTGGTTGTAGACCTAGTTCCCTTGCTTTCTGGAATATCTTATTCCATGCCTTTCGGTCATTCAGTGTGGATGCAGCCAGATCCTGTGTTAACCTCATCGTGTTTCCATGGTATCTGAATGGCTTCTTCTTGGCAGCTTGTAATATCTTTTCTTTCATCTGATTGTTTATGAATTTGGCTATAACATTTCTTGGTCTTGTCAGTTGGGGATTAAATACAGGGGGTGATTTGTGGATTCTTTCAATCTCCACTTTCCCCTCTTCTTCTAGGATCTCGGGACAGTTTTCCTGGATAATTTCCTCTAGTATGATGTCCAGGCTTTTTCTTTTGTTGTGGTCTTCTGGTAGTCCAATTATTCTTAAATTGTCTCTTCTTGATTGATTTTCTAAATCGTCTGTTTTGTGAATGAGTTGCTTCACATTTTCCTCAAATTTTTCATTCTTTTTGTTTTGTTTTATAGTGTCCTGCTGCCTTGTGAGGTCACTTGATTCAACTTGTTGTATTCTGGTTCTTAAAGATTGGAATTCATCTCTGGCTTTTTGGTCCTCTTTTTCCTTCTGGTATGATTTACTTTGAAGATTGTCTTTCATCTGCTTTACCTCATCTTTCATGTCCTTTGCTCACCTTTCATCTTCTTTGCCTCATTTTCCAGCTGCTTGATTTTGGCTTTTAAGACATTATTTTCTTGTTTTAGTTCAAGTGTCTCTGTTTCCAGATGACTTATCTTAATTTTTAAGTTCTTTTCCCAATTGTCTTCAGCCTCTCTTAGTTGTGTTTTGAGTTCTTCCACAGCCTGTATCCAATTTGCTGGGATTTCTGGTTTATCATTTGTTGATCTCTCCCCCTCTGTTACATTTGCTAAGTAGTAGCTGTCTATTGTAGTTTCTTTCTTCTTTTTCTATTTTTTGCTCAAATTCACCCCTTCTTTACTCCCCGTATTTGTCTGTGCTCTCGTTCCTCTCATTTTCTTTGTTTTTTGGGGACTTCTATCAGTCTCCCCTCTTGGAGCTTTAACAGAAGATCTCTTGGTGTAGTCTCTAGGGGAGGGTTGTTGGGGGTTTGAGCTTCCCTGTCCTCTGGAGGCCTTTGATTGGCTTAAAGTCCAGCAGTCAATGAGGATGGGTGGGGAGCCTGGGCTTCCCTGCATTCTGGAGACTTTTGATGGGATTAGATTCAGCTGGTTCTTTCAGAAGACTCTGCTCTCTAAGGGGGGAGGGGTCGTGGCCTCCCTGGGCTCTGAGGGCTCTTGATGGGATTAGGTTCAGCTTGTTTGTGCTGAATGAGCCCTAAAGCAAAAAAACCTCCTTCATAATCTGTGTTGAATGCCCAGAGACTGGCCCAGGTTGCTTTCAAGGTAAGCTCTTTGGAGCAACCCCTTTGCCAGCCCTAAGGTTTCTCTCCTTTCAGTAGCTTTGAGGGCTCCTGATGGCATTGGAGTCAGCTGGTGCCCTAAATTTGGGAACTCCCTTGAGACTCAGTTGGAAGGATCCAGCCAGGGGGCTACAGGCTTCCCCCTTCTCTCTATGTTTCCCTGCCGTCTGTGTTGGGAGCCCAGGAGACTGGCTCAGGTTGCTTTCAAGGTGACTCCTTCAAAATAGCCAGCCCTGGGGCCCATTTTCCGACCCTGAAATTCCCGCTGCTGCCTTGGGCTCAGCCCTCTGGTTTGGGGGTGGATGGGTCCTGGGACCTTCCTTCTGCCTTCCCCGTAGATCTTAGTGATCTAGGGTTTTGGCTTTTGGGGGGCCGTACCTTTTGATCCAGGTCCGGGAGGAGGGTTCCCCGGGTCTGTCCTGTTGTTCAGCTTGAACTTCGGTGTCCTAGGAGCTCTCAGTTTGCGATCGGTAAGGAAGGGTTTCTGAGGTCTGAACTTTCGCAACTGCATCTTGACTGGACACCAATATAGTTTTACAATTTCTCAACCAAGAAATTATGTAGGCATCCCAAACTTATGTCCAAAACTAAATTCTATCACTTGTCTTCTCCTTCCATTCTCCCATTTTCCTATATTAACTGTCTTTTTTAAGCATAGTTAAAGTTTTACATATTAAATAATATGAAACATAACAAAAATGAAAAATACTACTTGTATTAAATATATAATAAATTATAATAAATATGCTTATACAAGAGAAAAAATTTCTCATGTTAGCTATGTACAAAAACATATGTCTAAATCTTTGTCCCCTTTCCTAAGAATGAAGGCATCCTCCTATTCCTGCTACCTGGACTCATACCCTCAATATGATATTATATTCATCAAACATATCTAATCGGTTGTGAAATTTTGGCATTTCTCTTTACAAAATATCTCTCATATATCGTCATTTCCTTCCACTCACATAGCTACTACCCTAGTACAGTCCCTAATATCTCTTTTTTTTTCCCCTAGACTATTTCAGTAGTCTTTTTCTGATTGATCTCACTGTCTCAAAAATTTCCCCATTTTATTCCATCATTTATTGTGCTGCCAAAATGAGTTTCCAAAAGGGAAGGTATATTCATGTTAACCACCCAAAACACACATACATACACACAATTTCATAAAAATCACTCACTCAAAGAATTCCAGTGACCCCTTACTTTTTTCAGAGTCAAACATAAAGGTATTTTTGGCATTTTCATATTTGACCTTTCATATTCCATCCAATTCTCATCTTTTCAATTTTATTAAACTCTTTTAATCTAGTTACACTCATTTCATTGCTATTCCTTCATCATAATAATCTATCTTCTCTCTCAATGACTTTATACTGTTTGTCCTGCATTCCTGGAATACTCCCTAGAACCTCAATTGTACTTTCAGTTTCCTTGGTTCTGATATGCTATACCCTTCTCTATCCTCTACCCCAATGCCTTTCTTTAACTCTCAGAATATCTTTTAATGTTATTTTTTTACATGTTGTCTTCCCCCAATAGAATATCAGCTCTTTGAGTCCAAAGACAGTGTTCATGCCTTTCTAGGAGCCCTATAATTTATCACAATTCCTAGTACACAGTACCAATTATCATTTAATTGCCAAATATGATAATCTATTTTTAGTCTTCATATATCTTCACTACCCTACAGCCTTTGATGTTATCACCATCTTCTTAATTCTCTCTTCTTTTTAGGTTTTCTTAATATTTATTCCTCAGTGTTCTCTTCCTACCTTTGTGACACCACTTTCTGAAATCTTCTTTGCTGGATCTTCATCCAGACTGCTCCAAGTAACCAAGAGTGTCCCTGAAGCTCTTTCCTCTTCTTCCTCTACCCTATTCATTTGGTGATGGCATTAGCTTTCATGGATTTTCTTTTCATGTCAGTCTATGTGGTGAGGGCAGCCAGGTGGTATAGAGAATAGAATGCTTGTCCTGGAGTCAGAAAGACTCATCATTTTGAATTTAAATGTGGCTTCAGACACTAGCTGTGTGAGCCTGGATAAGTCACTTAACCCTCTTTACCTTAGTTTATTCATCTGCAAAATGGACTGGAAAAAGAAATAGCAAATCACTCCAGTATCTTTGCCAAGAAAATCCCACATGGACACAAAAAGACTTGAACATACCTGAAGCAACTGAATAACATCAACAGCAGATGAATCTCAGATTTATTTCTCTATCTCCAACTTCTTCTCACTTCCCGTCTATGTCTGTCTATTGGACATGTCAAACTGGATATTTCATAGACAACTTCAACTAAATATATCCAAAATTGAATTCACAACTATAATGTAAAATAAAAATTCCTTATGTTGGCATTAAGAAGGTTCTCTAATCTGGTGTAGTCTCTTCTTAGAGACTCATTTCATGATTTTCCCCATTTGGACATTCTACATTCTGGGATAATTGCTTTACTTACTGTTAGTCAGTCACATCCTACCTTATCCTAACTTCATGCATTTAGGCAGGCCATTCCCACTTATACTTGATGTGCTTCCTGTACATATCCTCCCTTTGGAATTCTTATCTTTCTTCAAGGCCCAAGTAAGTTTCTATTTCCTTCATGAAATTTTCTCTTAGATTGTTATTTGGAATTTGAGAGTGGCCTTGCACTCAAATTTTCTTATCTGAGGCCCCCATTGTCTTCTCACATTCTGTCATATATCATTTCTCTGTTTTAACATCTTACTCCTATTAGATCACATATTGGCCAATATAGTGACAGTAATAATGATAATAAATGAGATTAATGTTTCTTGACACACATGAGCGTAAATAGGAAAGAAATGCTCAAGGAGATGAAAAAGAATTTCAAGAGAAAAAGTGGGACATATGGTTCTCTCCATATTATTGTTAAATGTTCTCATACAAGATCTGTATTTCTTTCCTTTTTTTCTCTTAAAAAAAAAGAAACCTGATCTTCTCAAAGACTGATCTTTTCTGGACATGATTACTGATAAGGTGAAATGACTACAGTTACTTTAATCTTTCTCCAAGTGATCACAAGTTTCTTAAGCAAGACTAAATATATATGGTAATGGTTCACTTGAACAGATTCTATTTATCTTGCCTAGGTTTGAGGTTTGACTATATTCTGAGTCTGAAATCTGGCCAGTAGCATTAGAGAAGGGATGAATCTTTAAGCTGGATAAAGTTATGTCCTAATGAAACTCTATGATTGCCCCTTAAGAGGCAGCAACAACTGTGTATTCAATTTTTCAAAATATGACAAAATTATGGACAATCTTTAAGACCTTGTTTTACATGAAATAAATGAGACAATTTTTTTCTTTTCTCTTTAAAAAAATGCTTTTTTTCAGGCAGGGATTTCCCCCCTCTTTTATGGAAATAAAATCTTGAAAAAAATTCCTTATCTTTTATCTTAGAATCAATACTTTGTTTTGGTTCCAAGGCAGAAGAGTGGTAAGGGCTAGAAAATGGGAGAGGGTGGGGCAAAGTGATTTGCCAAAGGTCATACATCTAGGATGTGTCAGAGGGTAAATTTGAACCTAGGACCTCTCATATACAGGCCTGGCTTTCAATCTACTGAGCCATCTAGCCACTCAAAATTTTTTTTTTCTTTTTAATGCAAAGACGAGTTTCTTTCTTTTTAAATAAGATTCTAATTCTGGATTTTCTAGATTTCATAGATGAGATTGCAATTTATTTTGGCAGAGCTCAGTCCTCTATAGCATATCCTTGCTTACTTCTCACAGCCACTTTTTTTATGTTGTCTTCCTTCATTAGACTGCAAGCTCCTCTAGGGCAAGATTGTCTTGTCACAACTCAACTAAATCAGTAAGTGGTTATAATAAATATTCTATCTATGCATCAGTCTATCTATCTATGTACTTATCTCATCTCTGTAATAGAATATATAGAAAATGCTTATATATATATGCATATATATATATATATATATATATATATATATATATATATTTAAAAGACCTCTTCCTTATATATCCTCCTGATACATAGAGTGGGAACATACTTGATCTGTGATTCAGGATACCTGAGCTCATCTCCAAACTGTGCCATTTACTAGCTTTATCACTCTAAGGAAGTCATTTAACCTCTCTGTGCCTCTATTTCCTCCCCTATAAAATGCAAATCATAATACTTGCTCTATCTACAGCAAGTATGCTTGACTCTATTTTATGGAGGATATATCCTCAGAAAGGTCAAGGAACTAGACTAAGATCACAAACCTACTAAATATTATAGTGAAACTCCAACCCCAAATCCATTGCTCTTCTCTCTCTCTCTCTCTCTCTCTCTCTCTCTCTCTCTCTCTCTCTCTATATATATATATATATATATATATATATATATATATATATATATATAGTCAAGGATATATGTATCTTCGACTTTATCATCTTTGTTCTGACAATTCTTAGATCCATTTATCCTACCTGTAAAATGGAGATTTGAACCCTAGACTTCAATCCCCAGAAGTCCTTGGTATTTCCCAGAATTTCCTATAATCTCACCTGAGTCTCCACCTGGGAGAGGTCACAAGGAGTATTTAATTGGCAACAACACCTACTTTGTGCTCTTCCATTTGCAAGGATGTAGTGAGTAAGCTAAGAACAGAGTTTTGAATGGGATAATCAGTCCTAGGCATGTGGTTTTCTTATTTTGTATTTCCTTATACCTTGATTTCTAATAATCCTTAATAAACCTCACAAAATATAATATTTCCATTACTAGAGACTAATTTAATTTTACATGCCCCAAGTCTCACATCTCTAACTGCTTTTCAGCCATGTCTAACTGTATGTTCTGCAGACATCTTAAATTCAGTATGTCCAAAGTCAACTTATCTTCATCCTTACCACCACCCTTATTTCCCTGTTATTATAGAGGGTGAAACTCTCCATTTTCTCAGGCTTATAGTGGAATCATTCTTTACTCTTCACTATATCTCACCTGCCCTATCCTATATGCACCAAGACCTGTCAACTTCACCTTTGCAACATCTTTCCAACATGCCCTCTTCTCTTCTCTGATACTGCCATCATTCTGGGACTGAAACTCTTATCACTTCATGGCTATATTATGGGAATAGCTTACTAATTGGTCAGCTTGCTGCAATTCCTTCTCCATTCCAATCTATCCTAATTTCAGATAATGAAGAGATTTTCCTTAAGTGCAGGTCTGTCACTCTCAGGAGCTCTCTTTTTATGTCCAGGGTCAAATACATTGCTTGGCATTAAAAATCTCACATAACTTAGTCTTATCCTAATTTCCCAGTGTTCTTATATCTTATTCTTTACTACATACATCTCAATCCATTGTCACGAGCCTCCTTACCATTTCATGAAAAAATACTCCATTCCTTAACTCAGGCATTTTCTCTGATTTTTTTCTCTTGATCTGATATCTGTGATGTCCTTCTCCTCATTTCTCCTCCTGGTTCTCTTCAAGTCTTCAATAAAGTCATATTTTTTTTAAAAGGAAAGCTTTCCTAATTATTCTTAATTCTAGTGCCTTCCCTTCCATTAATTAGCTCCTCTTTATCCTGTATATCCATTTGTTTGTACATATTCGTTTATTGTCTGTCCCATGAGAGAGCGAGTTCCTTGAGGGCAAGGACCATCTTTTACCTCTTTTTGTATCCCCAGCTCAGGAAAACTGAGGTTTATAGACATTAAAATTGTTGTCCAATGTCATACAACTGGTAAGTGGTCAAGGTAAAATTTGAAAGCTATGTTTTTCTGATTTCAAATTCAGTGCACTTTCCTTTTTTCTGGCACTGAATCAAAGATGGTGCAATCTTTATCAGAAAGAAAAAAAGAAGAAATGATACTTATAAAAGGCAGAAAGGACTCATTGATTTTTTAAACATTATGCATGAGCTATATAATAGAGTTTGCCATTATCAAACACCATAGAATTGTTTCCAACATTATAAATAGTAAGATCTGGGAGTGGTTCTTCCTGACTTTATGCCAGATCATCTGATATTTTGACATTTGAATCAACTTATCCAACACTTTCATCTTCTTGAAGATGAAAGCAATAAAGCTGACTATGGTAATTACTGAGATACCCCATGTGCTATTTATGGAAGAATATTCAGTCCAGAAAACTTTTAGATCAGCTACTGCACAACCTTGTCAACTGTTAGCTTCCATAATTATAATAACTCTTTAAGTTAAGATGTGTCATAATAGACCTGATCTTTTCAGTGTTTCTATCACAAAAGAAGAGCAGGGAATAGCACTGAAGCTTCTATTTGAGATCTTTGAAAACCCACGGAGAACAGGAAAGATGATGTCAAATTTGAAATTGGTAAAAATTTCATTTTTTTAAACAAAGTGGGGAAAGGTGTTAGAGTTCAATTCCTGCCAAAATTTCAGTGTGTATTATTAGAGACAATTTGTAAGCACTGAAAAATGGAGGTAGTGGATGCTAAATGCCAACATGGGATGATCAAGAAGAGGTCATTATAGTTGAACCTTCTTTCCTATTTGGACAAGAGTATGAGGTTGGTTATTAGGGAGTATTCAATTCAGTTCAGCACACAATTCAATTATCAAGTATTAACTAACTATGTGCATGATATTGTGCCAGATAGATAGAATTAACTATGTCTTGATTTTGGAAAGCTAATTTAATAAAGTCTCATAATATGTATGTTGACAATGTTGAGATAT
Organism: Monodelphis domestica; assembly: GCF_027887165.1. Classification (NCBI taxonomy): domain Eukaryota; kingdom Metazoa; phylum Chordata; class Mammalia; order Didelphimorphia; family Didelphidae; genus Monodelphis; species Monodelphis domestica. The sequence continues at coordinate 331,514,192 of NC_077229.1, read as the reverse complement.
GAACTGCTTGAAAGTTAAGTGGAGTGGATGCAATGGAGGCAATAGTGGTTGATTGACTAAAGCTAGAAAGTCATGATTATTGAATCCCCTGTAGGGAAGTCTCCATTCAGGAAGACTCAAGTTCAAATCTGGTCTCAGACACTTACTAGCTATATGACCCTGGGCAAGTCACTTATCTGCCTTGATACTTTGAAACTATAAAATTTCTTATACATGTTAGTAATGATGATAATTTCATATAAAGTACAAAATAATCTTCCAAATCATATAGGCCAGATGTGGATACTTGCTTGTAAATTATTTTTAGTGTCTTCACATTGCTTATAGGATAAAAATTTTAAAATGATAAAATTTTAAAATAAATACATAAAATAAAAGTTTTTCATATTGAGGACCAACTACAAACTAGGTTCCTCCTATGCTCTCAGCTTTATTTCATGATTTTCCCTTTTGATATATTCTTTATTCTTGCTTAAGGGGCTACTCATCAGCAGTCAGTTTCATCCTACCCTATCCCAGCTCCATGCATTTATATAATACATTCCCACTTCCTTCTAAAGTGCTTGCACCCTACTCATGTCTTCCCTTAGGAATTATTTTCTTCCTTTGAGGATCAGTTAAGTTTCTATCTCTTCCATGAACTCTTTCCTTATATTGTTATTTGAGAAATTGAGAGTGGTCTTGTACTCTATTTTTCTTTTCAGAGGCTTCTGTTTCATCCTTATAATTTTCTATCTTGTACATTATTTCTCTATTTTCTTATCTTACTCCTCTTAGATTACATATTAGCCAGTATATTGACAATAATGAAGATTAGTAAGATTAATATTTCTTGACACTCATGAGTATAAATGAGGAAAAAAATGCCCAAGGATATGAAAAAGAATTTCAGGGAAAACAAAACAAAACAAAACATAAGGACATATGGTACTCTCCAGACTGCTATTAAATGTTCTCATACATGATCTGTATTTCTTTTCATTTTTTGTTCCCTTAAAAAAAAAACGATCCTCTCTAAGATTGATCAGTTCTGGACATGATTAAGTGATGAGGAGAAATGACTACAGTTATTTTGATCTTTCTCCAAGAGATCACAAGTTTCTTAAGCAAGATTAAACATATATGGAAATGATCCACTTTGATAGATCCTATTTATCTAGCCTAGGTTTGACTATATTCTGAGCCTGTAGTCTGGCCAGTTATATTAGAGAAGGGACGGATCTTAAATCTGGATATATCTATATTATAAAACTCTATAACTGCCACCCACGTGTCAAAATAAGTATATATTTATCTAACTTCTCAAAACATAACAAATCATGTAAATTCTAAACCTCATTAATGCTTTCTTTTACATGATGTAGAAGGACATTTTAGCTGTCTTTTTGGCTTTTACCTATACAATATTTTGACCACATGTCCGATGCTGCTTCCACTGCACCATGTTAAAATGATGGACTAAATTTAAAAACATGATATTTAAGAAGGATAAATATAAAGTCTCATATATAACTATATTTTCACCCTGGGCATGTCACTTAACCCGTCTTTGCCTTAGTCCTCTGGAAAAGGAAATGGCAAACTATACCAGTATCTTTGCCAAGAAAATCCCACAGACAATATTGGTATACTGTAGTCCATGGATCATAAAGGATTGGACATGACTAAACAACTGAACAACAATAAAAGTAGAATTTATTGTCCAAAATTTTACTAGGAGGCACTATTATATAGTAGAAGAAATGCTTTATTTGATATCTGAATATCTGTGTGACTTTGGGTAAGTCACTTAAAATCTTTGGATCTCTGTCTGCTCATTTATAAAATGAGGTAATTGGGTTAGATGAAACCTCTGCAAGTCCTTCTAGTGTTAAGTTGACATTATCTAACCTATAGCAGTAGTGAGTTCAAATTGATTGCTTCAGGTTTGAAATTTTAGTGTGAATGTCAATTTTTTCAATGTTGTTTTTATTTTTATTTTATTTGTAATGTTGTTTTTCTTCTCAATATATAGGGAAGGGGAAGGAAGGAAGAAGGAGGGAGAAAATTCAGAATTGAAAATAAATGTGAACTGAAAAAAAATTTGGAACAAATGAGCTAATGGAAAAATTCCCAATGTCTGTCTTTTTTAAAACCCTTACCCTCTTTTCTTTTCTTTTAATTTTATTTAGTAAATTTATAACATTATTCCTTGATTACAAGAATAATATTCTTTCCCTCCCTCCCCTCTCCCCACCTCTTCCTGTAGCCGACTGGCAATTCCACTGGGTTTTACATGTGTCCTTGATCAGAACCTATTTCCATGTTGTTGATGTTTACCCTAGGATGATCATTTAGAGTCTATATCCCCAATCATATCCCCATCGACCCATGTGATCAAGCAGTTGTTTTTCTTCAATGTTTCTACTCCCACAATTTTTTCTCTGAATGTCAATAGTGTTCTTTCTCATAAATCCTTCCAAGTGGTTCAGGATCAGTACATTGACACTAATGGAGAAGTCCATTGCATTTGATTGTACCACAGTGTATCAGTCTCTGTGTACAACATTCTCCTGGTTCTGCTCTTTTCATTCTGCATCAATTCCTAGAGGTCATTCCAGTTCCCATGGAATTCCTCCACTTTATTATTCCTTTGAGCACAATAGTATTCCATCACAACATATACCACAATTTGTTCAGCCATTCTGCAACTGAAGGGCATTCTCTCTTTCCAATTTTTTGCCAGCACAAAGAGCACAGCTATGAATATTCCTGTACATGTCTTTTTCCTTATTATCTCTGTGGGGTACAAACCCAGCAGTGCTATCAAGATGCCACTGTCTTGCATTGCATCCCTGACCATCACTAGTCTAAATATCTTTTGTATTGCCACTGACCTTGGATGACTCTGAAAGAGAGATTAAGGATGACTACTTTGTGCAACTATGCCTCACTTAAATCATAAGATATCACCCAGTGTTTCCATTGGTCCTCTTGGAAAACAAAGGATCAACCATCAGGCATGCTGCTAAGCCAGTGGAAAAAAAAATGAAAATAAAGAAGAAAAGGGTAGATGATTAAAGGGTAAAGCTCTGTAAGAGAACTATATTAAAGGGACAAAAAAGGAGGACCCTTGTAAGGAAAAGGGACACAATATCCTCAGAGACTGGAATAAATGAGAAGGAAATTAGGTTGCATGTCATATTAATATGATTTGAAGTGTGTTGTTATTAAGCAATAAATGAACTTTCCAACTTGAACAACGAGAAATGGTCCTGGGCTGACAGGTGGGAAGAAGATGGTGACACTGGTTTGATGAGAGAAGGCCTTTGGGAGAGACATTGTGGCAAGTTTAATAGAATTAATTGTTCAGTCATTTCAGTTGTGTTTGGCTCTTTCTGATGCCATTTTGTGTTTTCTTAGCAAAGATACTGGAATGATTTGCCATTTCCATCTCTAGTACATTTTACTAATGAAGAAACTGAGGTAAACAGGACTGAGTGACTTGTCCCGGCTCACACAGCTATTAAGTGTTGTAAATAATAGACTCGAATACAGGACTACAATCCCCACTAGCCTTTGCTCCACTTCCCCAAAATGCTTTGTAATCTCACAGGAATTCTGAGGTGGGCCGAGATCGAGGAAGGATTTAAACTGGTGGCAAAGGTCTTCTCGCTGTCTCTTGAACTTCCGCTTTGGGGCAGGCATGGCTTTTTTTCATAATGTAGGGGAGGTTGTGTCTAGGCCTCTCTATAGCCTGGACACATGTCTCTTATCCTGTAATTTCTTTAATCCTTAATCTTCAATAAACCTCTAAAAAATATAATACTCCTTGCAGAGAGAAACTAATTTCTACCTGCCTCAGTCTCCCCAAGTATTCCTAAATTTTAACTGTTATAGTTTTGGCGACCACTAGATTGGATGAGAACTTCTCAAATTTTTTAGCCTAGATAATGATTTTTTTAAAGCCACTTTTCTCCAAGATGCTCTTTAGAAAACCATCTTGATCGGCTCTTGCTTCTGCTCCTGGCCTCTCACCTGGTGCCCGAGCTGCGCTACGGCTCCCGGCCTGACCCACCCCGGCGGTCTGTCTCTCACCCATCTGGCCTCCGACCCAGACTGCTCCTCACCCCACCCCCAGACCCACGAGCATGACCCCAGCCTGCTCATCACCCAGATCCTTGGAGCAGATTGCTGAGGACTCATTGCGACCAGCTGGTAACAGTATTGGCCACATGGGCAGAGGGGAGAGACAAGAGGGAAAGGAGAACGGGTAATTTTCCCTTAGGCTAAGCCTCCACATGGATGGGGGTATTGGCCACAGGGGGTATCAGAGCAGGGGAGAGAGAAAAGGGAGAGGAGAAGAAACAGATTCTTTAAACAGAAACTTAATAGCAATGGGCTGTTTAAAAGGATTTTTGACTGTTCTGGCAATGTCATTGATTTCACCTGCCTGCCAGAAGAAACATTCAGCCCAAAGATTCAACTTTGAATTTGCAAATGGGTGGCTCAGGGAAGTTAGAGCATGGTCCTGGGTTAAAATCTGGCCTCAGATTCTCCCCAGCTGTGGGGCTCAGAGCAGATAGATAGCCTTTACTACTCTACCTTTGGACAATAGACATTTAAATGGATAATTAAAAACAAACAAACAGACAAAAAAAAACCCACCCAAGGAACTTTGCAGAGACTAAAGGCTATATTTTGAGGCATTTCAAACTCCAATGGTTTATGAAAAATCTCTGTATTCTATTACATTTTTTGTTATGGTTTAACTTTGTGATTTTAAGTTCATATATTACTGGATTCAATATTATTTTGCTTGAACTGAAGGTTGATTGAATTTATTTTGAATGTACTGAGTTTTAAAAATTCTGTTGTTTTTCCCCTATAACTGTGTTGAACAAATATTATTGTGAATAAGCCCATATATGAAAAAACAGCTTTTTTCTATTTTGCTGAGGATAGATGGACTTCAGAACTGGTTATAATTGTATTAACAACCTTTGGAATTTTAATGTGCTAAATACCTCAAATGATTTGATTTTAAGGGTTTTTTAAATATGATTTTTGGAATTTTTTTTAACAATCTGGTTATTTTTGCCTGCCCTAAGGCCCATTAGCTGAAGTGAAATACATTTTATAACTCCCAACCTTCCCACATTTCTAAATATTTGAATGGAAGTTGGGCAGTTAATCTCAGGGTATTTGTATCCCTAAAAGCCTCCAAAAGGAGCACCCCTTAATTTATACTCTTCAGCTCACTACTTTACTTGCACCAGAATGATATATAGATTTCTTGATTATGTTCTTAACCCAAGATGCGTTTTACTTTGTTTTAAAAAATATGTTTAAATACCAAGGTTGAAAGATTGCTGGGTTTGTAAAAATTGTGACAAATGTCCATCAATTCATAGGTTTTAAAAATGCCATACAGCAACTTATGTGAAATGTGAAAGTGTGTTTGTTTGCTATTGTAATTAATTGGGCTATTGAGAATTTTGGGGATTTTGGTAACTACATATTTGTACTACTGTATTTTTAAAAATGAAAAAATTGTTAACCTTGTTCAGTTCATTTGCCTTCTACTCACAGTGATCATGGCCAGATACAAAGAGGAAATGGATCTCATATTTGTTGAGAAAGCCTTGTAATCTTTATTTTCTTAGCTGACACAGTGTCAATGATTATAAGCTCTATTTTGGAATTTTTGAAAGACTTTTATTCTATTTTTCTTGCATGTGCAATATACTTTTTCAGTTTTTTTTATTATTTTTTCTCTCCTTTTTATATTTGAAGCACATGTCACCAGCATTAAGATTTTCTTTAACTTTTTGACTTTTCAGTGCTACAAGTCTGAAATACATTTGCTAAAGCATGCCCTAAAAATCTTGTGACTATAAAAATGATGCCACTAATTATTTAAATAAATTATGGGACTTTGCTTAATGATTCTGTCTGATTCCAGGACAAGATATACACACACAAGAGCCATTGCACAGGGCCAAAGAAAAGCCAATCCAGGATGGATTGATGCACTTCTAGGCCAATACAAAGGTCTTGAACATAGTGTGAAGACTCGAGGTTACTATGTTTAACATGTGTTAAGACATAGGCTTTCCTTGTGTCCACACTCACTCTGAAGATACAGACGAGTATCCCCAAACCTTGGCTCATATAATCTGGTCCCCTTTTCTGCCTTCCATAATGTGGTACCTTTCTGTAGTCCTGGCTACTGACTGGGTAAATGCATCATTGCTTAGATCATTTTGATTGGATCCTGATTGAAGGACCTGCTATAGATTTATTTTCTTTTACTTGGAATTTTTACACATAAGACTTTGATAGTCTATATTTTCATCCAGAAATTTTTCTTTTCTTTTTGATTTTTCTGATGTCTTTTTAATATCTCTTGCCAATTGATTCATATACCTCATACCTCAGCCATGCATCCCTAAGTGATTCTGTATTTTTCAATCACCTACAACACGGGGAAATGTAAAAAAAAATATTATTGTAAATTGCAAAGTTTAAATTCCTTTTGAGAAGAATTTTAGGTAAAGAAGATGCTACCTCTCTGAATCCAGAACTGAACTGTTGGAGAAGCCACCATGAGGAAGCCTCCAGACCACAAGCTGCACAAGATCAAAATGAACTTTGGGTGTGGTTGATTGAACATTTATTTGTATGTATACTTTCATGCCAAAGGGGACTGCCCCCAATGGGCTTTTTGTCAATGCGTTCAGCAATTATTGGTTTTATTCTTTTTTTCTCTTATCCTCACATTATTGTAATCTTTCAAGTTGATTGTGTTTTTATGATCCTTTGGGGGAAAATTTAATTTTTCCAAAAATGATCACATGGAGAAATGTAAATAATAGACTCGAATACAGGACTACAATCCCCACTAGTCTTTGCTCCACTTCCCCAAAATGCTTTGTAAACTCACAGGAATTCTGAGGTGGGCCGAGATCGAGGAAGGATTTAAGCTAGTGGCAAAGGTCTTCTCGCTGTCTCTTGGACTTCCGCTTTGGGGCAGGCATGGCTTTTTTTCATAATGTAGGTGAGGTTGTGTCTAGGCCTCTCTATAGCCTGGACACATGTCTCTTATCCTGTATTTTCTTTAATCCTTAATCTTCAATAAACCTCTAAAAAATATAATACTCCTTGCAGAGAGAAACTAATTTCTACCTGCCTCAGTCTCCCCAAGTATTCCTAAATTTTAACTGTTACATTTTCTAATGTTGAACTCAGGAGGATGAGTTTTCTTGAATCCAGGCCTGATACTCTATGCAGAACACCACCTAATTGTCCCAGTAGAATCAGTCAGAGAAGAACAAAAGCTCCAGTTGAGAATGGATGACATACATTTATATTGCACATAGTCAGCAATTGTTCTAAGACTTTAGTATCCAGCAGTCTACAAAAAGAAGCAGGGGGTAAGAGAGTCATATAGGGTAAGGACCTAAAAAATATGAGTGCTGAAGCAAAGGATTCAAGAAAGTCTAGCCTGTCTATCCCTGGACAACTTTCTGAATCCTTTTTTGATGGAAAGAGATTGAACCAGGTATGCTAAAGAGGGAAACCTGTATGTGGACTGGCTTAGATCCATGAATGGGAAATTGAGATTTCTTCAGTTTGTTCTGTTATGTTTATTTTGAAATTACACAATTACAGACTTGCTGTTTCAAGGATACAGGAATAGAATGGATAGATTCAGTGGAGATGCTTGTAAAAAACAGCTGACTCAACCAAAGGCTGAAGGAATAGAGAACCATCAGGGATCAGATCAAGATAAACAGGGGATGAAAGAAAGCACCAATGGATAAGTGCAGTAGAGTCTTTACTCAGGTAACAGAAGATCCCATCCTCATCCCAACCCCTAGCTGGATATCGAACTGGGCAAGTGAAAGGGAATGCAAGTGTAAATATAAATAGAGACAGGCATCTACGACTGAAATTTGTATGATTTTTAGGGAAGAGTAAAAAATAAGCAGTATCTATGTGTGTCAGGTATGAGGGAAGAGAACACTGGGATGAGACTTACTGAATGTGGTATGAATGGAAATGGAAATGAATGTGACTTGGCATATGTATTTGCAAGAGGAACAAAACCCCCATTGCTCTTAACCATGAACCTATGAAGGTCTAAATAAATACTTGTCTGTTTTCTTTATATAATTCCTTCATCCTTGATCTCAGTGGAGGTCCTGGAGTAATAAATACTATTTCTTTCATCCAGCATTTTAGGTACCTTACTCAGTTTTGTGTATCTGCAAAAACTTGATCAATGTTCCATATACCCTCTTAAAGGTAGTAATAAAAACACTGCAACAACAGAAGGCCAAGAGCAGATCCTGATGACACTTGGCCTCAGAGGCCCTTTTTAGCTTATAGACAGACCTTTGATTCTATTTTGAGAGTTCAGTCATTTACCCAATTCTGAATCCTCCTAATTCTGAATTTCCTAAATCTGAATCAGACCACATGATCATCTCATGCACATGTCTGTCCACAGAACAGCATGAAGTTCACTGTGAAATATTCTCCTGAAATCTAGGTAAACAAAATCAAGATATTTGATCCACATAAATAATAATAAAATTTATTTAGTATCAGAGTATCTTTTTAGTATAAAGAAACTGAGTAGAAAACTGCCTCTGAATTTTCTGATCCTGGTAGTTAACAGACATTCTTGCCTGATGCCAAACCATCTGCTTGACATCTGGGGAATGACTGATTTTGTTTTGAATTAGCTGAATTGATTAGCTGTTTTGGCATTGGTAGACACAACTGCTGTCAGATCTAGTAAGTGATAACCAATATGAGGATGGCCTTCATCTCCTTAGAAACACTCCTAATCATTGTATGTAACTCCAAACCTTAGAACAAAATGAACATCGAGTGTCTAAATATCTTAATGTCAGTGGGTCTTGGACCTGCCACAGATGTTACATTCAGTTTCTTGAACCAATTCATTTCTAGCACCTACTTAACAGTTCACCACGGACCTCAAACAATTCTATAGTCCTTAACCAGGCACTCAAAAGGCTTCTGGTGCCTGTATTTTTTTTTTTTTTTGCATGTGAGATCCTTCTAGTATGGTTACTCCCTCCACTGATACAGAGTAACAACTTTCCTATTACTTAAGGTATCAGAGACTTCTGTGAACCTCCAGTGTAACTTAGTCATGGTAAACAGCTAACAAATCAAATCAATAGCATGATTTGTATCAAGTCCTCTTAACTTCACGGTTGTTGTTTAGTTATTACCTCATGCTACCTTTCTAAGTAGAGAGAGAGAGAGAGAGAGAGAGAGAGAGAGAGAGAGAGAGAGAGAGAGAGAGAGAGAGAGAGAGAGAGAGAGAAAGAGCATTTTTACACATGGATAGGGAGAACAAGGAAGCTTGATTTAGACAGAATTCAGCACACAAAAGATGTGATTCTGAAGGGGAATAAATTATGTTGCTTGCATATGTTAGTTTCCTAAAAATTTAGGTCATTATAAGAAGTTCCAATAAACCATTTTACTTAGAAATGGATTGCATTCTTAAATTTGTGATAGTCTGAAACTCCACTTTGATACAGCTCCTTTAATCTCTAATTAGAAGAAATCCTTCTACCTCTTAGTATAGGAACTTGGGGGAAAATAACTCTAAGTGGGGTCAAAATCATTGTAGTTGGCTCAGAAAATGTGGACTCATCCCATCTCTACTACTTCCTGCCTGTGTGAATTTAGTTAAATTGCTTAACTACTCTGAATCTTAGTCTCCTCATTCCTATGAGAAGATTGGACCATATGACCTTATAAGACTGTATTAGCTCTAAATTCATTTTATATGTGTGGAATGAACTTCCCACTGTATCACTTAAGTATCTGCATGCCTTTAAGCAAGTCATTTCATATTTATGGATGTTTCCTAGATATTACTTCCCTCTGCATCAATTCATGCAAATCTTCCCAATATTTTCTGATTTTCTATATTCAAAAAACATTTTTGCAGCAAAATATTATGCAATTATATTTGTAAAGGTGAAGTTCTCTATCCACTTAAATTAATCATTGTTTTTCACAAATCTGTCATACATAGATCTATCAATTTTCCTTACTCTGTATTATAAAGCTAACAGTTTAGAACTATATTAAACAATGGCAAAAATAAAAACCTTGATCCTTTTGGACATTTTTTATAATACTGAGGAAAGTCCAATTTAATCATTTTGGTTTCAATTTTTAATAAATTTAATCAAAACTGATAATGTATAGTTGGGAATTTTTAAATCTCAACTTTATCCCTTTATTTCTTACCCTTTATACACCCCAGGTCCCTGTCTTGACCTTACTTTTTCTTTATTTTCTCCTTAGAAATCAGTGTTGATTGCTGAAGTTTGTTTTGCTTGTACCTCTTCTTTTTCCAAGTCTACTTCTTTTCTTAAATTCAGTTTAACTATTATTTCCATATCTCTACTCCAAACAAGAAATTATTTGCATCTTTGAATTGCTGTACCATATTCTCCCCCCTTTCCTAACTTCCTTTGCAATGTGTTAAAGGATGAATGGGTTGCAAAAACTGAGAGAAGCAAATGTCAGAGAGTGATTGACAGGAGCATGTGACTAAGGGTCACATGGGAGCCTGAGGCTAGAGATCTGGGAAAGATTCTATGCCCAATGGACTTCATCAGATCTCTCCTGGAAGGACCTGAGGTTGAGGATTGGAAAGGCTTTCTCCTGAGACCAACAGAAGGAAAGAAATCTTTTGGATCTGGCTGCTGGCTGCTTTGAGATTGAAGATAGACTAACCAACTGAAGATCCTGGCCCATTTGATTGGACTCCTTGTGTGAGAATTTGCTATTGGATATTTTACTGCTTAGCTTAATAAGATAGGTTTAGATAGTTTGTAGATATTAGATTATTAATATAATTAGTATAAATTTCTCCTAAACCCCTGTTCCTTCCTCCCCTTCCCAACCAATAAATCTTAATTATTTATATGTTCCCTCTTGTTCTTTCCTCACCCAAAATCCCAACATAACAACTTTGAATAGGTGATAGTAAAATTTATGATAAATTCATTGTCTTCTTCCATTTTTGTATTTTATAATTTTTTTGTTCAAAAGCTTTTCATTTTGTGTATTCAAAATGGCCTATTCTATCTTTTTAGATCTCCTTGACTCCCCTCTCTCTTATATTCCCACATTCCCTTAGTATGATTGTGAAAGGTACTTGATCTCATTCATTCTCTTCCAGTTTTTTTTTTATGTGACCTTTGTAGATATTCTAGGAACATATCCTTTTTCATATTATTGTAGTATATAGTATAAGATGTTTCTCTAAGCCTAATGTCTGACAGTTTTCCAGTTTTCCTAGTAGGTCATCTCAAATACGATCCTATGGGAATTTTTTATTATTTTATTATTTGGGATTCAGGTCAATTCTTCCTACAATTTTTGGTTAACAAAAAGTCTGTTTTAATGTTACAATTAAAGATGTTTGAGAGAGTGGTTTTGGGATAATAATATCAATTTATTGATTGGACTAACATTTAACTAATAAATTAATCCTTTTGATTTTCAAAGACCCACAAGTTCCTTCATGCAATTCATTATATACAATTTAGGGGTTCATATTTAGGCCTTCCCTTGGGTATCCTAAGACATCTCCTCCAGTTGGTAAATAGCTAATGAGGAGATAGATTTAGAGATTTCAATTCCTCCCTCTTTACTTCATCCATCACAGGAGAGGTGGGTCTTTGCTTAAATAAGGAAAATTCCAGCAAACTCTTTCATTAGATACATGGCTGGCCCACCATATTTTCAATTGGGTCAAAGTTCAGTATGACTGATCTGTCCTACTGTTGTGGGGGCCTTGAGGTGAACCCTTTGGGTTTGGGATTAGTACCCTTTGTAAGAATGTAGGACTCCATAACAGCTTAAAAATTAAAAAGAGAAATTTATTAAATTGGAATTCATGTAGAATTTGGCTAGTAGGACTGAGTGCAGGAATTTGACATTACCTTCTCAAGTGGATGGGTTCTAGGTTTTTTTATACTTTACTGATAACAGGTGCTATATGACCAGAAAAGGGTATGAGTTCAGGTAGAAGTGGTGGAAGGGTTGGTCACCTGAAAGGGATCAGAATGGTGTTTTATGTCATGAAGACACAGCATACCTGCCCCAGAGGATGTACAAATCTACTTATAGGGCCATAAGTATTTCTTAGATAAGAAGGTGGAGGATGAATTTAAATTTTCTTTGGCTCTTTGGCAACATGAAAATCTTCCTTCCCAACCAGCCTATTGTTAATCCTTTATATGTAGTTTGACATTTAAGAAACACATAATATGTAAATATTTTGCATGTATTCATTTACATATATGATTATGAAAATACATCTACACATATTAATCTCTGTGCATGACTACACAGTAACTATGTACAGAATATGCACAGACATAACCATGCATGTAAATATCCACACACATGTATATCTATGTATATGTGTGTATATAAACATATAAACATACATTATATTGGCGCCTTTCTCTGTAGCAGAGTATTGTAGTCTAGTTCTAGGTGATGGTTTTAGAAGGCACCTTTTTTGCCCTTTTAATCATCACATATCAAATGCACAAACATTTTACTTACTGACTTGAGCCCTAAGAGGTTTTTCAGATTTTTATTGAAGCTATAAAGGCTTACTTTGGTCTCTTGGAGCTCCTAGCCCAATACAGAGTTTGCCACCAGCCACCAACATTGGTAGTGATTTCTTCATTGTCTTTTATTTTACTTAATAGTTTATATCTGCTTTTCATAGAAATGCTTATGAAATGCCTTTGGTGATAAAATCAATACAAGTCATACTTACAATTAAAGTAATAAGGCTTTCCCTTCTCCCACTAGAAAATATTCTTTACAGAGAATACTTAATGAGAAACAATGTTCAAATATTTTGAAAAGTTAAAAAATGGATTTTGAGAATAACAAAAACAAACATTGGGGTAAATAAATGTAGCTATACCTTCGTCCTCCCCTTCTTCCTGAATCAACTCTCTCTCTCTCTCTCTCTCTCATATGCACAAAGGCTTTCACAAGTACACATGCTCACAATTAACAGACATTTGACCAGGTGTTTCCAGTTGTGCCTCCAAATCTTTGGCTGCTGAGATAATAGGGAAAGAACCAGGAGAGTCCTGATGAGCCAAAGTGGAATTGAGTAAGAAAGCAGCTAGTATGCAAATTAGAAAAAAGAAGACAAGGGCAGTACTTTCTGATTTCAAAAATAGTGAGAGGAACAAAGCGGCAGCCTTTGGAACCTGTAAATGTCTAGTGACTGGACAGCCAAAAAAGGGTTTGAATGGAAAATACTGCTGTGAAGCACCAAGAGATGAAGGACATAAACTTCTTTTCTTAACATTTCCTTAATTTGGAGGCTTACCTAAAGAATTAAGAGGAGCTGGGATACATGGCCCAAAAGGAGCCCTGGGTGCACTGGACAACAATAATCTTAATGTTCTTGGTTTTTCTTCTATAGTTATGAGTAAGGAATTGTATATAATTAATCTGTACTGCTGTGATTAACTTCATTGAAGCATAGTAAAGATGGAAAGTGAGCAGAGTTTCTTAGGGTTTAGCCAAGGGTCCAATTGGATAAATTCATGCAAGCATAACACTTGTTAAATTGGGATGACTATCCCACTGAAAAGGGAGTGTCACAGTCCACTACAAAATTATATTCTCTTATCTCAAGTCTCATTGTAGCAAGGCCATCCTTTTATTACTTCTTAATCAATTTTCTACTCTATTCACGGCCGAAAATGTTCTAAACTTTTTTTTTTTCTGTAAGACTTCCACCCACCCATTCTTTTCAACCTTTCATGTGAGAATTTCACTTCTTACACTAAAAAATTGGTGGCTTTTGGTAAGAGCAATTTCTTTTCTTCTTGTCATCTCATATCCCTCTAATATTACACCAACTTTGTCCTCCTTCACTCTAGTCTCTGATGAATAGGTTGCCTTCTTACTGATAATACTAGGCTCACTATATATTTATATTTTAACTATATCTACAAGTCCTTGATGCCATTTTTTCCATCAGATTATCTCTACTCTTGCTTTTTATCATTCTCTATCAACTTGTTCCTTGCATGTTCCCCATAAAAACTTATACTCATTGCCTCACCTAAAAATGGAAAACCTTTAATAGATTCTATCTTCCTGTCTAATATTATCCTATATAGCTTTATCTCTTCTCAGTTAAGTTCTGTGTTTGAGCTATCTGAAATTATCTACCTTCTTACTTTTTGAAAAAAATCTTCTAAACCTATAGCTTCTGGTTTAATAAAATCAGCTGAACAGATTGCTCCAGAGCTCTTTTAAAAATTATTTTTTCAAGTAATAAAATTCCATTTTCTCTGTCTCTTCCCTGACCCTCCCTGAACTGAGAATGAAAGAAAGACAAAACTCTTGTGATTCCATTCTGTGCACTTAGTTCTTCACCTCTCCACCAGGAGGAAGATAACATGTTCCATGTTAGGCTCCTGGAAATGTGGTTGGTCATTATGCTGTTCATATTTTCTTATTCTATCAAAGCTGTTTGTTATCATATTATTTTCCTTTAATACATCTTACTCCTGGTTCTATACATTTCACTTTGTATCAGTTCATTTATGTTTTCTCCTCTGATATCATCCCCTTTGTCATTCTTATAGCACAACAGCATTTCATCACATTTGCCTAGTTTGACTTTTTAGCCATTCATCAGTTCATGGATACCTTCTAAGATTTCCATACTTTACTACCTCAGGAAAAAAACCTAACCAAATAACAAACAACAACAACAAAAACAAACAACGAAAACAACTCTACCTGTATTTTTGAACAACCTTCAGGTTTGTTTTGCTTGGGACTAATCCCTCCTTTAATCTTGATAGTATTCAGTCATTCAATCATGTTCTACTCTACCTGACTCCATGGGCCATAACACACCAAGCTTCTATTTTCTGCTATCTTCCAGTGTCTATTCAAGCTCATATTCATTGTTTTCATGGCACTCACTAACCATCTCAACCTCTGCCATACCTTTGCATTTTCCTGTCAATCTTTCCCAACTAGAAATTTTTCTCTATCAGTCCCATTTTCTCATTATGTGGCCAAGTATTTGAGTTTCAGTTTTAATAGTTCTCCTACTGAAGAGTCTGAATTTACTTTATCTACATAACTTGAATTCCTTCATTTATCCTCCCTCTAGTTCCCCCTTCTCCTTTCTTTTTTCCTTCCTATTTTCCAGTAGAGTGAAAAGTATTTTGTACCCTGCTCTTTCTCTTTTTGTGTAAACTCTTTCCTACTCGGCGTGGTCCCTACCTTTTTGTTTGCATAGATGCCTATGTCTATACCTTAATTTTGTGAAATAATCTCTCCTAACCTTTTATTCTTCCTCCTTTCAGTATATTCCCTTCCCTTCCACACTATCATTTATTCTTTTAATATCATCAAGAAATAATAATAACAATCCTAGGGTTTCTAATTAGACACACCTTATGACTCTGATGAAGATAGAATTTGGAAGGAATATATATGTAATAACATATTAAATTGGGACATGTTCACTTGTATTTTCTTTTTGTGTTTGTTTGTTTGTTACTCCTATAAGGGAAATTCAAAATTTTCGTACAAAGTTGATCTTATTATTAGATAGGCTCTAAAGTTCTCAATTTCATTAAATGTTCATCCTCATTCCACTTTTCTCTTTCCATATAATCCCTTATACAGATATTCAATTTTGCAAAGTGACACTGTTGCTTATGATTTTTTTATCTTTCTCCTTCAGATTATCATATTCCAATCTTCCTGCCCCTTTGTAGTGGTGACTGCTAAATCATGTCTGATCCTGATGGGCCTCCTTGATAACTTGAAATGTTCCTTTCTGACTGTTGAGGGTATTTTTCTCTGATTTGGAAACTCTAGATTTTGGCTATCATTTTCCTGTAAGTTTTCATTTTATAGTTTTGTTTTAGTAGATGACTGGGGAATTCCTTCTCTTTCTACTTTGTCTTCTGGTTCTAAGAGATCTGAGTAATTTTCATTTAGAATATAAAGGAATATGATATTTAGTCTTTTATTTTGGTAATGGAGGTTAGGTAGTCTGATGATTTTTATGTATTTCCTTATTTTACTTTGGAAGACATTTGTTTTTACTCTTTAAAAGCAAAACCTTATGTTTTATTCTATTTTTTTCAGACTTTTGACTTTATTTTAAGGTTTCTTATTGTCTTATAGAGCTATTGGTTTCTATTTGTCCATTCTAATTTTCAGAGAGTTTGTTTCCTGGGCAAGAATTTATATTTTTTTGTGCCAAGCTGTTAATTATTTTTTCAATCCTCTCATAGTTTTCATTTCATTTCATCAATCCCCAAAGAAAGAAAAGAAAAGAAAAGAAAAGAAAAGAAAAGAAAAGAAAAGAAAAGAAAAGAAAAGAAAAGAAAAGAAAAGAAAAGAAAAGAAAAGAAAAGAAAAGAAAAGAAAAGAAAAGATACTAAATGTCAATTCCAAGGCATAAGGGCAGTAAGGGTTAGGCAACTAGGCTTAAGTGACTTGACCAAGATCTCACAAGTAGGAAACATCTGAGCCAAATTTATATCCAGAATTTCTATCTTTAGGTCTAGGTCTCTATCCTATCTATGAATAACAGTTTTTATCAGAAATATTTAAACATATTTTATTTCATTAAAATACATTTTCCTTCAGTGATTATATTCCGTTTTTAAGCCTATGTCTTTGTTTTGTTTTGTTTTGTTGCATATTTCATTCAAATCTCTTCATTCACAAATGGTTCTGCCTACTAAATTTTATGTAATCTTAACTATGGATCCTTGGTGCTTTAATTCTTTCTGGTTTCTTACATTTTTTTTCTTTGACTTTGAAGCTCTGGATTTTGGCTCTGACATTCTTGTCAGTTCTCATTTTGTGTTCCTTTCCTTTCAGGAAGTAGCTAATGTATCTTTTCCTTTGTATGTCTTCTGCTAACTCTAATAAATCTGAGCAGTTTCCTTTCATGATTTATTTGAATGTGATGCCTATGCCATTTTCTTGTAATTCAAAGATTATAAAATTATCTCTTCTTGATATATTTTCCACATGGAACTTTTAAAATAGATGCTTTAGTTCTTATTTTTCCACCTTTTGTATTCATTTTAATATTTATGATCTTATAGAATAATCAATTTGTTTCATTCTAATTTTCTGGGTCTTTGTTGGTTAGAAGGATTTTGTACTTCATTATATGCAATATCTTGTTTCTTTTCCATTTTTTTGTTTTCCTTAGTATTTTCATTTAATTTGTTAAATAATATTTTTAACTATTTAAAAAATAATTCTTATTTCCTTTACTTAGGTAATTCTGGTTGAACTTGTGTTAAAACAGCTTTGGCTGTGTTGATCTTTGAGACTTTGACTGTAGATGTTTTTGAGTCATGGTCTTCCAGTTTATATCTTAGGCATCTTTGTAACCATAGAAATTTTTTCATGGTAGATGTTTTCATTGTTATTTTTTCTTTTGTTGTTAGTTATTCATTCTTCAATCCTTAGTTCTTTTATTATTATTTTGTGTTAGGGAGAGTCTCTTCCCATTTCTTCAGCAGATATCTTGGACTTATTTAACTCTTTCTGCATACCCTTTGCTCCTATTGCATCTTCTCTGGGTTCTCTGAATGCTATGTTCTTCAAGGGGCTGAAGATAAAGCTAAAGTTTAATTTAAATGGCCTAATCCAGGGTGAATTCTTATTGGCACATTTCAGTCTGAACTTTTCAAACTCTTAAACCCAGTTTAGTTGGAATCTGAGTAACATATCTGTAGCATCATCCATGGGTAGAGCTATAGTTGACTGCTACTGTTTCTGTCTGCCAGGCTCTTCCCTACTCAGTGAAACAACTGAAAGTTCCTCCTTGGTCTGAGCTTAGTCTGAGCTGGCTGAGGCTAGAGGATGAAATTGAGTCCTTGATTCAGCATCAGAGGACTGAAATTGTAGCTAGTTTATGTTCTTGCTACTTATCTAGTGCATAATTTCATGCCTATAGTTGAAATTTGCTTGTTCAACTACCACTAGTCTCTAATCTTCTCTTTAATCCCAACTAGATGAGTTTTGTGATAGGCACAACAGAGTTGTTACTTGAATTTTGTTCCTACTACCTACACAGTCATACTGTCTTTGTTAGATCCAGGATCTTCTTGTGATCTATTATACAAATGCAGCCCTGGGCCCATTTTTACATTAGAATGCTCTGTGGGGGTGTCTTCATGTCTAGAAACTATCCTTGGTGCCTTAGATCTTTGGCTTTCTACCTATGTCTACCTAGGCTTGGGAAAAAAAAAATGACACATTCTGATTTTGCCTTCAAATTTCCCAATTAGGACTCATCCTGGTGCTCTTTCAAGGTCTTTGTTGGATTACTTAGGGGGAAAATTGATTTGTACTATATCTTCTTACTCTGACATCTTTCCAATCTTCTTTGTTGGATCTTCATCAATATTTCATTCATTAATATGTTTATCCCCCAAGTTTCTATCCTGGCCCTCATCTCTTCTTCCTCCAATATATGTCTGAATTAGGAATTTACCAGTTGCAATGAATTCTTCTGAATCTCAATTCAGTGCTCTTTCTAAAGTTGAAGAAGTTCTCAGAGACATATTTCATATCTTAGTATTTAAATATATTTTCTTCACAATAGGGCGTTGAGGGAGGACTAGTCCATGTGGTGTGAGGGCTTGGCAAATAATTTTTTAGGCCTGTGCTCTTCCTTTTGTGTTCATTTGCCACTAGGCTCTCACTTGTGACTCCAAGAAGCTGTAGCATGTATGGTGGTCATACCTTGTGGCTAAACCAGGTGGACTAAATCAGATTGAGAATAACTGACAAACCTCAAAGCAAGTGGTGAGTTGGAGAGGGGATATTCCCTAAATACATGAAAACTTCTCCCTGGGGGAATGGGCAAATTAGAACAATTTGTTCCAGTGGCAATGAAGGCAGAAGAAGCAGGAGTTGTGGAGTGCTTAAAGCTTGGGTAGGCACCAAAGAAGCCAAAGTCGCAATACTACCCAAGCCATTACCAGTCATCTTGACTTTTGCCTTGCCACTGGACTTCTATACTTCTGGAAGAAAGGGTGAGGCTGACAATTTTGTGCAACTCTTCTTATTTAAATCCAATTTATGACTGAATCAAAAGACATCACCCATGCCATTTTACTGTTTATTTTATTATTTTACAATATTATTTTATTTATTTTATATATTTATTACATTATTTTATTATTTTGGTCCTACCCCCAAAGTCCTGTGGCAATAGGCAAGGGATGAAGCAGCAGGTATGGATACACTGGTTGCTATCCTCATACTTGTATGCCTATGAAATGTGGACACTACACCGATACCATGCCAGGAACCTGAATCACTCCCATTTGACTTGTCAAGGGAAGATTTGAAGATCATCAGCTAAACTGCTAAACTTTTAGTATCTACTGTAGAAAGCTGAATTCTGCTGGGCTGGCTGTTTTTCAAATACCAAACATACGCCTGCCTAAAGGACTATTCCATGCACAATTCACAAAAGGCAAGTGTTCTTGTGGAAGTCAGAAGAAGAGATACAAGGACACTCCCAAAGTCTCTCTGAAAAACTTTTGTATCAGTTGTGAGATGTGGGAAACATTGGCACAGGACTATCCTGCATGGGGTACTCCTAGTAAAGAAGGATCTGTGCTCTGAGAGCAATGCAGAATTATGGTAACTCAAAATTAACATGAGATATACAAATTTAGCCTGACTTGTGATAGAGCCTTATGAACTCCAATTGGTCTGATCAGCCATAGTCAGACAACAAATAAATTGATTCTGATATAGTGATGTCACTCTGATCCTCTTCAAGTACCAATTAAATACTTTTTTTTATTAAATCCTAAATAATGATATTTCATCTCAAAAGTGTGAGTTTAACCTCTGAATATAAAGTGTAGTTTATTGACCAATTAATACACATTAATAACTAATTCTAATTAAAATTGTATTTTGACCATTTAAACCCCTCAGTTAAAATTATAACTGAAAAATTACATGTGGAACTGAAACATATTAGTCATGTAAAAGAGATAAACTAATTTGAAAGGCTTATTTTATTATATCATTTAAATGCTGCTAAAGGTTAATTTAATACCAAAGACTTTTTTATTTATTACTAAATTGATTACTATTACTTAATAGCTTACCATGTTTATCTCTTGGAGATGCTTGAGAAGCAGTCACTGGTAATTTAAAATCAATTACAGTAGTTGAATAAAGAAGCATTATCTTTTTTTTTCCTGTCTAGAAAATAAAGTCTTGGGACCAAAACAATGTATCATGTTTTGAAATTAAAATCTATTCTGAGAAAAAATGATGCCAGTCACACAAATGCAGAACAAACCTCTGACCAGAGGTAATTCTATAATACTAATATATTGGTTACCTTCTCTTGGGGCCTCTGTAAACACAAGAGCCAAAAAGTGAATTGCTAAATGCATGCCAGCCTCCAGATCCAAACAAATGCCTGGTATCTCAATGTGAAATAATGGACATTGAAGTTAAAGATGGATCTATTATTGTGTGTTATCTTGTTTCTATAGGGTCCTGTTACATTCTGATGTGATACAATTTAATATAACCAGATGACTGCAAATCCTTAAGTGAAAACACTTAAGAGTTTGTGTACATCTGCTGATAGCTGCCCAAGCTGCAGCTCTCTGATTTGAATTTTGGTAGCTTTTTAGAGGGCCAGATGTCTGGAGGGAACAAGTAATTCCATTTTATGTCAGGGTACAGTTCATGAATATGCCTTTTTTTGTATTGCAGATCCCCAAAGAGAATGTGGAAACAAAGAAAATTTGGGGTTTTATTTGCCTAAACCTAGTATATACATAATTCCTCCTATCTAGTGATCATAAGGGAAGAGTTTGGATGCAATTTTTAACAAAGTGTATATCCCTTAATATTCTGAGGTATGTTTTCTTGACATGGAGTTTACTTTGATTTTATAGAAGTTACAGGTTCCAAAAGGACAACTATTAAAAATAGAAAATTTAATTGGGCTTCTTATGAGTTTTGATTGCAAATACTATTTCCCCATTTAAAATTCTTAGCGTTATTAATTCCTTTCTGTTTTTTTTTCTTAAGCCCTTATCTTCCATCTTGGAATCAATACTATGTATTGGTTCCAAGGCAGATGAGCAGTAAGGGCCAGGCAGTGGTAGTGAAGTGACTTGCCCAGGGTCACACATCTAGGAAGTATCTGAGGCCAGATTTGAATCCAGGACCTCCTGTCTCTGAGACTACCTCTCAATCCACTGAGCCACCTAGCCATCCCCAAGTGATATTTATTCTTAGACATTTACTCTTAGAAGTGTTTATGCTCATTCCATTTTTAAAAGTTTAACTAATTAATTTAGAATTTTTCCCATGGTTATATGATTCATATTTTTCCCTCCTCTCCTCCCACCTAGTCCCATAGCCAACAAGCTATTCCACTCATTTTTTCATGTCTCATTGATCAAGACCTATTTCCATATTATTAATATTTGTAATAGAGTGATCATTTAGAGTCTACATCCCCAATCCTATCCCCTTGACCCATGTGATCAGGCAGTTGTTTTTTTCTTTTATGTTTCTATTCCCACAGTTCTTTCTCTGGATGTAGATAGCATTCTTTCTCATAGATCCCTTGGAATTGTCCTGGATCATTACATTGACACCAATAGAGAAGTCCATTACATTTGATTGTACCACAGTGTATCAGTCTCTGTGTATAATGTTCTCCTGGTTCTGCTCCTCTCACTCTGCAGCACTTCCTGGAGGTCATTCCAGTTCACACGGAATTCCTCCAGTTCATTATTCCTTTGAGCACAATAGTATTCCATCACCAACATATACCACAATTTGTTCAGTCATTCCACAATCGAAGGGCATCCCCTCATTTTCCCATTTTTTGCCACCAGGAAGAGAGAGGTTATAAATATTCATCCCATTTTAATGTATGTCAATATAATGATGTAAGAGTTTCATGAAGAATTTACACATCTAGACTAAGAAACTGGAAGATGTGCTACAAATTCCACCTCTGACACTTAGAAGTTGGACTTGGAGTCAGGAGGGCCTTAGGTTGAATCCTGCCTCAGATAGTCAATAGCTGTGTGATCTTGAACAATCCTTTATTCTCCATGATACTCAGTATTTTCATCTGCAAAATAGGGACAATAATGACATCTACTTCCTAGGGTTGTTGTGAGGATCAAATGGGATATCATATGTAAATCCTTTGCAAGTTTAAAGTCCTAATATAAATGCTAGCTAATATTATTGCCCAAAATATCTCATTTAAAATATGTATATTTATATAAAACTTATAAATGACCACCAGAAACATTTCAATATACAGAGAGGAACAAAAAAAGATTTTTTCTCAGCTATTGAGAATCCTCAGTTAAGAGCAGCCCCTGTTCTTCTGGGACTTATTGTTTAGAAATAATAATGTAATAATTATTATTGCAAGCAGCATTTCTATAGCACTTACTATGTTTCAGGTACTGTGTTAAGTGGTTTTCAAATATTATCGAATCTGATCTCCTCAAGTCTGGGAGGTAGGTGTTATTATACCTATTTTACAGTTGTAGAAACTGACAGAAACAGAGATTAAGAGCCACATAGCCAGCATCTTTGAATTCAAATCTTCCTGATTCCAGGCCCAGAACTCTTTCCACTATTTGAGCTACAATGCACTTTTACATACGTTATCTCATTTCAGTTTCATAATGTTCATGCAACATTGATTCTACAAGTAGTATTATTTCCCTTTTGCAGATGTGAAATTTATGACCTGAGTTTTACCTAGCCTTTACATTATGGAAAGATACAATTGCTGAACTTTAGGAGTTGTCAGGTGTGATAGGTTCTAGAGATAGTCACAAAGTATGAGTGTATTTCTCTTATTCTCCATTTTACCTGACTAGGCTGGAGAGGGAGAGAGAGTACACAGGATTGACAAAACTCAAGTCAGAAGACTTGCCTTCTTCTGAATCCTGCCTAAGGCATTTTGCCTGAGTTACTCTAAGTCACATAAACTCAGTTTCCTTATCTGTAAAAAAAAAAGGAATAATGGCATCTACCTAGCAAATTCTCTCTGAGGATTAAATTAGATAATATATTAAAGTATTTTACAAACACTGAAGTACTGTATAAATTTGTTGTTTTTTGTTACTAGGTTTCAATTATGTCTAACTGTTTGTGTTTCCATTTAGGTTTTCTTGGCAAAGATACTGGAGTGTTTGACACTTCCTCAACTAGCTTATTTTTACATGTGAAGAAACTGAGACAAAGAAGGTTATGTGACTTGCTGTAATGGCAGAGGAAAAGGGCAGATAAAGAAGGAAAAGATTCTTTCCTCTATTACATATGGGAAGAGGTAAACCATACTTTGTTTCTATAAGGAAGAAGTGTCTCCAGTGAGATGCTGAAAGGAGAAGTGGGGGATGGAGATAGGGTTTGTAATTGATTGACTCAGTTAAGGTGGCAATGTGTCTCCTTCAGTGAAGTTCAGGGCTCTGAAGCTGAATCTGCTTCAGTGGACCAAGATGACTGCTTCTAAATCCCATCTCCCAAAGGTACTTTAGCTGTTAGCCCTTTGGCAGTAAGTTATGGCTCCAGCTGGTAAGGAAAGCTGACCATGCTCCTTATCCAGCTATACTGAACCACAGGGGTTCAGAATCAAGCCCCTTCTCTCAGGAGAGTCTGACAATCCCTAGTCTGGGATGTCACAGCCAGGGACAAGACTTCACCTTGAAATCTTGTCTCTCCTTCCTTGAACCCCTATCCCCTTTGGTTTATAATCTACAGGCAGGTCCCAATTCAGATCTAATTAATAAAATGTATTTGAAGACAATGGGGAAGGTAATGGTGGAGGAAAGAGGGAAAGAAAGGTATGTGGATGAGGGTAGCCCTATGGTCTACACCCCTTGCAGATTGAGTTTCAGAGTCTGGAGGCTGGAGGCTTTGGGGGCCCTAGCCTCCTTTTTCTATCAACTGCTTCTTATCCCTACACTTAATAATTTCACTATCTAATGTTGAGTTCAGCAGACAGGTGTGGGAGAGAGAGAGGATTAAATGGCTCAGCCCAGAGTGAGTCCCACCAAAATCCTTCTAGAGTATTCAGTTAGTTGTTGATGAATCTCAGCAGAGGTATTTGAGAGTCTCTGAATGGAGTCAGGTCCCCATTCATAGAGAAATCTGGTAGAGCTCTTTCTCAGCCTCTGGAAACTCCTCCTTCTCTTTCTCCTTCTTCCCCTGCTGGAAGACTGTTAGTTGGCTTCAGAGTTCTCTCCTGCTTCCAGAACTCCCTGCATTCTCTTGCCCTTTCTCTGCTGCTCCTCAGGCTGATATCTCTATCAGCCTGGCTTTTCATCCCCCTTTCCCCCCTGCAGAGTCTCTCTCTTCCTTACTTTACATTGTCCAGGACTGCAAAATCAGTAAGTGTCTGAGGCTGGATTTGAACTCAAGTTTTCCTGACTCCAGGAATGGTCCTCTATCTACTGCTCCACCTAGATGCCTCCATTCATCTCATTCTGTGTAGTAGCTTCTTAGGAGAATTCACCTTTATTTTCTCTCTAGGTCATGTATTCTAACTTGGAGTCTAAAACAGATATATACATACACACATGCATACATAAACACAGACAGAATACATCTCAACAAAATTTATTTCCTTTGTAATACTGTGCATTTTACTTCATGTAGTGAGAAGTTCTGATTTCTGTACAGACATGCAGGAATGAGTCTGTAATACCAATTGCCATAAGACCCACAAGTTCAAGGCCTTACTCATATTCTACACATTTTTAAATTTCAGAGTTAGGGGTTCAATGTGGGGGCATTTGGAAGATTATTAGAATCTCTCCTTCCTTGATGCCTCACTCCATTTTCCTTAGAACACTAAAATTCTGACACATATATCCAGGTTGCTGATGTACTAGGAAGGAAGAATACTATTGTAATGATGGGGAGTAGGAAAGAGAACCATTGGGCGTTAATGGAATGTTGAGGACTGACAGAGGCATGAGGCAAGAACAACAGTTGGGAACTGAACAAGGACTTCTGGGGAATTATCCTGAGGGGCAGGGTCTTAAGGGCTTAGACACAGAAGGGAGTGGAAGGAGGAGCTATTTCTCTGGACCATTCAAGGCACCTGTGGAGATTTCTGTCATAGACAGAAATCCTAATATCAAGGGTTCCTGTTTAAACATCACTGGTTCCTGTCAAGAAACCTAATTTCTTCAAAGACTTTCATTTCCACGAACTATTGAGATACTGGACTCTATACAGTGAGCAGTGTTCTCTCCTCTTTTTTCTACCTCTCCCCTGGCTACAAGAAAATCTTGTACTTCAGTAATTAGTTTTATTTAGAAAGAGATTTAGGGCAACTAGAACCTCTCTAAACTCGACCCTTTTCCCCAGTTAACAATTAAATCAAAACAAGCAGTCAGATAGTGAATTCAAACTTGTTTATTTATATCTAGAGAGTAAGCCCATTTGCAGACTCCATCTTGTTGCCAGTTTTCAAGAAAATACAAAGGGGAGGCTTCTGAGCACCCCAAAATAGTGCATATTCAGATTGAGGTCCCATTAAACCTCTCCTTGTAGAGAAGATTTCCCTGTTGCCCTTGAGGGCTGGCATGACCATCAAGGGGCAATTCTTCACTGAGGGGAGATCTCCATTTTGTCTCCCTCAAGTAATTCAGGGACTCTGAGAGGGAGTTGTGAGGTAAGCCATTTTTATCAACCCTTTCCTCACTGCCTTCAATCTTAATTTCTCCATCTAAGGAGTGTGAGTTCCCCTCAACATTACACTATTAAATGATCAATATATTGGGGCAGAATTGCAAATGAAAACGATAGAGACGCTTGCTCATGATCCATTCCTGAGTGAGTACTACAGCATTCTCTAAAATTCTACTCAAATGTGGGGAGGGATTTAGACTTCAGTAACATCAATCTTGAAGTTTTTTCCTATAACTACTTATACTGGTATCACCCTTCTTTTCCTCTCTTTTTACTCTTAATAGCAGTCAGTTGTTTATAGAAACCTTCAATACCTGTATCACTGAGCTTTGCCTCCTAAAGACAGCTCTAGCTGCTTGCTTCTACAATAGATCTGTGGTACCTGCTGGGATAAGATTTTTCTCCCCATACTCTGTGTTTTTACATACATGCTAGGACTACTCTGAGTTTAGTTGTCATCATTGCAATCATGGATGCCTTATGCTTTGACCAGATATCCTGGGTTCTCTTTCTTTTCCAGAAATCTCTTTGGACCAATCAGAGTTGATGCTTTGTAACTAAGCACTCTGAGCTATAGCACAACGCTTCTTGGGAAGTGAGGTCCTGTATGCTTTTCCCATGATTTGTTGCTTTTCTGTGACACAGCATAATGAGAAATCCAGTTCTATATTTACCTAAGCAATAGATGCTATGATGAAACCTTACAAATTTTATAATAACGCATGCACAAGAGTGTTTCAACACGTATGAATTTTTTAGGGTCAGGAATATAGTATTTAGAGAAAGGAAAGACTTTAAGCATCATCTAGTCCAAATCTTTCATTTTGTAGACTAGAAAAATTAGACACAATGAATATAAATGGTTTGCTTAGGATCATACAGGGAGAGTTAAACATCAGTGATGGGAAGCCTATAGCATGGGTGCCAAAGATGGCACACAGAGCACTCTTTGTGAGCAAGTGGCTGCCTCCCCTCCAAGTTTGTTACTAGAAAGACAGAAGGATTCATGTGGAGCAGCTGCTCCCCTCCCTCTCTCCACCATGCCCGAGGACATTTTTACCATCTCTGAACCCTCTGCCCAGTAGACAATGGGAGCACATAGGGGGTAAGTTGGGCAGTTCACAGTCAGCAGAGCTGGAGGGGAGCAGAGCACTCAGGCAACTCCCCTCCTCTTCTCTACATTCACTGAAGACATTCCTGATTTCACCCACCCCTCTATCCAGCAGCCCAATGGTAGCACTTTCTCCTGCCCATGGATTGGGTAAGAGGGAAACAGGGTACATCAGATACTTGATGATGGGAAGGGGCCCAACATGCTGTCTCTGGGGTGGAGGGCAGGCAAGGCACTTGATCTGGGGGTGCAGTAGGGATGAGACCTGGCACTCCATCTCTTAAAGGTTCACTATCATTGGTCTACATCATGGTTTTACCTAATTCTAAGTGTAGTATGTTTTTCACTTGTCTCTTTGTATTAAAGGGAAAAAACTTAATTTATTGATTATTTTTTAACCCAAATCTCGCTTGACCTCATTTCCATGGCTTTTTTCTTAACATTAATGTTGAAAAGTAGATTTTTTAAAATGTAGAAGCTATTTTCAATGAATTTGTGTTTGCTTTCCTATGTCTTGAAGTCCTTTTAAACATATAAATATATCCTTATATAGATACACTCCTATCTCAGAAAATAAATATTTATTTTATTTTAAACTTTACTTTTATTGCTAGTATTCTATTATTTGTTAGAAAATATTCCTGAAGAGTTTATAGGTCTTCAAGAAGAAGTGGGGCACTCTCTCCTCTTCTCAGCCTTATACTCTCAAAAATACTGGTAAGATACCATGGCATCAGAATGTATCATTAATGATGGTTTATTTTAGTCTGAGATTTTTTTAATGTGGACAATAATGTTGTTGATGTATATTATAACTCCTCTGATGTTAGGTTAATGACTTTACAGATTTCTGTGGTCAGAAGAAAATTTTTTTACTTGCCGACCAATTTTCTATGATGATGGGGCTTGGTAACACATGGTCTCTCATTGGGTTTATATTTCAAAATATTTAGCTTTGGATGAGCTGCTAGATTTTCTCTTTCAGATGTTACCTTTGTGCACCTAAGTTGCAGCCACATCTCAAAGCATAAGAATAGGACTTCCGGGGAGGGAGTCTCAAATATTTTCTTTTTTTTTTTTAAACTTGTACCTTCTGACTTAGAACCAATTGGTTCTAAGCCAGAAGAGCAGAAAGGGGGTTAAATGAATTACCCAGGTTTCACAGCTAGGAAGTGTCTGAGGCCAGATTTGAATCCAGGACCTCCTGTCTCAGCCTGGATCTCAATCCACTGAGCCACCCAGGTGTCCCCTCAAATATTTTTATAACCTATATTGCTTTTCCAAAAAATTATTGAGAGGGTATGATCAGTTTTATCTTGTGTAAGTGAGCATGTAATTACAGTATTAAAGAACTCCTTTTCATCTTTAAAGGTCCCAAATTTTTCATCTGAAAAAAAATGAGGGGATAGATTCTCCCTTACTTCCTCAATTTCTTCTACTTTTCCTCTATTTCAAAATATGCTCAGATTACCTACATGCTGAAAATTTGATTGAATAAAAGCCCTAACTTTAACTAAGATAAACCATCAAATTAGTCTCTTTCATTTCCCCTTTATGACAAATTTCTAGGATGATTGGTTTACAATCACTTGACTTCACTTCCTTAAATGATTTGGCAACTTACTGCAATTTGATTTCTATCTCTATTATCTTCTCCAGGTTGATCAACAAGAACAACAATATACCAATAACAATAATAACATTATGGTATCCATTTTACTATTATGGAAATTGAGGAGATTGTCCAGGTCACTTAGCTGGTAAGTATCTAAGGCCAGATTTTAATTCAGTGAATGTCCCAGTGTACCATCCAGTGTGCCACAGTGCTTCATGAATGCTCATTTTCTTCTCTTCCTTTATAGTTTGTAAGACAGAATTCGAAGTCATCTTCTTGATTTCATCTCACAAATTCACTATTATGCCACCTAACTGCCTCTTCCATATCTTTACTTCACTGACTTTTTTCTTCTTGTCAATCATTATCTTCTTTGATATTTCTGCACTATGTTGGACTGTTCAATGCTCTTTAGTTGGTTCTCTTTCACTTCCTTGAGCCTCT
Source organism: Monodelphis domestica (assembly GCF_027887165.1). Taxonomy (NCBI): domain Eukaryota; kingdom Metazoa; phylum Chordata; class Mammalia; order Didelphimorphia; family Didelphidae; genus Monodelphis; species Monodelphis domestica. The sequence continues at coordinate 331,485,201 of NC_077229.1, read as the reverse complement.
TCTCTGTTAGTTTTCTTCCTATCTATTTATTGGCTTGTTTTCTTCAATAATTCTCAGTCTCTATGATCATTCTCTAAATTTTTATCCTGCAGTGTTTGTAGCCCTCTATTTCTGTCTCTGTCTCTGTCTCTCTAAGTATCTCTCTCTGTGTCTCTCTCTCTGTGTGTCTCTCTCTCTCTGTCTTTCTGTCTCTGTCTGTCTCTGTCTGTCTCTCTGTCTCTCTCCCCTCCCCCTACTTTCCAATCAATTCTAAAACACAGGTCTTATCATTTCACTATATCGCTCAATAATCTATTAACAAGCAAGTATTAAGTATTTATTATATGTCATGCACTCTGTTGGGTGCTGGAAATACAAAGAAAAAGCAAAAAAAAAAGTTCCTCTCCTTTAGGAACTGATCCTGTGGGGGGAAGAGAGGGGATGATATACTGTACATAGATGAGAACATAAAAAAATAAATGTGGTATATTCAGTGGCTCCCTATTATATCTAGGATCAAATACAAATACCTCTGCTAGGTTTTTGAAATCCTCTTAAATGTGATTTAAAACCTCCAGTTCCATTTTAATCATATAAATGAATCACTTTTACATGCTTTTCAGCTCAACTTTCTTATTTGATGTTCATCACACATAACATTCTACATTTATACAATCCATCTCCCATATCTAGAATTTATTCTCAACTAATCTCAACTTCTTTAAAAACCCTGTTTCTTTCAAAGTGCAGTTTAAATACAATGTCATTCATGAGGATTTTTCCAATTCTCTGAAGTGCTGTTGTCCCTCAAATTACTTCAGTGCTTTGGAATATATTTTTAAAATATTTATGTATCTGTATGATGTCTCTCCTGATGGAATGTAACCTCCTTAAGGGTAGGGACGATTTCATTTTTTTCTGAATCATTAAAATATATTACAATATCTCACACCTAGTAGACACTTTATAAATGCTTATTCATTGAAGGGTTGTTCTGTACATTCTTCCTCTTTGTAATCTCATTTATTCTTATGATGTTGATGATCACATTAATAATATGGCAATTATATCTAAATCTCTGTTTCTAGGCCTGATATTTCCCCATTCCAATACCATATTTCCAACCACTACAGGGCATTTAAAACTCAATCTCTAATCTTACAATCTAATCTGAATTACAATGGGTATTTTAGACTCATCTTATTTAAAATGAAGAATTGTCTTAAACTCTTTTCCCAACTTCCCTTATCTCTCTTGATGGTATCACCATCTTCCAATCAACCAGGCTTAACACTGAAGTTTATCTATTTCTCACAATTTATATAATGAATGAGTTTATGTACTTCATGAGCTTAATGCAACTATCTGCTTCAGGAATGTAAAGAATTTCTTTAGTTCCTTCCTTCCTTCCTTCCTTCCTTCCTTCCTTCCTTCCTTCCTTCCTTCCTTCCTTCCTTCCTTCCTTCCTTCCTTCCTTCCTTCCTTTCTTCCTTCCTTCCTTCTTTCCTTCCTTCCTTCCTTCCTTCTTTCCTTCCTTCTTTCCTTCCTTCCTTCCTTCCTTCCTTCCTTCCTTCCTTCCTTCCTTCCTTCCTTCCTTCCTTCCTTCCTTCCTTCCTTCCTTCCTTCCTTTCTTCCTTCCTTCCTTCTTTCCTTCCTTCCTTCCTTCCTTCTTTCCTTCCTTCTTTCCTTCCTTCCTTCCTTCCTTCCTTCCTTCCTTCCTTCCTTCCTTCCTTCCTTCCTTCCTTCCTTCCATTCTGCCTCCTTCTTTTCCACCATTATTTAAATGAAAATGCAGAGTGAATGAGAACATTATTAAATGATGATTATGCCATAAATACTGTGCTTAACATTGGGAAAGCCTAAAAGGTCTTCTGATTTCAAGTGTACATTCTACATTTATAAATAACATATATAGAGAACTGATTTTTTCAGTGTCCTTTGATCTGAAATTCCAGGAATTGTGATTGAATAAAAGGGTATATGATTCACATGGTCTTTCTGGAATCTATCATAGAAGAGCAAAAAATAGAGAGAGGCTGTATCCTCTTGATGGCAGTCAGAAAACAAGGTAGGGATGTGGAGGATACTATACAGTCCCAGGTAGTCCAGAACTGAGTTATTTACCTCCTTCCAGATTTGGTTTCTCACAGCAACAATATGATACATGACTGGGGTGGGTGAAGCTAAGAAACAATGGTGCCATGGAGAAAAGAATAGGTTATTATACTATTCTGAAGTTGTCCATAGAAAATTTTATGGGATATATTTACCCAATCAATTAAAATATTTATTATATTATGCTATCATATATTATATAATAAAATATATTGACCCAAATCAATTAAAAATTTATTGGGTTTCTAATTTACTACAAACTGCACTAGGTTCTGAGGATACACAGATATATTTGAAACATACCCCATGGACATGGAGATTTGCTTCCAATTTCCATTAAATACTTCTATTTGAAGGTTTCTTGACAATGCATTCTCCAATTTATTAAAACAAAAACCTAACTTGAGACCTTAGGATTGCCTCTCAATAGCTAATGTGTAGGTATCCGTATATAACATGATTGCTGAGTTATGGACTATAGGCATAAAGATTTTAGTTGCTCAAATTTTCACCATATTATAAATGAACTTGCATTAGGGATTTCCCTGTTTCCTTTCTGTGCAAGTCATATTTGGACTATTGAATTCCTAGAACTCAACTGATTCATTTGGTCTGTCATTCTCAAGAAAAAAAATCACTATTTAAGTTTTATTTTTTTTCTGGGAATAGCTTCTTAGCACGTTTGAAATTGCTTCAAACTTAGCACATTTTCAATGCTGTGAACCCAAAGAATTTGGACAAATCTTACTTTTTCTTGCCAAAGACACCTTCTAGCTCTCCTGACCATGGTAATGAGGTCCAATAATTCCAAATGGAACTGGGCAAAAAGAATATATCCATCACCCTATTAAAAAAAACCAAAACAAACAAAAACATGCCATTCCACCAACAGAAATCCTAGTGAAAACCTAGAAAAGATATTGTAAAGAAAGACAGACTTTATAATATTTACTTAAAATTCTATTGGCTAATTTCCTTTAACTTATTTATCCTATCTACTTGAGATATATGCTAATTTGTGGTCTTGGTCAAGGTCAACAATGAAAAGAGCCAATTTATGGTTAGTGAAACAAACACCAATTTCGATATACCTGGTTATCTGTTGGTAATGAAAAAACTCTTTTATACTATCAATTGTTAACTTAAAAAAATAGAAGAAAGAAAACAGAGGTAAAAGCTAGAATGAATTTAGGAAGACCATAGAAGAAAAAGAATAGTTTTGCCAAGCTAACATAGCCTAGTATAGTGTTTCTCTTACAGATCATACTCAATAAATGTTTGTTGAAAGAATGGAATTTAGAACTAAATCAAATGAATAAACAATGTTCCTAAACCAACTCATAACTGATTAGAAAGAGCTTGGTTCATTTTCACTCTATTGACAAAGTAAAGGAGTGAATGTAAGTTATATTTACAATCTCATAGATCACAGAAATTAGAGATAGAGGGGAATTTAATACTCAATAGCAGTCATTTTACAAATGAGGAGACTGTATCTTTATCTTGTTAATAGCTTCTTTTTTTAACTGGAAGAGAAACAATCTCATATTGTGGCTTCACAAAATCTTGCTAAAACATGAACAACAACAATAACAAAATTGTGTGTCTGTATGTATGTGCATATATGTATGCATAAAATTATTTATTCCAAAACCAGTTGGGAAATATTAAATCAGGGAGAATGACATGATATGTTCAGGCTTTCACTTTAGGAATATTCTTCTGCTAGCCATGTTGAGAATATCTAAGGCAACACAGAGAAACTTTCTAGATTTAAGTTCAATTCAGGAGAAGAGAAACCTCTAAATGAAACCAAGTGTTTTGGACCATGATTAGCTCTTAAAGAAAGGTCACACGAAGCATGAACAAAAAGCTATAAAAACACCCAAGAATGTGACACTTTTTTAATGCAGAGGCTTTTTAGATAGGAAATTTTATAGAATGACATGTAACCTACAAAATAATTTTCTTGACTCACGATGGGATAAATTTGGAATGTAGAACCTAACAAAAAATTCCTGGATTATTTTCTGGTTTATATCACTTTTACCTTAACATAATTTTCTACATGTTCATTTCCTTTGTGTACTACTCCCTCCTGCCCCAACCCCACCAAGAGTAAAAGAAAAATCTTGCCTCATGAAAATGCAGGAGAGTCATGGCATATAAAGACCATCTTTAAAATGCGCATTATTTACTTGACAGACTGTAATGGCTGTTTCAAGGATATTATGGGTTGTCACGTGAATATGTATTTGAGAATGCTATAGTATAAATACTGTGCCTGCACAATACATATAAAAAATATAACCTAACAAAATGCCTTTTGAAGATTAGCCATTGTGTTAGAAAGCAAAGGAGATGGGCAAACCAGTTGAGCTAAAATGAGAAAATGCAGATGATCTTATAGACCTAAATTGAACCTAATTCACATTTTGAGGCTGGGAACAGGGTTTAAAGAAATTAAATATTTTTTAATCCTTATTTTAAATTGAGGCTGCAACTATAATTTCAGACTATAACTCAGGCATCAATAACATGACTTATTTATCAAAAAAATTGCTTTCATTGCAATGTCCACTTTGGCTGAAATTATGAAATAATGAGAATCTAAAATAGCCTTATTCTTGTAAGATTTGTGACCCAGTCCCTGAACTGAAGAGATACATGAATTGATTAATTTTGCATTTGGAAACATATTTAGGCTAATATTAAATAATGGAAAAGCAATACATAAAGGCCAATGTGGTGTACATATGATGTAGACAAATGAGTTCTTTAAATGCTTGAGTTTAGTATCTGTCATTGATTTGGGTCTGTGATTGAAATTTTGGTTTTATTCAAATAAATTATGCAATATTGCTTTGTTCTTTTTTTTGAGATGTGAATACACTAAATAAATAACAATAGTATCACTGTAAACTCAGATATTCTGTCTTAAAATGTTAGAATCATCCTCACTGTATCACAATGTTCATAATCAGTTAGTTTCGAGTCCTCCTTCCCCAATGTATTTGTTATCTTTCTGCTCTTCCTGCATTGTTAAACATTGTTAAATGTTTGAATGCAGAGAGAAGGATTTCATCTAATGTAATAATATGACTACCTAAATTATTAATGAACTTCTTTTCAAACCTTATTTTGGGCCATACAGGTAATTGTGTAGACCATAAGCTCTGCCATAAGCTCTGCTAAGACAGCAGAGCTTCAGTTATGGGGTCCAATGATGGACTATTAGACTGTTTATCATCTGAGGATTTCCAAAATCAATATGAAGATCTACATAACCAGGATAGTCACAGGGTGAAAAACAATTTGAGGCCTAAGAACTTTCTAAGCTCTCTCAACTATTGTAGAGTAGTTCTGATCGACCTAAGGGAATGTGACTACCGAAAACAATGAAATCAAAACTCATTTTTGAAGTATTGAGTGAATGAATGAATGATTGAAGCATTTCTTAAGAGCTTGCTATGTGCAAAGCACTGTGCTAAGCATTGGGGATACAAATAGAAACACAAGATAGTCTGAGTTCTCTTAAAACACAATTTAATGAGAGAAATAACATAAATGGGGGAGATTAGAAAGCTTTGAATGATTCCAGTAAATATTGGAGATGGCAACCTAATCCTTATACTGGAGGTGCCTGTATACATAAAGAACTATGAAATATTCAGAGGAAAATACACGGAAATTAACTAGTAAGTCAATTATGTATTTTTAAAAGGCCCACACCCCTTTTATCCTCTTTGGTTTCTTTTTTTTTTACCCCCTTTTATTAAGATGAAGATCTTTATAAGCTACTTACTTAGAATGATAGATTAGTTATAATGGACTTTACCAAGGAAAGAGCACTGAATTTGCAGTAAAAAGACCTGAATTTGAATCTTGGTTTTGTCGTTTAATACTTCTGTGACTTAGGAAATTCACTTAACCTCTGTTTGGATCTCAATTTCATCATCTATAAAATGTAGGGGCTATACAAAATGACCTATAAAGTCCATTATAGCTTTAGATCTAGGTGTTTATAATCCTACTATCAGGTCCAATTTTCATTTTCTATATGAAGAAACTGAGGCCAAGAGATAATAAATGAATTACCAAAAGTCATTCAGATCGATGAGGAATTAGAACCTGAATCCTTTCATCCCCAGTTCATCCATTAAACCAAACTATCTTGCTAAGATGCAGTTGCTTCTAAAGGCACACATGCATTCCTAAATATATTCAGAGCAAAAATTTCTCCTGATCCTTCAGATCCTCAAGGATAATTCTGAAATTCAGTGTAAATACTTGGAGTCATCAATTATGACCCAGTTTCTAGACATTTGGGTACTTTTTATTAACAAATGAACTTTAAAGAGAAACTTTCTTTTTATGATAAATATAATTCCAGATATTTTAAAATTCCAATGTGTGTGTGTGAATTTATTTTTGAATGTACTTTTCTTAAAGCTACTACTTCTTTTAGATATTGAGAAAATGGACATTCAGAAGGGAAGACAATAAGGGGATATTTCCATGATACTTCATTGACTTATTGAAGACCTGATCATTTGCAGATGTAATCTAAGTTTTCAACTTTGAAATGTAAGCATTATCCTTAGTTACTTCTGCAACTTTGATTCAAAATCCACTTGTATAAGATTCTCCTCACTGGTGGATAGTGGTTACTCATTACTCATTGCTGTAGGAGGGGAAGGGAGAAACTGGTGAGAAATTTAACAAGAGAAATTTTAATCTGGATTCTAGCTTCAACAAAGAATTGAGGTCCCTGAAAACAGAAAAAGACTCTGGGAAGAAGCAGATGTGTAGAGAAACCAATACCCTTAATCCAACTCATTGCATGAGTACATTTGGGCAATTTCCCCATATATCTCCATATATGTATCTATGTACACAATATGCATACATTATATACATATATATATATATATATAATATACACACATACATACACATGATGCACAAATGCATACATTTATGCATGTATATTTGGGCAAATTCCCCAAAGGTTCTTGTGTAGTAAATTAAATTAGCTCTCTGTCTTTCTCTGTCTCTCTCTCTTTTTCTCTCTGTCCTCTCTCTGGGTCTCTCTCTCTCTCTCTCTCTCTCTCTCTCTCTCTCTCTCTCTCTCTCTCTCTCGCTATATATATATATATATATATATATATATATATATACACACACACACATATATATAGCCTCTGGTCAAAAATATTGCTATATTTTATGATCTAAGATTTTTGATAGCAAGAACTATTTCATTTTTTATCTTTTTGTATCCAAGTATGTGCTGGAGCTGATCCTTAATAGATTGGAAGATTGATGATTAAGTTTTCACTGTGAGCATTTACACCTCAGAAATCAGAAAATGATACAAATATGAGATTGATTTATTTTTTTGTTGACTGTTGAGACTTAGAGTGAAGAGACATTAATAATATAGATTAGAAAAATGTTAAGCCCCTACTTGATGTCTTAGTAACAACTCTAAGACAGAAGGGCAAAGGCTCAGCAAATGGTATTAAGTGACTCACCAGGGTCTCACAAGTAAGAAGTGACTGAGGCCAATTTGAACCAGGTCCTCCCTTCTTCAGGCCTGGTTCTTTATCCACTGTGCCACCTACAAGCCCCTCAGCTTAAATTTAAAAGCATGTTGTGTGATGACAGCTGGGTGGCTTAGTGGATTTAGAGCCAGGCCTAGAGATGGGAGGTCCTGGGTTCAAATTTGACCTCAGACACTTCTTGGTGATGTGACCCTGGGCAAATTACTTAACCCTCATTGCATACCCCAGCCCTACTCTTCTGCCTTGGAACCATTATACGGTTTTCATACTAAGATGGAAGTTAAGGATTTTATTTTTAAAAAAGCATACTCTGCATACCCCACCACTCCAGAGAGCTGTTGTTAAAAATGTACCAGAAGCCCTTGTTTGCATCCCTATGGCCCAAAATTGTTCATGACACATAGTAGGCACTTAAGAAATGCTTGTTAATTTATTGATATATAACTTTGTCCCATCCACTGGGATTTGTCCCATTTAGGAAGAATCTCTCCACTCTCATTGGTTGTGTATGTTCATGCCTTCTTTCTGCAATGACCCTCAGGATTTGACTTGGATATATATTGACTCCCCATTGAGAAAGTCATTGAATGTACTGGGCTTGCCTTTTCTTCATCTTTAAAATGAAAAGGTTCAACTAGATGTTGTCTACACTGCCTTCTCATTCCAAATTCTATGAAATAGCCTATGAAAATGAAATGTATATTCATATTTATATCCTCTATAACATAATTTGCATTCAATGAATATATGCTGAATGAGTAGTAATAATAGTGCTTTTAGGTTTGCAAAGCATAAACTCTTTTGATCTTTACATTAACCCTGACAGCTAGATGCTATTATTATTCCTATTTTACAGACAAAGAAACTGAGAGAGGGTAAGTGACATGCTGAGTTATATAGCTAGTTGCTATCTCAGAAAGATTCCAATTTCAATCTTTCTGACTCCAATTTCCACACTATTCACTGTACTTCTAGGCTGTTGGTATACATAGCCAGAGCCCAAGACTTGGAGAGTTTAAATAACTCTTCCACAGTAATACCTCACATTTAAAAAATTCTTAAAAACTCATCCAGAATGCTCCTCATGGTATATCTGTGTATATATACACCATATATGCTGATATATATATATATATATATACACACACACACACACACACACACACACACACACACACACACTCACTGATAATCTCCATTTTGGGCAGAGCTAGCTTTAAGTCATGCCTGTGACTTGAACTATATTCACTGTGTAATCCTTTGTAAATTGCACAACTTCTTGAGTCATTAAATTAGCCTCAATGGTGGGCATCAGTGAAAAATATAGGGTTTCCTCACACTGATGGAATTATAGTTCCCCTTCTCACGACAAACTCCTCCATTTTATTTGTCTGGAGACTTCATAGGGGGTGAACTTACTTGTCCATGATCACCAAGCTAATAAGCATAGGATCTAGAACTTTAGCCCAGGTTAAGATCTAGTGGTTTTTCTCCCACTCCAAAATATTGGCATAAGAGAAAAGCCAATCCCAAGGATAATAACATAGAAAAGAGAACTGACGGCTGTATCTGGACCCTTTAGGATGTTAGGACAAGGATGTTGAGTCATATGTTTGTGGAGATGACATAGATAATTAAAGACTATCATTTAGATGACTATTATGACCTCTTTTGCTTAAACTATGATGCTCAGAATGTTGTTTTTAGCCCAATTTAGAGCAGATAGTACAAGGAGTGTGTCAGAAGGACCATTTTATGGTTTAAACTTCTACCAAGATAGCTGTGGCATTGTTAACTAAAAAGACTGATATATTGAGAATAAAAAGATTTGGGTTCAAATTCTGACTCTATCAATTATTGCCTTACAATTTTGGACAAGTCAGTTCCTTCTCTTTTCCTGAGATTCCTCATCTCTCAAATGATGATGTTTGACTAGATGACTTCCAAGGTCCCTTCCATTGTAAGTATACAAATCTATGAATATAGAGGTTGTCCCTGTAATTTATAATACATATATATATACATATATATATACACATCAATTCTTCTATTTATATAGTGCTTTAAAGTTACCAAAGTGCCTTATGTACATTATATTATTTGAGCCTCAAAACAACTATGTGAAACAAATGTATCATCATCAAAATTTTACACATAGGAAAATTGAGGTCCAGAGAAGCGAAGTGACTTCCCATAGTGATAAAACTAATAAATGCAAGAGATAAGATTATGCCCATCTTCTCTTTTTATTATAATGTTCATCTCAAATACTGAATTTTATCAACATGAAAATGGTGTAAGAACATCTCTATGTATAAAGTGGAACACAAAATTTATGTGAAACAGTGTATTGTGTACATTTAGCTTTTAGAGAAAGAGCAATTACATAATGAATTCAATATTTTAATTTCAAAAGTATCCTGTTTTTGGTTCTTCCTGAACTTTCTTCTATCCTATGCATAGAAAAAAAAAACAAAGAAAAACACCACTTCAATGACCCCTTTTTTTCTTGGTTTTTCAGTGACATCCTCGATAACCTATTTCAACCTCTCAAATCCCTTATACATGCACACAAACACAGAGGGTCCTTATTACAAGGAAATATCAATAAGAAAAACAAATCCATTTATTTTCCTTTTCTACACCTTGGACCCATCATCCATATCAGGAAAGTAAATAGCCTGCTTGATCATCAGTCTTCTAGAGTCATGCCTAGTCTTTGCATTGGTCAGAGTTCTTCTCTAAATTTCTTTTCTTTGTTGTGTTGTTACCTTATAAACTATTTTCCTGGTTTTCTTCACTTCATTTTGAATAAATTAAAGTCTTCCTAAGTTTCTCTGAAGCTGTTCCTTTCTTACTGTTCTGTGGCTCAATAACACTCTATTATTTTCATGTCCAATTAAGCCATTTCTCCAATGAATGGAGTCCAAGATTTTCTTCATATAGGATACTATACTATATCCATGATTCTATGCTCTATTTCTCAGTATATAATGTGTATAACAGAGTCACCTGATATATATATATTTAGGCAGTTAGCAGTATCAACATTAAATACTATTATTACTACTTCTATGATTAACAAAAATAACAATCATAACTAGAATTTATATAATGCTTGAAAGTTTTCAAAATGTTATATACTTATTTCAATTTATTCTTTGGAATTTATGTATCTAGCTCTGTAATACAATCTAGAGTAGGTAGGAGTTTGCTCTTGCACAGATAACATAATTTTCTCAATTTTCAAATGAGATACAGGAATTTTTCCCCACCTGGTACATTATTTCACCTTTCTAAGTAATTTCTCTTCTATATCTTTGAATCACTAGTGAAGATGTTCAGTCAGGCTTGCAGTTACTCTGATAATCATTGGCAAAAGAACTTGACTCACTTTGGTTTCTTTTTGTTTGTTTTTCCTTCATATTCTTTCACAGACTACAGACATTAAAATATATATTTTAAAAATATATGTAACATGTTATATGCATTTCTAGAGGATCAAAATTTAAAGGTCAATGTTTTGAGCAGCCTAATCAGCTAAGAGAATTTAAAGATCAGAAATCTAAAATGAGTTTTTAGATCCTTTGAATAAATGAATAACAAGGAGAAATCAATTGACTAAAATTCCATCTATCCCATATCTTTGCTTCACTTTCTTAAGAATAAGCAGTGGAGATTTCAGGGTTAAGACTTTGTTTTCCATAGCACCATGTAACTAATTTGGGTCTTTACATAATTTTTTAAAGGAAATGAAACGTATTGACTATCAGAATTTTGGGAGGACTCCTATGTAGACTGCCACCTACTTTGAAGCATGAAGTCTCAGAGAGTTGCCTAGGGTCACAAGGAGGTAAAATAATTTACTCAGGTCATATGGACAATGGGTGACTGATTCAGGAGTTGAATCCAGTCATTCCTGACTTGAGGCCCAATTCCAATAATCTCTCTCTCACAGACTGAGGTAAGGGGTGCAAGGGAAAGATGTTTACTGTGCTTGATAGCTCTCTCCTTTCCTTGATCATTCATACTTTTGATGAAAAATACTCCCCCAAAACATTATTTCTGCATCTTCCTGAGGTTGCGTGGACCATTTGTTTAATCCATGTGAAGATGAAAACAGATTCTCTCTTAATCCATAACCACACAGCTGAAAGATGGTCATCCAGAGGATGAATGGATCCGATCTGTACCTGCTTCTTCGACAACAGTAAGAAAAGAAACATTTAAAATCAGGCCCAGGATGGTTAGCTTTGAAGGTAGAGAAAACAGCTCAAAATTAAATATCCTTCACTTAGGTCAGCAGAGAAATGATGGTTTATTTTTTTTTCCTTTTTGTACTATGAGAAAGACATTAGTTTGTAAGATTTGGAGTTAAGTTTAAAGGACACTGAATGTATTTATGGATGTGTCACTAAAAGTATGAGGTTATAAGTGCACAAACTTGAAGGAAAGTGGGGCATTCACAGCTCATCAGCTTTTTGCCATCAGGGTTCTACAGTATCAATTGCTAGATTCCACTAAACCCTAAGCTCATTTATGTAATATTTATATTGCCAATTTGTCCACACCCTTGGTGCAGTAGAGCATGACTCTTAGCTCTAGCAGTTGATGTTTTCTGGAAATAACATTTTGTTTTTCCTATTGGCTCTTAGTATAACATACTACAGTGTATTATAGAGGGGGCATTCTAACAAATAGAATCCAACAGGAATACTGATCTGAGAGGGGTCTCGAAAACAAAATTTTTATTGAAAAAATAAACAAAAAAATTGACCATGAAAGAATATAATTGTCAGATAAAAATATATCACTGTAAAGATCCAGACTAAGTAAAAATCATAGAAAAACAAGAAAACAGATTTATATGTAATGTGTATGGTATATAGATTGTGCATGTATGTGTGTATATGTTTATACACCCATATGTATAGAAACATACAAATTTAATATATAGGTCTGCTTAAAATATGCTATTTTTTTCATTTTAACACAAACTATATTTTGCTCAAAAATTGTGTGATTAATGCATTGATTTAAGTTCTCAATGTGGACTGCTGCCAGGCAGATTCTGATATTATTTATTTTTATTAGTTTATAATATGTCAATTTTTCTTGCTTATCTGTCAACTCCCACAAAAATACATAAATCAAAAATGTAGCAATGTGGACACTAACAAGGCATAATTATTGTAGGGCCTGTCCCCTTTTAAAGAAAAAATACAATTACCCACTAGTATGCTGCTGGGATTAGGTCAGAATTTGCATAATACTGACTCATATTTTCTTAACAATTTTAACATCAGACAATAGCTTTTGCAGATCTATAATCCTTTCCTATTTTCTAGTTTTATTTTCCATGCTCAAATAAGGAGTAGCTCAGTCAAAACAAGATAATTAGAATAGCCTATCCCCACAGAAAACTTTAATTACTCACTGGCATGTTTTTAGGATTAGGTCAGATTTTTATAAGTTATGTGGGTGTGTATATGTGTGTGCATGTGTGTGTATGTATAAAATAACAATAGACAATTAAACTTGCCAAACTATAATTCATTGCAGTGAAATTTATTCATTTTTCTACAGATAAATATTTCATAGAAAATACCTCAATCACTGGAGGAGATTAAGGAAAAATCCAACTTCAGTTCAATCTTAAGACAATGGCTCTCAGACAGTTTGCTATTTACCAGCTGTAAATACAACCAGCCCCAATCCAGAGTGATGATGAAAATTGTGGAAAATTTTAGCTAAATTAAAATAATAGCTGCTAATGTTGAGGATTATGAAACACCCAGTAGCAGAATATGTAACAAATAGATCCTTTCTGAAATACTGAAGGCTGGGGGTGGGATCTGGGGTTAAATAACTGTGATATATTTATAGAGGGCAAGGGATCACCATAAAATAAAGCAGCAAATAGTAAAGAAGTCAATGTAAAAGAGAGGCCAGGGATTTAGGGTATAGAGATCATAAATTTTCATCGATATAAACAGTCTGTGTACCTCAGGAGTTGAGGTTTAGCTATAATTTCAGGTCTGACCTATAGGTTTTTTGTGTTCACAGTGCATGCACGATCAAGATGCCATCTAAGGAGGTGTTAAAAAAAGAAGGAAAAAGAAAGAAACAGGAGAAGGGGAAAAATGTTTCAGATCTCTGTGATTTACTCATTTAATCATCACAGAATCTACTCCAAACACAATGGCACTATGTGGAATATCAGTAGTTGAAAGGATTTTATTGTCTCACTAAATTATATTTAATTCTTACCATATCATCTCCTATAAACAAGAACAGAAGATGATTTTTCTTCTATCACATTCTTCCACAAATAATAAAAAAGAGAAAAAAGATTGTTAAATTGAAATGCATAGTTTCCTGAACGAAGGTCATTACCACCTTTCCTATGCCTCTCAGACTCTCAAAATTTAATTATGTTTTTGTTTTACAAGTGTAAAGTATGGTCTATTCTTGGAAGTATCCATATATTTATTTATATACACATACACTTATATGTTTACATACTTAAATATAGAAGTGAAAGTTTATTCAAATTTTGAAAGCATGAGAAACCTAGAACATATAGTGGTCGCAATGACAAAAAAAATACAGTGAAGGTTTTTAGCTGTCCTAATGGCCTAACAAAATTAAAAAAAAATAACTAACAAGAAAGCCTTTGGCTTTCAATAGTTGCTCTAAATGGAATTTTAGATATTTTCTAAAAATGCTTAAATAAGCTGGGCAAAGATCTTGTCCTTTGGTTTGGGGTTTTGTGCTCAGTATATTTATAGGCCTGATAATAAACTTTTCTCCAAGATGGTACATACATGTGCTTGTAGGCACACACATTCACATGACACACACATTCTGGGGTACATGCATAACATAGAAACTTTTGTAGTCATTTGCTTAACAGGAATGGAATGTGAAAAGGTGACCTACAGAAAACTGCCTGTTTTTATTACTGAGAGCTGCTTATTCCTCTTAATTAAGACCATAAACAGAAAAATCGACCCCACCCTGAATTTTAAACTCTAATTTTTTTTCCATAATTGACATTTTTCTAACTTGTTTTATAGAAATGTACCGACACTCCCATCTTCCCCACATTTTTTATTCTCATTAAAAAAAACAACAACTTAGAAAAGGGCAGCTTGGGTTAGCCTTTCCAATGACTCTTGAAAGAGAGGTCATGTGGCTGAGGCAGCAGCTGGCCAAGCAGAGCTGGACCTTCATCCACTAGGTTGCACTGTTGTATAGAAAACAGGCTTCCCATTCCTTGCCAGGCTTAGCTTCACATAGGCACGGCTCTTGTAAATACTATTTCGCAGTTTTCACTAAAAACAGAAAGACAGGCGGATGGTCAAGAGAGGAAGACTAGCATTTGGAAATGTTTGCTTTTCCCTCCAAGCCAGGGCCAGTGTCATGGACTTATGGGGGAGTTTCTGTGCCAGGTGTGTTTTTGGGGGGAGAGAGAAGACGTGGTCACTACAGGGTATGTGTTGTGTGTGGGGAGGAAGGTTGTTATTCAGAAATTTGATTGCATTATTTAATATGTGATCTAAAGGTCACTAAGAAACTTTCAAGGTGGCCCTTGGGCCCTGGGTTCTCTTTTAGAAGCTAATAGAATCTTTTCTCATGATCCTTCCTCCTCTGCATTATTTTATTGCCAAATTATATGAAAAGGAACCAAAAAGCTGACTTTCATGTGGGTACTGCACTGCGTGATGCTTAACATTATATAGTGTTTATATTTGAGCAGTTAATTGTAGTGGTATTATTTAGCCATCTTTTCCACTGCCATGGTCCAAAATAAATCTCTCTCTAAGTGTAATATAATTTTAAAGGGAAACAGGGGTCCTTTACCCTAGCTGACATTATCCAAACCATCTTTAGGGAGCTTTTGCATTATTGCCCTTCCTTCTGCTAGCAGAGCACACTGCCTACATAGGAACTGGCTTTTATCAAGCAAATTACTTGCAGAGGATTTTGTAGGAAAAGATTGCTAACCCATTCCTTTGCCTACAATGCATTGATTCTGGTGTAAATCTTTCAATATTTTTGCTTCATGGATTAGCACCTCTTGCATCCCTTTTCTCCTCATCTCTTTAGGGCAGTAAGTGGAGACAATGATAATGAAGACCAGAGCTGGAGGCTTTCCCCATACCAAAACTCTTGGAGGGAATAGGTCATCACCAAAGACCTGAATCTGGAACTAGTTAGTTTACTTGGCTTGATATAAACTTCACATTCGGGAACGGTCTGCTCCAGGGTTTAGAATGTTTCAGTAACAACTTTTCTGCTAATTAGTTTCTTACTGCTGCTGTGACACTTTTAGAAGATACTTGAGGTACTTTTCCTCCACCTAGACAAAAAGAAACTCCTCTCATGACAAGAACAAACACTGTCTACAATTAATCCCCAGATGGCAGAGAAAATGCCTGAAAGAAATATAGTTGATGAGAAAATTATAATGGAAGATATCTCATATATTGGGAGAAATGTGTAGATGTGAGTGTCAGAAATTATACATCTGGAGTGTAGACTGGATAATACTTTGTGTTTCCTGTTTTCTAGAGAATTCTACCTAATCTACTCAGAACAGATTTTTACATATGAATATACAAATACCAATACAAATATAGGTAGGAGCATATAAGTATATAATGCAACATACATATGTGTATATCCATACATATTCAGTGAAACAAATTTATAAGATACATACACACACATTTGCTATTTTAAAATATAAGGAATTGTCTATGTTTTCCTTATTGTTAGACATTTCCCTTGTAATTCCCTTGCCATATTTCTGTAGGAATTTCTCTTGTCCCTTTTAATCTGCCCTCCAGAAATAGAAAATAGCATTATATTTTGGTGAGTAATTTTGCATAATGGAAAGAGTGCCATAATTGTTAGCAAGAGACTTGGGAATATAAATATATATATATATATATATGTTACATATATGTCATATATGTTATATATGGTATATATACATTCACACAAAGAACAAGAAATGAAAAAAGTGAGATTCAAATTTAGGCCTAGCTATTTACTATTGCAGGAGTAAACAAATCTCTTCACCTGTCTAACCTCATTTTCCTCAATTGTGCCATCTGGAATTTAGCTGTAATTATCACAAAGCTCCTTCCATTTCAAAATACTGTGATCTTAAAGCAATGAATAATTGTAGTTTTACTTCACATGTAATTTTATTTTATTTAGTTGACTTTTTCTCTGTCTTAGATAAAAAGGGTCTGTTCTTCCTATACCCTTAAATAATTAAATAGATTTTCACTGAAATTTGCCATGTACCTCATGTTCAACCAATCAAATCAACAAGCTTTTATTAACTATTCTCTATGGAAATACAAAAACAATTATAATAAAAGCAGCTCTCATTCCTATGGCATTTTATGGTTTAATATTTAGCACTTGTGGTCCTTTAAAGTTTCACTTTAAGCATTTGATTGTCACAGTAACCCTGTGAGGTAGGTGCTCTTTTCATCTCCATTTTTCAGATGAGAAAATTGAGTCTGAGAAACTTAAGTGACACTTACCACCACCCCTCCCCTCCCAGGTCACATACTTTCCAAGGGCCTGAGACAGAATTTGAATTCAGTCTTCCTAACTCCAAGTCCAATACTATCTATTAATTGTGACACTTAGCTACCTACTCTATGAGACAGGGAATGTAAGGATTACTATCCCTAATTTACAGGAGAGGAAAGGTACTATGGAAAATTTTGCAATCTAGTGTATATATAGACATACATCGATAAGGATGAGATATAAGAGTTTATGAATGGAAATAGGCTACCAAGTACAGATGGGAATTAGATTTTGTGTTGCAGGAATTATAAGGGTAACAACCTAAATAGAAGAGTCATTCTGTTTTAGAAGAACACTTGGAGATTCAGTTTGGAATCAACAAATATTTATTAATCCTCTGTTATATTTCAGACACTGTGATAGGTATACCGCATGCTAAGAAACAAAAATAAGGTAGTGCTGGCCATAAACATGGCTTATTTTGAATTGAAAGGGATGCAGAAGGTGCATGAATAAATATATTACATGGGAAATTAAAATGGGAATAAGCACTAAGATTTGGAGAGATGAAGAAAAGAATCCCAGGAAAGAGGGTACTTGAGTTGAATCTTTAAGAGAAGTTTTGGTTTCTGCCCGATGGAGCTGAGGAGAGGGTGAATACCAGAGATTGAGAAGTTACCTATACATATGTACAAATATGGAAGATGGAATACTGAGTCTAGTAAAAAGGCTACTAGTCCTTTTTGACCCAAATATGGAATGGTTAAGGAGTGCAATATGAGATAAGTCTGGAACTGTAGGGGATAAACAGGCCATGGAGGACTTTAAGGCCACATAAAGATGTTTACGTTTCAGGATCAGAGTTTCACAACTAGAAAGGACCTTGAATATCATTTCTAATTTTCTTATTTTATAGATAAGAAGGAAATGGAGACCCTAAGAGGTTAAATGCCTGATGCTAGATAGCAGAAATATGAAGTGAGATTTGACCTCAAATCTTTTTCACTTCAGAATCCATGTCCTGTCTATATATCACAATTGTTAAGAGTAAGCCATTAAAGATTTTTAAACAAGGAAGTATCATATTCATATCTGTACCTTGGAAAATAATTTTCACAGCCAGATGAAATCGAAGGGTAAAAATGGAATGGAAAAATTAATCAGGAAGTTATTGAAGTAGTCTAAGTAAGAAATGATGAGGATTTGATCAAGGGCTATAGCTATGTCAGTAAAAAGAAAGATTCTAATATTAAAGGTGTCATACAAGTAGAATGGATTACATATATGTTAAAACATTGGTGAATGTGATGCTGCTGCTGTTTTTAACAGAAAAAAGGAATCTGGAAGGAGGCAAAGATTTAGACAAGAAGACAATGAGATCCATTTTGGACATGTGGACCTTATGGTCCCTACAAAATAATCAGTAGGAGAAATCTAGAAAGGAGTTGGTCATTTGCATCTGGAATTAAGGGAAAGACTGAGGTTGGTTATATAATTTTGAAATACATCTACAAGAGAAAATATTTGAATTCTTTAAGATTGTTGATGCATATAGTTTTGGAATCAGTAGATATAAATTTATAGCCTTGCATTGCCATTTATATATACTGTATGACCTCAGACAATTCACTTAATTCCTCCATGCCTCAAGTTCTCATTTGTGAAATGATTGGACAGGATTGGATGACCTCAAATGTCTCTTTCTTTTTAAAAATATCACTCCAAGAAAACAAAAATAATAAAAAGAAGAAAAATGGACCCAACAGAATCCACTCTAAAGTAGCAAGGATGGATGATTGACCCAACAAAGTAAACTAAGAAAGAGTAGTCTGATGAGTAGGCACAAATAACAGGTAAGAAAATTGTGTCCTGAAAGTCAAGAGAAGTAAGAGTGTCCTGGAGGAAAGGAAACTAAGAAAAAGAAAGATTCATAATGTGATTTACCAATTTAAAAATCCTTGACAACTTAAAAAAATAGTTTCAGAATAGTTAGAAGCCAAATTATTTGGTAAGCAAAGCAAAAGAAATTAAGTGTGAATTTATTCTTACTTAGGATTTGGTATTGGTTAGAAAGAGAGATCACAGGTAATATAAAAGAGTAGAGCAAAATAGGTGTCTTTAAAAGTAAGATAGCAAAGAAGCATTAAGTAATTATGTGACAGGCACCTAAGTGCTAGAGACAAAAAGACAAAGGGCAAGAGACAGTGGTAATTGTGAGGTTGAAAATGACAGAGAAAGATAATGATCCATAGGGCAAACTCCTGGAGGAGACAGAAGGCTAATGGACAGAGACCATATGCAGAGAAATTGACTTTGATGAGAAAAAAGGATTCCTCTTCTTCAGAGACAACATCGAAAAAGATAAGAATAAGTAAAGTACATGAATTCTGAAGTATGGAGTAAGAGAGAAGAATTTGCACTTAATGTATAGCCTCTATTATCTCAATCATGTAGGAGGTGAGGATATTTGAAAGACTGGAAATCTTGAGGTGAGAGGAAGAAATACGGACCAGTCAATGAGGGGACTGGGGTAGAATTTGGGGAAACAAAAGTTTTGTCTGGTAGCATTGAGGGTATAGTTAAAGTTAAGTAACATGGATTTTTAAGTTTTCTGCAGTTTTATATATGAACAATTAAAGTGGATGGGAGGGATTCAAGGTTAAGATTTGTAAGGGGTAAATGGTGGTATAACAAAGAGACCAGGACTTCAAAGGTAGTTCAACTGGTCAACTCTAGTGTCAAGACAATTAAGAGAATTAAATGCAGTTTTAATAGACATGATGAACTTGAAGACAAAGGGGTGGGAGACCCAGAAGCTGTGGTGCAGATGTAGAAAGTGGTCAGTAGGAGTAAAGCAAAGAGAGAAATTAAAAGAAGGGAGGTTGTGATAAAAGGGGTAATTTCTGAGTTCAAAGTTATGGAAGTAACATGGTTATGACTGATGGTGAGATTGATATTTTATCCATTCCTGTGGTTGGCAGAGGTAAAATGAAGACATAAATCATGTGAGCTAAAGAGGATGATTAACTATGAGATCAAGGTGCAGAAGGGGCATCAACATGTCTATTGAAGTAGCAAGTATGAAGACAAAGATTGGTTTGTATAGGAAAGTAGTGCATTAGTTAACAGAACTCCAGCAAAAGAGAAAACAAAAAGAGACACAAACAGAAAGAGATAAAGATAAAGACACAGAGAAAGGGAGAGAAACCTGGAAGTCAGTGGGTCACATCAAAAACTTTTTGAACAGGATTCAGTAGATGGAGTAAGTGAATCTCAAAGGAGAAGACATTGCTGAATGATTAAAGTCAGACAACTGTTTAGGGATTTGATGGAAAGCCTTGAATGCTAGCCAGAAAAATATTAAATTGATCCAGTAAAACAATAGTAAGGCAATTTAGATTGTTTGTTAAGCAAGAAGTAGACTTGATTAAAGGGGTGCTTTTGACAGATTAATTGGGAAATAGTATTTAAGATAGAATGGAGTGGGAGAGCCTGGAGACAGTAAAATTAGACCTTGTTTTTAAAGAATTTATATTTTTGGTCTGGACCTATGATTTCTTTGTTGTATGGAATTTTTGGTTAGAGAATTCCTTCTGCTATTTACTCAGCTATGACAGTGGTCACATCATATTTCTCCAAACATAAAAAAGCATATACATAAAAATCTTATATATCCTGCAATGTCAAGGAGACCTATGTTCAAATTCCATCTCTTACATCAACTGTACTAAAAGTAATGCATTTTACCTCCCTGGTTCTCAGTTTCCCTATCTATCAAATGAGGATATTGGATGAGATGACCTGTATTGTGCCTTCCAACTTAAGCACCTCTCCTGTGTTTATTATCATTTCTTTTGTTACATTTTCAGAATTTTATTTAATATATGCTTTCTGAATCTAATAAAGATTTCATTCAAAATAGAACGGTGATCACCACACTATAGCAATGTTATCTTGTATAGTATTTTATATATACATATATATATGTAGCTATCATTGTACCTTAAAAAATAACATGCCTTAAAATAGTTGAATTACTAACCATTTCTATATGTGAAGTACCAAATGAATTTAGACTTCAAGTGAGTGCAGAGTATATACATACTAGATAAATGAAAAAAAATGTTAGGAATATTAAATCTAGGCATTTTGATGGGAGGATACCACTCTTAGAAATATAGATGTGAGTTCTGCATCAACCTGCACATAAAGTAGTGTTCATGATAGGAATATCAATTACATTTAGAGATGGATGTATGTGCATGTGTAAATGAATTCACTTATGTGGTGAATAAAGGTGGGCCAATCTCTATTTCCTTGAAAATCTCAATAGGTAACTGGCAAAGGAAAGAGACCACGAGATCACTTCTCTTTATTTTTGCATTAGTAAATCAGTTAACATACAATGAAATTTTGATCCTTTCCTTTTTCCAGTTGCCAGTCACAAAGGGCTGATCTCAATAGCTGTCCATTTTTAGAATATCTCATTCTGTTTTAGGAAATGTAATGGGAATGTAGACTGCATTTTAGAAGAAATAGTTTGTTTCTTTACAAGCTTTCTTAGCTTCCCCTGGGTAATATTCTTTTTTTAACCAGTCTGTTCATTAGAAACTTGAGGAAAGTTCTAGATAATTTATCTGATGGTGTTCAAACATGCAACATTAAGATTTTTTTGGAGAACTATATTGTTGTAGCTTTTGATTTTAATTTGAAACTTAGTTCAGGCTGTTATGCTAGAGTAGCTCATAAACTATTTCTTATCCTCTGTAGGGATTAGTAAACATGGAAAAGGAGGAAGATAAGTGCCTGGGACATTGAGAAAGAATGTGAAAGGAAACAAAGAAGAGAGGTCAGTTATAAGCCAGTACTGAGCAATGTTCCTTGCACATCAGTAGGCACTTAGTAAATATTGAACTGAAATGAGTAAAAGACATATAATGCTTTAATGGCTTCAAAGTATTTATATATAGTCTCTCATTTGAGCCTCAGCACATATGTGATGGGTAAGTGCTACAAATAGGATCATCCTCATTTTACAGATGAGAAAATGGAGGTTCACTCAATGGCATATAGTAGTGGGAGGATTTGAAACCAGCTCTTCGTGATTCCAGATCTAACACTCCCTTCATTATTTAACACTTCTCATTGAATTGTTATTGAAATGGACACTTTCCAAGTTTTATCATTTTGTTTAAAAAGATATCCTTTCTATTCCTTGAACATTCCACTTATCCCTATACTCTCTCTGCCCCCTCTCCCTATATTACCATATACTTACTATCTAATTTTGTATTTATTGGTAAAGTTATTGGCCTCTTGCTATCTCCCAGATGTTTCTCTAGCAGACACTTAATCTAAACCATTTAACAAACAAATATTCAAATAGAAATTATTTTTGCTATCATGTATTACATTTTAAAATTATGGAAATATTTAAATACTGCATTCACAAAAAATTTGTAATTTTGCAGATGTGTATTTCCTCAACTGATATGGATCACAACTGTTTGGTAATTTAGTAAATATTTTCAAGAATCTCTGTAATTTATGAATATCCTCTGATCTAGCAATTCAGCAATTAGGCTTATACCCCAAAGAATAAAAAAAAAAGAATGAAATGAGTCATATGCACAAATACACTAATAATGATACTTTTGCTATATAACGACAAGTCCTAGAAATTATGGGAGTGGCTATCATTTGGGGAGTGGCTGAACAAATTCTGTTATATGAATGCAATTGAATATTGATGTACTATAAGAAATAGAGAAATGTTTAGTTTCAGAGAAACCTGGAATAACTCATAAATAAATGCAAAGTAAGCAGAAGTAAGAAAATAAATTTATAAAATAAAAGAATATATTTTAAAATCCTCATCTTTTTTCTTAGAATCAATACTAAGTATTACTTTCAAGGCACATCAGCGTTGTCTAGGGTCACATAGCTAGGAAGTGGCTAAGGTCAAATTTGAATGCAGAAGCTCCTTTCTAACATTCTGTCTGCTGAACCTATCTATTCTATATAGCTGCCTGTAGTACAGGAGTATTGTATGGACAAACATCAAAGAAAGACAAAGAAACTGATCAATGCAATGATCAACCATTACTCCAAAGGTTGGTGAAGCAGGCTTTAAAATTCTTGTCAGAGAATTAGTGGAATGGAAGGACAAAATGAGACATATGGTATTGTTGAGAGTCAATGTGTGGATTTTTTTCTTTGATTGACTGTATTCATTGCTGCAAAAGAGGATTTTTATTTTTATTTTGGGGGAAGGGTAATGGTGATGACAAATAATAAGAGTATTGATGAAGCATTAAAATACACAGAAGCAAATAGTAAGAGAGCATTTCAGTATTAATGTACTGAATTATTGTATATTTAAAAAATAAAATGCATGTAAAGAAAATTAGGATGTTCTTGAATGATTCTTTTCTATATGAAAAATCACATATTTATTGAAAAATATTTGCTATTGTTGCATTTTTTAGAAATATATGAAATCAATAATTAGAGAAATGCAAATTAACACAATGCTGAAATTTCAACTCACATAGTAAATTGGAAAAGTTATGAAAAATGAGGAGTCAATTTTGGAGGAATTATGGAATGATGAGCACTCTAATTCATTACTGGCTAAATTAATACTATCCTTTGAGAAAACAATTTAGAATTCTGCAAATAATATGACTGCAATGTCTATACCTTTTTCCTATAAAATCTACTACTAGGCATGTATTCCAAAATTTTTTTAAAAAATGAAAATTCTGTATATCAAAATCACTTTTTTTCTGATTGCAAACAACTAGAGACAAAGTGGATGTGCATCTATTGGGGAATGACTTTTGGTACACGGATGTAATGGATTGTGGGAGAAAGATCAAATATGTGGAATACAGAGAAACATATAGAGACATATGAAGTGATGAAAAGTGAAATAAGTAGAGCCAAAAAATCAATATACATATTGACTACAGCAATGTAAATGGGGGGAGAAAAATAAAAATTAAAACTATCACAAAACAAAAGAAATTGTATGTTGTAACAAAATCAAGAACAAGTTTGTCCCCAAAAGTTATGTAAAGATTATCTCTTGAGTAGATAGGAGTTTTGAGAAAATAATTCTTGTCATTCTTACAAGAATCACTATATGATGGGCACTATGCTAAGCACTGGAAATACAAAAAAGATTCAAATGATAGTTCCTGTCCTCAAAAAGCTCACAATCAAATAGAAGCAGAGGTCTGGTGATGTAGAACATAGGACATAATGTCATTTTTCCTTTTTTATGTGCTGAAAACTTTAATGGTTTTCTTTTTCTTTTCTTTTCCTTAAAAATATTTTAAGGGAACCAAAATCAGAAGGGAAATAACAAACTGGGAAACAATCTTTTCTTAACAAAAACCTCTGACAAAGGTTTAATTACTCAAATTTACAAAGAGTTAAATCAATTGTACAAAAAATCAAACCATTCTCCAATTGATAAATGGGCAAGGGACATGAACAGGCAGTTTTCAGTTAAATAAATCAAAACTATTAATAAACATATGAAAAAGTGTTCTAAATCTCTGATAATCAGAGAGATGCAAATCAAAACAACTCTGAGGTATCACCTCACACCTAGCAGATTGGCTAACATGACAGCAAAGGAAAGTAATGAATGTTGGAGGGGATGTGGCAAAGTAGGGACATTAATTCATTGCTGGTGAAGTTGTGAACTGATCCAACCATTCTGGAGGGCAATTTGGAACTATGCCCAAAGGGTGATAAGAGACTGTCTGCCCTTTGATCCAGCTATAGCATTGCTGGGTTTGTACCCCAAAGAGATAATAAGGAAAAAGAATTGTACAAGAATATTCATAGCTGCACTCTTTGTGGTGGCAAAAAACTGGAAAATGAGGGGATGCCCTTCAATTGTGGAATGGCTGAACAAATTGTGGCATATGTTGGTGATGGAATACTATTGTGCTCAAAGGAATAATAAAGTGGAGGAATTCCATGGAGACTGGAATAACCTCCAGGAAGTGATACAGAGTGAAAGGAGCAGAGCCAGGAGAATATTGTACACAGAGACTGATACACTGTGGTACAATCAAATGTAATGGACTTCTCCATTAGGGTCAATGGAATGTCCCTGAACAATCTGCAGGAATCTATGAGAAAAAACACTATCCACATGCAGAGGAAAATCTGTGGGAGTAAAAACACCAAGGAAAGTCAATTGCTTGACTACAGGGGCTGAGGGGATATGATTGGGGATGTAGACTCTAAATGAACATCCTAGTGCCAATACCAACAACATGGAAACAGGTGTAGATCAAGGACACATGTGATACCAAGTAGAATCTTGAGTCCGCTATGGGAGGGGTAGCGGGAGGGGTGGAAAGAAAAGAAAATGATTTTTGTATCCAAGAAATAATGTTTGAAATTGACCAAATAAATATAATGTTTAAAAATATATTTTAAGGGATAGATCACAGATTAAGGGAGCAATCTAGGTGAAAACATAGGAGATGCTAAACTAAAATATAAAAATTTTAACTATTAAAAAAAAGATAAACTTTCTAGGGTTAAAAATCTCTGAGTCCTGTGACTGACCTAATAATGAGTATCTTTGAACCTAGCAAGGCTTCTCCATGGACAACTGGCACTCTTTCCATTTAGTGTTTGTTCGTGCCAGGCCTTTACCATTTGGAAGTCTAGGTAGAGTCTTGACTTTAGTAGCAGAGTTTTTAGACATTTCCATATAGAATCTTGACTGGAGTAGAACTTTAAATAATCAATTAGAAAGTATTTGTTAAATACTTAATCAATGGCAAATCACATAACCTCTGTTTGCCATTACCACCCCCTGGAGAAAGAAATGGCAAATCATTCTGGTTTCATTGCCAGGAAAACTCCATGGACAGCATTGACATGCTCTGGACCATGAAGAGTCAGACATGACAGAAAAACAGAATAATGACAATAGGGCAGATACTATGCTAAACCCTAGAAAAAAATACAAAAAAACCCAAAAAAACCAAACAACTGCATAAATATATCTTGCCTTCTATTTTTTATACTTTTGTATATACTTATTTCCCCCATTGAAAAGGAAGCTCAGGAATTATTTCATTCTATGTATTTGTGTCTTAGGTCCTTAGCATAGTGCCTGGAACATTGAAGATTCTTAATAAATACTTTTGGATTGATACTGAAGAGGAAGATGATATAAAATAAATAGATGTTGATAAGATATTCCTAGTAGATGGAAAGTAACTTCTGAGGGGCTGAATTGAGCAGATTGGAGCAGGGAAAGACTTCTTAAAGAAAGTTGTGCTTCAGCTGAGTTTGAAGGAAGCCAGAAATTTCAAGAAGCAGAGACAATCAATCAATAATGTGGGGGGAAAAATTTATCCTGGTTGAACAAGACATTGACTTGAATGTATTTAATACATATAGAGGAACAGCCACAGACTCACAGCATGTAAGGAACAGGTAGAATGTAAACTCCTTTAGGGTAGATGCTGTTTTGTTTTTCTATTTGTATCCCCAGCACCTAGGCCATATTGAAGGCTCTCAATAAGTTCATACTGAATTGATCTGAATAGCAGGTAAAGATCTATATTCCTAACTGTTGCAGTGAGTTGCTCCAGGAAACAGGTACTATCTGCTCCTTCAGTGCTGGGGTACTTCTAAATGAAATGTTAAAAGCAACAATTTAGAGAAACTATTTTCCCCCAAAGCCCATTGCTGCTATTAATACCCTATCATTGTATTTTGTTAATTTGGGAAGTATTTTTCAAATACACAGGCTAAAAAATGCACTATAGAACTACTTGTACTACAGTTGCTGGGGCAGGTCATGTGCCTTTTTCTTCCAAAATTCCTGCCCCCTCCTCAACCCTCCCCTTTGTCTCTGTTTTTTCTCTCTCCTGATCTCCTTCATATAATTTCCCCTGACTAAAGCCACTCTATATTTATTATAATAACTCTCACTCTTATTCTCTCTTTCAATTTCTTTTAGTAGGAACAATAAACTGACTGATCACTAGAAAATTAGCCTAGGGAACTCTCTCTTTTTTTCCCTCCAATCATTTCTCTTCTACCCCATTTTTACTCTCTTCCTCTCTATCTAGTTCTCCCTCTCCTCCCTCCCTTTCTCTTATCTTCTCCCTCTCTCTCTCTCCCCCCTCTCTCTGTCTGTCTGTCTGTCTCTCTTTCTGTCTCTCTCTCCCTGCCCCCCTTCTCACTTTCTCTTTATGTCTCTCCTTTTCCCTCTGTGTCTCTGTCTCCTCTCTGACTCCTCTGTCTCTCTTCTCTGTCTCTGAATGTCTTTCTCCTTCCCTCCCCTTCTCACTCTTTCCCTCCCCTACTTTGTTAGATTAGTGAGCAAATTTAACCTGTGACTTTCTCTCATATTCATCATTAGGCCAGCACATTTCTGTCTCATCTCTACTCCAACTTGTCTGCAGAATGTGACCAAAGTTTCTCATTAGAATTCAAGGGAGAAAGAGCCTGTGTATAGAGTTCCATGTATATTATGCATACAAAGTTATTGTTCAAAAGACTTCCACTATCTATTCCCTTGTAACACCTTTGCACTAGACATAGAACTGTACCATTTCTGTGCCTCTGAGAAAATTAAGCAATTTTAACCTTCTGTTTCTTTCTGAAGAAAATATGACTACTGTGACATCAATGGTGTACTTCCCTTTTTTACTAAGTAAACCCAGCATCTAAAATAAATGTGAAGAGCAGAAAGAAATAATGCAATCAGAGTACAGAAGATGACTACAAGCCTGAGATACAATTTGCCTTGGTCATACTCTAGGACACAGGGAAAATAACTTAGCTAAAATATAGAATTAAAATATTATGAGTGGAATGTATTGTAAAATGAAAAAAAGCTTCTTTATATCATTTTAATTCTATATTTTTAAGATAACAATGTGGAGACTCAAAGTGACCTGATTTATTATATTTTCTATTTTATAGATATTTTAGCTCCACATTCTAGATATTCATTATTTTTTTTAAAGAAAGTTCAGCATATTCTCCACTATCATTATGCATCTTAAACTTAGAATATTCCAAACTGAACTCATTTTTCCTACTCACAACTCTGCCCCCTTCCAAACTTCCCTATTACTGGGAAGGGTACTATCATTCTCCTGGTCCGCTACAATCAAAACCCAAGTGTCATCTTTGATTCGTCACCAGAACTCACCTTCCCCCCACTCTCAACATTCAATCTGTTCCCAAGGCCACTTAATTTCACTTTTGTGAAATATGTCTCCTTTCCTCTAATACAACTATCACCCTCATCTCTTTATACTTGGATTATTGCAATAGTCTGCTGGTTAGTCTGCCTGCCACATGTCTACATTTCAGGCCATGCTCTACTCAGTCATCAAAGTGATTTTCCTAAAATACACATTTTACTATGTCATCTAGTAATCCTGGACCACATACCAAATCTATTTCCATTCCAAACCATTCATAACCTACCTACCCCTATTCTCACAGATCTTTTCAGTCTTCTTACACCTTCCCACCATCTCCCAACTCCTTATCATGTACTCTGATTTAGAGCCACCCAGATCCTTGCTGTTCCCTAAATAAGATATCCTATCTTCCAACACCAGGCATTGGCATTAGCCATCTCTCATGCATGAAATGCTCTCCCTCCTCATATCAGCATCCTGGCTTCCATGCCTTCTTTTAAGTCCACTAAAAACACACCTTCTTTAGGAAGTATTTTCTCCTCCCTTTTAATTCCAGTGCCTTCTCTTTCTTGATATTTCATAGTAATTTTTTTTGTTTGTTTATACATAATTGTCTGTCATTTCTTTCATTAGACTGTGAGCTCCTTGAGTGCAGGAACTGTCTTTTGACTGCCTTTGTATACCAGAGGTAGTGTCTGGCACATAATAGAAGCTAAAAAATGACTGAGATCAAATATTTTGGAGATTGTAAATCTTGAAATTTCTCAGACTTGTGAATGTTAAAAATTTTCACATTGGGGAATTCTCCATTGGAACAATTCCCTACTGGGAACATTTCCCATTTTGACAGTGAGAACTCTATTTGGATCAGAAATGGGAGGACCTCTACTCCACCCATACTTAAGACTGCTTTAGGGGAGAAAACTCCTTGCTAAGCAATGAGGGTACTTGGGCCCATACTTATAATGAGGCAAAAAGTTCTTTAAACCATGCCTATTTTTAGAATTAATACAATGGGGTGCTAAGTACCTATTAAAGGTCAGCCAACTTGTAAACTTGCCAGGAGCAAAGAGGTGAAAACTTATTCAGAAGTTTTTTCTGATTCAAACTTACTAAAGGGATTAGTTGACCCAGCAGTGAATTCAGAATGGGCTGTCCCTTGGAAAATGTGATTGGTAGATGGAAGAACTTAGGGGAGGTGACATAGGAGAAAACCCCCTATATAAGAAAAAGCAGACTCTCTTGTAAGACAATCCTTTTGAGGAAGATCTCTTATGAGGAATCCTTTTGGAGAAAAGCTCTTGGGAGAGGCTCTGAAGAAGGGAAGCTCTTGGAGGACAACTCTAAGAAGGTCTCTCTGGAGCTCCTCTGAGGGGACTCTGTCCCTCTGGAGGCTCTTGAGAGAGGCCCTTTGAAACAGTCTCTGGCTGGAAGGCTCTTTGAGGAGGACTCTGGCTGCAACTCTCTCTGAGGAGACTCTGTCACTAGAATCCTTGCTTAGACAGATATTGTGGTGAGTGAAAAAAGACTGACTGACTGATCTCTCTCTCCTAAGACTCAGATCTAGGCCATGTTCGCTTAAGGCTCTTCATACTTATTTCCTTTTTCTCTCTTTCTCTCTTTTCTTTAATTCCTCATTTGTATTAATTAAATTCTCTATAAAACCCAGTTGACTTGGGTATATTTATAATTGGGAATATTTCCCTGGCGACCACCTTATATTTGATTTAAAACCAAGACACTGTAGTGAAACATATTTTCTTCGGTCACAAATTTACTCATCCACTCTTATATCTACTATAATTTATATCTTCCACTATTTTACTCACTACAGTTTACAACCTCAACTCTTTTAACTGCCACAATTTAAGGCCTTCACTATTTTAATTATAACAAGATTTATATATATATATATATATATATATGCTCATTACACTCAATATACTTATTAGAATCAATTAAATTTGTATTGGAATATAAGGAATATGTGTCTGGAAAGAGCAGATTATATTGAAACCTAGTTTATCTCTTAGAAATCCTTGAACCAAACTTAAACATATCAAGAAAAGATAGTGTTACTATTGATGCAAAAATGTGCTTCCAGGGTGGATTGTTGATGGAGCAAGGTATGACTGTGTAATTGTCAGTCTTCTTGTAGCCATATGTGCTGCAGATAATATCCTTATTGCCTCTGATGATTCAATGAAATTTAAGTTCCCCATCCAAAAGTCATTCCTCCCATTGCCATGACTTTATCTATATGGGGCCTGCTGATTTCCCCTTGTTCTCTTTTCTGAGAGGTTTTTCAGGTAGATTTTGTAAAATTTAACCATTTGATAATAGCAATGGCCCTAATTTCAAGTGAATTAAAGATCTTCAGTATTTAAAAATTGGTCTTTCAAAAAGTTCTCCCAATACTATACAAACTATTTGACTTAAGTAAAGAGGGAGTTCTACCAAATTCCTTTTATGACACAAACATGGTACTGATTCCAAAGCTAGGCAGGTCAAAAACGGAGAAAGAAATTATAGACCAATCTCCCTAATGAATATAGATGCAAAAATCCTAAATAGGATACTAGCAAAAAGATCAGAAGGGTCATTCACCATGATCAAATAGGATTCATACCAGGAATGCAGGGCTGGTTCAATATTAGGAAACTATTCACATAATTAACCATATCAACAAGCAAACCAAGAAAAATCACATGATTATCTCAATAGATCCAGAAAAAGCCTTTGATAAAATACAACACCCATTCCTTTTAAAAACACTAGAAAGTATAGGAATAGAAGTGTGTTTCCTAAAAATAATAAACAGTATCTATCTAAACCATCAGCAAATATCATCTGCAATGGGGATAAATTAGATGCATTCCCAATAAGATCAGGAGTGAAACAAGGATGCCCATTATCACCTCTATTATTTGACATTGTACTAGAAACACTAGCAGTAGTAATTAGAGAAGAAAAAGAAATTGAAGGCATTAAAATAGGCAAGGAGGAGACCAAGTTATCACTCTTTGAAGATGATATGATGGTCTATTTAAAGAATCCCAGTGAATCAACAACAACAAAAAAAAGCTAATTGAAATAATCAACAACTTGAGCAAAGTAGCAGGATACAAAATAAACCCACATGAGTCATCAGCATTCCTATACATTTCTAACACATTGCAGCAGCAAGAATTAGAAAGAGAAATCCCATTCAAAATCACCTTAGACAAAATAAAATACTTAGGAATCTATCTCCTGAGACAAACACAGGAACTATATGAACGCAACTACAAAACACTCTCCACACAACTAAAACTAGACTTGATCAAGTGCAAAAACATTAACTGCTCATGGGTAGGATGAGCCAATATAATAAAAATGAATATCCTACCCAAATTGATCTGTCTATTTAGTGCCATACCCATTGATCTTCCAAAAAAATTTTTTTTACTGAATTAGAAAAAAAAAAACATAACAAAGTTCATTTGGAAGGACAAAGGATCAAGGATATCCAGGGAAATAATGAAAAAAAATACAAAGCAAGGTGGCCTTGCAGTCCCAGATCTCAAACTCTATTATAAAGCAGTGGTCATCAAAACAATATGGTACTAAGAGACAGAAGAGAGGATCAGTGGAATAGACATGGGGTAAATGACCTCAGCAAGACTGTCTATGACAAACCCAAAGACCCCAGCTTTTAGGACAAAAATCCACTATTTGACAAAAACTACTGGGAAAATTGGAAGACAGTGTTGGAGAGACTAGGTCTGGATCAACACCTCACTCCCTGCACTAAGATAAACTCAGAATGGGTGAATGACTTGAAGATAAAGAAGGAAACTATAAGTAAATTAGGTGAACACAGAATAGTATACCTGTCAGACCTTTGGGATGGGAAAGACTTTAAAACCAAGCAAGACTGAGAAAGAGTCACAAAATGTAAAATCAATACTTTTGATTACATCAAATTAAAAAGTTTTTGTACAAACAAAACCAATGTAATGAAAATCAGAAGGAAAGCAACAAATTGGGAAACAATCTTCATGACAAAAACCTCTGACAAAGGTTTAATTACTCAAATTTATAAAGAGTTAAATCAATTGTACAAAAAATCAAACCATTCTCCATTTTATAAATGGGCTAGGGACATGAATATGCAGTTTTCAGTTAAATAAATCAAAACTATTAATAAACACATGAAAAAGTGTTCTAAATCTCTTATAGTCAGAGAGATGCAAATCAAAACAACTCTGAGGTATCACCTCACACCTAGCAGATTGGCTAACATGACAGCAAAGGAAAGTAATGAATGTTGGAGGGGATGTGGCAAAGTAGGGACATTAATTCATTGCTGGTGGAGTTGTGAATTGATCTAACCATTCTGGAGGGCAATTTGGAACTATGCCCAAAGGGTGATAAGAGACTGTCTGCCCTTTGATCCAGCTATAGCATTGCTGGGTTTGTACCCCAAAGAGATAATAAGGAAAAAGAATTGTACAAGAATATTCATAGCTGCACTCTTTGTGGTGGCAAAAAACTGGAAAATGAGGGGATGCCCTTCAATTGGGGAATGGCTGAACAGATTGTGACATATGTTGGTGATGGAATACTATTGTGCTCAAAGGAATAATAAAGTGGAGGAATTCCATGGAGACTGGAATAACCTCCAGGAAGTGATACAGAGCGAAAGGAGCAGAACCAGGAGAATATTGTACACAGAGACTGATACACTGTGGTACAATCGAATGTAATGGACTTCTCCATTAGGGTCAATGGAATGTCCCTGAACAACCTGCAGGGTTCTAGGAGAAAAAACACTATCCACAAGCAGAGGACAAACTGTGGGAGTAAAATCACCGAGAAAAGGCAACTGCTCTACTACAGGGGTTGAGGGGATATGATTGAGAAGAAACTCTAAATGGACATCCTAATGCAAATACCCAAAACATGGAAATAGGTTCAGATCAAGGACATTTACGTGATACCCAGTGGAATCGTGTGTCGGCTATGAGAGGGATGGCGGGAGGGGTGGAAGGAAAAGAAAATGATTTTTGTTTCCAATGAATAATATTTGAAAATGACCAAATAAAATAATGTTTAAAAGTAAAAAAAATAAAAAATAAAGTTCTTGATGAAGGAATTGTAGTATCAATGATTCATTTGGATGCCTAAGAGAACCATGAGCTATTGATGGAGGCATGGGAGTTGACTAGAATGAGACTCATTGAAAATAAATGATGATCTTGAGTTCTTCATATTAGAATATTCAAAGATATATCTATAATTCTATTTCCATCTCTATATCATATCTATCTACCAAAAGAAAAACCCAAAAGAATATAAACAACAAAATTATCTGCTCTAACTAGTTCATAGTCTAATGGAATAACACTTTTACACAACTACTTATGAGAGAGACTGCAAATATTCCCATTTTACATAAGAGAAAACTGAGGCTCAGAGAGGATAAATATGTTGCCCAATGTTACACATCTAGTGTATAAGTTTGTACTTCAGTCTACTTGAACTCAAACTAGTATGATTTTCTTTACTCTTTATTACTTCTCTATATGTTTAGGGATGTTTTTAACTTTTTCCATGTAAACATATATACATATATACATGAATATATGTACATATATGTATGTATAGGTATACACACAATGTGTGTATTTTCATATGCAAAAAAGTAAAAAATGTACATTGTCATCTATATATACCTCAAAGATGAGCTCATTGGAAATATATATAATGTACATGCATTTCCTCTATATAATTTTACATGTAGAAGCTTCCTTAGATATCTAATCTAGCTGGGTAATTTTATAGATGGAGACACTGGGACATAGAGAGTTTAAGTGACTTACCCCAAATCAAATATCTTTAGTGATAGAGTGAGCATTATAACTCCAAATGAAAGACTAGGATGTTTTCTTTCTAGAGAAAAGGTTATTAATTTGGAGTCCACCTCCAAACTTAAGAAGCTTGGAGAATCCTCCCCCTCACCCAGGAAGTTGATAAAAAGATTCCTAGAGTTGCTTCAACTTGGAAAGAAAAAAAGGGACATTTTAATTTTCAAAATGAAATTTAGCATTTCATTCAATTATAAATTTCAATAATTACATTGTGAAGAGGGGTCCATAGGCTTTACCACACTATTAAGAAGTTCACAAGACAAAAATATTTTAAAACTCTTATCATGGATCATGATGTCTTGCAGTACTTGGATAAAACTTTAGGACCTGAATGAATTCCAAAGAGTAGAGATTATGTTTTAATGTTCTTTAATTTAGATTTTATAGTCATTGCCTGAATCTATGCAATTACTTATACTTTGAACTTGAGTTCTGTTTGCTTATTCAGCTGGTTGCCCTCGTATCCAGAATGAGGGGATGATTGCTTATGAACTATATAACTTCTTGATTCCCTTTAAAAAAAAACTTTTGTTTATAGCTTATTGATTTCTAAATATGCCAGGAATGATTCCTGGAATCTTCCCTTTTAATAAAAATTTAAAAAGAAGAAGATAGTTCCATAAATCCAACCAAAAAGCTGTCCATATCTAATAGGATTTGCAATGTTCTATGTCCATGGAAATTCACTTTCAAATGAAAAAAGTCAGGTATATTATCTCAGGTTTTGTCCAAAGCCTATATATCCAATTTTTGTTTCATTTTATTATCATTTCCATATGTAATGTTGTTATCTATGTGCATATTGTTTTTAATTTATTTCATTATGAAGCATTATCACTCTTACCATATTCTTTTAGTTCCTTATAATTTTTAAGGCACAATAATATTCCACTACATTCATGAACCATAATTTGTTTAAATATTTTACAATATCTACTGACCATTATCTACTTTGTTTACATTTATTCATTACCACTGTGAGAAACAGAGAGACTTACAAGCAGATGCAAGGAATGGAAGCTTGAAGGACTGTCAATCAAGGAGAGAAGGGAAGATTCCAGAGAAGAATTTGGTCAGGGAGACAGTTAAGAAAGCTAACATCTAAATCTTCATTTTCTGCTCTCCTGGACTGTGAGAAAAAGGAGCTAGCAGGCGACTGCTCTGAAGTTTTGGCTAATAACTTAACCTTGGGAAAGATTGGGGCATAGCTCTGAAGATTCTTTTCAATTTATTAGCAATATTCCCTCAGAGACAAATCAACCCTTATTTCCTTATATTGAATCTTAGAATAGATTAGGGAAACCATAAAT
This sequence comes from Monodelphis domestica, assembly GCF_027887165.1. Taxonomy (NCBI): domain Eukaryota; kingdom Metazoa; phylum Chordata; class Mammalia; order Didelphimorphia; family Didelphidae; genus Monodelphis; species Monodelphis domestica. Next base: position 331,449,553 of record NC_077229.1, on the reverse strand, counting down.
TCCTCCAGTCCTTCCCAAATCCCTAAAAATAAATCCCCTTTTGAAGGTACTATAGTGTGAAACTAGTCTATTGAAAGTTGCTGTTAACATCTCTGAAGAGCTGTTAAGATCAACAGAAAGGGACAGGAAGTGGGTGGGGGAGGAGTGAGAATCCCAGTTTCTCCTTTAACCTTATTTCCTAGTGTCACCTTTCCAGCACTTCCCTTATCTTAAATACCTTGGTTGAAGAAGTCTCTATTACAACACAAAGAGGATTGCTATAAAAATTCGAATACATGCACACACACATATATATTCACATATTACTTCTCTACTGATAAGTGGACCTCTTAATTCTATGTAAACACATATGCACATGAATATATACATATGTGTATATATTAACATATTGTGTACAACTTCTTATGTGAAGAAAATCATAAACCTATGAATTGTTATCTACACATATCCAATACTTAGTATGCATATACTTATACCCCATGTTCATGGAAATATATACTATGTGCATGCATAACCCAGTTTTTCTCTATGTAATTTCACAAGTGTTAGGAGTGTATGTATTTGTACTGATCAATTTATTTATGCCAATCATCTTTGTTTATCTTTGAACTCAGTGAACATAGGTTCCTATTAGTGGCAATGCTGGTTATTTTGTATCTTAGCCACTTAACAACAACAACAAAAGCTACATTTCAATTTACTTTTTTTTTCTAAATCCTTACTTCTGTCTTAAATCAGCACCAAGACCAAGGCAGAAGAGCAGTAAGGGCTAAGCAACTGAGGTTAAATGACTTGCCCATAGTCACAAAGCTGGTAATTGAGCCTACATTTAAACTTAGGACCTCCTATCTCTGGTCTGGCTCTCAATCCCCTGAGCCACTTAGATGCCCTCAATTACTCCTTTGCCAATAGTGTATAAAGATGCTTGTCTTCCTATTAGTTCTCTAAAATCTATTTCCATCTTTTGTACATCTTTTGTATCTGTCAGTTTGTTGGCTGTCTAAAGAAACATTAGAGTTGTTTTGGTTTTTATTCATCTTATTTGTGATTTCAAGTAATATTAGCTAACATTTATATAGCCTTTAGTATATGTCTGATACCTCATTAAGAACTTTACTAATATTATCTCATTTAATCTTCCCAATAAGGGAGTTAAGTGCTATTGTTATCTCTATTTTACAGATGAGGAAACTGAGGCTAATGGCTATTAAGTGACTAACCCAGCCATAGAACTAGTATGTGTCTGAAGCCAAATTAGACTCAGGTCATTTTGACTCCAGGCCTGGAACACATTCCATTATGCTACATGATTGTTAATAGGTAGCAATTATTTGCCCTCTGTATTAATTAACTGTATCTTTTAATATGAGATTCTTAAAAGTGATGGTGGATGCATTTTTTCTTAGTTTACCATTGTTCTTATAACGCTGTCTTCATTGATTTTATTGCTACAGAAACTTTTTTTAATTTTAAGGCCTAATTGTTTCCTTTGTCTTTTCAGATATTCTCTATTCATTGCTTAGTTAAAAATCCCCCCTTTCCATATTTGTGAAAGGTATTTGACCTCATTCTCTTTTAATTTTATAAACAATATAATCTTTTATAGTCAAGCCATTTTGAACTTGTGGTATAAAGTATGAACTCTTGATCTATATATCTGTCAAGTTGCCCATCAATTTCTTTAGCACATTCTATTAAATAGTATTCCTTTCCAATGAAATGGTATTTCTCAGAGGAATAAATTAAAACTCTCCAACGTCATATGGGAAAATTCTACAAATCACTATTGATTTGACAAATGATAAATACAAACCTCACACCTATCAGATTGGCTAATATGACCAAAAAGGAAAATGATAATTATTATAAGGGATGTGGGAAAACTGGGAAACTAATGCACCGTTGATGTAACTGTGATTTGATTCAACAATTCTGGAAAGCAATATGGAACCAGGCTCAAAGGTCACAAAACTCTGCATTCCCTTTGACCCAGCAATATATCACTAAGGTCTCTGTATCTCAAAAAGATCAGAGATAAAGGAAAAGGACATACCCATACCAAAATATTTTAGCAGCTTTTTTATAATGGCAAAGAATTAGAAATTGAGTTGTGCATCACTTGGGAAATGGATGAACAAGTTGCGGTATATGGATGTAATGGAATATTATTATGCCATAAGCAATGATGAATAAGATGGGTTTAGAAAAACACCTGGAAAGACTTATATGAACTAATGCAGTGTAGTGAGCAGAACCAGAAGAACAATGTATACAGTTGCTGAAATATACAATGATCATCTTTATCAACAAAGTCAGTCTCCAAGATAAACACAAGGGACTCATGACAAAAATTCTATCTATAGCCAAAGCAGGAAATGTTGGTGTCTGAGTGTACATCAAAGCATGTTATCTTTCATTTAATTTCCTTAATGAGATTGTTATTGTATGTGTCATATGTGTCCTCTATCATGACATAAACAATATGGAATTATGAATATAGCCTATATCAGCCCATTTACTTCTTTGGAGAGAGTTAGGGAGTGTGATATGGAAATCACATTAAAAGACTGATATATATTAATTTAAGGTCACCAAGGAATTCAGCTATGTAATTCCTAAATGAAAACTCAAGTCAGCAGTCAACCTTTTATGGAGTTTTTAAATTACTAACAGGAGGAAGAAAGGTATTAGAGAGAGAAGGTATTAGAGAGAGAGAGAGAGAGAGAGAGAGAGAGAGAGAGAGAGAGAGAGAGAGAGAGAGAGAGAGAGAGAGAGAAAGAGAGAGAGAGAGAGAGAGAGAGAAAGGGGAGAGAAGGGAATAGTGCTTAAATACCCCCTCTGCTTAGGCTGGGCCAAAGGCCCAAGGCCTTGGATAGCCGAGGCAAATAAAAGAGATCAGTCCCTATCACTCATGTGACCAAAATGGAGAAACAGTCTCAGGGCCTCCACTCTAAGCACTAGCTCCAACAACCTCCTTTCCTCCACCCAGGAAGTCCCCAGACTCCTCAGCTGTCCTCTACCTCACTTCCTGTGTCTCCCCTGTGCCAATGGTGGCTCTAGCTTAACCCAGGACCGCCCAGAGGTCTGTCCCCTTTGCACATGTCTGTTGAAGGTCATATTCTCAAATAATTAAATCTTGAGCTTTGCTGCAGCCCTTCCTTTTTTTTTTTTCAAATTCTTTTTTTTTTTAATATATTTTATTTGATCATTTCCAAGCATTATTCGTTAAAGACATAGATCATTTTCTTTTCCTCCCCCCCACCCCCCATAGCCGACGCGTAAGTCCACTGGGCATTAGATGTTTTCTTGATTTGAACCCATTGCTTTGTTGATAGTATTTGCATTAGAGTGTTCATTTAAAGTCTATCCTCTGTCATGTCCCCTCAACCTCTGTATTCAGGCAGTTGCTTTTTCTCGGTGTTTCCACTCCCATAGTTTATCCTTTGCTTATGAATGGTGTTTTTTTTCTCCTGGATCCCTGAAAGTTATTCAGGGACATTACACCGCCCCTAATGGAGAAGTCCATTACGTTCGATTATACCACAGTGTATTAGTCTCTGTGTACAATGTTCTCCTGGTTCTGCTCCTCTCGCTCTGCATCACTTCCTGGAGGTTGTTCCAGTCTCCATGGAACTTCTCCACTTTATTATTCCTTTGAGCACAATAGTACTCCATCACCAACATATACCACAGTTTGTTCAGCCATTCCCCAATTGATGGGCATCCCCTCATTTTCCAGTTTTGGGCCACCACAAAGAGCGCAGCTATGAATATTTTTGTACAAGTCTTTGTGTCCATTATCTCTTTGGGGTACAGACCCAGCAGTGCTATGGCTGGGTCAAAGGGTAGATATTCTTTTGTCGCCCTTTGGGCATAGTTCCAAATTGCCCTCCAGAATGGTTGGATCAGTTCACAACTCCACCAGCAATGAATTAATGTCCCTACTTTGCCACATCCCCTCCAGCATTCATTACTTTCCTTTGCTGTTATGTTAGCCAATCTGCTAGGTGTGAGGTGATACCTCAGAGTTGTTTTGATTTGCATCTCTCTGATTATAAGAGATGTAGAACACTTCTTCATGTGCTTGTTAATAGTTTTGATTTCTTTATCTGAGAACTGCCTATCCATTTCCCTTGCCCATTTATCAATTGGAGAGTGGCTTGATTTTTTGTACAATTGATTTAGCTCATTATAAATATGAGTAATTAAACCTTTGTCAGAGGTTTCTATGAAGATTTTTTCCCAATTTGTTGTTTCCCTTCTGATTTTAGTTATATTGGTTTTGTTTGTACAAAAGCTTTTTAGTTTGATGTAGTCAAAATTATTTATTTTACATTTTGTGATTCTTTCTATATCTTGCTTGGTTTTAAAGCCTTTCCCCTCCCAAAGGTCTGACATGTATACTATTCTGTGTTTACCCAATTTACTTATGGTTTCCTTCTTTATGTTTAAGTCACTCACCCATTTTGAATTTATCTTGGTGTAGGGTGTGAGGTGTTGATCTATTCCTAGTCTCTCCCACACTGTCTTCCAATTTTCCCAGCAGTTTTTATCGAATAGTGGATTTTTGTCCCAAAAGCTGGGATCTTTGGGTTTATCGTATACTGTCTTGCTGAGGTCGTTTTCCCCCAGTCTATTCCACTGATCTTCCTTTCTGTTTCTTAGCCAGTACCAAATTGTTTTGATGACTGCTGCTTTGTAATATAGTTTGAGGTCTGGGACTGCAAGGCCCCCATCATATGTGTTTTTTTTCATTATTTCCCTGGATATCCTTGATCTTTTGTTCTTCCAAATGAACTTTGTTATGGTTTTTTCTAAATCAGTGAAGAAGTATTTTGGTAGTTCAATGGGTATGGCACTAAATAGATAAATAAGTTTGGGTAGGATGGTCATTTTTATTATATTGGCTCATCCTATCCATGAGCAGTTAATGTTTTTCCAATTGTTCAAGTCTAGTTTTAGTTGTGTGGCGAGTGTTTTGTAGTTGTGTTCATATAGTTCCTGTGTTTGTCTTGGGAGATAGATTCCTAGGTATTTTATTTTGTCTAAGGTGATTTTGAATGGGATTTCTCTTTCTAGTTCTTGCTGCTGAGCTGTGTTGGAGATATATAGAAAAGCTGATGATTTATGTGGGTTTATTTTGTATCCTGCAACTTTGCTAAAGTTGTTGATTATTTCAATTAGCTTTTTGGTTGAATCTCTAGGATTCTTTAAGTAGACCATCATGTCATCCGCAAAGAGTGATAACTTGGTCTCCTCCTTGCCTATTCTGATGCCTTCAATTTCTTTATCTTCTCTAATTGCTACTGCTAGTGTTTCTAGTACAATGTCAAATAGTAGAGGTGATAATGGGCATCCTTGTTTCACTCCTGATCTTATTGGGAATGCATCTAGTTTATCCCCATTGCAGATGATATTAGCTGTTGGTTTTAGATATATACTGTTTATTATTTTTAGGAATGACCCTTCTATTCCTATGCTTTCTAGTGTTTTTAATAGGAATGGGTGTTGTATTTTATCAAAGGCTTTTTCTGCATCTATTGAGATAATCATGTGGTTCTTGCTAGTTTGCTTGTTGATGTGGTCAATTATGTGGGTGGTTTTCCTAATGTTGAACCAGCCCTGCATCCCTGGTATGAATCCTACTTGATCATGGTGAATGATCCTTCTGATCACTTGCTGGAGTCTTTTTGCTAGTATCCTATTTAAAATTTTTGCATCTATATTCATTAGGGAGATTGGTCTATAGTTTTCTTTCTCTGTTTTTGACCTGCCTGGTTTTGGAATCAGTACCATGTTTGTGTCGTAAAAGGAGTTTGGTAGAACTCCCTCTTTGCTTATTATGTCAAATAGTTTGTATAGTATTGGGGTTAATTGTTCTCTGAATGTTTGATAGAATTCACAGGTGAATCCATCAGGCCCTGGGGATTTTTTCTTAGGAAGTTCTTTGATGGCTTGATGGATTTCAATTTCTGATATGGGATTATTTAAGAATTCTATTTCCTCTTCTGTTAGTCTAGGCAGTTTGTATTTTTGTATATATTCATCCATTTCTCCTAAATTGGTGTATTTATTGCCATATAATTGGGCAAAGTAATTTCTAATGATTGCCTTAATTTCCTCCTCATTGGAGGTGCTGTCCCCCTTTTCATCTTTAATGCTGTGAATTTGCTTTTCTTCCTTCCTTTTTTTAATTAGATTGACCAGTACTTTGTCTATTTTGTTTGTTTTTTCAAAGTACCAGCTTCTTGTCTTATTTATTAAATCAATAGTTCTATCACTTTCGATTTTATTAATTTCTCCCTTAATTTTTAGGATTTCAAATTTGGTTTTCTGCTGGGGGTTTTTAATTTGATCGCTTTCGAGTTTTTTCAATTGCATTTCCAATTGATTGATCTCTGCTCTCCCTTGTTTGTTAATATGAGCTTTCAGGGATATGAATTTGCCTCTGATTACCGCTTTGGCTGCATCCCAAAAGGTTTGAAAGGATGTTTCGCCATTGTCATTTTCCTTGATGAAATTATTAATTGTTTCTATGATTTCTTCTTTAGCTAAATGGTTTTGGAGTATCATATTGTTTAATTTCCAATTGGTTTTAGATTTGGTTTTCCATGTACCATTACTAATCATTATTTTTATTGCCTTGTGATCTGAGAAGGCTGCATTCATTATTTCTGCTTTTCTGCATTTGTGTGCTATGTTTCTGTGACCTAATGTATGGTCAATTTTTGTGAATGTGCCATGTGGTGCTGAGAAGAAGGTGTATTCCTTTTTATCCCTATTTATTTTTCTCCATATGTCTATTAATTCTAATTTTTCTAAGATTTCATTCACTTCTTTTACCTCTTTCTTATTTATTTTTTGATTTGATTTATCTAAATTTGATAATGGTTGGTTTAAGTCTCCCACTAGTATGGTTTTATTGTCTATTTCTTCCTTCAATTCTCCTAGTTTCTCCATTAGAAATTTGGGTGCTATATTATTTGGTGCATACATGTTGATTAATGATATTTCCTCATTGTCTAGAGTCCCTTTTAACAAAATATAATTACCTTCCCTATCCCTTTTGATCAGGTCTATTTTTGCATTGGCTTTATCAGATATCATGATTACCACTCCTGCCTTCTTTCTATCAGTTGAGGCCCAGAAGGTCTTACTCCATCCTTTAATTCTGACCTTGTGGGTGTCAACCCGCCTCATGTGTGTTTCTTGAAGACAACATATGGTAGGGTTTTGGATTCTAATCCATTCAGCTATTCGTCTACGTTTTATGGGTGAGTTCATCCCATTCACGTTCAAAGTTATGATTGTCATTTGTGGACTCCCTGGCATTTTGATTGCCTTCCCTAATTCTAACCTTTTCTTCTTCGGCTCTACCTTTTAGTCCAGTGATTTACTTTGAATCAGTCCCCCTTGTCCCCTCCCTTGATGTTTCCCTTTTTAGTCCCTCCCTTTTTGTTCCCTCCCCCTCCCCCCTCTCTTTCCCTCCCTTTTTGTTCTCCCTCTCCCCCTCCCCCCCTTGGTTTTCCCTTCTCCTTACCCTTGTTGGGTAAGATAGAATTCAAGATCCCAATGGATCTGGATGTTTTTCCCTCTCAGAGTTGATTTCCCTGAGATTGAGGTTTAAGTAACCCCCCCCCCCTTCCTCTCCTTCTTATAGGAGTTTTCTTCCCCTCCCCTTCCCCTGTGAATCTTTGTGTGAGAACCATTATTCTATTTGGTCTTTCTTTACCCCCTATTTATACATTACATTTTCCCCACATATTAGTATACATAGGTTGATATAAATGTAGTCCTTATAGAAGAGAGTTTGAGTAAAAGAAGATAACATTTTTCCCCTTTCCTTAATATTTACCTTTTCAGGTATTCCTTGCTCTTTGATTTTCGGTATCAAACTTTCCACAGAGCTCTGGTCTTTTCTTTGCAAAAAGTTGGAAGTCTTCTATTTTGTTGAATGCCCATACTTTCCCTTGGAAGTATATAGTCAGTTTTGCTGGGTAGCTGATTCTTGGTTGGAGACCCAGCTCTCTTGCCTTTCTGAAGATCATGTTCCATGCCTTACGATCATTCAGCGTAGAACTTGCAAGGTCTTGTGTGACCCTGATTGGCATTCCTTTATATCTAAATTGTCTTTTTCTGGCTTCCTGTAGGATTTTTTCTTTTGTTTGATAGCTTTGGAATTTGGCAATTACATTCCTGGGAGTTGTCTTTTGGGGGTTTAGTGTAGAAGGTGTTCTGTGAGCTCTGTCAGTGGCTGTATTGCCCCCTTGTTCTAGAATCTCTGGGCAATTTTCTTTGATTATATCTTGTATCACCATGTCCAGTTTGGTGTTTATTTCTGGCTTTTCTGGGAGTCCAATTATTCTTAAATTTTCTCTTCTCCCCCTGTTTTCCAGATCTATCACCTTGTCGGTGAGATATTTTATGTTCTCTTCTAATTTCTTGGTGTTTTGGCTTTGCTTTATTAGTTCTTGCTTTAAAGCCTGGTTTTCTTTTACAGTTTGGTCAAACTGGTTTTGTAGATGCGTGAATTTCTTTTGCATCATTTCCCACTTTTCCTCCCAGAGGGCTTCCATCTTTTTGGTCCTTTCTGATTCAAATTCTTCATGGGTTTGTGGAGAGTTTCTATTTCCTTTGGAAGATTTTGGAGAATTTTCTTGTATATCTTCTTCTATCTGCTCTGTATTTTGTATTTTGGCTCCATAGAATGTGTCCAGAGTCGCCCCTTTCTTCTTATTTTTCTTGGTATTTTGGGGCTTCTGTGCTTCTGTGGAATTTGTCATCTCTGAACGTGGAGGATTGGCTTTTCTTGTCTTTGTCTGGTGATCAGTGGCTTTAGTCCTGGGCAGATGTTGGTTCTATGAGCGTTCCCTGGGTTAAACTGAATATGCCTCACTGGAACTGGAATGGAAGGGTCGGACCACAAGGCCACACTCTCCCCCTGGCTCGATTTCCGGAAGTTGCCTTCAGAATCCCTGGCCGTGAGGCTGTTTCGTAGGCCTGCGGGGGGGATGGGCTGCCGCTTCCCCAAGCTCCGAGAGCACAGACTTTCACTGAGACTTGGATAGCAGGATCCAGCCCGTGAGGCTGTCTTGCCCGCCCTGAGGGTTGCTGTTGTTTTGACCAGCTCTCTGCAGCGGAGGCCCCAGGCAGTAACTTTCACCCGGACCGACCGGCTCTTTGCAGCGGAGGCCCCAGGCAGTAACTTTCACCCGGACCGACTGGCTCTTTGACCTACCGACCGGCTCTTTGCAGCGGAAGCCCCAGGCAGTAACTTTCACCCGGACTGGGACTTGGGTAGAAGACCCTGAGGGTTGTTGTTCCTCAGACCCTGCTCTCTGAGCCCGGCGCGGCTGCCGCTTCCGGGAGCCTTGGACTCTGCGCTCCTACCCCTGAGGTCCGAGGGATCTCGGGTTCTGGCTTTTAAGGGGAGCCGTACCTTTTGAACCGGGTCCAGGTCCAGGAGGAGGGTTCCCAGGTTCTGTGCTGTTGATCGTTTTGAATTTCGGCGCCTTAGGAGCTTCTAGTTTGAGATCGGTCGGGAAGGGTTTTCCGGAGATCTGAACTTCAGCTTTCTCTAAGCCGCCATCTTAACCGGAAGTCGCTGCAGCCCTTCCTAAATCCTGTTACCCTGAGTAGGGTAGAGATTATAGTTTCCAAGACCTGATTCTGTCATTCCAAGTATCTCTATTGTTATTGATCAGGAAATAGCCAAATCCCATCCTCTAAAGAATGGTTTGAACAGGGTTGAGTAGTTTTGAAATTCACAGGAGGGGAGGGAAGGAGAAAATATAAATTCTAAAATTGTAGAAAATAATTGTCAAAAATTGTTTCTAATGTAACTAAAAAAATAAAAAATATTTAAAAGTACTCCTTTCTTTAGGAATTTAATTTCCATGTTTTTCAAACATTGAAAATTTTCCTCCATTTCAATTTTTTGTTTAAATGGTCTGTTCCACTGATTTACCTTTCAAATTTTGACAAATATCAAATAATTTTGGTTATTATTGTTTCAGAATATAGTTTGAGGTCTATTCCTCCTTTGTATTATAAGGGGAGGTTAATTTGTATCTGAGGGGTTAAGACTTTCAGTATAGAGAGGGGGAAAAGAGTGAAGACCCCCCCTTCTCAAAGCAGGGTTCATGGGAGACAGCTGATGTTTAGGGTTGGCTCAGAGACAGGAGAGGACTTGAAGCTTTTCCCCCTTCTGCCTACCCTCCTTAGCTAAAGCGGCTCTCCCCAATTTCCTCTTGTCCCTCTTGTCCCCCCTCAACTACTCAAGACCAAAGGGTCTTCCCTTAATCTGTTCACTCACACTTAGCTTGGGGAACAGATAACTTTTAATATCAACTCAGTAAGGTAATACAAAAGGAAGAATGGGCAGGGAAGAATGGGAAATGGAAGTAGGGGAAATGGGTCCCTGTCTCTATCTAAAACATTTTTCCTCCCTCCTCCAGTTGGGGGGGGAACTCAGGCTTTGGCAGCCTGAGCCCCTGAGAGAGGGTCAGGTTGACTCACCCTGGGTTTGGCCCCTTGGCCACAGTTCAGACTCAGGGCAACAGAAGCCGAGGTAAAGCCTGCTCAGGTTTCTCTTCAGAAAGTTCCTTCAATTGGGAAGTGTTGGGGGGAAAGATTTCCAGTCATCAGCAGGAAAAGTGGGTAACCCTCAGGAGAAAGTCTTTTCTCACCTTTTATCTCCTCTCCTAGCCAGTCTTCTCCTCCTCAAGATTCCAAACTCCTGGGGCCCCTCCCCCATCTAGGTGATGAGTTTAACATACTCTTCAGCCTGGTACTTTTCTTATGTGCCAGCCTCTGCCACACCTTGCCTCTTTTACTGGTACTTTCTTAGCATTTCTCTTGAAATTCTAGATCTTCTTGTTTTCCAAATTGTTTTTTTTTGGGGGGGTGGGGGGAGAAAGAAAGGATCTAGATCTAAAAATTATACCTGTGCTAATTTGATTAGTATAGCATTTACTTTCTGAATTAAATTAAATAATCTAGTCACATCATATTAGAATGGTATGGGCTAATGATAAGCACCAAATAACTCCAATTATTTGTCTCTTTTTATTTCTATAAAGTAATAAGAAATTTTATTTGTAAAAATAACATTTGTTTTTCTTGTCAACTAAGCTCTGAGAAAGTGCTAAGTGATTATTGATTGGTGGAAGAATGGATTTCATTTGACATAAGCTTTAATGTTAGTTATTGCTTTCCAGTACCACCTAGAGCTAGAAGTATCTCTTAGATTCCTGTTCCCTTTGCTGCCCCTTCTGTTTTGAGAAGAAAAACAGAGGTAACGACTGTGCCCTACTTTGTTTCACAGTGATCTGGCTAGATTTGTTTCCCTGAGTTAAAAAAGTCATCCTTAGTTGTGGTACTGTGAACCCTGTTCTGATTGAATAGCATTTGGATGAGTGAATACACTGCCTGAGCTGTTTGTCATGGCCCAGGGAAAGCCAGTTTGATGAGTTTTGCAGTTCTCTGGTTTAAAGTAAACTGTTGTTCACATTAAAAGAGCTAACACTTTCTAAGCTTGCTTTTAAAGACAATTGAAAGTTGAAAGAACTTTTAAATTCTGTATTCTAGAAAAGGCTTTGCTGAGGGAAGTAGTAAGTAGAACAAACAGTTTTAAATGGCATGGATGTTCCTTAATGCACCAATCTCATCAAAACCTAAAACTCAGAGTTAGGAGTTAAATAAAGCACATATATATATATATATATATATATATATATATATATATATATATATATATATATATATATATATATATATATATATATATATTACTTCCCTTGTGTAATTTTGCATGAACTTACTCTTCCTAACAGTTTCTAATGCATTAATTGGAAAGACGGACCTACATTTACATGTGGATTATAAGGTATTTTATTTATTTATTTTAACATATAAGTACTCATGAAAAAAAATTGGATTTCTTTTGCCTTATTTCTAATTACATGAAGGAGTTTTTAGGGTTTGGTCAGGTAGAAACAGTACCTCTGATGGGAGGGCTTGCTGAGACCGTCTCAGGATGCTAATCTACCTTTGATAACTCTCACCTGTGGCTCCAGGTAGCTGTAGTATGTGCAGCTGTCACACTGCAGAAAAGCAATCTCATCAGATAGGCCAAACTAGGAGGCAGGTAGTTGACTCTCAGTGAGTCAGGGAGATGCCTACCCAAGCATGTGAAAACGTCTGCTGCTGGAATGGGTAGACAAGAACATTCTTGTTGGAATGGTTCTGAAGGTGGCTGAAGCAGGTGCCATGGGACACTCTAACCTTGGTATTACTATATCCTGGACCATCACCAGGCATCATGATTTCTATTTTTGACTCTGGAAGCGAGAATCAGGTTGTTGAATCCATGCAACTCTTCCTGCCTCACTTAAATAAAATTCACTTCCAAGTCAAAAAACCAACAATTATTAACACACTGTACTCTGACCTCAGAATTGTGATGTCATTAGCTTTTTAAAAAAAGACAAAAAGCACGTGGATATTTTTTAAGTTTTTAAGAGGTAAAGTTCCACTATTGTGAGTGACTGATTATATAAATATAAATAACAGTAGTTGGGGATCATAGTAATAAAGGGAAGTAGACTACCCTTCATCAAGATTGTCTTCATCAAGGACTCTGAGTGGATTTGAGTGTAATCCTGGGACAGTGATCAATCTCTGGGGTTTTTAAACTTCCAAAGAGAGGACAGATTAGAATAAATAATCAAATGTATAGAGTAAGTTAGTGTCTAATACACTTAGGTTAGAGCAGTTGACCCCAATGTGGTATATGAGTAGCCACAAGATACAATACCAATGGATGTAACACTAATGGATTTCACATTTATAGAATTAATTATGCTAATTTTTTTTAATATTGGAAAATATTTTAGATCTGATATGAATCCAATTTGATCATACCAAATTATTTTCAAATATATTTCTAGTTTTCTTGCATGGATTTTATTTTATATTGTTGCTTTAATATAAATTAGCAAGAAACACACATATATATTCATATTTGTATGTCTTTATCTGTTTTGCCTTTTTCTGGTTTGGGTATCATGATCTTGCCACATATTTTATCTCTTTGTAGTTGCCCAGGAATTTTCTTTGAAGTCTCAGTTTTGTTTATATATACTGTATAGTGATTTCTGATAATTATTTTCATTTATCTTCTGTCATGATATTATTATACTTCATTCTATTTTGATAACTTACCTCTTTCTTAATCATGCTGGCTAATGTTCATTGATTTTATTAGTCTTGTTAAAAATTCTTAGTTGATCAGTTTTTATAGTTTTCATTTTCAAGTTGTTCTAGTTATCCTTCAATTATTATGTTTTTTTTCTTTTGTACTTATTTTCAGTGTTGCTAAATGTTTGTATGTTTTTATTGCTTATTTAGTTCATTGAATCTTTTCTCTATTTTGTTAATATTGTAATTCAGACATTTTCTGGTATGAGCAAATTTAACTATTTCCCTAAAACCAGGTCTAGGAGAAAACCCTATGTCATTTCATTGGAGTCCTTCCTCTAGGCTGTTTTCTATTCATTAATCAATATTCTTTGATTATTTCAATGAGTTCTGAACACAAATAAATGTAGTTATGTTTAAGAGATTCTATTTACTTTGCATATAATCAATGTACAATAATTTTTCCTACATGAAAAAAATAAAATCTTTTAAAATTGGGTGCTATATTAAAATTTAGGAGTTGTCCTATAGCAGGATTTTTATCCTTTGGTAGAAGAAAGTTATGAAGTAGGAAATCTGTTCTAGGCATGACTGGCAAGCAAATGAGTACAAGTTTTCACTCCTTCAAGAGACCAGACACTACTTTTAAAACTAAAGTTGATTCAGACACACTGGTGGGAAACTACTGCTTTAATAGAAGTTAATATAATGCAGATATGGCCTAAAGGAGCTATTCTTTTCACAAGACGTATGGAATTTCAATGCTTAGCTTTGAGGTGCCATTTTGAATTCCTTTCCTTCTCACTTTAAAGCTTTTCATGTCTGCTTTTGCTTAAAAAATTGAGGTCAAATATTTTCACACTAGATTACATTTTTTTCACCAACAAGAACCACTTTTTAGCCAAATGGTGCTTACTAATTTAATTAAAAGAACCTTGTTTTCCTTGTACATCTGTAACTATCTTAAATATAAAATTTTATTGAACTTCTTGATAAAGGAGTCACATATAAAAGGCATAGATCTAGAACTAAAAGAAACCTGAGGGGTCATCTACTCCAGTCCCCTTCATTTTACATCTGAGGAAACTGAGGCCCAGATAGGTAAAGCAATTTGTTCAATTTCACATAGAGAATAAATAGTAGTGAGGATCTGAATATTATGCTCTAACTGAATTGAGCTTTCTTTATACTATACCATGCTGCTTTTTTCTTTGAGCTTTGTTTTTTTAAGCCTTTTTGTTGTTTTTGGAATATACCTATCATAAGATGATTGGAGATAGAAACAGGAACCAGAAACTATTCCCATAGAAAATAGGTATTAATATAACACATATTTTTGTATCCATGAAGCATGTTAACTTTATCCAACCTTATATTAGAAATTATCTGAGCTGTGACTAAAATTATGCTGAATTAAGTTAGTACCTATAATCAGATCCTAAATTGCTCATTGGATTTTTTTAAGTTTGTCTTTACTTATATTCCAGTCATTCAAGGAACACATTGTTGGCAAGGGCCTTTCACTTATCTAAATGAACATAAATTGTTTTGTGTCATTAATCCTACTAGAAGAAATGAGAAAGAAAAGAATGGTTTATTTTTTGCATAGGACCCAGGATTTGGAAACAGGATGACTGATAATGACTTTCTCTTCTATAACATATCCCAAATTCAGATGAGCATTGGGTTGTATGAAAATTTCATTGTGCATTTTAAAACTTCAAAACTTGTAGTAGAATTCTATTTCAAGAGAATTAAGGTTCTTTTTTATTCAAAGAAATTATAGATACTATAAATCTGTTCTATATCACTTCATGATTTTCTCCAAATATTACAAACATTAGAAATAAAAGGAAATTAACATGATCAGTGATATAGAGCATCAATAATTACAACTACAGTTTTGGAATTCATTTAGAATTGAGTAATATAATACCAGAAAAAGAGAGTCCTTGCAAATTTAATAGTCACTATAGTAGGCAATATCAACATTGAATATGATTTTATGCTGAAAATGTATTGTCTATTCTTTGTAACAGAATTCATTTAAGATACAAAATTAGCAGTTTTCTAGTTGTTTAATGATTGGAAATTGGAATATATTAACCTCACTTTTAAATATTTTTAAATGAATATGGGTTCTTGGCTATTGAAAGGACCTTCCAAACATGGTAGAGCAAAAAGTAGCCTTCAAAGCTTTCCTCCTTCAAGGTGTCTCTTTTCATATGTAAATATCATAATAGAGAGGTTAAAGATGCAGCCATGGATATAACTTTGTTTAGTGCTTTTCTGATTATCAATATCCAGGGAAATGTAATGCAGGGAGACATATTCATCAAAGTTTGTTTACTAGTATCATGTGAAAATAGCCTGCATTGGTCTCAAATTATGGACAGATTCCAAAAAGATTGTGCAATTCCTTAAAATATTGCTGACACTGTGCTGATTGCATCAGTCACAGAATATATCAAGGTCTCCAGTATCATCCAAAGTCAGTTAACAGAGGTTGAACAAATAATCCACAGACGAAATAACACATAGATGAAGAATGTTATAACGTGCAGCTATAAAATCACTCCACTGAGTTTATAAATTAGTAAATATATCTTGTATGAACACTGTAGATAGATAACTAATTGACTATGCCCAGATTTAAAGAGAATGAAAAAAAGATCAATGAACTGCATTTGAAAATTATACAGTGCTTTCAATGATCCCATGAATTCTTTCACTAAATATCATTTTATTTAACAATGATAATACTTGATGATGATATGTGATTGCAAATCAGGGTACACCTTAATATCTGAAGATTCAACATTTTAAGGGACTAAAGGTGATGGAGAGACAGATGGTGACTATGAATAGAATGTGTTGCCTCACTGGTGATGATTTGAACACAGGAGGTGGTACTTTCCAGGAAATGTTTGATCAGAATGAGGGGCAGATTCATTATGTGGCAGTTTTATGAAAAATCACAACTTAATAGTCTATATGATTCACTCATAGGTACTCATAGATTATTAAAATACCTTTGAAAAGCCTTTAGAACATAAGGAGGATTTATGGGAGAACGTTGACAAGAATCACTTTGTCATATATGAATGATTAAGGATTTATTAAGTGTTTACTATGCTCCAGTCACCGAGGATACAAATACATGTAGGCTGAGAAAACCAAATTATTATTCATGTGAAGTCATCTACTTTTCAAATTCATACTGCATAGTTTCATTGGGTTAGAACCAATTATTATATTCTACTTAACATATTATATATAACTTCAAATAGTATGACTTCAAATAATGTGACTTCTTCATGAGATTCAATATTCACATTAAATGGGATCTAGCCATATGAACAAGCAACACTGTCACTAACTTCAAGGAGCTCCTGTTCCAATAGGTAAACATACTTAAAAATATTGAGAGGAGGAATTCAGAGAATTGAGATGTCCTAGGTAGAAATGACAGTTTTAATATGATGGAGGACCATACAGATATGGCAGCAATGTTTGGAGATAGACCAGGAATGAAGAAAATGGCCTGAGAGAGGGCATGATAAAGTGAGATGCTAACCAATCCCAGAGAATTGTATTAAAGTCAGATAATGCATTGGCTTTATAAAATCTGCTAGATTAAGGATGGAGGTTGCTGTGGGATTATCAGTATCACCACTCTTTTACATCGGCTGTTAAAGGCAAGTTTTTTTAAAAATTTAATTAGTTAATTTAGAATTTTTTTTCCCATGGTTAAAAGATTCATGTTCTTTCCCTCCCCTCCTGTAGCTGATGTGCAATTCCACTGAGTTTTACAATTGTCATTGATCCAGTCCTATTTCCATATTATTAATATTTACATTAGGGTTATGATTTAGAGTCTATATCCACATTTGTTATTTTTCTTTTCTATGTTTCTATTCCCACAGTTCTTTCTCTGAATGTGGATAGTGTTCTTTCTCATAAATCCCTCAGAATTTTCCTGGATCATTTCTTTGCTGCTAGTAGAGAAGTTCACTACATTTGATTGTGCCACAGTGTGTCTGTCTCTGTGTACAATGTTCTCCTGATGCTACTCCTTTCTCTCTTCATCAATTTCCTGGAGGTCCTTCCAGTTCACATGGAATTCCTCCAGTTTATTATTCCTTTGAGCACAATAGTATTCCATCACCAACATATACCACAATTTGTTCATCCATTCCCCAATTGAAGGGCTTCCCCTCATTTACCAATTTTTTGCCACCACAAAGAGCACAGCTATGGATATTATTGTACTAGTATTTTTCCTTATTATTTCTTTGGGGTACAAACCCAACAGTGCTATGGCTGCATCAAAGGGAAGACATTTGTTTAGCTATTGGCTATTAATGTTAACAATCATAGGATCACAATTTTAGTAGTGGAAAGGATCATGGATATCAATGTATACAACCTTATTTAATAAGGGTGGAGGACTAGATGATCTCTAATCTGTCCTTTGATATCTAGCAATCATTTTGTCAATCAACAGGAAGTATTTATTAAGCATATTATGATTACAAGAGGGTCTACTTTGGATGTTGGGGATCCATGTTCAAATAATGAAACAGCTTGTGTTCCAATAGGAGAGATGGGCAACTAAAATATATGCAGCACAAACATGAAGTGAATACATTCATATTTAGACCAAAGTGTTAGGTACAAGATAGTTTAAGAGGGAGGGCATTAGCATCTGGGACAATAAAGAAAGATTTCATAAAGAAGATGGTATTTTATGCACATCTTAAAGGAAGAAATATTGAGAGGCAGGGTAAAGAGATCAGGTGGCACAGTAAATAGAGCTCTGGGCTTCAAATCAGGAAGATTTATCTAGTCTCAGATACTCACTAAGTGTGTAACCCAAAATGACTTTGACTCAGTTTCTCACCTGTAAAATGAGTTGGAGAAGGAAATGACAATCTGTTTCATATTCTTTGCCAAGAAAATCCCAAATGGATGCATCCTAGGAACTAAGATGGATTAAGGGACACTCATCTTGCCTAAAGCCTCAAAACACGCAAAAATAGAAAACAAAATGCCTCAAAATAAAGGAAAACAGGAAGGACATCTCTCACTGGGGTGAAAAAGGAGAGTTGCCCAGTCAGTGATGCATTGGGGGATGCTTATAGAGTACAAAATGGTGCAATCCTGATCTCTCCCAAGTGACTTAGGGCAATGAAACAGCAGAGGAAGAGCAGCAATATGGTTGCAGAGGGTACAATAGAAAGATCTAGAACAGGTGGATAAGAATTAGAAGAGAGCTGAGATTGAGTTTGCTCTTAGGTTAGACAAGGTGGCAGGACCAGAGGACATCTAAGCCCTCAATGAACTCACTTGTTTAGCTCATCCTTTAAGCTGATCCTAAGAAACCTAGAAGTTCTATGGAAGGTTTATCAAAACAGAGGCTTAAAGGACACCATACATTGATGAATGGAAGGGAGAGGTGGTTTGAATTTCACCACATACTGAATCTTGCCATGCATCCAGATGTCTACATGTGTCTAGGCTATGCCAGGCTCTGATTATATCTCTGATTTTCTTTATAGTTCAATTCAGGTGACCTTCTAAAATAGATCTTTCTTAATTCTTCCAAGTGCAGTCTTTAGGCTTCTCTTCTAAAAGGTATGACTCATTGAATGTCAAATAACCTTTAAATATTAAAATGCTTTAATAGCTATGTGTAAATAGGTTCAGGAATATTGGATACCTACTATGCAATTTTTTCTTCCTCAAATTTATTTTTGCTTATATACTATATGAGAAAATCACAGAGAAAGTATATAAATGTAGTAGTTTATCCACTAATTGACATTTTCATTAAAATGAATTATTTTCATTAATTTTATTAGCATTGGAAAAGAAGATAGATTCCTTGTGACAGCAGAATCAAATTCATTTGTCCCAATTATCATTTCATAATAATGCAAGCATGCATACATAAATGCATATATATACATTAATACATTAACATACAAATAAATTTGCACATATTAAGGATTTTCAAAATGTGTGTGATAGAATAAAAAATGTTTGAATCTCTGAACAGTTTGTGTTGGAGTAGTAAAATTATTTTGGCATTGGATCAATAAGTTATTTTTTATATTTTTAAAACCAAATCCAGACTAGAATTCTATACTATTGTACTGATCAGAACTTTTGCTTCTATTGCATCAAATTGTAAAAAAGAGTTTAATGTATAAATATATTTTTGTTTGTAATAAGTACAAAGAAATATTGTCTTGGGATTTTATTTCTGTATTTCATTTATTCTTAGCCAATTCCCTGTTCTCTGTTCATTGTTTATCTATTCTCAATCTCCTCCTATGCTCTCCCTCCCTCAACCAGCAGTTACAGCTATTCTACTTTTTCCCCTTTCTTTTATTCTTTCTTTTCTTTTTTTTTCCACCAGGCATCCCTGAGGCTTATGCCTCTCTGGACTTTCCTTTGTCTCTTCCTGCTCCCTCCCCCTTCAGCAGTTTGCTTAATATGCATTCTCTTTCTTTTTCATTTTCGATATTTACTCCCTATTTTGTCTTCGAGTTCTTTCTTATTTTTACCTAAATTTTCTTTCTTTTTTATCACTTTTACATCTCTTTTCTTTTCACGTTCTATTATTTTCGATATATTTTGCTTCTTTCAAAGTTCTCTTTTGCAGTCTCTTCCACTTAGCTTCTCAGGATTATTTGTCTTTTCCTTCCTGATTGTTCAATTGTTCTTTTCTCTGTTCACTTCTGCTGCTCTCTCTGACTTCCCCATGAATACTTAAGCACCTAGCTCTTATGCCTTAGCAATAATAAAATTCGGAGTACGATTTCAGAGAAATGATCTGAGAGCACTCATTCTTACAATATTTTCTTTGATGAACTTCACAGAAATCCTCTCAAAGTATTCTGATAAGAAAATGAACTGGTTAGCCAACTATTGAAAATGATTCTATCTAATATAGATAGATGTGCATAAATATATATGTATACAGACATACAGATGGATATATACTCATGGAAATATATACATGGAGAGAGATTCTCATACACAGATATACATATGTATGTGCATTGTGTAGGATATTCTTCTTTCTATTGCTATATAGAGGAAGCTATTGCTTACTTGAGGGGCTGAAATGATATTAGTAACAGAGTTCAGCAACTGTGTTCAGACTCCCCTTTGATGGAGTTGATTTACTATTTCTGCCTTTGTCTAGGTGATCCAAGGAAATCCTAATTGAAGCCACATGTTTTGTGCATACCAGAAGCTTCTCACCTTTTATTGGTAGGTATGAACTCTGAATTTCTCTGGGTGTAGTGGGAGCAAATTGTCATCATCATTGTCAAATAAAATTTACTAGGCTTTTATAGACTCATGACACTGTTTTGGGGTCGTTACCTGAAATATTCTCCAAAATTTTCATTTATAAAAGGTGTTGCAAACACTCAGCAAACAAATGCACTGTTACTTTTTAATTCGACTTTAACTGTTTGCTTCATTAAAAACTTGAGTCCTGTCTTCATAGCACACTATCTTGGATATAGCATGAAAGTCAATGGATTGTCATAAAAATAAGGAAGCCAAAGGTCGGGGAATGTTGGATGGTTACAAGCGCAGCAATAGTTGTGAAAGTTGGTTGTTACATTGGGGGTTTCTTGATGGAAGCACTGCCTTATGTAACAAGACTAATAATGATAACATCCAGTTTCTCAGCCATCTCCAGGTTACATCTAGTAGATTGAAGGAGGGAAGATGAAACCTTCCTACATTTTTGATACCTTCTTGCCTCCCATAGCAGCCATATCTCCTGTTACTTTCTAATAATGACTTTTCCTTCTTTATGAAGAAGGCAGTTACTAAAGAAAAATTGAAACCTACTGCTAATTTATAAAAGTAACAATAACTACCAAAAATAGGGAAAAAAGGGATAAAAAGGCTCTCTTTGTACACATATAAAACCAACTACTTAAATTATTTTATTTGAACATTTAAAAATGCATATTAGTTAGGTTACCTGTGAACTAAAAAAAATCTATATACTCATGACATTAAAAATATAATTTGGGCATTAGATCTTATCAGTCTGAGATGCAATCTTGTTATGATGGTCAAAAAAGGGGATGAGGATAAACAAAAGTAATGATTAAGCAAATACATGGATCCTAAAAAGTAAGCATTTTGAAAAGTAAAATAAGGTGTTAATTTTATCCACAAGGTTAGACTACACAAATGAAACTCAAAGTTACATTTAACATAAAAAAAACTTAATGTCTGGAGATAATAAATAATGAGAACTCTAGTTCTGGTATCAAAAATGGAATTTGCAAACATTTATTTTTTCAAAAGATATTTTCTGGCATTTACCTTACTTAGGATTTCAAACAAATCTCTAAATGAGAGATATATAATAGAAAGAATTAATAGGCTAAGACAATTTTCCATCTGTTCTCTAAATGCAATGAAATAATTGTCATTCTTTAGCAATTTCATTACTTCATTACATTCAGTAGTCTGAATAACATTATTGTAGTATGTGTGTGCATACACACATGTAATATGTAAGTGTATATATTTTATCTTAATTGCAATAAAGAATTTATTAATGGGCAACAATATTTACCCAGAGGTTTTGTTTTTTGCAATTTTTGGATTGAGAGAAGGAAAGCCATGAAAAATAAAGCTCTGAGAGTTGGAATGTTTTATGTGATGTGCATTAATGAAAATTTACCTCAGAGTATGTGTATAGAAAAAAAAACACCACCACAAAATTGCCTCCAAACAATTATGATTCCCATAGACAAAAGAAACTTTAATTTAAAAAATTACATTTAAGCTAGAGATATATCTTGCTGTGGAGCTGCCCAAGTAGTTTTTCTTGACAAGCCTAGAACTTTAAAAAAATGCCATACTAAATTCAGAAATTCAGTATGATAACTTGCTAATTTATGATTCAAAATTCAAGTCCTATCTTGATTTATTTCAAAGTCATCTGACATTACTGTATTCAAACTTTAGTATTAGAATTCAGTGTTTGGTAGTAAATCAAGAAAAATTAACCTTTAACAGCTAAGAGTAGAATATCCCTTTCATGGAATTTTAAAGAATATGTATTGAAATGCTAAAGCCCACAGGGATTTCACAAAACACTGGCATTATTTATTTGATGTTACATACAAACACAGACACATATATGTATAGATAAATATAACACAAATATTTGCACCTATATCTTCATATTTCAAAGCATTCTTTTTTGGTTAATCATCCAGATATAATAGCCTTATGGTTTTAACTGAAATTTCAGAAAATGTAAGCTTCTCTGGACATTAACCTGCTATTACTAAAGAGATACTGAGTAAAATGTTAGAAACATTTGAATATATGATGCCTCAGTTTCTTCATATATTTTGCACATTGCTCTGCTATTTAAATAGTGTAATGAGGATTAATGAAGTAAAATTTCAAAATTTCTTTGAGTTTTTTTTTAAGGAAACAGACTATGTATACAAATGTGACTTATTCAATTTATTCTATTCCCTTCTAAAATATTCATTTGCAGTTATTTTTCTGATTGACAATGTTGTTTCATTAATAAGCATCTTCATTCTTTTACTGTCCATAATTGCTAATGGGTAAATCAAGTGCAAATATTTCAAGAAAATGAATCATATCCTAGACCTAAGCTATAGACACATAGTAATTATATATTTCCTTACATGTAATCAAAAACATTTTATTTTCACATTAGCCATTTTTAAAATTTAGATTATGAAAACATAAGCAACATTCTGATTTTTAAGGAAGACAATTTTAAAAATTAATCTTTATAAAAGCTTTTTCTCCCCCCAATTTTATCCTTTTTAAAAGAATAAAACATATACATTCATATTTATGGATTGTTAGACATAAAATGGGAGTTGGAGCTTTTCAAATCCAGGACTCTCATTTAACAGATGAGAAAATTTTGTCCTAGGGTGGTTAAGTGACTTTGTTTTTTCCCAAAAACACTCAACAAATTAGTGAAAGAAGAATGAAATAGGCTCAGGCCTCTTAGTGTCTAGTCTTGTATTTTTCCACACAAGAGAAAACAAAGCACTTTAAAAATAGGACTAGTTGAAAAAAATCACTTGGAGATATTGTTTGTGCATCTGGGGTTTTGCAGTGATAATAGTGTATTATCATATTTATTAAAGAATATTGAGTAATTTCAAATGGACCTGGTCCAACAGGGTTAAAATAGATGCCATATATAAACAACCTAAGCCATAATTTCTGACACTGGGTGTGCCCCACACAGTCAGTAATTCTGGTGTAACATGCCATTCACAGCCCCTATATTATATCAGAACTTTAACAAGGCATTGTTCCTCCCCCAGATTCAGAGGTGGAAATGACTATAAGGTACTTTCATGCTTTAGATGTCTTTAGCAGCAATTTGCCCTGATGGGCTAACTACAAAGCTGAAGCCATCAAAAAAAGGAGGCATATCAGAGATTTTGTTTCATAAACTCATTCTTAGTCTTAATACATTAAAAAAAAAAGAATAAAACTGGGCTTCACTGTCTGGGGATGAAAGAAATGTAAAATTAGAATTTAAAAATGATCAAGACTGAATAAAATTTGTCCAGTTCCTTTTTCTTCCTGTCTCCTTTTTGTCACTGAAATACAAATGTCATGAATGCAAGAATAAAACATCTCAGGCATTAAGATTGCATGATAGCTCATTCACATGACAATGACTGCAAAGAGAACAGGGGACATTTCTCAGAATCTAGCCATTCTTATGACCAAAGATGATAATGACAGGGAGAAATGGTGCAAAATTAACCAATTCTTACATCTTTAGGAAGCAATCTTTTGGGTTGCCTCTTACACATTATTATATTTTATATGAGACGGGAAGAGAGGGAGAGAAAAAGCTAGTAGAGGTTCAAAATCACACTGGGCTAAATTTTTCCACGGAAAAGCTTGATGTTAGTGGTCTGGACTCTGACCAGTAGATGTCACTGCAATCAACGGAAAAGTCCCCCTTGGGCTGGAAGGAATAACATTAGGCTAATGAAGTAACCCTAAACACCTAGAAAATAAAACAGAAAGCTCATCTGTGGTGAATTCTGTATGATACAGCCAAAGCACTCAGATAGTTCAAGTTTTAATTTTCCCTCAACAAAATCTGTTCAGCTCTTGCCTAGGTGACTGGAGTATTTGACAAGGTCCCCCAGAGCAGAGCCTTTATAACACTGTCCTGATCAGACTTTGTAGCTACTGTGGCTGGGCTCCCCTCCTGGATTTATTGGGCCTATTGCTCTCTTGGCATGTAGCTGGGATTACTTTTTAACCCATGCATGGGCTGCCATTCACTCTGCAATGATCTAGGATTGAACTGAATGTGAAACAGATTTCCTTAGAGGAGGTGGTGTTCTGGTGTTATTGCAACTTATTACAAGGATAAGGTTGGGGAAAAGCTGAAGATTGGGGTTCAACAGAGGAAAGGAAGGGCTGACGAGTGCTGCCATATCCCCTAGGCTTCAAGGGACTGTTGTAGCTTTATCTTGGGTCCTTTGATGAGAGACAGACAGACAGAGACAGAGACAGGAGGGAGAGGGAAAGAAAGAGAAATAGGAAGGGAGGGAAGGAGAGGGACAAAGAGAGAGGGACACAGAGACAGAGAGACAGAGAGAGAGAGACAGAGAGAGAGAGAGAGAGAGAGAGAGAGAGAGAGAGAGAGAGAGAGAGAGAGAGAGAGAGAGAGAGAGAGAGGAGAAGGAAGTTTGACCCTCAGTATTTGTGTAAATCATGGACACTAAAGCAAGCTCCAGAGACTGACTTTAGCTTCCAGTGTAACACCACAAAAATGTAAGACAGGTGACCTGAGAACCTCACAGGGGCTCCTTGGTATTACCATGATTTTGCACTGCTTCCATTGTTTTCTGTACTAATGTATCAGAAAAGACCACTAATTAGGAGAACCTATGAGGTCACTGTATCAAACCTGACCACCAATACCTGGGCAGGGCTTTTTACTGCACATTTCCAGCACTTTCCCTTTATTTTTGAGGGAAAGATGCCTAAAATAGCTGAAAGGATGAGTAAATTTTCATTATTTACATTTTTATCACCCTCTCTTGATTTTTTCAGTAAATGCCAGCTAACTGAAGTACTTAGTCTTATTAATTTGGCTTAATTATTCCCTAAATTTATAGTCTCTAAAGCTCTATTAATTGGAGATTTCCCATCATTGGCATAGGACTGTACAGCCACATTCCACCAGTAAAAAAGCACCCTTTGGCTTTGACTGAGGCTCAGTATTTCAGTCGATAGATTTAGCTTATCCTGAAGCTTGTCCTGAGAGTGTTCAGGGTTTTTCAGTGTTCCTTGAAGTACTGGTAAAGGTGACAGCCTCACAGATCTCTTTTGTTCCAGTCTAAAAAATCAGTCAGATTTCCATTAGTTCTTATGGTCCTTTTGAACACTGGGCTTTTATTTCACACTTAAAAGAGACTCTGTCAAGTAGTTTGGGCCCCAAATATATCCTGCCTACAAATGTCAGACTGGTGGGGATTAGATTTTCTATTTTAAATAGCCTTTAAATGAGCCAGCTCTCTGTTGCTAATAATTTGTGTGTGTGTGTGTGTGTGTGTGTGTGTGTGTGTGTGTGTTTAAGAGTAACTATTATTTGTGAACCTGGTAATATTTTGTGTTCTACTTTGGTGGAGTTAAGAGAAAAGGCATGTTGTTTGCATAGCAGAGGCATGTAATTTCAGAAATGCTGTTTTGAGAGAATGGAGGTTGGTGTTGGTACACATGAAAGGTAAACAAAGCAATTTGTGCTCTATTTCTAAAATTGAAAGGGGAGGATAGAGAAATGGACTTTTGTCAAAATGAAAAAGAATAGAAAAGACAGACAAACTTTAATCACCTGTAAAATGTACTAGAATATGAGAAGGGGAAACATATTTTATAAAAAGAGCACTGAACTGGAGAGTGTCACTTTAAACTTTCATTCTGGCAGAGCTTTCCATGTCTATATACCTCTTAAGATCTCCTGATCCTCTCTTTTGGAATTCTTTCAATTAGTTTTGGATCTGTCACCCTAAACTCCCTGAAATTGCTTATTCAGAGAGATTTCAATATTCCCTCTGATGACATTTTAGATTCTCAATCCATAAGGATTCTTAGAAGTTTTGAATTTACTTGTATATCCTTTAGTCCATATAAATCTGGCAATCAAGATTTCTCTGAGTTAAATTTGCTTTCTGTTGAGGATTTAAATGATATTATCCTGAAGCTTTAGCCAACCACTTCCAGTCCTAATCCTTGGCCTTCCTCACTTGTGAAAGGCTGTTCTCAGTTGTTTTGGTTCAGTTTAGCCCCCTACTTAATCTCTCTTTGACTTCTGGTAAAGTGCCATCATGTTTAAAATCTGCAATTGTAACTCTCTCCCTAAAGAAATCCAATTCACAAAGGACAAGATGACTAACATATCATCTATTTTTATTTTTAATTTACCTAAGAGCAACGGGGGAAAAGTGGCTGTCGGTCAGCTCTAGACATATCTTAACTGTCATCAGATCTAGAATGAATTTCAGTCAGAATTTTTGTCATTTCATAGCACATAAATTGCTCTTCTTAAAGTTAGAAATGGTTTGGACATCTAGGTTTATGCTAGCAGACTTTCTATGGTTGTTGTTGCTTCTGGGCTTTTAGCAGACGGGCTAGGTGCTCTTTTCCAGTGCTAAGTTTATTTTTTAAAGGTTGCAGTCCTATAAAGGTCTTTCTGGTATTGCTTATATTAGTTTCAGTTCATATTTAATTTTAGCCTCCCCCAGCCAGTACTCATCAACAGATTATGTTTCCCCCTACATAATAGGGTTTCACAGGGTTAGACCCTAACCCTTTAAAGATTTATGTATTTTCAGGCAGACATCCCTGGAAGACACAATCTATCTGGCCCTATGCATGTAGATGGCATGCAGACCATTTTTCTCCACTTCAAGAAATATTATTCAAGCCCTTTCCAGTGGGTCTGTTTGTTTGGCTGACTTACTGCAGGGAATGGCCAAAATTTTTCTAAAATTGAATCCAGATAAGACAGAATTCCTTTTGATTGGACCTTATCCCTGGGTCGATCAACACTCTTCCATCACATTGAAAGTTGGCGATTCACTGATAGCACCAGTCCCAGAGGGGAAAACCTTGGTTTTATGCTTGACTCTACTCTGTCTTTTATGAATCGTGTAAATATAAATATTAAACTGTCATATTTCCCTCTGAGAAATACAGCAGGGATAAAGTCAACAGTATCTACACAAGATGTGGAAGTGTTGATTTTGGCTTACTTTTTTGCACTCAGACTACAATAATTCCTTACTAATTGAACAGATTCAACATCTTTGAAATATATAGAATTCTAGCCTCTTTTCAGTTTATTCTACAAAATTAGTTTTCCATTATATACCATTTTAAGATTGATTTTCCCTTCTGAACTTACGAGAGATCCAGGATCATAATCTCCTGAGTAAGAAAGCCCCTCTCTATATGCCCTTTACTGTGTATTTTCACTCTCACTTTAGTTTTTTTCCATTGGGGTTCAGAATGGGCAATTGTACCATATCAAGCCACAATTACAACTTTATTTTAATGGTGAAAAGAATTTTAGGTAGGCCTTATAAAGCAAAACAAACAAAGGAAAAAAATTCCTTTCTTTGTAAGAAACAGACTTAAAAGAGCCTGACTTCCTTCCAAAGACACTCAATTGGACATAGGACTTTATTTCCAATCAAGAGTATGATAAGCCATTAGAGATATATACTACTATGATGGAAATCTTTGTGATTCCAATTCTAACTTGAGAACTACCTTAAGCTAGGCTTTTAACTAGAAATTATCTGAGTTTGGTACAAGCATCACAAAACCTGCCCAAGACAAGCTTCACAAAATGCTGATATGGGTCATATAGCATAAAATCCATCCTCAAATTAAATATGAAAGAGATAATCTATTCATGTGTATGCATGGCATGAACTAGGGAGTATGAGATTTCTAGACACTGTTACTTTTTCCATAGGGCAATAGGAACTGGAAACTCAGCTGGCAAATGGTAATTATAGAGTCTAACTCCTATGGCCAATTGGGCATCCTGGAAAGGGAATCTAGACCATACTATGGTAGGATCCCATGTTGCTGGAAGTACTCTTCAAAAGTGGCTAAAGACCAATTATTGGGTTAAGCATTATAAACTATCCTTCATTGCAGAATCTGAGTAGTCCTCTAGGCTACCAGTATTGGTTGTAAATCCCATAGGGCAAACTTTCCTTTCTCTGTTCTGTTCTCACTCTAAATTCAGAATGTTTTGAAGATTCTTGATAGTTGACAAATTTAGTGGAATATTAGACTTTGTTCCAAGATTCAAAAAAAAAAAAAAGGAGTCAATGCAAAGCTGCTTATGTTTTGTAGCTAAAATTGAGAAATTGAGATAGAAATAAAGTAACTTCTCCCATCCCCAACTTAATATTTCAATTTAATATTTATCTAGTTTTTATTACACAGAAGGTACTAGGATTATAAAGGGAAAAATAAAATAATAACAATAGTCTCTGCTCTCTTCTTCACCTATCAAATGAGGAAATGAATTAGATGATCAAATGTAATAAAAAGACAATTCATAAAGCCACTTGTAAATTTTTAGCTCTATATGAATGCCATTCTTTATTTTTGTTA
Source organism: Monodelphis domestica (assembly GCF_027887165.1). Taxonomy (NCBI): domain Eukaryota; kingdom Metazoa; phylum Chordata; class Mammalia; order Didelphimorphia; family Didelphidae; genus Monodelphis; species Monodelphis domestica. Next base: position 331,420,633 of record NC_077229.1, on the reverse strand, counting down.
TTATTGAGAACAGCATTGTTGTTGATATCTAAGGCCCAAATCTCCTTAAGAGTCCAGCTTTAGTCTCACTTCAATTAGGAAACTTTCCTTGAAAAATCTGGCTTATGCACTGCATCACATATCATCCATGTTGTTCCTTACTATTTTTCCACATTTCATCTTAATCTTTCCAACTAGATAAGTCTCCTTCACTTTAAGAATCTGGTTTTATTCAGTAGGATTTCTCTGAGCACTTGGTATAGTTCAAGGCATAAAGTCATTAATCAATACCTATTGATTGATATACGTCAAGACAATAGCAGTGTCACAAAACTGAAGCTAGAATGTAGGGCTTAAATTAGAGAATAAAACCAAATTTCATTAAAGATTTGATGAACTATTGTAGACTATTAGAAGTAGTTTGATCTCATGCTAGGCAGGCATAGGAATCAATTATTTTCCACTTAATTTACTACTTTGATTCAAACTATAAATTTAATTCTGTAACTAGTTAAAGATAGCAGATTTTAATTGCTGAGAGATTTGACCCTTCCTTGATTCATATCTAGAGGGTACTGTTGAAAAGGAGGTGGTTATTAACTTTAATGCAAGGATCCTGGACAACTCCAAGAGTTTCATAACATAAAAGACTATCTACCTCCACAGAAGGAACTGATTCAATCTGAATGCAGACTGAAGCATATCATCATCCCCTTATTTCCTCCATGAAATTTTAGCTAGTGTAAATGATGTGTCCTCTTTTCCATGATGAATGTGGAAATATGTATTGCATGATAGCACATGTATAACATGTTAACTGCTATCTTGAGGAGGGGAGGTGGGAGGGAGAGAACATGGATGGCAAAATGTCAGAAGATGATTACTAAAATATATTGTTATGTAAAAATTGTATATAACAAAAAAGGAAAAAAGGGGTGTAACACCTCTCATCTCCTCAAATCTAAGAGATAGCATGATCTAGTGAAAAGACAGGTTTAAGAGGAAAGAAACTTGAATTTAAAGCCTCTATCAGACACTTAGGGGCTTTGTGACTGAGTAAGTAACTTAAACTTTCATAGCCATAGTTTACACTTTTGCCACAGTGGGATAATAATAAACACACTATCTTCTTTGCCTTGATTTTGTTTAAAAAAAACACAAAAAAATATAGTTCTTCTATTTTAGGACAATCAATTTGTGTGAACTATCATCATTATGGGTAAGCAGCTTCACTGATAGAAGGTTCTAGGCTGCTTTTAAAGCACAGTCTAGTTAGGATATGCATCTAGAAGATTCTAATGAGAAATTAAATAATCACATATGACCTAATTAGACCAGAAGTAGTAGGAAGGACTTTTCAAAGACACAATCTTTTAATGACTCTCTTGTTTATTCTCTCCCTTTTCTTGGCTCCTCTGCTGGATTATTTCCAGCAGGCAAAAGAAATGCTCTTTGCCTTTCTCTTTGAGCTCATCATGATAAGTGAAGGATAGAGTAGCAGTATTTTCCTTCCTCTTTCCACTCCCTGATATTTTTTTTTTTCTTGGCTCTGGGAGGCATCTATGATTTTCTGTTAAGGTAGAGACCTTGGATCTAGGAAAGGCCATTTAATTTCTACTGAAAATACTTATATATCTTGTATTTTTGGAGCTGCTCTAGTATTACATGGTTATTTTATAGAAGTAATTTATAACTGGTTTTTGTATCTATATAAAACCAGAAACATTTTATCAGTAGTTTTTATTTCTTAAAATCTCTGTCTCTTTCCTTCCTTCCTTCCTTCCTTCCTTCCTTCCTTCCTTCCTTCCTTCCTTCCTTTCTTTCTTTCTTTCTTTCTTTCTTTCTTTCTTTCTTTCTTTCTTTCTTTCTTTCTTTCTTTCTTTCTTTCTTTCTTTCTTTCTTTCTTTCTTTCTTCCTTCCTTCCTTCCTTCCTTCCTTCCTCTCTCTCTCTCTCTCTCTCTCTCTCTCTCTCTCTCTCTCTCTCTCTCTCTCTCTCTCTCTCTCTCATCCTTTCTATGTCTCTGTCTCCCTCCCTCAGTCATATAATCCAAAACTTCAAGTTTCTGTGATTTTTGTCAGCACGAGGCGTATTCCTTCTACTAATGCAAGTGGAAATCCCTTTGGGATTTTATAGGTAGCACATCACATATTTATGCCTGCTTTCATGACAGGGATACAATCCATCACTAGGCCCATATTCAAATATGGTCCAATTTGTCAGGACCATGCCTTGGAGAAAGAACCTAGCTATCTCTCTGGCATGATGAATAGATTTCAGTTGAAGTCTCAATTCGATTCAATTCATTCAACACATATTAATTGTCTATTTATTTTCAAAATGTTGTTAGGTGTCACAGATTTCAAAGGCAAAAATGAAATTGTCCCTGTCCTCAAGGAGAATAGATTCTATGGGGATAAAGAATGGTAATGTGAATTCAGCATATATACAAGTTACTTAATTGAAAACATAAGACAAACTAATATGAAGTAATTTAAAGTAAATGGAAGACCTCATTTTGGATTTGACACCTGAGCCATGCTTCCTAGAAAGTAGTGGATTCCAGTAGGTAGATCAAGTAGTAAGAGAATAGTAAACACTTTAGAGATGGGGGCATTTTTACATAAAAACAGTGATATAGGTGAAAGACAGTTTTATACCAGGAGCTGCTAGGAGGATTCTTCAACAACAAATTAATCAATCAACAACCATCTGTTGACTACTCACTATATTCTAGATACTAGGGATACAAAAAGAAATGGTCTTTTGGTCCTCAAAATATTGGCACACTCTAAGGTAGAGACTTAGTGCATGGAAAATCTTTGCATATTAGATAAATACAAAGTGGTTTATGATATGTGGGACTAGAAACTCAGGAGGGAAGTACTAGTGTAGGAGGTAACATTTCAAATTGAGCTTTCAAGTAAACCAAGGTTTTCTTGGCTGCAGGTGAATATGGAGTTCATTTCAGCCAAAGGGGGATGTTCTTGCAAAAGGACTGAAGCTGGAGGTGGGATGTCCTGTCTGAAGAGAAAGTGGGTCAGTTTGCCAGGACTGAAGATTATATAAAAGGAATCAATAAGGTTGTGAAGGGCTTTAAATTCCAGACATTGTAGTTTGCATTTGATACTAGAGGTAACAGGGAGCCACTGGAGTTTGGAGGAGCAAGGGAATGACTTCAGAGATCACACCTGTGCTTTAGGAACATCACTGTGGCAGCTGGGTGGAATGGATCAGAGAAGGGTCAGGCTAGAGAAATTGAGCCAAGTTGCTTGTTGATTCAGAGGAGTTCAGCCCACCATACACCCTAATGTCCACTGCCTAAGCTGAGCTGAAAAGCCAAACCATCGACTGCAAAAAGGAGAGGTAGATTATTTGTGCTTCTGAAATCCTCAGGAAATAATGGAGTTAGCAAATGAGAAGAAAGACAGCATAGTTTTAGAGAAAGGAAAATAGCTTTAAGCAATGTAGAATAGGAAAGTTTTGCCTACTCAAGTTATAGGCAGCAGAAGCCAATGCTATATGCCCTACTACTTATTAAATTGGCCTCAGTTCCACAGATACTTCTTAAGTGTCAGTGAAATCTAGAAGTCCCCAAACTCGCAGCTTAGAAAGATTTAGTGATTCCCCAGTTTTGTTTAGCCGGGAGGTGAAAGCCTCAGGTTTGAGCCTGTTTCTGTGAGAATCCACAATCCTCTTCAGATGGAGGCTAAACCCAAGGGGAAGTTGAGTCACTCTATAATTAGCCCTCATCTGAAGTGGATTGTGGATTCTCACAGAAACAGGCTCAAACCTGAGGCTTTCACCTCCCGGCTAAACAAAACTGGGGAATCACTAAATCTTTCTAAGCTGCGAGTTTGGGGACTTCTAGATTCCAGGTTGACATAAGCAACTACTATTTCTGAGACCTGTTCTGGAAGGCACCTTAATCTGCATCTGGTTATCTGTAATTCACACTTTTCCATCCCATTTTTCCGACCTCAGGATTCCTACTTGAATCTCCTGTTGTGTGGAAAAAGATAAGCAGAGTGAAAATATCACTGTTTTTGAAATCTGCATTTTCTTTGCCTCTACTTTCAATAACAGGGAACTTGATTCATGACAACATCTGATCATTATAAGGAATTTGATGAAGTTACGAATATCCTAAGGGCTCTAAAACACAAAATGACTCTGGCGGACCATCTGATGGGCAAATCAGGGATTATTTCTTTTGCCCTTGTCTGTGATGAAAATTTGTTATATAACCTCTAGAAACTTGCTACTTTCTTCCACTTCAATTTCTCATCTTTAAATGTAGTAGTACTTAGAGTTTAATAAGATTACTGTGAAATAATGAGTGGATATATAAACCACCTTTATTGTCACCATTGTATTTGATATTTACAAAAATACCCCTTTTCTCCTCATGGTTCCCTTGTGGGCAATAGCATGGGAAAAATCAAATTGTTATTCTGGAGCCACAGAGACCACAATTCAAGTCTTACCTCCAGTATTGATCTGCATGAACCAGGAAAGCTCACATGAACTCTCTGATCCTCATTTCTGTCATTTCTCAAATGGAGTGAGACTAGATGGTCTTTGAGGTCCATTCTAGATGGGTAATTCCATGATAAACAATAGATAGCAATTTTTTTCCTTCCTTCCTTGAATTCAGATCAGTGCAATTCAACAGGTACTTAATAAAGCCTTGGTTATACAAAGAAAGCAAAAAAAAACAACAGTCAATAAAGCCATTGCTCTTAAGAAGTTTTAGCATCTTTTAGGGAGATACAATGATGTAGGGGTTACTGAGAGTAGATGCAGATCAGTTAAAATGGGGAAAGATGTGTTTAAAAGAGTAAATGACTAAGCCAGAAGAATTAATCAGCAAAGAGTAGTCTTAGCTCTACCCTGTGCCAATTGGTTTCTTGTAGTAAAATAAAGGATACAGAGAGACTCTGTGACAGCCATCCCCACTTGAAAATGTTAATACCAGCATTGCCTGAAATGAAAAGTAATTGGGCAAGGCAGGATTCCAGCATGACAATGTTAAAATTAGATCCCACTTCAAAAAGGATTTTTTAATTGAGAAGCACCCAAAATACAAAGACCTTACTTCCCAACTAACACAGAACAATTATGTTAATCAGTATGGTCCCCATGCAATCTTTGGGTGGATCTAAAGTAAGTAGTTGTTATTTTGGCCTGAGTTTCCAACCCCACTCATTTTGCTAAATTGCATTTCTTTAGAAGTGAGGGTCTGATAGGGTACAAGTGTTACTAATTCTATTGAATCCCCTCCCCTCTTTTTTTCTTTCATACTAAAGATCAAACCCTTAACCACTTTCTATTTTTAAATGATTGTTTCTATAAACAAAATGAGGCCTCTGAATAAACCACCTCATGAAGATTAGGATTTCCTGAATGACAACCTTGAACCTTCAATTTATTACAAGCCACAATATTAAATTATGCAAATTAAATCAAGGCTTGGAAATGTATCTAATTTTATATTTGTTTTGAGTAGTTTTGAAAAATCTACAAGAATGATCTCAGGGTTTATGGGATTAACTCTTCAATATAGGCTTAATTACTTGAGGAAGGCTAGGCTATAGGTGATTACTTTTGGTAAGACAGTGAGCTTCAGGAGCTCCTAATCCATTTTTTTTTTTTACAGATGACTTTACAAATGTCTTTCTTCAACAGATAATTGGTTTGTGTCTATAAGCAAGTAGTTATAAAGAGGAATAGTGTACTATTAACAACCATATTGAAAGAAGGCTCAAAATCATTGAAAATAAGAGATGAATATCAGAACATCATTCTGCCTTTATATCACCCACAACAAGTAAGGAGTGACCAATGACAGAAAAGTTAAGGAATATAATGAATATGAAGAAGCTTGGAAAAACCTGTATGAATTGGTGGAAAATGATGTAGCCATCAGGAAAACAATATAAACAATGACTATAGAATCATAAATATAAAGCATAGCAACTATAAAAGAATTAAAATTGGATGCTGGAGATTTATAATGACTGAAAATAGCCTCAAAGAAGATATATGGGCGCCATTGGTTATGGGACATAGGGTACAATGCCAGTCCCGTTATGTTGGTTAGTTTTGCTAAACCTTTTCTATTAAAAAAAACAAAAACATAAGAGATGGCTTCTTTGGTGGGAGCAAGTGGAAGTAATACAGTGAGAAGTCCAGGTGATGTAAAAACAAAATATATCATTATAAAAGAAATGACATAACAAGGAACTTAAACAGCCACTATAGGCATAGCATTTTCCTGGGTATTGTCAGAAATATTGGCTCTCATTAGAATCTGCCAAAGAAGGAAAAATAATTGTTTATGATGCAGACCAGTAACCAAAACCCCTCAGTATTTTTATGGGATTCCCAATTTTAGCACTTTCTCTATTGACTTTGTTTCTTTACATTTTTTTCAAATATATTCTTATTCAGGAGATAGCTAGTGTTACTGTGGATGGTCCTAGAATCCAGAAGAAGTTCAAATCTAGCTGCAGACCCTTAGTTGTGCCCTAGGCAAGCTACTTAACCTCTGTTTGCTTTGCATTCCTTAACAAGAAAATGGGGAAAATAATAACATCCACCTTGTAGGGTTATTGTGAGGATCAAAAAAAGATAATATTTATTAAAAGAAAAAAATCATTTAACACAGTGACTGGAACATAGGTACTATGTATCTTTTTCCTTATCTTATTTTTTGTCCCTTTTCAAGCCACCAAACTGCCTTTATGGCTTTTTTTTTTGTTCTCATCTAGTTATTTTGTTTGCTTGTTTTAGTCTAATATTCCTTTTAGAACATTTATGGAAACGTGGACTCTATTCCTGATGTTCTGGTTCTGAGAAGTTAGCTTTTGCCTTAAATTCTAGGAACCCAGCCTCCATGACACTTGATCACTATCTCCTTGTCATACCTCTGCTAGGATACTTTTTATGTCCTTTGTAACACTCCTTTTTTTTTATCTTTTTAGTATTTTTGTTTTCAGTTAAAATATTGTATTTGTTTAAAGAAACCAAAATATACTTTCTTCCTTTCTTATTCTAATTGTCCTTCTAATTGAGAAGACAAGAGAAATAAAATTCATTACAAACACATTCAAACAAAACAAATTTACACGTTGATCATGTCCAAAAATATCTGTATCATTCATCAGATGAATGCATTCTGAGTCTTCCATCTCTCTATCAGAAGGTGTAATCATCATTTGTCCTCTCAAATCCTGGTTGGTCATTGTGATTATAAGAGTTCAGCATAATAGTATTCCATTACATTTATATATCATAACTTATTCCCCCACTTACTAATTTATGGGAACCTCCTCTGATTTCCATCATTTTCCACCACTTGAAAAAGAGCTATAAATATTTTTAATATCCTTAGACTTCATTTTGCTTAAGTCTAATCCCTAATTTAAACTACCCACTCATTCATTCCCTCTTGTCCTTCTCTACTTTTCCTTTTATTTCCTCATTTAATGAAATATATTTCTATATCCAACTCTGTGTGTATTCTTCCTTCTTACAATCAGTTCAGATGAAAATGAAGTTCAAGTTTTTTTAACTAGTCCTTCCATCCCCTCTTCACCTTGTTTATATAGATATCCACTTGTGCATCTTGATAATGTGAAATAATTTCCCCCAATCTATCTATCCCTTTCCTGTCCACTGTATTCATTTTCCTCTCATTTTTCCATTTTCTTAAGGTCATCAAGACATAATTGAACCACTCACAAATATTGCCCAAATTAGAATCCCTTTATGAATCATGATGAAGATATTTTACAAAGGTGATATGTGATGCATCTCCCATGTTTGAGTGTAAGCAGTTTACACTTGTTTAGTCCTTTATCATTGTTCATTCATGCTTACCTTTTTATATTTCTCTTCACTCCTATGTTTGAACTTATGAATTTCTCTAGAACTCTCATAGGAATGCTTGGAAGTCCACTCTTTTATTAAAGATTCATTATTTTCCCTATTATATCATACTCGGTTTTGCCAGGTAAGGTATTCATGGCTGTCAGCTTGTATTCTTTGCCTTTTGGAATATCATATTTCTAGTTCTTCAATGTTTTATAATGATGGTTTCTAAGTCAGGTATGATCCTCACTGTGACTCAGTACTTTAAATCTTTCTGACTGTTTATAGCATTTTATCTTTGACTTTGAAGTTCTAGATTTTAGTTATGATGTTCTTAGGAGTTTTCATTTTGAGGTTTCTTTTAAAAGGTGACTAGTAGATTCCATTTCCACTTTGCTTTTCTTGTTCTGAGAAATTTGGATAATTTTCTTTGCTATGACACATGTTTCTGTCTCTTTTTTTTTCCTTTTCTACCTTTTACCTTTGTTGTTCCTTGTAGCCTCATGGATTCTCCAGCTTTTATTTGGTCAATTCTAATTTTCAGGGACATTATTATTGAATAAGTTTTTAAATCTCTTGTATGGAGCTGTTAATTTCCTTTCCAATTCTTTTTTTCATAGCTCTCATTTCTTTTCCATTTTTTCTCTTTTAACAAACTCATTTAATTGATAAGAACATTTTTACTTAAAAAGCAATTAAAACAAAATGCTGCTTCAACTTTTCCAGGAATTTTAGTTGAATTTAAACCTACGTAGTGTTGTTCATAAAGGTGTTGCTATTAGATATTTTAAAGCCATTCTGTATCTTATATATCCCTGTTATTTGAGGGACACTTTCTTTTTTCTTTGTCCATTTGTTCAGCTTACTACCTGGCTTTTGAACTAATTATGATGCTTGTCTTTGCCACTTTTTGAGGGAAGGTCTGAGTTGGTCCTATTGTGGCTTTCCTGTGGTATTAAAATGTTATATTATTATAGGATCTCAGAGACAGTCAAGAACTTCATAAACTCCTAGTAATCCCCAAAATGCTCTCATTTAGAGCAAAGTCTGATTGTTGCACCTCTGGTCTAAATTTTATAAATACCTGACCATATTTGAGTCTGTGCAAAAGTAGACAGCTTCTAGATCCTACCCTCTTAGCCAGCTTGAAAACTCTTTTGCTTCAAAGTGTCAAAATTGTAGGTTTTCCTTCATTCTCCAATTTCTGTTGTTATTTTTCCTCTATAGGCTTGACTAGGTAATGGTAGTCAGTTACACCTCTACTGCTTTTGGATAATGAAATTTCTCTTTTCTCAATACACTGACCAGAATCTCCCTGCTGGGGAAAATCACCCTTGTGCCCAAACCCCTTTCTCATTCTACTCTTGACTTGGGACCTGGAAGTGGGTATTGGGAGGAAAAGCTTCCAGTTAGCACCTGTCTTTTTTATAACACTCCACTATGGACTTGATGGAACCCTGATATGATCTAAGACCTCATCTGTCCTGGTACACAATCTTTCCCTGGACTCTAGAGTAATTCCATCCATGGTATTTTTCTGTCCTTATTCTGTTGCCAGTGTTCACAGACCTATCTGTCTGTGATGAGTTGGACCTATGATTCACTGTGACTCTTCCTGGATTTTCATCATTGTCTGTTGAATTTTCTAAATCCATTTGGAGGAATTATTTAGAGGGAACCATTGCTCTCAGAATGATAGGAAGAAGTAATTCCTATCTTTTTGCACAACCTCCATATTTATAGAGGTGAGAAAGTAGGACCAGAGAGGTTAAGCTAATGTTAATCAGATTGTAAATGTATATTGAGAATCTGAACCCAATTCTACTGTCTCGAAATCCAAAAATTCACTGTACTACCACAATTAAGTACTTTAAGAAAAAGGTGTGTCATATAATGTTTCATACACAGTAGGTCATAGAATCCTAAATCAGAAAATCTATAGGTTGAATGAAACATCGGAGGGCATCAAGGCAATGTACACATTAGCAAGAATCCCTTATAACATTCCCAACCAGCAAGCAAAAATGATCTATTAAGCAGCTACTATTTTTAAGGACTGAGACTACAAATACAAAAGAGAATATAAATAAACACTATTAAAAATTAGATAGATTAGGAAAGGTTTCCTGTAGAAGTAGGCCCAGGAAATGAGCTGTGAAGGAGGATAAGGAATTCTAAGAGGTGAAAATGATGAGAGTAAATTCATTGAAATCATGAGGGAAGACAAGCTTCAAGATGAAACATTGGTCAACGTGGGCAGATTGGACAACATGGTAGAGAAGATGACAGGATGACAGGAGAAAAGGACTACAAATTTATTAATTAGGAGAATGTATATAACCCTGGAGAACCCACTTTCACTTGAATGACAGAGTTCAAAGTCAGATTTTAAGGGCTTAAGAAGTGAATTGCAGAAGTGGAGATGAAGGTAAATGTACAGATTTTTCTAATTTGTTTGAAAATGAAGACATATATTATCAATATACATAAAGGAATATATATGTACATATGTATACACATACATATTATATACACATACATATACATATACACACAAATGAAAACTGGAAGGGATGACAAGGTCAAGTGAAGGTTTTTTGTTTATTTGTTTGCTATTAAAGAATGATAGAGATTGTGTCTTATAGTAGCAAAAGAAGAGTTTTGCAATGGTTTTTCTTATATGATATCATCTAAACCACCTGGATTCTGGTATAACCAAAAATTAATCCATTTTGCTTTTCTTCAACATAATTGGTTCTTAACAATGTAACTTTTATTATGTGTAGGGGTAAGAGGATTTTTAACAACTGGATTTAATAGGTTTCCATTCATTGTCTGGGGATACTATTCTGTCCCCAAGAAGAGAATGGAAAGGATTGTAGTCTCCTACAGAAAACCCTGATACAGTCACCTTTTTTAACACCAGCAAATAACTTCTTATATTTTTCCAGTGTGTGGCAAATTTCATAAGAGAATTTTGCGGACAGTCTGTGACTCCTCCATTTGTGGTGAAATGTTTGTTGCTCTTGCAATTTGCACTGATTGCTTAAGAAAAGAAGGGTTTGTTTTGAGAGGACTGCTTTGAGTTTAGTGGGTTCTGTGCATAGTTAGTGGCAATGCCTTTATTTTGTGGTGGTGGTCCAGATTGTGTTTCTTGGAGACATTTATTCATTCTTACAAATTACACATGTTGAAGGAAGACTGTCTTTATCCATGGATTTTAAAGCAAAGCTGCCCTCTTTTTGACTCGAATGAAAAGCTTGATAAGCTGAGATTAGTTTACCTAGTTTAACACCATCAAATCAAGAGAAATAAATGATGGTATCAGTGAAAAATGTAGACCTGATTTTCCAGAATACTAATTTCTAACAGTAAAATATCGTGATAATTTAAATTATTTTTCTCCTTAAATTGAGTGCTGTTTTTTTAAGGCTTATAAGTTGTTAAAATCTAGACCTGGTGAAACATTTTTCTGCTTTGTTTTGTACTAATCTGAATTCAAACATACTTCAATTCATCCCTTGTTCATTAAGCACTGATTATGTTCAGTACAACTTTCTCATTCTATAAATGCTTACCTGCTCTTGTGGGGGGGTTGTCATTAAGGAGTTTCCCACATCAATGAAATCACTGGTCAAGTCCCTATCTGAAAGTTCTAATTTTAATAAACTGTTAGGTAACAGAGGTACAAACATCAAACAAATCAAACAGTGTACAGCGTCTGTACTTGAGGAGCAAGCTTATATTCTTCCTACGGTTGGAACTTGGAGTGAACTCTGAACATAAATAACTTTAACAAAAGTTGGAATGCAATTAGATGGAGAGGACAGATTGAATAGAATATGAAGATGCTTGATTTGAGAAGAAAAGTCTTCAGACTTAGATGAGAGAAATGGAGAAAATTTCATGGAGGTCTTGGGACTTGGATTAGATCTTTCTTAAAGAGTTTTACAGCAGGTAGAAATGTGCAAGGGGGCATTTCTTGCATAGGGAATAGGACAAAGAAGGGCATAGATAGCATAATGACAGTGCAAAAATATATCAACAACAAGATCTAGTCTAATACTTGACTGGAGAATAAAATACAGGAAGGAAAGTAGTATGAAAAAATTTGAAAGGCAGAGTAGAATCTCTTGGAGATTCTGAATAGTCAATTAAAGAATTTTCACATTAAGTGGAATAAAAACAGGAGGATTTATTAAATGGATGAACACAGAGATGAGCAAATCTGTGTATAAAGAATATGCATTTGAGGGGAAAGAGTATGAAACCTTGAAGAAAAACAAGGAGCTTATTTTGTTCTATAGGTAGTAAATAAGAGTTTGTGTCAGTATGATGACAGTGGGATCCAGATGAATTTTGGATAGGGGGACTGTGTCATTTCTCATGGTCTATACTCCTTTGTATTTCTCCATCATGTCTATGGGAGTCTTTTAGCCTTGATACTCACCATGTCATGACTCTCTAACCCTCTGGGGAGAAGTGAAGAGATTCTTCACAAATCCCTATTTAAAGAGGGTGCCAGGGCCATTCATCTCTTTGTTTCTCACCTGGGTACACTACTTTGGATTTCTCCATCATGCCCCACTCTTACCCAATCTAATCCTTTCAGTTTCTTTTTGTTTGGTTCATTCCCCCATTAGATCATAGGCCTATTGAAGGCAAGGAATATCTCTCTTTTTCATATTTATGTCCCTAACACTTAGCACAGTGCCTGGAATATAGTAGATACATAATAAATATTGACTGACTACTGCTGAGTTGTAACTGATAAGACTTAGTAAGTGGTTGGATATAGGAGTTGAGGGTGACAGAAACATCAAATATTTTATTATTACTTTAAACATTTAAACACTTAGTGAATTATGGCTGGTTGTTGTCCTTTCTTTGTATTTGAAAAGAACCAAAATGTTATGAATATGATATCTTTTGACACATGCATAAGCTGGATTTAAGAGTGGTAGTGTTGTACAAAATCATCAGCCTCAATCTTCTAGTGTCATTGAAATTCTAGCAGCAAGACAAAAATCAATACAACTGGTGATACTGGTGATGGTCCAGGATGCAGTGGATGACCTTATCTTCTTTAGTGTCTAACCAAACTCCACAACATCTGCTTCCACCATCTGTGTGGCCATTGAACCACATTGTTCTCATCTAATCATTCTGCCAGGGGAAGTCTTGGCATACCTGCAGTTTGACACCCTCCCCCCACACCTAATTCACTGATGGGCTTGAGCTCTGTGAAGTCCCCCCAACCTGTTTAGCCTACTTGCTGAGGTATACCAGCATGTGTATAGCACCAGCTTCTTGGTGACAGATGGACACCAACAGAGAAAAGCAGCACTGAAGTGAGTGCTTAGTAAGTCCTCACATCAGAGATACTAGTCCTCCCTAAACATCACATACACCATTAATAGAAATTCTAAGGTAAGAAGAAACATGTTTTGGGAGCATACTGTTAAGTTCAGATTTTTGGAATTGATTTTAAAGCTTCAGTAAGAGGCATCATTAAGATAATGGAGAACAAGCTAGATAAGAGTTTGTACAAACATTTCAGAGGCTTATAAAAGGTAATAATGATAGGCTGCATGACTGGCACTGGAGTAACAATCATGATAATTTGGGAGATGTTCATTACTAGGTTGGCAGCAAGTTGATTAATGCTTTAGCCACAACCACTTTTGGAGTTGTGCTACTCAGACACAGCAGATCTGTAAACTCTACCAGTAGGAGTATCCTCATGGATAAAATTTCCAATATTATTTTTAGGAAGCATCACTTTGGCTAAACAACCTATGAACAAGAATCTCCTCTTTAAGTTTATCAGGAAGTAATTAGTTAGATTTTTATTTAAAGAACAACAGTGATGTGGGTAGCTGGTGGCTCAGTGAATTGAGAACCAGGCTCAGAGAAAGGAGGTCCTGGTTTCAAATCGGGCCTCAGTCACTTCCTAGCTGTGTTACCTTGGGCAAGTCACTTAATCTTCATTGCCTAGGCATTCCCATTCCTCTGCCTTGGAACTAATATATGGTATTGATTCTAAGTCAAAAGGTGAGGGTTTAAAAAAAGAACAATGAAACAATCTAAGTCAAACTTTTCCCTTGTATTGAGCCAAAATCTGCCTCAATTACTTAAAACATTGCTGCAAGCCCTACTCTACTAATCCAGTAGATGTCTAGCTCCTCTTTTGTATGACATCCCTTAAAATACATAAGAAGGCTGTCAAGTCCTCCTCAAAGTCTTCTTTTTACAGACTAAATGCTTCTACTTTGTTCCATCAACTGACCATTGTATGGTGCCAAAATCTCAAGACATCTCACCATCATAGAACAATAGGAAATTCTAGTGGGACATTCGTGCAAAACAGTTCAATAAGCAGTTGGAAGTACAGGTCTGGGAATCAGAAGAGATGTCATAGATAAGTGCTTAGGAGTCAGACATTTAGAGGTGATCATCAAAGTTATGAGCTTGATGTAATTGACAAAGGGAATAATGAAGAGAGATACTAGAAATGAGTAATGACAGAATTTTGGAGAACAACTTGAAACATTAAGAGGTCTATTTATTAAAGTTCTACACAAACATGTTGTTTTGTTAAATTGAAATATTGTCATATTAAGGAATCAGGTAAAGGAAGCAGAACCATCAAAAGAGAATAAAGGATAATTAGAGAACTTAGGTAGAGTCCAACATATGCCACACACTGCACTGGGTTCTTTATGCAAATATTATCTTATTTGAGTAAAATGATGTTGTTAAAACAATTGTGATAGATTTATAAGATCACATATTCAAAACTAGAAGGGATGTTAAAGACCATCTAGACCAAATCCTGAGTTTAAAGAGAAAAAGAGAAACTGCATCCTAGAAAGTTGAAATCCAGACAACAAGCACTCTTTAAGCACCTACCATTACCCCGGTACTTTACTAGACGATTTGTCAAAAGCCATAGAGATAAGAGAAATAATGTAAGATTTTATTCCAGGACCCATAAATATATATATGTAAATGATATTTTTAGTGTACCAAACTAGAATTAAAAGAAGTAACATGGCATTATAGAAAAAAAAAACACTGAAGTGGTATAAAGGGTGAATATTATTGTTGAGACTGAAAAAAATCTAAATTTAAATGGTCACCAAGGGAAATCCCAACAAATAAAATATCCAAGTCAGCTGCCAAGTTTTTATGGTGATTTAATTACAACAGGAGGAAGAAAATATTAGAGGGAGAGAGAGAGAGAGGGAGAGAATGAAAGGAGTTTAACTCAGAACCACTCTGGCTCAGGCTGAGCCAAAATGGATGTTAAGGCCTTGGAAAGCCAAGGCAAAGAAAGGGGTCAGTCCTTATCACTCACGTGACCATTCTGAAGGAAAGTTATCTGTGGGGCTCCTCCAAGCTCAAGCTCCAGGATCGAACTGCCCTCTACCCTCTCTACAGGAAGTCATGAGAACTCCAGAAGCTGTTCTCTACCTCACTTCCTGCATCTCACATGTGCCAATGGTGGCTCAAGCTTGACTTAGGACCACCCAGAGGTCTGTCCTTTTTTTGCACATGTCTGTTGAAGGCCATCTCTTCAGATAATTAAATCTTGAGTTTAATGTAGACCTTTCTAATCTTGTTAAACCAAGAAGGGAGGAGAAATGTAGTTTCCAAGACCTGATTCTTATATTCCAAATATCTCTACTGTTATTAATCAGGAAATAGCTAAATCAGATCTTCTAAAGAATGGTCTGATTAGGGTGGAATAGTTTTGAAATCCACAGTAGGAATCATAAATGAATTGAATCAGATCACTAATGATCATCAGATGTCATCTAATCTAACTTCATTCTTCTGTCTCCCATTTTCCACATGAAGAAACAGGCTTAAAGAGTTGAATTTCCTTTCCTGTTCATATACAAGAGGGATTGAACCTTGCTCTCCTGACCTCTCGCTCTGCGACAAATATAATTTTTGTTTGATCATTCGTTTTTTCCCCCTCAATGGCCTTTCATCTTTTTATTTTTCAATAACTTCAAGTAGAATTAAATCCTTGCTTGCTTTTGGGGAGAAAGAGAGTGCATGAGAGAGAGAGAGAGAGAGAGAGAGAGAGAGAGAGAGAGAGAGAGAGAGAGAGAGAAAGAGTGCATGAAAGAGACAGAGAGAGAGAGAGACAGAGACAGAGACACTGACAGAGAGACAGAGAGTTGGTTCAGGGAGTAATGGTAAAATAGCAGGTATTTAAACAACATTTAAATGTCAAATGGAGAAAGAGGCCAACAAAATCCATTTTAAGAATGCTGCTTGATTGTTTCTTTCCATACAGAGGAAATGCCAATCACCCCACATTCACATTACTAATGCCTATTAACTTAGTGACCTATACTAGTTGATGAATTTTACCTTTGGGAAAACTGAAATTAACCCTAATGTGAATGTTAACTTGGAAATGACAAAAAAAAAAGATAAACAGGACTTGGATTTGCAGCCACCCTAGTATATATGGTAGTCAGGAGTGTTAGAATTTAATTCAAGCAAAATCATTGACTTGGAATCATGTGATTAATACATATTTGATGAATAGAATAGAATATTAGATATGGAGTGAACTTTAGCAATTATCTATCTCATCTCACATCCTCATGTTACAAATAAGGGAAAATAGGGGATTAGAGAAACAATGTGGATTCTCAGGGCTATTCAGTGACTTAATGTTAGTACCATATCCCAGGTCTCTTGACTCATAATCTTTCCATTGATACCTGCTATTTATGATATTAATATAGGTGGTTACATCTACTTCTTTAAAATTATTTATTTATTCATTTTTGACATTCCTTTTTAAAATAAAAAGTTGAGTTCAGAATTTTGGTTCTGAATGGTCTTTAACTGAACATAGCATAACAGTATAGTTTCAACCACAGAAGAATAGGAAATTCTGGGGTATAGCAAATTTCAATAAGCAGTATGAATATGTCTGGAAATCAGAAGAGATGTCAGAGATGAAACTATATACTCAGGAGTCAATCATTTAAAGGTGAATACCAAAGTCATGAGATTGATGAAACTGACAAATTTCCTTCCCTTTAGTCCCTCCTCCACCCATTGAGAAGGCAAAGAATGTGATATCAATTACGCATCTACATGGGCTTTTAACACATGGCATTTGACATTGCTAATATTGATGAAGATCTGCACAAAAAGGCTTCTTCTGGCTTAGAACATTTACACAAATTTACAACTTGAAAGATGACAAGGGGAACATGGATTTAAATCTCATCTCTGCCATTTATTATATATGTGACCTTGAGTATTTGTATAACCCCTTTGGCCCTCAGTTCTTCCTATGCAAAATGACCAGTTTGAATTAGATGGCTTCTAAGGAATCATCTAGCTCTAAATGTATTTTATTATCTCATGAGTTGGCACTTACCAAGATTACTAAAACTGGATATGATTTCAGTAATTACTGATCTAAGGTATCATGTAAGGGCCTATTTTCTTCTACAATATTGATATATCGTTGCATTCTTCTTCAACCATTATATCTAGAGATTACCATTGCATGCTGAATCAATTCCTCCTAAAAATAACAAATCCTTTTCTTTGCTCTGCCATATTTCCTAATCCGAAATCAAACTCAGGATTATTTCACCCCAGATCTTCATTTAAACAAAGGGCTAGTAATAAAAAATCAAGAGAGTTAAATTATTTTAAATAGTTTAATTCCATGAATGATTAACAACAGTGTAACATCTATTTATTCATATATTCATCCATCCATCTATACATTCATCCATCCATCCATCTATACATTCTTCTTTGTTTCTATCTACCTTCCTATCTATCTATCTATCTATCTATCTATCTATCTATCTATCTATCTATCTATCTATCTATCTGTCTGTCTGTCTGTCTGTCTGTCTGTCTGTCTGTCTGTCTGTCTGTCTATCTAGGTTATCTTGTAGTATATTGGATAGATTGTTGGATCTGCACTCAAAAAGTCTTGATTTAAAATCTGACCTCAGATACTAGCTGTAGAGCCTGGGCAAGTCTTAAAATTGGAATAATAGAATGCCTCTCCTCGGGGTTGTTATGAGGATCAAATAAGATATGATTTTTTTAAGTGCTTAGCATGATTCCTGGCACATAATAGACACTTAATGAACTTATTCTCTTTCCTTCTCCTTAAGAGAAACTTTTAGAGATAAAAAGTAAGAAATTATTCTTTACTACTGCATATTTGGCAATATAATTAAGGCTTAGTTATTTGGAGCACTGAAGGTTTGAAGGATTTACATAGGATTATATATGTAGGAACTGAATCTATATCTTAGTACTTTAAATTTGGCTCATAATCCATTTTGTAACAATGACTTTTTGAGCCTGGATTCAAAGTCTACCTCTTACAGCAAGCATGTAACCCTAGGCAAGTTTTTTAACCTCTATGTGCCTCAAATATCTCCCCAGGATTTAGTCTATTTACAGTAGAATGGGTGGTAATGTGTGTTGATGACAAGAATTCCCATAGGTCCTACACTGAGAGTCTCCTTTGCTGATGGACAGGCACTAGTCTGCTGAAGCTATTCCAGGAACAAATATATTTTGCTCTCTACTCTAGGATTGCTCTTTAATAAGGAGGGAAAGTGCCTTTTTTTTTTAAAAGATACACAGAGTATAAACGTGTAAGTTTTAGAGCACTTGATATGATGCTGATAAGAAAATAAATTAAGCAAACTAGAAACATAGAGTGATTAGAAAAAAAAATCTAATACTGTATTACCCTAAGTACAATGAAGTGAAAGTTTATTCAAGTGTCAATGGGACAGTAGAAAACAATTTCTTTGTGAAGGCTCTCAATGACCTATTTTATATTTTCTTTCTTTTTTTAACCCTCATCTTCAGTCTTAAAAATTGATACCAAGTATTAATTTTAAGGTATAAGAGTGTTAAGGGATAGACAAGTGTAGCTAAGTGACTTGCCCTGGGTTACATAGATAGGAAGTGTCGAAGGCTAAATTTGAATCCAGGTCTTCCTGAATCCAGGACCTGTGCTCAATGTACTGTGCTACCTAGCTGCCCCTCCTATTTTATATTTTCACCTTCCCTAAATCCAGTCTGATCTTGTCAGTTCTCCACCCCTTCACACCCCACCCAAATTATGGGACAGATAGGGGGAAAATATATTACCTGCTCAACTTCCAGGACCACTCAGAGGGTCATTTTTGTACTTTAAAACTAGCAGGAGTAGAGGGCCCCAGTGTCAGATAGCACCTCCTTTAGTACATTTGCACATTTCTCACTTAGCAACCAATTAACTTTTTTGTGAGGACACAGTATGAGCACCTCAGTCATCATGGTCAAAAGGAAACACTCAGAGGATATCAAATGCTCTCCCTCTTCATCTTGGTCTCTTGGATTTCTTGGTTTCCTTCTAGACCTGCCTAAAATCCCATTATCTATCAGAAACCTTTTCTGATTCCTCTTAATTATAGTACTTTCCATTTGTTCCATATTTTTTTTATTTATCCTGTCCATAACTTGTTTGTTCATACTTATTTGCATGCTGTCTCTTCTGTTAGACTATGAATTCCTTCAGGAATTGAATTATCTTCTCTCTTTGTATCCCCAGCAAGTTAGCATAGTGTTTGGCACATAGTAGGTGCTTGATAAATGTTTATTGACTGATTGACTAGATATTCCAGAGTGTTTGAGGAGAAATCAGGGAAGGAGAGAATCTTATGTTCTACACAATAATAGGAAAGCTGATGCAAAGCTTTTATACGTTTGCAGAGAATGTTTGTTAAGCTTGTTCTAGATGGGGAACTTTAAGGGAGTTTCACATATAAAGAAAGCAAAAAAAAAGACAAAATACAAAAAAGGAAGAAAAAAACTCATGAATCTAAACCTTTCTACTCTGTGGCTTAAAATTGGGTAATGCTTTAGAAGCATAAGTAAACAAATGAAGCAACAAACTGGTCACTGTGGTGGGCTACAGCGTGAGTATTTGCATGATATATCTCTGAGTCTGTGGCCTTTTTCTTCCTGTCCATGTGAATTTGGCAGAAGATGCTGAAGTGGCATATCTGCAAAATGAAGCATTTGTGTGGTTTACAGGCTATTATAGGAAATGAGTTCATGTTGTCTGAATCCACTTTTGGTTTTTTTTGTTGTTGTTTTTTGTTTCTTGTTTTTTCCCTGAAGTGATATACTTCAACTCTATTTGGGAAAGTTTTTGTCCATGCAATTCTTGGACTTGCTACAGAGACACGTTAGTATTATTATTTTTTAAATGGAGCTCACTTGCAGGAAAAAAGAAGAGACCAAGTAGGTTGATTATTATGCTTTGGCTACTACTAATCCTGTGTTAATATAGTCCAGGCATGCCTTAAACACCATTGTTCTTCTCAAGTGTCTCTTTTTTTCATTTAGAAATGACTAGAGCTCTATTTTGGTGATATTTCCAGCCTGATTATTCTGATATTCCTTAAAAACAAACAAATAAGAACAATTGAATAAGAACAGCAATTTTCCTTCTAATTCTTTATGATCAGAGGATTATAGAATTAGAAATGTTTATATTCTTTAGTACAGAAAAGAAAATTATGTACTTTCTTGTATTACATGTGGATTTATTAGGCATTATATGTGGTCTAGGGTATGAAGCTAAGCCAGTCAATAGTAAGACCTCAGTTCAAATTTAACCAAGTTGTTCAACCCTGGACAAATCACTTATAAATCACACTGCATCCTCATTTGTAAATAGAGGCTAATAATAGCAGCTCCCTTATAGAAATTTGCAAAGATCCAATGAGATAACATGCATAGTGTTTTGTAAACCTCAAAGCTCTATATAAATGAAAGCTATGATGCTGGCTACTGTCATAATTGTTTTGTTTTATTACTGTGAGCCCTAGAATGATTTAAGAAATGATTTGAATAAGGGATTCTTTTCTTTTTAATTTTTTTTATAATTGTCTATATTGGTAGTAGGGTGACACTATTGACTCCTTAAAACAATGCTAAAAATATATAAAATAAACAAGATTCCCAATTATCTTAAAATATAATTCTTTCTGTCTCTCTCTGTCTCTGTCTCTGTCTCTCTGTCTCTGTCTGTCTTTCTGTCTCTCTCTCAGAGTTCATAGACCCTAATTTAATCCCTGATTTGTAATTCTCAATGATATTCCTTTGAGGAAGCATCTAGGGCATTTTTACCATAATCCAAATTTTTAAAAGAATGAGGCTCCGAAAGCCTGAATGACTTTCCCAGTCCCAAAAACAATAGGAGCCAGAGCCAGGAACATAAAGTGAGTTTAAACTGCTCTTGTTCCAGATGCAGTCAGTTTCTAGTAAAATGTTCTCTCTGAATTTCCTGGAGCTGTGCTGGTTGCATCATGCCCAGTGACATGCTGTTGGCATGTGGCAATTCTTTGTGTAAAACAGGGAGAAAAGACGGAGAGTCAGGAGAACATCCCCACATCTTTGCTGGCTTGCTGCTCCAGGAATGCAGCAGTAGGGGAGTCATGTGTAGTTTATAGAAGGACAGAATAAGTTCCAGATGTTCACCATGCGGCCAATCCTGATATATACAAAAAGGGTTTTCCCAGTGCCTATATTTAATTTCCACACAAAAATATGGGTTTTCTAAAAACCCTTGCCACATTTCACTGTGTTTGCATAAATCAAAACATTTTAGTGCTCCACCCATATGAACATTTCTTTTATTTACTTAGGACAAAAGATGGTGGCAAAGTCATGTTTAGGTTCTAATTTAAATCAACAACAAAAAAATAGATTGATTCTACCAATCCCCTTCTCTATATCTACCTCTCTTCTTCCTCATCTCCTCCTCCCCTTAACATGTTCCTTTTGTCGTTTAGATGAAACTCTGTTGTCCATATTGGAAACAGCAAAAACAAATAATTGAGCTTGATGTTATTAATACCTTTAGAAATTTTGTTGAAGCCTTTAAAAATGGTTTGAAAGAGTAAGAAAATTCCCTCTTGTAACTCAATTTTAGGACTTGTAGAAACTTGCTAAATGTTCTTCAAAATTATTTTTACTATTGAATAGAAGGAATGTTTGCCAGATGTGGAATTTGTTGGGTTTTTTTTTCAAATTTCCATCTGAATGTTGCTAGAGAAAAGGAAGCCAAAATGTAGTGATAGTATGTTAGACAAAAGATATAATTTCATTGGTATGGGGAATTACCAGTAAGGAAACTCCTATTCATAATGCAGATCAGCAAATATTCTGTAACCTATAGTTCTAGAGATAAACTTGGAACATTGAAAGATGAAATGACTTGTATAAGATCACACAGCCTCCATGTATCAGAGGTAGAGTCTAAAACTGGGTCTTCTTGCCTTCAAAAACAGTTTTCTATACATAATACAATGTCTTTTTAAAGGCCTTCTTCTTTTATCAACTCTGTGGTCCATGAAGATGAGGACTATAATTTATCTAAGTTATATCTCCCCCTGTTGCTAGCACAGTACTCTGCATAGAATACGCCTATAATAAGCATACATGTCAGACCTTTGGGAAGGGAAAGACTTCAAAACCAAGCAAGAATTAGAAAGAGTTACAAAATGCAAAATAAATAATCTGGATTACATCAAATTAAAAAGGTTTTGTACAAACAAAACCAATGTAACCAAAATCAGAAGGGTAGCAACAAATTGGAAAACAATCTTCATAAAAACCTCTGACAAAGGTTTAATTACTCAAATTTATAAAGAACTAAATCAATTGTACAAAAAATCAAGCCATTCTCCAATTGACAAATGGGCAAGGGACATGAACAGGCAGTTCGCAGACAAAGAAATCAAAACTATTAATAAGCACATGAAAAAGTGCTCTATATCTCTTATAATCAGAGAGATGCAAATCAAAACAACTCTGAGGTATCACTTCACACCTAGCAGATTGGCTAACATGACAGCAAAGGAAAGTAATGAATGCTGGAGAGGTTGTGGCAAAGTGGGGACATTAATTCATTGCTGGTGGAGTTGTGAATTGATCCAACCATTCTGGAGGGCAATTTGGAACTATGCCCAAAGGGTAATAAAAGATTGTCTGCCCTTTGATCCAGCTATAGCACTGCTGGGTTTGTACCCCAAAGAGATAATAAGGAAAAAGACCTGTACAAGAATATTCATAGCTACACTCTTTGTGGTGGCCAAAAATTGGAAAACGAGGGGATGCCCATCAATTGGGGAATGGCTGAACAAATTGTGGTATATGTTGGTGATGGAATACTATTGTGCTAAAAGGAATAATAAAGTAGAGGAATTCCATGGAGACTGGAACAACCTCCAGGAAGTGATGCAGAGCGAAAGGAGCAGAACCAAAAAAGCATTGTACACAGAGACTGATACATTGTGGTACAATTGAAGGTGATGGACTTCTCCATTAGTGTCAATGCAATGTTCCTGAACAATCTGCAGGGATCTAAAAAATACTATCCACAAGCAGAGGATAAACTGTGGGAGTAAAAACACCGATGAAAAGCAACTGCTTGACTACAGGGTTGGAGGGGATATGACTGAGGAGAGACTCTAAATGAACACTATAATGCAAATTCCAACAACAGGGAAATGGGTTCGAGTCAAGAACACATGTGATAACCAGTGGAATTGTGTGTCAGCTATGGGAGAGGGAAAGGTGGTGGGAGAGGGGTATGGGAGGAAAAGAAAATGATCTTTGTTTCCAGTGAATAATGTATGGAAATGACCAAATAAAATAATGTTTAAAATTAAAAAAAAGAAATGAAATACCAGCTAGTGAAATTAAAAAAAAAAACAATATATGGTAAATATACTCAGAAGAAAATAACAAAGTCAAAACAGTGACAAAGGCATGCAAAGCTTCAAAGAAAAATGTGAATTATGCACAGGTCCTGAGATAATCCAAGGAAGAAGTAAAAAAGGTTTTAAAAAATCAAATAAGAGAAGGAAGGAAAATTGAGAAAAGTAATGAAGATGATGAGAGAAAATTATGAAAAGATGGTCAAAAACATGGTAAAAGAGGCACAAAATAATGAAAATATAAATACCTTAATATTAGAACTGGCCAAATGTAGAAAGAAGTTCAACAATTCATTGAAGAAAATATTTTTTTTAGAATTGGGCAAATTAAAGTAAATGAAACCTCAAGAAACAATAAAAATATATTTTAAAAAGAAGAAAATAGAAAAACTTCATTGGAAAAAATGACCTACTAGAGAGATAATTTAAGAATTATTTGACTACCTAACAACCATGATAAAAAAGCCCACAAAATTATCAAGTAAAACTGTCAGACATCCTAGAACAAGAGGGGGAAAAATTGTAATAGTCTTCTGCTCACCAATTGATAGGTTTCCCAAAATGAAAACTGCCTAATTTACTTATTCAGTGACATCCCAATAAAATTATCCATAATTATCTTATGGAGCTAGAAGAAAACAATAAAATTCATATGGAAGAACAAAATGTCAAAAATATCAAAGGAATCAAAGAAAAAAATGTGAAGAAAGATGCCCTAGCATTACCAATCTCAAACTGTATTAAAAAGTGACAAATATCAAAGCACCTTTTTGTTTTTCAAATGTGTGTATTTATTTCAAAGACTTCAGTACAAAGTAGTAAGAAATATAGTGGTGGATCAATGGCATAGATAAGATGTACAACAAAGAGTGATAAATGATCATCATAATCTAGTGTTTGATAAACCCAAAGATCCTAGATTTGGGGACAAAAAGTCATTATTTGACAAAAATTGCTGGGAAAACTAGATAGCAGTTTGGCAGAAAAAAAGGTAAAGACTAACATCTTATAATATATACCAAGATGAAGTCAAAATAAGTACGTGATTTAGATAGAAAAGGTGCTATCTTAAGAAATTTAAGGGAACATAGACTATTTTACTCATCATAACTAAAGTGAAAGGAAAGAATTTAGGACCAAACTAGAGAGAGCATTTATAGGATGCAAGTGGTTTGATTTGATTACATGAAATTAAAAAGGATTTGTACAAATAAATCAATGCAGCCAAGATTAGAAGGAAAACAAGAATCTGGGGAAAAGATTTACAAGAAATTTCTCTGATAAAGGGGTCATTTCTCAAATATAGAGTTAGCAGTCAAATTTATAAGAATATAATTAATTACCCCATTTATAAATGGTTACAAGATATGAACAGACAGTTTTCAAAGAAGAAATCAAAGCTATCTTTGTCATTTAAAAATGACCTAAATCACTATTGATTAGAGAAGCACAAATTAAAACAATTGGAAATTGAGGTTGTGCCTATTAATTGGGTAATGGCTGAAGAAGCTGTGGCATTTGATTGTGATGACATACCATTATGCTATGAGAAATGATAAGCAGGATTCTTTCAGAAAAAAAAAACTGAGAAGATTTACATTGACCAATTCAGAGTCAAGTGAACAGAATCAAGAAAACATTGTGCACAGTAATAGCAATATTGCATGATAACCAATTGTGAATTTCTTAGCAGATCTCAGCAATACAATTTCCCAAGACAATTATAAAGAACTTATGATGAAAAATGCTATAAACCTTCAGAGAAATTACTGATGAAATTTGAATGCAGATCAAAGATTTCTTTTTAAATTTTCTTTATCTTGTTTTTCTTTTGCAATCATGGCAAAAATGGAATTATGTATTGCACTAGTGCACATGTATAATCTATATCAAATTGTTTGTCTTTAAAAGGACATAAGGGAGGGAAAGAGGGAATATGGAATTCAAAAAGTTTTTAATGCATGTTAAAATGATTTTTACATGTAACTGAGAAAAAATATAAAATAATAATTTAAAAATGTACCTTAACGGACATATTCTTTTGAGCTATATACTCAAAGACCACAGTTGTACTGTACAGTTAAACATTGGAATAAATGTTGCTATTTTCCTGATTCAATGGCTTTTTTCAAACATTGTGCACTGAGTGTTCACAATTAGCACACTCATAGCAGTCTACAGAGGGATCTACCCTTCCAGCTATATCGATCAAAAGAATAGCAACTCAGAAGGATGATCAACTGAGCTAGTATAGATCATGTGTCTGCCAATATCCTATTCCCTCACTCCCTTTGGGTTTTCCTTCTACTGATAAAGAATGTAAAGGTTTTTTGTTTCTTTTTAAAGGAAAACATGTTGGGAATAGAAGAAACCTTCCTCTAAACATATACCTTCTTTACTCCCCCAGTATTGTAAGACTTATGATGACCATTGAATGAAAAACTTTTCTTGAGATAGTTCAGTCTGACACACATTTATTAAGAGTCTACTGCATGCCGCACACGATTCTTCTAGGTGCTTAGGATACATAAACAAAAATGAAACATTCTTTAGTCTCAAAGTGGATCATGAATTAATTGACCATGAATAATGGTTGAGACAGACCAAAGACTTGTTAAAAGGGAAAACTCAAAGTCACAAGTCATGAACAATTTCTTGCAAAAAGCCTGGCAATATGGTGAGTCCTTTGGAGTGGAGACCATCAGATAACCTAAGAAAGTGTGGAACCACACAGGTCAGATATGGAATAAATCAAAGCTCCAGTTCTTATTAATAATAGGATGAAGCCTTCCAGTCTGATTGATTTAGGAAGACATAGGCTAAAAAAAAAGAAGAAAAGAAAATAAGTAAAGGAGAGAGAGAGAGAGAGAGAGAGAGAGAGACAGAGACAGAGACAGAGACAGAGACAGAGAGACAGAGAGAGAGACAGAGACAGAGACAGAGAGACAGAGACAGAGAGAGAGAGAGAGAGAGAGACAGAGACAGAGACAGAGAGACAGAGAGACAGAGAGAGAGACAGAGAGAGAGAGACAGAGAGAGAGAGACAGAGACAGAGAGAGAGACAGAGACAGAGACAGAGAGAGAGAGCAGGAGAGAGGGAGATAACATTGTATTACTGGCATCAAGGTCTTGGACACTGAGAAACCTCTTGGACTAGATCTGTAAGCACTTAGAAAAGTTTATTCTAACCACAGGAAACAAAGAAAAAATAGTTGAAATATACACATTATCTTTCTTTCCTTCTTTCTTTTGACCTGGAAGGTTTTGTCAAGGGAAGTGCAGGATAGTCACATAAATAGGTGGTTATATTTATTGCTGAAGGGAACAACCACATGGATTACATCATAGATACATTTAAGTTTTTTCATCTTTTTAGTATCATAACTAATACATCTTTGTGGAACTTCAAATATTTTATTGATAATTGCAAAAATAAATAATATTGATAATTACTATTAGTTAAAAGATATTATAGAGGATTTGTTTCCCTAAATGTAAATGGCATTTTTTAAATTTTAAAACTTATTTTACCCATGTATTAAATTATTAAACAATACAATTATCAATAATAAAAACTTTTAAAATCAAACCTAAAAAATGCCACTCAAGTTAGATCAATTCCTTTTTGTCCTGTTGGACTTTTTTCTGTGATTTTTTTCTTAATGAAGTTTTTTAGTATCTCTATTCAAATGAATACATTTGCTTGAGAACGCCCTAGTTTTTGTCACTGTTTTCACTGAAGTCTCTATGCAAAGTCATGTAAATTCATTCTTTGGCTCTGGGTGAAAAATGTGTTATTATTATTTGCTTTAAATTTTAAATGATATTATTCCAAAGCTGCTTCTCCACATTCAGGCTTCTTAATAATTCTGGCAGGAATTGGAGGGTCAAGTTGGGAGGGTAATATGGGGAGAGATTAAGAGATACTTGAAAATGTTCCCTACTCTGTAATTAACACATGAAGAATGAACTTATTGAAAACAATAATTCCACAGTCATATGTCTTTTTTGTTTTTAATCCAACATATTTTATCTGTGATTTCATTAGCTGCCATTTTGTAAATGAGCCCTGTGTTTGCTAGAATCAGCTTCAAGTGTTTTAACAAATTAAGATCTAATACTTCTCATCACTTATTTTAGGGTGGTGTTCCACACTTTTCCCACAGAGCTTTCAAAGTACCACTCCCGTTGGCAAAAGCCCAAAGAATTGAACTGAGACTTCTCCTTTGCAAAGTCCAGGACTAGGCAAGCATATTGACTGTTTGGAATGTATTCTCTCATTTTTTTTTTAACAATTACTTTACAAATAGACAAAAAGTTGTCATAAGACCTGTCTGTCTGGATTTGTAGTGATATCTAGTATAAGATTAAAAATTAATATCCCAATAGTTCAAGTATTGTATTTTTATAAGAATTTATTAATAATAACTTGAAGAAAAGGAAAATGTTAGCATTAGCAAAGAGAGAGTTGCCTGGACCCCAAAAATGGGAAGAGGGCACTAGTAGGAAAGCAGGGGAAGAGAGAGAGAAAAAGGTGGAGATCTAGCAAACGTATTTACAAAATATAATGACACAAAGTAGGGAACCTGATTCATGGAATTCTGGGAAAAGTAAAGGAATTCTGGGGAACATAGTCCTGGGGTATAAAATTCTATTTACATTATATTTAATTATTGTTAGATATTCTCAAAGATCAATCTCTGGCTATGGCATATAAACCCACATACAGAAACATATACTAGACCACAGGGGGAATATTTGCATCCATGCATATGTATTTGTGTATATATATATATATATATGTCCTTGTATATCTATGTGTATATGTTTTTATACATTCTTTCTACATATTCAAAGGGTAAAACATGAATTACATTAAATAATTAGTAAATACCATGAAGAAACTTAACAAGATAGCTAACATTGGAACAAAAGAATTTTGAATTTTGGATGTTTTCTACACTTTGAATACCAGGAATGGGGGGGGGGGGGAGATAGCTGGATAGCTCAGAAGATTGAGAACCACACCTAGAGATAGGAGGTCCTGGGTTCAAATGTGACCTCAGACACTTCCCAATTGTGTGACCCTGGGCAAGTCACCAATACATAGTATTGATTCCAAAACAGAAAGTAAGGGTTAAAAAGAAGAATAGCAGGAAGGCTTTTTTGTCATGAGATCAATGATATAATCAGCAAAGACCATTTTAAAAACAGATATATATCCTTTTTTCATAGAAAAGAATATCTATCTATCTATCTATCTATATGTGTGTGTTCTTCCCAGGATCAGTGGGGAAAGAAATTGAACTTCAATAAATATAGACGAATAGATAGAGAGATAAACAGCTAGGCAGCAAATCTGAGAATCTCCTAGTTAAAAGGATGCTAAATTGAAGAGGCTAATACAAACAACCATAGCAGAAAGCTGTGGTTGCTTTTTCTGATGTTTTTCTACTTTCTTTCCTATTTTCTGGGAGTACAGGGAGTGAAGAGAGTGAAGATTTCATGCAGAAAGTTAGCTATAGAACATGGCTACTGTAGAAAGAGGCTACATTATGGAAAATTCTGAGTCAAGGTCAAATGGCAGATAGCTATCAAGCAAGGGATTTCTAGGAGGAAAATAGAAGAGGAAGGAAATTATAATAGTCACCCTCAGTTGTAAACCTTAAAATTTCTTAGACTTATAAATGTTGGAAATTTCACCATTGGGAAATTTCATACTTGGAAAATTTCATACTGATAGTGGGAACTCTATTGGAATGTGAACCCCATTGGCAAGGGAGGTTCCTCCTCCTCCCTTCTTAAGATTACTTTAGTACAGAAACCTTTTGCTGAACAATGGAAAGGGCTTTGACCTATGCTTAAGCATAGAACAGGAAGTTCTTTGAGTCATGATTGATTTTAGAATTGATACAATAGAGATACTTGGAATGACAGAACCAGGTCTTGGAAAATACAATTTCCACCCTACTCAGTCCTAACAGGATTTAGGAAGGGCTGCAGCATAGATCAAGATTTAATTATTTGAGAATATGACCTTCAACAGACATGTGCAAAGCCACAGACCTCTGGGTGGTCCTGGGTTAAGCTAGAGCCACCATTGGCACAGGGAAGACATGGACAGTGATTGGTAGATGTGAGAACTGAGGGGAGGGAACTTGGATGGTTTCCTTAAAGATAGCAGGGTCTGAGGACTGGGGGGTGGGTTGGAGAGGTTTTGCTCTGGAGAGGTTGTGCTCTGAGAAGGTTGCTCTCAAGGAAGCTGGAGGTGGAGGCCCCTGAGACTCTTTCTCCATTTTGGTCATGAGAGTGATAGGGACTGATCTCTTTTCTTTGCCTCAGCTATCTAAGAGCTTGGGCCTTTTGGCCCAGCCTAAACGGAGGGGGCATTTAAGCCCTATTCCCTTCTCTCCCCTTTCTCTCTCTCTCTCTCTCTCTCTCTCTCTCTCTCTCTCACTCTCTCTCTCTCTCTCTCTCTCTCTCTCTCTCTCTCTCTCTCTCTCTCTCTCTCTCTCTCTCTCTCTCTCCCCCTAATACCTTTCTTCCTCCTGTTTGTAATTAAACTCCATAAAAGGTTGACTGCTGACTTGAGTTTTCATTTAGGAATTACATAGCTGAATTCCTTGGCGACCTTAAATTAATATATATCAGTCTTTTAAAGTAATTTCCTTGTCACACAGTTTAGCTAAGAGCAAATGAAAGGATATAAAGATGACCAAGATGGTGGCGAAGTTATATGAAAATAACTGCAAAATAAAAAATGGCTAATGATCCAAGTAGAGGTGCAATACTCCCTTCACTGAAGTATTCAATCTCCTATTCCAAGAGGGCAGAGAGACATGGCCTAGATGTCTCTGATGCCACTGTGATGACTGTTTAAATGGGATCAAGACCCAAAGCTGTTGGTAGGAAAGGGAAATGAGATATAATCACTGAAAATGTAGACTGCAATTACTGTCTATTGCTTTACTCCTTACTGTTCTCTTGTGAATAAATTTTATATTTAAATGTTATTGAGAGCTTTAGTTTGCTATCATATAATTCCACTGAATAGTTTGAAAGTGAGTTAGCTAGAGAAGTTTCCCAAGAGGTTTTAAAGCTGGATGGGGCAACATGAGCCAATGGGAGTATTAATTTTTAAGACTTTCTGCAGTAGGAACCTGATCTGGCTGATAAGAAATTAGGGCCTAATACCTAGGACAGATAGCACTTAAATGCCAAATAATTCCATATCATTGGTCATGTGAGTAATGAGAAGTGTACTGAAGATTCTGGCCTCCTGGGCTTAGCCCTAAATAACTCTCCCTTTCTAGTCTCCTCAACCATGAATCTTAATGTACTACAGTGTGGCACATTTAAGGAGTAGAAGAACGAGAGTCAGGAGACATGGATCTGATTTAGTTAGATTTTATTAACAACTCAAATTCCATTATGTGTCTTAGGCAGATGGTAAACTACATAAAAAGTAAGGAGACTATATTATGAATAGAACTGAAACATTATTGAAAATAATCGATTTTAAATCATCAGAACCAGATTATCTAAGTATTTTTCTTAAATCTATTCTCAGAGTTAGAAAGCATTTCTGCATTTGTTCAGTCCAATTCAAATTTCACCAGAAACTCTCAATGTAAGAATTCCATTCTCATTCGCCCAAGTCATAAGGAATTCCATATCTAATGAGACAATCTATTCAACTTCCGAGTAGCTCTAAATGTTTTCTGTTAAAGTGGGCCAAAAGTTGCCTCTTGGCAATATTTACCTTTTCCTCCATTTTCTTTATTCTCACCTGGCTTCTGAGTCTAAGTCAAATTTCAAGTTTTTATGTAACATTTTTGACAAGTTATTATTCAGTCTCCACCTGCAGTAGTCTGGGAATAATAGTGGGTTTAGAATAAAGAAGAACTTGATTCAATTTGTGACTTCTACATTCATCAGCTTTATGACTTATGGTATTTAAGCTTTTTTAAATGGCATCTTTCTTTAGACGGGAATAATGCTAGTTTCTTTGGCCCATGGAGATTTATTGTAAAGATAAAATGAGGCAATATAGTGGACCATGCTTTTAAAATTGTAAATTCTATTGGGAAAGTATATACTACTTTACTTTCCCTCCAGTGAGGGCACAGAAGCGTGGCCTCCAGTGAGTAGGAGTATGTCACAGAACCATACAATTTCAGGTTTGGAGTGATGTTTATATACAAGTGAAATTAATGCAATGCTTTCCTTATACCATCTAATTGAAACCTCATTACAATCATAGAAAATACAGACTTTAGATATTTTTATGTCTAAAAACCTCAGAGGCTATCCACCAGTACCTGAAATAGAATTACACTTTGTATATCCATGACAGGTGGTATTGTGATTCCCTTATTAAAGCTTCACTGTATTACAGTTTGAAATATATATATAAAATTCTCTATCACAGAGTTTTGCTATATCACATGATCTTGTGGATGTATACCATATTGTACACCACGGAAATGCAGTATTTGTACTTTTGTAACTTCTTTTGAACCAAGTTCTCCTCTCATGAGTCAAGTACAATAAGTTCCATATCTTTCCATATGATCATTCATTAAATACTTGAAGCCCAACATTGTGCTTCTCCATGGATCTGAAGTTCATATCTTCTTTTTGGGGGGTGCAATATATTGGTTATGTTGAGCTTCCAGTCCACTGTTTCAGCAACTATTTCATCCTTGTTAGGGAAGAATGAGGTCGAGAATAGCAATTTCCTTTACCTTTGGAGAAATTAAATTATCAAGGGAAAAATACTCAGCTTTTAATAGATGAGAACAGATGACAAATCATTGGAGTGTTCATTCCTACTATAGTAAGCCCCCTTAACCAGTCTTTTGATCTTTTCCCTCATTTCCCTTATATCCAAGGACTTTATTGTATTTTAAAAAATGTCATTTCTATTGTCCCTTTGCTAATCCTCATACAATTATTCTCTTCATTCCTATGGTTATTTCATATTTTACATATAACTCTACTTTGCTTCCTTCTTTTCTCATCTGGAATATGGTAGTCCTTTCTAAAGCTCTATTTTAATTGTAAAGTCCATTTCACCAAGTTGCAATGATAACTAAAGGTATCCTTAACAAAAGATCTCTTATTTTACCATGCTCATTAACTTTAGTTTGTTCATTTCTATATAAATATCTCAGACCTTTGGTATTATTGCTAATTTCCTTCTTGTATATTGTCTCCTACTAATGACCCGACTGTATTTACTTTTATTCATCTTCCTATGCAGAATCTGTTATTGTCTATGACTTGGAAGATGTCTCAGCAGTTATCCAGTGTAATCTAAATCTGGCAAAATAATGTTTCCATTATACCTAATTAGTAATCCAGTGGTTGCTTGATAATTTATGGTGAAAGGGAAGCCTATTGCTATTTGATGCAGTCCATTATACTTTTGAATAACTGAAATTGTTAGGAAAGTTTTCTTATGTAAAGCTTTTCAACCACTCTCCCAGTTCTTTTTTCCAGGGGGGCCAAACAAAACAAGTTTCTATTTTCATATGGAAAGCAATTAAACACTTACAATCCTTGACATATGCTTGTGATAGTATAGTACTGGGCCATAAGATATGATGAGCAGGTTAATTTAAAAAAATTGAAAGATATATATGAAATGAGCAGGAACAAGAGAACATTATATAGAACAATTGAAATATTATTTGAAGAATGATGTTTGTATGTCCACCTTCATAGAAAAAAACTGATGAACAGAAATAAGTAAGACATAGTTTTACACACACAGACACATTTTATATATATATATATAGTGGAGCATGTCCAAAGAGCATTTCATGAGATGATATATGCAAATATGCTCTTGACCTTATATGTAAGTAAAACAAAACTATGGGAAGAATCTCTGGCCATTTGAGATGAGTTTTAGCACAGAGCTTCCTTACGGTAGTCTTTCTTTCCTTATTCATGCACTCAACTTGGCCTGAACTTTGGGGATGATACAGCACATGATATTTTGGTGTTATTCCCAGATTTTCATGGACTCTTTTCAGGATATCTTCAGTGAAATGTGATCCTTTATTAGAGTCTATTGTTAGTGGACTCCAAATCTAGATATGATTTCCTTAATCAACACTTTCACCACAGAGCTAGCTGTATTTGTATTTGATAGAAAAGCTTCAGGCCATTTAGTTACTCTATCAACAATTACCAAGCAAAACTTGCATCTTACAGCTTTTGGCATGCTGATAAAAATCAATCTACAGACTCTCAAATGGACAATATGCTAAAGATCTACTACCTAAACTCCTTAATTGAATTTTTGGCAAACAGAACAGCTTGAACAAATCTTATTTGCTACAGTACTTATTCCAGGAGCAACCCATTGCCTCTTTACGATGTCAATTACAGCTTGACTACCAAAATGACCTTTCGTGTGAATGGCTTGACACAAATAGGTATACTGGTCTTTTGGTAACAGCGGCTTTCTTGTATCTGTTGACCATATACCACGGTCTTTTTTAGCTTCAAACTTCTCTTTCCATTTTTATATTTCTGAGTCTACATAAGCTTTTCTAGGTCATCAGATTCTATAGTTGATAAGTTCATAATATGCACTGGAGCATTTCTGGCCACAAATTTTGCCATTATGTCATATCTATGATTTCCTTTAGTAACAGAATCTCTTCTATTAGTATGACTTCTAAAATGGATTACCACTAGCTGTTTAGGCTTCTGGATAGCATCCAACAACTCAGTTATTATTTCTGCATGAGCAATTGGTTTTCCTGATGCAGTAATAAAACCTCATTGTTTCCAAATATTTCCAGTAGCATGACAAACAGAAAAAGCATAACGAGAGTCTGTGTAAATGTTTGTACTTTTATCAGCTGCCAGAAGAAATGTTTGTTTTAAAGCATTTAATTCTGTGGTTTGAGCGCTAGGGTTACTAGGTAATGGTCCATATTACCGTGTCTCAAATTCTGTGACAACTGCAACACCTGTACATCTAATTCCATTACACAAATATGAAGATCCATCTGTGAATAAAACCAAATCTGGATTTTCGATCAGAGTGCCTTTTAAATCTGTCCTTGGCATATCCACTAGATTTGCTACTTCTAAGCATTCATGTAATGGTTCACCGTTCTTTGGCAAATCAGGAAGAAGTGTAGCTGGGTTTAACACACTACACCTTTTCAACGTGATGTTTTCACTACCTAGAAGTATGATTTTATACTTAGATATCCGTTGGTCTGAATATGCTTGAGTACAAAATTTCCTCGTTAGCACTTCCATTTGATGTGAACAGAATACTGTCAATGGACATCTCAAAATTAATTCTGTTCGCTTTTGAACTAACACAGCTGCAGCAGCTAAACCCCGTAAACAAGGAACTGTACCTGCAGCAATTGAATCTAGCTGACAACTATAGTATCCAATTGGATGATAACTTTATCCTAAAGTCTGTGTCAGTACACCAGATGCAATAACTTTGGTCTTGTGCACAAATAATTGAAATGATTTAGTATAGTCTGGGATTCCAAGAGCTGGTGCAGATAAAATCACTTCCTTAAGCTTACTTAAGACTTGCAGATGTTCAGGTTTGAGTTTCGGAGGTTCTGGTTCTGTATTCCTAGTTAAATCTGTTAAACATTTAGTAATTTCACTATATACAGGTATCCATTTTCTACAAAAACCAGTTGTCCCAAAAAAAGCTCTGAGTTGTTTCTTGGTCTTAGGTACACTCAGTTTCTGGAAATCAGCTATTCTTTTCTTGATACTTCTGGAACCCTCTGACAACACAAAACCAAGATATTCAACACATGGCAAAACCCACTGAAGTTTTGCTTTAGAGATTTTATGTCCACGTTTATATAATTCACTCAAAAGAATCTTGCTATCTCTTAAACACACTTTAGCAGATGGAGATGCTAGAAGGATATCACCTACAAAATACACTATTTTACTTTTCTTGAATGATATTGTTTTAAGATCTCTGTTCAAAATTTGAGAGAATTGGCTCGGGCTGTCACAGAATACCTGAGGAAGACAAATGAACATCCACTGGGCACTGTCTCATGTGAATGCAAAGATCTTTTGAGAATCCTCACAATAGAAGCCTTTATCCAAATCATTGGTAGAAACAATTTAAACTGCATAAGATGAACAGACCTTTCTATTGTTTGCCATCAATACATAACTCCTTTTCTGTCCTTAAAAATGCTACTTATATTCTTTTTCTTTGATTTCTCCTGGAAAGACTATCATGATGGCATGTAAGAATATTTATTATCATTACTCATATTGAAAGAAACTATTCCATTCTGAGAGGGTCTAGGTACCCCTTCTTTGTGAAGAACTTCCTGCCTATTTTAAAGTATTTCATGTTCAACACTGTCTCCCCTTTTTTTATATGTATCACATTGTTTCTCTCACCAATTTCCTGACACAGGTAAGATTTCAAATCTAATTCATCAGAATATTATGCATTCCTCCTTCTCTTTTCCTTAAAACATTTCTTCTACTTTTTCAAGGAATAATTTGTTCCCCTGTTAATGTGGTCAGTTAAAGGTTGTTTCCTTGGTCTGGCCCTTTTACCTTCTCTTTTTAGAGGGAGATCAATATGCATTTTGTAAATAGTTGTTTTTTGGTATAAGCACAGACAACATTGACTGGTAAGAGAGAACCTGAGAGAAGAGATAACAAGAAGAAAATAGAGAAGTGATTCTGGGAATTTGAATTCTAGTTGTAGTTGTTCAGAGTCAGAGCAAAGGACAAGAGTGGGACGTAAATTTGGAAATTTGTGACTTGGGCAGGAACTAAGATTTTAGATAAGTGAACTGTTTAGGAATGAGTACTGAGTAAGGAAAGAGGCAGGTACCAGAGAGAATAATGTCAGCTCTTTTAAAAATCTATCACATTTCAGACAGATAGCTCTTCTAGCTTGGGAGTTCTGCTAACTGCCTAAAATAACATAATTAGTGTAACTAAGTATCTAAGTCCCCTAGAGTCTGAGAGAACTTCAAGGCTGGGAGAATCAGCTGCATGGAATATTTAATTGTATCTGTGATTTTAGATTAGCATGCAATGACATGTGAATTTATTGTCTCTATTTCTTGCATTTTGATTGCAAATGGACAAAGTCAAAATGAATAGAAGGAAGTCCTTTGAAACCAAAACATTCATCTAGAATGTTTCTGAGAATTCAATTCATATATCAATAGGAGAGATAATGTTTTGTTCCTAACATTTGGCCACCTGGAGCAGATTTAGGTAATAGCTAAATGAATTTAATTCATTAAACATTTATTCAGCAACCATTATGTGCAAGGAACTGTATTTGGTGTGTAGGGAGATATAGTGGTACAAAAGATAGTTTCACTCCTCAGTGAATTTATAGTTTGAAAGGATAGATAAGAGTTATACACAAATAGATAAAGAAATCAGAGCCTGATAACCAGGTGCCTAAATGAGAGAGGGACCTAAGGAAGCCAAAATGATTTCTGACCAACAAGGATGGGATGAAAAACAAGAAGATTCCCTTCATGGAGAAAGTGACATTCAAAATGGCATTTTAAAAGATGTGTAAGGTTTCAATGAGAATGGGAGAGGGAAAGGAGAATCATGTGAGCAAAGTCATGGAGTTAAAAAACTATGGAACATTTTCCTGAGATGACAAATACTCTAAGGTTAAGTAATATGGTAGTGACGTTTTTTGTTGTTTGTCCTTCATGTTGGAAGAGAACTGATGACATCATGATGAGTGATGTCTTGACTAGTGCAAGAATTTGATTTTAGCAAGGTAGAGTTGTAAAAAAATGCTAACCTTACTCTTTTTCAGAGTCATTGAAGTCCAATGGCAAGACAGAAGCCATAAGGACTAGAAATGGTCTGGAATGCAGTGTATGAGCTTGGTGGCAGAAGAGGAGAAGAGGAGGTAGGAAATTTAATTGTTTTTTAGCACCCCCTTAATCAAGATTTCACAGTTCAGCTCTAATGAAGGATATCCCTAGGAAAATAAGTTGGGTGGCAATTTTTCTTAAAAATATCTATTTTTCCCAGAGCAATCCTCTTCTATATGTAATAACCCTTCAACCAAATCGCATCTTTGAAATTATTATTATTTTTTCTGATACTACTATATTATTATGGACTAATTGTGCTTTCCAAAATATAGGGAAACTACTGATTAAAAAAAACTCATTTAGAAACACAGAAGAAAAACAACTTGTTGATCACATAGGTTGATGGGGATATGACTGGGGACTCTAAATAATCACCCTAGTACAATTATCAATAATATGGAAATAGGCCTTGATCAATAATATAAGTAAAACCCAGTAGAATTGTATATTGAGTATGGAAGGTGGTTGGGGAGGAGGGGAGGGAAAGAACAAGAATCTTGTAACTATGGAAAAATATTCTAAATTAATTAATTAAATAAAAATGTTCAATTCAAACAACAACAAAAAAAGTTTTTTGGCAAACATCTCCCACTTTCCACTATTTCTCTTCAGTCATTATATCTGTCCAAAACCATGCATATGGTTGAAAAGTGAAAAAATAAAACCAAAAACCAAAGCCAATTAAACAATTAAACTAAATAAAAATTAGAATCCCCCCAAAATAAAATAACTAATAAATAATTAAAAAACTCACTTATGAGAAAGCAATTGGTAGTTACTGAGGCTTAATGTTAATTCTCCCTTAGTTGTACTTTAACAAGATCATTTTAAAAATCCAAAGGAACGAGATTTTTTTGTATGGTAAAATTTTAGGTATCTCTACTGTGGGCTACTGGAAAAATTATTTATTTTCCTCCAGGAATATTTTACTGTATTTTCCCCAATTACATAGAGAATTTTAAACATTTGTTTTCTGACATTTTATGATTCCAATTCTCTTCCTCCCTCCCTCTCTTGAAACAGTCAATAATTTGATCATTGGGAACATTCTTAGAGGAATCATACTACAGACTCTGCCTATGTGCCTATGTGTGATATTAGCTCTAGGTTTTATTATTTGCCTGTAAAAACTATATTCAAATATATGGCATGAAAAGGCCAAATATAGGAATTCTGGTCAAGATAGCTGTCTGACTTTTCAGCTTCCATATATCTATGCCATCAAAATGTTTATGTTCAGATTAGTCAATAGTGATAGAGAAATTTAGAGAGAAACTACATGAAGTGACTTCTTCTACCCTTTAACTGCACTGAAAATCAGCCAGAGTTTCTCCTCAATAATTCTACTACAGAGAAATGATAATGGGTTTAAGTCCTAGCAGTACCATAATGACATCAAACCGACTCTCTTAAAAATAGGGCAATAATTCATTAAAGGTCATATTCCCAAGAGTGAAGCAGATCACACTCCATCTATGCCCAGTCATCCTGGGAAATTATGTTCTTTTTTCATAGTAAAGTCACCACATGAGGTCTCCTAAGTGTACTTGGGATTTTATACTCTTTCTTTGGACATAGTGAGCATGCCAGTGGATTTTAAGTACCTTCCATTGATTAAGCCTTTCTTTCACTTAGTATTTAGTTCTTTTTTATAGTTCTCAATCTGTTATTTGCTGAAGACTACTCACAACCATCGTATTCTTGTCTATTGACCTCTGCTTTATTTTAATTTTTAATTAATTAAAGTTTCTAGCTGACAATTATTTTCAGCCATATGGCACTGTCTTGGAGGATGAACAACACACAGTCCAAATGAATTGAAGTTCCCAATATTTGTCTTTTTACTCTTATGTTACACTTATACATCATCTATGTTAATATATAGTATTATATTTTGACTCATTCTGTTAAACATTTTCCAAATTATATTTTTATGGACAATTTCTTTTATTTGAATAAAATAGTGAATAACATACCCTGACTGAGAAAAAAGAATGTGGTTTAGGGTTTAAACAAATCCTTCCATTCTGAAACATGCATTTTGAAGGTTTGGGACTTGTGTAGAGGGAATTTCATCCCCTCCCCAGGATTGCCGACCCAGTTCATCCCATTTTTTGCATGCCAGAACTGCATACATGTAAATAAAACTTTGGGTGTACCCCACTTGGCTCTACTTTCCTGAGCCTGGCAGGTGAAGCAGTCAGAGAATCCTGCAAGATGAGCTACATGTGGTTAGACTTAGAGTAGGAAAGAGACTTTAAATCTATGCTTATCTGTTTTCTCTATTTCAAGTGATTATTAATAAACTTGATTGAAATTAAGAACTTGTAGATATTAATTTTAATCTAACAGAATAGAAGCTTTTGACTCAACATCTTTTGGCTTGAAGCCTTAGGGTGGTGTTCTCCATAGGCTTAGTCAGCAGTCTTGGAATTGCTGGGTTTCATGAGAGCCCCCAGTTTTCTGTTTTCCTACTAATCTTGTTGCATTTGTCTTGTTTAGAAACAGACTTAATGACCCTGGGCTCTGACTTAGTGATCTTGCCTTCCTTGAGATCAGTCTTGATGCCTGTTTTAGACTTGATAGCCTTGGTGACTTGGTTCAATTTTGGTGGCCTTTGGGTTAGATTTGGTGATCATTTTGCTTTTCTATCACATTAACCAATCTGATTTGTGTGAAGTGGAAAGTTAGAGTTATTTTAATTTGAATTCCTCTAATCAATAATGATTTAAAGCATTTTACTATGATTATTTAAAAAAAGGAACTCTTTATTCATTTTTAATTTAATGGGGACCTGGATGTCTTCTTACCATAGAGATGTGTAGGGATTAACTAATCCACAGGAAGTAGGAACCAGGGAGCCCCGCCCCCCCGCTAAACCAGCATCAGTTGGAGGCAGTCAGTTGCTGACAGTTGGTGGGTCCATTCCTGATAGTTAGGGTGGGCAGAGTTGCAGAGAAGTTGGCTGCTGGGTGTGAGTTGGTCATTGGGGGTTGGTTGCTGGTGGTGTGGTTGACTTTTAGTTACTTGAATATAAAGGCAGGCCTGAGCTTACTGAGAGGGCTTTTGACTTTAGCCTTTAGAGAGGTCTTTTTGCCTTTGGGATGTCTAGAGTTCAGGAGGTCTGTCTCATAGGCAAGGATCTGTTGTCAGTTGGCTACTGACAGTTTGGGCTGCTATAAAAAACTGATTGAAGGCATGAGTGGTAGCTGTCTATTATTTTATAGAGTTAGGTAGTTGGTGAATCATTTATAGATAGTGTAGGTTAGATAGGCCTGGTCTTAGCCAGGCAAGAAGAAGCTGTTCTCAGAAGACAGTTAGAGGTAGTTATTAGGAATTTTAGGTATATTTATAGGGTATAAGATTAGTAATCTCTCTTTCCCCTTTTCTATCTTTCCCTCCTTTACTATATTCTTTTAATATCCATATTTTAATTAAACTAAATTGTTAATTGTTAAAAGCTGCTAGAAGTTTTCTTTTTTCTGGCTTAAAGGGCTAATATTAATTTACAACTCTACTATATTCTCATTAAAACTTACATTATTAAAAGCTTCTCTCTTATTCTGTCAAAACCCGTATTTTAAGCCTTACACTATGGATATCTTTGATTTCTTCATTTGAAAACTGGCTATTCATATTCACTGGCCCTTTATCAGTTGGGGAATTTCTCTTTTTTTTTTCTTATTAAGTTGATTGTTTTCTATATGTTTGAGAAATGAGACCTTTATTAGAGAAACATAAATTTTCCTCCAGAGCCCCCAGTTTTCTGTTTTCCTATTAATCTTGGTGACATTGGTTTTGTTTGTGCATTTTAAAATTTAATATAATCAAAATTATCCATTTTATATCTTATAATGCACTGTCTCTTTGTGTCTGTCTCTCAGTTTCTCTCTCTCTCTCTCTCTCTCTCTCTCTCTCTCTCTCTCTCTTTCTCTCTCTGTCTTTCTCTCTCTTTCTCTTTCTTATTTGATCATATTTTCCCCTTGTCTATAGATCTGGCAGGTAAATTATTCTATGCTCCACAAAGTTGCTTATGGTATCAATTTTTATGTCTAAATCATATGCCATTTTGAACTTGTCTTGGTATAGGGTATGAAATATTGGTCTATACTTAGTTACTGACAAACCCCCTTCCAGTTTTCCCAAAAGAAATTCCTTTTATTTAACCAATTACATCCAAAGATCCAAATAGTCTCCCTCCATTCCTTTAGTGCTCCTTCTCAGAAAAGGGAATTGATTTGAATGATACATATAGTATTATGCAAAACATATTTCCATATTGATTCTTATTGTAAGAGAACACTTTTAAAATCAAAACCCCCAAATAAAATCACAAATAAACTAAAGTAAAAAATAATATGATCTGATAAGCATTCTGACTCTACCAGTTCTTCCTCTGGAGGCGGATAACATTTTTTTTCATAAATCTTTCAGAATTTTGTCCTGGCCCAAAACCCCAAGTGGCATCATGAAGAGTTAGATCAGATTGAAAAGCAACTGAACAATACCACATAGATAAGTTTTGACTACTGGTTGAATTGATTTGAGAGAATAGCTACATACCTTACATGGACTACTTCTTTAAACAATGACTATTTTAAAAATAGATTAAAAATAGAAATAAATCAGTGCAATTAACCAACACATCAATTATATTTAGTATATTTAATATTCTACAGTTATAACCTATTACAAAAAAAAGAAGGGGAAGAGGTGAAATTTTCTGACTCATATTTGGATCCCACTTAGATCGTTATAATTTCAGGTTGTAAAATTTTCTTTTTATTATTATTTTCCACTTTTATTGTTATATTAATTTATTTCTCCTTACTTTATCACACTTTGGTTCATATAAGTCTTGTTATGCTTGCTTGTCTGTATTTTTCTCTATTTTTCACCAGTGCAATAAAACTCTCTTTTGTTCAGGTGCCCATAATCTGCTTAGACATTCCTAATTGATTAGCTTGTACCTTGTTTCCATCTAGTAGGTGTTTAATAAGTGCTTATTAAATTGAACTAAATTGAACACATAAACTTAGCCAGAGTAATTGACCCTAAAGATTCAAAGCAGAGAGAAAAATTAAATAACATTTGTCTTCTAGAAAGAAACAAACAAACAAAACTAAATGAGTTAAAAAAGCCTGTGCCAGGCAGGTGGTAAATAAAGAGTTAGGCCTGGAGATAGGAGGTCCTGGGTTTGGATCTGACATCAGACACTTACTTCCTCATTGTGTTAGCCTGGGTAAGTCATTCAACCCCAATTGCATAGCCCTTGCCACTTTTCTGCTCTGCATTTTATACCTACTGTCAGTTCTAAGAGAGAAGGTAAAGGTTTTTAGAATAAAAAGTAAAAATCTGAGTACTCAGCTAAAGGAGAATACCAGTCCCCCACTAAAATTCTCAAAAATGTTGAAAGCAAAAATGTATTAAAAATTGGACTACATAGATTACTAGCAGAAAAGACCCTCAAGAATAAAACTACTAGTCATGTAGTGGTTAAATACTTCAAACTAGTCTCCAGAAGGCTAAGTAGCTCAACTCTGATCATATTACCAGTAATTAAAAGATATCAGACTTTTTTTTATTTTCCATTATAACCTGGCACCCCTGAGAAGGGCATTTACCATCTTTAAATTCTGCCAACCCTTCTTATGTTACATTGTTTTGTTTCTGTATTTGTTACCTTATTTTGTGATTTTCCTTGTAAGTTTATATGTTTATATAATTTGTCCCAAAGAACCACTAATCTCATTATAATAATAGAAAATATCTTTGATTTACTGATGAGTCCAGTCCCATAGAGTCAGCTAAGTAGCTCTTTGGATTGAACACTGGTCCTGGAGTCAGTTCAAATATGGCTTCAGATATTTATTGGCTCTTTGACCCTGGAGAAGTCTCTTAACTTTTGTTTACCTTAATCCCTAGGAGATGAAAATGGCAAATCACTCCTTTATTAGCCCAGAAAATTACATACAAATTAGGTCATGAACAATAAGACATGAATGAACAATAGCAGTCCTGTAGCATGTACCTAGACCAATGATGAACACACATAATCTCAAAAATGAATATCAACTGATTGATGATGAGTGAATAAATGAGAAATTCAAAGAATTTAGTAATTTAGGGACAGTGCTTTATCTGTGTCTCAACAAACATTATTGATTTTTGTCCACAGAATGAACAGAATCTCAGTTAACCCATATTATCTAAATTAAACTAAAACTTGTCACATCAGTTTTACTTTCTATCTTTACAATTGCAAAGATGATCTCTTTACTTACTGTCCTTCTCACTGATCTCTTACATGAATCTATGAATAAAGAGTATCAGAGATAACTTTATGAATGTTCACTTTCCTTACCAAGGTTACGCCATCCAAGCTGATGCACTTACTGCTGCACTGGCTTTAAAAGCCTGCATGACATTGAAGAGTAAAAAACCCAAGTTTAAATATCTCAATCCTTAATAAGGATCCTGAAGCTGCCTATTGTTGTCTTTCTCCAGCTGGAAATATTGACCCTCAAAAATCTTAGGGTGGAAATAATCTTAAAAAATCATCTGACCCAATAATCCCATTGTTTAGAAGAGAATCTGAGTGTTATCAAAAACAAACAAAAAGAGATATATGCTTAAGAATAGTCACAACAGTATTACTTGCAATTGAACATAAAGTAAAACTGGAAGCAACTTTAATGGAAAACAACATTGAATGGGAAAGGTTGATTACATTGTGTATACAAATATGTTGGGATATTATCATGCAATTAAGGTTGAGAAGGATGATGAATCTAAAGAAATCTGGATACATCTTTATGAAATAAAATGTCAAGTAAGAAAGGCAGAGCCAAACAGTAAAAGTAGTTGTGACCCTTTATTGGAGGAAGGGAATGGGAATGAATAATAAAACAAAATTTTCAAGGAGAATTAAAGGATATTGTTAGGACTTTTTATGAATTGAAATTCACTTATTTAAATGTAAATAGTTGTTAAGAATTTTAAATTACATGCACTGCTTTTCAATACAATAAATTTATAACAAGTCATTTAAAAAATGATCTATTTCGAATTCTCACTTGCAGATAAGGAATCCAGGCAAATGATTTGCCCATGGTCACAAGGTAGGTCTCTGAATTCACAGGCCATGTTGTTGTTGTTGCTGCCTTTCACCTCATACTGTGTTTCTTCCCTGGGATGGAATAAAGAGGAATATGATGCTGTATTAAGATGCTTTTTCTCCATGGTG
Source organism: Monodelphis domestica (assembly GCF_027887165.1). Classification (NCBI taxonomy): domain Eukaryota; kingdom Metazoa; phylum Chordata; class Mammalia; order Didelphimorphia; family Didelphidae; genus Monodelphis; species Monodelphis domestica. The sequence continues at coordinate 331,375,840 of NC_077229.1, read as the reverse complement.
GCTTTTTAAAAGTATTTTTGGGTGATCCATAGGAAATGCATTTGAAGTATATTGATAACAACTTGTAACTAACTATGTGTGACTGTGACCATCAATAAATGGCATAATGAATGTCTGTTATTTTTAAACATAATTAAGTAAAAAGGAAACAGCTCTGCATAACTGGTATCTTCTGAAAAAATAATTGGTTCATTAACTGTAACCACATCAGCCTGTTCTCTTGTCTCTAGTCTAATTGGAGCATGGATGGAAATAGTGTGGATAGATCATTGTATGCCCAGGTATGCATTATGCAATTATTTCCTCAGTATAAATGGCTGTGTTATCTAAAATTTTATTAATACCACAGTCAAGTTCAGTGAGACATATTAATGGAGAGACAGATCATGAGAGACTACACAAAAAAAGAAAAGAATTATTCTGTGTCATGGATGTGATTGATGAATGACACATTTGACAGGCCACTTAAGTATGGCCATCTCAGTCCTCTGTGGTTGGCTTCTGAGTAGTTGAGACAGAAACATCCTTCTCCATTCCTGCAGGAGGAAAAAAAAAAGCACAGTGCATCATTTTTGTTCTTCCTGTCACTGTGATCACATTACTCTTTCCTCAAGTTCTTTTTTTACTTTTTTCTGCCTCTCACATCAAACTTACACTATATTTATCCTTGCCTTCAAGACACTTCATACCTCTTCACCCTTGTCTAAACCTTGACGATCATCTCCAATTCCCTACTTTCTCTGCTCCAATCAAACTCATCTCCATTCATTCTGTCACTCTATTGCATTGCCCACATATGCATCCATGCACTTTTCTACAGCCAGTATGAGGTACATGAAGTATTCCTGCATTTTTTATCCTTCATACCCAATAAGCATTATCCTGATTTTCTTAGATTGCAGTCTCCTAGAAGTTTTGTCATCTTAATAGTATAACTTTATCAGATAATAATATCACCTTTAAATGAAGTATCTTATTACCTTAATCAATGTAAATATAAAGTCCACATTATAGATTTCTCTACCTCTGTGTCACTTATTTGTTCTCTAGATTTATTCTGTTCTGTTTCCTTCTTTTTATCCAAGGAATCTGTCTAATTTAACTTATGAGCCTTTTAGTAATTGTCTGCACTTGATTTCTCAAACTACAGAGTTTTTTAAAGTCCTCTTAAATATTTATTATGCTATTGCTGCAACAAACAATGCTAATTGGTAACAGGATCACTTACAATGCATCAGCAGTTCTTCTCTCCTCCCCTCCCTCATCCCTTCCCTTTTTAGAGTGCAATATTAGACCCTTCACACTCTGTTTGTCAAAGTTTGGCTTTAAGGTTTTCATTCTGTTGCCTAGAAGACAGATAAAGGGGATTATTTGTCTGTACTGAGCCTGGTTTCTGCTAATCTCCAACTTGAATTCTTTCAAGGGTTGCAAAATATGATTCAAGTATTGCACAAGCCTTTATAACCCAAACTGAGCTTTGTCATCTGTCTGCTCTATGTACTATCATGGGTATATTGGACAGTGACATTTTTTAATCTCTAATCTCTGACTGTATAAATATTTCCTTAGAGTGACTATCAACATAACACACAGAAGCTCTCTCCTCAGATTCACTGATGATAGAACAGTTCTTAACTAAAAGCTCCTTAGTGGGCAATGTTAAATTATTCCATGGCAATGGGGCAAATACAGTGAATGTTTCTGTTGTATCTTTTGCACAGGTCTTTTCTTTATGAGTGAGATAGTAGCAGTACATTACTGCCCTGGAAACTTCTCAGTGACATGGTGTATGATGTAGAAAAATAATATTTAGAAATGCACACATGCATCTGATAAAATATGCTAAGTAATTTTATGCATGAGATTCTTATTTTTCTATCCAATAAGCACCACTAATCTCTCCTTTTATCCTTTCTTTGAAATTCACTTTCTCCAAGTAGATCATCAGAGAATAATTTTCTCTGTTGACATTTTATATAATTGTTTATTTCTACTGAAGTATTTGACATAACTGTGATGAAGCAGATTCATATTTTTATAGCTTGTGTGAGGTTCAAGTTCTTCTCTCTGATTTTCAAAATGGCACCTGGTTATCTGGACAGATTTGGTGGACTTCTGCCAGAACCTTTCCTATTAAGCTATATTCTGGTACACTCAGTATACCAAATTATAACCTGAACACTCAAGGGATGGTTCATTTCTTGTTCTTTGACATATGCTAATTTTGTTATAACTTTAAAAGCTGGGGAAGATCTTAGACAGATTGCCATATTTTAGCATGTTCTTAAAATTATGATATAAAATAGAATTTTGAGATTGAGGAACTGGCAGAGATCCTGATAATGGTTTCATGCTTCCCCTCTTTTTACAGATGAGGAAACTGAGAATTATTAATAAATCAGCAAGCATTTGTTAAGTTTTAGTGCCAATATTGGACTAAGGCTGTAGAGCCAAAAAGGGGCAAAAGACAGTCTGTGCCCTCAAGAAACTCCTATTTTAATAAGGGAGACAACAGATTATATTCCTATACACACACACATGCACAAGTTTTTGCAGTATAAAACAAATTAACAGAAAGAAATCAGTAGAATTAAGAGGTATTAGGAAAGAAAAGGCAGTAAATAGATATGAGGAGGAAGGGCATTCCTATTATGGGAACAGGTCCAGGAAATGTCTGGATCCAAGAGATGGAATGTCGTGTTCATGGAACAGCAAAGAAGCCAGGGTCACTTTATCAAAGAGCATGTGGCAGGCAATATGCTGGAAGAAGAATGGAAATGTAGGAAGAGAAGAGGTATTAAAGAACTTTGAGTTTGCCTTTGATCCTGGATTCCATAAGAATTTATTGAATAGAGTGGTAACATAGTCAGACCTGTGCTTTTGGGAAATCACTTTGGGGTCTGAATGGAGAATAGATTATAGTAGTAAGAGTCTAAAGGAAGGCAGATCCACCAGGAGTCAATTGCATCGGTCCAGGAGTGAGGTAATTAGTGCTTGCACCAGAGAGGTGGCACAGTCAATATTTACTCTTATATTCTTTGAACACATTCATAAACAATTATCTTGGCAATCTAGTAGCATAGATCTAGAACTTCAAAGGAACTCAAGAAGCCATATAATCTACCTTTTCCCTTCACAATAGATATGAAACTGAGGCTTGGTGGGATTAAATGACTTGTTCAGAAAGCTAATAGGCATAAGAGACAAGATCTGAAACTGAGTTCTCTGATGTCTTTATTTTTCTCAGAATAAAATTACAATTCTCAGAATAAAACAACAATTTTACAGGTCAGATCATTAATAGTCTTGCTACACTCCCATGGAAGTATTCTCTGCTAAATTATACTTTGTGTTAAGTTCATATCAAAAAAAAAGGATCATAGATTAGAAAGAACTTATTAGCATATTATGTTCAACCCTTTGTGAGGTTTCAAGTTTTTGTTGGAAGCTGGATTCTGCTTCTACTCAATTTGGTCTCTACTTTGAAACAGCCTGGAAAAATAGCTGATACGTTATTTGTGGTTTTCTATCTGTTGTGATTTATCTAATCAGAAGAGTCTTTGAGCTAGATGCTTCATGTTTTTACTGGATTTTATAATTCTGATATTCATTATATGGCTTCACATTTCCATGAGGCTGTAGATAAGTTTTTGTTTATTCTTCTGAAAGAATCTTATAGCACAAAATTTGTAAGTATCAGAATGGAGACTAGAAATTGTAATTTCTTTTGACCACCACACGTGTATTTAAAAAGCAATCAGTAAATACCATAATATAAACCAATAAGAAGGTACAGACAGGCAGGGCAGTCAAAATCCTTTTCACCAATCCCAATAGACTTGTTCACTATTATAGGAGGAGAATAAACTCAAAATAGTTAGCAATAAGCTCCCAGATCTCTTTTAAAATTTCCTTCCTCTATCCTCATATTTATTATCTATTTAGATTTCATTTGTCAGAGGTCTGAATTTCTTCATAGAAGCACAGGGCAGAATCTCCACTCTGTATGTTGAGAGCAGTTGGGACTTTTAGAACTTTGTTAAAATGTTTCAGGTTGGTTTGTAGTTTAAGCAGTTTAGCTTGTAACATATTTTTGAGGAGAAGGAAATAAAATGGGAAATCTCCAATGAAAATAAAAAGTCCCAGGAAAAGAATTAAGCAGATGAAACTGCACTTTCTAGCTCTACCAACTTAAATTGTTGTTTCAGAGTTAAAAGCATGCTTTGCAATAGCATTTTTCCTGAAAGATTCTGAATGGAATTTGTTTAAAGAGTAAACAGAAAGAAGCAAAACTTTGAGAGAAAACAATAGAATATTTGCATATGAGAGAAAAAAATGTTTCTCCTTGGTGTTTTGAGTCAAGAGAAAAAAGGAAAAATAAAACAGGCTTATTTCCCAAAGTTGACTTTAAATTTAATGATTTGGAACTAACTGTCCTCCCCATGAAAAACCTTTAGTAACAGCCTTTTAAAACTAGGAGTCCAGGATCAGCTTAAAAAAATCTGCTTGAAAATTAGAAGGTGTAGGGTTCTTTTTTCCACACTGGAAAATGGCGATGGCAGGCTAGAAACAAACACATGTAGAGTGTGAAAAGGGATTGGGGTGGAATTATATGTCACCCACTGTGGAAAAAAATAGATGGAATTGGCAGACTCCTGTGGCCGGTCTGGTCTCTGCAAGAGGAGGCACCAAGCTGGGTGGAGAGCAGTGAGGAATGCTGGCCAAGCAGATGGACAGGAGAAACAGCAGTTAGTGGCAGGTGTCAGGGCAGGGCAGGAGCGCAGGCACACCCCACCACTGGACTCTCATGGTGGGCAGTGACTGGGCAAACTTACTATCTTTACTGTACGGCTATCTGCTAAAATTTTTTTAAGAATTCATAATCACTTCATGGTAAGTCAAACTGTGGGTTTTTAAATTAATAATCATTAACTAAATATTATATTTTATAAAGTTTTATTAATAATAACGAAAACAAAAGAACTTCCTGACTTCATCCTGGTCAGAGGTGCAAGAGAAGAAGAGGGAGCAGTTACAGTCACTTAAAAACAATCATGCAAAATGTAGGGACACAGGAAAATGGAATTTTGGGAAATACGAAGGGACTTCTGGGAGATGAAGTCCAAAGGCTCAAAATCTACATTTATATTATATATAGGTATATATACACACATATGCACATAGATGTGGGTACACATACAAACACACACATAAATACGACTGGCTTATATTCTTTTTTCCACTCTTTCCCTTATAGTAGGGAATGCTAGTACCCACTAAACTGGATACTCTACTCTCTATCCTTTGAATTCTCTAGCCTCTTTCAATCCTGAGACTTAATCCACCTCAGCCACATGTAGGAAAAGTCACATACCAGATCTCACCATTATATATAAATATCCCACTTCTCTAATTTAAAAAAAAAATCTAATATTCAGATTTCAGTACCTAGCCTCATTTCATTCCATTTCTCCTTAAATCACTTTCTCTTCTAAACCAATTTTCCCCCTCTGGTGTAGACATTCAAATTGCTCTACTCTTCATGGTATCTCAGACCATTATTGCTACTTTGATTTTACTTTTCCCACTGTCCAATCTCAAACCAATAGGTAGCCCTTAGCTCTGAACTTGCATCTGACCAGCAGATGGAGGAATAAGCATATAGGTAAAAGAACCAGGATACAGTAGTCACAAAAACCTACAAAGGAGAGAATATCATTGAGAAGAGGGTGGTTCTCATTTCAAAGATGTAGAGATAAAGAGGAATAGTCATCAGATTTGACAATTAAGAGATCATTAATAAGTTTGGAATAGGAAGTTCTGTTTGAATGAATCAGAAAGTTAAGAAGAAAGGGAGAGGAAAGTAATAGGCTACCTTCTCAAGGAGTTTAGCTCAAAAAGGAAGAAAGATACAGGATGATAGTGGTGATGGATAGATCAAATTAGAATTTTTGAAAGCCATATGAGACATAGACATGTTTATGTGCAATAGAGATTCAATCATAAGGGAGGAAGATATTGAAGATTAATTGGAGATTATAGAAGAGAGCGTCTCTTAGATTAAAGAGAGTAAAATGGTATTACAAATATTTAAGCATTTAAAGCTGCATTTGTACTTTGGTCTTCCTTATGTTAGATCAATTATTCTGTCCAGTGAATCATCTAGCTGTAGCTATAGGAAAGAACTTGCAGCTACTGTTATATCTATACACTTAGGCTTGGTGGATGAGCAATAATAATAATAATAATAATAATAATAATAATAAACATGCAAACAAACAAGTAAACATAGCTTTCCAAGCTGGAGATCTTAGATAATAGCGACCCAACTCTTCCATTTTTTTTAGAGGAGGAAACTGAGGACAAAATTGTTTGAATAACTTGCCAAAGTAGTATGTGTACTAAGTCCATATTGGAAAGTAGATTTTTTTCTCTCAAAACCCAATGCTCCCTCCATTATTCCACATTGCCTTTCATGTTTTCAGAAATAAGGCATTCACTTGGTGAATTAAATCATATAATTTTCAAGATATTTAATTGCTTTCTTTGCCCATAGGGCTCCTGGTTGGAAGGGTATGCAGGTTTATCTGCTTTCATCACTTTCCGCCACTATTATGGGCTATGACACGATAGGAATCCCTTAACATGTATTCAGTTTGGTCTAATATGTATTCTCTGCAACCCCTGCAATAGGCTGTTTTTCTTTCTCCCTCATCACTGTCAGTTCCAAGCCTGCCACTTAACTAGGTAACCTGGGACCAATTAATTTAAATTTCACTGAATTAAGTGCAATCAGCATAATGGGTTTTTGTATTGTCTTTATCTTTTTTGATTGATCATGTAGCCATTATGATGTTTACTATTTTGTAATGTTTTCAAAAGTCTTGCTTGTATTCTTCTTATATTTTCATTAAAGGTTTCTTTATATATGCATGATTTTTAAAGAGGTGAGTCATTAGTCACTGATGTTTTCTCAATCACTTTCTTTCAGCAATGATTTGGGCAATTGTGTAATATCTTCCTGTCCTTCAGATATTGATGCCATCCTCAAATTTGAGCCATTCTGTACATGGATTTACTCTATGTATATCTGACTTAATTCAGGTGCTGTTCCTGTCTTTGTTTTATTTAGGGCCATTTTCCTGTTATTGACTGAGATATATAAGTTGAGATGCAAATGTTCTAAAGCCATTGATAAAGAAAATAGATTATTATAGTGACTTTGACAAATCTGTGCTATTTTTGGGAGGGTGGATCATGATAATATCTGTTATTTTCCTTACAGTTTTATCTCTTAATTTTACATGCATGATTTGTCCCAGTTGGGTTACATGCTAGGTTTTCTCGAAACTATTTCCACCCCTACTGATTCTTTCTGTTTTATATGGTGATACTACTCATATTTTTCTAACATCTCCTTCTTTCATATTTTCAAAGGAATTTATATCCTAACCTGGTTTTGTCTCTTAGTTGCCATGTCGGGTCTGGTAAAATAAATGTTTTCTGGTTGACATTTTTGGAAGCCTTTTTATTCTAGCTTGCTTTAGAACATTAAAGTAGTCAAAGAAAATTATAATCCATGTTGACAACTTCTCATTCTACTTCCTTTTGGTGGGGAGCTTAAAACACAAATTTCATTCTCCTCCATATTATAATGCCATGGAGGTGACCACTGAAAGTTTTTGATGGCTCTGTCAAACTAATATAAGACTTTATAGGCTAGTATGCTTGCCAATCGACAACACTATCATATGTTGATGTTTCATTACAGTTCAGTTAAAAAAGTTTTTCTGTTGATGGTAACCCAAACACTTGTGACTTACCAAATATCTGATTCTACTCTTCCTTTCATAGCTGCAGGAGTTCTAGTCATATTTACTTCACAATTTAGAAGGCATTCTTCTTTCCATATTTTCTTCTTAAAGTATTTTAAACCCTATGATAAGATTTAGGCTAATATGCAGGTGTGATTATGTAGTTACCAATACCCTCCTTTTATGAATCCCTTCTCAGAAAACTCCTGATAAAGATTAATCATAAACCCAGAGAATCCCTACATTGATGTGATCAGTGATTCAACTTCTGCAATCCTATTGTCATTGCATACCATTCAACCTACACTATTTTGTTGTTCTTTTAATTTACTTAGTTTTAGTATAAATAGAGAGATTTGGAGATTCCTTCTGGCTTAAAAAAAACACTTAGAGTGATAATACTTTTCCTTTATCAGTATATCACTTTATAGTATTATTACAATTTTATATATCTTTGAAACCAACTAGAAAGTGCCTAGGCACACAAGGATTGCTATATTGCATCAAACTCTTGGTTATCCTAGGACCATCATGAAACATAGCATCTCAGACTGGGAACAGATTTCAGAAATCATATTTTCCAAACTATACTTTAGTAGGTAACCATGGGATTTGAGAAGGTATTGAGTTTTAATACCTGTTTCTATCTGCATGGTGAGATTTCAGTTAATAAGCTTATTCAGGGGGAAGAATGATTTCTTGTAGTCAAAACCTACCAGAAGATCTGATGTAAAATGAATGAATGACTGGATAAATAAATGAAACAGGAGGGAGGGATAAGTAGTTCACTGAAATGAACTAGCACATCAATCAAATTCAACAATTTATGCAATGTTTTGAATCCTTAGCTCTTCATCTCTGCCAACAAAGGAGTGGGGGTGATTTTTATATTTCTTTTTGGTGGGGGAGACAAACAGTAATTATAATAGCTTACCATTTTAATTTTTGTCATTATTTTTTTGGAACTCACAAATACTGTTTTCTCATTTATGCCCTCTTCACTTTTTATTAATTCATTCATTATTTCTTACAGAGCAACAATATTCCATTACACTAATATTCTCTTTTTTGTTGAATCACTTCCCAGTGATGGACTTCTTCTTTGTTTCTAATTCTGTGATACTACAAACAGTTTTGCTGTAAATAATATTGTATGTATTGAGCCTTGCTTTTCACATTTGACCTCCTTGTGGAATATGCTGATCACTAAAATCTCTGGGTCAAAAGATATGGACATTTTATTCACTTTATTAGAATAATTCTAAATTGGTTTCCTGAACTAATTCACAGTTTCCTCAGCTTTATATCAGTGAACTTATCTTTCCACATGCTTTCTACATTGACTATCCCTTATTGCTTTTCATTTTCTTCAGTTTGAGTGATGAGAGGTGAATCTTTAGAGTTGCTTTGCTTTGTTTCTCTCCTATTATTAGCTATTAAAATATAATGATCAATAATACTTCATTGTTCTTTTTATAACTGTGTTCCTGTTTTGGTTTTAAATCTCTTCATGACCTGGCTCCCGACTCTCTTCCAAGCTTAGTGGATACATCTTTTCTTCAAATATTCTATGTTTCAATCACAAAGGCTTGTTCATTTCCTTCTTTCTACAACATGCTATTTCCCATCTCTGTGCCTTGGCACAGGTTATTCCCCATGCCTAGAGTGTGTCCCATCTTCACTTCTATTTTTTAGAATTTCTAACTTTCTTTGTATGTTACTTCCTTCAGGAAGTCTATTCAGATCTTCCCTAGTTACCAATACCCTGGGAAAATTGTTTATGTGTGTTTATTTCTCTATGTGTGTTTTTTTTCCATCAATGAAATGAAAGCTCCTGAAGGAACGGGAGTCTCATTTTTTGTTTTTGTACACATACCCTAGCACATTGTAAGGTACATACTAAATGTTGTATCAATGTTTGTTGAATTAATTAATTGAATTTCATCATAGATTTGAACCATAGTTGATATACTCTTGAGTCTTTTTTGATCCTAGTTCTGTTATCCATTGCCACCTATCCTTGTAATCGTGATATCATTGTTAGTTTTTATAAGTATATTATCTGCATCACCCATGGAGTGAGTTTTAAGTAATTAGTTGATATAGAAAAACTACATGAATGTTACTTTTTAGGCTGACATGGATCCAGTTATAATTACTCTAGTTTCAGTCATTCAACTGGTTATGAATCCACATAAATATAACTAGCCTCCATTTTTCTATCTGATTCACATAGATACCACTGTAGACTTTGTAAAATATAATGGTAAATCTAGCTATGTTACTATGACTGTTACAATTCCCTGATATAATAGGTTAGTTACTTCTCAATTGAATGCTTAGAAGGTCTCCCTGCCTTTAGTATTTCCTCCCTGTAATCTATGTCGCTTTATTAAACACAAAACAAAAATTTTCAGAATTTTAAGGACAAAACACAAATTCCTGTGTTTGGTATTAAAAGTCCTCATCAATCTGGCTCCAGTCTATCATTTCAAGCTTATCCAATGCTACTTCCCACCATGTACTATATGTGTTTTAGTCAGTGTTCTAATTTCTCTGTCCCATGCATTCCATTCCATTACTACACTGTTCTTTTGGAAAAGCTTCTAAAAAAAAGCCTAAAATGAATTCCACCATATATATATAGGTGTAGATGTATATGTATACCTATATCTATATCTATATCTATACTATATATCTTCCCTACCACCCTTTAAGGTTCAGTTCAAATGGCATATCCTTAATTTTGCTTTTTCCTGATCCACTCATTTATGACTATCTTGCTTCTCATGGAATTGTTTCAAATTTACTTTGTAATATTTTGAATCAACTATCTGTGTACTTGCCTTTTCATTCCATGAAATGTAAAGGCCTTGAAACTATTGATTTGTTTCATGTTTGTCTTTGTATCTTTAGTAGGCTCAATGAATTATCCTTAAACAAATTAACCAAATTGTTGAAAATAGTCATTGGGGTCATTGCCAAGGAATGGGTAGTGAGAATGTCTTCTTGTCCTCTCTAAAACCAATTTGACAGGTTGTCTCAGGTGCTCTTAGTAACCATTTAGTGCCCTGCCATTAATAATTCATTTAATATTTTCTTCCTGTACTATTATTGAGCTCCCACCATTTATCATTTACTGTGATAAATAGCACCCCTTCTAATTATCTTTTACCTAAGTAATGTATAAATATGGTTTTGTCAAATCCTGAATTCAAATCCCAGCTGCACTTTTTGCAATATGAATATATCACTTTACTTTTCTAGGTCCCAGTTTGCTCATTTTAAAAATAAGTAGTGTGTTTAGGATAAATATTATTGAAGTCTTTGCACAGCTTTGGAGTTTATGAAAAGCACATCTGGTGAGGAATATAACATTCTACTCCAAAAAATAACATGGTGAAATCTTGGAGGATACCTCACCTTAAGAATTTAAACATTTCTTCAAAAGTTTCATATAGAGAAAATGTTAATTTGGTAGTGAGTATGATTTGAATATGCTGCTTAAATACTTTTTTTAGGATGAAATATTTCTTGTCACAATGTAGTAATCCAGTTAAAAACTCATAATAAACTATTGCTAAAAGCTGGAAAAGAAAAAAAAACAACAACAACATGTTGTTATTGATTTGAACATAAAATGTGTTGTATCTTCATTTCCCATGTGATCAAGAAAAAAGATCCAATTATATTTGCCAATTATTTATTGAAATGATATGGCTTTAAAAGAGAAACAGAAATTATTTTTGTCTAACTTCACCTTCTTTTCCTTGTTATTATCTTATTATTAAGCTAAGAATTGGATGGTGTTACCCATGTTATTTTATTGTTTGAAAAATGGCAAATGAAAGATTTCTTCAGGAAGCTGGGTTAGTTTTGTTGAAACACCTATAGTGAGTCCAAATAGATCAACAGAAAAGTGAAATTTTATTGTTATAAAATTGAACTGTCAAAATGAATGACTGTGACAGTAGAGGAAGAGCTGGACAGTGGCAGAATTCTGGGTTGGGTTATTGCCTTACATATCCAATTCATTCTTCTAGTTTAGGTTACCTAAAAATAACGTTAAGTCCCAAAGTTTTCAAACTTCATGAAATAATAATGAAACAAAGTGTTTCAAGAATGTTATATATAATACTGCAGGTTACAACTGATGTTTGGCAATGCAATATTAAAATTATTCAACAGTGTAACAGCAATTGGCATAAAAGTACCTGAAGGGAAACCAAGGCCATAGATCAATAAAGAAAAGGGAAAATAAAATAATATGTGTCTAAGGTGACCTACAGTACAAGACTTGCAAAAAGAAATTAAAGGTTAATTTCTACCACTTACAAAAATGGGGAGGTGAATGTGAAAGTCAAAAGAGGGAGATTAACCTGAAGAGAGATTAATTTGAACATATCAGACTTCAATCTTTTCTTTTGTCATTGACTTCATCCTATGAAGAAATTATAAGCTTTTTAGGACATTCATTTCAGGGTGGAAGGCCCAGAAATTTAAGAGAAAAAACACTGAGTGGATAAATCTTTTCTTTGAATTTCAATCAGTACAGGAAAAAATACCCCCCAAAACTAAATTTCTTCTTAATTTCAGGATGGCCCTCTACCATATGTCCTGTAAGAGCTGGAAGACAGCAGCTCCCACTTTCTCAGTTCAAAATTCTAGTGATACTAAATATATATGTATATACAAAAAGATATACATATATTTATATATTTAAGCTATGCTAGTCATAGCCTACATTCACCTGACTCCAGAGATCATTGTCAAAAATCACTCTCAATTATACTCACCATATCTGCTGATTTGTTTGTGAGAAAACTCAATGCAGTTGGAGAAAAAGATAGTTTTTCCAACTGGATCTGTGCTTGTGGTAATTTAAGAGGGAATGGTGGTTGGAAGACATCATTCATCAGAAATATCTCTTCTTCTATTTGCTCAAGTAAAAATATCCTATTGCTTCTGTCAGAGCCAGGAAGATGATTGTCCTATAATGAAGGGGGGAAAAAAACAGAATATAGTGACATATGTTGCTTTTTCTCCATGATGAGAATTGTCTCATCAATAAATCCATTTAATACTTTAAAAAGAGTGAGTATGGATCTGTGTGAGATCTAGACTTGTTAAACCATTTCAAAAATACTCCCTGGAGTTAGGATGAAATAATTATTTTTAGTTAAGGGATTTAGTTTTCGAAGCATTTTCAAACACACACACACACATACACACACACACACACACACACACACACACACACACCCAGTTTGAAGGAAATGAATGCTATTTATGGATACATTTAATCAAAGGGGGAAAATGCCCTTCCCACTGTCACTTGCTACTACTTCCTGGCAGAGAACCCATTCAATTTTCCATGTAGGTGGATTCCATCTGGTATGTATCTCCCGAAAGAGCTGTTGAAGTGAAAGGTCTTTGGGTTTTTCTGAGAAGATTTTGGCAAGAACATTGAGGGTTTTCATCAAGTGACTGAAGGGGGTGTAAACTTTGCATTCTGTATCTAATGTGGCGATCACCTGACGGTCACCATCAAATCAAGCTAACATGAGTCAATTAAGACAATAGAACAACAGACGTGAGTGAGCCCAGAAGCCCTGAGTTCTTTTGTTATACTTTTACCACTGTCTGCTACAAAGAAACCACATGTGCGAAGCTTTGATGGGATCCAGACAGTACAGCTGGTTTTGAATGTTCTCAGCTGTGACAGGGATGAGTTGGGAAAATTTCCCCCTCTCATCCATTGTCTTCTTCCCCTATGTGCTCTGTTTGATTCTCATTTGGTGATTAGGGTTGACTAGAGGAAGGGGTGATTCATGATTTTGATTCAATGATGTTTTCTTATATGGACAGAAGATTGGATCTAAATTGAGGTATGTTTCCCCAGTTGGTAGTGACTTTCTACAAATTCTGTTTATGACTGTTTATCCCTATGCTATTCCTTCTAACAAAGAAGAGGTCTACTTGGTTGCAAAGGACTAGAAGTGGAGGATGAGTGGCCTTATCATTTGACTATCTCTAATTATTATAACTGGATTTGGTGCAGCTTAATAATTAGTGATTTTTATTTGGACATAATCATGAAAATTGTAGAAACAATCACAGTAGCCATAGTTTGGTTGAAAGATCTCCTAAGCTTGAGAGTTTTGAGGTATGGTTGACTACACTGAACTAGTGTCAGCACTGTTTCCTATTAATGTGGTGAGAACTCAAGATCAGGGGGTCACCAATTTACCTAAAAAGGTTGAATTACTTAAGGATGAAAATAGAGCAGGTCAAAGCTCAGTACCCATCAATAGTTGGATAGAAATTGTTAGTAGCCCTTACATTTTAATCCTGGATAATGTCTTAAATAATTGATAGTACTACCAACACAATAATACCTATAAAATATTAATAAAATAAATCAACCATTAATTTTATCCAAAATGAGGGACAAAAAGGGACAGGATGGGCATCACTCTAAATGAAGAAAAAATAGTTCAAAATTTAAGAAACTATATTATAGTTTAAGAAAATGGAACAACTAAAAGGAAGCAGATGGATATCTATAAAAAAGAAAATTTGCAAACAACTACCAAAATAAATAATCCAAAGGCTTTATACAAAATAAATCAATCCAAAAATATGCAAAAAATTTCCTTTAAAAGCATTTTGGGACAAGTCCAAACCTGTAACACATTGATGAAACAAAGCAAATGTCATCAAACCTGCAAAAATTATATGATACATACATATTGTTTTTATTAATTAAGAAAGTGTTCTTTGACAAGCAAAAAAGATTATATTCAAGCCAATTAATAATAAATCTGAAAAATAAACTATGTAACAATAATACTAAATAATATTATTAGTCAAGTTTTAAGTAAAATACAGAAGGTGGAATAAGTAACATATCAAAAACACAGTATTTATTATGGTCAGTTCTCAATTACTTTAGAAAGCAATAATGGGACAATATTGGGAAAATAATTGACAAAGTAATTCAAATTATTAGCCCAGTACAATATCTCAATATATCTACAAATGTAGTAACAACTTCAAAATAGAATATATTCACATTAAAATATTTTCAATAAAAATAAAGAAAAATATTATAATTATCAAATTATCTATCTAAAACTAAGAATTGCTATTATTTTATTTTTGCTTAATATGTTTTTACTGAATGAATTAGAAAGCATTAGAAGATGATTCTGGTAGTATGGAACCAAGATGGCAGATTAGAGGCTGCAAATAAGCTGAAATTTCTAACCATTCTTCTCTAAACAACTTTTTGTAGTTGCAAAGACGGAAAAAGGTCAGAGTGAGACATTTTTCTAGCCTAAGAAAACATGGGAGATATATTTGACTCTGGAATAAAGACCTGTCTAGCATGCATGTGGTAGCAGCAATAGTGGCACAGATATAGTAGTAGCTTTGGGAACTCTCAATTTGTAGGTCTTAACAGGGTCTAACAATTGATCAGAAAGATATTATAGGTGACCCTTTGCTGGAAGTGGATATAGCTAGAGTTTATTAGAAACTTTATTCCTAATAAGCTATGAAAACAGCAACTCAAAAAAATAATGAAGCTTGGAACAGTCATTTCACTCCCAAGTGAGCAGAGCCTAATTTCATTATAAACTTCAATGTCAAGAAATAGACTGGGGAAATGATCATACAACAATGAAATGACCATAAAAAGTAGCTTTGGTGGTAGGGAAGATGAAAACATAAATTTAGAAGACAACAATATGAAAACAACTACAAAAAAACCCAAGAGGAAAATGGCAAATGGACCAAATCCTAATAATTAATTTTTGAAAGAGTTTTTAAAAAATGATTGGTAGAGAAAAATTAGGGAGAAAATAAGAGTAATGCATAGAAATTATGAAAAGATGATTAATAGCATGGTAAAACAGGTACAAAAATACCAAAGAAAGTAAGTTAAAAAGATAATTGGTCTAATGATAAAAAGACACAAAAAGTCTCTGAAAAAAATTCCTAAAAAGTTCAAAAATTCAATGAAGAAAAAATGGTCTAAAAAGCAGAATTTACAAAATGGGTAAAGAGGTAGGAAGTCTGATTAAAAAAAAGTCTTAAAAGTTGGAATTTGGAAAGGGAAAGCTTTCCCTTTTGATTCAATTAAATATTAAGAAATAATAAAAGAAAGTAAAAATAATGAAAATGAAAGAACAAAATATGACATATCTAACTAAAAAACTGATGCAGAAAATAGAGAAAGGAGTAATTATTTTAAAGTAATGGATTACTTGAAAGCCAGGATTAAAGGAAGAGAGTTGTTACCATGTTAAAAGCAATTATAAAGGAAAACTGTCCCAGTGTCTGAGATCCAGATGATAAATAGAAATAGCAAAAAATATATATATTTTTGTCTCATTATATAGATTGCAAAATGAAAATTCCCAGGAATATTTTAGCTAAATTTTAGAGATCTTGGATCAAAGGAAAAAATAGTTCAAGCAAAGAGAAAGAAACCATTTAAATATTGTGGAGTCAGAGTTAGGATCACACAAGATCTAGTCACTTCCACCTTAAAGGAGCAGAGAACTTTAGATGTTGATATTTTGGAAGACAAAGAATTTGGGATTGCAAGTAAGAATAACCTTCCTTTTGAAACTCAATATATTAATTTTTAAAAAGGGATGTTTAATTAAAGATTTTCCAAGCACCCTTGCTGAAAATACCAAAGCATATGAGAAATTTGGAAAGCAAAAAAAAGGTCTCCAAAAAAGCAAGACAAAATACACTTGAAAGATAAATAATAAGTGAATTAATATCATTAAATGTTTATGTTCTTACATAGGAAAATAATACATGTAACTCCTAAAACCCTTATCCTTATCAGGTAGTTAAAAGGTTTGCATAGAAAAAGAACATAGGTTTTAAGTTATTTTATTATTATTTAATACTATGTTGTTTATAGGAGACATTTGAAACAGAAAGACACACATGGAGTTAAAATAAGGGGCTGGAGCAGAATCTTTTATGCTTTAGCTGAAGTAAAAAAAGGCAGTAGTAGTAATTATGATCTCAGTTAAAGCAAAAGCAGAAATAGACGTAATTAAAAGAGATAGTCAAAACTACATTTTGCTAAAAAATACCATAGACAATGAATTAATGCCAAAATATTTTACTACAAATACCTCATTTCTTGAGGGGATGCCCTTCAATTGGGGAATGGCTGAACAAATTGTGGTATCTGTTGATGATGGAATACTATTGTGCTCAAAGGAAGAATAAAGTAGAGGAATTCCATGTGAAATGAATGAGCTCCAGGAACTGAAGCAGTGAAAGGAGCAGAACCAGAACGTTGTACACAGAAACAGATATATTGTGGTACAATCGAATGAAATGGACTTCTCCATTAGTGGCAATGTAGTTTCCTGAACAACTTGGAAGGATCTATGAGAAAGAACACTATCCACATTCAGAGGGAAAACTGGGTGAGTAGAAACACAGAAGAAAAACAACTGCTTCATTACATGGGTCAAGGGGAATATAACTGGGGATATAAACTCTAAATGCTCAATCAATCATCAACAAAATGGAAATAGGTTCTGATCAAGGACACATGTAAAACCCAGGGAATTGCACATCAGCTCTGGGAAGGGGAGAAAGAATATGATTCTTGTAATCAAGGAATAATATTCTAAATTGACTAAGTAAAAATATCAAAATAAATAAATAACTCATTTCTCAAACATAAACTGAGTAGCATGCATCAAATTTATTTTTAAAAAGCTATTTTCTAATTGATAGTCAAAAGATATAAAAAGAAATTAAAGATAATTTATAATCATATAAAAATTCTAAATTACTGTCAATTATAAAAATGCAAATTAAAACAAAACTGAAGTACTACTTCACTACTTCATATAAGGAATGACAGGAGGGGATTAGGGTAAAACTGGTACATTAATGAACCATTGGTGAAATAGTGAACTTGTCCAACAATTCTGAAGAACAATTTTGGAAATACGTCCAAAGGATTATAAAACCATGCATACTCTACCCAGCATTACCACTATGAAGTCTGATTTGCAAAGTCATTAAAGAAAATGAGAAAAGAACTCATATGTACAAAAATATTTATAACAGCTATTTTTTGTGATGGATGTCCATCATTTGGGGAATATCTGAACAAATTGTCACATATGATTATGATGGAGTCCTAAGAAATTATAGAGGGTGATTTCAGAAAAAAATATTGTACACCTAAAAACTGATTCATAGTATGAGAACAGTGAAATCATTGTACACAGCAACAGCATTATTATCATGATGTTCAACTATGACAGATTTGGCTTCTCTGATCAATACAATAATGCAAGTAAATTACAAAGGACTCAAGATTAAAAATGCTATCTACCTCCAGAGATAGAACTGATGAAATCTGAGTATGAATTGATGTATTATTTGCGCACTTTCTTTATTTTTCTTGCTTTTTAAAAATATGGCTAATATGGAAACTTATTTTTCTTGATACATATGTATAATTGATATATTCTTTGCATTTTTAGTGGATCGGGTGGGATAGGGGGAGGGAGAGAATTTGGAACTCAAATTTAAAAAGAAAGGAATGTTAACTTTAAGTAAATAATAATTTAAAATAGATATACATGTAAATAAGAGGAAATAGTTCTGTGAGTCTCTTTCCAAATATGTATTGGTCAAAGAGTTATACCTTTTGGAGCAGAAAATGATTAAAATTTTTTTTAATTTTCAGTTTCAAAAATTTTCCTTTCCACAACCCTTTGCCAATTTACTAGAAAGGCAAACAATAAAATACCCATTATATATGTGAAGTCACAGAAAACATTTTCATATTAGCTCTATTGCAATAAATAGAATCAGATAAAGAAATAAATCATAAGTAGTATGAAAAAATAAACTTCAATCTGTAATAGATTTCTTCAGTTTTTTTTTTTTATCTGAGGTGAATAGCATTTTTTAATCTTGGGTGCCTTAGTATTGTTGTGGATCATTGTTTTGATTAAAGCAGCTAAATATTTTTCAGTTTATTTTTGTTATAATATTGCTCTTACAATGTTCAATGCATTTCTGCTTCTGCTCTAGTTTGTATCTCTCCCTAACTTTTTCTGAAACTATCCCCTTTGTCATTTTTCATAGCACAATAGTATTCCACCACAATTATATACTATAATTTGTTCAACCAATTGATGGGTATTCCCTAATTTTTTAACTCTGTGCCACAACAAAAATGGCTCCTACAATTATTTTTGTATACATCAACCCTTTTCCTTTTCTAAAAATATATTTGGGATAAACACTTGGAAAGTTAATTGCTGGGTCAAATGATATGCAGTTGTGCGGCAGTTTTTATAATTTTATTTTTCCCAGAATGATTGGAACAATTAACAACTCCACCAAAAATGCATCTGTTTATTTTTTTTCCACATGCCCTCCAACATTTGCCATTTTCCTTTTTCTTTCATGTTAGTCAAGATATAAGGTAGGACCTCAGAGTTGTTTTAAAGGTAATTTCTCTAATTATTAATGATTTACCATTTTTATGGTTACTGATAAATTTGATTTCTTCTAAACACTTCCTGTTCATATCCTATCTCAATTTATCAGTTGGGGAGTGGCTATTATTTCTATTAACTTTGTTAAGTTCTCTCTCTCTCTCTCTCTGTGTATATATATATATATATATATATATATATATATATATATATACATATATATATATATTTACATATGACAACTTTTAAATGGAAGAATTCAGGATAATTTCACACTATAATGGAAAGTGATATAATCATACTACTATAAAATTATTTAATATGATACAAGGATATGTAATTTAGAGCAATAAGATGAGAAAAATAACATAAGAAAATAAACATGAGCAAAGATGTAGCAAAATATTCCTTCTTACATATGACAAGACATTATTACTCAGAATATCAAAGTTAATGATAAAATTGTTTGTAAATAGCTTCAGCAAAATAGCAGCATACAATATAAACCCACAAATCTATTTGAATTTTTAGCTTGTAGTAGCAAGTCATGAAATAATGATAGAAAAATGCATTTTAACAGCAAAATCCATGAAATATTTGAGATTCAACCCTTCTAAATAGAATTTATGCAAATATAAGTTTCACACATGTGCATTTACAAATGTACATATATATTCACACATATATTTACTAAATAATTAAAAAGTATTCCTTTTCACAGTCTTTGTGAAGAGAGTCAAAATAACAAACTTATGTAAACTTTTATCCGTCTGCAGTACTTTGATAATAAAATGCCAATTTGTTATACTATAAATTAGGCAAAACAAAATTTATATGGATTAAAATTGTCAAACATCTGAAGATAAACAATGGAAAGAGCAAGTAAAAATTAAAGAAATGTGAATGATATTCTTGAATCTATTTATAATATTAAATAATAATATTAAGATTTATCATACTGGATAGAGTGGAGAAAAGTAAAAATGTGATATATTCTATAAAAAAGCTTTAAAACTAAGTACACAGAACATCTGACTGCAGAAGTATATGAAAGAATAATAAGTACTAGGGAATAAATTCATTGAATAAAAATTGGAAAAATGGATAGCAGGAAGATAATGGGTTTAGGATAGAACAAATAATTCTAAGTTATTAAATCATTTTAATATAAAAGAACTAATAATTTAAAAAATTAATAAAATTAAATAACCCAACTTTTATCTTCTACCTGTAACATCTGTGATGAGAATGTTTTTTCATGATTTGCAATAGTAAATCAACTTTTCAAGAAAAAAACGTATTTTATATCCATAAAAATAGACATTTACACAAATAAAAGTAATGCAAATATGTTAAAAAGAAAATAGTAAACTGGAGAAAAAATTACACTATGTATTTCTAATAAAAGTCTGAATTTCAGTATCAGTAGAATATGAATTTGTTAATCTGGGAAAGGCTAAACATAGATTTGTTTCTAAGAAAATGAAGCATGATATTTTGAGTAGGAACATTTTTTGAAACTTTGGATTGTTTATTAATTGATAAATTCTTGTATGTCAACTAACCTTTTTTCCTTGTATCCCTTTCAAATGAAATTTTATGTTTCCAAGAGAAAGTTTTTCACAATCCACAATGTGCAAAAAAATTTCTCCTCTGAAACAGAGTACTTTGTTCATATTTTAAACAATCTTTAATAAATCAAATATCCCAGTAGTTTGTTTCTGGGAGTGGAGAGTTACACATTTCTAGAGGTGATCAAAGAATAAAACAAAATGGAAAAATATTTTTTACAAAGTTTACTGCGTGCTAAGCACAAGAGATACAAGTAAAAAATTGATAGTTGCTTCTTTCAAGATCAGATCCTTATTTAATGAAATAAGGTTGAAAGGAGGGTTCAGTTTCATCATAGTGCAATGGTCAGGTGACTTTTGGCTGCTGGCTAGACAGATGGAAAGGGCCTGAAGGAATTTAGGGAAATGATATCAGGGCAATTAGTCTATGTTCAAGAATGTCCAAGAGTCCAAGTTAAACAGGGTTCTGAGGTACCTCTACTGGAGGTGAGAGTCAGCAGAGTTGAGACTGGATGTCCAGTCTCAACTAGACAAGGGAACTAGACAAGAAGACTTGGTTTCAGGACAAGAGAAGAAATTTTTTGGCTCCCCAAAATGTTTCGCAGAGCTAGATGACCACTTGTAAGGGATATCATAGAAATCATTACTGTTTAGGTTGAACTAAAGTCTCTTTGATGTATCTCTGATCTCAGATTCCATAATTCAAGAATTAAGGAAGTTAATTGATTTGCCCATGGTATGAGCTTCATTCAGATTTAAGTTTCCCAATTCCCTTATTCCCATTAAAATATAATCCTAAAAATGCAAAGTATCCTTACTCTGAAAAGCATGGCAAAGAGTGATACCTGAAAGGTTGAACTATCTAAAGTAAAGCTTCATTCCCTGATAATATGCTTAATTTTGATGAACATTTGCAATGCAAACAAACCCTACCCAATAGCACTAGACTGATATTTATATAGGAATATTACATCTGGGAGAAGTCTGTTAGTTTGATCAATGGCTCCATGTGTAATATTTGGTTCACATAACACACAAAAAGTTCAAACACTATTTTGATTATAACTGTATTTTGTACTACAAGTAATGCAACCATGGCAACTTTCTTGTACTCCTTTTTTTTCTAGCAATATTAGAAAAAGATCCATTCTTTCAGAGCTTCCTAATGCACCTAAATATAGAATTTCACCCTTTTCTGATAATATTTAGAAGAAAGAAAAAGTTGCCTTTTCCCAGAAAATAACAAAAAACAAACAGTTTTACTTGCAGGGCTCCTTTTGCTTGGCTGGAATCCATTTGATATAGAAGGTGGTATGCTTAGCACCTGATTTATTATAAGTTTGTGTGGAGTTAGACTGCTTTGCAATTCTGATAGGTCCATTAGAAAATTGTGATGTGGCATTAAAATTTTAACAGGCAATGCTCTGTTTGCATTTTGTCCTACTTAGTATCAGATTGTGAAAGATTGGGAGGGAAAGCTTATTAACTTTTCATAAAGAACTTTCACAAAATGTAAAATCCACACATTGAGACCCAGGTAGGAAAAATTCATCATATATGGCATTGATTACACACATATATATATATACATATATATATATTATTTGATAAAAAGTAGCAACTCATAAAGCATGATTTTATAGTTTATGACATTTTAATTCAAATATGATTAATACTTTAATATCCAATTTAACAAATAAAGGGTTGTTGGTGAAGATTTTAGCTTACTGTTGGTTTCTGTCAAGATGCAAAACTAAAAATGTCTTAATTCTGGGGTTTATTTTTGAGTATGTAAGTATAATCAAATTCTTAGAAATGGTAAATTGTTTTTGGGCATCAATGCTGAACATTCTTGTAATCTCACTCCATTGTTTCCCAGTCCATCAGAATGTCTAGGGACAATTTGCTGCCTTTATTGGATTATGCTGACTTCCAGAACAGCCTTTAGTTTATGTAGCATAACAATATATGTGTTTGCTACATTGACTGTCTGCAGCTGGATTTAAAACCTGCACAATTTAAAAACTTTTAGTAGGGACAGATCTTGAAAGGTCATGATGCAAAGCTAGTGCTTGTGTTTATGTGTATGTGTTTATTTTCATACATATGCATTTTGTGTGTGTTTTTAAAATACTTAAAAACAGCAACAACAGAGGCAATATATAGATTGCGAAATATCCAGAATCTTTGATCAAAAATATCCCTGGCACCAGAAGAAAGGGGGAGGTGGCAAAGGGAGGGTGTCTTTGAAATTTGCTGTTATAACTGCCATCCCCTAGGGCAAAATAAATAATATTATTCTAGACTTTTAAAATGTACATGGGGGTGATATGAAAATGATAATGTGAAAAGAAAGCCACACTTTTGAAAACTAGATATGTTTATATAAATCTCTGTGTCTGTTTTTTCCTCCTTAATTTTTTTAAGTTTTGTAGCCCAGAAATGCATGTTTAAGTGATTGTATTTGACAAAGGAAAGACAAGGAAAAATGGTGCAGCATCTTTAATTTATCAGTTTACATGAGATGCAGGCAATCGCCTGTGGGTACCAGATTGTGATTTTTTTCCCTACTCAAGTACATTCTCATGTTTTACTGATGAGCTGTACACCAGACCCTTGTGTTCTGCATAGCGTGAGTTTCATGGACCACCTGCTTCAATTGCTCCATCGCTTGCTTTATTTTGTCACTAAACTCACTTATGCTACCGAGACATTGACTATAGAAGAAGCGACTTTAATTCAATAGCATATCAAGGAGGCAGATTTTCTAATGCTTGTTCTACAGCTACTTAGGTATAATACCTTCCATCACACCAAAGCAGTCTGACATGATATTCTGTCAGACATCGTATGAGACAGAGTTTTGATCTAAGGTTGGGCTATTAAAAGAAATACATGTAACTGATTCCCATTCTGCCAAAATATCAACCAAATGAACATATAAACTGCATTGGAAGACACAAAGTTGATTGGCTCAGGAAGGCTTTGACTCTTCTTAATGACCTTAAGTATTAAGGATGGTGTCCTGGGCCACTGGAGCTATGTGTTAAAGGGAAGTCAGAGTCTTAAAGGAATCTAAGCTGAGAACAGGATTAAGCAATGCAATCCAAATCGGGTGTGTGGACCAGGTTGCATAACAGAGAGAATTATTTTAATCAGTGGGAAGATGTTGCATTTTCTGTTAATTTATCAATCAGACTTCAACTTGCCTCCAGTTGTCCTTCCCAATTCCATTTGAGAATTTTCATTAGCTATCTGAAATGTCTCAAGGTTTAGAGCTTATGGTTGTCAAGTTATCCTGCTATTTGCTTGTCAAAGCCTACTAAAATTGTGATATGAGAAAATGCATGGCAACATCCAAGTAAATATTTAAATAAAAAATTCAGATCAGAGCTTTGCACTACTCTAAGTTAATGTAATGAATGCTAAAAATATAAATCAAGCTGAGTTATTCTCCACCCTCTCAAAATAGTCTTGTTTTCCATTGCACCAAAAGTTCCCTTTATTACTCAGTTTTAATTCCTGGTTTTCTAATTGTAATTTCTGCCACACATCCAGGGAGAAGAAAATGCCCTTGGGAACAAAGGAACTAGGAAACAGTCTAAAATCCTCTTTGGTTTCATTGTCATTATCCTGGGGAATATTTTCTTAAGAGGAAATATGGTTTATCATTGTATGAGAATTGCCATTGACACGGCTGGTAATTAGCCTCATATTATTTTCAGCATAGTTCACATCCACACATCACAGAACAGAAAATGGGAGTCTTAGACAAACAGAATCCTTGTAGAAGATCATTAGGATTCCCACTGTGACATGCCACGTGCAACCTTGTTGATTCAAATTAGTCATCTGCATTGTTCTATATTTTAGACTGTGGGAGGTATCAACTCATTTCACAAAGCCATAACTGTTACACATTTATGGCTAGGGTAGCATGTTAGATGTTTTACATTTACCGATCCTGCTGAAAACATTCTAATGTGCGCTCATTATAAAAGCTGTTTTGCGATCCTACTTAGACTCATATCAGTGTCTCCATTATGTACTCTCGTTTTCACAACTGAGCATGAAACACGTACAGCTTTCTTAATATGACATATAAAGCATTGACCAGGGTTCAAACAAAATTAAAATGACTTTGGAGACAAGTGGTTTCTGAAGGTTCAATTTTTAAGTAACAGAAAGAGCCATTGAGGTTTATTGGGCAAATTACAGGAGCAAAAATGCATTTGTCTCAGCCAATAGGAATTATTATCTTAAAAATATAGAATATACTCCCTTTAATAGTAGTGTGGCTCTTCCAGTGAAAATTATACTTCATAGTTTATAATGGATTTAGACCTTTAGCTGTAATGTAAATTCTGTGATTTTTATTTCTATGATTATTCTAAGCTTTTAAGAAAGCAATGTCAACCAAAAAAATGTACTTAATTTCTTGAATACTCCAGGGAATCTGAAATCTCCTTGATGTGATATTCCCTCCTATGATGCTGATAGTAACCCATCTCTGCTTATGCTTCTTGTGTGACATATGCCCATATCTTCCTATACATTTGCATAGTGGGTTCATCACATAGTAAGTACTTTTCTTGTATTCTTTTAATATTTTATGGAGACAAATGGAGCAAGAATGTTTTCTATTAGTTATCACTTAATTAAGGAATGGGATAATAAATGTTTAACAATTTAGCTCTGCAAAATGTACATCCAACGCACTTTTAAGTTAATCTGTATCAAAATTATCTCCATAACTTTCTTAATGCTAGACAACAAAATAATAAATCAAGCCTTGCTATGTAGCATTTGCCGATTTCTAAAATATGTGTTGATACTGAAAATTTAATATTCATTCAATTCTTGTAGCTAGACTCCAAAACTGTCTCCAACATATCTTTGCCTTTATATCACTATGTATAGCCCACTTTTATTTCTTCTCATACATTTCTCAGATAGAATCCTTTATAAATCTCTCCTACAAGTTCCTTATTTGTAATGTGTTGCAGACTCCACATACCCTAAACCCACTCTTTGTGTGCTATTCAATGTTAATTTTTTTAAATCTATAGTTTTTCAAGAGTGACTGTCAACTATAATCTCCATAAGAAAATTGCATTGTGTTAAAATTAACAGAACTTTGTTTCAGTGAAAAACAAGGAGACCAGTTAAATTTGAACTTTAACAAAAGTAATACAGCTCATTCATTTCTGGTCCAGTATAAATTAATTTTCCATAACTTCATGTGTTGCAAGGAAATAATTTTACGTCTCCATAATTAACTATCCCTCTCATCACAGTGGCTTTTACATACTTTTTCATCCCGCTCAAATGTTCCATTGCTTCCTTCTCCCTCCATTCTCTCAGATGAGAATCTTGTCCAAATTGAGACCATTCACTAAAAGCATCTTTTCCTCCCCATCTCATTGAATATCACTTAGATGCTTTCTGTAATCATCTCCTATGCTGTTCTTTCACATGAAGAGGTGACACTCTTACTTGCCAAGGCAAATCTCTCTACATACAGAGGTTATAACATTCCATTCCATTCTCTGTGTCAGATTGTACCTCCTGTTGTCCCTATTCTCTCACTTACCTTCAATCTTTCCCTGAATCTTGGCTACCTCTCTATTACCTTTGATATCTCTCACTTGAGATATAAATATATATCTCAAGAGATAATAAAGACAGTCTTTATTATCCAATTTCTTCCTTCCTTTTGGTGCCTAAAATTCCTTGAGGCCATTTACAATAGGCTATTTCAATTCTTTCTTAATTTTCGAGTTTGCTTTCTAACTTCACAATTTAATGAAAAGTACAGTCCTCTAATTTCCAAATCTAATTGCTTTCTCTTACTCCTCATCTTTCCTTGACCTCTGTGCAGTGTTTTACACTGCTAATCACCTTCTACTGATACTGTCTTCTCCAAATTTTGTTCCAGTGACTTCTTTGTTTGTTTTCTACCTATTTGAGTATTCTTTCTCAGTTTCTTTTGCTAAATCTTCATCTAGCTAATACCTGAAATCCATCAGTGATCACAAGGATCTATCCTAGGCTCTCTTCTCACTGTCAAAATGTTCTTAAAACATAAGTCTTCTCTCCTACTCAATAAACTCTAACTCTATCACCACCATAATCACATATAAAATCCTCTTTTGGGCATCCAAAGTCTTCAGGATATGGGCCTTCTCCAATATCCTTACACCTTATATCTTTCTTCCCCATATAGTCTCTCTAGCCTCCTTGATATTTTTGGAAGAAGACATTTCTTCTATCTCTGGGCATTTTCATTGGCTTTTCCCCTGTTTCTTGAATTTTTTTCCTTCTCATTGCTAATTCTTGGCTTCCCTGATTTTTCCCAAGCCTCAAGTTAAAATCCTACTTTCAACAGGACAACTTTTCTGTTTGCCTATTGTTCTAATCCTCTTTGTTGATCACAGTTTGTATGGGTTTAGTTTTTCTATTAGATTGTGAGTTCCTTGAGAGAGGGAATGTCTTTTATATTTTCTTGTGTTCCAGGTGCTATAACATAGTGTCTGTCACCCAGAAGTCACTTTATAAGTGTTTATTTTCATTCATGGTTTCAATTGATTAAAATATAAAAATATATAATTATGGAATCATGGGATTTTACAGTTGTGAGGAAAACCTAGAATTCATTGAGGCCAATACCCTCATTTTACATGTTGAAAAATAGAGGTTTAGAATATTCAAGGGACTCACATGAGTAGCATAGCCAGAATAGTTATTTAAGTATTTTTCTTCATGATTTTACTGGAGCAATTCAGTGACAATAAAAGCTGATTTGTAACTAGAGGGAAAAAATACAGCTATGACTAATGATCTCTAGTGCCTAAGTTCACAGAAACATTGTCAGCATATGTGATTGGAAAAAAAAAGAGAATGTGAACTGACCACATCATATTTATCAAAAATATACTTCTATTTCCTTTTCAACAATAGATTGAAAAGTGAAAATTCAGTAAATGAACTAATTGTTATGCATATATGTCATTACATAAACAGTTTGACTGATTGCTTTTGATCTAAGTGGTTCATTGTTTGGTATGACTTGGAGCCTTGAGACAAAATCTACTGAAATAATTTCCTAGGGATATGGTCTGGAGATAATATGTGCATTTTTTCGTTTATATCCTGTTTTCTCTGTAAAAAATAGACTCAAATACAGGACTACAATCCTCACAAGCCTTTGCTCCACTTCCCCAAAATGCTTTGTAATCTCACACAATTCTGAGGTGGGCCAAGATCCAGGAAGGATTTAAGCTGGTGGCAAAGGTTTTTGAGTCTCTTCTCTTCTTTTGGACTTCCGTTTTGGAGCAGAGGCGTCTCTTCCATGATGTGAGATGATTTTGTCTAGGCCACTCTGGCCTAGGCATGTGTTTCTTATCCTGTCTTTTCTTTAATCCTTAATCCTTAATAAACTTCTAAAAAATATAAAATAAATAATAAAAATAAAAAAAATCTCCTTGCAGAAAGAAACTAATTTCTATCTCCCATAGTCTTCCCTAAATTTTAACTGTTACAGTATGGTGACCACTAGATTGGATGAGAACTTCTCAAATTTTTTAGCCTAGATAATGATTTTTTTAAAGCCACTTTTCTCCAAGATGCTCTTTAGAAAACCATCTTGATCAGCTCCTGCCTGCGGCCCTCTCTGGCTCTTGCTTCTGCTCCTGGCCTCTCACCTGGTACCTGAGCTCCGGCCCTGATTGTCTGCGCTCAGGCTCCCGGCCCTACCCACCCCGGCGGTCTGTCTCTCACCCATCTGGCCTCTGACCCAGATGGCTCATCACCCCAGCCCCAGACCTACGAGTTTGACCCCAGCCACTCATCACACAGATCCTTGGAGCAGATCGCTCAGGACTCATTGCCACCAGCTGGTAAAAGTATTGGCCACATGGGCGCAGGGGAGAGATGAGAGGGAAAGGAGACCGGGTAATTTTCCCTTAGGCTAAGCCTCCACATGGATGGGGATATTGACCACAGGGGTTTCATAGCAGGAGAGAGAGAAGAAACAGACTTTTCAAACAGACTTTTAAGCAATGGGCTGTTTAAAAGGATACCTTTTGACTCTTCTGGTAATTTCATTGACTTCACCTGCCTGTCAGGGAGCAGACTCAGTCCAAAGATTCAACTTTGGAGGGGCAGCTGGGTGGCTCAACGG
Organism: Monodelphis domestica; assembly: GCF_027887165.1. NCBI lineage: Eukaryota > Metazoa > Chordata > Mammalia > Didelphimorphia > Didelphidae > Monodelphis > Monodelphis domestica. The sequence continues at coordinate 331,346,766 of NC_077229.1, read as the reverse complement.
ACTGAGAGCCAGACAGAAAGACATGCGGTCCTGGGTTAAAATCTGGCCTCAGATACTCCCCAGCTGTGGGGCCTCAAGCAGATCGCTCAGACCCCATTGCTTAGCCCTTACCACTCTGCCTTTGGACAATAGGCATTTAAATGGATAATTAATAATTAAAAAAAAAAACACCCAAGGAACTTTGAAGAGACTAAAGGCTATATTCTAAGGCATTTCAGATTCCAATGTTTTATAAAAAAACTCTGTATTTCTATTGCATTTCCTGATTGTTCTGTTTAAGATATAACTTTGTGATTTTAAGTTCATATATTACTGGATTCAATATTCTCTTACACTGAAGGTTGATTGAATTTATTTTAAATGTACTGAGTTTTAAAATTCTGTTGTTTTTCCCCTATAACTGTGCTGAACAAATATTATTTAATAAGCCCATATATGAAAAAACAGCTTTTTTCTATTTTGCTGAGGATAGATAGACTTCAGAACTGGTTATAATTGTAGAACAACCTTTGGAAATTTAATGTGTTAAATATCTCAAATGATTTTAAGGGTTTTTAAAATATGATTTTTGTAATTTTTTTTTAACAATCTCTGGTTATTTTGCCTGTCCCTACCATGAGGTAAGGCCCATTCTAGTAGCTGAAGTAAAATACATTTTATAAACCACAACCTTCCCACATGTGAATGGAAGTTGGGCAGTTAATCTCAGGGCATTTGTATCACTATAAGCCTCCAAAAAAAGGAGCACCCCTTTATTTATACTCTTCAGCTCATTACTTTACTTGCACCAGAATGATCTCTAGATTTCTTGATTATGTTCTGTGAGATTTAAAATGGTTGAGGTCTTAAACTGTAGTGATTAAAATAGTGGAAGATATAAATTGTGGTAGATATAAGAGAGGGTGAGTAAATTTGACCTCAGAAATATGTTTCACTACAGTGTCTTGGGTTTTAAAATCAAATATAAGGTGATCGCCAGGGAATTATTCCCAATTATTCAAATATCCAAGTCAATTGGGTTTTATAGAGATTTTAATTAACAATACAATGAGTAATCAAAGAAAGGGAGAGTAAGAAAGGAATAAGTATAAAGGGCCTCAAGCCAATATGGCCTAGACCTGAGTCTTAAAAGAGAAATCAGTCAGTTTTTTTAACACTCACCACAAGGTCTGACTAAACAAGGATTCTAGTAACACTAGGCCAGTATGGAACATGGAACATGATCTTCAGAAAGGCAAGAGAGCTGTGTCTTCAACCAAGAATCAGCTATCCAGCAAAACTGACTATATACTTCCAAGGGAAAGTATGGGCATTCAACAAAATAGAAGACTTCCAACTTTTTGCAATGAAAAGACCAGAGCACTGTGGAAAGTTTGATATCGAAAATCAAAGAGCAAGGAATACCTGAAAAGGAAAATATGAAGGAAAGGGGAAAAAAGAAAAATGTTATCTTCTTCTTTTACTCCAACTCTCTTCTATAAGGACTACATTTATATCAATGTATGTATACTAATGTGGGGAAAATGTAATGTGTAAATAGGGGGAAAAGAAAGACCAAATAGAATAATCGATCTCACACAAAGATTCACATGGGAAGGGGAGGGGAAGAAAACTCCTATAAGAAGGAGAGGAAGAGAGTTTTTACTTAAACCTTACTCTCAGGGAAATCAACTCAGAGAGGGAAGAACATCCAGATCCATTGGGATCTTGAATTCTATCTTACCCAACAAGGGTAGGGAGAAGGGAAAACCAAGGGAAGAGGGGGGAGGGAACATAAAAAAGGAAGAAGAGGGGTTGGGGGAGGGAACAGAAATGGAGGGGCTAGAAAGGGAAATATATCAAGGGAGGGGATAAGGGGGACTGATTTAAAATAAATCACTGGATTAAAAGTTAGAGCCGAAGAAGAAAGGTTAGAATTAGGGAAGGATATCAAAATGACAGGGAGTCCACAAGTGACAATCATAACTTTGAACATGAATGGGATGAACTCACCCATAAAATGTAGAGGAATAGAAGAATTGATTAGAATCCAAAACCCTACCATATTTTGTCTTCAAGAAAAAAACACATGAGGCTGGAAGACACCCAAAAGATAAGAATTAAAGGATGGAGTAAGACCTTCTGGTCCTCAACTGACAAAAAGAAAGCAGTAGTTGCAATCATGATATCTGATAAAGTCAAAGCAAAAATAGACCTGATTAAAAGGGATAGGGAAGATAATTATATTTTGTTAAAAGGGACTTTAGATAATGAGGAAATATCACTAATCAACAAGATCCATTGGGATCTTGAAGTCTATCTTACCCAAGAAGGGTAAGGAGAAGGGAAAACAAAGGGGTGGAAGGGGAGAGGGAAAACAAAAAGGGAGGGAAAGAGAGGGGTGGAAGGGGAGGGAACAAAAAGGGAGGGACTAAAAAGGGAAACATATCAAGGGAGGGGACAAGGGGGACCAATTTAAAGTAAATCACTGGACTAAAAGGTAGAGCCAAAGAAGAAAAGGTTAAAACCAGGGAGGATATCAAAATGCCAGGGAGTCCACAAATGACAGTCATAACTTTGAACGTGAATGGGATGAACTCACCCATAAAACGTAGACAAATAGCAGAATGGATTAGAATCCAAAACCCTACCATATGTTGTCTTCAAGAAACACACATGAAAAGGGTTGACACCCACAAGGTCAGAATTAAAGGATGGAGTAAGACCTTCTGGGCCTCAACTGACAGAAAGAAGGCAGGAATGGTAATCATGATATCTGATAAAGCCATAGCAAAAATAAACTTGATCAAAAGGGATAGGGAAGGTAATTATATTTTGTTAAAAGGGACTTTAGATAATGAGGAAATATCACTAATCAACATGTATGCAACAAATAATATAGCACCCAAATTTCTAATGGAGAAAGTAGGAGAATTGAAGCAAGAAATAGACAGTAAAACCATATTAGTGGGAGACTTAAACCAACCATTATCAAATTTAGATAAATCAAACGAAAAAATAAATAAGAAAGAGGTGAAAGAAGTGAATGAAATCTTAGAAAAATTAGAATTAATAGACATATGGAGAAAAATAAATAGGGATAAAAAGAAATACACCTTCATCTCAGCACCACATGGCACATTCACAAAAATTGACCATACATTAGGTCATAGAAACATAGCACACAAATGCAGAAAAGCAGAAATAATAAATGCAGCCTTCTCAGATCACAAGGCAATAAAAATAATTATCAGTAAAGGTACATGGAAAACCAAATCAAAAACTAATTGGAAATTAAACCATATGATACTCCAAAATCATTTAGTTAGAGAAGAAATCATAGAAACAATTAATAATTTTATCAAGGAAAATGACAATGGCGAGACATCCTTTCAAACCTTTTGGGATGCAGCCAAAGCGGTAATCAGAGGTAAATTCACATCCCTGAGTGCATATATCAACAAACAAGGGAAAGCAGAGATCAATCATTTGGAAATGCAAATAAAAAAACTCAAAAGCGATCAAATCAAAAAACCCCAGCAGAAAACCAAACTAGAAATCCTAAAAATTAAGGGAGAAATTAATAAAATAGAAAGTGATAGAACTATTGATTTAATAAATAAGACAAGAAGCTTGTACTTTGAAAAAACAAACAAAATAGACAAAGTACTGGTCAATCTAATTAAAAAAAGGAAGGAAGAAAAGCAAATTAACAGCATCAAAGATGAAAAGGGGGACATCACCTCTGATGAAGTGGAAATTAAGGCAATCATTAGAAATTACTTTGCCCAATTATATGGCAATAAATACACCAATTTAGGTGATATGGATGAATATATACAAAAATACAAATTGCCTAGACTAACAGAAGAAGAAATAGAATTCTTAAATAATCCCATATCAGAAAATAAAATCCAACAAGCCATCAAAGAACTTCCAAGAAAAAATCCCCAGGGCCTGATGGATCCACCAGTGAATTCTATCAAACATTCAAAGAAGATCTAATCCCAATACTATACAAACTATTTGACATAATAAGCAAAGAGGGAGTTCTACCAAATTCCTTTTTATGACACAAATACGGTACTGATTCCAAAGCCAGGCAAGTCAAAAATGGAGAAAGAAAACTACAGAACAATCTCCCTAATGAACATAGATGCAAAAATCTTAAACAGGATACTAGCAAAAAGATTCCAGCAAGTGATCGAGAGGGTCATTCACTATCATCAAGTAGGATTTATACCAGGAATGCAGGTTTGATTCAATATTAGGAAAACCGTCCACATATCACATGATTATCTCAATAGATGCAGAAAAAACCTTTGATAAAATACAACACCCATTTCTATTAAAACACTATAAAGAATAGGAATAGAAGGGTCTTTCCTAAAAATAATAAACCTTATATATCTAGAACCATCAGCAAACATCATAAGCAATGGGGATCAACTAGATGCATTCCCAATAAGATCAGGAGAGAAACAAGGATGCCCATTATCACCTCTATTATTTAACATTTTACTGGAAATACTAGCAGTAGCAATTAGAGGAGAAAAAGAAATTGAAGGCATTAAAATAGGCAATGAGGAGACCAAGCTGTCACTCTTTGTGGAACATATGATGGTCTACTTAAAGAATCCTAGTGAATCAACAAAAAATTAATGGAAATAATCAACAACTTTAGCAAAGTTGCAGGATACAAAATAAACCTACATAAGTCATCAGCATTTCTATATATCCCCATCACATCTCAGCAGCAAGATTTAGAAAGAGCAATCCCATTCAAAATCTCCTTAGACAAAATAAAATACTTAGGAATCTATCTGTTGAGACAAACACAGGAACTGCATGAACACAACTACAAAACACTCTCCACACAATTAAAACTAGACTTGAGTAATTGGAAAAACATTAACTGCTCATGGTTAGGACGAGCTAATATAACAAAATTTCCCATCCTACCCAAACATATCTATCTATTTAGTGCCATACCCATTGAACTTCCAAAAAACTTTTTAACTGAATTAGAAAAAAACACAACAAAGTTCATTTGGAAGAACAAAAGATCAAGGATATCCAGGGAAATAATGGAAAAAAAATACAAAGCAAGGTGGCCTTGCAGTCCCAGATCTCAAACTCTATTATTAAGCAGTGGTCATCAAAACAATTTGGTACTGGCTAAGAGACAGAAAGGTGGATCAGTGGAGTAGACTTGGGGTAAGTGACCTCAGCAAGACAGTCTATGACAAACCCAAAGACCCCAGCTTTTGGGATAAAATTCCACTATTTGATTAAAAAAAAAACTGCTAGGAAAACTGGAAGACAGTGTGGGAGAGATTAGGTTTGGATCAACACCTCACACCCTACACAAAGATAAACTCAGAATGGGAGAATGACTTGAAGATAAAGAAGGAAACTATAAGTAAATTAGGTGAACACAGATTAGTATACATGTCAGACCTTTTGTGACGGGAAAGATTTTAAAACCAAGCAAGACTTAGAGTCACAAAATGTAAATAAATAATTTTGATTACATCAAATTTAAAAATTTTTGTACAACAAAAACCACTGTAAGCAAAATTAGAAGGGAAACAACAAATTGGGAAAAAATCTTTTTAACAAAAACCTCTGACAAAGGTCTAATTACTCAAATTTATGAAGAGCTAAATCAATTGTACAAAAAATCAAGCAATTCTCCAATTGATAAATGGGCAAGGGACATGAATAGGCAGTTTTCAGATAAAGAAATCAAAACTATTAATAAGCACAAGAAAAAGTGTTCTAAATCTCATAATCATAGAGATGCAAATCAAAACAATTCTGAGATATCACCTCACACCTAGCAAATTGGCTAACATGATAGCAAAGGAAAGTAATGAATGCTGGAGGGGATATGTCAAAGTCAGGACATTAATTCATTGCTGGTGGAGTTGTGAATTGATCCAACCATTCTGGAGGGTAATTTGGAACTATGCCCAAAGGGCGATAAAAGGCTGTCTGCCCTTTGATCCAGCCATAGCACTGCTGGGTTTGTACTCCAAAGAGATAATAAGGAAAAAGACCTGTACAAGAATATTTATAGTTGTGCTCTTTGTGGTGGCAAAAAATTGAAAAATTAGAGCATACCCTTCAAATGGGAAATGGCTGAACAAATTGTGGTATATGTTGGTAATGGAATACTATTGTGCTGAAAGGAATAATAAAGTGGAGGAGTTCCATGGAGACTGGAACAACCTCCAGGAATTGATGCAGAGCGAAAGGAGCAGAACCAGGAAAACATTGTACACAGAGACTGAAACACTGTGGTTCAATCAAACGTAATGGACTTCTCCATTAGTGTCAATGCAATGTCCCTGAACAATCTGCAGGGATCAAGGAGAAAAAAACACTACTCACATGCAGAGGACAAACTGTGGGAGTAAAAACACTGAGGAAATACAACAGCTTAACTACAGTGGTGGAGGGGATATGATTGAGGAGAGACTCTAAATGAACACCCTAATGTAAAAACCCTTAACATGGAAATGAGTTTGGATTGAGGACACCTGTGATACCCAGAGGAATCAGGCATCGCTAATGGGAGTGGTGGGGGTGGGGAGAAAAAGAAAATGATCTTTGTTTCTAATGAATAATGTTTGAAAATGACCAAATAAAATAATGTTTAAAAGGGAAAAAACCAACAAACATACAAAAAAATAATTTTAGTGCCCCTACTTAGTGCCTCACTACATTGTGAAGACAGTATGAAAGAGAGAGAAAGGGAGTACTCTCCCTCTCTAGGCAAGGCATAGGAGAGGTATTTGTTATTATGTTTGACGAGGAGGGAGAAGGAGGGTGATTTTTTTCCTTCATCCCTCATTAGCTATGGCCCCTCACAAAGCCTATCAAGTTACTCCCCAATATTACTTTGTTTCTATCCAGCAAACTCTTCTTCTTAGGAGGAAAGAGATCCCTTTACTCATCTTTAGCCACTTGTAGTAAATCACATGTTTATTCTAATGTAATAAAGAAGCAAGATAAAGTTGGGAAGGGCTAGTAACTTGAGGTAAAAAGGGGAAGGGGAAGGAGTCCCTAGCTGTCTAAATCCTCCTCTCAAAGTTGAGGGGACTTGGGCTTAATAGCCCCAATCCCCTGAGTGGTTCAGTGTGACTGAACCTGACTTTAACCCCCTGCCCAGAAAGAGCCTCAGTTCAGGTGAGGAGACTGTGGTGATTCTTCTGACTCTCTTCTTTTTAGTCTTTGTCCACTTGTTGGGATTTGGAGGGAATGGTGATCAGGATTTCAAGGTAGGAAAGGTTTCCGGAGGATCAAGACCCAGCCAGTCTGGACCTTCACTTCTGCTGTCTCAGAGTCAAAGTAAGTGACTCCAGTTGCTGCTCTCTCTCTAAGTTCCTTTCCCCAAGATTCCAAATCTCTATCCATCCCCCATTGCTGCTGGAATCTTTGCAACCACTCTAGGATTTTCCCATGTCCAAAAAAAGTCTCTGGGTTTTCTCCTCTCACACATCTCCCCATTTTGTCTTGTCCATATGGTGTCACCTTGATCCCACATAAATTACTTAATCTTATTGCTATATCTATGCTAAATTATCTATTTTATTTACTATTCCCACCTAATATTCCCCTCCCAAAATAACAAATGTTAGCCTTACCTATAGCTGTGCTATACTTAAACTTATTCTAAGCTGATATCTGGGTGTGGAGAAAATGGGTATAGGATGGGTTTATGATAAAAATTTCCTTTTGGGTTTTTAACAATGTTTGTAACAATAGAAATTATGCTTATTCCTATGCCAAACACAATGTAACATGTAAATATAGAATATAATAAACTTTCTTATTATGTATACTACTCATGCTCATTGAAAATACCTTACTCTACTAATATCTATCTATCTATCTATCTATCTATCTATCTATCTATCTATCTATATATGCTGTCTTCTATCTTTTAAGGTATGGATTTTTCTGTCCCTATTGCTACCTCTCTATGTTCCCAAAATTCCCTTTTCTCCCCAAGTATTCTATCTGTCTGTTACAGGTTAATATGCTAGTCCTGTACTATCCTAAGTTAGTTTATTAGCTCATTAGTACTCTACATATGTACACATATGTTTCTTATACAAATATTACATATGGTACATACATATTACCTATATACATATATACATACATACATATATGGTATGTTTTGATGTTATCCAGACAGAAAAGTTATTATCCCTTTTTGCCTGTATGATTTCTGCCAGAGACTTATTTACAAATGTACAATCATCTATGCACTGTTCTTATTTATGAAGCAGCCCCTAAGGTCAGTGTGATTTTTGTGTTTTTGTACTCAGTGTGTGGTATGGATGCATATACCTTTTGATTGAATGAACACAAACTTGAACTAGGTGGAGAAGTTTCCAAACCACTTATAGAATCCACACCCTCAGAATCAGTTAGGAAAGGGTAAACCCGTTTGATGAGAATTCACACCTCCAGAAGGTGAGAAGTGGATCCCACAGTCACTGCCCCTCTGGGCAGTGTCTAGTCAAATTAGAAGCTGATTGGCTCTTGTGAAGTGGGGAAGGGACATGAAGCCACTATAAAAGGCCCTGAATTTCTGGGGAGGTCAGCTTCAAGAGGGGTTCAACTTCAAGAAGGAAATCAGCTTCAAGAAGAAAGTAAGCTCAGGGAAGAAAGTCGGTCTCAGCAGTCATCTTTAGCTCAAGTCATTGTCTTGACCTGCCTCTTGGAGGGAACTCGGGTGAGTGGATAGCTGGCTTTCCCTTCCTGTCTTTTGGAGAGAGTTTAATTCTGGTTCAAGGTCAACAAGTCCTGGCTGAGTCGAGCACCAGAGCAATATTTAGTTAGATAGTCTAATGTCTTCTCTACCCTTATGAATTTCTCTGCTTTCTGCTTTCACTCTTTCCACTTCTTTGTAAATATAATCCATTAATAGTCATTTCAACTTTGAACAATAATATTTTGAGTTGGTGACTATAATCATTATTTAGAATTTTCATATATTTCAGTCAAACCATTACATTTTAATCCCTACATATGTTATGAAGACCATGAAATATTAGCTATCACTTCAAAAATAAGACATAGTTTATATTTTATCCTAGAGGCAATAGTGAGCTATTGGAGTTTATTGACTTGGGAAATATCATGGTCTTAAAGAAAATCACTTTGACCACTGTGTGGAGAATTGAAATGGAGAGATATTTGAGACTGAGAGAGAATATTATGAACAGTACATGATAAGGGCCTAAATTAAGATGATGGTTGTGTGAGCACTGAGAAGAGCACATATGAGGAGATGTTGTAGAGGCTGAAAAATGACAAAATTTGACAACAATTCAAAATGTAAGTAAAGGAAGGAATAAAAAATGACACCTCCATTCACTTGGGTCACTTGAAGGATGGTGACACAAATAATGTAGATTACATGAGAAAAATTATCATATTTCAAAGACTTTTAAATAAGAAATTAAATAAAATGACAATTGTAATAATCTCTAATTCATATAGTGGAAAGGGAATTGGTTTTGAATTCAGGGAATTTGATTTTTAGTTCTTCCTCTATTATCTATTTTTCCTATGTTTCCTTGACAGAGGTCATTTGCTCATCCCATTGTCATTTTCCTCACCTATAAATATGAGCTCCAGACTATATGATCTTTAAGGTACTTATTGCCTTTAAATCTTCTTTTGATACTCTTTTTGAAATCATATTTCTTGAAGTTAGCCAGATAATATTGTAACTATTATTTATCACATTCTAAACTTAGACATCAAATAAAATGGCTATTTCTATGTATAATAGAAAAATATATTGCACATGAAGCTGCTCATGTCCATTATATATATATATATATATATATATATATATATATATATATATATATATATATATCTTGATTTTCTTTTTTTCTTTTTCTTTTTTGTTATACCTTTACCTTCTATCTTAGAATCAATACAGTGCATTGGTTTCAAGGTGAAGGGTGGTAAGGGCTAGGCAATAAGGGGAAAATGACTTGCCCAGGGTCAAACAACTAGGACGTGTCTGAGGTCAGATTTGAACCTAGCACCTCCTGTCTCTATGTCTGACTTTTAATCCATTGAGCTATCCAGCTGCCCCCTACTTTTCTTTTAAAATATGGAATCAATTCTAAATGCAATTTTAAAAATTGGAATGCTTGCCTTTGTTACTTTCTGATCTTCTGTTCTCTGGACATTAAACAAATGTTTCAGTGATATCTTTGTCTTGACAAGGTTATTTTCTCCTTTTAGTATCTTTTACCTATCTCTATTCCATTTCCTACCTTTCCTTTCAACTGCAAAAAACAATAGTAACAACAAAATCAACAGTGAAAAAACAAATAAAAAAGAATTTAAAAAAATCCAAAACTTATGACATTTATGCCCAGAGGAGTGAAAGAAACTCCAGCATTGACTATTTCAGAAAAAAAAAAAAGTTTTGTTATGGATCTTGTTTGTTTACTTTCTATCATAAGTTGGACAGGAAACTTCATAATCAGTCTTCTAGGGTCCTTAATAATTGAATTGAACAAGAGTTCTTCAGTCTTCCAAAACTGTTTATCTGTGAATGTTTGAATGTTGATGTTATTGTAGGAATTGTTCTTTGAGTTCTGCTCACTTCATTCATAACCATATCACAAAAGTTTTCAAAGTTTCCCTGGAATTATTTCTTTCATCATTTGTTATAGTACAATAATATTCTATCAAACTCATATACTATAAGTTTTTAGCCATTCTCCAAATGATGGATATGTGTTTACTGTTCAGGTGTTTACTATAACAACAAACACTAGTATGAATATTTTTGTACACTTCTTTTTCTCTTTGATGAATAGGCCTGGGAGTTTTATTTCTGTGTAAAAGGATGTCTTAGGGCATTGCAAATTGTTCCCTGGAATGACCACATCAATTCACTTTTCCAAAAACAATGTATTACAGTACCTATTTTCATACAGCACATCCAACAACTACATTTAGGGAAGAAATGAAAAGCTTTCCTTATCAAAATCAGCCTGGCAAAATTATATCTAATTCATATATACAAGCCTAGCAAACCTGATCCCTGTGTATCAGCCCAGCAACAACAATTAGATACAAAGGCACAGAGCTGTACTAGCAGCAATGCAATGATCCAAAATAATCCAGAGGAATTTATGAGAAAGGATGCTATCCAGAGGAAAAATTGTGGGAGCAGAAATGCATAAGAAAAACATATGATTAATCAAATTCAAAGAGGATATGATTGGGGATGTTGACTAAATGATTATTGCAAATACTAATAAAATGGGAATAGTATTTGAACAATGATACATGGAAAACTTAATGGAATTGCTTGTCAGCTCCAGGAGGTGGGTGGGAAACAACATAAATCATGTAACCATGGAAAATATTCTTAATTAATTGGTTGATTGATCAATTAGTTAATTAATTAAAATCAACAAAGTTAGAGAGCTCCAGAGATCTAGGCTCTTGATTGGGGCATACATCCCATATACTAGCAACACTACCTGTTCTCTCCTCCTAGGGGACTGCAAGATTGGGGAGATATATGTTTACATGCCTATAATTCATGAACTGACCAACTAATGATTGTCTGGGCACTTATATTCCTTCCAGGACCTTACCAATGATTTCTTAAGTCTTATGTAATCAAAATTATCTATTTTTATCTCCAATGATCCCTGCTATATACTGTTTATTTAAAACTCTTCTACTATCCATTGTTTCCAAGGATATTTTCCCCTTGCTCTCCTAATTTCATTATATAAACTTTTATATCTAAGTCATATCCCTTTAGAACTTATCTTGGAATATTTTATGAGGTGTTGATCTAAACTTAATATCTGCCAGATTGTTTTCCAGTTTCCCTGGCCATTTTCGTCAATAGTGAGTTCATATGCTAAATCTTAGTAAATTATAAGATTTTCTATCTAATTTATCTAAATCTTAGAATTTATAAAATCTTAGGTTGGTATTTTTTTTTGCTTCTCTATGCTGTGGACCAAATCTGGTTTTTTGTTCAAACTTTCTGTTTGGTATGTCTAATAAGTCCAAATCACAATTCTTGATTATGTTGGTAGAAGGCATTTTATAAGACTCAATTTTCTTCTCTAGAATTGTCTTTTGCTATCGATTCACTTGTGGATATGGAGTGGGTTTCCTGGCTCTTTTCATGCCTGGGAACTTTTGACCCTATCTTCTGTTGTATTTTGGAGTGGAAATTGTAATTGTAATACAATTTCTGGATGTTTTACTTTCCCTACTTCTTGTGGGATGCTTGACTTTTTTATCTGCTCACTTGTTCACTTTCTGTTCCTGTCTCCTGCTATGTTTTGGATTGGGTTGCCTAGGTTTTGTACTACATGGGAATGAACTTATATCGTCACCAAAATCTCCTGGATTCCTTGACTTCCTCTAGGAGCAAGCTAAAATTTTATTTTCTAGAAAGCCTTTCCCAATTCTGCTAAATATTAGTGCATTCCCTCTGTTGATTATTTCCAACTTATTCCAATATATTATGCCTTGCTTCACAGCTGTCTTGGTGTTGATTTGGACTCATCTACTATGGTTAATGGGCTTTTTCTTTGAGCTGCTATTTCTTTTCTCTGCTCTGAGATTCACCAGGATTCTGGTGGGGTTTTTTTTCCTGTAGTTTTGGACATGATAGAGGAAGTCACAAGTACTCCTTTGAGGTTTTCTTCATCATTGTTCTTTGGGGTATATTTTTTAGAGCTTTGCTGAGTCTGTGAGGAATATAAATTCAGTCCTTACACATGGTCATTTTCTCACAATTCCTCAGCAAATATTAATTAAAATGAATTCACACATACAGACATCACAAAAATATAGGGCATGGAAGGGAGAAGAACTTAAGGTAAAGCTTATCAGGAAATTATGTGAAGAGCCCTGTGTTTTCAATTGGTATACTGCACAGATTAGAATAGACAAAAATACATCTAGGAAGGAAAATAAAAACAATTCAGGAGAGCAAATGTTTTTCTTACATATGTTTTCTTCATGGAGAAATATTTTCAGTGTCCTTGGAGAAGTAATTTAACCTATTCTATTCAATTATTCTTTTTATACAGTAGGAAGCTAATATCACAATCATACCTTGAAAATTATTAAACTGCTGATAACTATAATAGGCCTTGATCTCCTTGAAAGGCATCCAATTCTTATAATCAAGGATAGTCTACATTCTGACTAAAATATTATAAGGGAAGGGAGCCTTCAGGATGTCTGTAATATCCCAAGGAATTAATAATAGGACTTAAAAGCTTTTTTGAACCATAGATGAAAGTTATATATGTAATTCAAGGCTGTCTCCACAGTATCAAAACAACCATTTGAAGGGCAAATAATTAATTCAATCAATCAGTTTTTTTTTTCTCATGACAGCAAAAAAAAATTGGCTTGAAAATGAGTTGACTGAATTGATTGGCTATTTTTGATGTCATGTAGGCAGAAGCTGGAAGGCACTCTAGATTTCAAACTGTTCAGGGACTAAGGCCTTGTGGCTGTTTGTTTATTACTTATTGTTGGTGAATATTCTCTACTGTAGAACTTGGTACATTAGTCACTACTGCATACTCAAAACAATAACAACAAAAATCACAGCATACTACTTGTATCTTCTGTTATATGATGAATATGACTAAGTCCGCTACAAATTTATGTTATGAGATCTTGATTGGGCCTTCATTGTGGGAAGTTAATCTAATCCTTTTACATTTCCACAATTAACTCACCAATGCTACCACTACACTGATTTTTCCAAACTGTACATCCCCCTCAATTCTCCCAAAGCTCTCTTTTATCCTAGACTATCAGCTGAGACCTGTTATTCATTTCATGAAAAATAGTGAAATATTCATCAAAAGCAGCCTCTGCTTTCTTCTTCCTCATAACCATCTTCTTCATTCCTCTCTCAGATGAAGAAATAGCTCTTCTTGCTATGGAAAAAACTGTCTTCATTCAGAAGCAATCCTATTCCATCTCATATTCTCTAACAGATTGCCCCCTCTATCATTCCCACAATCTCACTTATCTTCAGTCTCTCCATATCTCTTGGATGCTTGCTTACTGGCTACACATATGCTCCTATCTCCATCCAAAAATTGAAAGCAAAAACACACTTAACTTATTCAATCTGTTACTTAAAGTCCTACATTTTTCCTCTTTGGGGACTAAATTTCTAAGGACACACAATATAAATCTCTACTTTCTTTTTCTTCCTGTCTCTCTTTAACTCTTGTTTGGTTTCTGAAATTATCCTTTAGTGAAAACTGCCTTATCCAAAGTCACCAATGATCTGTTAAATGCCAAATCTAATACCTTTTTCTCCATCCTTATCATCCTTGGCCTCTACGACATTTGGAACTGTTAACATGACAAATGCTAATCAAAATTCTTACATTAATAAATATTTTCATAATACCTACTGTGCACAGACCACTATGCAACTCACTTGGAGAAATACAAATTTTAATGTGACTTCTGCTTTGTAAGCTTGAAATTTAGTAGGGATATATGACTTCCCTAGAGAAAACTATTATATGAACTTCCCCTATTTAATGTGTATGCAATCTCTGTGAAATACCCATTCTAATGCTTTAGATCAGAGATCACCACTCCCATCTCATTCTGTGCAAGTCTTGCTCTTATTTTCTTATAAATTCTACACAAGAGATCTACTCTCTTTATCTCTTCATAAAACTTGTATTCAAAGGCAGAACAGGAGCTATTTTTTTTTTAGCATTTTCTCTTGTCACATAACTGGTCCATTTCCTTTTCTGGTAATGCATATCTTCTACATCACTTTTTGGGGCCAATTCATCAGGTAAATAAAAAGATTATATGATAATTATATAATGGAAGACAAGATGCTTCTTTAACTCTCTCTGGCTTTTGACATGATTGGTCACCTTCTTGTTGATATTCCCTACTCTTCGGTTTCTGTGAAACTTCTTTTCCCCTAATTCTCTTACATATTTCACTGCTCTTTCTTAGCCTTTTCTCATGTTTTTGTGTCTAGGTCAGACTTGACAACTCTTGGTTCTACTAACTTTCTCTCAGGGGCTTTCTTCTCTTCTCTGTCTACACTATTAAACTGTTTATCTCATCAGATCCCATCTATTTAATTGTTATTTCTATGCTTATAATTCAAAAATTTGTTTAACCCTAATCCTTCTACTGACCTCCATCTCACATCTCCAAATGACTACCAGAAATCTCAAGTCAGATGCCATATAAAGATTTTAAATTCAACATATCCAAAACTGAATCCATGACCCTTATCAGAAAATACTCTTCCCTCTCTAGCTTTTCTATTACTGTGGAGGATTCTAACATTCTTCTAGATTCACTAGTTGTTATCTGCTTTTCCTAACTCTCATCCCTCATACCCAATATGTTGCCACACTTTTATCCATTTTCCCTTCATTATATCACACATATAAATATAAATATATTATTGCATGTTATTATAATATTTATTGTATTTATCATTTATATTATATTATTTATTGTTATATTATTTTATATAATACAACTATCTTTTTTCCCTCTGACACATCACCACTCTGATCAGGGATCTTAACATCTCATTCCTTGAATATTATAATAGCTTAATGATTGGCCTCCCTACTTCAAATATCTTCCTACTCCAGGCTATCTTTCATTTTACTATGAAATTGATTTTCCAAAGTATGCATGTGATCATGTCAAGTTCAACTGTAAATTCTAGTGGCTCCCTATCACCTCCAGGATAAAATTTTAGAATCATCTGATTGACATTCACAGGTTTTCATAACTTGCACACCTACTATTATAGTCTTTTTATAACTTACAGCTTTTTATTCCCATACACACAATCTATGACCCTATTAGATTGGCCTTCTTGCTATTATTTTCACATGGTATCTCCTGCTTTTATTCATTTTTAGTGGTTGAATCTCCTGATTTTGTTCATTTTTAGTGGCTGTAGCCATTTTTGGTATTCTCTCCATATTTCTGCATTTTTACTATTGTGGCTTCCTCCAAGTTCCAACTACATTTTCACGTTCTACAGGACACATTTCCTGATTTTTGCTTACTATTTTGTGTTTTCCCATTCTTCATTATTTACAATTATCTTTTATATAACTTTTTCATGGTTTTTTTTTTCTTTTGTTTCCTCCATTAGACTGTGAGCTCCTTAAAAGCAGGGACTACCTTTTGTCTTTCTTTCGATTCCCTAGCACTCAGCACAGTTGTTGGCACATAATAGGTTCTTTTTTCCAATTATTTCTTAATTTTTTTCCAATTACATGTTACAACTTTTTATATTTACATTTTTTTGAATTTCATATTTTCCCTCTCTCCTTCCCTCCCCTTTCTCTGAGATGGCAAACAGTTTGATATGTTATACATGTATAGCCATATAAAGCATATTTCAATATTAGTCATCATGAAAGAAAATGCAGACCAAATAAATAAGAAGAATAAAATATAGTTTAAAAATATATACTTTGAACTGCATTCTGACTCCATCAGTTCTTTCTCTTGAGGTAGAGGACATTTTTCATCATAAGTCCATGTCTTGGATCATTGTATTGTTAAGTCATTTATAATCAATTTTTGTACAATATTACTGTGTGCATAGTGTTCTCCTGGTTCTTCTCATTTCACTTTGCATCAATTTATGTAAACCTATCCAGAATCTTCTGAGAGCATCTTGTTAATCATTTCTTATAGCACAACAATAATTCATCACAATTATATTCCATGGCTTGTTTAGTCATTTCCCAATTGATGAGCCAACCTTCAATTTCCAATTCTTTGCCACCACATAAAGAGCTGCTATAATTATATACAATATAATATATATTTGTGTTCATATAGGTCCTTTTTATCTCTTTGGGATACAGATCTGGTAGTTGTAATGTTGGGTATGTAAAGACAGGATTAACTGTCCCCTTGTTTATTTTTTAGCTAAACAAATCAAGAACTCAAAGAGCTCCTATTTAATACTAAGTAATGGTTCTTAAGTTTTTGACTGATTAACTTAAAAGTTGCTGATAGATAGACAAAGAGAGAACCAAGGAAGGAATCACTCCACTCACCACCTCAAGCAGATGCAGGATCCAGGGAAAGAGTGTCCTTCTCCAGTTTGGCTCATCAATGGAGAGAGAATGCATCAGTCCTCAGGCTGGCTTTTTAAAAGCAGTTTTTTTCAATGTCACTTCCTGTCTCTCCCCCACTTTATGGGAACCAATTGCAATCTTTCAATTTGCCTACCTCTGCCCTGGGGGGGGGGTGGCAGTAGCCTCTGGAATTGTCACCCACTCCAGCAAATGCCTTGTGAACTCCCATACTTGGTGACTGGCAAGGTACTAAGTAGGGGTGCTTAAGTTTTTGATTGATTAACTTAAAAGTTGCAGATTGATCAAAGAGTTTGATTCATTCTTCACAGGTCAAAGTATGTACACAGTTTAACTTCTCTTTAAGCATATCTCCAAATTGGCCCCCAGAATGTTGGAATCAGTTCACAACTCTACCAATAGTGCATTTTTTATCTTATAAAATTGACTTTATTAAGCTAGTATTTTATATTTGTCTTTAATTGTCATCTTTCTATTTTTAGTCCCTTATTCTGGACTGTAAGATCTTTCCTATATACTAACATGATCAGCAATACTCCTGATTTTGTTCTAACTACAAATTTCATAAACACAACATCTGTGCTATAATTTAACTTCTTGAGGAAACAAACAAAAAAATAAAATGTCATAGAGCTTTTACAGGGATTGGGTACATGCCCATACAATCTCTTTCACCAATGTGATCTTTGGACCTGCTCTTGGAAGAAAGGAGAATTGGTGCCTCTGTGGATCTTTTCCATTGCTCCATCAAATGATTGAGAAGGAATTTTGTACTCTTCAATGAAGAAGACCTTAGACAGTTCTATGCAGCCAATAGGGGGAAAACGTTGTTTCTAATCACATGGTAGACCAAAGCATAATGTCTTTGGCTGTACCAATTCTCCTTCTTTGGAACAGGTTTCGAATATTTCATTCATGAGTGCTACTATTTTATGTGAACTGGTCATGTGTTATATTCTCATTAAAAAGTCATAGATGGGCCACAGGTTCACTCTTTTGGAGAATCCCATTCTTGCCCCATTGGCAACAATTAGTACCATTTGGTCTTTCCATCCAACATGTTCTGAATTCCTCTTTTATCCTTGCCATAAAAGGAAATGACATTAACCAATCTAGACTTGTTCTTGCCATGCTTATTCTTTAGGACCAATACATTTTTTCTATATTTTCATTAATCTTTTCTTTCAATTTACAGTTTTGAATTTTACCAAGAATTAAATTTGACCGCAGTGTCCTATAGATTACAATGCTAATCTCTTTCCTTTTCTGAGAATTCGGAACCACGCTTGTCTCAAGTCTTATGACATCTTTCCCATTCTTCATGATCTTTCAAGGATCATTAAGATTTACTCAGTAATCATTTGCATTCTGAGAAAGATTTGTTCTGCCTAGAGATGTAAATGTACTTGGGATGATGAGGTGATCCTTTAGTATCTTCCTATTTATCTTCCCTTTGTAAAAATGCCTTTTCTCTCTCCCTCTTGCATTCTTTTTCAAGAATTATTTTCCTTAGCAAGAAAACAATAAAATCTGATTAGTTTTGCCTTCTCTGTCCATTATCAATGTCTCATTCATGAACATAACTCCTTTTCCATGTTTGTCTTTCTTTTTTTATCTCACTATCACTCTTTCTGATAACAATTAGGGTTATCATATTATCATAAGGTTTGCACAACCCTTTACACATGGCATTTCATCTCATCATTATAGAAATCCTGAAGAAATATTCTTATATCCATTTTCAAAATGAGGAAACTGAGGCTGAGAGATGATAAGTGATTTGCTTAGGGTCACAGACAGTAAATGTCTGAGGTAAGTTTAGAACTCATCTTTCTGACCTCAATTCCCAAAATTTCCACAGCGTTCCCTATTTGTCAAAATAAATTATTCTTTTGTTTTCTTCATTTTTCTCAGATTGTTTTAGCTTTCAGTATTACTGACATTATGTTCTTGTATTTCTCTTTGGTTACTTCCCTTTTCCTTTATTCTCTGTACATTCCTTGAAAATTCAAATTGATTGATGATTTTCTCTCTCTCTTTTTGTATTGTTAAAGAACTCATCTTTCTTTTCCTCATTGTAATGGTTTGTATCTTTATTTCATTCTTAAGATCTCTTCATCCTTTATATACTGATTTTAAAATTCTGAATATTTTTAAACCATGGGATCCTGTCTAAACTTTTTCTGAACTCTGAATTATGCACTCAGATTTAAAGGGTATGTTTAAAGATTTCTAGATTTTTTCTTTTTTATCAATAATTTTGAGATGCCACAGTCTCATGCCTCCAAGTTAATATAATGTTAATTCAATGATCAGTTCCTCATTGCTGGGAAAAATATAAACCAGAGTAGCAGTTATTGCCCCACTGTTTGTGCTTTCACAGTCTAAAACATTAAAGATAAGTGAAGCTATCAAGTTAAACCAAAGCTGTTTTGCTTTTAGAATGAAGCTTCAAATGTCTAAGTAAATTCCAAGTTCTATACCATGCTACTATGCCAATTTTTAATGTTTGTTAAATGCTTCATCTTTTTAATAATAATATTAATTGTAATAATTGGGTTGTAGAGGATAGATAACTAGTTTTACATTAAGAAAAACTTGAATTTACATCCTTCCTTTCATTTGCACTGACATTATTTAAGCTTTCAGCTTCTTGGCTGCCTATGTAAAATCTGAAATTCAAGGCAAGCTGAAGATATTCACTGGTGGAGTTAGACTCCATACTGAGACTTTCCATTATTAGTATTGAAGTATTGAATAAAAATCTAATTAATAAAATCAATAGCAATGACAATAGTAATAGCAAAAATTATCAAAATAAAATCATTATAAAATTATAAAAGTATTATTAAAATTACAAAACACATTAAACTATTGTATTATTACAGTAAACATTTTGTAGCACCTTTTCTCATGAATAGCTGTGTGAGGTAAGAAGTATGAGTATTATTCCCATTTTTAAAGGATTTCTCTACTCTACTATAGATGGTTTAATGGATAGAGTGCTGGGCTTGGATTTCGGAAGATTTGAGTTCAAATTCTGATTCACATACTTTATAGATTTGCAACCCTGGAAAAGTCACTGAACTGCTCTCTTACTCAATTATCTCATCTAAAAAACTGAGATATTAATAGCAACTACTTCCCAGGGTCATTTGAGAATGATATGAAGCAATATATGTAGAGTTCTTTGAAAATCATGTTAGCTATTATTATCCTGTGCTCTTGGAGAGCCAAACACTGTCACTTGTTCTCATGTGGATCACTACAGGACAGGGTCACCTTCCAAAAGACCTGAAAATTAACATTGGTTTCATGTATGTATGTATATATATATATATGTGTGTGTGTGTATGTGTATGTACACATGTCTATATATGTCACTTTTTATAAGGATGAAAGCAAACTTATGATTCTATCTTATACTTTTTTCCATTTTAAAAGCAAGAAAAGTGCTCTTTAAACTTGACTATTTTTTATGCCAAGAAGTATGTTTTCACTTTAACTGTTACTCATGTTCATTTGAAAACAAAAGAAGTTCTCGCCATAAGTATTTCCAAATGTCTTGCATGCACCATAACGTGGTGATGAAATTTGAAGATACGCACTAAAGAAAGGATTCCCCTATGCCTGGTCTTGTCTCTTATGAGAAATTTGAAAAAACATTCTGGATGTGGTAGAGAACACTGTTCAAGATATTTATGTTCTGATTGTCAGGGCCACTGCCTTAGAAACCTTATAAAATAATGGCTGCAAATATTCAGACTTTCTGCAGCTGAGAAAATGTGAAGGTTTTCTGAGGATTGCCATCAATACTACTAATGCTTATGAAACCTCATGGGTGAGCTTCTTCTAGGGCTCATCAATGGCTACCAATGAGCCAGCCAGATTTGGCTTTTAGAATTGAATATATATTAAGTGCAGTAAGAACAGTTGGCATCAAACATTCCTCTCAAACTCAGGGTTTGTTCATGTAGAGATAAATATGTTTAGGGAAAAGTAGGCTTATGTTTAGAGAGTACATGTGGAAAAGTGTAAGACTGGAGGTTGAGGGAGAGGTTAGGAGTACACAAAGAGAAATGAATCATCTGTATAGAGATAGTAATGGAAACCATGGCAACCAAGTAAAATGAAAGAGGAAAGGACCTTGGATAGATGTGAAATCCATGATTATTTATTATCACCTGAATCATGATCCAGCAGAATAAACAGAGAAGGACTGTTCAGACAGGTAGGAGGAGACCCAAAAAAGACTAGTTTCATGAAAACCTAGAGAGAAGAATAGCAAAATAAAAATGATCAAGACAAAAAAAAAAGATGAAGATTATTAAAGAGTCATTCAATTTAATAATTAAGAGAAACTGAGGGGGCAGCTCAGTGAGAGGCATGGAGACAAGAGGTCCTGGCTTCAAATTTTACATCAGATACTTTTTTGTGTAACCTTAGGCAAATAACCTCCCTGGGACTCAGTTTACTCATTTTAAAATGAGGTCAGATTATATGGCTTCAAAAGTCCCTTAAAATTCAATAGAAAAGCACAAATGCCCTTATACCCCTTTGAAATATGGCTTCTTATCTCATCTCTCAATCAAAATTTCTTTAATTGAAAACATTGGTCATCTCTAAATTGCCTGTTTTATGACTTTTTACAAATCTTTATCCTTTTTTACCTCTTTGCAGCTCTCAAAACTCTAGATTATTTTCTCTTCCTGAACATCTCCCCTTTTCTATTATTTTTGGCCACAACTATATTGCTTCTTTTACTACATTTGATTAATTCATTTCAGTTGCTTGACTCCATCACTATCTTCTGGGCCCCTATGTGATGTTCTACAGAGCTCTGTACTGGTTTCTCTTTTCTAATTTCCCTACACTCTTATTTAGTGACTTTGTTAGCTCCCTTGGGTTTGATAAACATATATATGACACAAAGATTTATATTTCCAGCCCTCTTTTCTTGAGTTCTAGTTCTTAATCACCAACTTACAGGATATTTTGAAGAAGATATCCTGTAGACATCTGAAACTCAACATCTCCAAAACAAAACTATCTTTATTCCTGCCAAACAAAACTCCAAATTCCTCTCTCGCTGTAAAAATTTGTCACTATACTTCCAGTCATCTAGGGTCATAACTTTCATGACATTTGTAATTCCTTATCCTCCCTCCTTCCAAGTATCCCATCATTTCCTAGATCTTGTAATTTTTAATTCAATCCTTCTTGCATGTATATTTGTCTCTCTTCCCACACTGCCACCTTCCTGGTTTTGACCCTCACCGCTTGGACTATTGCAATAGCTTTATCATGTGTCTCTCACCTTCACCTAATTCCATTCTATCTTCTTCACAGTTGAAGGAAAAAGTTACCTAGGCATAGGTCATACTCCTATTCAGTAATACTCAGAAATATTCAATAGAATTCAGAATTGAATAGTTCCTATCACTTCTAGGAAAAAAAATATAAAGCCCTCTGTTTCACATTTAAAGTTCTTCATAAAATAGATGCAACCTATAACACCTTCATGTGATATCATTAATTTGCCCTCGGTTTTTTATTCCTGTGTCTTTATAGTGAACCATCCCTTCCTCTGAAAACTCTCCTTTTTCATGTCTGCCTTGTAGAATTTATATTTTCCTTTATCATTCAAATCAAACTTTCTACAAGAATCTCTTTTTGAGTCTCTTCAGCTGGTGACACTCTCCTCCTCCTAATCATGCTGAATCTATTCTGATGGAGAAACATATTGTTTTTCAACCTAAAAATAGAAGGTTCTTGAGCGTGGAAACTATTTGACTTTCATCTTTGAATTCTATGACACTAGGAACATGCATATCACATAGTAGCTGTTAAATAAATGCTTGTTGGTTGATTGATTTTCTCTTAAATTAGAGAAGAAAACACAAACCCACAAATACTCCTTCTTTGCTAAGTTATCCCATTAGGATCAAAATTGTCCAGTGATAGTAATCTTCTACTTAGGACCTAATGAAGCAGAGAGTTGTGCAACACCAGTGAGCATAAACTGCCTTTAAAATGGTAAATGGACATATTTGTATAAGAATATAGCTACATTTTGTTCTGGTGTTGAGAAGACATATTAGTATTTTGGGGTGTTTAATAAATATGTCTTTGGGGCTTATTTCTGGGGACAGATCCAACACAAAATTAAAAGTAAGTTTCTCTTACTAGAAGCTAAAGCCATAAGAGATTTGTTGTGAAGTGAAAAGATAAATATTGAGTTTTTATAGAATGTTTGCTGTTTTTAGCTTCTTTTGATAATGGCCTAGACCTCAGAATATTATTATTGTAATGATATTATAGAAATGAATTTATGTGATACCTGTATGAGCTCCAGAAAAGTTATTAATTAAGTTTATTAAAATAAAAAGATTCTAATAATCATATGGTTAGAGACTTTATAAAAAATTAGTTATTGTTACTGTAAATATGAGACCCTTGTCCAATTACTGATGAGTGGACAGAGTCTCAAAAGAAGTGAATCATACTTGTGTTAATATTTAGACTATAAATGTAAACAGAAGATGTATGGATGAAACTAAATGAAAGAATTGTGCATATCCTTGTATAGTCAAATGAAAGAATTGCTTTTATCATATATATAAAGACATCAAGCAATATTATTTCCTGGGATACTTGGTCATTTTATATTGTAGTGCTCATGATGAGCTTAGGCAAAGAAGACCACCATGAAGATAATTACAGTTTGCATGACAACATATGTTAGCAAGAATGAGGAGGTAGAAAAATTCTACAAAGAACTATATGAGTCATTCCAAATTAAATCAACATACACTTTAATACTTAATGAGTTCAATGCAAAATTGAGGTTAGAGAGATGACAAAAATATGTTGGAAAATATTGCTTAAGATTAGGAAACAAAAGAGACCAAATAGTTGTAGACTATACAGGAACTTCATACCCATTATATCACTAATATTTTCTTCAATAAAAGAATTGAAACTGGACATGTTGAGCAATAAATGACAGTATAGAAAAAAAAGGAAATTGACTATATTAGAATGTTTCTGTTTTCTTACAGATAGATCATTAACGGGAGCTTTGAGATTTTAAACTACACTAAAAGAGAAGAAATAATGAGATGACATGATATGTAATTAAAACATTCTAAGACTAATTATTGTTCAACAAATTATTAACACATAAAATAAGTAGTAGCTAAAGAAATAGATGTGAACATGGATTAGTGCCATTTTCTATGAAAATTTAAACATTAAAATATTAAAAAAGAACATTAAGCAGGACTTCCAGGTTAAGATGGCCCAAGAGAAGAAGAAAGGCTCTTCCTCTCCTCTCTACCAACCAATATAAAATGCCTCAAAAGTACAATAATCAAGATCAGATGAATGAAAGGGTCTCTACTGTAGGGCACAGCATTGAAGGTAGACAGAGTTTGGGCATTTCCAAGCTAAAAGGGGGCAAAATTACTTCCACCAAAGCATGAGCTAATCACCATCCCCTACTCCACCCACAGTGCCAGAGTTGGAACAAGCATGGGCCAATCTTAAGGTTCTCGGTGGGGGAGGGGGTTGAGAACACCACAAGCTTACCCCTGAGAGCACTGAGACTTGGGATCCCAGGAAGCTGAAGAAATCTGGAGATTGGACACAAGATTAGGCAGAGAACTCACAGCAGACACTGCAGAGACTCAAAAAAATAGTCTCAGGGCAAAAACCTCTCTGGAGCTCAAGACAGAGACTTGCCTATCCTCTTCACTCAGACTTCTGACCAGGAAATAACAAAGCAATGGCCACCAACAACCAAGAACTTCAATTCACAAATATAAAAAAAAAAAAACCAACAACACAAACAAACAAAAAAGAAAAAAAACAACACCACCAAAAAAACTTAACCCTAAATGATTTTTATGGACAAAAATTCCAGACCACAGAAGATGACAAACAAGTAAACACATCCAAAAAGAAAGGAAATTGGTCACAAGCTCTTGAGGAAGTCAGATTTGAGATGATTAACCAAATTAGAAAGATAGAAGAAAATTGGCAAGAAAAGTGGTAAATAGTTCAGCAAGAAAATAACAATTTAAAAGACAGAAATCACATGAAATTACAAGCAAATTGGAGTCCAGAATTGAACAGCTGGAAGTCATGGAAAGCAGAATAGACCAAACCAAAAGGGAAAATCAAAAGATCATATCTGAAAACCAGTCTTTAAAGACCAGAATTGGGCAAGTAGAAGTTTATGATCTCACAAGACAGTAAGAATTAATAAAGCAAAGTCAAAAGAATGACAAAATAGGAGACATGAAATATCTCATAGAAAAAAAAAAAACAATTTACCTGGAAAACCAGTCAAGAAGAAACAATCTGAGAATCATGGGTCTACCTGAAAACCTAGAAATCAACAAAAATATTGGCATCATACTACAGGAAATTATCCAAGAAAACTGCCCTGATATTCTCAAACAAGAGGGAAAAATAGACATTGAAAGAGTCCATAGATCATCCTCTATATTAAATGCTTAAAAGACAACCCTTAGGAACGTAATTACCAAATTCAAGAGCGTCCAAGCTAAGGAGAAAATATTACAAGAAGCCAGAAAAAGACAATTTCAATATCACAGCGCAGCAATCAGGATTGCAAAGGATTTGGCAGCTTCCACACTAAAGAACCACAAGACTCATAATATGATATTACGAAAGACAAGAGAAATGAGTCCACAACCAAGGATCTCTTAACCATAAAAACTGACTATATACTTCCAGGGGAAAGTATGGGAATTTAACAAAATATATGAGTTCCAAGAATTTATAAAGAAAAGACTAGAACTAAATGGAAAACTTGATGTCCAAATACAAAAAGCAAGAGAAACATGAAAAAATGAATAAGAAAGAGAGGGGACATTGTCTTCTTTTAAGGGCTTCAATAAGGTCAAATTATTTATATCCCTATATGGAAAAATGTTATTTGTAACTGTCAAAATTATATTTCTTATTACAGTAGTTAGAAAAAGTATTCACAGGTAGAGGTTGGGTTACTAAGTGGTTTAAGATAATATACAAAAAAAAAAGAAATGGGGAAGAATAGAAGATGGCATCAAGAGAAAAACAGGATAATCTATACCATATAAAGAGGCACATGTGATGGGTAGGGGAAGAATACTATTATAAGAAGGAGAGGAAGAGAGTGTGAATAGGTAATACTTAAAACTTACTCTCAGTGGAATCAATTCTGAGAGGGAAGAGCATCTAGATACATAGGGGTATCAAAAGCTATCTTAGCCTACAGGAAAGTTGAAAGGGAAAAAAACCAAAGTAGGGAGTGGGGTGGGGAGTACAAAAAGGGAAGGAAAGAGAGGAGAGAGTGAATTTAATACACCCAAAAGAAAAATAAGAGGGGAATAAGAAGGAGAGTTAAATAAGGGTGGGGATTAGGGAGATTGATTAAAAGAAAAACGCTGGTGTAGAAGGAAATAGTGAAAGAAGAAAGGGCAGGAGTAGGAGAGGAAATCAAAATGATGGGAGATACACAGGTGGTATTCATAACTCTGAATGTAAATGGAATGAACTCACCTATAAAATGAAAACAAATAGCAGAATGGATTAGAAACCAAAATCTTACCATATGTTGTCTACAAGAAAAACACATGAGGTAGATAGACACACAAAGAGTAAAGAGAAAAGATGAGCAAAATCTATTGGACATCAACTGAAAAAAAAAATAAGGCAGGAGTCACAATCATGATATCTGACAAAGGCTAAGTGAAAATAGATCTGGTTAAAAGAGATAGGGAAGGTAATTATATCCTGATAAAAAGCAATATAGACAATGAGGAAATATCAGTATGCAACATGTATTCACCAAATGGTGAATAGCATCCAAATTTCTAAAGGAGAAACTAGTGAAGCTCAAATAGGAAATAGATAGTAAAAGTATACTAGTGAGAGACCTGCACCTACCTCTATCAGATCTAGATAAATCAAACAAAAAAAGTAAATAAGAAACAGTTAAGAGGTGGGAATGAAATCTTAGGAGAATAGGAGTTAATAGATATATGGAGAAAAATAAATAGGGACAAAAAGGAATAACCACCTTTTCAGTAGCACATGGTACATTCACAAAGATTGACCATATACTGGATCATAAAAACATGGCAAACAAAAGCAAAAAAGCAGAAATAATAAATGCAACCTTTTCATATTATAATTCAATAAAAATAATAATTGGTAAAGATACATGGAGAGGCAAATCAAAAATTGATTGGAAATTAAATAATATGATTTTTCAAAATCAGTTAAAGAACAAATCACAGAAACTATTAATAATTTTGTTGAAGAGAATGACAATGATGAGACATCCTTTCAAAATTTTGGGATGGAGCTAAAACAGTACTCATAAGGAAATTTATATAATTGAGTCCATATATTAACAAATTAGGGAGTACAGAGGTCAATGAATTGGGGATACAAATTAAAAAAAACCTAGAAAAAGAACAAATTAAAAATCCCCAAATAAAAACTAAACTAGAGATACTAAAAATTAAAGGAGAAATTAATAAAGTTGAAAGTGAAAGAACTATTGAATCAATAAATAAGGCTTGAAGCTGTTACTTTGAAAAACAAAACAAATAAAATAGATAAAGTACTGGTTAATCTAAAAAAAGAAGAAAGAAGAAAACTAAATTAACAGTATCAAAGATAAAAAGAGAGTCCTCACATCTAATGAAGGAGAAATTAAGACAATCATTAAAAACTATCTTGCCCATTTATATGGCAATAAATACAACAATCTAGGTGAAATCAATAAATATTTACGAAAAATAAATATCCCAGATTAACAGAAGAAGAAATAAGAAATATAAATAATCCCATATCAGAAAAAAATGAACAAGCCATCAAAGAACTCCCCCACCCAAAAAATTTCCAGGGCCTGAGGGATATATAAATGAATCTTATCAAACACTCAAAGAACAACTAATTACAATACTATATAAACTATTTGATATAGTAGGCAAAAAAGTACTAGCAAATTCCTTTGTTTTTAAATAATACTTTATTTGATCATTTCCAAGCATTATTCATTAAAGACAAAGATCACTTCTTCATGTGCTTGTTAATATTTTTTTCTTTATCTGAAAACTGCCTATCCATGTCCCTTGCCCATTTATCAATTGGAGAATGGCTTGATTTTTTGTACAATTGATTTAGCTCTTTATAAATTTGAGTAATTGAACCTTTTTCAGAGGTTTCTGTGAAGATTTTTTTCCAATTTGTTGCTTTCCTTCTGATTTTTGTTACATTGGTTTTGTTTGTACAAAAGCTTTTTAATTTGATGTAGTCGAAATTATTTATTTTACATTTTGTGATTCATTCTATGTCTTGCTTGGTTTTAAAGTCTTTCCCCTCCCAAAGGTCTGACATGTGTACTATTCTTTGTTTACCCAATTTACTTATGGTTTCCTTCTTTATGTTTAAGTCACTCACCCATTTTGAATTTATCTTTGTGTAGGGTGTGAGGTGTTGATCAATTCCTAATCTCTCCCACACTGTCTTCCAGTTTTCCCAGCAGTTTTTATCAAATAGTGGATTTTTGACCCAAAAGCTGGGATCTTCGGGTTTATCGTATACTGTCGTGCTGAGGTCACTTGCCCCAAGTCTATTCCACTGATCCTCCTTTCTGTCTCTTAGCCAGTACCAAATTGTTTTGATGACTGCTGCTTTGTAATATAGTTTGAGGTCTGGGACTGCAAGGCCCTCATCATTTGTGTTTTTTTTTCATTATTTCCCTGGATATCCTTGATCCTTCTTCCAAATGAACTTTGTTATGGTTTTTTTTTCTAAGTCAGTAAAGAAATTTTGGGGGAGTTCAATGAGTATGGCACTAAATAGATAAATAAGTTTGGGTAGGATGTTCATTTTTATTATATTGGTGCATCCTAACCATGAGCAGTTAATGTGTTTCCAATTGCTCAAGTCTAGTTTTAGTTGTGTGGAGAGTGTTTTGTAGTTGTGTTCATATAGTTCCTGTGTTTGTCTTGGGAGATAGATTCATACATATTTTATTTTGTCTAAGGTGATTTTGAATGGGCTTTCCCTTTCTAGTTTTTGCTGCTGAGCTGTGTTGGAGATATATAGAAATGCTGATGACTTATGTGCGTTTATTTTGTATCTTGCAAATTTGCTAAAGTTGTTGATTACTTCAATTAGCTTTTTGGTTGAATCCTTAGGATTCTTTAAGTAGACCATCATGTCATCTGCAAAGAGCGATAACTTGGTCTCCTCCTTTCCTATTTTGATACCTTCAATTTCTTCTTTTCTCTAATTGCTACTGCTAGTGTTTCTAGTACAATGTCAAATAGTAGAGGTGATAATGGGCATCCTTGTTTCATTTCTGATCTTATTGTGAATGCATCTAGTTTATCCCCATTGCAGATGATATTAGCTGATGGTTTTAAATATATACTGTTTATTATTTTTAGGAATGACCCTTCTATTCCTATGCTTTTTGGTGTTTTTAATAGGAATGGATGTTGTATTTTATCAAAGGCTTTTTCTGTGTCTATTGAGATAATCATGTGGTTCTTGTTGGTTTGCTTGTTGATGTGGTTGATTATGTGGATGGTTTTCCTAATATTGAACCAGTCCTGCATCCCTGGTATAAATCCCAATTGATCATGGTGGATGACCCTTCTGATCACTTGCTGGAGTCTTTTTGCTAGTATCCTATTTAAGATTTTTGCATCTATATTCATTAGGGAGATTGGTCTATAATTTTCTTTCTCTGTTTTTGACCTGCCTGGTTTTGGAATCAGTACCATGTTTGTGTCATAAAAGGACTTTGGTAGAACTCCCTCTTTGCTTATTATGTCAAATAATTTGTATAGTATTGGGATTAACTGTTCTCTGAAAGTTTGATAGAATTCACTTGTGAATCCATCAGGCCCTGGGGATGTTTTCTTAGGGAGTTCTTTGATGGCCTGTTGGATTTCATTTTTTGATATGGGATTATTTAAGAACTCTAGTTTTTCTTCTGTTAGTCTAGGCAATTTGTATTTTTGTATATATTCATCCATATCACCTAAATTGGTTTATTTATTGCCATATAATGGGGCAGAGTAATTTTTAATGATTCCCTTAATTTCCTCTTCATCTGAGGTGATGTCCGCCTTTTCATCTTAATGCTGTTAATTTGATTTTCTTCTTTCATTTTTTTAATTGGATTGACCAGTACTTTGTCTATTTTGTTTGTTTTTTCAAAGTACCAGCTTCTTGTCTTATTTATTAAATCAATAGTTCTATCACTTTCAATTTTATTAATTTCTCCCTTAATCTTTAGGATTTCTTGTTTGGTTTTCTGCTGGGGGGTTTTAATTTGATCACTTTCGAGTTTTTTTATTTGCATTTCCAATTTATTTATCTCTGCTCTCCCTAGTTTGTTAATATATGCACTCAGGGATATGAATTTACCTCTGATTACTGCTTTGGCTGCATCCCAAAAAGTTTGAAAGTATGTCTCGCCATTGTCATTTTCCTCAATGAAATTATTAATTGTTCCTATGATTTCTTCTCTAACTAAAAGATTTTGGAGTATCAGATTGTTTAATTTCCAATTAGTTCTTGATTTGCTTTTCCATGTACCTTTACTGATCATTATTTTTATTGCCTTGTGATCTGAGAAGGCTGCATTTATTATTTCTGCTTTTCTGCATTTGTATGCCATGTTTCTGTGACCTAGTGTATGGTCAATCTTTGTGAATGTCCCATGTGGTGCTGAAAAGAAGGTGTATTCCTTTTTGTCCCTATTTATTTTTCTCCATATGTCTATTAATTCTAACTTTTCTAAGATTTCATTCACTTCTTTTACTTCTTTCTTCTTTATTTTTTGATTTGATTCATCTAAATTTGATAATGGTTGGTTCAAGTCTCCCACTAATATGGTTTTACTGTCTATTTCTTCCTTCAATTCTCCTAGTTTCTGCATTAGAAAAGGGTGCTATACTATTTGGTGCATATTTGTTGATTAGTGACCTTTTCTCATTATCTAAAGTCCCTTTTAACAGAATGTAATTACCCTCCCTATCTCTTTTAATTAGGTCTATTTTTGCTTTGGCTTATCAGATATCATGATTGCAACTCCTGCCTTCTTTCTGTCAGTTGAGGCCCAGAAGGTCTTACTCCATCCTTTAATTCTTATCTTTTGGGTGTCTCCCCACCTCATGTGTGTTTCTTGGAGACAACATATGGTAGGGTTTTGGATTCTAATCCATTCTGCTATTCATCTACGTTTTATGAGTGAGTTCATCCCATTCACGTTCAAAGTTATGATTGTCACTTGTGGACTCCCTGGCATTTTGATATCCTTCCCTAATTCTAACCTTTCTTCTTCAGCTCTAACTTTTTAATCCAGTTATTTATTTTAAATCAGTCTCCCTTGTCCCCTCCCTTGATATATTTCCTTTTCTAGCCCCTCCGTTTTCGTTCCCTCCCCCTACCCCCTCTCTTTCCCTCCCTTTTAAATGTTCCTTCCCCCGCTACCTCCTTGGTTTTCCTTTCTCCCTACCCTTGTTGGGTAAGATAGAATTCAAGATCCCAATGGATCTGGATGTTCTTCCCTTTCAGAGTTGATTTCCCTGAGAGTAAAGTTTAAGTAAAAACTCTCTTCCTCTCCTTCTTATAGGAGTTTTCTTCCCCTCTCCTTCCCATGTGAATCTTTGTGTGTGAAAGATTATTCTATTTGGTCTTTCTTTTCCTCCTATTTACACATTACATTTTCCCCACATATTAATATACATAGATTGATATATATTCCTTATAGAAGAAAGTTTGAATAAAAGAAAAAGATAACATTTTCCTCCTTTCCCCTTTCCTTAATATTTACCTTTTCAGGTATTCCTTGCTCTTTGTTTTTCGGTATCAAACTTTCCACAGTGCTCTGGTCTTTTCTTTGCAAAAACTTGGAAATCTTCTATTTTGTTGAATGCCCATACTTTCCCTTGGAAGTATATAGTCAGTTTTGATGGGTAGCTGATTCTGGGTTGAAGGCCCAGCTCTCTTGCCTTTCTGAAAATCATGTTCATTGCCTTACGATCATTCAGAGTGGAACTTGCAAGGTCTTGTGTGACCCTGATTGGCATTCCTTTATATCTAAATTGTCTTTTTCTGGCTTCTTATAAGATTTTTTCTTTTGCTTGAAAGCTTTGTAATTTGTCAATTACATTCCTGGGAGTTGTCTTTTGGGGATTTAGGCTAGAGGGTGTTCTGTGAGCTCTTTCAGTGGCTATATTGCCCCCTTGTTCTAGAATCTCTGGGCAATTTTCTTTGATTATCCCTTGTATTATGATGTCGAGTTTGCTGTTTATTTCTGGCTTTTCTGGTAGTCCAATTATTCTTAAATTGTCTCTTCTCCCTCTATTTTCCAAGTCTATGACCTTGTTGGTGAGATATTTTATGTTCTCTTCTAATTTCTTGATCTTTTGGCTTTGCTTTATTAATTCTTGCTCATTTTCTTCCAGTTGGCTGATTCTGACTTTTAAAGCCTGGTTTTCCTTTTCAGTTTGGTCAAACTGGTTTTGTACATGCGTGAATTTCTTTTGCATTATTTCCCACTTTTCCTCCCATTAGGCTTCCATATTTTTGATCCTTTCTGATTCAAATTCTTCATGTGTTTGTGGAGAGTTTCCATTTCATTTGGAAGGTTTTGGATCATTTGCTTGTGTTTCCTCTTCTATCTCCTCTGTATTTTGTATTTTTGCTCCATAAAATTTGTCCAAAGTCGTCCCCTTCTTCTTGTTTTTCTTGGACTGTTGAGGCTTTTCTGTGCTGTTTGCCATCTCTATCTGAGTGGGGTGGTCTAGGTTTTCTTATCTCTGTCTGGTGTTCAGAGGCTTTAGCCCCAGGCAAATTGTATGTTTGTTGGTGTTACTGCTCTCAGTTCCCTCCTTATGATTCTTCGTTGCCTTACTCCCACGCTCTGAGCCTGGGTTTGCACTCTCCGCAGGGTGTCTCAGAGCCTTTGTGGGCCAGAGAGGCCTGCACTCTGAGGGGGGAGGGGCCGAGGCTTCCCAGAGCTCTGAGGGCTCCTGATAGGATTAACTTCAGTTGGGTTGTATTGAGTGTGTCTTAAAGCAGGGACCTTCCCTGAGACTCGGAATGAAGGATCCAGCCCGGGGGCTACAGTCTTCCCTCTGTCTCTCTATGTTTCCCAACTGTCTGGGTGCCCCCGTGACTGGCTCAGGTTGTTTTCAGGATGTGACCATCTGAATAGCTGGCCCTGAGGGTTACTGTTGTCTCAGAAGGCCCTGCACTCTGAGGAGGAATGGGCTGTGGCTTCCCGGAGCTCCCAGGGCTCCTGATAGGATTAACTTCCCCTGGGTTGGATTAAGTGTGTCTTAAAGCAGGGACCTTCCCTGAGACTCAGATGGAAGAATCCAGCCAGGGGGCTACAGGCTCCCCTCTGTCTCTCTCTGTTTCCCTGCTGTCTGGGTGCCCCCGCGACTGGCTCAGGTTGTTTTCAGGGTGTGGCTTTCAGAATAGCCAGCCCTATTGTCCTTTTTCTGGCTCTTAGGTTCCTGCTGCTGCCTCGGACTCAGAGCTCTGGGTTGGGGAAAATGCGTCCTGGGACCTTCCTTCTGCCTATCCCTTAGATCCAAGTGATCTCGGGTTCTGGCTTTTGGGGGGCCATACCTATTGATCCAGGTCCAGGTCCAGGAGGAGGGTTCCCTGGATCCTGTTGTTTGTTTTGAATTTCGGTGTCCTAGGAGCATACAGTTTGAGATCAGTAAGGAAGGGGTTTCCGGAGATCTGAACTTTACCTCTCTCTAAGTAGCCATCTTGACCTGAAATCCTCAAATTTCTTTTATGACACAAACATGTTACTGATTCTAAAGCCAAGCAAATCAAAAACAGAGAAAGAAAACTATAGATTAATCTCTTTAATGAACATAAATGCAAAATCTTAAATAGAATACTAGCAAAGATACTTCAGCAAGTGATCACAAGGGTTATGCATTATGATCAGGTGGGATTTATACCAGGAATGGAAAGATGGTTCAATATTAGAAAAACCATCCACATAATTGACTGTATCAACAAGCAAACCAACAAATATCACATGATTATCTCAATAGATGCAGAAAAAGCCTTTGACAAAATGCAGCATAAATAGGAATGCAATCATTCCTATTGAAAACACTAGAGAGTGTAGAAATAGAAGGACTTTCCTAAGAATAATAGTTTATATTTAAAACCATCAGCAAGAATCATCTGCAATGGTGATAAATTAGAAGCCTTCTCAATAAGCTCAGGAGTGAAACAAGGATGCCTATCATCACCTCTATTATTTAAAATTGTACTAGAAACTCTAGCAGTAGCAATTATGGAAGAAAAATAAATTGAAGGTATTAAAATAGGCAATGAGGAGACCAAGCTATCACTCTTTGCAGATGATATGATGGTCTACTTAAAGAATCCTAGAGAATCAATTAAAAAGCTAGTCGAAATAATCAACAACTTTAGCAAAGTTGCAGAATACAAAATAAGCCCACATAAATCATCAGCATTTCTATATTTTTTCCAACACATCCTACCAGCAAGATTTACAAAGAGTAATTCCATTTAAAATACCCCTAGGCAATATAAAATACTTAGGAATCTATTTGCCAAGACAAAAGGGAATCATATGAGCACAACTATAAAACACTTTCCTCACAATTAAAGCTAGATCTAAACAATTAGAAAAATATTAATTGCTCATGGGTAGAATGAGGTAACAATAAAAATGATAATCCTACCCAAAATAATTTGCTTATTTAATGCCATACTTATCAAACCACCCAGAAACTTCTTTAATGAAAAAAAAATATAACAAAGTTCATTTGGAAGAACAATAGATCAAGAATATCGAGAAATAATGAAAAAAAGTGTGAAGTTGGGGCACCTAGTTGTAGTAGTAGTAGTAGTCTCTCGATAACTGAGGATGACGATTGTCTTTGTGCGCTTTCATCTGTGATGTAGATGACTGTGCACAAAAACACTTGTGCGTGAAGGAGATTTAAGTGGAAAAGTTGACGCACAGACAGTCCCACTTTCTCAGCATTGGAAGCCTGGGTCCATTGGCACGAAAAATCGTTACACCTGGAGGCTTCCTCAGCTGCATTGGATGGCCGTGTTGTCTTTTGTGCTCCAACACACCCTAAGCACTCCACAGTGCTTTGCTGCGTCACCCTCTCAGCCGTTGAACCTTCTTATTGGCACCTAGTAGTACCAGATCTTAAATTGTACTATAAAGCAGTGGTCATCAAAACAATATTATACTGGTTAAGAAACGGAAGGGAGGATCAGTGGAATAGACTTGGGGTACATGACCTCAGCAATACAGTGTGTGATAAACCCCGAGTCCAGCTTTGGGGACAAAAATCCACTATTTAACAACAATTGATGGGAAAATTGGAAAACAGTTTGGGAGAGATAGATTTAGATCAACATCTTATACTCTATACCAAGATAAGTTCAGAATGGGTGAATGACTTGAATATAAAGAAGGAAACTATAAGTAAATTAGGTGAACACAGAACAGTATACCTGTTAGATCTATGGGAAAGGAAAAATTTTAAGACCAAACAAGAGTTAGAAAATATTACAAAATTTAAAATCAATCATTTTGCTTACATTAAATTAAAAAAAATTATTGTACAAACAAAACCAATGCAACCAAAATAAGAAGGGAAACAACAAGTTGGGGAAAAATCTTTATAACAAAAACAGGTCTAATTATTCAAATTTATAAGAAACTATATCAAATGTACAAAAATCACACCATTCTCCAATTAATAAATTGTCAAGGGACATGAATAGACAATTTTCAGAAAAAGAAATTAAAACTATTAATAAGCACATGAAAAAAGTGTTCTAAAGTACTTATAATTAGAGAGATGCAAATCAAAACCTTACACCTAGGACATTGGCTAACTTGACAGCAAAAGAAAGTAATAAATGTTGGAGGGAATGTAGCAACATTGGGACATTAATGCATTGTTCATGTACTTGTGAATTGCTCTAACCATTCTGGATGGCAATTTGGAACTATGCCCAAAGGCCTTTAAAAGACTATCTGCCCTTTGATCCAGCCATACCAGTGCTGGTTTTATACCCCAAAGAGATAATAAGGAAAAAAGACTTGTACCAAAATATTTATAGCCACACTCCTTGTGATGGCAAAAAAATTGGAAAATGAGGGGATACCCTTCAATTGGTGAATGGATGAACAAATTATGGTATCTGTTAGTGATGGGATACTATTTTCCTAAAAGAAATAATGAACTGTAGGAATTCAATGGGAATTGGAATGACCTCTAGGAATTGATGAAGAGTGTAAGGAGCAGAACCAGGAGAATTCTATACACAGAGACTGATACGTTGTGGTACAATTGAATGTAATGGACTTCTCTACCAACAGCAATGCAATGATCCAGGACAATTCTGAGGGACTTCTGAGAAAGAATGCTGTCCAACTTCAGAGAAAGAACTATGGGAGTAGAAATACAGAAGAAAAACAACTGTTTGATCACATGGGTAGATCGGGGATATAAATTCTAAACAATCACTCTAATGTACATATTAATAATATGGAAATAGGTCTTGATCAATGAAACATGCAAAACTCAGTGGAATTGTTTGTTGGCTATAGGAGGGGGGTTGGAGAAGGGGAGGGAAGGAACATGAATCATATAACCAGTGAAAAATATTCTAAATCAATTAATTGAATGGAAAATTTCAAATTAAAAAAACATTAAACACAATGAGGAGGGCACTACAACCCAGAAATTGCCTCAGTCAGCAAATAATTGATCTTCTCAAAAAGAAGAGTTTATGCAACATTTGAGGAGAGCAATATATTATAATTTAGATTCATCTGCAAAAATTTATAGAGGATGATAGTAGTGTAAAAGTTAAATCTCTAAAAATATTATATTTTAAGAGATTTATTAATGATCATTAGCAATCAAGGAATAAAGAAGATACAAATTAAAGACCACGTTCCTATGGCTGATCAGCCAGTACAAACACCCTCTTTACCACCACCAAGCTTAGGACCAGAAGTAAAGAGGTGGGAACTTCCTAGTCTCTGCCTAATATCCACTATCTACAGGAAGTATATAATGACAGGAAGTCAGTGGGCTCCTGGAAAATGTAGTTCTTTTTTTAAGGGTAACAGATTTTCAATTATACACACCCCCATGAGATCCGTGGGAGACTAGTCTCTCCAATGGATATTGTAAACATAACCAACTTTGAAATTACAATAATTTGAGGATAAGTGGAAAAGGGAACAAAAGCAGTTATTGCTGGGCACATTGATAAAAAGCCAATTAGGGGGATGTCCCCTTTGGCATAAGAGTAGGCATAGAAAACAAATGCATTCAACCCCACACAGTTCACATCATCACATCTCAAAGTGCACTCTGGATCTCCTGGTGACACTTGTGGTCTGTGGAGGCATCTTCATGGTGCCTTCTCCAAAGAGTTCATTTTCTGGATTTGGAGAGATAGCATGTTTCTTAACCTAAAATTACTCTCAAAAAGAATTTAAATTTTGCAATTTAGAATAATTATACAACAAATATATCTATACCTTATATATCTAACTTAAAATTTGGAATCAACCATAGTAGCAGTTGAATCTAAATCATGCAACAAAGGAATTTCTAATATCCCAAATTCAACAAATTTTTTTTTGTTTGTTTGTTTTTCCAATCTTCACTTGAAGATGTCTAAAAAGGTATAACCCATTTATTCTATAGGGAGATCAATTCACTTTTGTACAACTCTGTTATGAGGCAGTATTTTCCCCTTAATTCTGAGCTTAAATTGGCTTCTTTGCCAGTTTTACTACTTGCTTCTGGTTCTATCCTCTGTAGTCAAATAGAACCACTATAGTACTTTCTCATGGCAGCACACCAAATCCTTCAACATAACTATCATGTTCTCTCTGAGTCTTCTCTTTCAAAGGATTGATAATGTCATATTACTTTGACAAATTGTCATATAGCATGGATTCAATATCCTTCAGCATCCTGACCACTCTCCTTTTGACAATCATTGGTTCCCAGAATTGAATAAACTCCCAGATGAGGTCTGATAATGAAAGATGTAAATGGGATTATCACAGTAAGACTAATGGAAGTCTTTAAATTCTTCCTTTAAATCCCAACTAAAATTTTACTTTCTAGAGTAAGACTGGGAGGTCAACAAAGTAGAGTAGTAAGAATATTTCAAGCATGGAGGACAGCCAGCGAGTATGT
Organism: Monodelphis domestica; assembly: GCF_027887165.1. Taxonomy (NCBI): domain Eukaryota; kingdom Metazoa; phylum Chordata; class Mammalia; order Didelphimorphia; family Didelphidae; genus Monodelphis; species Monodelphis domestica. The sequence continues at coordinate 331,308,314 of NC_077229.1, read as the reverse complement.
CTGCAGCCAAGAGACAAAGTTCCTTATTTGTAGAGTAGCCAGGAAGCCAGTGTTATTGGATCCAAAAGTATGTGGCAACAAGTAAAATATCCTGGAAAGTCAGTAGGAGACTAGGTTATAAAGGTCTTTGAGTGCCAAAAAGAGGATTTTGTATTTGATCTTTCAGGTAATACAGAGTTATTAGAACTAATTATATAGGATAGGTGACATGATGCATCATTAAAAGTTTAATTAATATTCTAGTTAAACGAAATTCACAGTATTTTATCCAATACTTTAGGTCTGTCAAAGATAGAATGTAAGGTTGATTTGGCATGACCTTGCCTTGATAAATTCATGTAGGCTCTTTATAATAATCACTGCTTAATATGGGTCCTTAAAGATGAGTCCTAGGCATTGATGTCCAGCTTGTTGATCTACAGTTTGCAGAGTTTGTACTCTTGCCTTTTATAAAGTTCAATTGTTCTTCTTTGATCATGTGGTCTCTCTCCCATTTCCCATGCTCTTTCAAATATGAGGAACAGTGGTTAAGCAATCACATTTCCCATTTTGTTTGGGACAGGTGGTTGTAATTCATCTAGGCCAATGGCCTTGGATGGTTCAAGGAGAGAAAACTCTTAAACCATCTCATCTAACTCCTTTTTAGGCTGTGTACTAGTTCATCTCCCAGTTAAGCTATTATGATCTTCATTTCCAGTGTCAAGATCATTCTCTTTTGAAGAAAAAACGGAAACATAAGAATCTAATCAATCAATTCTGCCTTCTCTTTATGTGTATATTTTATGAATCCTTACCTTTCATTTTAGACAATACCGTGTATCAGTTCCAAGGCAGAAGAGCATTAATGATGAGGCAATGGGGGTTAAGTGAGTTGGCCAGGGTTACTAAGCTAGGAAGGATCTGAGGTAATCCTTGAATCCAGGATCTCCCATCTCTAGTTCTGAAACTCAATCCACTGAGACATCTAGCTGCCCCCTTTCTCTTTGTTTTCAATGACCTCACTACCTAAAACAAAGGCCCTAGTTTTTCTTTTTTATCCAACTTTTTATCCCAATATAAAGAGCCCCTTTGTTGTCCTTGGCTTCCCTTGTCAACTTGAGTTAATGCTTAGCTTTTCTATTGCTGATACAATTTTAAAACACGTACATTATTTTAGTTACATGAAAATCATGGCTGAATTGTATATTATTCTGTTTTATCTGGAAAACTTCAAAGCAAACCTTTGCCAAAATAGAATATAGTATTTTTCTAGTATTCTGATTATCTAAATTTAAATGTGGTCAAAAATATATTCTATATTCTTCCTAAAGAAATTAAAGTATACAATTATTTATAATAAGCACAAATCAGTATACTTATAGAAAAACAGATAATTATATATAGTTTTCATTATGTACATTTCCACAAAGGGATATAATTATGAGTAAAGAAGCATTTAATACATGCCTTATACTTTTTGACCTGGGCTTCCATTTAACAAAGATCTGGGAAATTTTAATTAGTACAAATATATATATAAATATTTGTAAAAGATGCATGACAAATTATTACACTGTGCAACTCTGGGTTCCATGTGCTACTAACTATTGGGTCCTAAATTTAGTGGAGAGAAAGAGAAAAATACATATGTATAATCCATGATTTTATAAATTAAATTGAGAACTCTTCATATAATATTTGCATATCTGTATGCATATATGTCTATACAGACATGCATATTTTTCACATATACATTTGGGTATAAATATGTGAAATTGAATTTTTCATATATTGTATTAATTCCTGTATATTAGGGAGAATAACTGTTTATTCCTGTGTCTGGAATCCGGGTCAGAGATACCATCAGGTTTACTACTTTTGGCATTTTCTCTGTCCTAAGGAATCTCAAGGGCTATCTTCCTTTTTAAAAGAGTTTGGTTAATAAATGGAGAAGAGAGAGATTCTTTTCTGTGTATGTGACTGGTTTACCTAGGGAAATGGGGAAAGGATGAAGGACCATCCCCAAATTAGCTATGACCAATTAGAGAAGTCTTGAGATGCTTAAGGGCACATTTGAATAATGAGCTCCTAAAAACCTATTTATTAAATTATCTGATCCAGCATGGGTCATCTCTGGTCATAAGAAAGCCATGGAGATTTATATCAATAACTTAATTAGTTGTAATGCTGGTCTAACCAATAAACCCTATATAATCAATAAATGTATTTTCTTCCAAAAATCAATCTCTTGAGATAATTTGAATCATGAATATATACATATATATATATATTCACCCATTCAATTTCATGTGATAAATCATAAAAAAGCCTTAACATAATAGACTTTATTTTCTCTCCATATCAATTTTTTTTTTGTTGCTGAAAACAAGTCACAAAACTGTACACTCAGAAGAGACCTCATAGCTCATCTAATATGGTTTTCACCACAAGTTTTAATTTCACCTGGAGTATTCTTCACAAATAGTTACTAGAGGTATTTATTTCATTTGCATAGTCTAAAAGAATAAAAACTCAAAACAATTTAAATTGAATATTTCAACAGGACAAAGAATAACTTTAGTCCCCAAAAAGATATATGGGAAAGCACTTCTTCCATTTCTTTTGTCTTTTGTGTGCCTCTCACAGTTTGAAAAGTCATAGAAAAAGATCCAGTTTTTCTGGGTCACAATTGAGGTATGAGTCAATAGAAACTTATGTAGGTGTTAGGTCTCCAGTGAGAAATGTAACCAGCTAAGTAAAAACGAAAATAACAAATTTCAAAATCTTTATCATTTAAAGGTACAAAAAGGAAATACTTGTATGGGACAGATGGTAAAAGGACGCCTCTGTTTATCTCTTACCAAGGAATTAAGGTGATTATACAAAGTTAGTTGGTCAAAGAATCAAAGCAGATGCTGATTTTTTGCTGATATTCTTTTTTTGGAAACTTTGATCTTTATTTCAAATGTAACTCATCCCACAGGGAACCATGACTTGTTTGAATAGTGGATTTCATCCCCTACCCCTTCTTCTGGAATAATATAAAGAATACTTGAATACAAGTCAGGGACCTTATGTTCTAGGATCATCTCTGGTCTTCACTCACCATGTGACTGGGGAGCTCACATAAGATCTTGGCCCCTTTTTTTTCATATGTAAAATGACTAAGTCAAACTGGATGGACTCTAAAAGCCTTTTCAGACCATTCTGTGACTCCCAATTAAATATTTCTCCTAATTTAGGGAAGCATTTTGCATATTTTTAAAATTTTTTTTAGTTCAATTTACTGAAACAGAGAATCATAAGTTTAATAAGAAACCTCAGGGGCCATCTGTAATTCAGTGGGTGACTAGTTCACAATTGTTTCTACAAAGTCTCTAAAAGGAATCATTGATGTAATATAAGAAGGAATTCAATGAGAAGTATCCCTTCTAAAGTAGCCCATTGCAATTTTGATATCCTCCAATAATGAAAAATCTTAATATCAAACTTAAATCTTATTAGAGGAAATATTTCACTGTTAAGTGTGACAATTATATTCATGACTCCTGGTTTTGCTTTCTAGAACCAAGAGGAACAAATATAATTACTATTCAGGTGACATTATTTCAAATTCTTGGGAAGAGTTCTTTTCCCTAGGTTAAGCCTTCCACCCCGACCCTGCCACCCAGGTCTTTCAGCTAACTCTTACTTTGAGAAGGTGTTATGAAGGTGGGATACCTGATTAGACTCTAGTAAAAAAGAGAAATGAATCAAAGGATATTAAAATTAGAAAAGATCATAGTAATGATCTAATCCAAGATCTGTGTAATATAATATATCCAGTTTATGGACAAACCAGGAAGTGACACTAGAACTCTTGATTTCAAGTTTGTTATGATTCCAATGTACCACATTATTTTTAAGCTAATTCCTTGATACTTAAGTCTATTCTGGATATATTGCTATCTATCTAGGTGGAGAATATCTATTTTTAGACAATATTAGAACTTCTGAGTTGGTTGAGACCTCAGGACTTATGTAGGCCAACCCATACCTAACATAAATTCACATTACAAACTTGTCAACAAGCCTGAGACAACACTGAACTTCTATGCTTCCAAAGAGGAGGAAACCTTTTCCTCTGAAGATCACTGATTTTACTTTTGCATAACTCCAGCTGTGAAGTAGATTTCTTCTTGATATTAGGGCCACATTTACCTCTTTGCAACATCTACCATTTTTCTCCTATTTATGCCTTCTGAAGATAAGTAGAAAAAGTCTGGGACCTCTTTCATATGGCAGCTTTTAAATAGTTGAAGATAACTAGATGGGACACATAGTTAAATGGGAATATGTTCTGGTTGTTTTTTTTTTTTTGAGGCCAATTATTCCATGTTCTTTGACACTATGAACAATATTGTTTTAATTCATGATATTTCCTTCTGAACATTGAGGTCATTGTCAAGAAATAACCTTCTAAAATTGTGTCAGTAAATTCACCTGGTCAGGTCAAGTCCCTAGTCTGGTTCAAAGCTTAAAATCTGCCTAATATGGCAAATAATACATTTTGTCTAGCTTTATGTACACAAACAATGCAAGAGGAAAAATATCTGGATCCAAATGCTCAAGTACAGTTTGTAAACTTTTCCTTGGTTTAAGTCCAGTCTATGTCACGGGTATATCATGGTTACCTGCCATTACTTCTTAGTTCAAGGATTTATCTTTCAAGACTATAAAATGTCATACAAAGCCATTTAACACCCTTAGAAGTTCCTACATTTTTAATGTTGCAGATTAAACTGTTACAGGCAAATCCATTTTATATCCAAACCATAACAAAGCAAATGAAGAAATGCATTGTATACCACTGAACACTCATTTGGTAGCTGCCTCCCACTGTGCTGGCACAGTTTTCGACTTCTCTTTTGCTCCATCATCTTCTAGTAACAGAGTCAACAGCTGGGGCCAAAAGCAGACACTTCTGGCAGTTGCTGTGCCCAGATGACAACCTCTGGAGTATGTCTTCTGAGTAGCAGCAGCGGCAGTGACATCTGGATCACTTACTGACTCTTGAATTTGCTTCTTGGCTCAATTCCCCATAAGCAGCTGTTGAACTGTCTCTAGTGCTATCTTGATATTGGCCTGTGACAGAATTCCTTGCTCCCTTCTCATTATGAGTAAATTCACAATTTATATCTGATCAGGCTTTCCTCAAACGAATTATGCTGCCCTCCTGATAAGATGCTTCCAAATGAACTCATATGTTTTTCAAATTATTTGTCCTTTACCCTTAAGGGTCTATTTGCCTCCATCTGAACATGGCCTACTTAGGCATCATTTCCTTTCATAATCAGAAGATTCACAATTGCCTCTAGTAGGCAATTAAATTATTTTTCAAGGGGAGGCTATAAAAGCTCAAACTAAGCTAAAACCTTGAACCAAAGATCTGTCAAAAACTCTTTTGGAAGAAGGATGTAGAAAAATAAGGTTAATAAAAGTCATTAAGGAATATCTCTCTCCTTAACAGAGGAAATATGGAGTCTTAATGAGAGGATGGGGGTGAGGGAGAAAATGCCTCCAAAGGAAATTCTTAATCGAGGAGTATGAGACTCATTAAAAGTAGTAAAGCAGAGAGAGTGGCAATAGAGTAGCAGTTGCCAAAAATCTTTTAACTGTATTTAAGCACATATTCTATTCATTGAATCTGGGCAAGAGGGTGATGGAAATAAACATTCATGGGGATAGCATGGTGGATGTCAACTACATGGGAGAGCTAGCTAGCTTTTGATGGGGCTTGGTGAAAATTCCAAGATCCAAGAAGGATAAAACTTCCTCAAAAATGTAAACACTTTGAGGAAATTAGTTCCCTTCATTAATCTACACCTATGTTAGGATAACAGCACAGTATATTGTATAATTTAAATTGGCATTAATTGATAAAGAACTTAAATGAGATATAGTATGTAAAACCACTAATTTTGGGGCAGTAGGAACTGAGGTTTTCTTGATAAAGAGCTACCAATGAAGGAATTCCTTTCACTTATGTAGATGGGTATACTTTCTGAATCTTAAAGACTAGGAATCTTTCCTAGAGTACTGTGAGATTGATTGAATTGTCCAAGACTCCAGGGTCTACATCAGAAGCAAGACAGTAATGCAGATTTTTGCTTACTCTTATTTACTGAACAAGACCAACACTATACTAAGCCATGCCATGCCATCCTATCTGAATGCTATTTATCCTGACCAATCCTATGCTACAGTGTGTTATAAAATGCTAAAAATGACAATAAAATTTCTTCAAGAACCATATTGTAGGTTTATTATATTAAGATAAGCTTTAAGTAAAAGTCCTTTACATACTTCAAAGAACTATATAAATATCAATTATAGTATTTATAATAACAGCCCAATTCTAAGATACTGATATTACTAGCAGTAATAATGATAGTTCACAAGGGTATCATCCATAAGAACTACTATACCTGAATAATGCAATATCTAACAAATATCTGCACCATATGGATTTATTGGTGGAAACAAAGTGGCTTAAGGTAGTGACTTAGGACTAGGTCATTGTCAGCAGTAATTTACAGAAGGGTTAAGCTTTTTTTTAAACATTATTTTATTTGGTAATTTTCAAATATTATTCATTGGAAACACAGATCATTTTCTTTTCCTCCCCTCTTCCCCCCAACCCTCCCATAGCCGACACGTGATTCCACTGGGTATCACATGTGTCCTTGATTCAAACCCATTTCCATGTTGTTGGTATTTGCATTAGTGTTCATTTAGAGTCTCTCCTCAATCATATCCCCTCAACCCATGTAGTCAAGCAGTTGCTTTTCCTTGCTGTTTTACTCCCAAAGTTTGTGCTCTGCTTGTGGATACTGTTTTTTTCTCCTAGATCCCTGAAGATTGTTCAGGGACATTGCATTGACACTAATGGAAAAGTCAATTAAGGTCGATTGTACCACAGTGTATCAGTCTCTGTGTACAATGTTTTCCTGGTTCTGCTCCTTTCACTCTGTATCACTTCCTGGAGGTTGTTCCAGTCTCCATGACATTCTTCCACTTCATTGTTTCTTTTAGTATAATAGTATTCCATCACCAACATATACCACAATTTGTTCAGCCATTCCCCAATTGAAGGGCATCCCCTCATTTTCCCATTTTTGGCCACCACAAAGAGTACAGCTATGAATATTCTTGTACAAGTCTTTTTCCTTATTATCTCATTGGGGTACAAACCTAGCAGTGCTATGGCTGGATCAAAGGGCAGACAGTCTTTTATCGCCCTTTGAGCATAGTTCCAAATTACCCTCCAGTATGGTTGGATCAATTCACAACTCCACCAACAATTAATTAATGTCCCTACTTTGCCACATCCCCTCCAGCATTCATTATTTTCCATAGCTGTCATGTTAGCTAATCTGCTAGGTGTGTGGTGATACCTCAGAGTTGTTTTGATTTGCATCTCTCTGATTATCAGAGATTTAGAACACTTTTTCTTGTGCTTATTTAATAGTTTTGATTTCTTTAGCTGAAAACTTCCTATTCATGTCCCTTGCCCATTTATCAATTGGAGAATGGCTTGATTATTTGTACAATTGATTTAGCTCTTTGTACATTTGAGTAATTAAACCTTTGTCAGAGGTTTTTGTTCTGAAGATTTGTCTCCTAATTGCTTCCCTTCTGATTTTAGTTACATTGGTTTTGTTTAAACGAAAACTTTTTTATTTGATGTAGTCAAATTTATCTATTTTACATTTTGTGACTCTTTCTAAATCTTGCTTGTTTTTAAAATCTTTCCCTTCCCAAAGGTCTGACATGTATACTATTCTGTGTTCACCTAATTTACTTATAGTTTCCTTCTTTATCTTCAAGTCATTCGCTAATTCTAAATTTATCTTGGTGTAGGGTGTGCGGTGTTGATCTAAACCTAATCTCTCCCACACTGTCTTCCAATTTTCCCAGAAGTTTTTAATCAAATAATGGATTTTTGTCCCAAAAGCTGGGGTCTTTTGATTTGTCATAGACTGTCTTGCTGAGGTCATTTACCCCAAATCTATTCCACTGATCTACCTTTCTGTCTCTTACCCAGTACCAAATTGTTTTGATGACCACTGCTTTATAGTATAATTTGAGATCTGGGACTGCAAGTCCTCCTTCCATTGCATTTTTTTTCATGATTTCCCTGGATATCCTTGATATTTTGTTCTTCTAAATGAACTTAGTTATTTTTTTTCTAATTCAGTAAAGAATTTTTTTTTCATAGTTCAATGGGTATGGCACTAAATACGTAAATTAATTTGGGTAGGATTGTCATTTTTTTTATGTTAGCTCATCCCACCCATGAGTAATAAATATTTTTCCAATTGTTTAGATCTATTTTTAACTGTGTGGAGTTTTGTAGTTGTGTTCATATATTTCCTGTGTTTGTCTCGGCAGATAGATTCCTAAATATTTTATATGATCTGGGGTGATTTTAAATGGTATTTCTCTTTCTAATTCTTGCTGCTGAAATGGGTTAGAGATATATAGAAATGCTGATGACTTATGTGGGTTTATTTTGTATCCTGAAACTTTGCTAAAGTTGTTGATTATTTCGAGTAACTTTTTGGTTGATTCTCTAGGATTCTTAAAGTAAACCATCATATCATCCACAAAGAGTCTCCTCATTGCCAATTTTAATGCCTTCAATTTATTTTTCTTCTCTTATTGCTACTGCTAGGGTTTCTAGTACAATGTTAAATAATAGAGGTGATAATGGGCATCCTTGTTTTACTCCTGATCTTATTGGGAAGGCTTCTAGTTTATCCCCATTGCAGATGATGTTTGCTGATGCTTTCAGATATATACTGTTAATTATTTTTAGGAAAGGCCCTTCTATTCCTATGCTTTCTAGTGTTTTCAATAGGAATGGGTGTTGTATTTTATCAAAGGCTTTTTTCTGCATCTATTGAGATAATCATGTGATTTTTGTCAGTTTGCTTATTAATATGGTCAATTATGTGGATGGTTTTTCTAATATTGAACCATCCTTGCATTCCTGGTATGAATCCTGCCTGTTCATTGTGGAAAACCCTTGTGATAACTTGCTGAAATCTTTTTGCTAGTATCCTATTTAAGATTTTTGCATCTATATTCATTAGGGAGATTGGTCTATAGTTTTCTTTCTCTGTTTTTGACCTGCCTGGCTTTGGTATCAATACTATGTTTGTGTCATAAAATGAATTTGGTAGAACTCCTTATTGGCTTATTTTGTCAAATAGTTTGTTTAATATTGGGATTAGTTGTTCTTTGAATGTTTGATAGAATTCATTTGTGAATCAATCTGGACCTGGGGATTTTTTCTTAGGGAGTTCTTTGATGGCTTGTTCGATTTCTTTTTCTGCTATGGGGTTGTTTAGGTAATTTATTTCTTCCTCTTTTAGTCTAGGCAATTTATATTTTTGTAAGTATTCATCCATATCACCTAGATTGCCATATTTGTTGCCATATAATTGGGCATAATAGTTTTTAATGATTGCCTTAATTTCCTCTTCATTAGAGGTGAGGTCTCCTATTTCACCTTGGATATTGTTAATTTGGTTTTTTTCTTTCTTTTTTTTAAATGAGACTGACTAGTACTTTGTCTATTTTGTTTTTTCAAAGTACCCGCTTCTGGTCTTATTTATTAAATCAATAGTTCTTTGAATTTCAATTTTATTAATTTCTCCTTTGAGTTTTAGGATCTCTAATTTAGACTTCATCTGAGGATTTTTAATTTGTTCTCTTTCTAATTTATAAATTTGCATGCCCAATTCATTGAACTCTGCCCTTCTTAATTTGTTAATATATGAACTCAAGGATATAAATTTCCCCCTGAGTACTGCTTTGGCTGCATACCATAGGCTTTGAAAGAATGTCTCATCATTGTCATTTTCTTCAATGAAGTTATTAATTGTTTCTACGTTTTGTTCTTTAACTAACTGGTTTTGGAGAATCGTATTGTTTAATTCCAATTAATTTTTGATTTACCTCTTCATGTTCCCTCACTAATTATTATTTTCATTGCATTGTGACCTGAGAATGTTGCATTTATTATTTCTGCTCTTTTGCACTTGTTTGCAATGTTTTTTATGCCCTAATATATGGTCAATTTTTGTGAATGTACCATGTGCTGCTGAAAGGAAAGTATATTCCTTTTTTTCCCTATTTATTTTTCTCCACATGTCTACTAACTCTAATTTTTCTAAGACTTCATTCACATCTCTTATCTCTTTCTTATTTATTTTTTGGTTTGATTTATCTAGTTCTGATAGAGGAAGGTTCAGGTCTCCCACTAGTATAGTTTTTCTATCTATTTTTTCCTTGAGCTCCTCTAGTTTCTCCTTTAGAAATTTGGATGCTATGCCATTTGGAGCATACATGTTGAATACAGATATTTCCTCATTGTCTATACTGCCTTTTAACAGGATGTAATTTACTTGCCTATCTCTTTTAACTAGATTTATTTTTACTTTGGCTTTGTCAGACATCATGATTGAGACTCCTGCCTTCTTTTTATCAGTTGATGCCAAATGGATTTGGCTCCATCCTCTTATAGTCACCCTATGCTTATCTATCTTCCTCATGTGTGGTTCTTATAGACAGCAAGTGGTAGGGTTTTGGAATCTAATCAACTCTGCTATTTGCTTGCATTTTATGGGTGAGTTCATTCCCTTCACATTCAGAGTTATGATTACTAGCTGTGTATTTCCCAGCATTTTGATTTCTACTCCTGTTCCTGCCTTTTCTTTTTTCACTATTTACTTCTACAACAATGTTTGTTTTTAATCAGTCCCCCTAGTTCCCACCCTTATTTTACTTCCCTTTCTACCCCCTCCCTTTTTATTCCCCCCTTATTTTCCCTGTAGTCTTTCTAATGTCTTTACCCCCTCGCCCCCTCCCTCCTTTGTACTGCTTCCCTCCCCACCAGTCCATTTGTTACCCTTCTAATCCCCTATTCTCTGCCCCAATGGATTGGATTATTCTTCCCTCTTTGAGTCAATTTCAAAGCACTTAAGAGTTGAGTATTTCCTATCTCCGACCTCTTTACCCTTCCAGCATATTGATGTGCTCCTCCCTCCCACCATGAGCTTCTATGTGACATATAAATTTACCCCCATTTGTTTCTTTTCCCATTTCTTTTAATATTAACTTATTTTAGCTCTAGTTTTATATATATATATATATATATATATGTGTGTGTGTGTGTGTGTGTGTATATATGTGTGTGTGTATATATATATGCATATACGTGCATGTATTTATGCATGCATATAGGTATATAGATAAATACCTATTTATATCTTGTCCTTTTGTCCTATACAGTTTGTCACTGTTCCCTCTAAGTGTTTTTCATTTTGCTGCCCAGGTAATAACAGTTTTTAACAGTTACCACTTACCTCTTTTCTTATAGGGATACATATCATTTTAACTTATTGAGTCTCTTAAAAGTTTGTTTTGTTTTGTTTCATTTTTCTTTTTTCCCTCTTTTTTAATTACCTTTTGATGATTCTCTTGGGTTCTGTGCCTGGACATCAAATTTTTTGTTCAGGTCTGGTCTTTTCTTTACAAATGTTTGGAATTCTTCTATTTTGTTGGATGACCATAGTTTCCCCTGTAAGAATATAGTCAGTTTTGTTGGGTAGTTGATTCTTGGTTGTAGACCTAGTTCTCTTGCTTTCCAGGATATCATATTCCATGCCTATTGGTCATTCAGTGTGGATGCAGCCAGATTCTGCATTATCCACACTGTGGTTCCATGGTATCTGAATGACTTCTTCTTGGCAGCTTCTAATATCTTTTCTTTGGTCTGATTGTTCTTAAGTTTTGCTATAACATTCCTGGGTGTTATCAGTTGGGGATTAAGTATAGGAGGTGATCTGTGGATTCTTTCAATCTCCATTTTTCTCTCTTGTTCTAGGATATCTGGGTAGTTTTCTTGAATAATTTCCTGTAGTATTATGTCCAGGCTTTTCCTTTTGTCATGGTCTTCGGTAAGACCAGTGATTCTTAAATTGTCTCTCCTTGAACGAGTTTCTAAATCCTCTGTTTTGTGAATGAGATGTTTCATATTTTGCTCAATTTTTTCATTCTTTTGGTTTTGTTTTATAGTGTCCTGCTGCCTTGTGATGTCACTTAATTCTAATTGTTGTATTCTGTTTCTTAAAGACTGGATTTCATCCCTGGCTTTTTGGTCATCCTTTTCCTTCAGGTTTGATTTTCTTTGGAGGTCATCTTTCATCCTCTTTACCTTGTCTTTCATCTCCTTTTTCTCATCTTTCATCTTCTTCACCTCATCTTTCAACTCCTTTGCCTCATTTTCCAGCTGGTTGATTTTGGATTTCAAGACACTCTTTTCTGTTTCCAGATGATTTATCTTAGTTTTTAAGTTCTTTTCTCAATTGTCTTTAGCCTCTCTTAATTGTGTTTTGAATTGCATTTTGAGTTCTTCCAAAGCTTGTATCCAATTCACTGGGATTTCTTATTTTTCCTTTGCTGATCCCTCCCTCTCTATTTCGTTCACTTTTTGCTCGTTACCTGTACAGAAGCTGTCTATTGTAATTTCTTTCTTATTTTTCTGTTATTTGCTCGTTTTTTCCCCTTCTTTGTTCCACATATTTGTCTATGCTCTTGCTCATTTCATTTTTTTTTTGGTTTTGGGGCTGTAAGTCTCCCCTCTTGGAGCTTTGTCAGAACTCTCAGTACAGTCTCTGGGGGAGGAATGTTGGCTTCCATGTCCTCTGGAGGCTTTTGATGAGATTAAGTTCAACTGGGTTGGGCTGTATGTGCTCTGAGGCCGAAGACTGGAGTCAAATGGAAGTTCTCAGCTGCCCAGGATCTCTCCAGTTTCTCCAGCTGCTTCTCCACTGCCTACATTCCATGCTCTGTGCCTGGCACAGCAGTCCACAAGGTACACCCTCTAGACCAGTGCCTTTGCCCTCCCAGAGGTTCCTGTCCTTGCAGGAGGCCCTGTACTCTAGTGGGGGAGGGGTCCTGGTCTCCCTGTGCTCTAAGGACTCATGATGGGGTTAGGTTCAACTTGCTTGGTCTGGATGTGCCCCAAGGCAAAAACATCCAGTGAGATTGGAGGGAGATGGAAGGACCCAGCCACAGGGCTGCAAGCTCTTCGGTCTCTCTCTGGCTGCTTCCCTGCTGTCTGTGTTGGATGCTCTGAGCCTGGCCCAGTCCTGCTCACAAGGTACACCCTCCAGACCAGCACCTTTGCCCGCCCAGAGATTCCCACTGCCGCTGGGGGCTCAGTGCTCTGGGTTGAGGGGGAGGGGTCCTGGGACCTTCCTTCTGCCTTCCCCTTAGACGTGAGTGTTCTTGGATTCCAGCTTTTTGGGGGGTGTACCTTTTGATTTGAGTCCAGAAGGAGGGTTCCCCGCCTCTCTACTGTTGTTAAGTTTGAGTTTCAGTCCCCTAGGAGCATTCAGTTTGTGATCAGTAAGGAAGGGTTTTCAGAGGTCTGAACTTTTGCTGCTTCTAAGCCACCATCTTGATTCCTCCCCCCAGAAGGCTTAAGCTTAAGGATGGTAATGTAGGATGTGCAAGGAGATAGTAAATGGATAGCATATCACTATGGGGCATAAACATTTAGCACTGATTTAATGCCACAAAATACATCATCCTTTGGATAGAATCTTAAGTTCACTATTCTCACTGAAATTATTGGTGATATACCCCCATACTACAAATAGAGATTTCAAATATCTTGAAGAATTAAACTACACAGTAATCAGAGCCTCATTCTAGACCCATCTGTTGTCCACAATTGCCAGGAGATTACATTGATCCATTAAAAAACATACACATCAAACTAAGGACAGTTTTAATAGGTTTTACCATAATAAATATTCATAATTTCCACATTCTTGGGAGACAAACAAGCAAGCAAATAAACAAAGCCCAACTTTCAAAATAGAAGAAGGGACTAAAATAAGGGTACCAGCATAAGATTTATATTACCCCTCTAGTTTTGATTTCTAAAGTTTTGCTAAGTATATTTTCAATGAGACTACAAACTACAAGCTTACAACAAAATAATTTTATTCAGCTATATAATCAGTTATTGCATCCATCTGTGCAATAGTGCATAGGGCATTGAATATAAAAGAATTATATAATATAAACTCTTCCTAGGAATTTTACTTGCTGAACTGCATCAATGAAGAAGAAAAAACATGATAGGAGAGACTGGATAATAACAATACCATTTTGATGATGATGATGATGATGTTCTCTCCCTAAAAATATAAAACTAAAAATTCAATCATGCCAGGGAACTGGATAATGGGGGAGTAGCTCAAAATCTAAGTAGTAGTATTCCAAGTCACAGATGTGTGGTAAGGATTTTACATGCATTGATAATAATTTGGTAGTCATGAAAGTCTGGAAAATTGGACTTATGTTATTTTGTATTTCTTTTTCTTTATTTTGTTTCATTTTCATCATTTTTTGTTTGCTTGGTTCTCTACATTCATCATAGTAGTTTCTAACAGTGCAATAATATTTTTTCACAATCTATTCTCATGTTCTTTGATTCACTAGTTTTCCTCTTCCTTTCTTTACTAATATTAGTGAATAGATTTAGTTTAAGGTATAAAGAGTAAATGGGCCCAAGCTTCTTGGACTTTCTGCTATAAGGGTATGGAATTAGAATTTGGAACAATGCAAATGTGCTGTGGATAAATTTATAACCCTTAAGTTGGCTTTTTAATGTCTGTGATATATTCTTAGCATCTCTTTAAAGAGTTAAATTTTAGTTAGTTGACATTTAAAATGGGTGTTTGTGTGGCAAAATAATTCAAATGTATGTTCCATTAGACCTCACTTAAAAGAATAATTAAATCAAGACATATAGACTCTAGCCAATTTCACCTCAGACATCAGTCAAGAAAATATAGTTTATACAGGCACAAAGAGTTAGAATGAGCATAAACATGTATTATGGTCTCATGAATCTAGTAATAAAAGAAAAAAAATGGAGAGATAATAGAACTTTGTCCCTTTAGTTCAATTTACTGGGCAAAATGTATGTGTTTTTATATAAGAAAAAAACCTTTTGCATTCACATTTTTTATTTGGAAACATTTCTATGAAAACATTTAAGTTACAGTAGTTGATATCTGAGTCTTCAATGAAATGAAAGAATGAGTAACAGTTAAATTTACCTTGCAATCAATTGAGTTCAGCATTGTTTCACCTGAACCATTAACCACACCATACAAAATTCCAGACAAAATTTTGGGAAGCACCCACAAGGAAGGTTAATGATATCCTTTAAAGGAAATGACATTGTGGTTCAATATTATGCTTACATCTAACAAGGTAACAGTAGGCTTGCTAGAGAAACTGAGACTGAGATCAAGAAATTGAATCAATTTAAAACAAGTATATATTTAAAGCAGCTTGCCTCTTGGTTGTTAGTACTGGACAAGTGTGCCAATTATTCCAGATTGGAATATCTTTCTCCTACAAATATGATTTAAGCCTGTACTATTTTATACTTTATAACCTTTATGTCTTCATTTCTATTAGTAACAAGGGAGCCAATATGGCAGAGTCCATACTAGAGAACTAGGCTTAGAACTAGGAATATATGGATTCCAAAACCTCCTCTGGTACTTAATATCCATATAATCTTGAGTTTCACCTTTTCTGTAAAAAATTTATAAAATGAAAATAATACCTTTATAACATTAAAATCAGAGTTGCTTTTGGCCTTAATTATTTATATGTATAAATATAAAAATATTTAATTATTACACTTTTTATTATTGTATATGTATTCTACTTTTATATACACACATTTAATATAGCATATTATATATTGCATATATTATAATATTGTTGTTATATTATATGACATTATATATAATATCAACATATAGCATATACATATTTAAATATTATACTTTGTATTTTTGTACATGTATTATACTTTTATTTATATATATATACATATACATACTTTGAAAAATTATCGTATTTTACTGTTACAGAATTAGTGATGGTTTAGCATTTAGGTGAATAATTTAATCATCAACATATCCACAATTCCATACACCTAATATCAGAAGCTTTGTTATATAGTAAGCATGTCATAATATTATAGTTATTTATGAATTTGACTATTCCCTACAATCAGATTGGAAACTATTTCTTCATTTTGAGCCTTATTTTTTTCATTTATAAAATGAGGGTGACTGACTAAACATCTAAGATCACTTCCAGCCCTAAAAATCAATGCTTTTAAAAATTCATGACACTTATGGGTAAGAACTTTGTCTTATTTCATTTATTCACTTCAGTTCAGGGTATTGTCTACTGTCCCAAAAGTCTTAGTACAGTGTTTCATTCAAGTAGTTTAAAATGTACTAAGCTTATTGGAATAAATTGAACACCAACTAATGAAAGAATATATATATATTTTAAAATTATTTAATGCTTTCCAAATGCCAGGCAAATTTATACTCTTAGTGCCCTCAAGAAACTTGTAGAGGAGTGGTGACTAAGAGTGAACATTTTGATCTAGGGAAACACAGGGATAGTAAGTTGATATATAAGGCAATAAATTAACAAGCCCTTTACAGAAGTTACTATTGATTTAATTACTGTGTACAGAGCAAATGATGTATAGTAGAGGTAGAATACAGAGAGGGAATGGAGAGAGGTATATGCTGTGTAACAGCAGGCAGATGGAAATATGGCCTTAGCAACTAGACAGAGAAGTTGTGAGGGGGCAGCATATTCTGGAATCTGGAGCCACCTAGGCAGAGTGGGATAAAGGGGCTCATTTGTCCTCATTAGGTTATTAATCAAGATGACTGGGCTGGAGGTTGGAATTTCCAAGGTGAATGGATTAACTTTCTAAGGTCTCCTGGTAGTGGATTTGGGAGGTACTCATCCAAGTAAAGAGAAGTCAGGGCAGAAAGACAACTTGAAGGATATCTAGATGGAATATGAAAGTAAAGCAAGTACTTAATTGACATCAGCTGAATAGAATTGAAATGGAAAAGAAATGACACTATAAAAATCAGTTAAGCTGATTATTTGTCCAGTTGTGTAGAGGAAATAAACAAAATTTCTTTCCCTCTTTCCATTTAAATCAGGTGTGCTCTCTAAATCTAATTTTAGAATCATAAGTTTGACAAATGGACAATAGAGAGCTAATTCCATGATCTTAAACCCTAGCATCATGAGACCCTGAAGGATTACCATGAGGATAATTGTGCATAAAATGAACTGAAGCTTCCATTAGCTATGCAGCATAAAGACCGAGATATGCAAGTTGCTTGTAGCCCACATGTAAGACAGGATTTCTTCTCATTACAGAGATGGAGAGACCATGTGACTGAACATTTTACTTTCACAAATCCTGTCAATGAGATGCAGGAATTCGTCATGGCCATGGTGCAGCTTCAATTGTGAACTCCCCTCCTTTGAAATTTTAGAGGAGAGCATATCTTTTGGTGCCTAGGTTAGAAATCTGAAACCCTCATTATTTTTGCATTTGTTAAAATATGTCTCTGTTCAACATACAGACAAAGCAGGCAGCTTTGATAAAACTTGATCCACATTCCCCATTCTTCTAAAAGGACTCTTCTCAGGGCACCCTGCATTGGTGAAAAGGATACTTTTAACGGGTTCCTTTTTTCTTCTTTGAGCTTTGCTGTTTTCATTTACATACCTGAATCATACCATTTTTGTTGCCATCTCTGGTACTTCAATGAATTTGTTGCTTTGTTTCCATAAGCATTTTGTGACTACAAATGTTTCATGTTTTCCTGAATTCAGGTCTGTATCTATACTCAAAGAACTTTTCTTGGTGATTCTTTAGCAATACTCCTGTCTAGAATGCTTTTTCCAGAGTTAAAAAAGATTCCTTTTGAATTTTAAAAGGCCTCATAGAGCCTTAGGTAATTAATCAGCCTCCAGAACTTTGATTATCTAAGTCCTCCTGTGGTGCCTAGAATAATGAAAATATATTCTTTATTGGTGTATGCTTTCTGCCTTAAAACAAAAGCATTAAATATATTTCTAACCAAGTTAACTTCTAACGGGATTATTAAATGGGCTGTATGAAAATCTGCTAGATAAAAATGGGACTCAGATCAAATTTTATTTTCTTGAAATTTTGTCTCTTGAGGCATGATAATTTCCATCCTCGTGTTTAGGGCAGCCAGCACAATTAATTTTTCTTAGGGTTCTATCCCCAAATGATTTATGAATCTGGAAAAAAATCCCCAAAGAATTCTCTATAATCAAGGGGTCCCCACATTTTTACCACTTAGAACACATGAAATGTTTTAGCTTGGTGATAGGCTAGCCTGTTGGTTATTGACTGAGAATTTGGAGGATAATTAGAGCCCTCAATTTAAGTTATACTTTCTATAACCTCTACTGCTTCTGTACATCTTTGAAATTGTGATGGGAATTGATTGACTCCCCCATTGTAATAGGGATTTCCAAGAAGTTCCAGTATTTGGAATTGGGATGGAGAATTCTCAAGTTTCTTCTTCCTCATATCAAAGGTTTCATTACACATAAATAATCTATAAAACATGGCACAATCTTAGATATCACAAATCTTTAACTCAATTAATATGAACACCTTGCCTAGCCTTTTTCCACAACCAAAAACAAAATGAATGATTTTAGTCACCTTCTCTCTCTTGATCTCAAAAGAAAAAAAACATTTTTTCTGAATAGGATAAACCTTTATATTTGAAAGCTTGGTCATCAGAATACTAGTTTTCAGTGAATTAAGCACCCTGCCTTGACACATCCTGTTTTCTTCCTTTGAAATGAACCACAGCTGGTTGTTAATTTTTTTGCCATCATTTTGAGCTGTTCCATCTGTCTATCGCAGCACTGATGTTGCACCAAGAGAAACAGCATCCTTAGAAAAATTCAAACAACTGTTTCCTGAAAGGTTGCTGCTTTATAAGACAACTATAATACCAGAAAAGAAGCCTTTAAATAAAATTGGAATTTATGAGGTCTAAAGGGAATAAGAGAGGTAATCATGATGTCTGTTCTTTCTGAGAAATTCTTTTTCTCTAAAAGAGGTGACTACCAAACATTTTAATTCCATCACCTTCTAATTGTGGTTGGTCTGTGAGCAGGCCTGTGCATTAGATAAATTATTTTGGCAAATATGCTAAGGATACTTTTATGAGAGAGAAGTAGAGAAGATAGGTCCCTTGACCAGAGAAGAAGTCCTACAGTAGTTGAAATAAGAGGGATTGATGGCAGAAAGAATGAAAACGGTATATACAAGAGAGATTATACAGTTAGAATCAACAGGGCATTTTGGTTGATTGGATATGAGTGGCAAGGAAAAGGGTAAGGTTAAAAAAATTATTAACCTGAGTGATTTGGGGGAATAATAGTGGCCAATATGGGAAAGAGAGGGAAAGTTCAGATGGAAGGTACTGAATTCTGCTTTGAAAATGTTGAAATGTGGTATGTTAGTGATATCTAGGCAGAGGTATCCAACTGACAAGTAGGAATTTAGGACTGAAACTGACAAGGAATGGTCAGGCTTCAAGATGGAGATATAAGACGTTGCCTACATAGAGATTAAATTAAAGCTATGAAAATGGGCAGGAATTACTCAAAGTACAGGGAAGAAAGGAGAAGAAAGGGCATCTTAGTTTAGAGGGAAATACTACTCTGAATATTTGATGAGGCTCATGGGGATACTTTCGCTTCAAGAATCTTATAAAAGCAATTTCCAGTTACATGGTGAGGGTCTAGGGCATTTGTCATTTGCATGCCTTTTAAAATTCTGTCTCTGCTGAATGACCCCAGCCATGACTTGGTATCCATTAGAGATCTGGTCTCTGGTAGTGGTTGGGGGGTGGAGGAGGAAATGGGTAAGTTGGGAAGTCTCTAATATATTTTCACTCATCATATTATTCCAGAAGGCTGACCTGGAGTGCTAAGAGGGTGAAAATATTTTCCATTGCATGAGAGGACCTAACTTTTCTCACTAGGAGCCTATATCGCTTGGGTGGAAATTTGGGATCCTCTGCCCAACTTGGAACTTCTTGTGTTCTTGTTTTTATTGTTTTTGTTTGTTTTACACAATACAAGAGCAAGGTTTCTCATTTCAAGTTCAGGGAATAGAACATGGGGAATCCCTGGACAATTAGACAACTCTCCTCTTAGAATTGTGTCTTTCAAATGTAGGTTGAAAAAATGATTTATTAAATACACATGATGATGAGGGTGATAAGCCAAGTTCATGACTCCTTGTCGTTGCCATATTTCCACCTTTTCTGCCAGTTTAGGAAGCCAGACCCAGTCAGACAGAAGGAAAGAGAGAGAGAAAATTTGGGTTTGTGGGTGTGTGGACAGCAGTTGTCTCCAATGCTGGTTGCTGAGAAACATGCTGTACTGAGGAACAACATGGATTTGTCACATACTAAAAGCAGTGTTACTGGGAGTATTCCAGCTGGGTTCACTATCACAATTGGTCCAGCAAGATCATTTTCCTATTAACTTTCTCTAGTCCCAAATGAGCCTCTAGAATGGAGGAGGAAAAATGAGAGAGAGGGCGAGTTTGGAGGGGGGGTGATTGGAAGGGAGGAGAGAATTCAGCTGTGCAGAAAATCGTTCTTAAATAGTTGCCAGCGGCAGAATATTGTTATTATAGCCAACACTTTCATTTTAAGACCTGGTTATCTGAACTTTGGACTGTCCAGGCTCTCTCTCCTTCTTTCCCACTGTTAGCCTTTATAGAAAATGAGAATTGGGTGGATGGGAGGGAAGAAGGAAGAAAAATGACCACTTCCTCTTCTTCCTATGTTCTCAGATAGCTGTCTGACTTTTCACATTATTTGGAGAGCTCATAATGGTAACAACTGAATACTTTAAGCTTGGAGCTGACAAGAGACTTAGACAGGCTAAGTGGCTTGCCAGGACTCCCTGACTCCACAGGCCCATGATGCCCTCCATCTCTGCAGCAATCCTTGTGGAGGTTGGTAACATACTTAATATGTTTTAATGGGAATTGCCTTTCAGTGTTAACTTCTACAAGCTGGCCTCTGGTAGTCCTTTATACTCTCTCTATTGGAAGGATTCATGTCTAAGGTTAGACTACATCATCTCTGCTGTTGAAACTCTCTGAGATTCTAGCATTGGGGTATTATGCTAGAGTATACCTAATGACTCAATGTGGTGCTCTGAGCTCAGAAGAAAAGATTTAAATTATCGTGTTGTTTCCTGTTTGGCCAGGTAAGAGCTTCATTTAATCCAGATAACAGCCTGAAGGATTCATGCCAAAGCTTTGATGGATAGCATGAAAACCCCTTTGTGAGCCTCTTACTATTCCTTTGCCTCAGCCCTCTAGCCTAGGTCCATGTTGATTATTAAGTTTATATTTACAAGCAGCATGCTCGCTGATTCTTTTTTAATTTCCCTTTCAGCAGCCATTGGAGTAAGGCTAGTGTTTTTATTCCTTCCTCCTCACCCCTTCCCTCCCTCTTTCCCCCTGCCCCCAGAGGGGCTGAGTTACAAAAAGCCAGAGAACCATTTAAATCATTTGATCCAGGTCCAATAGAAAGTCAATGATTGGGGATTAGAACTCAGGGCCCCCACACTCCCCAGTGTGCTGCTTAGTTCACTGAGACATGCTGCTGGTGTATGGCTTTGATGCCAGCTATAGACTCTTTAGCTTAATCCTTGGTTAGTGCATTAAGACTTAGTGATCTATAGCATACCAATTCCCACATGTCCAGTTTCCCTTAGTGATGGGCTATTTTTCTCTTCATTGTTGCTCGAAGTATTATCAGGGCCAAATGGGTAGATAAAAGCTTCAGCATCAGCAAAGTCAGTATGCCTGTGGGTCAGCCAGTGCCCACATGGTGAGGGTCAAGCTGTCTGAGATTTCTGCAATTGTCCCCGAGACATAAGTAATAGGCTGGCTTGACACGTTTCTCAGATCAACGAGCAAAACAACAATTTCTAATCTGCTACATTCCATTGTTTGGTTGCTCTGTAATTTCATAGAGATTTCTGGTAACAATTAATACTGCCATAAAAAAAGAGAAAATAACAGAAGAAAAACATGCGCCCAAATTGAAAGCAGATATCTGAATGTTGTTGTCCCACAAATTCAGATCAACCGCACGTCTGCCTGGAAACTTGTAACTAGCATTCATGAGTGATGTTATCATCTAAAATGTGGTGGAGAAATGACAGTGGGGCCTGTTTGTACTTTCTGGAATTAATATCTATGTGCAGATAATTAAGAGAACAATAAAAATTCACAAAATGATCATACACGGGGGAAGGCTGGAACGGAATGTGGTCCAACTAAGTCATATGGTGGGGGCCTTAGGGAAATAAAGCTTTATGGGATACTGGCAGACAGCACTGAAGCCAGGACCAGGATTTTGTAGTCTTGCTGCTCAAGAAAATAATTCTTTCAGTTAATCAGGATGTGTGGGCAGAATTAAAGACACCACTCCCATTATTGTTCATTGAAATTGTGTGTCTAATTCCCATGCATTATCCTGAGCATGTATCTAGAAGCCTCCCCTATATATTTACTTATTAGAAAAGCTTTTAAACATGCCTTGCGAACACCAGCTGTTCCAGAGAACAGGACAGACTCTCTTCCTGAGTGCATGTGTGAAAGTCCAACATTCAGTGGCAGGCTTGGGCTATGAAGAATGTACACTGGCAGGAGGCTGGACTTCCACTGTGGCTTCTTTCATCCTGGTGTGTTCCAAAAGAACAGAGCTCTAGTCAAGTGGCCTGATTTTAACTCTTGACCTAGTGAAGTTCCCCTCTGCTCCCAATCCATCTCTCTATCCTAGACTTCTTGAGAGACCATGTGTCAGTACTGTAAACAAGTTCTGTCCCATCTGGCTCATTCCCATTTTAGGGATCCATTTAAGAAAAAAAAAACCATTTTGCAATTATGGAAATTGAAGGTCAAATATACAGTAAGCTATTTAAATATATGTACTCATGTGCCTTATTGCAGAATGCAGCAGGCATCTGGGACCAGGCTTTCTCATATTTCAGGCATAAATCAAAGTAAGAAGCAGTTTGTATAGAAATTTTCTTCACTTCGCCTAGAACTTCATTGTCCAAAGAATCACACCTTTAATTTGTTTTATTTCTTTGATTCTTCATTTATTTACTCATTGATTAATTCATTCATTGAATTGCTTATTTAGATGGGTATTAGACATGAGAAGGATGACTTTGACATAATATTCTCTCTACCATCACAGTATCACAGATTTAGATCTAAAGGAAGACTTAGAGTCCCTCATGTAAATTCCCTCATTTTTACAGATGAGAAAACTGAGGCTGAGAAAAGTGAAGAGACTTGTCCAGAACTACACAAATGTTATGTGTCTGAGTCAGTATTCCAACTCATATGCTTCTGAATCCAAGTCCAACATGCTATTTTTTTTTTTTTTGCCACCTGGTGTAGCGGATCCAAGGAACTATTGTCAAAGGCACAAAGTCCTGTGCTCTAAATCTTAGAAGTTACTAATTGTCATTTGTAAGATAAATTTGTGCAAGGAAGGTTCAGATTTGCATTGGTAGAAAGATTTTCTTTGTCCGTGAATTCCTTGTAGGAACAGAATCACAAGTCCTGTCTTTTCCCTTTTCTCTATAGATATAGATAGAGTATCATCTTCAAAGGAAAGTAAATAGATGAAGGTGAATTCTCAGAGATATATGTTCCTTGAGGCCAACTTCAATTTATTTATTTTTGGTTTTGTTTTCTATTAATGAGTCTAGCAAATCTTATGGTTCTTAGCATATGGTAGGTAATTCATGCATGTTTTTTAGATTAGATTAGAATAGAACATATTCCTTAAATATCAGAAAATCTCTGATTTTGTTATTTTGTTGTGCCCCTGTGTGTGGACTTTCTAATTAGTTTACTTATCCCTGGTTATGTTAGGCTAAACAAATTGTAGGTAGTCGCTGAAGGCATATGGAGAAAATTTACTTGCATAAGGTCACACAGCCAGGGAAAAACAGAGGAAGGTTTGAACCCAGATCTTACTGACCGTGAGGTCAGAACTCTAACTGCTATGCTGTACTGTAACCTAGGAGCAGTATACTAAATATTAAAGAAAACATGACAAAAGCTTTAAAGACATGGAAATTGTTGGTAGTTTGATGTAAATTAAAATTCACATTTTAATTAGGTTTATAATTTTTAAAAATTGCTTACATGTATAAAAAAGGCTTTCTAGGGAAATGTGTCTGTCATATCTCCTGAGTGTACTGTGTGTGTGAACATGCATGCACACTTATTTCAGAGATTATATTCAGATGATATTAAACATATTAGATAATTTCATCTTTTTGTCACGGGCTATGGTATGCTAATATTTGTGCCTGTCCTCTTGAAATTTCTGGGAAGAGAAAGGGAATAACATCAATATCATTAGAGAATAGTTTTAGAAAACATAAAACAACTACAGAGCCACAATTAATTAAATATACTCAGTACAAATGTCATACTACTAAATGTCTCATCCAGACTTGTGACAGGAGGCAAGAATTAAAAGAAAAAAGTCATTCGTGAATTTTTTTCTGATGCTTTGCTCATAACAAAAGTATTTTTTATATATTTTTGTCTGAAATAATACACCTTTCCTTGTATGCCAGAGGGACTATGGATTACTTTCAAAAGGAGAGTCTGCAATTCCTGAATGTGTCATGGACCTTTACAGGCAAACATCTGTAAAACCATTTCCATTTATAGCAGAATAAAGCTACATATGTGGGTAATGGAAGAAATCTGAACAAAATTTATTATAGAGGGAGAGGAAAGGGGTATCCATCTATCAGGGAATAAAAGAGAGAAGACTGTGGATTATGTAATAAAGCATCTGAGAGAGTTCTGTGGGGGACACTGGAGCGGCAGCTGTATTTGCTGGTCTTCATCTCAGAGAGGTGTTGGGCAAAAACATTTAGTTCTAAAGGACCTTGTCCATTAAATGAGATGGGGTATTCATGTGTTTTTAGCTGCTACAAGCAGAGCTATCTATAGGCAAAATCTCAAAGTCTGTCTGTGATACAAATGTAAAGTACCCAGAGGTTCCACTGAACGTGACATTGTCCTTTCTCTGTTAGTCTCCCCTGTACACATTCAGATAACCACTGTACTTATTCTCTCTTTGTTTCTCTATGTCACTGTCTCTCCTGCCTTCTCACTCTCAATATCTGTCTTCAACAAAGAATATGATAAATCCATTCTTACTAATAGGATCATAACTGATAAGGCTACATACCTGCTGAGATACTCTCACTCAGTTTGAAATAACAACAACAACATCAAAATACAATTGTCAAATTAGTACATATAATGGGCAACAGAACTGTCCCCTGTGATCTTAAATTCAAACTATTAAGTTGCAATTTCTTGTTTGGCATTCTTTATATACTATTATTGCATTCTACCTGCTCCATGTTCCAACCAAATTGGATTATTTAGCATCCACACATATTTTTTCTGCTTCTGACTCTCTGTGTTCTTCTTTATTTCAGAAAGGCCCCTGACCCTCCTTGAGTTCATGTAATTGTCCAAGTGTTAATTTAAATGGCAGTTAATTATTTATTTTCCTCTATCTTTTGTGGTAGTCATCAAAGAAAAGATTTTCATTATTAAATTTGGTAGTTTCCCTAGAACTTAGCAGGATAACCAGCAAATAAAAGGTGTTTAGAATATTTACTGAATTATTTTTATTAGATGGCCATCTATACTTATCCTGTAGGGTAGCTGTAGCTATAGGCATTTTTTAAGAAGCAGGCAGAACCTTTCCTTTACGCCTTTCTGAATTGAATGCACTACCAGAAATCCTGAACTCCAACAACTG
Source organism: Monodelphis domestica (assembly GCF_027887165.1). NCBI lineage: Eukaryota > Metazoa > Chordata > Mammalia > Didelphimorphia > Didelphidae > Monodelphis > Monodelphis domestica. The sequence goes on along the minus strand of NC_077229.1, from coordinate 331,282,452 downwards.
TAAAAACAATTCTCATTATTCTAAACAATTTATGGAGATGCGGAGGATGCTCTTAGAAAAAACACCTTTATAGTGTCTTGAACACTGTCACTGTAAGGATTCAGAAAAGATTTGTGGAGTGAATGAACATAAAATAAATGAATGACTGGTTGTATAGTCAATTTTGTTGAAACTGATAGCACTCAAATCCACACCCCATTGTGGTCTTCCACACAAAATGATGAACATATTCATCCATCTAACATTTATCAATTCTCTATTAGTTTTGGCATTAAAGAAAACAAGGATAGGTGATGTATTATACCTTTGATCCTTTGAAAAATTCTAAAATTCAATAGAATCGTTGAGATATCTATCCAGGAAGTGGAGTAATTGATAGTGATAACTGTAGATAGAAGAAGAAAAATGAACAAGAGAACAGAGACTGATGTTTAGAGTCAACAGAATGCTGGGGCCTTACTATACCATGAGCTTAAAGAAAACCATGGCCATAAACCACTCAACTCAGTGCTAAACTCACATAGTGCCAAAGATCCTCTTTAGAATTGTCAGAGATTCACTACTTTCTGAAAGACTAAGTCCTAATCAAAGCAAGAGAATCATCAGAAAGAAATTCTGACATGTGCAAAAGCTACCAGTGAAATAATGAAAAGCTGATTTCTCCTGTGATCTGACCACTGAGGTTCTATCTCTGGCTTATTGACTAAGTAAAGTATGTGTAATCTCACTCCAGAATCTCAATTTCCTTGGAAATAAACAAGTGTGATTGATCTCTCTGCTCCAAATTCCATGCATCTAAAATTCAAGGAGTTATATGAACTCACAGGAGAAGAAATGCAGGAATGGGTACCCAAACCACACTGAACATAGGAAATCCCTTGGTTTCTTGAAGCTCTTTGCAATCTGCTACCTATAAAAAAGCACCTCAATGATACTACAAATGTACTGAATTTTCCAGAACAAATTGACAAATGTTTTACAGATTGCCACTAGTGTCAGTAAAGAGTCCTGACACAATTATTTATACATTACTTTCATTTAAGCATTGGTGAACTTGGGAAAAAAATTATTAGAAGCTAAACCTCCAGTTTTTCTCAAATTCCTGAACATTGTCTCACAGCACAATGGAGAGGCTGAATCAGAGGGAAATTTATTTACCTTGTGTATTACAGTGACCATTTTAGTACCATGAATTCCCTGGGAAAACATAAAATGACCTATTATAAAACAATCAAATCTTTAGGATCTTTGGTTGGTTCATGTGGAATTATCAAAGAATTATAGATCTAGAGTATGAAGAAACCATAGGAAAAAGCCAGTTCAAATCCTTCATTAAAAAAAAAGGAGGAAACGGATGCCAAGTTAGATGAAATGACTTGACTATGGTCAGTTAAAACAGAGACAGCATTTGAACCTGACATCTCTCTTCCCACAACTAGAACCCTTTCCACAATGAGATTCTGCCCTTCAAATGATCAACTCTATAGCTTTGAAAGAATTTTTGATTTTCTGATTTGGTCAAGTGAACTTCTTGACCTTGAATTCCTCCTCTAAAACAGTCCTGCTTATGCTAATCTTTTGTAACTTAATGTATTAGTTTGAGGCTAGCTGGGCTGGGCTCTTCTATTTTTGTTTGCTTTCCAGTTCCTTTTCATTCCCAGATGAATATGTTCCCTATTTTACCTAATCCTTAGCATATAGCAGCATGTACATATGAATGAATACCCACATCACTTTTTTTCACCTCTTTCTTTTTTCCTTAATACTTATTATTAAGTAATTGTTATTTTTATTAATTATTAATATTAATCATTAATAATAATTATTATTAAGTAATAAAGTAAGCTCTTAATAACTGTATATTGACTTGACTTCATTGATGAGTCCTTATGATTCTGGAAAGTTGGGATACCATCCTTTAACCCCACATCCAACCCTCACTATGTTTGCTTTTTCTAGAGTTGCTCAGAGCAAGGCAGACTAAGATTCTGACAATAAGTCCTTGTCAAGACAAAGCAACAAATTCAAAGGAGAACTAAAAGCTCTGGTGTGAACTGATCCTCTTCCTATCTCCATATAGTTATTTTGTTACAAATCTCACCCTCTAAAGCCAAAAACAGCATATTCCATTTCAAGACACAATTTAGGCTATATACCATTTCTTAGCTGTTGATAGTTCTAGCCTGTAGGAGAATGACTTGGTACAGACAGAGCAGTCTTATCAGATTAAGTTGGAAATTTCATTTCTGATCCAATCCACTTGCTCTGTGTGGACATGGGCATAATTCTGTTAAGTAGCTCACTGTCAAAGAATACATTCATCAGGGAAAAATCAAGAAGGCAAGTATGTCCTTTCGAAGGAGGATAGGAAGAAGCTACATCTGCATTGGGCATGGGAGAGTTAGATACAATTGGACAATTTAAATATTTCTGATTCCCAATGGCTAATTAAAATCAAACTATTAATGGTGAGACCAAACTTTTCCTAGTCTTATTACTCCTATGACCTTAAAGACAAAGAGGGAACCATAAAAGCTCAGAAGTGAAAGAAACCTTATTGGTTAGCTAGTCTTCTCAATCCTTTAAAACATATTCCCTTTAACATACCTGAGATTGTATAGTTTTTGCTTGAAGACTTCAAGTGAGAGGAAACTACCTTCTGAGGTAATCCTTTTAACCTTTGAATTGGTCTAATTGTTGGGAAATTGCTCCTTATAATCAAGCTTAAATTGAAATCTGTGCAATTTCTAGTCAGTGTTCTAGTGATGTCCTTTGTGGCCTTTTAGGAGCCTAATCCCTTGTCCCATTGACATACCTACAAATACATCCATGTAGGATATGTATGAAATGATTTAAATTTGTTTTTTTTTTCTAAAAATCATAACATGATGCAAAATCATGTTATAAAGGCAACAGGGCTTGTGGGAACACTTGGGTTAGGTATATAACTTTCTTTTTTTTTGCCTTTTCTTTTCTTTTCTTTTTTTCTTTTCTTTTTTCTTTTTCTTTTGTCATTTCTAAACATTATTCATTGGAAACAAAGATCATTTTCTTTTCTTCCCTCCCCTCCCTCCCACCACCTCTCCCATAGCCCACGCGCAATTCCACTGGGTATCACATGTGTTCTTGATTCAAACCCATTTCCATGTTGTTGGTATTTGCATTAGAGTGTTCATTTAGAGTCTCTCCTCAGTCATATCCTCTCAACTCCTGTAGTCAAGCAGTTGCTTTTCATCGGTGTTTTTACTCCCACAGTTTATCTTCTGCTTGTGGATAGTGTTTTTTAGATCCCTGCAGATTGTTCAGGGACACTGCATTGCCACTAATGGAGAAGTCCATTACGTTAGATTGTACCACAGTGTAACCGTCTCTGTGTACAATGTTCTAGTGGTTCTGCTCCTTTCGCTCTGCATCACTTCCTGGAGGTTGTTCCAGTCTCCATGGAATTCCTCCACTTTATTATTCCTTTTAGCACAATAGTATTCCATCACAAACATATACCACAATTTGTTCAGCCATTCCCCAATTGAAGGGCATCCCCTCATTTTCCAATTTTTGGCCACCACAAAGAGTGCAGCTATGAATATTCTTGTACAGGTCTTTTTCATTATTATCTCTTTGGGGTACAAGCCCAGTAGTGCTATGGCTGGATCAAAGGGCAGACAGTCTTTTATTGCCCTTTGGGCATAGTTCCAAATTGCCCTCCAGAATGGTTAGGTATATAACTTTCAAAAACTTTGTCAGTGACACATAAAAGATATGGAAATTTAATAGAAGTGGTAGTGCAGTGTTATATATTTTAATGCTGGAGAAATTGCTCAAATTGTTCCCTAGTATATATTTTTTGGATCAAATATATTTGGAACAAATTCACATTTTCAAAACAATCATTACGTCAGAACTGATTTCACTTGAAGGAATTATCATTATGTCCACACTGAGTTTCCTACATTCAGGTTAAACAGTAATGTTAAGATTTAATACTAATGGCCACTTTTATCCTATGCATAAAGTATGATGGACTTAACATGTAAAATTCTAGAAGGAATCAGATTCAAGACTGGAAGATTTCATAAAGTTCAATCCAAACCCTTTTCTACTTTATCATACTAATCTTCTAAAATAACCTCCACACTTAAAAATTGATATTTGAGTATGCCTTAAATATAATGATTAGCTACTTGGGACAAATTTTTTAATAAATACTCCTAAGTAAAAATTACTATACTCACTGAAAACAAAAACAGTATTTCATCATTATGAATACTTCTCCAACCACAGCATATCACAAGCCCTCTGTTTCATGAATTGCTTAGGCAAATAAAATTAATTTCAAAGTCAAACTTCTGGTAATATGACCCCTTCAGTTTTCTTAAGATATTCCTCAGTTAGCACAGTCCATCATCAACCTGTACTCCACGTCTTTCCACATTGGTATGTCCTGCCATTTTTTTTTTTACTTTGCTGACTAGACTTTGGGAAATCAGGATCATCTCCACACCATGATGAAGAATTTGCAAAGGATGAATGTTTCTTATTCAGTAGCACTTAAATGACATATTTTATTACTAGACAACTAGAGAGACATCAATATTTTGCACCATGATTCTTATAAGAAAAAATAAACAAGGGATATGGTTTTCAATAATTAAGTAATGGAGTTGGAAAGGTTCCTAGATATCATATCATTCAACTACTTAATTTAACAGATGAGGAAACTGAGGCTCAGAGCAATGAAATGACTTGCTCAGCCTCAAATAGGAGATCTTGCTTATGGCCTGGAAAGATTCAATTCCAGGTCCCTTGATTCTAAATTTTGTACTTCTTCCATTATGTTATGTTACTGATTCTTTTTATATTTGAGAAATAGTGGCTCGATTTCTAAGTATGAAAATCATCATGTAATTAGCTTTAGATCTGGAAGGGACCTGCATTCAACCTAGGTAGAAAAAATGGAACAAAATAAGGATTTGAGTACATTAGTGCCAATGCAAGCAGCATAAGCCTTAGATTTGTGGACCCCTGTCTGCTTGCACTAAGAATTTTAAACAAAAGGGTATCCGTTTGCCTTAAGAAGTACAACGTTTGTTTAAGAGAGCCCTATTTCTTTTAGATTATGATCCAAGTCTTGGCAAGGAAAAGCAACATGTGATTTTGCAACATGTGTCCACATGTGGTTCACATATTTCACATGTGCTTTTTAAATGGGTCCTGTGACCTTGGTGAGGATCACATGTGTTTTACATATGCTTTGCATGGCTCACATCTGTTTTAAACATTATTCTGACAGTAGACACCCTTGTTATATTACCATTTGCTATAATAATTAAAGTCAAGGAACTTGAGTGCATTTGGTGGGGGTGTTATTTTTGATAGATATTTTGTGCTGTGTTGAGTGATACCCATTATAACTGCTTACGTATCTCTTTTGAGACATACTCTTGCTCCATTTGACTTCACTGAAGCTGGACTAATCCAGAAAGATGTTCTTAAGCTCATGGAACTCATAGAAAGGTTATCATTTTGGAAGAGATTGAACACATGTTCTCTGGATTTAGGAAAGAAAACAGCACCCTGATATTTTTTTTTTGATGAAGAGAGGTTTTCAGAGAGATTGTGGAGCTGCACGGCACATATGTCCAGCTGAAGGCAGCTAAACAAACACTAATTTTATGAACCATCTCTAGTATATTATATCAACGAAAAAGTTATGATGAATGTGGACACCTGCCTGTTTTACTTATGTCAGCGGACACTGAATTCTGTTCCAAGCTAATGAGTTCTTTGTTAGAGTACAATTAATTATCCCCTCCTTTGGTTACCCCAGGAAGTCTATTGCTTTAACTTGTTACAATAGCTGATTTCAGGCTACCGTAGGAGAATTTCTTCTTAATTACAGTGTATTTGTTTTTTAGTCTTCTCTAAGAACAGCCTAAAATTAGAGATTTGCCCTCTGATCATAACAACACAAAGCTTAATGAGGGCTAAGAAGCAATGACTTTAAATCCCATGTCCTCTCTTCCTGATGTGCCTCTATAATGCTCATTAATGTGAATAATACTTGGAAATAAATGAGGCACATTGATTTGTGGCTACCTTATCCCATAGGCATTATAGGAATGGGTCACCCCTCACCCACCAAGTTACCTAACTCCCAATTGGCTGATGTTGAAAGAGATTTGGTGCTGTAGGCTGTTAAATCCAGTCTACCCCCTTAGGACTGTGCCACCGTAAATAAGCATTTTAAAAGAATCTCAGTCTTTAATGAAGAACAGGGGGAGTTTTCAATCCATAATCAGAAACAGCTTTGGAAGTACCGGGACAGTGGTATGCATATTTTGATTTGGGGCACAGAAAATGCATTGTTTCAGAGGCATTCTGGTAAGCAGACCTTGTTGGTACTGTTAAAAGTTTAGTGGATCCTGAAAATGAAAAGAATTAGAGGCAGCATCATAGAGCAGTTAGCGGCACCCTGGTGAGAAATGATTACCCACTTAAAACAGTCAACCATATTCAATGAAAAGATAGGAAGAATAGGTATATCAAAAGGGGGAGGGTAGGAAATGATTCTTTGAAATATATACTTGAGCATTACTAATCATTGTCGGTGCTGCACATGAGCTTTGTGGGTATGTTTAGCAGGAGATTTGAAAAAACGCTGCTTTTATCTAATCATCTGAAAATTACAGTAACAAATACATTAATTCAAGTTGAGCATCCATCCCAGCTAATGAGTCATCAGGACTCTCAGGAGTAAATGAAATTCCATGCTCATCCAGTAAAATATATTTAGAACAGACCAGAAACACATTAAAAGTATCAACAGACTTTTTAAAAATGTACACAATAGCAAAAACATTTAGATAATATGTAGGCAAGGGCTAGGAAAGCTGATCAACACTCAGTCCTACATGTATTTTAGATGGCAATATCTAGGCAAGATGAGTTTTGACTCTGAGATTTCGCTCAGTAATTTGATTTCATAGTCATTTAAAGAGCAGTTATGTTTAGCCCAGTGCCTGGCATATAGTAAGTGCATTGTTAACTATACAAATTTCTATATCTGATTATCTAGTTAATGCTAAAATGACCTCATGATATAGAGACAGATCCTCAAAATTTTGGGGGGGTGTCATTTTAAATGATGTGTGCTGTGACCCTAGGAGTCAATTTCGAGGATGACCTCAGTGGGACTTGGTTGTGGATTTTGTGATTAGTTTTACTAGGCTAAAACTAGGTAGTCACATTTGTGATCCTAAAACTAGCTAGCCACATTCGTAATATCTTTGGTACAAATCACTCCATTCCTATCAGCAATCATCATTGCCATTATCATCATAATCAAAGTCACCAATGTTTGTATTATTTCTAAACTGCTTCTTTAAGATTCCTCATTTTAGTCTCAACACCAGCTTGTGGGAAGTATTTTCTTACTAGTGTCATACCATCTGTGCCCCAAAAGAGAGTACTTAAAACTATATATATAAAAATGCATGTGGCACTCTTCTACTATAAAAAAATCTCATCACTTGAACAAAGAAAAAAAACATAATGAAAGATGCCTTTTCTTTGGTTACAGTGATAAAGGACTATAAAATATGCTTTATGTATATATATATATAACTTTTAAAATAAATAACTTTCACATATATAATATTTCTATAATAATTTTTTAATTTAGATGTCATCTTGTTAGACATATTTGGCTCCACAAGACTCATCTAATTCTTAATAGATGCTGGTTATTAAAAAAATAGAAAGGTATTAGGGTGTATTTGAAAGAGTGCTAGTTTGGGAATCAGAGGGCCTAGGCTCAAATTCCAATTCTTCCAAAGGAAGGGCCATTTCAAGTTCTCAGTCTATGCTCCTGTGAATATAATGATGACTGTGTGAAAGTTTGCTCAGACACAGAGAACTTTCTGAAAACAAAGGCTGTTGATTGAATGTGGCTACCAAGTAGGGTTATAATTGGAAATCTTGGCACCCAATACAAATACCATGAACCAGGAAAAAGACAGAGGTCCCAAAGCTCTGTCAATAGTTGGAGTTGGAACAATAATCAGTGCTAGGAGAGAGACCTATGACACCAGCTGTAGGCTGTTGCCAACAATCAATCCATCAAGAAATACTTATTAAATGTCTAAAAAGTTCCAGGCATTGTGCTAAGTCCTGAGGATAAGACAAAAAGAATGAAACTATCTCTATTAATAATGAGTTTGCCTTCTAATGGAGCACCTTGCATGGAAGGATGGTGAAAGATCTTGTCTTGATCCACTGGCTGGTACCTCCCAATAATAATTTATTACTCTTGCTAATTAGGTGGCTAGCTCTTTTATTTCCATATTCTATGTTTTTTTTTAGTTAGTCCTATGATATAATGCCTTAAAGCTGTTACTTTCAAGTGAGGAAAATCTTGATTCAAATCCTGCCTGAGATAGTTCTTATCTGAATGACTGAAAAAACCAATTTGACTTCTCTGATACCACTTTCTCATCTATAAAATATGCATAATAATGACATCTACTTCAATATGCTATTATTCAGCTCAAATGGGATAATGTATTAATAAGAGGATTCTACAAACCTTTAAGTTCTTGATCATTCTCAGTTATTGTTATCATAATAGTGATAATATCATTATTATACTATAAGGGTTGGAAATCATGTCAGGGCTCTCCACCTCTGATGCTGGAGAGAAAAAGCTCAAGTTGTTATGCCTTACTTACAAATCTATTATGAAGAGAGAGGTTTCCAACTCTTACTCTCTATGTAAAGGAAAACTGAATCAAACTTTGGGTCTTTTTGCCACTGAGGTGGAACTGACAGCAATTAAAATGTTGGAGTGAAGATATTGGTAATGATGACAGTTGGTGGGGGGGGGAGAGGCAACTGGGAGAGTGACAGTGGCTCTGGAGGTCTCTCTTTCCTGGCCCTTGGACTGGAAGCAGCACTCTCTCCCTATTTCTGGATAGAAGTACCTCTACTCCTGGATTTTTCCCAACTGTTTGCTCTACCTGGATCCCTGTGGTCATGTCATCAAACAAAAGGCTTTAAGGAGAGAAGTTTGAACTGTCAGCCTGGTCTTTAGGGGCATTAGCCTGAAGAGACAGGGCCAACCAGCTCTGAAGGTCAGGTTCTCATTTGCCTCTTGCTGTCTACTGCTAAAGACTTTGAACTTAAGAAAGTTAGCACAGATATAGCATAGAGAGGAATAAAGAAACCTCCCATCAGCCTGTGGGGCCTAGCCTCAGCTCCAAAGTTGAGAGAGACTCAAACCCGATCTGGGAAAAGTATAAGGAACCCCTCTTCCCTCTTCCCTGATACCTTCCCAATCCAAACTTTTAATTAAATTCATCTTGAGTTAAATAACCCACAATCAGATAAGAGGAGAACTATCATTTCAGGGGGACATAGAGGGAGCAGATCCTAAGGACAGCCATTCAACCATAAATGGTCCTTATCAGACCCCTGCTGGGCAACCTTGGTCCAGGGTAAGGCTTGTCCCTCAGTATGGTCCTTGATTACCTGCCATGGGGTATCTTCAACATCAATTAATAGAGAAGACATCTCCTCAGCATATCATAGTTGGCCCATTTCTCAGGAACCCCATTTTTCAAAGACAGCTCTCAGCAGAGGGTATCTCTCTACTTTTACCTCACTAGCAGCCATATTCCCCCTGTCCCTGCAACTCCTCCATTCCCTGTTATAAACCCTTCCTTATCCCCTGTACCTCTTCCATCCTCTACAATTCCTTTGACTATTACATCTCAAGATATTTATAAATAAAACATAAATCCATTTTTTCTTGAATGACTTAGATATAGCCATGATTGGAAACAGAGGGATGGCTTATATGACTTTTCAAGTCATCTCATCTGTGTATATTATTTTACTTGTTTCTGGCTTCTCTTTTTGCACTTCATTTTTTTTCTTTTTTAGTTTTCTATAGTACTACAAAATAAGAGAAAGATTTTACTAATGGAAATAATTTTAGTATATCAAATTATCATTTCATGTGATTTAAAAATATAATTATGATATTTTACCAAAAAAGCATAATTAATGCTAAGATGAAAAATGTCACTGCTATTGCTACTCTTTAAATAGAAAGCCTGAAAAAAGAGGATTATAGAGTAAATTGTCTCAGAGCAAACAGTGGATTGAACCAAAATTGAGAAGTTATTCACTCTGGTCCAGACTATTAAGTAGGAGTATGTTTTATTAGTGATGAAATGTATGTATTTTACAGAGTGGAGAGTGGTCCTCTTTTTGTAGCTTAGTGAGTCGAGCTTCTTTCCTCTGTTTTTTTCTATTTAACCTCATGAAATTTCCTGTTATTTCTGGACTGGTTCTTCCACTCTATGTATTTACAACTATAAAAACCCTTTCTTGGCCTTTCCCCTCAGAAAATTCTTGGGCTTACTTCCTTCTTGAATTAATAAATACTTTTAAGACAAAAGCAAAGCAAAATAGGAAACAGGCTCATTTATATACCATATGCCATAGTGGATTTTCAAGTATTCCATTCTTTGAAGGGCTTGTAAGAAACTTAAATGCCATGTGCTGGGGGGCAGCTGTTTTGTGAACTAACACTTTTCTGTGAACTCCAAATTTGCAGCTGTATAAGTCTTTTATTTATTTATTTGTGTTAGGAAATGTAATTTTGTCATTAAATTAGTCTTGGTTTGGCACCAAGTTTTTCCTTCCTTATGAATCAGTTATCTTGCATTTACATTTTTGTGAGAAATTAAATTTTGGTCAGCAAATGTTTATCAAGGATCTACATTATGCTAAGGACTAGGAATTCAAAGAAAGTCAAAACAAGCAAGTAAACAAACAAAATAAACAAAATCCAAGGACTCCAGAATCTCACAATTTACTAATGAGGAAGACAACATGATAACAATTGTGAAAAATAAAAGATGAATAGATATATATGTCTATATGTAGATACATGTGCAGCATAACTATCTGACAAATTGAAGAAATATTTTTAGGCAGTAGGATTAAAGGTCAGTTGAAAGGGTCCTGGCAGAAGGTGTAATTATAGATGGACTTCAAGGAACCAAGGAAATTCAGTACACAGAAAGAAGGAGATAAAGTTATAAGTATGAGAGGCTAAAAATGCACAGTGAGAAGATGAGAGTATTGTGTTTGAGGCACAGAAAGGAGATCAGTATCTTCAGATTGCTGTGTATGTAGGGAGATAAAAAGGGTAAGAAAATAAGAAAGTCAGGAAAGAAGTTAGTGAAGAGCCTTAAATCCAAAGCTGAGATATTTTTATATCACCTGAAAGGAGCAGGGAGCTATGGGAATTTATTTAATAATGGTGGGAAATAGTCAGATCTGTAGTTTAGGAAGATCTGCACTTTATAGATGAGTAGAAGGTCTCTTGGAGTGGGAAGAGATTGAAGTAAGGAGACCAACAAGAAGAGTATTGTAATATACAACAATAATAATGATAATTTTACATATACACAGTTCTATTTCTGGCCCTCATCCTGAATTTTTATGAAATTTTATTTAGACTTAAAGCCTTACATAAATTAATATTGACTTCCTCATAAATTATATAACATATAGTCCTAAGTGACTTTAAAAAGTAACTTCTAAAGGTAATGGACTTCTCCATTAGTGTCAATGCAGTGTCCCTGAACAATCTGCAGTGATCTAAAAAACACTATCCACAAGCAGAAGATAAACTGTGGGAGTAAAAACACTGATGAAAAGCAATTGCTTGACTACAGTAGTTGAGGGGATATGACTGAGGAGAGACTCTAAATGAACACTCTAATGCAAAAACCAACAACACGGAAATGGGTTCGAATCAAGAACACATGTGATACCCAGTGGAATCACGCATCTGCTATGGCAGAGGTGGTGGGAGGGCGGGAGGGAAGAAAAGAAAATGATCTTTGTTTCCAATGAATAATGTTTGGAAATGACCAAGTAAAATAATGTTAAAAAATAAAAAATAAAAAACTAAAATAAATGCAAAATAGGAAAAAAAGTAACTTCTGAGCATTCTTTGTCTTTTAGGTTATTTCTACTTTTGAAAAGAGCACTTGAAATATAGCAACACATTACACAATTCTACTGAACAATATCCGAAAAAAAGAACAATACTGAATGAGAAGATTCTTTATTTTATCACCTCTAAAATTAAAACCTAAAACTCATTTTTGTAAGACATATGTAAGAGTAAGAGATAGGTATAAATCTTCCAAAGTAAAATAACATTGATGGTGGAAAATTACAGAATGTGGTGGAGACGGTACAAGGAGTTATCTGATCTCCATCAAATTATCCTCCAAAAGCTATGATTTAACATCTCAGAATGAATTCTGTAGCAGCATAATTCACGAAAGAGATGGGGTGGAATAATTTTTCATCTGAAAACAACTTAGAAGGCTGGCATGAGGGATCTAGTGCACTAGAGGTGGAGCAGTGTGCCAGGGCAGGCCCCCGTCTGCCAGAACAATAGGTTCTGGGCATAGCTGAAGCAACAGTAAAGGCTTCTGAAGCTCTCAACCACAGAGAGTAAGAGCAGTCAGACAACTGCTCTGAAGGAGGTGGCAAGGGTAGCTTTAATGATTTGGGGTGTAAGACTGTTATTGCATTGCCCATACACAGAGGCTACAGGGTGAGGTGGAATATTAGTACATGCCAGTGTTTATATCCAAAGGAGAATATGGGACCTTGTTCACATTCCAAGAGGAAAAAGAGTGCTTGTGATTACTCATAAACCAGAGCACAGACTGGGAGAATATTAAAAACACCTCTTCTTAGATCATACAACCTTGGAATAACTGAAAGTACATAGATTCCCCTGCAACAGGTCTAAAGGCATCTTCACAAAGAACCTAGAGCTTAGAACAGTGCTCCCTTCACAACAGGAACAAAGCCCAACTTTAAAAGTTTTTTTTTCTAATTAAAAGAAAAAGAAAATAGCTGGGGAATGAGCAAAGAAAAAAAAACCCAAAATAGAAAGTTATTTTTGTGACAGAGAAGATCAAAACACAAACTCAGAAGACAACCAAGTCAATACTGCTGCATCCAAAACCTTGAAGAAAAATATGAATTGCTCTCAAGCCCAAAAATAATTAGTGTAGGAGCTCAAAAAGGATTTTAAAAATCAAATAATAGAAGTAGAACAAACATTGGGAAAAAATGAGAATGAAACAGGAAAATCAAGGGGGGGAAAGAAGAGAAGAACACCTCAAAAAGAATTGGTGGAAGAAAAGGTACACAAATTCATTGAGCAAAAGAACTCTTTACAAAGTAGAAATGACCAAATTGAAAAGGAGGTACAAATACTGACTCACAAACATGCCTTATTGATTCCATGAGACATCAAGAAACAAAGTAAAAAAAATAAAAAAAATAAGGGAATAAAGTGACATATCTCATTGGAACAAACAATTGACTTGGAAAATAAATCCAGGAGAGATTATCTAATTATCTATTATTGGACTACTTTAAAGCCCTGCTTAAAAAAAGAGTTTAGACATTATCTTTTAAGAAATTATTAAGGAAAATTGGCTTGATATTTTAGAACCAAAGGAGAAAACAAAAATGGAAAGAATCTACTAATAATCTCCTCAAAGAGATCCCAAAAGGATAACTCCCAGGAATATTATAGCTCAATTCCAGAATCCCCATTTAAAGAAGAAAATATTGCAAGCAGTGAAAAAGAAATAATTGAAATGTTGTGGAGCCACAAGATTTAGCAGCTTCTAAATTAAAGGATTAGGAAGCCTAGAAGATGATATTCCAGAGGGCAAAGGAACTAGGACTTCAACCAAGAATCACTTCCCCACCAAAAATTAGCATAATCCTTCAGGGAAAAAATGGATATTTAACAAAATAGAGGACTTTCAAATATTCCTGATGAAAAGACTAAAGCTGAATGGAAAATTTGACTCTCAAGTATAAGACATAAGAGAAGTATAAAAAGGTAAACAGACAAGAAAAATCAAAAGACTTTCAATGGGTTTAAACAGTTTGCATCCCTACATGGGGATTTGAGTCTTATAATTCCAAATAATTTTTATCAATATTAGGGAAATTAGAAGGAATATATAGAGAGAGTCAGTGGCCAAGGATATAAGTTGAATATGATAGCATAATGTAAAAAATAAAGTCATGAGAAAGAGGAATACATTGGGAGAAGGGGGAAGGAAAAATAGAATGGTATAAATTATTGTTCATAAAAAAGGTATGAAAGTGTTTACATTGGAGGGGAAGATGGAGAAGGGAAGGAGGGGAACATGTTAAGCTTACTCTCATTGGAATTGGCTAAATTAGAGAAACACATAAATGATCAATAAGGTATTGAAATCTATTTTCCTCTTCAGAAAAGTAGGCAGGGAAAAGGATAAGAAAAGGGGAATGGGACTGTTAAAATGAGGGCAAATTAGAGGAGGTGGTGGTCAGAAATTAAAGAGGGAGAAATAAGATGTCCAAAGATGAAATCCAAAGGAGAATTTCAAAGGAGAAGCCTCTTGGACAGGAAGTTCAGGACTTTTATAGTCCTTTTTCCAGGTCCCTTCCTGTCCCTTCCCCACTTTATGGGAAACAATCACAGTCTTTCAATTTGCCTAGCACTGCCCAGGGGCAGGGAAGTGGCTTCTGGCGTTGTTTCCCACTTTAGCAAGTGACTTATGAACTCTCATATTTAGTGTCAAGTAAGGATACTTTAAGTTCTTGATTTGTTTAGCTAAAAATAGACAAGGAGAGAGTTAATCCTATCTTTACACTTTCATGTTCATAATATCTTTTCCTGTACCTCTGCTACACAAAACTCATAAGCTCAATCAATCAAAAAGTATGTATTAAGTACTTGTTGGATGTAGGACACTGGGCCCTATGATTGAGGCAGCTATTCCACTTTTTGATAACTTTAATTGTTAGCAATTTTTTTTTAAATTGCATATTTGTTTTCTCTGACATCAAGGCCTAAATTGGTCTCCTTGCACCATTTACACTTTGCTCTTAGTTTTTCCCTCTCCTCCACCTATGAGAATCCGTCAAATAGTTGAAGACAGCAATCCTGTCCTACACTTAGTCTTCTTCTGTTCAGGTTAAGCATTCCTAGTTATGACAAGGGATCCTCACATGTCACAGATTAAAGGCCCTCCTGTCTGCTCTTCTTTGGACATTTTCTACTTTGTCAATGTCCTTCTAAAACTAGGACATTGAGACATGCACAGAATACCCCAGATGGGTTCTGACAAGGGTAAAGTACAGTGAAACTTTCATCTTACTCTTCCTGGAAAATACATTACTTTTCATTCAAGTCAGAGATAGAAAAAGTCTTAACTTTTTCCAGTTCTTACCATACTCTGACATTCATGCTGAGATTGTAGTGCATTAATTTTCCCCTTCCCTTCCACATTTTTCCCCTCTAAAACAACTGCTGTATCAGCACTCCTTCCTAATTTTAAATCTGAAGTTAATGTTTTGGGTTTTTTGTTTTTTGGGTTTTTTTTTTTTTTGCACTTAACTTCAAGACTTCATTCACATTCATCTGCATTGAATTTTATATTATTCCATTAGATACAAAATTCTAGACTTTCCCTCTTCCTTTCATACTATGACTTTCTTGTCAACTTCTTAATTAACCTTGTTATCTTTTCATGATCTGCAAATTTCTTAGGCTGTCTTATAATCTTTTTATAACTCATTGATTAAAAAAATAAATTATAGTGTGTAGGGAAAACTATAGATCTCTGGGTTGTATGCCACTACAGACTTGTCACATTGACAGTGAGCCATGAGGAAGTAATCTTTAAGACCATTTAACCCATTTAAGCTACATTTGATTGTATTATCAATTAATATATATGTATGCATGCATACATAAAAATGTATATATTATAAAAGAATAGTTTATGATACTTTGTCAAAAGTTTTACAAAATTGTTGATTAATAATATAAATCATAAATTTGGACAACTTAGGGAAAATATACCTACACATTCTCTTAATCTACTAGTTTAGTAAACTTGTCAAAAAAGTGGAATGAGATTAATTTAGCATCACTTGTGTTTATGAATCTATATTGACTTTTGGTTATCATTGCTTTTCTTCTAGAGGTTATCATTCTAGAATTTTCCCAGAAATTGATGTCAAGCTTGATATTTCATACAATCTATTATCTCTCTCACTGTCTCTCTTTCTCTTTCCCCATTGATGCAACATTTACCCTCTGACAATCTAATGATTTTTTCACATTTTTTATGTTCTTTCAAATATCATCGATAGATACTCTTCAATTCTAGTTGCCATTATAGGAAAAAAATATCAGCTCAGAGGAATTTAGTAAAGTATATGTGAACTGAGGCAGAAAAAAGAATAAATATGGTAGGAAGAAAGCAAGTATTTATTAAGTTCCTACAATCCAATGAATGTGCTGGGCCCAATACTAAGTGTTTTACAGTTCTCATTTTATCCTTATAACAATACTGTGAAATAGGTGTTATTATTACCCCCATTTTTATAGTTTGGGAAACTGAGGATGCCTTGGCCAGGGCTGCAGAGTTAGTAAGTGACTGTGGCTTCATTTAAACTCACCTTCTTGATGATGATCATAATAATGAAAAGGTAAACTTCACTAAATGACATTAGAGTTCATTTTAATGAAATGACCTATGTGGATTCCATAGGAATTCTGATGAAATACATGTATCCTTTCCACATTGCAAGGGTTAGGGATGCAGCCTCTGGTATCTGGAAAATCCACATAAAAATGTTTTGGCCCTCCTTTCATGACAGAGAAAAAGTTTGAATTTTTTTCTTTTTCTTTTATGAGGTGTTTATAGTATCTTATTATATAGTTTGGGTTAAGTGTTTGGTCATAGGCTATGTGCAGGTCAATGTTAAGATATCTCTACATTTCTATTTTTGTGTGTCTTCTGGCTTTTGAATTTTGTCCCCACAAGCTCTAATTTTTATTTTACCTTTAAAAATTGTCTAAATTTATGCCATTAAAAGATAAAGTATGTTGATATTATACAATATTATACATATATATTTATGCATTTCTGAATTTCTGAACTTTTTCTGTGCCATGTGCTAACCTTTGCCTATCATCTAAGGCTTGTGCGAAACTCTCTCAAAATTTCCTAACTTTTTATGTTGACCTCCCAATATATTGAAACCACAATGGGAAAATTGTGATGTGAAAGAGGCACCTTTCTATTTCTTTTTTTTTTCTGATAGAAAGTAGGTGAACTATAGCTACAGTTTATATATACTATCCCATATGGTCACTATGGCAATTTTACTTTATTGTTTCTTTTGATAATAAAGGTGAGTTCTACGATCAGTGATTTGGAATTTACATTAAAAAAATGAATGAAACTTAAAAAAAAGATTGATTTGGCAACAATGCATAAAATAAGTTGATGAAGGACTAGATTCCAAGAGAGTTCTTAGGAAACGATTTCAGTCAAAATATTTTAACCATTCTGTCAGAAATGTCACTATGCTGAGTGATCATCTGGATTTTAAAAAATGAAAGTAAGTTGAGCAGTTACTTTGGTGTCACACACATGTGCCTGTAGTAGAGGCCCAGGAATACTATTGACACTGATAGCAAAGATGGTATGTTTGATTGACTTACATTTTAAACTATTTCTATGTTCCTTTTTTGTTATAATCTTATTTTCAATTTTGATTCAAGTAATACCTAATTTTCCTCTATTAGATGCTTTATCTTCATGTCTATACATCTCTTTATATAAATACATGTATGTAAATATAAAATAAATATATGTATACCTATGTATATGAGTGTATGCATGATTGTGTGTGGATACAAAAGAGAGGTAGGGAGAGGATAGAGAAAATCAGAGAGACAGATAAATAGACAGACAGCATAAAGAGATAGAGACAGAGAGAGAGTTTGAGAGAAAGTGCTTGAGAGAGAGAAGTTGTATGAGTGTGTGTGAGAGAGAGGGAGAGCGAGAGAGTGAGTGAGAAAGAGAGGGAGAAAGTACTATATTCTGGTCATACTGTATACTAGGTTCTTCACTTTCCTTTCAGTATTTAGCATTAAGGCTTGGGCTACTGTCTATTAATTTTCCTTATCAATATTATCATCAGCTAGGTGATACAGTAGAGACAGAATTGAACCTAGAATCTAGAATTCCTGAATTAAAATCTAGTTTCAGATACCAGCTCTGAGCTGAGAAAATTACTGAACCTCTCTCTGTCTCATTTTCCTTGTCTGTAAAATGCAGATAATAATAACACCCACCTGCCACTATTGTTATGAGGATAAAATATAATAATGTTAGTAAAGTGCTTTGTAAATATTAAAGCTAGCTATAACCTTCATTCTCACCACTATTTTTATGACCTCTGCTCTTGACTTCTCTTCTTCCTTAGCATTACTTGCTATCAAAATATAGGTTTTCCCATTCTTCCCTTCTCTGCTCCATGGAAATAGTAGAAAATCATTGTTTTTGTTTGTGCTTTTTCCTTTAGCTATTTATTAGTTCAGAGAAGCATTAGAAGGTGGTTAATTTGTTAAAGGAAAGTTTAAAGTTTAATAATAGTTAATCCCAGTTGTGTAAATGACATTGTACAAGGAACCATAAATTAATTTCTCTTAATTGCACTTTCTTGAGTAAATAGATTTCTTATAGATCTTATTGTGAGATTCCTCTGGTTCAATTATATATGGATTTGATTATAGCTAAAATTCTAGGTTTCTAGCTAAAATAGATTTAGTCCAACAAATTATCAAAGCTTGAACCAATCTAGAATCTCTTTCCCCAAATTAGCTTTGGTGGTGAGATTCCCACATTTTGGATAAAAGGTCTATTAGTTCTTTAATAACATTCAAGTTGATTCCCTTGACATTGATTTCAGTATCCATGTGTCAATCTAATTAAGTTCCTGTCCCTGATCTTTGGCTCCTGGGTTAGTAATGTTCTATAATGTAGTGGAAAAACAGTGGGGTTAGAATCAGAGTCAAATCTTACCTCTGGTCTCTTATTATATTTGTAAGGCTGGGTTTTTCTCCTTGTTGAGCTTCAATTTCCTCATCTCTAAAATAAGAGTTGTACTAAAAAGCTTCCAAAGTTATATATAGCTTTAACCCTATGCTCCTTTGACTTACAAAAATTATTTCTTTTGGCTTCTGGCCTTCTACATACTAAGACAGTTGCCTCCTTCAGCACATTGGAAACTTCCAAAGCTATAGTAGTGGAAACTTTCTCTTTCTTACAACACCCATTCCTTCTTATCCTCTTGCTGCTGTTTTGCTTTTTCTGAATGATTAGGTAGTAAGTTTGCTAGCAAATACAGTAACCAGATATAGTAGTTGAGTTCCCCTTTGGGTAATATTTAATCTTCTCTATATCTTGCACTATATTGCTCCATCCTTTCCTCTGGAGGTCATGACCCTGGGGGTTATGGGATCTATACTATTAAACCATCATTGAACTTAGCCTTCGTATTGCCCCCACCACTGGTCCAGGCAGATTCATTTTTATTTTCCAAATGTACACCATTAGGAAATGGAAGAACTCAGAACAAACTTATTTTGGGAGGACTGCACTGGCTCTCTCCTTACTAGAAGCCCTTAAAAGATGAAAAGGTGTCAATCAATGATAAAATCTGCCATATCTCCATAAACAATAATAATAATGATGAGACCGATATATTATTAATTATAATAGTCTAATACTTATAGTAGTGATTTAAGTTCACTAAAATTGTTTATATATGTTATCACATTTGTTCCTCAGAATAATTCTGAGAAGTAGTTGCTAGTATTTACTTTTTGAGCATATGAAGGATGAGGAAATGGAAAAATCACAGAGCTCAAAAGACTTCCCCATAATTGTCACAGATGTGATTCAGCTTTTGAACCCAGATCTCTTTGTCACTTAGCCCAACATTCTATTCCTTGAAATATCAGACTTTAATGGTAATATGTACTGCTCAGAGTTCTGTGTTCCAAGCATCCAAGTAGATAGCTGATAATGCCTTGAATACAGAGTAAATAATAAGTGAATAATAAGAGAATATCCCACAGTACAACTAGGACAGAGACATAGGAATTCACATGCTCAGCATTAAAAAATGTGATTGATGATTTACCAGTTTGTTCATTACATTCATGCATTTAAAGGAAGTTTGAACTTGGCACACATGGGCTGTGATTTATTCCATTTGGGCAAATAATGGCCAGTCTAGAAGAGTCCCTTATATCATTGGAAAAGAAATTTTGGCTGTTATTCAGATTTCCATCTGAAATACATTTCAATCAGTTCCCACATCACAGTTAGGCAATAAATGTAGGAGGGAATATTCTATAATATTTGATCAACTAATGGAAATTTACCTGGATGAGTGAAAAGGAAAAGACTCAAATATATTTGTAGAAAAAATAAATATATTGATAGAGTTGAAATTAACTGTTGGTTCAGTGTAGTCATTAAGATAGGCTATTGATGGATCTATTTTTTAAATTTTTTGTTTTCCAACTAATTGGTGGCTATCATCACCCAAAATGCCTTCATGAAAGGTAGTCTGTAGTGCTAAGAGTTCTCTGGCCCCAGCAAGACAAACATGTGCTTGGAGATTGATGATATTTCCATTCTCTGCAGCATATGCCCACCAGTGAAGCTGAGCTTGATGGATCTTTCTATCTCTATTGTTCTTTCACATTAGCTTTAAGAGATTGCTAAGTTAAACTGCCAAGGTGAACTGTGGATGCCAGATGCCCAAGAGAAATCATGGTTTTAATGGAGAGCATACGTTCTATATTTATGGCTAGTGCGATTTTGAAACATGGAAGGACTCCTTTGCCAAGAAAGTATCTTTTAAACTGACTCTATAGGAAAATTCAATCACCTCTCTCTCATTTCCAGAATATTGGATAACATTAACAGAAATTTGAGATATGAGGGTACAAGTGCTTTAAAAGGAGAGAAATGACAAACTCTAGAATTCTAGGTTTCAGCTAGAAGTAAGTCAGTATATATGATAATAATGTGACTGAAATATATATGCAATTGGTTTGATCAGGAAACAAATCCTTTTTGGTTTGAGAATTATTCATAATTCCATATTCACTTCAATAAAGAGGTTTTTAACATTTAAGTTTATGTTACAAGTACTGTACTGTAAATAGCTGAGTTCTATAATTGACTTGATTCCTTTATAATTGCTTAATATTTGTCTATATAAAGTATAATGGACATCTCTGCAGAGACTACCAGGTCTAAATTTACCTGAGGGGCTGTGCTGACATCATTAACTCACAAATATAGTTGTTTTCCCTTGACATATTTATTATTGTTGTTTCTAGTAATATTGATTATAATAAAGTACAAGAAATTAAAATGAAAACACTTATGAATTTTAGATTTTGTTTTTTAATTTTAAAAATGCCAAACACTATGGGTTTAACCACCTTAAACTACTGACACTAATGCTAAGGACTAGAAGTATTAAAAAAGAACAAAAGTATCAAAAAAATTATGCTATCACTTGTTCTGATGTCTGTCTGTCTGTCTGTTAGTCTGTCTGCTCTCTCTCTCTCTCTCTCTCTCTCTCTCTCTCTCTCTATCTATCTATCTATCTATCTGCCTGCTTGTTTGCTGTCTGTCTGTCTATGTTTCTCAGGAAGCCGTCTCCATTGACATCTGGGAAATGAAATAACAGGTTTATTCTCTGTGGCCCTTTCGAAACAAATAAACTGGCACTTATATGCTATAAACAGCTTAACAGCATCTTTCATTTGAATCTAAAATTTTGCAGTCATTGTGCCAACTCTTAGCTCTGATTTGAATTCTCTGATGAACCCCTTGATACAATGGGCAAAATGCCAGGAAAATGAGGACTTGTCGGGATGGAATTCCTCAAGGGAAACTGACTCTAAAACATTTCAATCAAAACACTAAGCAAATTTCTCAGGGATACAGCCCTATTCCTTCACTCAGGGCATGTACTTGTTACATATTCATACTTTTTTTGTGAGAAGGAATACAAAGTGTCAATGAGCTATATAACAAACTTAGAATCTTTAATATGAATTCTGATTTTACACAAAAAACAGTATCCTATGAGCATAGAAGTTATCAATACAGAAACAAACATGATTTCAAGATTTTAAATAGTGTTGTAAAACACTTTTAAATGTATGTTGGGCTATTATATATTCTCAAACTGTCACACTTATATAAGTGGCTTTGATCCTAGATTTGCTACCTGCTATCTGGGTGACCTTGGGACCTATGGGGTCCAAATTATGTAATCTTTCTGGGCCTCGCATTTTTTATCTGTGAAATTAGATGGTTGATTTTGATGGCTCTAAGCATTCTTTTAAAAAAAATCCCTACCTTCCATCTTGGAATCAATATTGTGTATTGGTTCCAAGGCAGAAGAGTGGTAAGGGTTAGGCAATGGGGGTTAAGTGACTTGCCCAGACACAGCTGGGAAGTGTCTGAGGTCAGATTTGAACTTAGGACCTCCTGTCTCTAGGCCTGGCTCTCAATCCATTGAGCTACCCAGCTGCCTCCTAATCATCCTTTTCTAAAGCCTTTTATTGATATATATATGTATATGTATTATTATTATTATATATTATATATAAATACATATTTGAAGATTTTGGGCTTGAGATTCATTATATACTTCATATCCCTTACAGACATGAAGCATTTTACTAGTTTTTAATCGCTCCTTTTGCTAATGTCAATAGTTTTGATGTTATGTTTTTCTTTCAGGGTGAATATTTTAAGTATAATTAGGGACATTATTTGCAATAATTCCTTGAAGGTTGGAAAATTATCTCATGAAAACCCATAAAAGGGAGAATCAATGTATATTTTTGTTAGTGACCAAGATTTTAAGGCTGTCTGACAAAAATTCTTTAATGTATTATTCAAATCCTTCCATTGTTTCTGTGCAATCCATCTCTACTACTTCCCTATATAAACTTTTTGTTTTAAAAAATTATGTTCAGGCATGTCTTTGTATTCCCCCATAATAGACTTTTCTCTTTCTGACTATTATTTATATCCATTCCCTCATCTAAGAATGTCCTCCTTTTAATGATCCAAATCATATTCATTATTTAAAGTCTGGCACAATTTCTTTCTATTCCTTATAGGGTACTCTGCTCACTCATGAAACATAATTTCTTCCTTCTTTGAAGTCCTGTTGCACTTAATATTGCTAGCACTCTCTTGGACTTTATGGATTACTGTCTTTTATGTGAATGGAGGGGAACAAGCACTTATTAAGTACCTAATATTCTACCAATCATTTTACAAATATCATAGCAACAGATCTGTAAATAGCTTGGAAGTTACTTGAGGGCAAAGACTGAATCTTATCAGTTACATATGCTTTGAGCATCCAAAGTGTTTAATATTTAATAATCATGAGGGACAAATTGGAGTCAGAATCTCAACAAATTCATAATCAACACAGTTTGATGAATAATCAGGGCATAAATCAAGCCATACTGGAATAAATGAAACTAATTTGGGGATACAAGATAGACCATAAAATATATGCCTTGTGTGAGCTTTAGTTAGTATGATGTACTAGATAAAGAAATAGTCTTGGAATAATAAAGACTTCAAGGAAGATATAGGTTCAAATTCTGCTTCTGACAATCAGCTTGGTTGTGTGATTATGGTCAAGTCATATAACCTCCATGTCGCAATTGACTAAACATTATTAAAAAAAGACTAAACATTACAGGCATGTTTCCAGTTTGCATTGCTTGTCTGTTTCCATGCTAGGGCTTTTCAACACTGGGGAACTCATAGCTCCACATTTCCCTTCCCGATTTTATGCTAGTTAAAAAATCTTTTAAAATATGAATCAAAAAATGTAAGAAGAGACAATGGTGATCTATTCACACTAAGTTTCCTTAGTAGTACTCTTTTGGGGATAAACAAGAGACATAAATTTAGACATGACCAGACTAATTTTTATACAGTTTGATCCCTTAGATAACCTGCATAATGAATCTTTCAGGCTTTAAAACTCTGGGAATCACATGTTGAAACATCTGAACTTACAGTGACATGAATGAAAATGGGAATGCAGATGAAGAGGATGAAAGGTGGATCCAAAAGAGAGGGACCCAAATAGAAATAAACAGAGAAGTAGTACTAGTTGGCTTGATAGGTGACCGAAGAAGAAAAATATTTCATAGCCCTCTTATTTGGGGTATTTTTAAAACACATCTGCAAAAATTTCATCACCTCTACTTTCATATAGATGATAAAACACACATACCCACACACATATACCTTTAAGCTGATCTTTAAAAGCTGTTTTTTTCCTTTTTTCTTTTCTGTTGTTACCTTTTAAAATATTAATGAACTCATTAGTTTGGCTACACTTTTTATAGCCTTGAATATCAACTGAAAAAGTGACAGATTTTTATTTACATTATTCAATTTGAAGTTTTTCCTTCACATTAAGTTTATTTTTTTTAACTCTACTCTAACCAGTCTTATGATTAAAGCAAATTCTGTTCTCTGAACTAGTCAGGTGGAAAGCAAATCTGAATCATTGAAAACTACAGAAGAAAATCATTTAAATAATAGCAAATTATAAACTCTTTTAAGGCAGGGATTGTTTTGTTTCACCATTGTTTTGTAATATCTAGCACAGTGTCTAGAATATAATAGGCAATTAATAAATATTTGTTGAATTGATTAAATTATCTTATGATAAAAGAGATTTAACAAAAGTTCTCAGAATGCATTTACTATCAGCACATCAATTATTTGTATATAACAAGGTCACAGGAAAAGTTTAATTGACAATTTTCATTGCTATCTTTTTACAATGTGATTTGGCAATAGTAATCGACAAAGTCCTATCCCAATAAACACAATTTTTTAAAGAATGAAAACCATGTAAATAATAATGATGGTCTCTTTATTTTCTTTTTTTCTTCCATTTTACACTCTCTCCTTACATTTTTATTGTTTGGCTTCTAACTTTATCATTCCATGAAAACTGCTCTCTCCAAGGTAACCAGGCATTTCTTAGTTGCCCAATCCATGGCTTTTTCTCAGTCCTCATTCTCTTTTACCTCTTTGCAGCTTTTAATGCTCTTGGGCACTTTCTCCTTGATCTCTTCTCCATGAGTTATTAAGACACCATTCTCTCCTAGTCTTCTTCCTACCTATACAACCATTATTTTTCTGTCTCCTTTGTTGGATCTTCTTCCATATCATCATCACATCATCAACTTTATCAATATTAGAAGGATAAAAGGTAAAATATATATCTACATTTCTACAAAGTGAAGTGGGAGATACAGAAGTTCTCTATATAGATAGATTCTCTATTTTCCATAATCATATTTTCTCTTATTTAGTTAACACAGGTATTTTAGCTGTCAAATGAACTTGCTCCAAGCACAATTCTGATCATGTCTCTCCCTGCTCAAGAACCTCCATTGATTCCATCGTACTTCTAGTATCAAATACAAGTTCTTCTATTTGCCATTTAAAGCCCTTCAGCATCTAGATTAAAACTATTACTTCAGGAGAGTATATCTTATTATTTCCCTTCATAAATTCTGCAGTCTTATGAAATTGGTTTGCCAGCTGTTCCTCCCTCATGATGCCTTATCTCTCAACTTTATGCTTAGAATATGTTCATTCCTTCATATCCTCTGCATTTTAGAAACCCTAATTTCATTCAAAGCTCAGTTCAAACAACATCTCCTATATTATGTCTTTCCTGATATCCCCAGCTATTAGTATAGTACCTCTCCTAATGAAATTACTTATATTGCTTTGTTCCTATGGTTCCTATTTTATGTGTAAATATCATTTCTCCTAATATAAATATATATATATATATGTCTTTCTACACACACATATTCCCTCAGAGCAGATATATATTCAATAATGATTTGCTAATTAATTAACTAAGATTAGTATATTATGGTCATTCATTAGTAAAACAATGGCTCAGTGGTCAACCTATTAAAATAAGGAAAAGTCCAATATTATGATATATGGACCTAAATCTGCCTGTGGTGATTTTTAAAATTTTTTCAAAATTATATGATTTGCATTGAAAAAATGCTCAGAATTTGAATCAACAGTTAGCATGACCAAAATAATATGAACAATTCTTTTGCTAGAGATAGAATCTAATTTTCCCTCCAGTCTGAACCTTAGTTTTTTCTAGAAATCCATAAGCTTTCCTTTGTGCCCTGTTGTTACAGAACATATCTGCTCTTAGAGTCAATAATAACCTTCAATGACATTGCAGAAATATGTGGTTATACCCTTGTATTATTGATTGAAATAGTGAATTGGGACTACAAAGTTTTGATTATGGATTGGGGATATTCTTCATTTTGAGAGTTTGTAGAGAACTTGAATTTTCCTAAGGACTTATAGTAGCTGAGAACTTAACCCTGAAATACTATAAAAAAAAATCCTAAGGAGATAAGCTTTCAATTATATCTATCATAAAAATAGAGGTGAAAGAATATTTTAGGGAAAAACATACCAACAATAACTACAATCATTTAAAGATTTGTGATTTCTTAATTTTAATTAATTTTAATTAATTTGGTAACTGGTAATTTGGTAAGTAATTTTTAATTACATTTCATTTCTTATTAAATAGTGTAGAGTTTGTTAATAAAAGAATATAAGACCTGCTACCTTAGCTCTCGCATTTTAAAGAAAAAGCAATGCTAAAAACCCTTCATAGGTAGCATCATTTTCCAAGCTATTCTCATCCTCAGAAAAGAGAAATCCAAAGCCTTTAAACTTCAGTGATTTTTCTTTGAGTATCTTCAACTGTAGGTCATCATTAATGCATACAAATTATTCATATGTCCATTTCCCCCCTTAAATCATTCATTCTCTTTTCAAAACTGTTTAAACAAAATATAAAAGGAGATTCAGGTTAGAAAATTATTTTAATCATTGTGAAGTTCAAGTTGGCCAATGAAATATGCATAACTTATGGATAGTCTAAAGTAAAAAGTTAATAACCACAACTATCTTATCTAAATAATAAAATCATAATATGTAAACATTACTATATTAGTACTTGCAATACACATGTAAGAAGAATATAAAATTCATGAATACTTCACATTGAAAGTATAAAGTAGAAAAAACATTATGAAACTATAGTATATACTTTACCAGTAACTTAAGTTAGTGAAAACATGATCCTAATAAAAACAAGGTCATGACTCTATCCCAGAGGAGATCAAATGGTTTTGCACAAAGGGCAGTCTTTATTCTTTGGTCAAAAATAGCCATTTTTAATTTGGCCAACCAACTCTGAAACTCATATACATGAAAGCTATGCCAAGAGAACTATGACTTTTTGTTGTAACCTCTCACCTTTTCTTTAGGAAAACAAAACAAAACAAAACAAAACAGGAAGACAATATTTCTATTGTCAGAACCCCAGGAACAATATATATATATATATATATATATATTATAGCTACATGTATAAGAACATAAAAAGTCACTGCCTTCAATAAGTTTATATTTAGGAGTGGCAGGAGGTTACTATATGTACAAAGATAAATAAAGTAAATGTGAGATAATTTCAGGAAAAAACTCAAATAACTGAGAAGTGAATTAGAGGCAAGGAGTAACTTAGAGGCACCTTAAGTAAAACTTGAAGAAAACTAAGGACTTTAAGTAGAAATGAGGAGGGATTTTTCCATACATGTGAGATTGAAATCAATGATTGTATTCCAAGTTGAAGATACATATAGTTTAATAGACCAATTTTTCTTGAAGGTGGAATTTGTGAAGAGGAACAATATTAAATAAATTTGTAAAGGTAAATGGGAGCTGTAATGTGGAAGATATTAAAACTCAGCCTGAGGAGTTTCTATTTTTAACTTAGAGGCAATGGGGAATCTCTACAGATTGTTGAGTAGCAAATAAAGAAGGTAGAAATTTAAGTAGAGAAATCAGTGAAGATATACATAAATTATGTTTGTGTCTGTGTGAGTAGAGAAAGAGACTGGGTGTTAGTGTGACTGTGGTGGTGTATTCAATAAAACTCACCAAGTGATAAGATAGGAGTTGTGAGAAAGAGAGAAGAAAAAACGATGACAAAAATTGCAAATCTGCATTACTTGAAAGATTGTACTGCCATGAAAGCATTTATTCAGTGTTTACAATGCCCAAACCACGAAGATAAGTGCTGAGGACAGAAATAGAAAAGTAAGATGATCCTTGTTTTCAAGGAGCTCATATATTGAGGAAAACAACACATATGGAATGTTGTGACTGCAAGTTAGTTACAAAATCCCATGGTCCTTAGAAATGGTCCTTAGAAAGGAAATGATAACAACCTCTTTGCTAATGTCATTTCCACTGAAATATTAGTTTATGTTGGACAATTTGACAGTGCCTAGATCTTTGGTGGAAAGAACTTATTTCTCTGGATCTTCAATAGTTATTGCTTTGTTTAATAAATAATCATTAATTAAACACCTACTATATGCCAAGCAATATACTACACAGTGAATATTTTAAAATGCAAAAAACAAAACAAAATTAAAAAAAAACTGTACTCTCAGGGACTCACAGACTCACAGTCTAATGGGGGTAAACAACATTCAAAGAAGATATTTATAAGATAAATATTTAATAGAGGAGTAGAATTGATAAAGTTTGGAAATGTTTCCTGTAGAAGGTAGAATTTTAAGCAGGATTGAAGGAAACCAGTGAAGCATGGACATCTCTAGCCCCTGCTCCCCTTTCTGTTTTCCCAAGGGAGAGTTTCATTTCTGCCAGGAGGGAAAGCAGGAAGTTGCAAATGGGAACTACCACCCTGTTTTCCTTAAACAGTGGAAGTACGAGGCTAGAAGTATATCTGTCTGATCCATTAAAATTATTAGTCTGGAGACTACAATAACGTTTTATCTAATTTTTGATCACTTTGTCATTTGGGGGCAAAAGGGAGTTCTATACCCAAGGCTTGACCCTTCTCTGTCTAATGCAGGTTTCACAATGAAGACACATAGAGAATAAGAAAGAAATACATTCATCTTACATGTAACAAGAACTTTGTAAATGTTTGCTGAATCAGATTGCTTTTTTGTTTCCTCCCTCAAGCCAAGTGTGTATTCCATATTCATATCTTATATGGCTACTTACTTTACTCTTTATCTGTCTGCCTATGTCTATCTGTCTATCTGTCTATCTATCTATCTATCTATCTGTCTATCTATCTATCTATCTATCTATCTATCTATCTATCTACTATTTATCTATTTAACATTCATTCCAGTTTGGTTCAAGTCATATCATGAATCAGCTCCATGAATCCTCTGCATTATTACTTTACTTTAGCTTAAGTTTTCAAATGCAAGCATCATTTTGCATCATCTCGAAAGTTCTTCAGCATCTAATGATCTGTATGTGCTTACTACTATCCTGTGCACCTAAAGAGCACTTAATTAATGCTTTCATTGATATTGGTGGTTTTTATTGATCACAAATATAAAAGTGATGTCTATTTGGCAAGTAGTATGATACAATCCTCTAGATATATTTTTTATTTTCTAAAAATCTTTTTAAATTGATGATATGAGTTCTATATTAACCTTCTGTCTCTCTTCTTCTTTTTCCCAACATTGGCATAAATCACTTCCCCAATTGTGAACATTACTAGCTGCTTGGTCCATAAGAAATAAAGAGGTAGGTACATGGACACAACTTTCAGCAAGGCCCTACAAAAATCATTTTCCCATTTCCTGAACTGGATTAGGACACATCAAGAAAGTTTGTGAATGGGTATTTCCAATTCTGAACTTCTTTTTCCATAAACATTATAATAATGACAATGAATAACAAAACCACCACTGAATGTCAAATGTCATATTCACCAACTGCAGTTGAATTTCAATGAGCCAACATTCAGTGTTCATGGAGTGATGGCATTCCCAAATCTCATTACTAGAAATTCTGTTGTGTCATTTAACATTTAGTGGAGCATGCAATGTTGCAGGTGGAATTTTCTCTCAATTTGAATATGACTGTCACAGCAAGTTGGGCTCTCCACAATTGGTGGGATATCAACATTCATTCATTCATTCATTTCTTTCAGTGAATATTTGTACTTATCCTGTACATGGCATTCTGTACATAGCAAAGCTAGGTGCTTTGGATGATATAGAAATATATTAGGCATGGTTTATGCTTTCAGGGAGGCTACAACCATACTTTTGTCTTAATCTAAATCTTCACTTGTTCATGCTACAGGCTGCCAAAATCCAAACTATTGTTCTTCAATCATGTCTGATTCTTCATGACTCCATGCACCATAATACCTATGGAATTTTCTTGGCAAAGATACAGTAGCAATTTGTAATTTCCTTTTAATATGGATTAAGACAAAAGGAAATTAAATAATGTGGGAGGGTCGCACAGCTTGTAAATGTTTGAGGCTGGATTTAATCTCAAGACTTCTTCACTCCATGCCCAACACTGAGAGGTTAAGTGACTTACTCAAGGACACATAGCTAGTAATTGTCTGACAACTTCAGGGCCTACATTGTATCCACTGAAGTATTTAGCAGCTTCTAACACATGTAGCATATTGCTTTACATGAGTACTTCATCAATATTGCTGAATCAGATTGCTTTTTTTCCTAGACAGTCTGAATTTCATGTCTACATTGATATGGCTACCAATTCCTATCAACAATCTCTTTTTTCTAATATTCATTCCAATTTTGCTTCAAGTCACTTCCTCAAGAGATCCAAAAATCAAACCATCCTATGTTATTTTTTAATCCCGAGGCAAATAGGTAAAGAGAATAAATCAAACAATATTGCACTGTTAACTGACTATTTTAAGTGGAATATGTAAAACCCATGGATGGTAGGAATGGCATGCTGACACTGAAAGAGTATTAAACATGGAGCCAGAACTGTCCTGAATTTATATACCTCCTGTAACACTTACTAAATTTGTGACACAGACCACTTGTTTAATTTCTTGGAGCTTTAATTTCTTCCTTTGTACATTTGAACAATATTACCTATAGACACCTGAGAAGTGTTCTCATATAAGTGACTCTATCTTATAACTTTGTGGATTTTTAATGGTGTCTCCCATGTAAAGAAAATATTCCTCCTCATATCTGCCTCCTGAATTACCTGGATTTTCTTAAAATCAGCTGAAATTGCAACTTCTGCCAAAAGCCTTTCTTAGTCCCTCCTAAAACCAGTGCTTTCCTTTGGCTATTTCTTCTCATTTGCTCTTCATATATCTTCTTTGAACTGTAAATCTTGAAATTTCTCAGACTTGTGAATGTTAAAAATTTCAACATTGAGGAATCCTCCATTGGAACAAATTCCCTACTGGAAACATTCCCCATTTTGATGTGAGAACTCGCCAGGATCAGAAATGGGAGGATCTCTACTCTACCCATACTTAAGACTGCTTTAGGGGAGAAAACTCCTTGCTATGGGAGGACCTCTACTCCACCTGTACTTAAGACTGCTTTAGGGGAGAAAACTCCTTGCTAAACGATGAAAGTACTTGGACCCATGCTTATAATAAGGCAAGGAGTTCTTTGAGCCATGCCTGTTTTTAGAATTGATACAATGGGATGCTAGGTACCTATAAAGGTCGGACAGGTTTTCTCTTGATGGGATTAGTCGACTCAGCTGTGTTTTCTCTGGTTCAGAGTTACTGAGGGGATTAGTTGACTTAGCTGGAATTCAGATGGGCTGTCTTTTAGAAAACATCTATGGTGATTGGTAGATGGAAGAATTTAGGGGAGGTGACATAGGAAAAAACCCCTATATAAGAAAAGGAATTTCTTGAGGAAGGGAGGCTTGGAGATCCTTGGAGATAGATCCTTGGAGATAGATCCTGGGAGATCCTTGGAGATAGATCCCTTTGGAGGAGGCCCTTTGAAGATCTCTTGAGAAGAAGTCCCTTGGGAGGCTGACTCTGGCTGGAACTCCCTCTGGGGAGACTCTGTTCCCCAAACATCCTTGCTTAAGACAAATCTTGTGGTGAGTGATAAAAGACTGACTGACTGATCTCTCTCTCAAGACTCAGGTCTAGGCCATGTTGGCTTAAGCCCCTTTATACTCTCTCTTTCTCTCTTTTCTTTAATTCCTCATTGTATTATTAATTAAATTCTCTATAAAACCCAGTTGACTTGGGCATATTCATAATTTGGGAATATATTCCCTGGTGACCACCTTATATTTGATTTAAAAACCAAGACACTGTAGTGAAACATGTTTTCAGCGATCAAATTTACTCACCCTCTCTTATATCTATCATAATTTATATCTCCCACTCTTTTATCTACAACAGTTTAAGGCTCCAACCATTTTAACTATTACAGAACATGGTTGCTTCTATGTTGACTCCTCCATTAGATTTTAAGTTCCTCGAGGCAGAGACCATGTTTTTTGTCTTTCCTTCTCTCTCTAGTTCTATACTAGACTCTATATATTATGGACTCTATAATAAAGATCACAGAAGACAATAAGTGTAAAATACTACATGAACATTTAAAAGTTGAATAAATGTTATTTTCAATTAGCATGAAATAAGGGAAGGGGGGAAAGTGGTAATAGGCTCAGTTCTTTCAAATGACAGCTGTACTATCTTGGTTAAATCACTGAAGCTCTTTTTAAGGCACATTTATCAAGGGGTCAATTTCCTTGGGAGTGAAATTAAAAAGACCTGGGTTCAAATATAGCCTGAGACATTTCTTAGCTCTGTAATCTCAGGAAAATCATTAAACTTCTGTATGCCTCACAAAACGTTTCACCAGAGAAGAAAATAGAAAATCATTGCTTTATACTTGCCAAGAGAACCCCATGATCTGCTATGGTCCATAGAGTCACAAAGAATCAGACATGACTGAACAACAATAAAATCCTTATCTACAAAATGAGGGAACTGGTTAAAGTAGATATTTATGGACTTTCTAACTTGATAAGGCTATATTTTTAATGTTTACCTAAATAGTTTCTTTTGTGTAGTATATATAATTTCAGATGATCTAATGATTCTAATAAACACAAAGTTGGGAATCTGCCTAGGACCAGAGTGTAGAGTGATGGAAAAGTCATCTATGGAATCAGAGAACTTAGATTCAAAAAAAGTAACTCTGATTCTTACTGGCTCTATGACCTTGTTTAAGACAATTAAACCCTCTTAATCTCATTTTCTTAATTTTTAAAATGGCAAAGTGGGACTAATGGGTACATAAGGTCTAGTTTTAGGATCCTCAGATGTTTTTCATGAAGAAAAAGAAAACATTGCCAACCCCAGCCTTTGCTATACATCTTGCATTTATAAACTATGAGTCATAAAAAGGGATTAAATAAGGTTAAGTTTTGTGATAATTTTGTGCAGTTCTCTATTACCAGTTGTATACTTCTTCATTCTCTTTTTATGCCTTTTATTTCATTCTAGTGAAAAGTAGTAGCAATGTTTCATCATATCCCCTTCATATCCCACCAACCTGTTGTATTCCTCCACATTCAGAAAATCAGTAGCCTTGATCTATGACTTCAACGTATTCATTGACAAAGCAAAGTTCTGTTTTGAAGAATTAGAGTCAACTATGGAACCAAGTGCTACACTGTAAGGATCCTTTCTAATTAGTTTGAGTAAGTTGCGTGAGTTTCCAGTGCTTGGCAAACCCACACCTCTCAAACTACTAAATAATCAATTTATTGGGTTTTGGAATTCTTTCTAAGCATATTACAAAAGGTAATTCTATAAGAGACACACAAACTTAATTTTTGTTGACTTCTACTACATTAAAGGTTGAAAAAGGTAATTCTGGAATTGTAGGAGAGGAAGGGTATAGTACAGATTCTAATGGTAGGGGTGCAGGACAGCAAAAGATATAATAACTGAAACTGAGCTTGGATTTTGAATGCATTAAAGTAATGGATTTTTAGGACAGTGGGATGTAATTGTGTTTAGCTTGCTTACTCTTGATGGTAGAATTCTTCTGACCTTATAAAGGCATTTTTCCTTTAGAAATTCCCATGTTCTCTTGGATTATTCCTAGCAATTATCAATAAAATGAAAAACAACAACCCCGAGCTTCAATTTTTATAGTGTTAGCATAAGTGGGATTGATTTAGATTTTTAAAAGTCTTTAAAACTAATGAGTGGATACAGGAAACTGGCTCATAAACGAGTCTAAAAGAAACGCTCTCAACTATCTTCTCTGCATGTACCTAACTCCAAAGAATTTACTAGTTCCCACCAAACCCCATGTGCTTAAAGTGACAAAACCTGAGTTATATTTGTTAAATGACAATTAAAGTGCATTATAAGTACCACTAAGAGGAAACAATTTATAATAATAAGCAGACGTATTTGCAAGAATATAATGAATCTGACTTCAGAAGATGATACTTAGTTTTATTTTAAGAAATTATACAAGTAGTAATAAAAAACATTATTGAGGGATTTGTTAAAAGCATACTTGGGTCTTGCTTTTAGTGAATTCATTTTGAACCCTCTGAAGCAGACACTGTGATTTTTTTACATTCTAATGAGTGAACTAAAAACATATATTTCAAAGAAAACAGCACTCATAAATTACATTTATGACACATGAGGTTGCTGACTGCTGTGCAGGGAGCACAGAGTAATGCTGCTAATATGCACTCTAGCTTGATGTTCTCAGTTCCCAACATGCTCTAATTCCACACTACAAATCTTTAAATGGCAGTTATATTTTAATTAATGTGATTATGCACTGCCATTAGTGATCCCTCCCCCAGTACATTTCTCCTGCCAGGCCCATGAATGCCAGTAAACCATTAACATAAAAGGGCTGTTTGCTTATTAAATTCATCGACACAAATAGGCAAGGGTGGCCATTGTTGACTTGCCATGGAAAGAACTGAGGGGGAGAAAGAGCCGCACAGTTGCTGGCAGTTGCAATTATCTGGTGTAATTAAGTCTAATTTATAAGCCCCCCCTCTACAAATGAGAAAGTAACAATTTTTGTTAATTAACAAGAGCATTTGTAAAGCTCGTTAACTCCATCATTCACAGTCAGCCTGGAAAGATGGGAGCATATGGCTATTAGGATGGGACATGTTGCATATGCGTATTTGCGCATTAATCTATTTGGAAGGGCTAATGATTGAAATGGGAGATAGAAATGGATGTTATATTATGGAGAGAAGAAGATCTACTGTTTTCATTTATCTTTATAGCAATGTAAGTGCTTTGTCATTACCATCCACATACGGTTTCATTATTCTGATACAGCACTCTGTTACATTGCCTCATACCATCATCCCCCTAAGCCTGCAGGGTACAAGAGCACTTATCTTTCCTGATGACTGTTGAATCATTTAAAACAAGTTATTAGTGAAACAATTAAAATGATATTGGTTCACAATTGTATTTATAGCTGGCAGGCATAATGAACCATTCTGAATAGCAGTCGGGGGTTCTCAGAATGGATGGAAAATGCTGTTAATCAGAGACAAGAGAAACCTCTAAAGAAAAACTAAATTGCAAGAACACATTAATTGTATTGGAACATTTCATTTAATTGAGAACAAAGGAAAGGTAAAAATCATATTATCAATGTTTTATGAACATGAAGAAATAGGAAAATTACTATGTCATTTGTCACATATCTTTTGTTGGAAAGGAAAATTAAAAAGGCAGTATTTAACTTTAACAAGAGCAGGCCAAATGTATCATGTTGTCACACATTTTGTTTTTCATGGGGAGGATTAGAGAGAAAGAGAAACAGAAAGATAGGAGAGAGATAGAAAAGAAATAATGAAAGAGAGATAGGGAGAGAGAGAGAGAGAGAGAGAGAGAGAGAGAGAGAGAGAGAGAGAGAGAGAGAGAGAGAGAGAGAGAGAGAATCCCACATGCATGAGGGGAGATACTTATCAGGGTTATAGATTACTGAATAGCCAGGAAAGGGAATTAAGCTGATTCTTGTTTCAGCTATATTCATAAGTCTTAGATAATCAGTGTCACCAAATCATCTGTGAATAGTATATCAATAATATGTTGTTTAATCACCTTTGTTAGTAGAACATTGAAATTGAAATTTATGAACAAGTTTGGTAGCACACAGGTATATAGCTGGTAAGCTTCTACCCTCACATCTGAAAATATATCATAAATGTTCCTTGATTGATCCTAGGAATGGATACTTTCAGGGATAAATGTATTAATCCCTGTGTGTATGTGTATGTGTGTATACACTGCCCATATATGTGCACATATGTGTTGTGGGTTAGTTGAAAGACAGGGCAGAGAAGAGTACATTTCTTTCTCTTATAAACTAATTCTCTTTGGAATTCATATCTCTTGATGTGAAAGGCTAGTACATTAAACCAATGAACCAATTTTAGGTTCAACTCAATTTATTTTTATGTAGCATTCAGAATATAGGACTTCAAATGTTTTACAGCAATAAACAAAGTATTGGAGAAAAATATTTTACTGAGTTGGCTTTGTGGAAAGCAAGACAAAACTGTATTAAAGAAATAAATGACTGTGGAGACAGTTGAAATAAGCACTGATATTCCAGAAAATCTTTCTACTTTGAAACTTGGGTGGATCTGTGATTTCATTGGTCTAAATTCTCCCTACATTGATGCATGACCTAGACTTCTACCTTTCATATTCCTTGACAAGTTTATCCATGTTGTTTCATCAATATACTAGTGATAACATATTTAATATTAACTTGGCCTAACTCTGGATCTTTTAATATTTTAAGAGCATTAAACATACTTTGGAGGTCCCACTATTACTTCTCATCTAAAATCATCATACAAATCATACTGTAAAATTGGCTTTGTAGCATTTCAACTTCAAGAAGAAAAATTGGAATAGAAAAAAAATTAATAGTAATTAAATAAGCACATCTATATACACATATGAGTTCCATTCCCACACTGCATATTTTTACTGAATTTTCCATCATCTCAGATTCAAGATGTCTAAAATAGAATTCATTTTATTTTGCCTAAAACTTTTGCTTTATCCAAACTTCCTAGTTTCTGAGTAAGGTACCACCTTATTACCAGTCTTACAGATTTACAGTTTCTGGATCATCATAGATTTCTCAATGTCTTTCTAACCTCCATGTCCAATTAGTTGTGAAGTCTTCCCAGTTCCACCTTCACAACAGCTGTTATATCTATTCTCCACTCATATGGCCGCCATATTCATTAATTTGTAATCATCTCTTGTCTCTACTACTTTAAAGTCCTCACTTATTTGGCTTCAGTCTGTGCTCCCAATGTTATTACACATTCTTCAGAATTGACATTTTAGCCAAAGTGGACAATTTACTGATCTTCATAACTAACTATCCACCATCTCATTACCATTGCTGAGTCATATGAGATTCTATGTCTGAAATATACTTCCTCCTTATATTTGCTTCCTAGAACCTCAAGCTGCCTTTAAAATTCTTCTCAGGAGCCACATTCTATGCAATGTTTTGCTGATTAGCTTATTCCCAACTGCTAATGCTTATTTCAAAGAAATATGTCTTAGATCTAATTTGTACACATTTAAGACTGTTGGAATATTGTCTTTATGTCCTTAGCACCCAGGAGAATGTTTTACATATAATAGGTATTTGATAAATGATTACAGATTAATTGGTTGATTAAGTGCTTTAAAGTTTACAAGGTAACTTTAAAAAAATATTCTTTAAGCCTCATAATGAACCACATGGTGCTCAAGGTATTTTACATAATTTATCTCAGTGGAAACTCAGAAGAATTTTAAAATGGTGGCACTATAACCATCATTTTCCCCACATTACTAATGAGGAAAACTGATTCAGAGAGAATGAATGACTTGCCTACAGTCACACTAAGCTAATCAGTGTCTAAGGAAGGATTTGAATTTAGACCTTCCATACTCCAAGGACTAATTTTTTTTTCCCAATGAAATCATCCAGAGGAACAGAAACAATAAAAATTAAGCCACAGAAAATATGAAGATAATTTAAAAAGAGCCAAAATCTGGAGAAAACAGTACAACTGGATTCAAAGGCAAGCAAGGGAATATGTCTTTGGAAGGTCTGGCAATGTTCATGGTAAATATTTGCTCTATGATAAATACAATTTAAAAAGAGCTCTTGATTCCCAAAGATATTTTCAGTTTACATGAAGTAAAAATGCAATTTTGTTGCTTAACCTTAGAATTTTAGATTGCATTCATTTATCAAAGTAGCAACCATTAAAAAAATTCTGAGAAAGAACTGCGAAATAAAATGTTTCCTTAGTAGGAAGATATAATAGGATTACCAAATTTCTTTACAACAATGCTTTTATAAAAATCAATACAAAACATTAAAGATCACAAGGATGAATGAAGAACACTGCAACACTCTACTAGAGCCTTATAGTAGCAAAGGTAATAGCAACTTGTTACTAAAGAAACTTTTGGTCATCAAATTCCAAATCTCTCTTACTATATTATTATCTAGCTGACATTTCTCTATCCTGTTCAAAAGGATAGCATGATAGTTATTATGTCTCTGATTTTATGCAAGTCATTGCTCATTTTGGGCCTCAATGTATTCATTTGTAGGAAAAAATGGCCTTTAAGGTTTCTTTGAACTCTAAATCTAAAATTTTATGATTCTATGATTGCTCATATCTTTCACACTCACATTAAAACTCACTGGGACCTGAAAGTCATCTAATACAAATCTGACATTATTTGATTTAATCCAACCCATTTTTTACTCTGTCTTCAATCTTTCTGAAGCTGGCAATATTATTCATAAGTGAAGATCTCATAGTTAAAACTTTAGTATTCCCCTTTGTTTTTCTCTACTTTCCTTTCATATTGAATCATTAAGAAGTCCACTTAGCTCTACCTCTGAAATATTTCTTCATTATTTTCTCTACTCTCTCTTCCTCCCAACAATATTCCATTGGAGGCTCTCATTACCTTTTGTCTATTTCATATTAAAAGCCTATGAATAGGTCTTCTTACTTCTACTTTTTCCCTACTCTTGTTTTGATGTACATTATACATAGCTTCAAAAGTGGCCTTCTGAGATTCCTATTCATTGCTGCTCTTTTAATGAATTAAACTCTGTATCTAATGAAAAAACAAAACAACTAATTTTTACA
The DNA here is from genome assembly GCF_027887165.1 of Monodelphis domestica. Lineage (NCBI taxonomy): Eukaryota > Metazoa > Chordata > Mammalia > Didelphimorphia > Didelphidae > Monodelphis > Monodelphis domestica. Next base: position 331,243,303 of record NC_077229.1, on the reverse strand, counting down.
CATTTCCAGATTAATCTTCCCTATTCAGAGGAAGATTATCACCAGGAATCCTTTTACCCGGTTTGAAAATTTCTCATAGCCTGAAATCATGATATCTTTTCATTATTAGATCATACTATTTTTCATAGCATTTCATATTCCTACCATATAAGACTACCTGGCATCCCAGACTCTGCAATCATTTGTTTGTCCATGCAATTTCTTGAACAGAAAAAAAAAAATCTCCCCTCTTCAGTCTGTTGAATTCCTACTTGTCCTTTAACTTCCAAGGCCAAAGTTATGGTGAGCCTTACCAACCTGAAAAGGCTTCAAGTAGAAGTACAAAGATGAACTCTCTTTTCTGAGGACCCATTCTGTCTAGTATGAAGAGTCATTGCCAATTCAACAACAGAATTTTTCAGTTAAATTTGTTTTACATTTTTAAATTTAATTTTTCTCTATTAGTTGCAATTATTTTTAACATTTAAAAATGTTATTACAAATTCTTTCCCTCCCTTCATCCCAACCCTCCTCTTTGAGAAAACCAGGAATTTGATATAGATTATAATATGTTGTCATGCAAAACATATTTCTATATTAGCCCTGTTGCAAAAGAAATCATGGACCACAAGAAAAACTTCAGGAAGAAAAATAAAGTTAATTTTAAAAAAAGTATTGTTCAATCTTCGTTCAGACTCCATCAGTTATTTTATAGGAAGTGGATAGCATCTTTTCATCATAAATCCTACAGTACTATCTTGAATCTTTGTATTGAGGAGAATGGATAAATAATTCACAGTTGATCATCATTTAAATATTGCTATTACTGTGTACAATATCCTCATTCTGCTCATTTCATTTTCATCAATTCATGTCAATCTTCAAATTTTTTTTGAAAGCATCTTGTTTTTCTTTCTTATTGCACAATAATATTCCATCAAAATCATATGCTACTACTTGTTCAACCATTCCCTAATTGATTGGCATCCCATCAATTTCCAATTCTTTGCCATCTCCAAAATAGCTGCTATAAACATTTTTGTACATTTAAATCCTTTTCCTTTTTCTTCTATCTCTTTATAATTGGGAATGGTATTATCGGGTCAAAGGATATTTATAATTTCATAGCCCTTTGGGCAGAGTCCCAAATTGTTCACCAGAATGTTAGAATCAGCTCACAACTCCTCCAACAGTGTTTTAGGGTCCATATTTTTCCACATCCACTCCAACATCTGTCAGTTTCCTTTTCTGTCACCTTAGCCAATCTGCTAGGTATGAGGTGGCACATAACAGTTGTTTTAATTTGCATATATATAATCAATAATTGATTAAGAATTTTTTATGTAACTATAGACAACATTTTTTAATTGCCTGTTCATATTCTTTGACCATTTATCAATTTGGAAAAGACTCAGAAACTTGTATTTGAGAAATGAGGACTTTATTAAAGAAAATTGCTGTAAAAATGTTTCCTCAGTTTTCTATTTTCCTTATAATCTTGAATCCATTGGTTTTGTTAGGGCAAAAACTTAAATTTAATGTAATAAAATTATTCATTTCACAACTTGTAATGTTCACTATCTCTTGTTTGCTCATAGAGTCTTCCCTTTTTCTTAGAATTGTCAGGTGAAATTTTCCATGCTTTCAAAATTTGCTCATGATATTACTCTTTATGTCTAAATCATGAATTCATTTTGACCATATCCTGGAATACAGTGTAACACGTTGGGCAATATGTAGTTTTTGCCAAAGTGCTTTCTAGTGTTCTCAGAACTTTAAAAAAAATAAGTTCTTGTCTCAAAAGGTGAGTTTTTTGGTTTTGTCAAAAATTGGATTACCATGGTCATTTACTAATGGGTGTTGTTTACCTAATCTATGCTAATATTCTACCACTCTAATTTTTAGCCAGTACCAGACTGTTTTGATGATTACTGATTATAATGCAATTTGAGATCTGGTACTTCTAGGCTACTTTCCTTCACACTTATTTTTTCTACCATGACTTCCCTGATATTTTTTACCTATTCTTCCAGATGAATTTTACTTTTTTTTCTTCTTGCCCAATGATATTTTTGGTAATTTAGTTATTATGCTACTGAAAAAGAAAATTAATTTAGGTAACATTTTCATTTTTACCATATTGGATATTGACTCATAAGCAATTAATATTCCTCCTATTACTTAGATCTGATTTTAATTGTGTGGTCTTTTATGACTGTATTCAGATAATTCCAAGATTCATCTTGGCAGATAAATACCCAAATATTTTAAATTGTCTTCAGGTATTTTAAATGGAGTTTCTCTTTATATCTCTTACATCTGGGCTTTATTGTTAATAGATAGAAATGCTGATGATTTATGTGGGTTTATTTTATATCCTATAACTTTGCTAAATTGTTAATTACTTCCACTATTTTTTGTTGTTGTTGATTCGCATTCAGTTTTTTTTTTTCCAGAGATCTATCATGTCTAACTTTTCTTGAATTCTATTCAACTACTTGACTACTTTCTTATTTATTTCATGGTGAGCTCTAATCTAGTCTCTGAGAGGGGAAATTTGAGGAGCCACTAGTATAATTTTACTATTTGCTCCTGTAACTTATTTAATCTTTTCTTTGACATTTTGGATGCTATTATGCCATTTAATGAAAATATGTCTCCTCTTGTTTTTAGTTCCTTTTCTATGGTAGTTTTTAGTAAATGTGGCTTCCCCTCTTATCTATTTTAATTAGATTTATTTTTACTTTTGCTTATCTGAGACCATGATTGCTATCCCTGTTTTTTTTTTTATAATAGATTCTGCCTCAGTCTCTTAATTTTACTCTATTGTCTCCTCATTGTAAGTCTCTTTCTTGTAAACAACATATTGTATTCTGGATTTTAATCTATTTTGCACTCCTCTTCTGTTTTATGAGTGAGTTAATCCTGTTACCATTTACAATTATGATTAAATAATTATATTTCTCTCCTTACTCTTTGTCCCATTTATTTTCCTCTCTTTTTACCTTTTCTCTCCTCAAAAGTGTTTTGCTTCTGAGTACTATCTCACTTAATGACTTCTCTTATTCCCCTTCCTCTATTCCTTCTGTATAGGCTAAGACAAATGTCTATACCTCACTTCTTCCCTTTTACTAATGGATGTTAACATAATAATAATAGTAGTCTCTCAGAAGCTGAGAATGATGATTGTCTTTGTGCATTGTCATCTATTGATGTACCCTCATGTGGCTTTGAAGTCCAAAGGCTGAGGCGCACAGTTTGTGGCACATGGGGCCTGGGACGCCAGTTGTTATGGGAGGTGCGGTTGTGGCCTGGTGTCGGCGTTCACATGCAGCGGCAAGACGTCGACGTCGCTCATCTTCAAAGGTGGTGGCGGCATGGTGAATGTGGGTTCGCCAGCTGATTCTGACAGAGGCAGCGAGTTCTAGTTGCTTTGGTGTCATGCCAGCCCACTTCAAGTTTGACTTTAGCTGATCCTTGAATCTTTTCTTTGGTTGGCCTTGTTTCCTGAGTCCAGCTGACAGTTCGCCATAGAATACCTGTCTTGGTATTCGCTGTGGGTCCATGCAGATGACGTGTCCAGACCATTGTAGCTGGGTCTTGAGGACCATGACTTCGATGCTGGTGGAGTTGGCTCTGTCGAGGACTTCCTGGTTGGTGATTTGGTCCTGCCATCGGATCCTCATGATTGACCGGAGAGAGCGTTGGTGGAATTGCTCCAGCTGTTTTATGTGCTTCCGGTACAGTGTCCATGTCTCACAACCGTGCAGGAGCGAGCTGAGGACCACTGCGTTGTACACTTTGAGCTTCGTTGCAGTGCTTACACCTCTGTGTTGGAGGACTTTGCAGTGCAGCCACCCGAGTGCCTGGCTGGCCTTTTGGATTCTGGCATTGATCTCGTGGTCTAGGGACCCGTTGTTGGCTATGGTGTTGCCCAAGTACTTGAAAGTCTTGACATTAGAAAACTGCGTGCCGTCGATTGTAATGCATAGCTGGTTCGTTGGCCTCCCTGGTGCAGGTTGGAACAGCACCTCTGTTTTGCTGAGGCTGATAGTCAGGCCAAACAGTTTTGTTGAGGTGGAGAACCTGTCCACAATGGTTTGGAGCTGATTTTCCTGGTGAGCCATGAGAGCACAGTCATCTGCAAAGAGAGATTCCAGGATGAGTCTCTCTGTTGTCTTTGTTTTTGTAGTCAGGCGGCGAAGGTCAAATAGTGAGCCATCCAGTTGGTATTTTATGTAGACGCCCAGGTCTAGATCCATCACAGCATGTCATAATACTTGGGTGAAGGATAGGTTGAATAGTACCAGAGCGAGGACACAGCCTTGTTTCACACCATTGGAGATGTTAAAGCAGTCAGAAGTCTCCCCACCAGATAGGACTTCCCCTGTCATGTCGACATGAAAGAGCTGCATCAGTTTGACGAATTTTTCTGGGCAACCGAGCTTGCTGAGGATCACCCACAATGTGTCCCTGTTCACTGTGTCAAATGCCTTCATCAGGTCTACAAAGACAATTAAGAGACTCAGGTTATGCTCAAGGCATTTTTCCTGCATTTGCCTCACAGTGAAGCCCATGTCAGTGGTGCTGGTTGGAAACCACATTGTGATTCAGGCAGGTTCTGCTCTGGAACAGATGACAGGAGTCTGTTGATTATAACACGGGTGAGGATCTTTCCAGCAGTGGAGAGTAGTGAGATGCCTCTGTAGTTGTCACAGGCTGCTCCTGAGCCTTTGTTCTTGTATAGGGCTACGATGGAGGCATCTCTGAGTTCTAAGGGCATGTCTTCCTCTTTCCATATGCTGGTCAGCACTATGTGGAATGCCTGAAGTGCCTTTCCCTTTAAGGCCTTGTACACCTCAGTTGGGATCCCATCTTTACTGAGTGCCTTGCCTGCATTCATTTGTTTAATGGCTTTTTGGACTTCTTCTATTGACAGAGGGATGTCAATTTGCTCAATGATGCGGTTTTGGGGGATCTGGTCAAGGGCCCTTTGGTCGACTGAGGAGAGTAGGTTGAAGAGCTGGCTGAAGTGTTCTTTCCACCTGTTGCTGATGTCTTTTTTATCTTTTATGAGAGTGTCACCATCAGAGGATAGCAAGGGGGCGGTGGTGGATTTTAAAGATCCATAGACAGTCTTGAGGGCACTGAAAAATTGTTTATAGTTTTTCATGTCAGCAAAGCACTGGATTTCTTCTGCCTTCTTTCCCCACCATCAGTCTTGCATTGTCCTGATCTTACACTGTGCTGTGGCTTGGAGAGACTTGAATCTGTGCTATTTAGGATCAGAGTTTGGGTTATTTTGCCATTCCATAAAGGCTTTGTTCTTTTTGTTCAACAGGTCTTCAATAGCAGTGTTGTTCTCGTCGAACCAGTCCTGGTGGTTGCGTTGTTTGGGGCCTAGGACTGCCTTTGATGTTTCCTTCACTGTGTCTCTGACACCGTGTCTCTGAACTGGTTCCATTTCTTGGCTGGGCATCCAGTGAGTGGTCCCTTGGCAGACCATTTGTCGTCCAGACAGGACTGGAATATTTGCAGATGGAATGGATCTCTGAGAAGACTCACATTGCAAGATGCATGTTTTGGATGGTGGAGTGCAATGCAAATTTGAAGAGTTGCTATTTGGGATGTTAATATACAGAATCTCAAATACCCTAAAAGCTCAGTTCTACAACCCATCACGTCCCATGAGCTACTTCTCTACACCACATGAGCCATACACTAAGATAGTTATATACTTGATCTTTATCTTGTCATTATGCACAAATGTACTGTAGTTATATTCAAGAATTCTGAAATCAGGAGGTTCTGAGTTCAAATCTTACCTCAGCCACTTCCTACCTGTGTGATCCTGGGAAAGTCACTTAACCCCCATTGCCTTGCCCTTACCACTCTTCTGACTTGGAACCAATACATAATATTGATTCCAAGAGGAAAGGTAAGGGTTAAAAAACAAAAAGAATTCTGAAATCCTATGTTACCATAATCTTGTTTTTCTTTTCACATCTCCTTCTGCCTTCCCTTCAAAGACCTAGTCTTTATCCACACTATGACATTCAATCCTTTGACCCTTAAATTCTCTCCCTAGCCAGATTCTCTGTACTAACCCCATTTCCTCTACTTGATCTCAATCAATCAGTGAATCAATTCAACTCTACACAGTCCTTCTCTTTTGAATCCCCTTCCCCCATTGCCGTTGCCTTTTTCTTCCACAGAGACTCAGCTTTGGATCTCTCTCATCTTTTACCATCTTCCCTCTAGCACATTTACCACTGAAGAAAGTTGGAAAAAATTATGCACATATACTTCCTGGTTCCATTATGAATTTATGATACATATTCTTAATGGAGTCTTACTTACTTCTAGGCAATCCTTCTACACCTCTCTTATTCATTCACTCACTATCTATCCCACTTTTCACATTGCCTTTTCCCAACCTTTATATTCTTCTCCAAACAACCCATGGCTTCTCTTATCCCCATTTCATCTGATATTCTTGCCTCATTTTCTTTAATGATACAATTCACTGAGAGAGTTCCCTCCTCTCACCTATTACTCATCTCATATAATCCAGATGCCTTTTGTTACTATTTTCTCCTTTACCCAATCTCACCTGATGATTTGACCTTACATTTTACCTAAGATAGCTCCTCAAATTGTTATGTGACTTCAACCTGTCTCCATCAATAGACTTTCCCCTTCTTACCCTCATCTTTTCATTTATTTTCATATCATCTTAAACCACTTAGTATCTCAACTCTACCTATGAATAATTCTTCTAACTACTATAATAGTGAGTATAATTTTCGAGAGTTACAAATAACATTTTTCAATATAGGAATTTAAACTATTTGACCTTATTGAAGCCCTTAAAGAAGGAAAATAATTTCCCCCTCTCTTATTTACCCTTTCATGTTTCTTTTGATTTTTGTATTTGGATATCAAATTTTCCATTTAGTTCTGGTGTTTTCTTTACAAATACTTTAAAATCCTCTATTTTGTTGAATGTCCATATTTTCCCAGGAAGTATATAGTCAATTTTGATTGGTAGTTGATCCTTGGTTTGTAGACCCAATTCTCTTGCCTTTCTGAATATCACATTCCAAGCCTTGAAGTCCTTTAGTGTGGAAGCTGCCAGATCCTGTGTAATCCTGATTGGATTCTCAAATTGTCTCTTTTAGATTTGTTTTCCTGGTCAATCATATTCTCAGTGAGATATTTTATGTTTCCTTCTATTTTGTCATTCTTTTTACTTTGCTTTATTAATCCGTGCTGTCTTGTGACATCATTAGCTTCTGCTTGCTCAATTTTGGTCTTTAAGGACTGGTTTTTAGCTATGGTGTTTTGATGTTCCTTTTTGGTTTGGTCTATCCTGCTTTTCATGGCTTCTAGCTGTTTAATTCTAGCTTCCTATATGCTTATCATTTAATTTTATTTCTGGATTTCTTTTTCTAAGTGGGAGTTTCTGTCTTTTAAACTGTTATTTTCTTTTTGAACTATTTCCCACTTTTCTTGCCAAGTTTGTACTATTTTTCTAATTTGGTTCATCATCTCAAATCTGAGTTCTTCAAGAACTTGTGACCAATTTCAATATATATTTTTGGAAGATTGGGATGTGTTTACTTGTTTGTTGTCTTCTGCTGCCCCTCTGTATTCTGTTTTTTTTTTTTCTCCATAAAAAATTATCCAGGGCCAATGCCTTTTTCTTGTTCTTTTTGGTGGCTATAGATTGTATTTCTTGGGAATTGGTCATTGTTTTGTAGGTTTTTCCTTCCCTTCCCAGCCAGATGTCTGAATGAGGAGAGCAGGCTCTCTGTGTATGGAACTCTGGAGTGGTTTTTGACCTGAAGCTATTTTTGAGTTCCATGGTGTTTGTTGTGTGCCCCATTCTCTGCCCTGTTTCTGCACCCAAGGTCCACATTCCTCAGCCTCCTGATATCCCTTGTTTCACTGCTCTCCAGGTTAAATCTGTGGTGTTTTCACCTAGCTCCAAAGAACCAAGAGATTGCCCCTCACTTGCTCTGACTCTGGAGTTCTGGGTCTAACTCTGGCATAGTAGATAGAGTAGGGGAAGGGGGTGATCATCTTGTGTTTTGGTGGAAATTAGTTTAACCCCTTATAGTGTGGAAATGTCCAAATTCCACCTACCTTTGAGGCTTCGTCCTACAGTGGAGCTCCTTCATTCATCTGTTTTGGGGGTCTGTACTTTTGAGGCACTGTTGTGGAAAGGAAACTAGACTAACATCTTCCTCCCTTGCCTTACCAAGCAGTGTTCCCTCTCTCCCCTTAACTCCTCCTTACCGCATACAAACCTCCCATTTATCCCCCTGTTTTCCAATCCTATTTCTTTTCCCAATAAATATTACACTGTATATCTTTTGGTGGAGAGGAGAGGAAGTGCCTTGCATCTACTCTGGGGCCATCTTAACCGGGAAGTCTTTTCTTTTATTTTCAAACTCTTCCTGTCTACTGACTCACTCCTTGCTGTCTACACACAAGTTCATATCTCTCCCAGCTCTCCAAAATTCCCCACTGCAGTCCTTACTATCCTATATCTCTTCTGCTTTTTGTAGCTATATTCTTTGAAAGGGCTGTGTGGTATGCATGCCTCTGTTTTTATCTTCTTACTCTCTTACTTACCCCTTACAGTCTAATCTTCAAACTTATGTGTCCAAAAAAAAAAACAACAAAAAACAAAAAAAAACATTTCCTTTAAATTCATCAGTAATTTCTAGTTGCCAAATCCAAGGACTTTCTCATTTCTCATTCTCTGTGGCCTCTTTAGTCTTTGATTACAGAGTGTGGATCAGCTCTTCTACATTGGCAGTCACTTCTCTGTAGGAATTCAGGACACTACTCTTTCTTGGTCTTGCTCCTATCCATCTGACTACTCCTTTTCTGCCTCCTTTGCAGGATTATCTTCTAGGTAAAGCCATTTAATTATAGGTGTCCCTCAGAATTTTTGCTTTATCCTTCTCCACACAATCTTGCTTTCTCCTTCTATATAAAATTGCTTCATAATCTCTTTAGATCCCCTGCATTTAATTACCATCTTTATGATGGTGATGATTCTCTTCCATACCTTCTGCTCTATCTATTGACCTTTTTGGCTTTCTTTCAGTCCAAGTTAAAATATCAACGTTTACTGAAAACCTTCATGGATTAGAGTTATCTTTTTGTTTGTTATTCTCTATTTATCCTGTATGTAGTTTGCTCTGTATATATTTGTTTGCATAATGTCTCCCCCATTAGACTGTTATCTTCCTGAGAGCAGGGGTTATCTTTCCTTCTTTTTGTATTTCAAGTGATTAGCACATAACCTGACAGTAGGTGCTTAATAAATTTTTATTAATTTATGTATACCACAACATAAATGACAAAATATTTGAAGTGACATGTATATATTGCCTTTGAACACTTAATAAATTCAACTCTTACAACTACTTTATGTATATCTCTTGGGAGAACCAATGAACTGGTCTTCATTTAGCTATAACTTTGTTGTTATTTTCTTGTTTCATTTTTGAAAAATAATAATCCAGATATTTACTGTTAAGTTGCCCTAGAAGTAAACATAGGTACCAATATTTGGATATGCATTTTATATTTAGAATACCAGTAGTTAAGTAAGCATTTAGAGGTAGTGATAAACTACAATTTTAGAATTCTAGACCAATCTCTTCTGTTCTACTTTGACAATATCATTTTAGAAACAGCAGGATACAAGAAGTGATTGAATATTTTTTTTTATTTTTTTCAAAGTTTGCCATAGCCATAGAATTCATTGGTAAGTGTCCAAACTCTGGTGAATGCTCCTATCCATACTTTTTATTTTTTAATTTTGAACATTATTTTATTTGGTCATTTCCAAACATTATTCACTGGAAACAAAGATCATTTTCTTTTCCTCCCCTCCCCCCCTCCAACCACCATTCCCTCTCCCATAGTTCCACTGGTTATCACATGTGTTCTTGACTCAAACCCATTTCCCTGTTGTTGGTATTTGCATTAGAGTGTTCATTTAGAGTCTCTCCTCAGTCATATCCCCTCAACCCCTGTAGTCAAGCAGTTGCTTTTCATCGGTGTTTTTACTCCCATAGTTTATCCTCTGCTTGTGGATAGTGTTTTTTAGATCACTGCAGATTGTTCAGGGACATTGCATTGACACTAATGGAGAAGTCCATCACCTTCTATTGTACCACTGTGAATCAGTCTCTGTGTACAATGTTTTCCTGGTTCTGCTCCTTTTGCTCTGCATCACTTCCTGGAGGTTGTTCCAGTCTCCATGGAATTCCTCCACTTTATTATTCCTTTTAGCACAATAGTATTCCATCACCAACATATACCACAGTTTGTTTAGCCATTCCCCAATTGATGGGCATCCCCTCGTTTTCCAATTTTTGGCCACCACAAAGAGTGCAGCTATGAATATTCTTGTACAAGTGTTTTTCCTTATTATCTCTTTGGGGTACAAACCCAGCAGTGCTATAGCTGGATCAAAGGGCAGGCAGTCCTTTATCACACTTTGGGCATAGTTCCAAATTGCCCTCCAGAATGGCTGGATCAATTCACAACTCCACCAGCAATGAATTAGTGTCCCCACTTTGCCACATCCCCTCCAGCATTCATTACTTTCCATAGCTGTCATGTTAGCCAATATGCTAGGTGTGAGGTGATACCTCAGAGTTGTTTTGATTTGCATCTCTCTGATTATAAGAGATGTAGAGCACTTTTTCATGTGCTTATTAATAGTTTTGATTTCTTTCGCTGAGAACTGCCTGTTCATGTCCTTTGCCCATTTGTCAATTGGAGAATGGCTTGATTTTTTGTACAATTGATTTAGTTCTTTGTAAATTTGAGTAATTAAACCTTTGTCAGAGGTTTTTATGAAGATTGTTTCCCAATTTGTTGCTACCCTTCTGATTTTGGTTACATTGGGTTTGTTTGTACAAAACCTTTTTAATTTGATGTATTCCATATTATTTATTTTGCATTTTGTAACTCTTTCTAATTCTTGCTTGGTTTTGAAGTCTTTCCCTTCCCAAAGGTCTGACATGTATACTATTCTGTGTTCGCCTAATTTTCTTATAGTTTCTTTCTTTATGTTCAAGTCATTCACCCATTTTGAATTTATCTTGGTGTAGGGTGTGAGGTGTTGATCTAAACCTAATCTTTCCCACACTGTCCTCCAATTTTCCCAGCAGTTTTTATGAAATAGTGGATTTTTGTCCCAAAAGCTGGGATCTTTGGGTTTATCATATACTATCTTGCTGAGGTTACTTGCCCCCAGTCTATTCCACTGATCCTCCTTTCTTTCTCTTAGCCAGTACCAAATTGTTTTGATGACCGCTACTTTATAATATAGTCTAAGATCTGGGACTGCAAGTCCCCCTTCCTTTGTATTTTTTTTTCATTATTTCCCTGGATATCCTTGATCTTTTGTTCTTCCAAATGAACTTTGTTATAGTTTTTTCTAAAGCAGTAAAAAAAATTTTTGGAAGTTCCATGGGTATGGCACTAAATATATAGATGAGTTTGGGTAGGATGGTAATTTTTATTATATTGGCTCATCCTACCCATGAGCAGTTAATGTTCTTCCAATTGTTCAAGTCTACTTTTAGTTGAGTAGAAAGTGTTTTGTAGTTGTGTTCATATAGATCCTGTGTTTGTCTCAGGATTTAGATTCCTAAGTATTTTATTTTGTCTAAGGTAATTTTGAATGGGATTTCTCTTTCTAGTTTTTGCTGCTGAGCTGTCTTGGAATTATATAGAAATGCTGATGACTTATGTGGGTTTATTTTGTATCCTGCAACTTTGCTAAAGTTGTTGATTATTTCGATTAGCTTTTTGGTTGAATCTCTAGGATTCTTTAAGTACACCATCATGTCATCTGCAAAGAGCGATGATTTGGTCTCCTCCTTGCCTACTTTAATGCCTTCAATTTCTTTTTCTTCTCTAATTGCTACTGCTAGTGTTTCTAATACAATGTCAAATAGTAGAGGTGATAATGGGCATCCTTGTTTCACTCCTGATCTTAATGGGAATGGATTTAGTTTATCCCCATTGCTGATGATATTAGTTGATGGTTTTACATATATACTGTTTATTATTTTTAGGAATGACCCTTCTATTCCTATGCTTTCTAGTGTTTTTAGTAGGAATGGGTGTTGTATTTTATCAAAGGCTTTTTCTGCATCTATTGAGATAATCATGTGGTTCTTGTTGGTTTGCTTGTTGATGTGGTCAATTATGTGGGTAGTTTTCCTAATATTGAACCAGCCCTGCATCCCTGGTATAAATCCTACTTGATCATGGTGGATGACCCTTCTGATCACTTGCTGGAATCTTTTTGCTAGTATCCTATTTAAGATTTTTGCATCTATATTCATTAGGGGAGATTGATCTATAATTTTCTTTCTCTGTTTTTGGCCCGCCTGGTTTTGGAATTAGTACCATGTTTGTGTTATAGAAAGAGTTTGGTAGAACTCCCTCTTTGCTTATTATGTCAAATAGTTTGTATAGTATTGGAGTTAGCTGTTGTTTGAATGTTTCATAGAATTCACAGGTGAATCCATAAGGCCCTGGGGATTTTTTCTTAGGAAGTTCTTTGATGGCCTGTTGGATTTCTTTTTCTGATATGGGATTATTTAAGAAATCTATTTCTTTTTCTGTTAGTCTAGGCAATTTGTATTTTTGTAAATATTCATCCATATCACCTAGGTTGGTATATTTATTGCCACATAGTTGGGCAAAGTAGTTTTTAATGATTGCCTTAATTTCCTCTTCATTGGAGGTGAGAACCCCTTTTCATCCTTGATGCTGTTCATTTGCCTTTCTTCTTTCCTTTTTTAAATTAGATTAACCGGTACTTTGTCTATTTTGTCTGTTTTTTCAAAGGACCAGCTTCTATTCTTATTTATTAGGTCAATAGTTCTGTCACTTTTGATTTTATTAATTTCTCCCTTAATTTTTAGGATCTCTAGTATGTTTTTCTTCTGGGGGTTTTTAATTTGTTCGTTCTCAAGTTTTTTAATTTGCATTTCCAATTCCTTGATCTCTGTCCTCCCTAATTTGTTAATATATGCACTCAGGGATATGAATTTTCCTCTAAGTACTGCCTTGGCTGCATCCCATAAGGTTTGAAAGGATGTCTCACCTTTGTCATTTTCTTCAAGGAAATTATTAATTGTTTCTATGATTTCTTCTCTAACTATCCAATTTTGGAATATCATATTATTTAATTTACAATTAATTTTTGATTTGGCTCTCCATGTACCCTTACCAATCAATATTTTTATTGCCTTGTGATCTCAAAAGGCTGCATTTATTATTTCTGCTTTTCTGCATTTGAGTGCCATGTTTCTGTGACCTAGTATATGATCTCTTTTTGTGAATGTGCCATGTGGTGCTGAAAAGAAGGTGTATTCCTTTTTGTCCCTATTTATTTTTCTCCATATGTCTATTAACTCTAATTTTTCTAAAATTTGATTCACCTCTTTTTCCTCTTTCTCGTTTATTTTTTGGTTTGATTTATCTACATTTGATAGTGGTTGGTTTAAGTCTCCCACTAATATGGTTGGTTTTACTGTCTATATCCTCCTTTAATTCTCCTAGTTTCTGTATTAAAAATTTGGATGCTATACCATTTGGTGCATACATGTTGATTAGTGATATTTCCTCATTGTCTATACTCCCTTTTAACAGAATATATTTACCTTCCCTATTCCTTTTGATCAGGTCTATTTGTCCTTTGGCTTTGTCTGATATCATGATTGCAACTCCTGCCTTCTTTCTATCAGTTGAGGCCCAAAAGGTCTTACTCCAACCTCTAATTCTAACTTTGTGAGTGTCAACCCGCCTCATATGTGTTTCTTGAGGACAACAAATGGTAGGGTTTTAGGTTCTAATCCAATCTGCTGTTTTTCTATGTTTTATGGGTGAATTCATCCCATTCACGTTCAAAGTTATAATTGTCATTTGTGGATTCGCTGGCATTTTGATATCCTTCCCTAATTCTAACCTTTCTTCTTTGGCTCTAACTTTTTAATCCAGGGATTTGCTTTAGGTCAGTCCCCCTAGTCCCCTCCCTTGAGATGCTTCCCTTTCTAGCCCTTCCCTTTTTGTGCTCCCTTCCCCTCCCCCCTCCTCTTCCCTCCCTTTTTATGCTCCCTCCCCCCCTTAAATTTCCTTTCTTTCTTGCCCTAATGGATAAGATAGAATTCAGGATCCCACTGGATCTAGATTTTCTTCCCTCCCAGATTTAATTTCACTGAGAGTAAGGTTTAATTAATTCCACTTCACGCTCTCTTCCTCTCCTCATATGAGAGTTCTTCCCCTCCCCTTCCCATGTGTATCTTTATATGGGAAAGATGATTCTATTGATTCCCCCCCTATTTCTTGAAGTAAGTCTTAGTATTATCGACGGTTCCCCCCTCCCTTTTCCTTTCTTTGCCCCCACTTTCCCCAAATCTTCTTAATGCCCCAATCTTTCCCTATGCATGTTTCTTCTAACTACTCTTAGGATGCTACAATTTTTGAGAGTTACATAAAACATTTTCCCCACATATTAATATATATAATTTGATGTAAATGTAGTCCTTATAGAAGAGAGTTTGACTTAAAGAAAAAGATAAGATTTATCTCCTTTTCCCTTTCTTTCATATTTACCTTTTCATGTTTCTCTTGCTTTCTGTGCTTGGATGTCGAACTTTCCACAGAGCTCTGGTCTTTTCTTAGCAAATGCTAGGAAATCTTCTATTTTGTTGAATGCCCATACTTTCCCCTGGAAGTATATAGTCAGTTTTGCTGGGTAGTTGATTCTTGGTTGGAGACCCAGCTTTCTTGCCTTTCTAAATATCGTGTTCCATGCTTTGCGGTCTCTTAGTGTGTTAGCCGCTAAGTCCTGTGTGATCCTTATGGGAGCCCCCTTATATCTGAAGCTCCTCTTCTTGGCTTCTTGTAGGATTTTCTCCTTTTCTTGGAAGCTCTTGAATTTGGCAATTACATTCCTAGGGGTTGTCTTTTGGGGATTTAGTATAGAAGGTGTTCTATGAACCCTTTCTATTTCTATTTTGCCCCCTTGCTCCAGAACATGGGGGCAATTTTCTTTTATAATCTCCTGTAGAATAATATCGAGTTTATTGTTTATCTCTGTTTTTTCTGGAAGACCGATAATTTGGAAGTTTTCTCTTCTCCCTCTGTTTTCCAGATCTGTGACCTTCTCAGTGAGATATTTTATGTTTTCTTCTAATTCATTAATTTTTGGGGTTTGCTTTATTGATTCTTGCTCTTTTATGATCTCACTTTCTTCGAGTTGCTTGATTCTGGTCGTTAGGGACTGGTTTTGCTTTTCTGCTTTGTCTGCCCTTCTATTGGATGCTTCGAGCTCTTTTTCCAATTGAGCAGTCTTATCTGTCAGACTGCTGATCTCTTTCTCCCATTTTTCTTTCCAGGTTTCCATCTTTTGGGTAAGCACCAGTTTGAGATCTTCCAGAGCTTGTTGATAGTTTCCATTTTGGGAGGCATGTTCTGATTTTTTTTAGATTTCCTCCTCATTCTCTTCTTTTCCTTGGGGAGTTCCACCATAAAAGTTTTCAATAGTCACCTTTTTCCCTTTCTTCCTGGAGGCTTGATTTTGGGCCATGTGAGCCATCCCTTTGGTGGTTTTATTCCCCTTTCCTTTTTGGTCTGGGGTCTGGGTGATGTGGGCGGGTTTTCTGTGAATTTAGGTTGCCTCAGACTAGTTTTTCCCAGCCTCCGAGGTTTCTTAGCGCGCTGGGCCCCTGATCACAGCGACACTGCCCAGGTGTTCAGCTCCGCCCAGATAATCAGCGTGTGGTCCACCCCTGGTGTTTAGTTCCATGGAGATGTTCAGCACAGCCCCCCCAAGTACAGCTCCACTGATCCCTGTGCTCAGGGCTGGGTTCTCCAGTGAAACCGCCCTGAGACGTTTTTTTCCTGGCAGTCCCCAGATCCCTAGGACCCTGGAGTGCCCTCCCAGACAGAGATGTTCCCCACTCACTCGCTGTCCCAGTGAGCGCTCAGGTAGCTCACTCTGGTTTGGTGGGGGAGGTGGGGGGGGGAGAAGGGCGGCTCAGTTCACATTTCTGTGCAAGCTCCCCTCCTTCTTATTATAGTGTGGAAGTGTTCAAACCCCACGTACCTTCGCCTCTGTGGAGTACTGGGGAGTACTGGGGTGTCCTTCTGTTCCTCCAAAGGTGATTTTTATGCTCCTTTGATGTAGTCTGTTTCGTTCAGTGCCGGGGAGAGGAAGAGTGTGGCGTCTAGATTACAGCCATGATTACCCGGAAGCCTAAAGTCTATTTTTCCTCCTATCCATACTTTTAAAAATGACCAGAAACAGAAAAAGGGTTATCATCAAGACAATATTTAGATCCTTCCTAGCATACTAGAATTGCCAGAGTTTATCATCCACTGACCTGCCCTCAAGAACCTATAGTCAGCTATGTATCAAAGGGTCATCAAAAGAGGAGTTTTAAAGGAAATATCAACCAGAGACTTGAAAAGGCAAAAATAGCAAAAGAAGCTCACCCTGCCTCATTTTTTTAATAATACTATTCTGTAAAGCAGAGTGAGACAGAGATAGAGAGCTGCCAATTGAGAAAATTTAAGTTAAAAGACAAATTTAGATGCAAAGAATAAGAAATAATCTTGTGCCACAAACAAGTCTGAATTCAGAAAGACATTTATGCAGACTTTTGATTTTAAATTTATTATCAAAAACTGGAATGTGCTATCAATTGAGATTGTGGAATCATCTTTCTGCTATTCGAAAAAGATGAACAATTAGCTAGTATGAAGCTAGATAAACAGCCACATATAATTGATGCATTGTGGAAAACTTGTCAAAAGTTGCTCAACTATATATGAGAAATGTTTTAACTTGGAAATTAAAATAATTAACAAGAGAAAAGGTTTTGTGAATGTTTCAATAAAAGGAAGCCTTTTATTTTTCTTGTCCTTTGTGCAAAAATGTCTTTCCCTTACCCTTACATCCCTTATCATTACATTACTTCATTACTGAGAAGACACAAATATACAATTAAAGTTTATCGATATTTCAAGTGTGCTTTTTTAAGTTTACAGTTCAATTTTGTCTCCTTCCCTTGCTTTTCCTCCCTAGCATTTTATAAAATTCAACAATATGAATCAAAATAACATATTCTTCCAAACTACTTTGAATCTTAATGTAATTTGAAGCAAACTACTTTGATAAATGTTTAAATATGTCTCCTTAAATTAAGGCTTATGATGTAGATACTTACCCTGTCAAATACTTCTAATTAAAGTTAAAATGGGGTACCTGATAACAAAATTTAGAATGTTTTGTAGAAAACAGTCTGAACTTTATGCCAATTGGCAAATTGGATGATTACTTTAGGTACATTATGTTTATGAAATCTGATGGGTTATCTCAAATACAGGATGTAGTGGTTAGCAAATTAAATAGGGCAACCTTAATAGATTTCAATGTCAATTCACAAATTATAAATCATCTTATTTTCCTGATATTGGTAGATCTTTAAAATCCATCAGCAGAACATATTTTGAAAGTACAGGACTTTTTATATTTTTAAATATTCTCATCATAAATGAATATTTGGCCACGTGAACATGTTTAATTTAACACAAAGCACACAATCTTGTGTGCTTAGCTTGGTATTTTTGTAAAAAAAAAACAAATGTAGTTAAAGAGAAGAAAATTATGGCATATTACTTTCTATGTGCTATAAACATGTTATTTGTGATGTATTTGTGAAAACTGAGAGTTCTCCCATTAAAAAAAATAACAACACCCAATCTCTACCGCAAGCACATTACCTCTAGCTTCTGAAGAAATCAAAACTTATTCCCAAATACCATTTCTTCTAGTAGTTTGTGTCACTGTTAATCAATATGAGGTGAATTTATAATTGCCCTACAGCCTTCTTCCAGATAGTGGTGCTATGCACTAAGAACCAAGCCTTGGTTAGTGCAATGTTTAAACAAAGTTAATGTTGGCTGTTGTCTATGGACAGTATTCTTAGTTGCTTGGAGTGAAGCTGGGATTCTGCACAGAAGTTAAATGCATAGTAAACAATAATATTCCATTCTACTTTTATACTATTTTTCTTTAAAGTTAAATTTGATATATATGTATACAAAGTACATGAAAAAAAAAAGCAAGGAAGGAAGGAAGGAAGAAGGAAGGAATAAAGAAAAGAAGGAAGGAAGAATAAAAGAAAAAAAGAAAGAATATATAATTTTGGTTGAGAAAATGTACATATTGATATTTTCATAAATGAATATCAAATGCCAACATATATGTATATCAAGTATGCACCACTTTTCTAAACCAAGATCTTTAGTATACTTTATATTTCTTTTTAAAAAGACTGCAGATTTTAGATTTATTTCCTAGGTAAAGTATGCTTTGAAGGATGGAAAGTGGATAAAGGTTCATTGACCTCAGTTGCCAGGGCTGAATTTTATTCCTCTTTTTGTCTCTCCAACTAATGGGTGAAGAATAACAGTCAATAAATTGAGAAGCCTCAGAGTTTTAGCACAAACTCTTCATTTATTTCCTGACCAGGACTCATTTGCATGTCTCTTGGTGTTTTTCAATCCAGAAACATAGTAGAAAACAGAAGAAAATCATAGTGAGATTTTGCTCAATTCAGACAGACTTTTCTCATTTGATAATGAAGTCTAGTGGGGCTGCTTAATAGTTTCAGTTTAATTCAGTTGAATTTTATAGTCCTGTCTAAAATTGTGAAGAATTTGAATATTGTGTCCAACTTTTTTTCTGGGCAGATTTTTCAAGAGATTTTGATAATAATATCCACTTTTGCTACCATAGCAACCTGATGGAAAAGTAAAATATTCTCAATGACTTGTTGTGAACAGGTAAAGCTTAAATTTAGTTGCTTAGTTTAGCAACAACTTTTCAATTACTAAATTTGACCAATATTGCCTACTGGTGTGAATGCAGCCTAAAGATACAATCATACTGGGCCTATTTTATATTCATAATTATCTTCTCAAATCACATCCAGATTAGTATATGTTAAAGGAACAACAAGGTATCATAAGACAATCAAAGAATATAAATATCATCTACCAAATTTTGTCCAACTCTTCCCTGGAGGATGTCTATCATCAAAACAGATTTAATGCTGTTACCACATTTTACCCTAGGCCACAAAATCAAATAATGTACTTTTTTGGCCTCACATTCAAAAGTGCATTTTTTTGGAGAAAGAAAAGGAAAATGTTAGTTAAAAAGACCATTTACTTTGGAAAACATATAGATTCAGTAACATGAGCTCACATCAATTTTCAGAAGTTCTACAGAACTGTGATATCAATTCATTGCTCTAAAGAAATACGGAAATTGTGCCTATAATTTTTTAATAATATCTAGTTACTTAAGGATTCCAAGATCATCCATGAAACATCAATGTCAAATGGAAAGACAAAATTTCCTATTTTGTAGGAATAGTATGTAGCTTGAAACTATCAGCTCCTTGACTCTGTATCTACAATACAATCCATTGGATAGAAACTATTTGGAAGGTCCATGATAGTAAAAGCACCTTAGTATTTCTTTATTGCTAGCCAAAATCCTTGGAACACAAGACATGCTTTAAAGATGACATTTATTCATTCAACAGTTCATTCATTCACAATCTTCCAGGGAATTAGGTTCAGGTACAATGCTGGCAAATATTTAATACATGGCTTGGGGGGGGGGAGAGATTACACATGGGACATTTAAACATTTTGAATTTACATTGTTACCATTTTCTCTATCCTTTCCTTATGTCTATACAATCAACAACAGTAAATTAAGTCCTGGTTTACATATCTTGATTATTTCTGAGGTAAGTACGTATTCATACTGAAAAATTAACAATCAGCTCATAAGAAAGTTTGAGCTGGTTCCATGACATCCCTGTCAAGTGTCCAAAGCAAAGCGAATGATTCTTCTTTTGTTTTTTTTTATTATTTTTTTTTGTCTTTCTCAGGATGATATCCAAAGTGTCTGACACAAAGTAGTTAAATCAATGTCGAATAAATACAACCAATCATGTGCTGTTGGTGGGAGGATTTGACAAAGGTGTCCAGCATTCAGGAATGAAATAGCTACAGTTTTATATCACCAACATTATACCAGTTGGAATTGCAGAAAAGAATAAAGGATATCAGTCACAAGTATTCAATGTAGAAAGAACAGCTCATCAGGTAAAAGATACATTAAAGAGAAGATAACTGAATAAAATAGAATGTCAAGATATGTCAGTGCTTGCACACACATATTTTTCCAAATCTGACAGTAAATTTACTTGTAGAGTTTTGTTTTGTGATGTCATCATATCATTTAAAATAACTCATAAAAGTATAGCAGCCAAATGCATATATTAACATTAATAACATTTAATATTTTGCTTTTATAGTTTAAAAAGTACTTTCATTGTAACAGCCCTATGGCAAATGATGTGAGTACTTACAACCTCATTGCACAGATAAGGAAAATGAGACAGTGAGAGTAAAATAATTTCCCATAGTGACACAGCTATTCAATATTAGAATTAGAATCCAGAACCATATTTCCTGGAACTTTACCCAATAAAATCTCCATCATACCATGTAAAATTGTATCTATTGTTAGGATCTATTATAGGTGAACACAAAAATGTCTTTTATCCACTATTTTTCATATTATAATGATAACAAAAATAACAGGAATAACTATATTATTTTTAAAGGTAAAGGGGAAGAGGTTCTAAACCGGGGGCTCTTCCTGGTGTGCAAAGGGAGATCTCAGATACTAGGTTAACTAATGAAAACTTAGTTATACTGTTAGAGTAATTTTTTTTTAAAAGGTTTGTGTCTTACAATGTCAATCACCAGTAAAATTCTTTTTCACTAGGGTTGATAACAATTCAATAAATAAAGAATAGAAATCCCTGGGTCTTGAATTTAAACTTCTTTAGGAGTTACGTGAAAAAGAACCTTCAGGAGATTGAAAGCAAGGCATCCTTTGGTCTTTCCATCTATTCGATGTTATTCCCAAGTCAAAACATATGGGAATCTAGCCTCATACTTTAGATTGTACTAAAGATGTAAGAGGGGCTCAGATCTCACCCTCTGTTTTTACTCTGCCTCCTGGTCTGGTTCCCCAGGTCCAGAATAATGTTTGCTCCTTCTCCCCATGTCAGAGAGGCAGTCTACATTTACATTACCAGCTGACTCATCAAGTCACACAGCCCTCAGAACGAAATTTCTGTTGTTTATTTAGCAAAGGAAAGATATTTGTAGACAAATGGAAATTACAGTCTGCCATTTACAGGAAACCCGGAATATCCTGAAAATTCAAGAGAAATATTCCAGGGCTATAAACAGCCAAGTAAGACATTTTATTTAAAACTCTTATTTCAGGGAAAGTATAATAACAATATAAAAATAAAAACCTAATGGTCCGTCTTAAGCTGAAACGAAAGGAGTTTTGTTTGTGTGTCTTCTCAGCACACTGTTCTGTGGCTGTGAGAATCGCTGTGTAGTTACCTTCAAGGCTGCTGCAAATAAAGCTGCTGCCTTGGAATCTTTTCACTACTTCTATAAAATAGCTCGGGACGTTTTAAATGTATCCAGTGCTACAGTAAGACCCCAAGGAGGAAGCTTCTTGTGTTCCAAACCCACTCTGAATGTCTTCTAT
This sequence comes from Monodelphis domestica, assembly GCF_027887165.1. Classification (NCBI taxonomy): domain Eukaryota; kingdom Metazoa; phylum Chordata; class Mammalia; order Didelphimorphia; family Didelphidae; genus Monodelphis; species Monodelphis domestica. The sequence goes on along the minus strand of NC_077229.1, from coordinate 331,221,606 downwards.
TACCCCCTGTTAGAATCCTGCACCGCAATCATTCAGTTGAATTGGAAAGAAATTTTGTGCTTAAACACTGCTCTGCCGTGTTAAGAGCAGACAGCCAAGCTGAATTACTTCTCCTAGCCAAGCCCGCTTTCTAACCTGATACACGGTGACACATTCTGCTCCCTAAATCACCCCGGCTTTAATCTCGCAGCTCTGCTGAAGTGACTGGGTTGACGAGAGCCTAAATCCTTGCAAATATGCCACTGCTGGACTCTCTTCAGCTGGAAAAGCTACCAGGGAAGAACCGCTGGGAATGGGGTTTGCTTATATGGGAAGGTCTCCCAGCCACTGCTTTAACTTCAGTGACCTTATTCTCCCACACTTAAGTTTAGTAAGGAACTTGGCGAGTCAGGAGAAAAAGGGAAAAGGGGGAAAAAACAGTTTTCAGAATTTTGGTTGGCAAGGCTGGGAGCTACTGAGAGCTTTTGAGTTCCAGGGAAAGAGGCCAGTTGTGATTACTGAGGCACATTCCTTCTCTGTAAATTGCATACTTTATCCTACACAAGTCCTTTGTCAGGATATTCCAGGCTGATGATAAGTACACCTGCTCCTGAGTGGTTGCTTTTATTTCTCTTTGAAAATGCTAAATACTGGAAATGCATCAAGAGTTCCATTTCAAAAGGGCTTCATCCCCACATTCAGCCTTCTTTAGAGTTGAAGCTTGGACTCTGGCTTCTGGTTAGCTTAATTGTTGGCTTGCTGACTTCCAACACTTCTCATTCTGCCCACACTGAAATGTAAAACCTCCAAAGGAAGCTAGCACATAGGGATAGGAATGATTCTGATTTCCTGCCTGTCAGCACTAAGGGGAGGTGGGAGTCAAGTGAAGCTTCATTTCTTGGTTGACTTTAACTCCTAGTTGTCTGGGTGTCCCATTTTACAGATAAAGAAATGGAGACAGTGAATATTCAATAAAAAAAAGAGCAGGAACTTTTAAGTTGCTTTTTTTTTTTTTAATCACAAACCCCTTTGGCAATCTGGTGAAGCCTATAGATCTCTTATCAGAATAATATTCTATCCAATTATATTAAAAGGCATTTAAATATTTGTATTTAAAACCAATCTACAAACCTCAAATTGAGAACCTCTAGAATAAAGCAAGAAAATGAAAATACTAGGAGTAAAATGTGGCAGAGAAAGTCATACATTAGGAGACAAAACCTGGATTTAAATCCGTGCTTTGCTACTTATTACTAATGAGACAAATTTATTTAACCATCATGAACCTCAGTTTCCTCAGCTCTAATATGATATAATTGAATTACTGAGTTCCTTCAATGTCTAATTCTATGATCCTATGATGCTTGTCTAGTTCAGGCTCTGGTATTACCTGTGTGGATTTAGGAGATTAAGTAACTCACTTAATAATGTCTCTGGTGCTTAATTTCTTTATTATCTGTGAAACATGAGTGAGGATGGAATTGCTGCCCAACTCTAAGTTTATTCTGGTCATTCTGGAATCAGAAATTCTTGGAAACTGATACACTGTCTAGTTTAGTCTCCATTTTACAGAGGAGGAAACAAAGGGCTTAGAGAGGAAAAGTAGGAAGGGTACTTGTTCAAGATTTAGACGGTCTTAATCTAACTTCTTCCTCTGACTCATAACTGTGACCTTGGACAAGATACTATACATCTTTGAGCCTCAGTCTCTTCATTTGTAAAATGATGGACTTGTAATAAATGACTTCTGAGGTTTCTTACAGTTTGAATTGTTCAAGTTTAAACAAATAGTTAATGTCCAAGCCCAAACAGGTACTACTCAAGTATTCTAAAGTACACTAAATGCAGTTATAACTGTTTTAGTCTCCCTGCAAATTCCAAAATATATTCTTTAGTATCATAAGTAGGATCAAAATATTCTTTCAAGCCACTATTTGTACCTTTATTACATGTAAAATGACAATGTTTTTTAAATGAAATTTGTGATTACTCTTGTCTTTGAAGGAAATCATTTTCTAAACTATCATTCATTATTAAAAAAAAATAGAGAAAATTAAATTAGGAAGCATCCACATTATTTCCAGTCAATAGGAGAGGGAGAGATTTTTCATAGAGAGAAAGATGGAGGCAAATAAATACTTCACAGGAGTTCTTTAATGTTGGCATGTTACACAAATGGCCACTAACCCATCTTTCTAAGAAACTTATCATTTATTTTTGTGAAAGGTTGCAGACACTGGCCTCTTGCTTCATTATTCTATTAGAAAAGGCCTGTTCATATGCATTTACAACTCACATTGGCTATGTCAAAATGTGATAAGTTAGGGCTAATTGATTTCACCCTCAGATTAGTCACATGGCAATCAAAGCTTTATGCCTAGTCTTTCCTGTAGGTAAAGTAATACCACATTAGTATGAGAGTCAAAGCTATGTCAGAGTTTTCAAATAGTAATCTGTCCACCTAATATTTGGCATTAACTGAGTGCTACAGCTCTCCAATGTGGCAGCTAACCAATTACAAGGAGAATTAAATCTTCAAATTTTGCCAGACCAACATATCTTAGAACACTCTCCAATCTCCATTAAAAATTAATCCCTGATCTTTCCAGAAACACATGCACCTTGTTTACCTCCAATAAACATTTTAATTTCTACTCACAGAGGAGAAAATAGGATTTTCTCACTACAGTGGAGCAATAAACACTGGTAAGAAAAGAAAAAAAAAAACTGACCAGCCTGGCACATAATATGCTCTTCCTCTCTGTATATATCCTATGTGGATGGGGATGATTTGATTTACTTTCCATATCAAAAGCAATATCTTTCCTAAGGCAATATTAGAATAGTTTTTAATGATAGCGGACTGTGCAGTGATGACTTTTTTTATATAAATTTAATGATTTTTACCTTAGGCCCTGTTATTTGAAAACCTATATGAAATCAGATGAATGCTAGCTAAACACTGCTCTACTGGAGGTGAGCATAGGCTTTAAAGTGATAATGTCTTAATTGCCAAGACTGCATTACCAGAGACATAGTGGTGACAAGTTGAAGGGAGAATAACATTTCAGGATTAATGCCTTAAATTAACAATCCACAACTTTGCAGGCTCAATTGCAATTTATCTTGCTAAAGATAGTCAATGTTGGTATTCAGAGATCCCTCTTACATTTTCTAGGGTTTCTTGGCCTTATTAATTCAAATCTTGCTTTCAATGCATGCATGTAGCCAAGATAATTATTAGAAGGAGAGATCAAAGCAAGCATATTATAGTCCTATTCCATTTTCTGCTGATGTGAGTGATCTGCCTCTCCTTTGATGTTGTATGCTTCTACAGTGAAAGTACAGAGGATAAAAATACTACACCATGTAATCTGGCATTTATCCCATGAGAGCAGAATTCCAAATTGTGACACATGTCAAGAAGTTAAAAAAAATAACTTAAAAGAGTCCTATGCTTTATAAAGTGACACACTCTGCATTTAAACACCATCAAACATCATTTTCCATTACAAATTTAGTCCCTGATATAAAATTCAAAGAATTTCTGTAACTTTAGTCGAAGAAAATGACAGCAATACTTTACAAAATAGTTACCATATTTACTAGTAGTTACATTAAAATTGTGCTTTACCCTTTACCCAACTGAATTCTTTTTGGAGGTGAAGGGTTGGGGATTCACTAATAATGCCTTTGTGCCAGCACAGAGCCAAAGTCAAATGTTTAAGTTGCTACTCTACAAACATTGCCAGCAGGGTTTGGTTTGCTCTGAAGCTTGTATCACCTGAGGTCATAAGGCTGAGCTACTGTCAGATCTCAGAACTAAACTGCTTTGTTGATCAACCTACATGATTAATACTTAAGTAGTGGATTTCCATATGATGATACCTTTCTGGAACCACATTATTGCTCTATCAACATCTATTGTATGACAAACAAAATGAGCCTCATCCTAGATTGTCTTATAATTTCTTGGGTGAAAATAGCTGCTCTATTTGGGGTCTATATTAACCATTTCTAGATCCTAAAGTGCCATTCAGCAAATAATCTTTGGTGGTAAGATAAATGGAACTCCTTTCCCAATGGAGTGCAATTTATTTGCCATAATTCCTAACACAGTAGTAGAATTTGGCCTATTCTATTTTGGACCCAGAGAGCTTAAAGGCACTGCATAGTGTGTGTGTGTGTGTGTGTGTGTGTGTGTGTGTGTGTGTGTGTGTGTGTGTATGTTTTGACAGAAAAATGGAAAATTATTTGGACTTCATGGCTGTCACATCTAGAGCAGTATACCCACCGTTGAGAAAATTGGTTTTAATAGAGAATCATTTAGCCCACATACTTCACTTCAAATATAAATCAAAGCCATTTTTTATTTTGAAAGATAATGTTTTCATTCTATCCTATTTTCCCCCCAAAGAACTTCTCTGCTTCTGAAATACCAGATCTGACTGGAAGCTTAGGTGACACAGTATAGAGAAAAAGAGTTATAAAACCAAACCAAACCAAACAGTGCTTCTGTATTCCCTACAAGGTAGAATAGTGCTTAAATATGAAAGTATAAAGCACATGTCATTAGTACTAGATTGAATATAAGCTTAATGGATAAACATATTCAGAATTAACACAAAAAGGGAGTCCAAAGAATTAGAGAACAATCGATAAATAGAATATTTTATAATGACATAAATTATTCTCAAAAATTGAGAAATCACTTTATATAACTCCTCACATGAGAAAATTATAGTTCTAATACCTAAATCAGGAAAGATAAAGTAAAGCAGAACTATAGAACAATATCCCTAATGAATATTTTAAATTTTAAATAAAGTCTTGTCATATAGATTGCTGTAATTTGTTCAAGAGATCATTCTAATATAGATTCATCCAGATATAAGGATGATTCAGTGTTGGTAATATAGTCAATAAGCTTATATTAGAAAGAAAAAAAAACATTCACAACCAAATGACTATCAATAGATAGTGAAAAATTTTGATAAAATACCGAAAAAAATATTTAAAAAACCAACAACAAAAATGTATAGGCACAAAGAGACCCATTTTATTATGACAAAACTATCTAAAATTCATAGCAAACATCACATTCAATTGGGATACACCAGAACCTCTCCTAATAAATATAATAATATTTGCTTTTGTTTTGCACCTGTTATTTGATATAATTCAAAAGCAGCATATAATAAAGTTAGGTAAGAAGTATATAAAACTATTTCTAGTTGCTAATAACATGATAGTTTACTGAGAAAATCTTAGAGAATAAAAAAGAAACTGAGACAATTGTATTAACAAGTTTCAACCTAGAAACCAAGAAATATCAGCAAAATTTCTACATAATAATTAAAAATCCAAGTCAATAGTAGAAATGTATCTCATTCACAATAACTATAAAAGATATAAAAAACTGAAAGCTAGTCTATCAAAGGGCACTCAATACCTGTATAGATTCAATTATAAAATATTCCTTAGTGAAATAAGAAACCACTTAAATAGTTGGAGAAATATTCATGTTCAATGTTAATGGGATGACAATACAGATTTGATTTAATACCAATTGAATTACCAGAGGGATACTTTACAGAGCTAGACAAAATAATAACAAAAATTCATTAGGAAGAACAAAAGATATAGAATATCAAGGGAAATAATGAAAGAAAAAAGATAGGAATGAAAGGAGATAGCACTAGCAGTCACTATCACCAACTTATATTATAAAATAGCAATCATTAAAACCATTTGGTACTGGTTAAAAAAATAGAAAAGTAGGTCATTGCAAAAGGCTAGGCAAGAGAGAATTAGAAATAATGGAACTCAATAACCTAGTGTTTGATAACTCTGAAAATATAAATTACCTAGGAAATAACTTCCTGTTTGATTAGAACTCCTGGGAAACCTAGAAAATGGTATGACAGAAATTCGGTTTATATCAACATCTTTTAATGTAGAACATAAAATTAAAATGCATTTACAATTCAAGTATTAAAGATCATACAATTAAAAAAATAAAATGGATTATATACTTTTCCCCAGCAATAGGTAAGGAGAAAAATTCTTTGAATAATTTGGGATTGAAACAATTGTAAAAAGATAAAACAAATATCTTACATGGAATAAAAAAATGCAGAAATAAAATTAATTCATCTAGGGGAAGAAGGATTATATCAACTAGTGATATAAATTTTTATATCAATTATTTAGGAAAAGGATCTGAAATCAAATATATAGACATCACTACCTTATAATATTCTATTATACAAGGACCCTAGCTTCCTTCCTATTTTCACATAAAATACTCACTCTTTTGACTCCATTTATTTTTGTTCATTAGAATTCTCCCACCTAACTTGCATATCATAGTACCCCTGGCTTCTTTCTTTCCTCAGCTAAAATCCCACTTTAGGCTGGAAACTTTTCTTGATCTTCTTTAAAATAAATGTTTTTCCTCTAATGTTATTTTTAATTTTTCATCTATATTTTATTGGCATATTGCTCTTTGCTGTCTCTACCTCTGATAGATTGTGAGCTTTTCAAGGTCAGGTATTGTTTTTGCTTTTTCTTTATATTTCAGTGCTTATCACAGTGGCCAGCAGATAGTAGATATTTCACAAATACTTGTTGATTTGGCCAGAAAAGAATAAAAACTGCTCAGGATAGACAAGAACTCAAAAGATTTGATCACATAGTACTCAAGGAATTGCACATAGTCACAAACCATAGGAAAGATTACTTCAAACCACTAATAATAATAGAGAATAAAAGAATACTGAGTTTTCACTTCAAACCCAGTAAATTAGTGAAGCTGAAAAGGGATAGAAATTGTCCAAAATGTAGGGGTTGTGAAAAGATTGGCAGAGTAATATATTGCTAGTGGGGTTAAGAATAGTTAAGCCATTCTGTGGTCAATCAAGAATACTGCAATGTAGTTAAAATATTAATACCCTAGAGATTCCATTGCTATACATATAGTCCCCATGGAGGCCACTGACCAAAAAAAAATGGCTCTCAGTATATATAAAAATAAATATGGAGAGCAGGGCTTTGCACTGAAAACAAAATTGATATCCATTGAGTAAGGAATGGTTAAACAAACTGTGGTGCAGGAATATAATGTGTTTATTACTAGGTATTAAGAAATTGTGAACATGTAGAATGCCTAAAGACTTGAACTTACATGAACTGATGCAAAGTAAAGTGAGCAGAACCAGGAAAATAATTTATCCAATAACTACAAACATGTAGGTGGAAAAAATAATGACAAAACCACAGAATATGAACATAGGAGAAGTTTGAACTCAAAGAATAAATACGAAAATTTTTTTCTCCTTTTCCTTTGCTGACTTGAAAGACTTGGAAGGTTTACCAGTGTGGAAAATTGTATCAAATATTAGACTTTTTCAATGTATCCATCAGTTTTGCTGAAAAATTTTCTTCCTTTTTTATACTTTTATTTTAAAATAAGGGATAGTTCTCTGAGATAGAATAATAAAAAGGACAAGAAGAACATCTAGGTGATGTAAAAAATAAAAGATAACAATAAAAAACTATCTTTAAAAGGGTGAATTTAAATGCAAAGTCTCTTCTATAGAGCACCAGAATTCTTTGGATTTTCAGTCTCCTGGAGTTTGAGTTTTTCTTACCTTCTATGGTAAGGAAGTAACAAAAGGTTTGAGACTGTGATGAAATCAAATGGTGAGTTAGCAACAAATGCAAATAAAACATAAAGAAATGAAGAAGGAAGCAGGGCTTCTTCCTCCAGTAGGTATTGACCCCAGTAACCATAACCCTCCCCAGCTCCATACATCAGGGGAGACTGCAGAAGTGAAAATTAAGGTGGTAAATGAAAAAAATATATTAGTTTTTATGGTTTGGGTGTTTTGGTTTTTTTTTGTTTAGTTGTGTTTGTTTTTTGTTATTTCTTTTTTTATCACAAGTTCTTCCCCCACTCCCAAGTTGTAGGAGATCTGAGGGGAAAACAAAACTGAAAGTGCAATTGGTGAGCTTATCTGCTTCTTCTGGGGGCAATGGACAAACTTGCCTTTTTGGAACTTTAAAAGACAACATTTCACCAACTTACTTTATTTCTTGTCAACATCTACGATTGACTCATTTCATTTCTTTTTTAAAATGACATTCGTATGATACTTTAATATTTTAGGCATATTTTAACATAATAATTACAAAGGACAAGTAGGTGGCAGAATGGATTGAATACTGGGCTTGGCAACAGGATGACTAGTCTTTCTGAATTCAAATCTGACGCAAGATACTTAATGAGTATATAACTCTGGGTAGTCACTTAACCCTGTTTACTTCAGTTTTCTCATCTGTACAATTAGCTGGAGAAAGAAATGGCAAATCACTCTCATTCTGGGTAGAAAACAAACTAGAAGAGTTGCAAATAACTGAAAAAATAAAGACTAAACAATAATTTAGTATTTAATAATAGTAATTAACATGTAGTGCTTTAACCTAATAAAGAATTATATCTGTTATCTAATTTAATCTTCAGAATCGTCTTGTGAGATAGGTTCTAGTATTATTTTTATTTTATAGATGAGGAAACTGAGGCCAATACAGGTTAAGTGATTTGCCTAGGGTCACACATTTAGTAAGTGGCAGAGTTAGGACTGACCTATGCTTTCCTGACTACAAGTCCAACACTATGCCTGTATCATCTCATGTACCTTCTTCAGTTATCTCATGGAGACTCACTAAAGCCCTGGGGAGTAGCAAAAATAGTTTTTACTATTTCCATTTGACAATTTAGAAAATGAAGCTCAGCAAAGTTATGTGATTTGACCACTGTTGTTCAATTAGTTAGTATCAAAGGAAAGATTCAACATAGATCTCTCTGACTCTAAATCCAGGACTCTAGACCATGCTCAACACTATTTCCAATTTTTTCAGGAAAGGAAATGAAGTTGTTCTGAAATGGTTTTCATTTTCTCTTATCTCTTTGCTCACCACCAGAATGATCTGGACACCTCTTGGGATCATATCAAGGAAAATAAACTTTTCTAGGACAAGTCTGAGGTCTTATCTCTCTTCTCATTCCCCCAAACCCATTCCAAGGTTAGGTTTTTAATTGGGGACATAATGAGGGGTTATTCACATATATGTTACCACCATGCCAAGGGCAGAATTATAACCAACTTTGTCCTTTAAAGTTGCCTCTCTTTTTCCTCATTTGTAAAATGAAGGGATTGGTATAGAGTCCCTCTAAAGTCCCTTCTAGCTCAAAATCTATGATTTTATGAGAGAAAAGGCCCTGCCCTGAATTTCAGAAGGGATGTAAAAGAAGATTGCAAAACCAAATCCTATTTAGATTGTTGTCAAATCCTGGAAGAATATTGGAGAATTTATTGTTAAACAGGTAGTTTGTGAAACACTTATGAAATCACAGAATGGTCACCAGAAGCCAGCATGGGTTCCCTAATAACATGCCACAACAAACTAACCATGTTTTCTTTTCTGATTTTTTTCTATAAACTAAAACACAAGAGTTCTAGTTAATTTCAGCAAAACAAATGAAAATCATTTCAGGGAACCCTAATGGATAGGATGAGGATTGTGTGATAACATATTTGGGTGGATTTATAGCTGGTTGAATAACCATATCCCAAGAGTGTTATTAATGGATCTCTGTCAAACTAGACAGATGCTTCTTGAGAATAGCCACAAGACTCTGCCCTTGGCCTTGTCATATTCAACATGTTTATCAATAATTTGGATGAAGTCAAATAAGGAATGCTTAACAAATTTTAAGATGCCACAAAACTGTGGGAACTAGTTAATGCATTTTATGATAGTCTAAGCATTCTTATGATTATCGTTAGACTGAAAAGAATGGCAAACAAAATGCTTAAATATTTAACAGGTATAGATCAGACATTTCATAAAAATAATCAGCTACCTAAGGACAGGTTAGGAAGACCTGTCTTAATAGAAATTTAAATGAACTGTTCAAGGTTCTTTATTTGACCAGTAATGATATAAGTTAATTGTAGGAAATGAGTGTTAAAGAGAACAATATAATATTATGTCATTAATAATACATCTATGTCAAGAGAGGTAATAATGTACTCTACATAGTTTAGAACAAATACACACATATTTGTCTACATATGTGTATATATACATGTATATATGCATATATATATGTTCATATATATGAGGGGGGGAATAGAGAGAGATTCCAATATTCTGGGGAGCACATTTTCAGAGGGAAAAAATGAGGTTTCCAGGGGAAGCAAGAGATGATAAATAATAGTGAGACCAGGGCATAAGAATGATTGAAGGAACTGGTTTTGTTTATCCTAAACAAAAGGTTTTTTTTTCTTTTCTTTTGTCTGAAAAAAAAAAACAGATTTAAGTATATGACTAATGTTTTCATATTTTTAAGGAATTTTGTGTGAAATTTTGTAAGTTTAAGTACAGGTGTTAAAATAATATTTCCCATTTATTTACCTCTACATTTTTTAAAACATACACATAGTGGATCTCATTTGATTTTTACAACAACCTATGAGATAGATTATATAATTATCCACATTTTAGAAATGAAGAAACAGAGTGAGAGAGGTTAAGTGGCCAGTGTCCCACAGCTTTTAAATCATTTATTGTGGGGATTTAAACCCAGGTCTTTCTGGTCCCATGTCCAATGCTATATGTGCTAAGTCACTGGGACATTCTTTAATTAAAGTTTATGAATCAAAACCTTAGTTGAGCCTCCAAAGCTACCTGGCAAATCTTCTCCTCTATATTTCTGAATTCCCTATCTCATTCTCCAGTCATTTTTATTTTTTTTATTTTTTTCCATTTTATCCTCAAATAACCATTATGCCATTCCTTCTCTACAGATGAATTAACCCATTGTGTCAAGAAGACTGAGATCAGCCTAAATGAGCTCTGTACCTGTTTCCTATTGCTAAAAAATTAAATTCTCACTTGCTTCCTTCTCTTCTTTGAATGGCAGAAAAATCATCCATGTCTGGCAGTATTAGGTTGGAGTATAGCTCAGGGGATCAATAAGTACCCATGAGCTCAAATATGAATAAGGGTAGTCTATCAAGGAGGCAAATCCTTGTTCTGGCACCATTTACCTGTTGCATCCTGCCTGCTATATATCTTTTGATTCAGAATATATACCTTTTTTGTTCTTGTATTTTATTTTATAAATAAGTTTAAATTCATTTATTTTAAAAATACCCTAGTTTTTTTCAATATCTTCCTCAGAGAGCCATTCCTTATAATAAATTAGTATTTTCAACTCCAAAAAGGAGAGAGGGGTTAGCATAAATGATAAGTGTATAAAAAGTCTTAAAACTTGTGTAATGTGCAACAATTGTGAATCTTCCATTGCCAAAAAGTGGTATATTGGGGATATCTTCTTCTATCTCTTCATTTGAGTCCTGCTGGTTCTTTATAACTTTGTTACATTTATGACTCATGATTTGTGCGTGTGTGTGGTTGTTCTTTCCATTGGCATTATGGTAGTTTTTGGTGTATCTTGTTTTTCTATACTCTCCTATCTTCATTCTATATCAATTCAGATCTTTCTATGTTTCTCTAAATTCATCATCTTTGACATTTCATGTAGTAAACTAGTATTCCATAACATTCATATAGCTTATTTTGATTTGCCATTTCCCAATAAATGGCCAATCAATGCATAGTGGACAGAGTAGTGGGCCTGGTCTGATATTATCTTCCTGACTTCAAATCAGCCCTCAAACTTTTACTATGTCTGTGACCCTAGGCAAGTCACTTAAGCATTTTTTTTCCTCATCTGCAAAGTGAGCTGGAGAAGGAAATGGAAAACCACTCTATTATCTTTGCTAAGAAAACCCCAAATGGGGTCACCAAAAGTTGGATACAACTGAATGACTGAACAACACAATAAAATCAAAGGTCATATATTGTGTTTCTAATTCTTTGCTATTGTAAAATGTGCTTCTATAAATATTTTGGAGTATATGATGACTTTCTTCTCATCAATAGCTTCCTGGAGGTATAAGTTGTAGAATATTTGAATCAAAGATGATCACCATTCAAATAATTTGATTTGTATACTTGCAAATTGCTTTCTAAAGTTTTTTATGCCAATTTTAAGCTCCACCAGAAATGTATTAGTGTGCCAGTCTCACTACACCTGCACCAACTATTGACATTTTTGTCATTTTTGTCAATTTGTTGAAAGGGAGGAAAGGTAAAACCTCAGAGTTGTTCTGATTTGAATTTCACTTGTTAGTAGTGATTTTGAAAATCTTCCACAGACTTGCTAATACTTTGAAATGCTTCTTTTGGTTACTGTTTGGCCATATCATTTCAATTTGGAAATTTCTATTGGTTGTACATATGTGTACATACACACATACACACAAACATATATATGTATATATATATATATATATACACACACCTGTATATGTGTGTGATATTTATATATCTTGGATAGCAAGTCCTTATTGGAGAAAATTGATTAAACGGTTCTTATTCTTCCAGTAAGCCTCCAACTTCTTCTTTTTTCATTATAGGTATAGAAAATTTTCAGTCTCATGCAATTAAAATAGATTACTTTTATTATTTTCCCTATTCCTTCTTTAGTTTATAATCTATTTCCTAATCCCAACTATAATATTTATATGTATGTATATATATGCACATATATATAATATGCTTCATTTTCAAATTTTTAATAACATATTCCTTAATATTAAGTGCATACATCCATTTAAAATGTATTGTGTTGTATGAAGTAAGGTTATCCTCTAATATCTATTTCAGTCAGATTTTTTTCTAATTTTCCTATCAGTTTTTAATCTAACAGGGAATTCTTTCCTAGGTAAAATATATTTTCCATCTTATCAAACACTGGAGCTCAACAGAGTTTCCCTTTTTCATAATCTGCTTTCTTTAGTGTTTTCTATGGATCAACCTCTCTATCCTTTAATCAATACAAGATGATTTTCATGACTGCTTCTCTTCAATATTATTTGAGGTCTGGAAGAACTATTCCTCTTTCATCCCTACTTCATCACTTATTTCCCTTGATATTCTAGATCTTTTGTTTTTCCAAATGAATTTTGTTGTTTTATTAAGTTATATCAAGTAGAACTTGATGAATTTGATTGGTATGACATAAAAAGTATAAATTAACTTTGACAATCATTATTCATCCTTACTTTCAAAAGGCACCAATGACATCATGGGGTCATGTCTTGACTTGTATGTAAATCATATTTAAGTGAGGCAGAGTTATGTCAGACTCATTCTGTCTTCCAAAGTCATCAAACTCTAATGGAAAGACAGATGTTACGATGACTAGTGATGATCCAGCATGTAATAGGTAACCTTGGTTTTCACGTTTTTTGACCAGCTTCTAGGCACTCCATAATATCTGGCTCTTGGAAAAAATTATTCTCATTCTCCCATTCTACCAGGGGATGTCTTCACATATTGAGGTAGACATCCTCTTAATTCACTTATGGTAGTGGTATTGCAATTTTTATTATAGTTGTATGACCTAACAATGAGTACTGAGTGTTTCTCCAGCTATTTTGGTGATTGTTGCTGTTTTTTTAATTTCACTAAGTATCACTCTGTAATTAAATTAAATTAAATTCATCAAAGTCTGTTGTATACTTTGGTAGACAACTTTAGGTATTTTATGTATGTTACAGCTATTGGAAATGGAATTTCACTTTCTATTATTGCCTCTTGGATAGGGTTATCATTGTATAGAAAAGCAATTAGTATTTGAAAGTTTATTTTTGAGCATATGACTTTAATGACGCTATTGTTTTGATCAGAAGTACTAATTTCTTAGGAATTCCCAAGTATATCATCATATCAGGAAATAGGAATAGTTCTAAATATCCTCTTTGCCTTCTGTTTTGTCTTTATTTTCTTGTCTTATTATTGTTACTATTGTTTCCAAAAAGCATAACAAACAATATTTGGGAGAGGAGATATTCTTGTTTCATTCCTATATTTTTTGAAAAAACTTCTAGTGGATCCCCATTGCATATAATAATGACATTGGTTTTAGGTATATTCATTTTATGATATTTTAAAGGTCTCTCTGTCTACCTATAATTGGAAGGGTATTTTTTAGCATATGTAAGTATTATATTCTTTCAGTCTTTTTTTTCTGAATCTGTTGAGATAATTGTATGAGATATTTGTATGAGATAATTATTATTGCTATTATTGACTTAATTTTGAGTCATTCTTATATCACTCATGTACATTCATCTTCGTCATGATGAATTTTGTTTCATTTTTTGAATAAATATTCATTAATGTTACTGGTCTAAATGTCCCTTTGCATTTTATCCTTATCTAATTTGGGTGTTGGGGGAATTCTAAGCACAAGAAAAGATCTCTGAATTGATACATTTGTTTCATTAAATGATTCTGGTTGTGTGCTTCATCAGGCCAAGGAGTATTTTTGTTTGTTTTTGCAAATTTCTTTAGTACTTTTTGGGTTGTTTTTCTAGTCTGTTTATATCTAGTTCTACTTTCTTTTCTGAAATTGGATTATTTAAGGGTTGTTAGTCTTCTGTCAATGTGGATATATTAAAGATATCCCTCTCTTTTGTGTTCACACTTTTTTGCATATGAATAAGCATAAAATTTTAATTATTATTTTTATTTCTTTTTGCTTCATGTTTATATCCATTTATTTGTTTTATTATTGATTTGTTTTTCTACACTCTTCTTTTTAATCAGATTACATAAAGGTTTATGAATTTAATTAGTCTTTTCAGGAACTGTATTTTAGTTTTATTTATAATTTCCATATTTTTTGCTTTCTGTCTTTTCTACTTCTTTACTAATTTCCATTTGTGCTTATTTTGTGCTTTTATGTTGTGCTTATGTTAGTTTTTTCATTTGTTGACTTTTTAATTTTTAAGTGCAAATTCAATTCATTGGTGGTTCTTATTTTGTTTTTTGTTAATTTTTATAGGTATATAATTTCTCCCCCTGAATGACTTTTGCTACATGACAAAAATATTGGCATGCTCTTTTATCATTATCAATGTCTTTCATAGAATTATTAGCTATTTGTATGATTTGTTCTTTTTATGTAATTTTTATTTTATTTTAAATATTTTCCATGGTTACATGATTCATATTTTCCCCCTCACCTCTTCCCTACCTCTCTCAGAGCTGATAAGCAATTCTACTGGGTTTGTATGATTTGTTCTTGATATGCTCATTATTTAGGATTACATTGTTATGTCTCCATTTGGGTATGCTTATTCCTTCTATGTGCCCTTGACTATTTTTTTGTTGTAGTGGTGGTGGTATAGTCTATAAAAGTTGTAGTTAAAGAAATTGCCCCTCCCCCCCAGCCTTTTTTTTTCCATCAGTTTTGCCTTACTCTTAAAAAAAATATCAGTTCTGGGAGGTGATTGAGAAGATACCATCCCTTAGAAGGATTTCTCTTATGTCCCTTTTCATTCTGATAATTATTCATTTTTGCCCTACCATTGATTATTTTTTCCTGTTTGCCTTATAATTCCCATGTTTTTCTACTCTTTTAAAAACAAATTTCCACGTAAGTTTCCCAAAGTTATATGATCCTTATTGTCTCCTTCCCATCTTCCCTCCCCACTCCCAGAGTTGACTAGTTCCTACTCTTTTCCATGTTCATCGTCCACAGGAATCTCTAATTCACCTTTTACTGAGGCAGTAAGTGTGGGATGTCTAAGCATCAAATCTCTGAAGATAACATCCTTAGTCAATTCCCTTAGTCAATTATATAGAATATCTTTCTTCATCCATTGGAGCATTTGTCAGTTGTACCTCTTCCCACCATTGAAATGAGATTATCTCTATGTTTCTGCCCACTTTTCAGTTCTTTCTTTGTCTGCTCACCCATTCTCCTATAGGCTTAATTCTTTCTAGGAAATTACAGAAGTTACTTGTCCTTCATTGTAGTCTTTGACTTGATCAGGGTCACATTTATTTTCTTTCCTCTTTTTAGGTACCTCCTACTGATTTTGTAATTTAATCACACAAAACCTTGATTTTCCTATAAGTTGAGTATTGTGAATTTTACTACACGTTTTCCCTTTATTGTATTTATGCTGTGTGAGTTGTTCAAGAAGGAAGTGATGTCTTCATGTATGGTTTTCTTAGCATGTTTTGAAAATGTTTATTATTGATTATTATTGAATATTCATCTTTTTAAATTTCTATTTAACTCCTGATTTATAAAGTAGGTCATTTGGGGCTATATCTTGAGGTCTATTGCTCTTTGGCACACATTAGTCCAATTCCTTCTTGTGTTTTGTCATGAGTACCAAATAGTTCTGTGTTAATTTCCATTGTAATAGAAGATCTATTATTTTTTCAGATTGTTTTTCTTTTCTTTCCTTCAAAAAAATGTTTACCTTGCATCTTAGAATCTATACTGTGTATTGGTTCTAAGGCAGAAGGGCAGTAATGGCTAGGCAAATCTGACTTGCTCAGAGTCACATAGCTAGGAAATATTTGAGGCTAGGTTTGAACCCAAGACTTCCTATCTCTAGGTCAAACTCTCAATCCACTGAGACACTTGGCTATCTTCCTTTAATCTATTTTTCAATGCATATACATAACAAACAAAGCTAGCATGTGTCTGAGACCATATTTGAACCTGGGATCTTCTGCCTGTAGGCATGGCTCTCAATCTAATGAGCCATCTAGCTCATTAAGAACTTGTAACAAGTAACTTGTTCTTATAACTTGTTCTTGTAACAAGAACAAGTAAGAACTTGTTTCTTACTGAACGTGTTAAATTTAATTATTTGGTTTTTTGGAGTTTGCAAACTTTTTTTCTTCTTCTGGAGTTGACATATGGACACTTTCAATTAGACATTTGTTTTCTATATTCAAAAGTTCTGTAGAATTTTCTTATGTTATTTCTGGTATTACAATTTCTAATTTTTTCTCATGTCATGTTCTTCTGGGAGAACTTTAAACTGTCTTTAAGTCCTTAAACTGTCTCTATGCATGTTGTTTGTAAGATCAATGTTTTAACTATATGGGAAGCATGTTTTCTTTTGGTGTTGTTGTCCCCCCCTTTCAGCCCCCCTTCTTTCACGTTGGCCTTCATTTCCATGAATTTGCATTCCCAATCAGCCATCTTCTTTTCTGATTTCTTTAGTGACACTCACTACCAGGATTTACATTTTCCTATTCTCCCAAATATATCTTTTGCAGATCATAAATTTTCCTCTCAAGATTTTTGTTTCTTTACTAAAACTACTCAGCAAGTGTGTTTGATGTTTCTATGCTTGCCTCAAAGTCCTTAGGGTCCTCTTTCTCATTAGGTGTTGAATGTTTTCCTTTATTTTTTAAGTATTTATTCATAGAAACTTGATAAATGTATCAGCTCCATGTTAAAGAGTTTTTAAATCCATTTAATGAGTTATAATTTTTTTTTAATCTCTCTCAATCTTCCATTACAAGATTCTACTCTTTATCTATACAATGACCTCCAATCTGATGACTTCTTAATCATTCTCTGCACATAAAATTCTTTCTTTTCTTCATCTTGGCTACTTGGTGAATCATTTAAATTTCTACTCTGTGTCCTCCTCTGTTGAATTCCTAGCCCTTACCATATTACTCGTTATTAACTGATTAAGCCAAGTCTTGGATAACTCATCTTTTGCTTCTTTCATTCCTACACATATACTGTTGAATGAAGTTGGAGAAAATCATACAACTCTTCTGACTGGGTCTGCTATATAAATTAATGTCACACAATAACATTTGGTTTCTCACAGCTACTAAAACAATCCTAACTGCATTTCCCTTATTAACTTCCTAGCTCACTCTCCATGGTGGGTCTTCTAAACCTTTTCATTCCTCTTCAAATTTCCCATGGTTGTTCCTCATTACACTCTCTGAGATGTAAACAATGCCTTATATTTTAGAGGGGGGAAATGAGGTCTTTTACTGTGGACTCCCTTTTCTCCCCCATGTCTCATCTTCTTTTACTTCGATGCCCTCTGCCACTAACCCCTGCCTCAAATAATTAAATGACTTTATTCTTTTCCAACATCAATCCCTCTACTTGTTCAAGTGATCCCATTCTAGCCCATCTCCTCCAATAGTTTGCCTCTTCTATTATCCTCAATTTATTTATTTCCTTTTTTTTCCCCAAATCCTTATCTTCTGTCTTGGAATCAATACTATGTATTGGTTCTAAGGCAGAAAAGCAGTAAAGAAAAGGCAATGGGGGTAAATAACCTGCCCAGGGTCACATAGGAAGCAAGTGTTTGAGGCTAGATTTAAACTCAGGAACTCCCATCTCTAAGCCTGGCCCTCAATCCAATGAGCCATCTTGTTCTAATGAACCCTTTTATCACTTATTATTTATCTTTTCATCTCTACTGACTCATTTCCTATTGACTACAAAAATGTTCATTTGTCTCTTATACCCCAAACCCCAAATACCGGTCACAATCCTTCCATCCTTGCTTTCATCCCTTATTTCTTCTGTCCTTCAAAGCTACACATCTTTAAAAACTCTCTACAACAGGTACTTCTACTTTCTCTTTCGTTTCTTCCTAATCCCTTACCATTTGGCTTCCCCAGCCTTATCCATCCATTAAAACCATGTTCTCTAAAGTTACCAATAATTTCTTAGTTATGAAATCCAATAGCCTTTTCTCAGTTTTCATTCTGCTTGACATCTGTAGTTTCTGACACTGTTTATGGTTTTATATTAGCATACTATATTATATATTATATACTATTATAGTTTCATGATATTCTTTTCTCTCTAGGATTTTGTGACTATTCTGTCTCCATTTCTAATGTGGAATCCTAATCCAGATATTGCCATCTAATTGTAGATATCCCTCGGAATTCTGTCCTGGGCTCTATTTGCTATTTTATTTATTCTGCCCCAAATTCTTCATTGACCTTCAATGTTATGTCTTCATCTGCCTTTCAGCTCTCTGAAACTTAGTGTTTAGTAGACATCCTAAGCTAAACATGTCCAAAACAGAAGCCATTTTCCTTTTCCCTAAATTCTACCCATTTCTACTATCCCTATGTCTATATTATCCTTCTGGTCTCACAGCTTTATAACGTAGGATTTATCTTTGACTCCTCACTATCTCTCATCAACCCTATTCAGTCTTTTATCAAGCCTTTTCATTTCTCCTTTGCCACATCTCTGGAATATGCCTGATTCTCTCCCCTGACACTGCCACAACTCTAGTGTTTCCTCATCATCTCACACTGGGAATATTGCAACAATCAGCTAGAAGGGTTTGATTATCTTTATTCTATCTCTACTCCAATCTATCTTCCAGTCAGCCACCAAAGTGATTTTTCAAAATCTCAGATGTGATCATATCACTCCTTTATTTCATAAATCCCAGTGTCTAGCTCTCTATCATCTTTGTGATCAAATGAAAGAATGTTCTGTTTAGTATTCAAAGCCTTTTATGATTTAACCCCTTTTATATTTCCAGTTTTCTTGTACCTGATTCCCTGCCACCTGGTATTTAATCCAATCACACTGGTTTCTTCACTACTCCATGAAAAAAAGATACTCAGCTCTAGAATGTTCTCTGGTTGTACCCCATGCCTAGAATGTTCTCCCTCTTCAACTCCGCCTGCTGAATCCCATGTCTTTTTTATGTTCGAAATAAAATCCCCTCTTATATAGGATACCTTCCCCAACCTCCTTTGATTCTAATGGCATATGTGTTAACTATTAACTCCTTGCTTTGTATATATTTATTACTATGTGGTTCACCTTCTCAGTGTTGGAGGAAAGCCTTGAGACCTGAATGTTTAAAAAATAAATAAATAAACAATTAAGAAAAGGAATTAAATACAGGAAACTGAAAATCTAAAAGAGGCACAATAGCTCTCTTCAAATATATGGTGTCTCAAAACTCAGTGGAATTTCAAGTTCCTAAAACTAATAAGGTTTAAAATTCTATACAGTCTTTTGAGATACTCTGATGAACTAGTAAACTTTAGTTAATATGATGAGAAACTTCTTGACATTTATTGTTGACCAAAACCAGAATGGATTTACTTATATGGTAGTTATCTCAACTCTTGTGCTTGCCAAGGGGATTATTTATTGGGATATTGGAGAGAAGATTCCGTTTTTCCAGGACAGTTTTGACTTCATGTCACCTTAGGCCCCTTCTAACCGCTAAGATGCAATAAATCTATTAATTTAATATTATTCCCTAAGCAATTTATTATGTTTATTTACTAAGTATTTGATGGATGGAGTCATTTTTGATAGTGTAATTGGTGGCCATAGAGGAAGGCTAGTTTAACTATAGTGGTGTTGAACTCATAATCAGGATTTGGGTTTGAATCCTACTTCTTCTAAGTAGCTATGTTACCTTAATGAAGGTACAATTCCATAGGCTTTTTAAGCCTCTGTTTTTCAACTGAAAAATAGGAAAAACAATGATTGTTCTACCATTTTCACATGATTATTTAAAAATCTACAAAATACATTCTAGAGTTGCATGTTACCTCTAAAACAAATTTAACAAAATTATTATGAACTTGAGAATATGCTCATGATTCATCACAAACTCTAACTTTTAAAACTTTTATTATTCTTGAAACACCTAAATATAGCAAAATAGACTCATGAATTGCATACCCTAATATGCCTCCTTACCTGCTCCATTTCCTAAGATGGAGATGGCAACAAGACATAAAGAAAATGTTCTTTTTTGAGGACAAGAAATACTGAATTTGAATTCTGCCTCAGATAGATACGGTGCAATGTTGGTCAGATTTTCTATCATCCTTAGCATTTTCATTTTGCAAAATAGGGGAGATAATGCTATTTTCATACTTTCAAAATGAAATAAAGCAATATTTGTAAAGGACTATTAGGTACAGTGATGAGTGATGACAAAATATTTCTAAAATATTTACAACACAAAATCTTTAAATGTGTGCCAATTATAAGATATCATTTTGGTATACAGTGGTAATGATATTGAACTGGGAGTCAGAAGACCAAGTTCTAGTCATCCTGAATGAGTCACTTGGCCTCCGTGTGGATGATTTTCCTCGCTGTAAATCAAAGTAACTGCTTTATATGTTCTCTGATTCTGAGAGCTCTAAGAAAGAAAGATATAGAAATATTTCTAAAGTTGGTTCTGCTGGTCTGGCTCTCTCCTAAAGCACAAAACTGCCTTTACCTTCAACGAGAATGGCAAGAGCAAAGAAAAAATTCATACTAGGGAAAATATAACCCATTGTTATCATCACTGTAACGATCATTATCATTATAAAAGAATATATTACCCAATAAGTTCCAAGTGAGCAACGGCTGTGCCTTTTTATATGTTCCTTTATAGTTCTGAGCACTTTATAGGTTACTTATTGTAAAATAAGCAGAAGAATTTTTGCCAATCATTAAAAAGATGGATGAACTTTTGTCCAATGTCCTTGCCCCCAGTGGAAAATGATATATATATATATATTTTTTTTTTCTGTTGCCCAATTTTTAATTTGCACACAAAGAAGCTCAAGGCCTACCTACATTTTTCATTGGTATGGCCCTCACCAAATGACCATCTTCACAAATTGCTTGGTCAGTACAAATGAGTAGGAAATTAATTCAACAAATCAACTAATTTGTCATATCCTTTTGTTTAAAAAAATAATTAGTTTTCCCCCCCTCCTTTCACCAAATTGACTGGCTATTTAAAAATAGTGAGAACCCAGATAATCTGACTAATAATTATTCTCATGCCTATAATAGATATTGTGTTGGAATGAAACTCATCCGAAATGAACCACTTGCCTTCAATTTAGAAATGAGAGGTTGAGTGAGCAGGCAGTTGGGGAATTTCTCCAAATCCCCCCTACATATATACATACGTATATTCATTCATACACATACATATACACATGCACACAGCACATCTATTTCTTTATATACATATACATATATAAATATGCACACATAAATACATATACATGTATATACTTGTGTGTATAAATATATATATATATATATATAAAATTTATCATTCTTTCCCTATCTTGAGTAAACCCAGTAGAAACCTACATAAATGGTGCATAAAGCTTTCATGACTCAAGCCCTAAGGCTATCCATTTAAGTGGTCCCCACTGTATTCACATATAAACAGTTGCACAGTATATTAAGAATTGCAATAATAGCGAAACAGCTAAAACAATATTAGCATGATTTTATTTTTATTTTTATGGCTTCTTGACTAGTTTGAAAACTACCTCCTGGCTTTTAGGAAATGACTAAAATGCTAGTTAAACATACATTTATGTCAGGGAAGGTGAGGAGGGTTGGCATTGGTTTTTTTAAATGGCTGAAGATGGTGATGAAGGGGAGAAGGATCCTAAAAATGGTTTAGCGACATAAATTTCAGGGTCTTGCGTGTGTAATGAATATTCGACATACAAGTTTCCTTGTTATCAATTAATTCAACTTACTTTCTCATCAATTTTTCCCCCCTCAGTCTTGATGGTTTTATGGCCTAGACCCAGGCGATCCCCTTAGGCAGTCCATCTGATAATTGACACATTTTCTAACACAGTATAGTGATGCCCAAGTCAGTGCTTTCAGGCTGTGACTCGAGCTTATTGGAGTCTGCAGCAGGGACTCCTTTTATCCCTCATACATCAGAATCCACTGACAGCTCTCCCAAGCAGGGACCAAGCAGATCTCTCCCTCAGGAAAATGTATGCAAACACCTCCAGAACATTGTAATGGTTGCTAGGCATCACAATGGTGACATCTTTATGATAAACACAGTATGCAGAAGAAGGCCTAATAAAAGAATAACAAATTATTACATCCAGAGGGCAATTTTGCAAGATTAACTGGTGTAATAAATTACCAACCCACCTTCCCCTGCACACACACACACACACACACACACACACCCCAATCATCACAATTCCATATTATCTTTTAAGGTATTTTTCAGTAGAGACAAAAATAAACTGGGTTATAAAAAAACATGGAATGCATAGCTGAGAATAATAAACCATATTTTACATTTTTTGAAAGCTAGTCATGGTAGCAATGTGTGGGATTTGCCTTGTTGCACTGTGAGTTCAGCAAAGGCTCTCTGGAAAATAGGGTTATGCATGTAATTCAGGCCACAGTGTTTATCATTACTTTTCATTTGACATTTGAATGTTCAGTACCACTGCAATCTACATAATATCAATTCATACAAAAGCCTATAGCATTTTATTTCTAAAACTATTTCCATACATAAAACATTTACAAGTGCCAAAAGCCAAAATTCTTTTCATAATAATTATTAAATATATACATATATATTAGAAGAGGAATTATTTAGGATCTTTTTTAAAAAACAAATGAATCACCTTTTGTTTGATTTTGTATGGAATATTCATTAAAAGAGAAGAGGTATTAGATTTTTTATTGAACTTGAATAGCTTGGTCATTTTAAATAGGAAATGCTCTTACTTTTTTTCTAACATTCACAACTTGACTACAAATGACAGGAAAATATAATTTCTTAATGTGTATAAGAATAAGATAGTTTGTGAATAGGTTACATCATCATTATTATTGATAGTAATAAATAGAGTAGAAAGCATTCAGGCAGCAAGGCTTAATTAAGAGGGTGATCAATTCAGAGTCAAATTAACTGGGCTTGAATTCCAGTTGTACTATTTACATCTTGGTGACCTTGAACAAGTTACTTTATTTTTGTGGGACTCTATTTCTTTTCCTCTATAAAATAAATAGATTGAGTGATCTTTAACAATTCTTTTCATTTTTAAATTCAATCATCTCATGTACATTTATTTTGTTGGTAAGAAACAGGTTGAGCTGTTATGAGGGTTCTGACTTAAAAATCTAGTACATTATCAGGAATTCAAAGGTCAGGTATGTGTATGAGTATGCATTTTATATCTCTATCAATCTATCAACCTATCAATCAATCAATCTATCTATCTATCTGTCTGTCTATCAATCTATTATATATATATATATATATATATATATATATACATACATACATATATATGTTTGTATATAGGTCTTTGCTTCCTGTCCCCCTACAAATAAAGGAAACAGTTATGACTCCTCACTTCTTCCCTTTTTCCTCTCATGGAACATGCATGCACATATACAGGTGCACATATATAAGTGTATGCATAATACAAACCTTGCATATGTGAATACTTAACTATGTGCATATATGCTGTACATATATAAAATCATATAGAACATAACAAAACTAAATTAGCATAGTTTTCCACTTGTAATTGAGCCTTTGTTGCAGATTAAAGCTACACAGACAGCTAGCTATAAGTAAAATTATAACAAAGGGATAAACTTGTCTTTACTGACCTGTAATTTGTCCTTTTGTCCTCTCTGCCTATAGTCCAGTAGTTCAAAGGCTCTGATCTGCCTTCTGGCAGCTAGAAAATCCTGTGCCCTCTGTTTTGGTTCCCACTAAAGCTAAAAATGCTCTTGACTAGGCCCTTGATTTTTTTTTTTTTGGTTGGGGGAGAAGAACCAAATAAGTCTGGGTATTTTTGAATGAGAAGCTTTGATAGTCCTATCTATGAGATAGTGGAGATTCAGGACAGATAGTGGTATTTTAGTAAAAAATCCATGAGTGAAAAATTAAGGGAGGAGAAATATACCTGTTTCCTATCCTCTCCTTCCTTGTGAAAGTCTTGGAGGAAGATTTGAGAAAAAAAAAATCGTGGTCATAGTGGAAAGAATGGGTTTTTCAAATCTTTAACAAAGAAAGTTTTGAAATCCCTTTGTAGATATTAATTAACTAACCTTACTCTAGATTTTAAAAATTTTCCTCATTCTTTTATCTTTCCTCCCCTTTTTTTCAGTAATGGGATCTTAGATAGTAAGAATCCCAGGTGTAGAATTGGAAGAGAACTCAGAAGCAATCAATTCCAAGACTTTAATTTTATAATTGAGGAAATAGATGCCCAGGGAGGAAAGTAACTTTTCTGAGGTCATAAAAATAGGAAATATCATAAATGGGTTTTGAATCTTGCTCCTTAGTATCCCAATCCATTTATCTTTTCTCATGATACCATCTTGTTTATCTCTTTATCATATGATTGGCTCACTGCCTTTCCTTTAGTTTCTCTGTCATTTGACCATATAGTCAGTGGTTAATCAGTTATAATTCATGTGTTTCTAGAAGGCCATTCGTCTGATAATTCATCCAGCCATTCAAAATATTCATTAGCATCCAATTATTCTACAAGCATTTATTAAGTATATACTATTTTTTAATTCTTACCTTCCATCTTAGAATCAATACACTATATTAGTTCTATGAGAAGAGTGCTAAGGGCTAGGCAATGGGGGATTTAGTAACTTGCCCAGGGTCACAAAGCTAGGAAGTACATGAGGCCAGATTTAAACCTAGGTCCTCCTGTCTCTAGTCCTGGCTTTCAATCCACTGAGTCACCCAGCTGCCCCCAGGTATATACTATTTTCCAAGGCATGCACTAAATTCCAAGTATACAAAGAAACACACACACACACACAAACACACATGCACACACAGTTCCTTCAAAACTAACATCTATAATATGTTATGGTAGACAATGAGAGATATTGAAAGATAAGTAAGATTTGATGCTTGACTTCCCAATTCTAACTCTCTAGCAGAGTTAAGATGTATATTTCTTTGATATAATGATGGATCATTGATCTTATTCATAAGTATACTCTTTCCAATTATGCATATTGAAATCTACCAAAATCTTCTTATTGTAGAGATTCTTATCCAGGACCTCCTTTAAACCTTCCTTTTGGGAACTCTATAAATTATTGGAGGTCTTTTTTTCAGATTCATCAACAACACATAGATATCATAGAAGGATGGAGGCTGTTCAACAGTTAACCTTTGACCTTGCTACAAGATTGGTTCATCTGCTTTTCTGGTAATACATCATTCTGATGATTAGCTTTATACTACTTCTCCTGAAGAGTTCTTCATTGTTAATATGCCCCAGTCTAGTTATATTTACCATTTTCTTCTACATTACCTTTGGGTGACTCTGATTGAATTCATCAGACACTGTAATGTATCATAACTTATGGCATTATTAGAACAATATTGATGTTGCCAATATGGACCATTAATTGAGAAAGAAGTTTGGAGTCACTAAAAGCATTGCACAACTTCCCAAATAACAATACAACTTTTAATTGAGAATTTTGTAAATAAGCTTTCTTCTTTTTGTTTTATGGAACAATAATATATAATATTTCTACCTTATTTCCATAAGATTTTTGCAAGACAAGCACATTCTAAATCAGTACTTCCTTTGGATGCAATATCTTTCTTTTTTATTTTAATTAAATTTATCTTATTTTCCCTAATTACATGTAATAATAGTTTCAAATATTTTTCAAAGAATATTGACTCAAGAATTCTCTTTCTCTCCACCCCCCCCATTCCAACCATGTTAAAATAGTCAGAAATCTTACATAGATTTTACATATTCAGTAATGGAAAACATGGAAAATATTTCTCTATATTAATCCTTTTGTGGAAGGAAACTAAAAATATTAAAAAATTGGAAAAAAAGTTTAATTAAATTTTTAAACAATCAAATATCATCCTAAAACATTATATTACTACTTTGTGAATTTATATACATACATGTAAATGAGAGAGAAATGGCATAGGATAAAATAATAGAAATAAATAATAATCAAGATGAATTAATTAATGAATATTATTATGTGCCAGGCATTGCTCAAATCATTGGAAGTACAAAGTCAAGAATAAAGAAACTCTTTTCCATTAAGAAATGATATTTTATCTGGTGAACTACTCCTACTCATGGAGGTGATAGTGTTAGATGTATAGGTGTCATACTTTCTGCTTGTGTCCGAAAATATATAAAAAATGAAAACAGGAAATTAAAAATATAAAATTCAACATAATAAAATTTTGTGGTTATCTAAGTCAAAAAAATATGCCTTGTAGGCATCATCCATTGCCACCTCTTGAGAAGGAAGAACTACAATGTTTTTTAAAATATGAAGACATGCAAAACATATTTTGATATTAAATATGTTACAAAAAAGCAAGAAAAAAGAATATATGTGTATACAGACACATACACACACATATATTTAATTTTTACTTAGTTTTCATCATTTGTCTTGTCAGAGGTTGATAAGTTGTTTTTTTTTCTCATGAGACCTCTGGAATTTCTTAGATCATTGTATTGTTTAAAGGACCTTATTACATTCATAGTTGATCACCGTTACAATACTGTATCTACAGAGTACAATGTTCTCCTGCTTATGCTCTTCACTTTATATCAGTTCATCTGGGTTTTTCCAGGTTTCTCTGAAATAATTCTGTTCATTGTTTCTTATAGCACAATAGTCACATTTATATACCGCACCTTGTTTAGTCATTTCCTAATGGATGAGCATAATCCAGGTTTCCAAATCTTTGCCAGCACAAAAAGAGTTACTGTAAATATTTTGTACAGAAAACTGCTTTTCCTTTTTCTTTAATCTCTTTGGGATTTAGACCTAGTAGTGGTATTGATAGGTCAAATATTATGCATATTTTATAATCAAATGAGAGAGATTGAAGAAAAATTAGAAAAAAATATCGTCACTGCAAGAAAATCAAGAAAAGTATGAAAGAAAGATTATTCAAATGGAAAACGAGATCCAGAATTTCATGGAAGAAACTAATCAATTAAGGAGTAGAATTGGACCAAGGGAAGCAAATGCTTTCTTAAGACAATAAGAAATAATAAAGCAAAATCAAAAGAATGAAATAATAGGAGAGATTATGAATCATCTTATTACAAAAACAACTGACCTAAAAAATAGATCAAGTAGAGACAATATAATTATAGTTGGACTCCCAGAAAGATTTGATGAAAAAAAGTTTAGACACCATTATGCAAGAAGTCATCAAGAAAAACTTACCAGAAATCTTAGAATCAGAAAGTAAAATAGAAATAGAAAGAAATCACCAATCATCACCTCAGAGAGTTAAATATGAAAATACACAGGCACATAATTGCTAAGTTCTATAGCAACAGAACTATGAAAGCCATAAGAAAAAAACAATTTAAATACTATGGAGCTTCAGTCAGTATTACATAGGATGGCAGCTGCAACATTAAAAGAATGCAAGATATTGAACAACATTCAAAAAGAAAAATAACAGATTAAAACCAAAAATAACATATCCTACAAAATTGAACATAATTACAAAAGGCCGAAAAATGCATATTTATTGAAACCAACCTACATGATAAGGAGTTCAAGCTCTCCCCCTACTCTTCCAGGTTCTGAACCTGGGCACAAGTCAACTTCAAAACCCTGAGACCCTACCTAAGCCAACAGCAGAGCATCCCATGCCTACCCCCTTGAAGTTCTGGCCCTTGTGCAAGCCTGAAGTGAGGCCCTAAGCCCTAGTGCAAGGCAGATCACAGTACCTGGCTCATTCAAGCTTAAGGAGTGGCCCTGAGCCCTTGCCCAAGCCTCTGGTGAGGCCTCAGTCTATAGTGCAACAGTCTGCTGTATGCCTAAAATGAGGATCTGAACCATTGCCCAAGCTGGCAGAGAAGAATGAACATACCAGCACCCAGCACCAACATAAAGACAGTTGCTGTCTGCCTTGGTGCTAGTATAAGAGGAGGTCCAGAGCCTTGCCCAAGTCTCCTATCAGGGCCCAAACCCCACTACAAAGTGGTCTGTAATACACTTGGCCTGTGTAATCTCAGAATGAGGCCCAGGACCCCAAAACAAGGTAACTCACAGATCTCTGAACCCTGAAAGCCATCAGCAGTCCCTAGAGGAGACTGAGTCAGCAAGGGGAAGTGGTTTCAGAGTTCCTATCCCACAGGACCTGGAAGTTGCAGAAAAGTAGACTTAGAGTTGAGGGTAGCAGCAAGGAAAAACTAAAATTTAAGAGAGGGCCTCCTTTACCCTGAACATAGAGCTCCTCTTTAAGATAAAAGTAATAGTTTAAAAAAAAGTCTGGGGAAATTAGCAAATACCAAAACAAACAAACAAAAAACACCTACTCATAGAAAAATTTTATGAAGAGTGAGGCACAGATACAGAAAGGGACAGTAAGACAAAAGTAACCATGTGCAAAACTGCAAAGAAAGATAGGCATTGGCCCCAGGCCCTGGAAGAGCTAAAAATGAGTTCACAAATAAAATAAAAGAGGCAGAAGAATAATGGGGAAGAGACATAGTGAAGATAATGTAAAAGAGGCACAAACAATACAATGAAGAACAGATTCTTAAAATGTAGAATTGACCAGGGACTAGTGGGTGGCTCAGTAGATTGAGAGCCAGGCCTGGGGACAGGAGGTTCTAGGTTCAAATCCGACCTCAGACACTTCTTAACTGTGTGATTCTGGGCAAGTCACTTAACCCCCATTGCCTAGTACCTCCCCACTCTTCTTCCTTGGAACCAATACATAACTAATGGTTTCATGAGATAATAAGAAGAAATAAAATAAAATCAAAAGTCTAAAAAAATAGAAGATAATATAAACTATATGATTTAAAAAAAATGATCTGGGAAATAAATCCAGTAAAGATATTATAAGAATTATTGGACTAACTGAGAGTCATGCTAAAAAAAATGTCTAGACATCTTTACAAGCAATTATTTAAAAAATTATCAAAGAAAACTTGCCTGATATTCTTGAAAAAGAGAGTAAAATAGAAATTAAAAGAATACACGGTTCATCTTCTGACATAAATCCCTAAATTACCACTTCCAAGAATATTACTGATAAAAAATTAAGAGCTCTCAGTATAAGTATAAAATACTATGAACTTCCAAAAAGAAGTAATTTAAATATCATGGAGTCACAGTCAATATTACATTGGACTAAGCAGCTTCTACATTAAAGGAAGAGAAGTCTTGCAATATGATACTTTGGAAGGCAAAGGAACTAGGTTTATTATGAAGAATCACATACTCAGCAAAACAGTATATTCTTTAAGGGGGAAAGGTGATCATATAATAAAATAGAAGTTTTCCAAGAATTTCTGATGAATAGACTAGACCCAATTTGAGTCCAAATACAAGACTCAATAGAAGCATGAAAAGGTAAATAATAGAGAAAATTAAAGGGATTCAGTAAAGTGAAACTATTTATATTCCTACATGGAAAGATGATATTTGTAACTCAAAATTTTATCACTATCAGAGCAATTAGAGGGAGTAAACATAGAGAATGAGGGAGTAAGCTGTTTAGGATTATATGATATGCTAAAAAATCAAGGGGGTTAAAAAGAGGATTTCACTGAAAGAAAAGGAAAGAGAGTAAAATTGGGTAAATTATATCATGTAAAAGAGGCAAAGCTCCCACCTGCAGTTCCTAACTATTACAGTAGAGGATAGGATGAGGGTGGTGATGGGAAATTCTTAAACCTTTCAGAAGTATCTCAGAGAGCGAATAACAATCATATTCATTGGGGTATAGAATTCTATCTTTCCCTGTAGAAAAGTAGAAGAGAATAAGAAGGAGGAAGGGGGTAAAGGAGTAATATAAGAGAGAAGGAATTGATTAAATGGGGGAGCAGTAATTAAAAGCAATACATTTGTGAAGGACAGAGTGAGAGAGAGAAAAAGCAGGATCAAAAGGAGAACAGAAGATGGAGGGGAATACACAGATGGAAATAATAACTGTGAATGTAAATGGGATGAACTCACACATAAAATAGAAGTGGATAGCAGAATAAATTAAAACCAGAATCCTACAATATGTGTTTTACAGAAACATATTTAAGGCAGGGAGACACACACAGAGAAAAAAATAAGGGAATGGGGCAGAATCTATTGGAATTCAACTGAAGTAAAAAATAAGTCAGGAATAGCAATCATGATCTCAGACAAAGCTAAAATGAAAATAGATCTAATTAAAAAAGATAAGGAAGGAAGTTATATCTTGATAAAAGATGGTATAGACAAGGAAGTAATATCAGTACAAAACATATGCATCAAATGGTATGGTCACCAAACTTCTAAATGGAAATTTAAATGATTTTCAAGAGGAAATAGACACTAAAACTATACTAGTGGGGAATCTCAACCTTCCCATCTCAAAACTAGATAAATCTAACTAAAAAAAAAACAAGAAAGAAGTAAAGGAAGTGAA
This sequence comes from Monodelphis domestica, assembly GCF_027887165.1. NCBI lineage: Eukaryota > Metazoa > Chordata > Mammalia > Didelphimorphia > Didelphidae > Monodelphis > Monodelphis domestica. Next base: position 331,190,434 of record NC_077229.1, on the reverse strand, counting down.
TGAAATTTCAGAAAAGTTCAATTTAATAGATTTCTGGAGAAAACTGAATGTAGATTAAAAAGGAATATCGTCTTTTCAGCAGTACATGACATATACCCAAAATTGACCATGTGTTAAGGAATAGAAGATTCATAACCACATACAAAAAAGCAGAAATAATAAATAAATCATTTTCATATCTGAATGCAATAAAATTGTAATCAATATGGTTTTAGGGAAAGAAAAAATATATCTATGAAAGCTTATATCAACAAAATAGAGAAAGAGCAGATCAGTGAATTGGGCATGCAACTTATAAAATGGAAATCAATGTTTCCCAATTAATCATCAAATTGGAAATACTAAAAATCAAAGGAAAAATTAATAAAATTGAAAGTAAGAGAACTATTAAACTAATAAATAAGACTAGGTATTGGTCTTAAGGGGAGGGGGGACAAATAAAATAGATCGAACATGGTTTAATTTGTTTTTAAAAAAAGGAAAGAAGGAAATCAAATTACCAGGATCAAAATGGAAAGGATGAATTCACCAACATTAATGAGGAAATTAATGATTAGGAATAATTTTGCCCAATTATATGATAATTAATCTGAAAATCTAGGTGAAATGGACAAATATTTACAAAAATATAAATTGTCTAGATTAACAAAAATGTAAATAGAATACATAAATAATCCCATGTCAGAAAAAATAAATTGAACAAGCCATCAAAGAACTCCCTAAGAAAAGCTCCCAAGGGCCATATGGATTCATAAGTGAATTTTATCAAACATTTAAAAAACAACTAATCCACATGCTATATAAAATATTTTGCAATATAGACAATAACAAAGTCCTACCAAATTATTTTTATGATGCAAATAGGAACAGAAAACAGAGAAAGAAAATTATAGACAGATTTCCTTAATGAATACCAATGCAAAAATCTTAAATAAAATACTAACAATGAGACTATAGCAGTATAACACCATCGTCATTCACTATGACTATGTGGGATTTGTACTGGGAATGCAAGGCTGGTTTAATATTAGGAAAACTATCAGCATAATTGACCACACAAGTAACAAAACTAACAGAAATCACATGAATATCTCAATAGTTGCAGAAAAAGCCTTCCACATAATACAGCACCCATTATTATGAAACAGTAGAAAGAATAAGAATAAATGAGCCTTTCCGTAAAATGATAAGTAGTATTTGTCTAAAATCATTGTCAAGTATCATCTTCAATGAGGGTGAATTAGAAGCCTCCTCAATAAGATCAGGGATGAAGCAAAGATGCCCATTATCACACTATTATTTACCTTTTGCAACAAGAGAAGGAAAAAAGAAATTAAAGGAGTTAAAGTAGGAAATGAGGAAACTAAATTATCTGTCTTTGCAGATGATATGATGGTATAATTAGAGAATATTGGAGGGTCAAATAAAAAATTAGTCGAAATAACTTTAGCAAAGTTGCAGTATACAAATATACCCACATAAATCATCAGCATTTCTATATATTACCAAAAAAGTCAGGCATCAATAGATTGAAAAATAAACTCCATTTAAAATCATACTAGACAGTGTAAAATACCAGAGAATACATTTGCTAAGTCAAACACAGGAATTATATGAAAACAATTACAAAACACTTTTCACACTAATTAAATTAGATATAAAAATTAGAAAAAAAACATTAATACCTTTTGGGTAGGCTGAGTTAATATATTAAAAATGAAAAGTCAACCTAAAATTAATTGACTTATTCAGTGCCATAGCAAACAAACTAACCAACATTCTCAATGTCCCCCATTTTATAAAACTGGAAAAACAACAACAAAATTATTATGGAAGAATAAAAGAATAAGAAAGTTAAGGGGACCAATAAAAGAAAATGTGAAGAAAAGTGGCCTAGGTGTACTGGATCTTAAACTGTACTATAAAGCAAAAATCATCAAAAAAAAAAAACTCGAATTGCCAGAGATATAGAATGGTGGAATAATAAAAATACATTAGGGGTTAATGACCTTGTCAATCTAGTGTTTGATCAATCCAAAGATCTCAGCTTTTTGGATAAGAATTCACTATTTGACAAACACTTCTGGGAAAACTAGAAAACAGTATGGCTGAAACTTGGTATAGACTAATATTTCACCCCATGGGTATTTGATTTAAATATAAAGATTGCTACAATTTGTAAATTAGGGGAACATAGAATATTTTCTCTGGCAGATCTATGAAGAAGGGAATAATTTATGACCCAACAATAAACAGAGAAAATTACATTATATAAAATGAATAATTTTCATTATATTAAAAAGATTTTATAAAAAGCCAATATAATCAAGACAAGAGGAAAAATAAGAAATGGGATTTTTTAATAATCAATTTCTTAGATAAAGTTCTTATTTATCAAATATATAGAGAACTATGTCCAATTTATGAGAATAGAAGCCATTCTCCAAAATGACAAATGGTCAAAGGATATGAACTAGTAGTTTTCAGATGAAGAAATCAAAGCTATCAATAATCATATAAATATTCTAAATTATTATTGATTAGTGAAATGCAAAATAAAACAACTCTGAGGTACTATTCACATCAATCAGATTGGTCAATATGACAGTAAAGGAAAGTAATATATTTTGGAAAGGATATGGCAAAATTTGGACATTAATGCTTTTTTTTTGGTGGAGTTGAGAATTAATCCAACCATTCTGGAGAGAAATTTGGAACTATGCCCAAAGGACTTTAAAATAATGCATACCCCTTGGACTAGTAATGTTACTACTATGTCTGTCTCCCAAAAATATTTTTTTAAAATGGGATTGCACCCACTTGTACAAAAATAATTCTAGCAGCTCTTTTTGTGGTGTCAGACTTGGAAATTGAGAGGATGTACATCAGTTGGGGAGTGATTACAGAAATTGTGGTATATAATTGTGATGGGATACCACTGCATCATAAGAAACAGAGGAACTGACTGATTTTAAAGGACAAACTGGAAAGAATTATATGAAATAAGTAGAACCAAGAAAACATCATACTCAGCCACAGAACTAATACTAGAAGAATAAACTGAGAATGTTATCTCCAGAAAGTAAACAGAAGGATAAAACAGGAAGACTATTAGCCTGCATGATGATATTCTGTGTAATGCAGGTATTGGGAAGAGATTTGGACAATAGTGGATGAAGAAAATAAGTTAAACCTATAGAAGATCTGTGATTTCATTTATCTAATATCTTCTTTTTCTTCATATATGGAAATTCTTTGTTTTGTTTGAATTTGTAAACATTTGGCTTATTAAAAAAGAAAAAGTCATCAATGAAACTTTTTTTATAAAATAATGAGAATGTCAGGCATTTGGGAAATCCTTTGGGGGTGAAGTTCTGGGGAGGGAATATTTTTGAGAGGGAAGGATCATTTGAAAGTCATAGATTTTCATGAGCTGGACAGCTGCCTACTTTTCTTGGACTTTAATGGAGAGTGTGCATACATCTCCTAGATCTACTCAATTAAGATACAAGTATTTTGTGAAATGAGACATTCTTGTATGTTTAGAAAGAATAAAATGAAGAGTAATTTAGTCAAAACTATTCTCTAAAGCTGTATTTGGAGTTAGGTTCATGGTTGTACTATGTACTGCCATAACTCCAGTCCCAATTTTGGGTGGACTATCCATGGTTTCAATAAACAATAAGATTTTTTTTAATAAGAGATCTCTGACCTTTAAGGCCCATTCATAATATATAGTGAAGTCGGTTCTTCTATGTTCTTTCACTCTAGTTTTGTGCTGTATTTGAAGAAGAACAAATATTCTATGACTTCTTATGCCAGGAAACTTTTTCAGATGCATGTTTCCAGCATAAACTCCATGTACTTTACAGTAACTAAATAGAAACTGAATCCATGTGTGTGTGTGTATATATATATATATATATGTGTGTGTGTGTGTGTGTGTGTGTGTGTGTGTGTGTGTGTATAATACATACATATGCACATAATACCAGTTATATTGATAGCTGTACTTATACATGTTATAATAATATTAATATATAATATTAGTAGCATCTTTCCACTGAGTAATACAAAGTATTCTACTATACATATTAATCCTTAATGCCAAGTTTAACAATTCCTGGTCCACCAGCAGAAGGATACCAGTATAACTGAGAATCAAACAAGAGCCTCAGTGAGAAGAAAGTTCTCTTACTATGGACTAGGAGCAGTAAGAGAATACTATATTCTAAAAGGACCTTATAGCTAATTGTGCTTTTCAGACTTTCAGCAGGTGCATTGTAGGAAAAGGTTAAAAGCAATCAGAAAAATCCCCAGCCTATCTTCTGAGAAGAATCTTAAAGGCCAACATAATAGCTGGAAACTTTTTTGCATGGGACTTCTAATATTTGTCATTAGACTAGGAAGCCTGGTCTACAGATTTTCCTGTTTCCTCTCTTAATTAGATGGAACATTCATCCCGAACATGGAGAAAACATTTCAAGGAATAGACATATCTATCTTCCTTTTTCTGTTTTGATGAGAAGTGAGTGAATGTATGAGACAGGGCTTATTGCTTGGCCAGACCCTTTGTTTTCATTTGTGTGGTCAAGGATTTCACCTGACCCTGTGATCTTTAGTTTCATTCAATTCTATCATTTCTTTGCTTTTGCAAATGCTGACCTTACCTTTTTTTTAGGCCTGTGGTTTTTCACTTGACATCTGCTCATAAATTGGGAAGCTTCTGGATGAAACAGAGCCATGATAAAATGTTTCCCCTAAGAAATGAAGGGAATTTACTCACCAAGTGAGAACAAGAAAGACAAACCAGGATCAGGGGAAAGAGGATGACTTAAAGACAAGTCTCAAAAACTTTAGAGAGAGCAGACTAGCACAATTATTACTCTAACGAAAGGCCCAACCTCCAACAAACAAGTGGTTTTTAAAAAGGTCCAATTTCACCCAAATGGAGTAATAAAGTTTATTTTCTGTTTGAGTGCTAAATCTTGTCTAACAAATAAACAAATGTATTAATCATATTCAAAGCCCATAAGTGTAAAATAATACATGAATTGTTTTTAAAATGATCAGAATCTAAAACTAAAATATTCTTCCCAGAAAATTAATTTGTATATGCCTTCATGTGAAATGAAACAAAGCTTTGTAAAAATTAACTAACAAAGAATTGAGTTTTTTCAGGTGAGCAACTTGCCACTGTTTAAAAAAAAGCTATAACTTTTTCCCCACAATTTGAGTATGCCATCTTACTGGCAAATTTTTTTCTTAATTTTATTTAATTAAGAACCCTTGGGTCTTTTGTAAAAAAAATTGAACATACTAAATGTTCCAGGCAGAAACACAGGAAACCTGTATATAGTTGTAGGAATTCAAGAACTGTTCGTCTTAACACCAGAAATTGAAAGTAGAAAAAAACCTTATGTTTCTTGACAAAGAGAAGACCCACTTAGGTCTTTTATAGCTCAATGTATTAATGTGTATTTTATAAACAAGTATTGAACAGAAACGAAGATCATAAGATTTGTTTCCAGTGGTATGATAATCCAGTCCTCAAAAAATTGTCCCCTCTTGTGCCAACAAAGTTCTTGGTACATAGGATAATCTCACTATTTATTGGTTAATAGATATATCATTTTGGGTCACAGGCCAAAATTATTTTTCTCTCTTAGATCACATTAAAATAGTCTATTCTCCTATTTTCTCCCCACTCAGCAAAAACTTCATTCATCCACACAATCATCCAAAGAGAGAGTGCAGAAAAAACAAGAGAGAGGGAGACAGTAAGAGAGAGAGAGAGAGAGAGAGAGAGAGGGAGGGAAGGAGGGAGAGAGAGAAATAAGGTATTTTTAAAAAACTTTTAGGAAAATATTCACTTTTACTTAATTAAAATTACGTTGTTTTTTGAACACTGTGTTTATATGTGTTTCTATATACATATATAATGTGTAAGCTATTACTTTTGATATTATTTTGATAATATAAGCATAATATTACTGTATATTCTGATGTGTGTATATGTTATATAAACACAAATATATAATCAGTATAGTAATAGCTGACCTACATTTCAGATTGCTTTGCATGATATTGGCAGTATGATATTCAGAAAAGAGTCTTAGGTTCAAATCAAGAGTTCTGGGTTCTAGTTTCAATTAATTCCACGTTCATTAAACTCTTACTATATTCACAGAACACAGTATGAGGCAGATAGGCATTAAAATTAGAAACATAATAGAGAAAAAATAATTGAGAAACCATCTCTTCTTTCAGGGATGTAACTTTTTCCATTACTTGCCACTTATTCAGTCTTAAACAAGATATTCAATTTTTCTGTAAAATATATAACATTGACTAATGCTTAGAGTCTCTTTTTATTCATTTATAAGGTATAAATTCAATTTGTTTGTACATTAATAATCCCCATGTAACTATCTCCCTCTCTCCCTCCCCTCCATTCATTAAAGAAAGTATAATTTGACAAAAGATATATGTATATATATATAAAACTTTACCCTACTAATTTCCATTTATCAACTCTTTCTCTGTAGGTGGACATAGACAAGACATTTTTTAAACAAAATTTTTGATGCTGTATATGAGGTTATCTTGGCTCTGCTCATTTCACTCTTCATAATTTCATGTCTTTCCATATTTTTTCCAAAATCAACCTGTTTCTCATTTCTTATGGTGCAATAGTATTCTATCACAATCATATCCCATAACTTGTTTAGCATTTCCTCAGTTAATAGACATCCCTTCAATTTCTAGTTCTTTGCCACCACAAATAGAACTTTTATAAATATTTTAGAACATATAGTTCCTTTTATTTTTCCCCTGATCACCTTAGGAAATATACCCATAGTGGTATTGCTGAGTGAAAAGGTGTGTGCATGTGTTTGTGTGTATATAGTTTTATAATTCTTTGAGCATAATTCCAGATTGTTCTCTTAAATGTTTGGATAAGTTCACTGTTCCACCAGCAATGTATTTTTAGTGTCTCCATTTTTCATTTTACTCTTCTATCATTTTAGCAAATCTGATAGGTTTGAGATGATATTTCAGACTCCCTTTTAATGTGTGGCTTTCTGTCATTCCATACTCCTAAAAAGGAGAATATAGCAAATAACTCTGAAAATCATAGATCACATATACATATAAAAGTTATAAGGACTATATTGTTTAGATGTGTAACTATTTCATCAATGGAAAATAATTGTAGTTACAGAAGGTCTTCAAAGGGTTTATGTTTTGACTGATTTGGGTTTTCTCTAGAGTGATGAGATATATAATTCTCATTATATACAATGATATAATAAATATATAAAGATATAATAAAATATCTTTTTGTAAAATAAAAATATAATAAAATATAAATATTTTTATAAATTTATAAAAATATATAATTAAAATATATAATAAAATATATATAAAAATGAGATATATAACAATGAGATATGTAATATGAATCCCTACTCATCCTGTGATATTCTTTTCCATGTTCAATCATAAATCGTCCAGAAAATTTTAGCGCTAGATAGGACCTAAGTGGCTCTATAACCAAAGCAAACTGATCAAGCATTCTTACCACTCTCCTTAACTATCAAGCATTCTTACTACTCTCCTCAATAAAAATACTGCATTTAGAAAAGGAAAACCTCTTTTATCTCAAAGCAGACTATTCTACAATTGAGCACTTCTTATTAAAGGAGGCCTTTCCTTTGAGCATCTTTACCTTCTACCATTTGCTGTTCAAGGCTAGTCAAAATATATTCATTTCCTCTACTACATGACAGCCCTTCAAATTCTTGGAATCTCTTCTCCAGGTTATATTTCCTTTGTTTTTTTTTAAATGTGTCCTCATTTAGAATGTCATGATTTTCAGTTTTCTCACTTTCCTGATTATGCTCTCTGTTCGATGTCTTCCAGCTTATCTATGACCTCAAAATTCTATACTCAGAGCAGAATGCACTATTTCAGTTGTGGATTTGTTAGAGCCAAATTTAGTTAATTAAAAAATACTGTTTTACTCTATCTTATATGAAAAAGAAATGGCATTCTGATCATCACCTGTTTTAGTAGTACTTTGGATCAAAAATCAATGGATTTCTTACAGATACAACATGCATTTTCTTCATATCCTAAAACTAATAAATTAGTAGCCAAAAACTATTAGAGCCAGTCAATCACTATTTTTCCATTATTTTCACTAAAAATATCAGAGATTTAAAAAAATATGTTCATTGGTTTCTTTTAAAAAATGTGGTACTTTGAAAGAAAAGCAATATGCCAAATGTGTTTAGACTAAAATAGAGAATAATAGAATCATCATCCTTCATTTTGGGGTGCTATAATTCTATTAAAATGCCACTTTAAATACTGTCTGTTTATTCCAAACTTCTTATATAGGGCGGATTTATAAATTTGGTTGACACTTGTATTTGGAAATGTAGTTATGAAATGGCTTGCAATTATACCTCCCACTAGAGAGCAAACCTCATTAAAAATGGGCTGAGAGTCATGGCTTCCATTGTGCCATCTTGTCACCAATAAAGGAACATGAGGCTACAACTATGAACTGGCTCAACTATTCTGGAGAACAATTTGGAACTATTTCCAAGGTGTTATAAATTGGCACATACCTTCTGACTCAGAGGTACCTCTACTAGGTGTATGAAAGAAGAGAAAAATAAAAGGGAAATGATTCATAGTTATAAAAATATTATCAGCTCTTTTTCTGGTAGCAAAGTGTTAGAAACTGAGGGGACACCCAACAATTATGAAATGGCTAAAAGTGTGATATAATGTAATATAATATTTTTATGCTATGAGAAATGATAATGAGAATGGTTTTAGAAAATCTGAGAATATTTATATGAACTGATGGAAAGTGAAGTGAGCAGAACCAGGAGAACAATCTATACAATAAGAGCAATAATTTAAGGATAATTGACTGTGAAAGATATGGTAACTGGCGAATGCATTCATCCATCAAAACTACAAAGGACTCATGAAATAAGTTTATCTCTAGATAGAGAATTGATAGTCTTATTGTGCAGAACTAAGTATATTAATTTTCCTTGCTTTATTTTTAAAATTATGGCTAATGTCATAGCTAATGGAGTATGCATCCAAAACAAAAACATTCAGATACTTCTTTCATCTTAACATTTAGGAGTATTTTTTGTGGTCTTGAAGAAAGGAATTATAGATGAGTTAGATCCAGGCTGCAAAGGTCATATGACTACCATGTAATGACTGTCACTTCTCCTCCTTCTACTTTCCTCTTCTGGTTCTATTCCTCCAAAACTCCAATTATAGATTGTAGATAATAATAATCTGTCTTCCTCTCTGTGGGCTGATATCATATTAGTACTCTTCATGAATTAGGAAGAATTATAAATCTCAATATTTTTGTGGCCATTGAACCTCTTTCCAAAGGTTGTAACATTCAGATTCATATTGTTGATTTTTATTAAGCTTGCCAAACCTTGGCATATTTTTATACAAAGTGTTGTCAAAGTGTAACTACTTTATTTTGCAATGCTATCAATATAAAAGTATAAGCAGGTAGGTGACTCAGCATATAGAGTGATGGGTTTGAAGTCAGAAATACCTGAGTTCAAATCTGACTGCAGATACTCACTAGCTATGAAACCCTGGGTGAGTCACGTAACCTCTATTTTCCTTAATACAATGCAAAAGTAAATGACAAACTACTTCAGTAGTTTTGCCAAGAAAACCTATACAGAATGGCAGAGTCATATATAATTGAGAACAATAACTCTTTAAAAATGGATTTACAAAAATTCACTGAAGGGAAGAACTCTTTAAAAGGCAGAACTGTTCACATTGAAAAAGAGGTACAAAAATTACAGATCAGAAACTAAATAGGGAAATTGAATAGAGTGTAATGCATAGTAATCTTAGTGGTGCAATTTTTTTCAGTCTCTCTAATAAAGGTCTCATTTCTCAAATACATAGAAAAATGAGTTGAATGTATAAGAATATAATTCATTCCCCAATTGATAAATGGTCAAAGGATATGAAGAGGATGTTCTCAAAGTAATTAAAGCTCTCTTTAGTAATGCAAAAAAGGTCTAAATCACTATTAATTAGAGACATGCACATTAAAACAATTCTGTGTTATCACCCCCATACCAATCAAACTGAATATTATTAAGAAAAGGAAAATGAAAAATCTTGGACAGTGTATGGGAAAATTGAGACATTAATGCACTGTTGAGAGAGTTGTGAACTTATTCGACCATTCTGGAGAACAATTTGGACCTATGCCCAAAAGATTATAAATTAGTACATACTTTTTGACACAGCAATTCCATTATTAGATTTATATCACAAGGAGATAAAAAAATTAGAGGGACCTACATGTATAAAAATATTAAAGCAGCTTTTTTTTTGTGGAGCAAATAATTGGAAAGTGAAGATATAACCATTAATTGGGGAATGACTTAGCAAATTATAGTAAATAAAAAATAATGAGCAGGGGGAGACTGGAAAAACCTAGAAAAACTTCCATAAATTGAAGCAAAGTGAAGTGGAACCAGAATAACATTGTACACAATGGTAGGGAAATTGTACAATGAACAACCGTAAATAACTTAGCTATTCTCAGCAATTCAATGAACCAAAACAATACCAAAAGACTCATGATAAAAAAATGCCATATGCTTCAAGAGAAAGAACTAATAGATTCTGAATTGTGACCGAAGCAAACTTTTGTTTGAGATTATTTCCAGAAAAGGATTAATATAGAAAAAATGTTTTACATGACTGCATATGTAAAATTACTATCAGCTTATTTTCCAAATCAGGATGGGCAGGGAAGGAGAGAGGGAGTTAATTCAAGATTCATATTCTTTTAAAAATGTTAGAAACTGTTTTTGCATATAATTGGATAACTAATAAAATTAAATTTCAAAAAAAGTTAATTGCCCAGAGTTATACAGCATGTAAATGTGTAAGTCCAAATTTAAACTCAAGAAGATGAGTTTTCCTGATTCTATACTTGATACTCTAGCCACTTAATTGGATTTTTGTACATCTTTTTCCATCTGACCAATTCTGATTCATACTGTTTTCATTTCTCTTTCTTATTGTCTCTCTGCATCTATTAATTGATTTTTGCAATATTTTTTGAGCTCTTCCAGAGCCTGAGACCAATTGACATTTTCTTTGAAAATTCACATTGTGGACTGCCTTGCCTTGGCATTCAGGTGGTCACTGTATGCTTGTAAAAGGGTCTGGGCCTCCCCTTGGGCTCACACCAGTTAGGAACACTGTCTACTGACCTGCCTTGGGCTTGGAGCCTCACCTTGAGCTCAAGTAGAAGCTTACAGACTCACTCTGAGCCCACACCAGCCATGTGTATTATGTACTACTACCTTATTATACTAAAGCCTAGGGCCTCACTGCAGGCTTGCACTAGGGCTTGGAACTTCAAGGAATGGGAATGGGGTGCTCTGCTGTTGGCTTAGGCAGAGCCTTGGGGTATTGAAGTTGTCTTGGGCTCAGGTTTAGAACTGGAAATACTAGAAGATGGAAAAAGGAGTGATTGCTGTTGACTTGTGCCAATACTTGGTGTGATCTTACTGTGGACCTGTAGGCTGTGTTCCCCTCTGACCCCAGTGAACCAGACCCTCTCTGCTTACCTTTCAAGTTGTTTTATCCAGGAAAATGGCTTCACTCCAACTCCTTGTTGGCTCTATCACTTCTGTATTCATTTGAAGTGTTATTTTAAGGTTGATTGAAAAGGATTCTCAGATAGGTTCGAGCTTTTCATCCTTCTACTCCACCATCATGGCTCTGTCTTCTGACTATCCTAGCTGCCACCTAGCTGTCCAAAATAATAATAACCAATATTTATAGCACTTAATAGATGCCTGACACTTTGCTAATAGCTTTGCTATTTTTTTTATCCCATTGAATCATCACAAAACCCCTATAAGGTAGGTGCTAGGATTATTCCCATTTTATAGATGAGGAAACTCATCTATAATATATATATATATATATATACATATATATTTATATATGTATATATATATATAAATGGCTCATTCTATTATGTTGTTATTTTAAAGTCATTTATAATATTTTTGATGCTTTGCTTTCACACAAATTGAAAGCTCCCTCTTCAAACTCCATATCAATTGCCTTCAATTTTAGAGAAAGTAACCCAAGTATCAAAAAAGAAAAACATAAAAATGCCTACGTCATTAATAATTAGACAAATGCACATTAAAATAACTGATGTGTAACCTCACAGTCATGGATGGCTAAATTGACAAAAAGGGATAATGACAAATACTGGAGGATCTGTGGGAAAGCAGATACTTTAATACACAGTAGGTGAAGTTAAAACCTGGTCCAATTATTTTGGAAAGCACTATGTAACTGTGCCTTGAAAGTTATTAAACTGGGCATATCCTTTGACTCACTTGTAATGATATTGTCTATACCCCAAAGTGACAAAAGAAAAAGAAAATGACCCATAGTCCCATAAATATTCATCAAAACTCTTTGGGGGTTAATAAAGAATTGGAAGCTCAGGAACTGTTAATCAATTGGGGAGTGAATAAACAAGTTATAATATATGAATGTGGTGAAATGCTATTCTACTATAAGAAATAAAGAAGATAATTTCAGGAAAATCTGAGAATGCTTGTATGAAGTATTATGACATGAAGTGAGAACTAGAAAAATTAAATAATGCATAACAACAAAAACTATAAAGATAATCAATCAACTTTTATAGGCTTTGAAACTGTGGTCAACATAATGACAAACTGCAGTTCTAAGAGACTCATGAGGAAACATACTATCTCCCTCCAGAAAGAGATTTGATGGACTCAGAGGGCAGACTGAAGCATATTTTCTTCTCTGTCTTCCTTTCTCTCTCAAATGGCTAAGGTAGATTTTCTTTTCTTGATTACACACATTTTTAATGTGCTTTATTTTTCTTTCCTTCTCAATGAATGGGGAAGGGGAGAAATTGGGATGAAAAATAAAATAAAATTTATCATACTTTAAATTAAATAATTTAGATATTCTATTAATAACTTTCTTATAAGTCACCATTGATCCATTAATCATTACGCTGAAGGTGTAATTATTCAAATATTTCTGAATCCACTGTAGTGGCTAGCACATCTAGCCCAAATTTGAATAAAATCATAGCATATAGGATTTACATTGAATAAAAGTAGGAAAGAAACATAATGCATCTGTAAAGTGACCATAAAATCATAGTCAGATTGGATGGAAATTTAGAAGTCATCAAGTCCAAACTTCTTATTTTTACAAATAAGGAAACTGACACTAATAGTGATTAAATGCCTAATCAGAGGTTGCATAGCTTAATTTTTTTTTTTGGTCAGGCTACATTCAATTACTCTAAGCTTCTTTGTTTACCAAATGCAAAGTTTGTACTGTAGGTATGCTATCTTTCAATTTTCCACTTGATACACTAAAATGGAATATTTTATACTGCCTAATTAAAGAAGTCATTGGTATTGAAAAAGCTTAAACCAGAAGTCATAGAAGAATATCTTCTGCTGTAGCACCATTCTTTCATCATATAAAGAAGTTTTGAGATAAGTTTGTTTTCTCTTTCTGTCAGAAGGGAATTTGTGGCAAGTTTTATTATTAAAATTTATTTATGCACAAAAAAGAAGTCATTCTGGCCCAAGTATTCTTTTCCCCCATTATTTTTGATCATGCTGTTAGTATTTTATCAATCCTAAAATCTACTCTCTACAGGGTGTATTCACATTTTCTTCTTTTTGATTACAACACATTTGGCCTATTTATAAATGTGAAATTGGGATGGATGATGGCAACTCTCAAATCTTACTACAGACACTTAAAGTTGTTTCAGGGGGAGGTCAGAAGTAAACTATAAATCATTAGCCCAAGGCTATGTGTAATCTCAGAACCAGCCTGAAAATGGAAAGCCCTTGTGTCTTCTAGTCTCTAGGAGACTGAACTAATTGTTAGTTATAGCAAGCATACTTGCAAGGGAATCACAGACTGCTGTTTAAGTAGAAAATAGTATTAACTTCACCAAAAATTCTATTTTTAGGTGTTCATATTTTCAAATAACTTCCATTTAAGTAATTTCTGGTATATCATAGGAAAAATCATGTGTAAGGCATATTTCAGTAACATTTTTGTTATTTGTTGTTGTTGTTTTTTCCTGTTGAGGGAAACAGTTGTAATGATGTCTTAAGTAATTGTAGGAAAAATGAAACTAAACCTATTAAGAAGTAAATTAAAAAACAAACAAAAACTTCTAATAAGCTCTATCCTCCCCTCATCAAATGATGTGTCAGTAACTTGGGAAATATAATCAGAAGCATTACTAAACAACATGCCTATATAGTCCTACTTCAACAAAATAGACTTCTCCCTTTAAGGAAAATGGTTTCAATATAAATTTCATCTTTAGAGTGATGTTGTTCGTTTATTCAGTATCAATATTTAAAGTTGAAGCTTGCTACTCTCTGGAATTCATAAGTCACATAGCATCATTCTCTTCTGAAACTGTTTGGGTGACACTATATTTATTGAGCCCCTGCAATGAACTGCTCAGGACTGTGGGAGAAAGAAAATAAGATCATTCAATCTTATACTGCATTAATAGAAATGTTCACAACAAGGGAGGCATTAGTCTGATTGCATTCTGTCCTGGTCAGATCACAGCTCAAGCATTGCTTTCAGTCCTGGGTGCCCTCTTTTCCAAAGCATATTGATAATCTGAAGCATATAGAGAGAAAGACAAATAGAATATAGCTAGAGGATTCAGAAGTATGTCACGTGAAAATTGGTGGGAGGAACTGGGGATCTTTGGCTAGAAGAAAAGTAGATAGAGGGAGTAAATAGCTTTCTTCAAATTTTTGAAGGGCCATGATGTGGAAGAGAGATTTTACAAACTCTGTGTTGCCTTGGAGTTTTGAGCTAGGAAAAATAGTCAGAACTTACAGGAGGAAAGATTAAGGGGCATTTTAAAGAAGAACTTTCTAATAATTGGTGATGTCTCCAAATGAAATGGATGCTTTGTACAAGTTTCCCATAACTATGCATGCTCAAGCTGAAGCTAGATAGCAACATTTCAGAGATTTATGTATGATTTGGGAAACTGGCTTAATGTTCCTTCAAACAATAAAATTATATGATTCTTTGATACTAAAAATCATGGTCTCTTCCTTGGTATAACATGCTGTTTTGATGAGGATACAACCTATAAAAAGGTTAGCTACAAATATAATATAGAAAATAATATAATATACTGTCTATACCAGTTACAATCCATATAGATTTAAGGAAATACCACCAATTCTTGGAGTTTTCTATGCTTTTTGAGGGGAAAAGAGTACTAAATGAGAAATAAATTCCTACACTGAAGTGTCCCTGTTGGTCAGATCTTTGACAGCCTGGATTTTATAATGGAAGTATCATTATAATGGGGCTTGAATAGAACAATGTTTTCAGACTTATCTTGTAAGACCATCTGCAAAAAGACACCACATGTCACAGAACAATGCTGTAGAAAGCTTCAAGGACATATTGGACTAAATCCATGCATTAGCAGAGTGTATTATAGTAATTCATCTTTTGAATACAAAGATACTCTTTTAGATACATAGAGAAGCTTCTCCTTAGATAGTCACATTATCAAAGCATCAAAGATATTCATACAGGATTGGGAGGGACCTAAGAGGCTGCTGACTCTAGCCTCTGCTACTCTTTCTTCACTGCTTCACATATCCTTCTATTATCAGAAATTAACTTTATATATATATGTATATATATAACATATAACCAAATTAACTTTATATAGATTTTAAAATAAATTGACAAATTTAATATAATGTTGAGAATTACATCAATGGTTATAGAAAACCAATTTTGATTTTCTTTATGAAATCCATCAGCATTAGATTCTTACTACATGCAAGGCAGTGGATTAATTGGTTAGGATACAAATAAAAATAAAACACATTACTAGACCCTGCCCTAAATGATTGTGAATATTAATGGGGAAAACATGTAATACATAGATCAAATTTCCGTCCCCAATCTTATTTTTCTGTCACTAGTCCAGACTCACTTGCTCCCCTCTTTGCCATTTGTGTTACTACTCCAGGTTAACCCACTCCCCTCTTTTCCATCAAGTAATTTCTTCTACCAATGAGAAGTACTTCCTGCTCTATCTTTAACATGGTCTTAGATTATTTTATAAATTGTAATATTCTTGAAGTATAAAAGAAGGTGTCTCACATTGCTTGTTGTCTTTTGGTCTTGAACAGAAGTCTGGCTTTATTGGGAGACTGGCCCTCTTTGAATAAAACTATTTCTTTATGACTTGGAGACTCACTTCCTCTTAATTGCAATCCTGTAGTTAGAAATTATGCAACAATTCATACTATAAGAAAGTAATCAATTGAATAGGTAAAGTAACTTTTTAAAAAAATGCTATCCTTAAAAGCTATGGAAGAATTCATAACCCATTCTGAACTTCTTGCTTACTGAGTTGGGTGACTACAACTATCAGGATTTTCCTTGCCTGAAGGGGATTTACCTCTCCTGGGCTCTTTACAGTCCCAAATTTGTAAAACTTTACCTTGTCATGCATACTCTAGAATTATGAAACATGGTTGAAAAATATGTGGCCTCTGTCCTAGAGTTAGAGGTCAGTTCCCTGTTTAAGTATGTTTCATTTGTTTTGACCTATCTTTATTGACCTCTTAGATGTTGTTTTCTCCTCATCCATTTGAACCATCTCTGTCTTTGCTGATTTCCTAAAGTCTAGACCTTTCCCTAAGGTCTTCCACATTTGAGACCCATGGAACTACTGGCTCTTCCTTGTCTTTGTAGAAAAACTAAATTACTGATTATATTTTCACCTTCAGGGTTTATTTTCTTCTTCTGTCTCTCTCTAGATTTACAGGTAGAATTAGTGACCTTTTCTTCTGTTGATACCCTGATGACATGGGCTTTCATTTGACTAATATTGAACATTATCATTGACATTTATCAGTGCATTGGAAAAATGATTGAATATAGACAATATGATATAAATACATATAGACCATGTGAAAACAAAACAAAACTTCCCACCAGCTGGAAATGAGGTATGCATGTGGATGGGGATATTAAAGGATAAAAGAAAAATTCCAAGTGTCCATTGTGAAAAATGAAGAATAAGAAACAAAAAGAAACTGTTCCAGGGGATATAATGAATTATCATGATACTGAAATATTTTACTTATTAACCATGAGTGAACAAGTTATTACTTAAATTAAAAAATAAATATATGTTATCAATATGTATGAATATATCAGATTATGTACAGATATGTACTTGATATGCAAAAGCATGTTAGGGTATGAAATTTCAGGGCCTCTGATTCTAGATTGTCAGAGAGAGATTCCACACAGAGCTAGCTTTTTAAAATGAGATGAATAAGTCTCCTTTAAGTTCTTTATTATGACTACTAGAACCCAGATATCTTAATGATTTATTATAATAATAATAATAGTATTTTTAAGCTTTTAAAGTGATTTACAAACATTTTCTTGTTTAATCTTCCTTATAATAATTATTTCAGATAGAAGATATTATCATTCCTTTTTTATAGATGAGGATGCAGAAGTTCATAGTAGTTAAATGATTTTTGAAGTGTCATTCAGGTAATAAAAGTCTGAGATGATTTGAACTAAGATCTTCAGAGAGAGTCTTTCCTTTCCCAAAAATTCCTGGCAAATGTATAATAACTCTGTTTTATAATAATTCTTACAAATCCCCACATTCTAATCTCTGGTCCAGCGTGATATAACATAATCAAGAGGAACCAATGGCAGAAGCAACATCACCATAATATTAATATCAAAATACTTGACATTTCTGGTTGTGTTTAGCTCAAAGTAGATACTTTACTCCAGTCTTCTCACTCCCATCATATTAACCCATTTACTAGCTTTATAGATTTGATTTCTGTGTCAGGTATTCTTGGAATATGGGGCTATTTCCTGGCAGAACTGAATCAACAGCTTTCTGAGATATGCTCGGCACATACTTACAATCATTAAAATCAAAGCTCTTTCTATGAACTCCTTTCTTCTCATTATACAATATTAATCATATTAATAATAATTATTATTATAAATGAGGACTAATTATGGTTCTGCCATGACTGTATATATGATAACCATCTGCAAATATTACTATGCCCCATCTCCATTTTATTGGTTATACATAGTGCAATTTCAGGTTGATCAGATCATGTCTATGGGTAAAATAGCAAACTGTTTTCTACTACAGTATATCAACTTTCAGTACATTTTCAAGAAGCACAGCTCAGTAAGGAATTTTATGGCACAACTAATTCCTTTCCCAAGTCACATCTCTTCAGATCATTAAGCAGTGGTGTGGAAATTAGGAAACTAGATTGATTGATGCTTGGTGAATAATGATGACTTTGTTTTATAAAGATAAGCCCAATTAGGACTTGAAAGTATATGGAAGTTAGAAAAAAATTCTAGATTTACACTAACTAATTTTTGGGTCCCCAAATCTATCATAAATGAATTCTACATATCAAAGATATAACTCTTATCCATAACCCACACAAAGATTTTGAGAAATGAGATGGAGTTAGATTGTATCTTCTGGACCCAACTCAACCTTGATATGAGTTCATTTGTCATTTTCTAACAGACAGTTTTATAAGAGGGACTAGAGATAGAGACACACACACAGAGAAAATACAACCAGAGTTAGAGACACAGAGACAAACACAAAGAAAGAAAGTGACTGAGACAGATAGAAAGATGTAACAGAAAGAGAGAGGCAGAAAAAGGGAAAGAAAGATAAACAGGTAGGCAGGCAGATAGACAGTCACAAAAACAGAGACACCTACATAGAGAGATAGAGATAGAGAAACAGAAACAAATCAGGGAAAGGTGAAACAGTCATTAGAGACACAGAGATAGAAAATTGACAGTTACTCCTAAAAGTTGAAGGGAAGAATAGAAGACCAACATTATCAGTAGGAAGAGACCCATGAAGTAAAGGGCTAAGAATGAGTCCATTCCTATAAAACTTTATTGCTTCATTTTGCCCTTTCTCTGACTTGTTATAAATCAATCATTTGACAAGCGTTTGATAAAGTATCTACTCTGTGCTAAATGTTGTATAGTATGATCTAATCATATACCAACATGCTATCCCATTTTACTTCCATTCTCCCCATAAATATTCTTGCTCTTTGAATCTTAAGTAATATGCTGGATTGGAGAAGTTCATCCTCCATTTAGGAAAAGCAGAAGTCCTGGAACACAGTGATTTCACACACGGTATTTGAATTCAACTCTAGAGATGTAGTTTGAAACTACCAAAGAATTCTAAGAAACCCCAACAGAGTTTCTAATTCATGGGCTATATGAAAGGATGGTTTCTTGTTAGAACTTAGTGCTTGCCATATTAATGCTGAACTTGAGAATGGAAATCCAATCAACATTAACCCTACTGCAACTAAGAAAGCCTGAGCCCAAGTGATTCACCAGCCTTATCTGCACCATCAAGTGCTCCAAGTTGGGTATACCTAAAAAATCAGAAATGGAATAATGAAAACTTCCTTGCCAATCCATAGTGGTGTTCTTGCCTGTGAGTGGTCACTGCATTGACAGGAAGATAAGAGTCTAAAAAAAATCTAGTTCACCTAATCCCACCTACCTTTCTTGATTATCCTTTAACCTTATGACTGGGGGCCTTTCACTGTGGAAGAAGTTGGATCCAAAGTTACTTTTGGGGATGATTCTAAAACAATGTCTTTTAACAATTATATTAAGTGATTTCAGAGATTGCAAAGCCAACTAAGTAAGCTTGGATTTTTAAGGAAAAAAATCTCAAAGTTATTGTAAACAAAATTAACTTAGACATAGAAAATCAACCAATGAACACTGCAATGTTCTAAGCATCATGGTAGGTGCTAAGGATATGATGATAATATAAAACAATCTCTGTTCTTAAGTAGCTTACATGTTATCAATGAAATGTTATAAATGAAAATGACAACCATAAATATATATATAAATTTATTCATACATATATGAATAACACATAAACCATGCATATAATATAATATATATAATAAAATACGAAATATTGAAAGGCAATAATATGAATAGTATAAGCAATAGCATGTGGGGTTGTGGGATTAGGAAAGATTTCATGAAGCTTGAACTGAGTCTTTAAACGAATTTGAAATGTGAAGAGACAGAAAGGAATATGTTTCTGGAATGGAAGGCATGTAATGGCAAGGAAATTGGAGTAAGGCAAAATGGCTAAAAATTCGGATGATGAAAATTATATGGAGCTATGGACAAAATAGAGATCATTCATGCTTAAAAGACAGTGGAAGATTTAATAACTCTCTTAAATCTACTCAGCATTCTCATAGTCATTTATGTTTTTGCTGTCTTGGGGCTGGAACAACACTTGCAAGAATTGTTAACCACTTGAAAGAATTACCTAGAAATATTACAGAACCTTCTCCTTTGAGTCTCTATGATCCTGTCTATTTGTAGAGAAGTTCCATCACTGCAAATGAATGGAAAGTTCTCTTCATTTAAAGATTTGTTTATTCTATTTAATAATTACTTGAATAGAATATTTGGGAATATATGACAGTTTTTATAAGGACAAAAGCTAGATTAGCTGATTTCTAAAACTTTTTAGTAATTATATTCCTTTATGTAAACACATAAAGGATATATATCTTACCCAGAACATTTTTATTTTTGAGAGCAATTTATGGTAGAGTGAATATATGCTTTGGGCTCTTGTGAAATTCTAAATTATGTTGTATGGTTTCATAATTGCATAGTTTTGAGTGCTGTCAGCAAATATGAATGTCCCTTTGGTGCAAAGGAATGTTATAAATAAATACATGTTTGAATGTGTATATATGCCCACTCTTACAATATAGTGACTTTTCATTACAGGGTCACCCTGGGAATACTATAGTTATGGCTGAGAGTGTTCTTTCATTGCAAGGCTCTATATCTATTACTTTTCTAACAAAATAAGTCTTTATGTTGAAATCACATTTCCTTCTCTTTATCTTTTAAGGATAAATGTGCATTTGTTTTAGAAAGATCTCTAACATTTTCACCTGGAAGCTTTGTACAGTTATTGTTCTTCTTGAGAAAAGAGACTAGCACTTCCTAAGATAATTCAGATACATATAAACATAGTAGGGTGAAAATTTGTGGTTCTACATGTTCTTATTGTCTCCATAAAATTCTTGAAAAAGTGTAGCCTAGGGAAGGAAAATGATTAATAGGGAGTGAACCAGTGTGTTAAAGCATGGAAAATATGGATTTATATAACACCACCATTCCCTCTTGGTAGACACTACTTCCTTTACTAGATAAACAATAATTATATCTTTAATAATCCATTCTAAATTTTCCATGAAATTGAAGTCAATTTCTTTTGTTTGACTTCCTGTTTTATTAGGTTTTTCTCTCCTACTTTTAAAGTATTTATTTATTTTTGGAAATTTGGGACTGTTTGCCTTCTCCAATTCTGTGATACAACTCCTGTTTCCCATGATCTTTAAAATATTTAAAAACAAATAAAACAACAAAAAAAAGGGATTATACCTATGATTGCCTCTAGGATCCCATATAAACTCATCCATTTGGCACAATTAATCTTTCTAAGAGTATTACACATTTCTTTTCATTTTATACACTCTATTACTTAAACTTACAGAGTCATTCTTCCTAATATCTGATAAATATATCTTCTATCTCCAAACATGGACTGTCTTTCCTCCCTATGCCATTTAGGTGGACAGTGAATAGAGTGCCAGGGCTGACACTTAGTAGTTGTGAGATCCTGGGCAAGTTATTTAACCCTGTTTGCCTCATTTCATCATTTGCATGTTGGAGTTGGAGAAGAAAATGGCAAACCACTGTGGTATCTTTTCCAAGAAAATCCCCAAATGGAGTAAAAGATGAAAAATGAATGAACAACAGAAATATTTTCCCCCATTAATCCATATCTGGAGTACAATATTTAGCCTTTTCCTCTTTGAAATCCTATTGTCTTTTAAAGTTCAGAACAAATGCAAACTCCTGAATTGGGCCTTTACATATTCCCCCCAATATGATTATACATATCTAAGAAAATTACTTTCTGTGTGTATTATACATATATATATGCATATTTTTATATATATATATATAGTACATGGTAATAAATTGTAGATTTTAATTTTGCATTTTATACTTGTCTATTGTAATAAATATATATTATAAATAGGAATAGCATGCTATAGCAGAAAAACCACTAGCTCCGGAGTCAGAGGTTCTGTGTTCAAATTCTTATTCTGATACTTATTACTTTTATGATATTGACCTAGTAACAGTTTTGTCATCTTTAGTATCCAACACAATTCCTACCACAAAATGTGAACTTACTAAGTTATTTTTGATTTATTGATGTGGAATATGGATTACTTACAATCAGTGGTGGAATTTGAGAAATATATGACTTATGGAATGTATTCTAGACAACTGTCAATAAAGCGAGCAAAAGTCTCCAAGGATTTATTAAGCTTGTACTTTGTGCCAGGGTCTGTGTTATACCCTGGGAACACAAAGACAAAAATGAAATAGACTCTACCAGTCAGGAACTTACAATCTATAAGTACACTAATAGTACATATATAAATAGAGCAATATTGGTATTATTTTAATGTAAACTCTCTCTATATTATATATATATATGATAAATACATGCATGTACTATATATGTGTATATGTGTAATAAATGTTCCCAATTGCTTATATCATCTTTTTTCTTGATATTCTTAGGTTGTTTTAAACTAATGATTATACATTCATTCATTTAAAAAAACAAGTATATATATATATATATGTGCAAAATATTTATTCTTTTGATTTGTTTTGTTTGAGGAGGAATGTCCTTTAAGTTGCAAGAGGAAGTGTGATAAAATAAAGAAAATCTTTATGAAGAAGTTTGATCCAAGATTTGAAGGAAACAATGGATACCAACAGATAGATATGAAGTGGGCAGTAGGAGTAAGAGAAATTTTGTTCCAATATTGCGTTTTTCTTGGTCAGAATTCATCTATGGCATTTCATCTGCCTACTGTATCTCTTTGTTATTACTCTCATAAAACTAATAATTTATGTTATAATAATATAATAATAAGACTAATAAGTATTTTATGAAACACTTTTGGTTTTAACCCTCAAGTTCTTAGAATCTTAGAAATGTAAAATATCAAAGTTAGAAGAGACTTTGAACATAATCTAGTCATCGGTTTAGATGAAGAGGAGGGCTTAAAGAAATTAATAACTTGCCTAAATTCATCTACCTAGTGAATCATCACTAGGACACAAATATAAAAAATTTTTAGACTTGAAATCTACACTCTTCATATAGGGTCCTTTCTACTAATCATTGTTATCTTTCTGTGTATGATTGTATTCAATCTTCCTTTTTCCAATTCAAATGGAAATGAGACTAAAGGGATGCCCATTCCCCTAAATCTCTTTTTACATGGCTATAATATCTTTATTTTAAGTATCTCTACAATGTAAGGCCCCAGTCACTCTTATTTTGGCTTTATAAGATCATTTTAACAGAATAAAACCACTCACAGATATTCATTTTAATTAATAAAATATTCTTTAAATTTTTATATATGATTTTAAAATATAATAGGGTTCTTAGAAGATATCTGTTTCTTAACTCCCATTAATAAGTAAACAGTTCTTTACATTTCCTTAATATTATACAAATATACCTGCCTTTCTCTATATATCTCTTGGTGCTTGTATTCCCATTTCCAAATGTCTACTTCATTCTGCCCTTTTTTTAAAAATAAAGAATGTTGAAAATCATTCATTTTTTTCTTCCATATTAAGTTATATTGAGTTTTGTTGGATATTTGGTTATAAAACTTTTCATTTGACTGTATAGCCATATTCTGCTCCCATTTTTTAAAAAGAGAAATTGCCATTTTATGTAATCCTTATATTGATATTTTAATTTTTTTTTCTTGAGTGAAGTCTTTTTTTTCTTCACTGGATTTTATATATGATATCCCTAGGAGTTTTTATTTTATGTTTCTTCCTTCCTTCCTTCCTTCCTTCCTTCCTTCCTTCCTTCCTTCCTTCCTTCCTTCCTTCCTTCCTTCCTTCCTTCCTTCCTTCCTTCCTTCCTTCCTTCCTTCTTCCCTTCCTCCCTTCCTCCCTTCCTCCCTTCCTTCCTTCCTTCCGTCCTTCTGTCCTTCCTTCCATTTCATTCTCTCTTCCTTTCTATGTATCTATATATGCATGTATGTATGTATGTTCTATTTATCTTTCTATGTTTCTCTCTCTCTATCTATGTTGTTCTATCTACCTACCTATCATTTATTTATTTATCTTTCCTATTGCACATAACTGTTTGCATGTTGTCTCCCTCAATCGATTGTGAGCTTCTCTAGAGCAGAGATGATCTTTTATCTTTCTTTGTTTCTCTAGTGATTATCAAGTGTCTGGCTCTTAAAAAATGTTTGCTTATTGACTGTCTGGATCATTCTCATTTCCATGGCATTCAGTTCTCCAGACATTCCTTCTTGCCTTTCTGAAGTTTCTATTAGGTTTCTCTTATTTTACTTCTACTTACTCCTGAAGTCCTTGGGGCCAGAGCATTTTAATTTAATTTTATTTTTGTGTGAAATTATAATGACTTCATGTGGAGTTGCTATCCTCTACTGAAGTCTCTGGGTTTGTCTCAAACAAGGTATTTCCTCATGAGTTTTCTTGATTTGCACTTTCCTTCTCTCTCTCTCTCTCTCTCTCTCTCTCTCTCTCTCTCTCTCTCTCTCTCTCTCTCTCTCTCACACACACACACACACACACACAGATGAGCATGTGGGCATGAGTGTGTGTGTGTGTGTGTGTGTGTGTGTGTGTGTGTGTGTGTGTGTTTTGAAGGGATTTGCAGTGGATAAGTTCATGTTCTCATGTGAACTTCTATCACTTAATAGTGTCAGCAGAACCTACCCTTTCCTGAATAGGATGATCCAGAAGAAATTCCTTCTTCCAGGACCCTTTGGGCAACTCTGAGAATATTTTTTCCTGGTGACTTCTTCCTATCATTGAACTCCAGAACCTCTTTCCAATGTAGACTCTACTTTACTTTCCTGCTGCTTGGTTCAAGACTTATTCCCATTGGACACTCACCGCAGATTTCAGGGACTCAGTTTTATCTAGGATTTTTCTTGCTATTCAAGATTAATAGATTGTAAAGTTCATGAAAAATTTTCCTTGGCTAATAAAATTAACTCTTTGTGAAGATCTCATATTTTCACAGAAGGCCTCACATTTTTTTCTTTTTACTTCAAAGTGTTTTTAAAAATATATAATTTTAATTAAAAATTTAAATATATTTACCCAATGATTTTATATAGAGAATAATTTCTGATTGAAGATTATATCTAAATATGAGTTGCAAAAAATTCTTATCTATCCATAAATTTTAGTTTTAATTGTTCTGAAGAATTATTTTTGTGTTTCATTAAATGTTTATAACTGATTATTTTGGTCCTGGGCTATCATAGCCTAGATCCTACTGACAAGGGAAAAATACATAGGTATAAATATAGAATATACACACACATATCTGTGTATATGCTTATATTACATATACTCTGTGAATTATGTGATATGTATGCACATGAATGTGTATATGCCTGTATATATGTATACATTCATGTGTCTTTATATATATAATACATATATATATAAAAATAATATGCTTACATGTAAACATATGACTTATTTTTGCCAAAATGCTGAAACATTTAATGGTGCAATAATCTGTCTTGCTTCTTTTTAAATTTCCTTTTGTGGAAATCATAGGACTTCAGGCATTTTGATAATTTTTGACAATGCTTTAGGCTTAAGATATTATCTTTTTATTCTATTTAACAGAAAATTAGATCAATTATTAACTGCTCACTCATAAAATTATCAGTAGATCATAAATCACTCCTTTCAAACATCTGACAATAATTTGAAAATATTGGAAAAGTGATGAAAAAAATCACTAAAATATAATGAGCAACAAATTACCATAAGGAGCAAATAGCCCTGTGGACCTAATTTAGGAGATATATGTGTGTTCTTAGACATACCACCAACTAGGTGCCTTGAAATATATCATTTAATGCTCCTTGACCCAATCTTTCTCTATGTAAAGTAGATATATAGTCATATAAGCTCACAGAGACTTTGTTTGAATAAAGTTATAGATGTGAAGGTTATTTGACTCCTAAGTTAATAATAGTTCCTGTTTATGTGATTCTTTACACCTTACAAGGTCCTTTCCTTAAAATAAAATATTAAATTTCCATGAAGTTTGTGATACAAGTATTGTTCCTATTTTGCAACTGAAAGGGAAGGCTTTAAAAGGGAAATGATTTTCTTACAACCTTAGAGTAAATGGTTGACGTATAATTTGAACCCAAGTTTCTGACACTAAGAGTTTTACCTATAACAGAACACCACCTTATCTTTTTTTATATGATATTACAATTTTTAGTAAGTTTTTCTGACATTTTATGATCCATTTTCTCTTTCCTACCCTTCTATTCTCCCCAAGATGGCAGTTAATAATATAAAAGTTGTACATGTATTATGATACAATACATATTTCCATATTCATCATGTTGTGAAACAAGATGCATATTCCTTATACTAGGGAAAAATTCAGGCAGGAAATGAAGTGGAGAAAGGTATGCTTCAATCTGCATTCAGATTCTATTAATTCCTCCTATGGTGGTAGAGAGTCTTTTTCATCATTAGTCTCTTGGAGTTGTCCTAAATCTTTGCCTTGCTGATTATAGTTAATTCATTCACAGCTGATCCTAAATTGATGCTGTTACTGTATATACTGTTCTTGTTTTGTGCATCTTACTTTGTATCACTTCACATGTGTATCTAGGATTTTTTTGTGATTATTCTATAATTAAATTTTTATGGCATGAGAGTATTCAATTACAATCATATGCCACCATTCCCTAATTGATGGAAATCCCTTCAGTTTCCAGTTCTTTGTAACCATAAAAAGAGATGTTATAAATTTTTATACAAGTCACTACATTAAGTTTTAAATATTGGTGTTATAATAAAAATAATTTGGTAATTCTTAGGGAATTTAGTCGAATTCAGTAGTTATCCTGTATACATTGTGTTACAGATTTAGTGTTGGAAAGGACCCTATTCAACAGTTCAACTTGGAGAAAACTAAAATCAAGAGAGGTTAGAAGACTTGATTAAGAGATGAGCAATAAATAGTATAGACAGGTTTTGAACTATAAAGATTAAAATTAATATCTGATACTCCAAATATTGTTTTAATACTATTTATTAAGATCAAATTAGAGTAAAGAAGTAAATCCAGAGGAAAAAAAAAACAAAAATGCTCCCTTCCTCCACACAGGTCCAAGCCAGAGAGCAATCTTCTGGATTAGAGAGCCAGCATGGAAGAAGCTGAAACTGAATACCAAATTAACCAATGACCCACATGTAGGAAAAGGAAAAGGGGATTGTGGGAAATGTAGTTGGGGGTACACATTCTAATCAATACAGAACTTTTATCTTCTAATTCCTTTTCAAGTAATCTTTCCTCCACACTAGATGTGTCTAACCTATGACCAACAACACTCTTAAGTATGAACTGATTTAGAATAAATGTAAATAAGAAATATTTAATAAAATCAATAAACATGTAATAAATAAGTAATGGACAATATGAATGTATAGTTTGCTAAATCAATATGTACCCACAGAGATCCTTATGTAGAATGTAGTGGTGACCATTTCTATTTGAGCCTGACATCAATGCTATACACTACCTTATCTCTGTGGTTTCCACAAGTAAGAATGCCATTGGTTCTTATCTCCCTGATTTATTTGATGATAGCTCTCAAACTGTACATGTTGAAATGAATTCAAATCATTTTAATTTAATTATATCTTATTAAACAACCATTCTGATTGTGCTATAACAACCTTCTCCTCCACAAAAAGGATATTGAACAAAAACTTCAAGACCAAGATTCTGGAGACTATTCCTTTTCTTCCTTAACCCCTGAGATTATCCATGAAAGCACCAGTGTGTGCTTAATAAATATTGACTAGTGTTAGATAAGGATTCAATAGTTCCTTTGGAGAGGAAGCAGCCTGGTACTATGCTAAACACTGGAGATACAAAAAGAGCAAATGGCAGTCCTTGCCTTCATGGAGTTTACAAATTAATTGGAAAGACAACTTCCAAATATATACAAAACAAGCTATATAAAGGATAAATAGGAAATAATTAAAAGCATGAAAGCATTAGAATTGGAAGGAGTTAGGGATGGCACTACAGCAATAATCACAGCTAGAATTTTTTTGTACCATTTACCTGGTGTTTCTAACATACTGTTCCAATCATTGATGTAAATGAAAGATTTTTTACCTATATCAGCAAGAGTTAGGATCTAGTATACCTTATTCTAGGTATTAGCTTCAGCTAAATGGTGCAGTACATACATAAATTGTTGGGCCTGGAGTCAGGAAGTCTGCATTCAAATCCAACTTCCGATACTTATTGACTTGTGACCTTTCCTTATTTAATTTTTGTCTAACTCAGTTTACTTAAGTGTAAAATGGAGATGATGGTCCCTACATTATAGGGCTTTTTATGAGGTTCAAATGAGATATTTGGATAGCGCTTAGCATCTTGCCTGGAATATAGTACACACTACATAAATCTTAACTTTATTATTATTATTATTATGCCTCATAACAGGTATAGCATAATTTTTGTGTGTTTTGGGGCAGAGAAGGAGGGAAGAATGGAGAAGGAACTCTCTATTAGGACCAAGGGCATAGGTACAATTCCTGACTTATTTTTGCTACCCAACCATTCTGATTGTGCTATAAGAACCTTCTTTTTCTCCACCAGAAGGTTAAGGAACAAAACCTTCAAGACCAACACTGTGTAGAAATAGTTCCTTTTCTGGAGTAATCCATGAAATTATCCATGAAGGCACCAGTAGGGACCCAATAAATATTGATTAGTACTAGATAAGAGCCTGATAGTGCCCTCAGAAAGGAAATATCTGCTCAATTATTTTACCAATAACAGTCAAATGGGAATGTTTATTCCTCTTTGCCCTTTATTGCCCTGCCCCCAACAACCCACTGAATATTTACAATGAAAAAAGGGGGGAGAGAAATACCTTGAAAAGAAATTAGCATTTTCTAGTCAACAGATTCTTATGTCCTTCACTTGATTATGTAGTCATTCACAAACTACCTCCATTGACTATCAGAATACAAAAGTGATGTCTATGCAAATATATTTAAGAAAAAATATAGGAAAAGAAACAAAAATGGATTGGGGGTTAATTCCACATCTTTTCTCTTGAGACATAATGATTAAATCTGGTTTACTTTTAATGCTAAAACATTAATATTTGTTTATTACAATAGAAGGTGTCCTGAAAGGTTACAACTATTCTAAGAATTTTGGGACATTATGTATAAAAGTTAAAGGGTTGGGATGTATTTTGCATTTATATTCTTATTTGATGCTCATAATAAGCCTGTAGGCTATATACTATCAGTGTTAACCCCAGGAAAATGAGGTTACTCTACCCACAGTAGTAGCTTGTTGCTTGTTCAGTTTCCTGAGAATTAATTAACCACTTTAGAATGTATATGCTAAGTATCCATCTACCTGTATTAGCAAAGTATTTGTCATCCTTCAAAATTAAATTTGATAGCTTGTCAAGTTAGAAAGGTCTGGATTATTCCAACTCACAAATTTACTAGGACTGAATAGTTTGAAGAATTTGGAGCTATATTACTATATGACAACTGGGTTGAACATGGTGCTGCTGCTGGCTAGAATAGAAACAGGTCCATGAGGTGCTTTTCAAAGGAACAGGATGCATTAGTCAATTTTCTAATTATGTATTTATCTAGGGGAGAAAATTCCTCCTACAGGTGATTAGTATCTACCCTGAAGCCTGAGATCTGATTTCTTGCATTTGAGCTTACTTACTAGTCATAATGAGACAGATGCTCCCAGATGAGTACCTTTCTCTATATGCAGAGCACCCATGAAAGCTATGGCAGGGAAGGGTACTACATGCACAGGGGCTCCCAGGTGAGTATTATTTTATTATTGTTCCTAAATTCATATAGCCCTGCTGTGCCTGGCAGTGAATTTTTTGTTTATATAAATATTCCTATTAGGGATGTGCCATATGATGGCTTCTACATTTGCTTCTTACTAATTCCATTAAAATTAACCTTTACATATCATAATAGTTTTTTGTTTAAAAGAGCAATGCCTTTTGTAACCTCTTTACATTTTTTCCCAGTTGAAACAATTATAAGCTTTTCTGCTTTTCACCATAGGAAGTGATTGGTTTGTTGGGCAAGATAGAAAGTTGGTAAATTAGTCCCATATATAGCAGACCCTGTGATGTTGTTTTTTGTGAGTTCAGATTGTGTATGTTCAAACCAAGAGGAAACTGTGGTTTGGAATTTGGGTGTCTAAGATGCCTGTGGTTCCTAGAAACCCAGAAAAGCAGGAAATAGTACTGAATGGACCTCCCAAAGGATTCTGGCATATAACAAGATTGGGAGAAGAGAGGGCAATCTGATACAACTTTTACATTCACTTACATTCACAGCAGCTTTTACTCTTACATTCACATTTATACACAAAACAATGATTAGCAAAAATATACTAACCTCAATAGCTTTGAGGAACTGAATTTGTGGTTTTATTCATGAATAATGCAACTCAAATTAGAAATTGCCTTTGATGATTCCATCTATGATAGTCATAAGAGCAAAATGACTCTTGGTCAAAATTTCTGGGTAAAAAAAAATCTCTGAATACTATTAGAAAAGCTTTATTCAGTTTTTACACCATACTCAAGCTGCTAAATAAAGAAATCCAAATGATTATCCAGCTTTAGTATTTCAGGAGTAGGAGAGCATAACTCTTTTATCATAAGAAAATTCTCTTTCTAATTGTTAATCAACATGAGTCATATTTATATTGCATTTTACAACTTATAATGAGCTTTCTCACATAATATCTTATATTGATAATGAAAGAAGCCTGTGCATTAGGTAGGGTAGATGTTATTATTCTCATTTTATAGCTAAACAAATGGAAGATCAGGGAGTTTAAACTTAATTGTTAAGGTTATACATCTAGCATATGACACTGGATGTAAATTTTTATTGCAAATTTAGGATCATATATTAATGAACAGAAATTATCTGGTCATATAATCCCATCCTACTATACAGATGAAGAAACTGAGGCATAGGAAGATTAGGTGGCTTGTTAAAAATTCTACAACTATTGAGTGGCTTAGCCAGGAATTGAACCCAACCCATAAGTCTAAAACAGTGCTGATTCCATGATAAAATTTTATTTACTCAAGATAAATGGACACATTTAATTCTTGGAATAGTGTGTAATTTATATAACAAGAATCTGCTAAACTAGAATGGAGGAGAAAATTTTAATGAATGATGCTCTTTAGCACTATTTTTGCAGGATAAATTAATTGCTGTGGTAATTTCATCTGCCTTTTTCTTTGGCTCAAGGCAACACACACACAGATAAAATCATCTTATGCTAGATTAGGCATCCTCTTCTCAGTATTTGTAAAGTTTAGGTCCATCCAGTGATTACACCCAATAATTATGGAGAATTATGTAGATATGAAGAAAAGTAAGCTAAACATGTAGGAAATTTGAGATTTCATTTGTGTATTACCTTCCTTTTCTTTGAAAATGGAAATGATTAATTCTTTTGGTTTTGTAAAATTTAGAATAATTTTTTTAATTGCTTTTATTTCTTATTTCCTTTTCTATTTACATAATGTTCATCATTTCTACCCATTGTAGAGAATAAACTCTCTGAAGGCAGATTTTTTTTTTGGTCTTTGTATCTGTAGAGTATAAAACAATACCTGGTACATGGTGGGCATGTAATAAAAGCTAAGTGCATTGAACAGAATGAATGTCATAAGAAACAAAAATAGCTATAAGGAAAAAGTTCACAATTAAATGGGTAAGCATAGTATGGTTTATCAATGAGGTGCCAAGAGAGCTCAAAATGGAGGGGAAAGCTATACAGAATTTTAGCAGATAGATAGATATAAGGAAAGGAAAACTTTCTAACTGATTAGAAAATGCAGGATTTCTTTGTTAACTTGTGGAATAAATGTAGGGAATTAATAGTAAGTAATACTATTCTGCTAAGATTATAGAGCCACTAAAATGTTTAATTAGGGAAGTGAAATAATCAGAATTGTTTTACAAAAATTACTCTGGCCTCTATATGCATGACAAATCAGAGGACAAAAAGAACAGATCAGTAAAAATACTAAAATATTGGACAGATCCTGGAATCATCCAAAGATTAATGAAGAAATAATTAGCTCATATTTATATAGCACTTTAAATTCTGTGAAGTGCTTTACCTATATTTTCTCAGTGGACCATAGTCACCATTCTAAGATGTAGATGTCTTTACATTTTATATGCGTTAATGGTAAATTTTAGGGTTGAGACTGAATATATCATTTAGTGATCTCCAGGGATTTAAATTCTAAATCCCAATGAAATTCTCAAGTCAGCATGGAACTTTATGGTGGTTTATTTACAATAAAAGGAAGAAATTAAGAATGAGGTAGAGAGAGAGAGAAAGAGGAAGATCTCTGCTCTGACCTGGCCTGAGCCAGGGGTAGTTCAGAGGCCTCAGCCAAGGGGCCTTTCCAGAAGATTAAATCTAGCTCAGCTTCCAGCCACGAGGCCTCCTCTAAGATGAGGGGCCTTCTTGCAGGGTGATGCCTTCAGAAAGGTGAAGGGAAAGGGGAGTTAGCCTTATCACTCACCATGTGGTCATTCAGGGAAGCAGGCTGAGGACCTACGCTCCACCAAGTCATGTTCTACTGCTAAAGTCCACAAAAAGTCCTCTCACAGGAAGTTTCATGAAATATAAAGGCAGTTCTTTACATCACTTCCTGTGTCTCACATGTATCAATGATGTCTTAAACTTGGCTTACATAAGCCCAGGGGGTCATTCAGTTGTTTCTTATTTGTCACTTGCTAGCACATGTGGGTCCCAGACCATCCTACCCCATACTTATCCTTAAGTGGGGTTGTATACATTTCTGGTTGCTAAAATTCTAAAGACTAAGCAGGGTGGAATAGATCTAAAATTCACACAGGTGACAAAAGAGACCTTCAAAGGAGTTAACGGACTTGCCCAGAGTCACATAGTAATCTAGAAAAAGAATTTGAGTCCATGTCTTTCTAATTGAATTCTATTAGTACCATGATTCCTCACAAAAGGCAATAAACGTATAAGCTAGGAAGTGAAGAATGGTAAGGGAAAAAGAAAATAGATTTAGGAACTGACAATAAAATGTTAATTATACTGTGTATCAAAATTTTCTCAAGAAAACTCAATTTAGATAAATTGAGTCAAATTCTCAAAGCCAGGTAATTATTTAGGTTTATTGGAAGAGGGTCAAATCCTCCAATAAAGCCAGACTACTGATTGATATCAGAAGACCCAGTGCACTGAGAGAGACCTTCTTTTATGACTTTAAGGGAACAGCTAAGTTTTCCATGGAAGTACAAAAATAGTATAAGAATAGTCATACCCTTCAAAGGATAAAGACACTCAGCAACACTGTTTATTGGTTAGGTTAACTAGGAAGCAACCCTTATTTGGTGAAAGAGATCTTCTGACCATGACCTAAGAGTCACTTGATGGTTATTGGAGGGAGAACGATATTCTCTGGGCCTACTCTGGATAAGGATGGGTGATGATGGATAACACCATATCTGCTTATGAAACTAATGTCAAAACCAATGACACATACCCAATCATTACTAGTTAGGATGCATGACATATCAGCTCAGAAGGATGGGGTGACTCTAAGGCCTATGCTAAAGCCTTCTAAAGAAAAGAAGAAAAAGCCTTCTAAAATCATGACTTATACTAACTATCTTAGAATTACAATTATGATTATCTTGCTAACATTAAAAATTTAATCATGTATAAGGATGTAGAGGTATTTCTCACACCCAGTATTCCTAACATATAGATAAAGTAACACATGAACTTTGCCCTTAAAGTAAATACATATTTAAATGGAAAATTCTAATTACTTTTTTAATGTCACTAAAAAATTATAGCCTTTGAAAGGAAAATAAATAAAAATGTGTTTTCATGAAGGAATATGGAAATAAGCTATTTGAAAATTATTACAGTATTTTTTCATCAGCTAGGTGGTATAATGCCAGGCTTGAAGTCAGGAAGATTGATTTTTCTAAATTCAAATCTAGCCTGGCACTAGCTATGTGAAGTAGGGCAAATCACTGAACCCTATTTGCCTCAGTTTCCTCATTTGTGAAATGAGGTGGAGCAAGAAGTGGCAAATAACCCCAGTATCTTTGCCAAGAAAACCCCAAATGGAGTCATAAAGCATCAGATACAAATGATACTAAAAACTAGGGGAATGGTTATATAAACCAATCTTTCTGAGCTATTTTCTGATCCTTTTAAGTATTTCCTCAATGAAGTGTCAAGAGAAGGAAAATAACTAACTTTCAGTTTGAAAACTTACCCTCCTTTTTTGCTCTTTTTACTGTGAATAGAATCATTTAATTTTGACCTTAGTTTGGTGAGCCACCATTATAGATACTAGATGGATATTTGTTTCAAAAAAGCGACTCAAAGCAGCATTCTGCCTACCACCAGAAACAAGGCACAGCAATTATTGAATGCTGACTCTGATGAGTCACCTTGCATCAGAAAATATGTTTTTGAAGTCTGTGAGTTAATTAAGATCTCTTCAAAGGGAATCACTAATCATGTGGCCCTGAGTCATTCACTGCTCTGGTTGCAACCTCCAACACAAAGCTTCACTGCCTTCTGTCAGTCTTTAAGGCAGTCTTACCTTTGCCCATCTGTGTAGCAGTCCCCATACCTACATACCGATTTAAGACCTGGACAGAGGACACCCAGATCCTTCTAATTGGCTTCATGATTGATTTTACAAAAAACATGAGAGTTTCTAGAGGGAAGGACAACAACACTTATCATTTCTGGAAAAGTCAGAACCATGAGCATTTGCAAGATGGTCTACTGAGATACAAGTATCTCTAGGAAAAAAAAAAAAAGCTATGACTCCTATCATGTGAATTTGAGAAAATGGGAGAAAGGGGAAAAGCTTTAAAAAATATTTCCTAAATACTTCTTAATATGAATGATACCTGAGATATAAAAACCAAACAAAGAAACAAAGAGCTTTTACTCCCTAAAGGAAATTAACTACTACCAGGGAGAATCACAGGTACATAGATAAAAATTGAGCCTCTGATTTCATTAGTGTACAAAATTCCTAGGTGAGGAAACATCATCTGCTGGTGAGGGTTGACAACATCTATGTAATTTATAGTTTTAGATTGTTGCCCAGAACATCGAGAAGATGCCTAGGAGCACATAACTACTTTGTGTCAGTGGAAGAACTTGATTGCATAGTCTTCCTAGCCACAAGGCTGACTCTTTATCCTTTGTACCGTGTCCTCTTATATGAACAGAAAAATGTGAAATTAATGATTCCTCCTACATTGACAATAGAAAACATATACATTTCTCAAAAGATCATAATATCACAGCTTCATAGATCCCATATGCAATATGATACACATAAAGAAAACTTGAACATAGGTCATAAGAATACATAATTAAAGAATTTCTGAAGAACTGCTGGAATCTGAATGACAGACTAAAACATATTTCACTTTTCTCCTTTTTTCATTTGATATTTCCCCAAATAACTAATATAGAATAAAAAGTTTTGCATAATTGCACATGTAAAATCTGTATCAGATCATTTACAATCTTGGGGAGGAAGTGTGGGACAGAGAACCCCCCCAAAAAAGGGAGGGAATTTGGAACTCAAAACATTTTACAAAATCAATGTTAAAGCATGGTTTTTAAATGCAATTGGGAAAAATTAAATATTTAAAAAAGAAAGAAATGCAGAGAAACAAGGAAAACTCTTTTAAAATTAAAATTTTCTGAATTTGAAAGGACCAGAAAAAGCACCATTGTCATCTAATCTGGTCTATACCTCAGAAAAGCATTATTCCCTTGGCAGGAAATCCTTTAGCCTTTGAAATAGAAAAAGGTAAACTGAGGAAACTATTACTTATTGAAATAGAGAAAGTAAACTAGCAGCCTGGTTCTCATTTCCACTGCCACCTTCAGTTTCCTGAGGTACATTCTCAGTTTGCCCATTGTCCTTGCCCATAAATAGATCTAGACCTTTTTCCTTAATGATATGTTCAAATACTGTCTTAGTCATCTTGTCTAAGCTGTTGTCAATGGCCATAACCTTCTCTGCCTTAAAGGGAATCATGAACCTGAAAACTTTCTTCACTTGGGTTAGAGTATGCAGCACAGCCATGAAGAGTACATATACTTGTGCCAGGACTTGCCAGAGAACTAATTCATGTTGGAATGGTAATTGAAACATGGTCATTGTCAAGTTTCCTACATATTCCACACTTTCCACTACCATTTAAGTCAATTTGCTGTATGGAATATGATAAACCCAAAATCAGGTGATGGCTGCCAAAACTACCACACCAAAAACTACTTGTTTGAACATTTTTTGTCTATCTTTTCTTTCCTGCCTGTGGGATTGTTGGGTATAGTCATACTAAAGGTGCCACTTGAAATAGAGAAAGGTAAACTGAGGAAACTATTACTTATTGAAATAGAGAAAGTAAACTAAGGGGAACTGTTTCTTCTGCAATGACTGCTATCCTCTGGCTGGCTTGTGACTAGAGAGAGCTGTTAAGAGAACCTGATGCTGCTCATTTGTAATGGAGGTAAGAATGAGAAATGCTGAGGGATGCTGCCACACAGGGATGCTGGTACAGCAGGGAACTGCTACACAAGGGAACTGCTCTGGGGTTTACTCTGGGGTTTGCCTCCTAATCTCTACTGATGGCTGATGAATAAATATATCTTTCTAAACCTCCTCCCCCCTTCTCCAACCCTCTCCTCCCTTGTCTCCCCCACCTCCAAATTCTTCTTGAAGCCTTTGGCTTTTTACCTCTCCCCTGAGAGAACTATAAAGATATTCTTTTCTTTTTATTTTCAAGTCAGGGGGTTTATTGGGATAACAGGATGGGAAACTGAGGTTAGAGGGATGAGGATTTCCCTAATCTAAATGAGGAAAATAGAGGGTTTGAGAAAATAGAACAGTCTGACTCTAAGACAGTTAGGGAGATGGAGGACAACAGCTTTTAAATCTTCTTTCTTTTTCTTCACAAAATCAGCAAGGTTTCTCAGCTTAACCCCAGAGAGAAACAAAGTTCAAAATCTTTCCTTCAGCCTGGCTTGTCTCCTTTCTCAGCTTCAACCACAGAGTGTAAACCTCAAAATTCCTTAGACTTATAAATGTTGGAAATTTCACCATTGGGATATTTCATACTTGGAAAATTTCTTACTGATAGTCTATTGGAATGGGAACCCCATTGGCATGGGAGGTTCCTTCTCTTCCCTTCTTAAGATTACTTTAGGACAGAAACCTTTTGCTGAACAATGGAAAGGACTTTGACCTATGCTTAAGCATAGAACAGGAATTTCTTTGAGTCATGATTGATTTTAGAATTGATACAATGGAGATACTTGGAATCAATCTCCACCCTATTCAGTCCTAACAGGATTGAGTAAGGGCTGCAGCCTAGATCAAAATTTAATTATTCCAATCTCTACCCTACTCAGGTTAACAGGATTTAGAAAGGGCTGTAGCAAAGGAGCAAAGATTTAATCATTTGAAAATATGACCTTCAACAGACATGTGCAAAGCCTCTGGGCGGTCCTGGGTTAAGCTAGAGCCTCCATTGGCACAGGGAAATTGATGGACAATGATTGGTAGATGTGAGAACTAAGGGAAGGCAACTTGGATGGTTTCCTTAAAGATCAGGGGGGTTTGAAGACTCGGGGGTGGTGGAGGAGTTGTTCAGAGTGGTGGAGTGTACTCTGAGAAGCTTGCTCTGAAGGAAGCTGAAGGTGGGGGCCTCTGAGACTGTTTCTCCATTTTGGTCACGTGAGTATTAGGGACTGATCTCCTTTCTTTGCCCCAGCTATCTAAGGGCTTGGGCCTTTTGGCCCAGCCTAAACAGAAGGGGTATTTAAGCCCTATTCCCTTCTCTCCCTTTTTCTCTCTCTCTATCTCTAATTCCTTTCTTCCTCCTATTGTAATTAAACTCCATAAAAGATTGACTGCAAACTTGAGTTTTCATTTAGGAATTACATAGCTGAATTCCTTGGCGACCTTAAATTAATATATATCAGTCTTTTAAAGTGATTTCCTTGTCACAAGAGAAAAACAAAGTTCAAAGTCTCTCAGTTTCTCCTGGCCAGTTCAACTCTCAAATAGTCCACCAACTCAAAAGCCAAGTTTCTCCTTCTTGTCAACTTCAACTGTCCAAAGCCAGAGAACCCCAAAACCAAGTCAGCCCACCAGGGTCATTCAGCCAGGTTTTTCAACCTCCAGAGAGAGTGACTCCAAGTCAAGACCCCTCTCCCTGGTCAGCTCAACTGCCAACTCCTAGGAACATTCCTTTTTGGAAACTCCTTCTGTTGATTGACAGATAGGTCTCCAGCTTATGTCCCAGTTTCTTGCATCTTGTTTACAAGTTCTCTCTTTCTCTAGTCTCTACCATACCTTGTCTTCTTTGTTCCTTCCTTCCTTCCT
Organism: Monodelphis domestica; assembly: GCF_027887165.1. Classification (NCBI taxonomy): domain Eukaryota; kingdom Metazoa; phylum Chordata; class Mammalia; order Didelphimorphia; family Didelphidae; genus Monodelphis; species Monodelphis domestica. Next base: position 331,151,507 of record NC_077229.1, on the reverse strand, counting down.
TCTTCCTTCCTTCCTTCCTTCCTTCCTTCCTTCCTTCCTTCCTTCCTTCCTTCCTTCCTTCCTTCCTTCCTTCCTTCCTTCCTTCCTTCCTTCCTTCCTTCCTTCCTTTCTTTCTTTCTTTCTTTCTTTCTTTCTTTCTTTCTTTCTTTCTTTCTTTCTGTGTGAGGTAAGTAGGGGGAGGCATGGCACTCCATTTCTAAAAGGTTCACCATCACTGGTCTAATACCTTCTTTCAGATATGACACCCAATTGACTTTTAGCTAAAAGTAGCTGACTCTTTGGCCAAGTGCAAAGCCAAGCCTGGTAACTTAAAAATAATACAGCAATTATATGTGTCAATATATGATCTCTCTTCTGCTATCAAACTACATGACCACCATCTGTTGTACTTTTCCAATACCTCCATACACATTCACATACAAATATCAACAGAAGAAATATTCAACTTCAAGTATATGTATTTGATAAAAGAATGATTCAAAAAATGTCAAAGAAACTTTAAATCCTAAATGTTAATTATAAAAAGCTTAAATTACCTTAAATTTAAAAATAGTATAAAAGGATAAGGAAATTCATGCCATGCCCAATTTGAAAACAATCAGGCAGACAGAAAGTCTGAACAAAAAACAACACATCCAAATTAGAAGATGATTAGTTACATAAAATAAGAGGATTTCTTAGAGGTTTATATATATATTCATATTGAATGTTTAATATATATATACATTTATATCAACTTGGAAAAATATTTCCTCTCATGTACTGCATAAAGCAAGGATCTGTCCATATTTATAGATTCATAAAGAAGAAAAAACTTAGATCTTTGAAAAGCATGTCATATGATTTATTCAAATATATGTTATTATTTATCTTTATCTTACTATTTACTTTATAAATTTTTATACAGAAGCACAAATAAAATTATGAAAGGTTATTTTTTGTTGGAGAAGAGTTTCAAACACTGTTCGGCAGAAATTTAAAAATACAAGCTTTTAGGAAAAGTCTCAATTTCTTTTCTAGTGAAATGAGAAGTTTCATTTAAATTTACAGAAGGAGTAAAATGCATTTCTTACCATTTTGACTTAAAATTATATAAATATCTTGTAATCAATGTATAGTCTAAAATAATTTAGGGTCATTTTATATACTGCACACTGTTCTAATAAGAGTTCTGTTCTCCAAACTGGAAGGTCACTTCCAAAGCTTATACCTCCAAAAGCATGGTATGAAGCTTTTTGGAATGTATCAGGATATTCAAGAAATTTAAAAAAAAACAACCATAATCTCTGTATCATATAAGGATTTTCAATGAACATTTTTCACAGAGTATGTACTGAATATGTATATACATTTGCATATATATGCAGATTCCAGTATATTCCATTTCAATCAATCAAGAAACATTTATTAAGCTCTTACTGTTTCCTAGGCAGTGCTTTTAGAACTGGGGATTCAAAGGCAATGAATGAAGCAATTCTAAGAGAAATTTACATTATAGTAAGGAAACAAGTATATATATATAAGTGTATGGAAAATAAATGTAAAGAAAAAATAAATACAATATAGTTAAGCACAAGGCAGTTAGGAATAAATGCTATTAGGGGTGTCAAGAAAGGTTTCATAGGTAAAGTGATACTTGTGCTTCAACCTGAAGGAAGAGAGAGATTCCACAAAGTAAAGAAGAAGAGGAAGTGTTTATCAGCCAAGGGGAATAGCTCATATAGAACCACAGGGACAAGACATTGATGAGTCTGCGTGAGAAAAAAAGAGGGAAGGATACTTTGATTAGATTGCATACTGTAAAGGGGGAGTAATGTTTTTGAGTATATTTATCTATACGAATTTATATCTGTATCTATCTGTTTATATCCAATTGTATCCAATTAGTCTATCTAGGCATCTATCTATATATCTGTCTGTCTTTCCCTTTATTTATCTATCTTTGTTTTCCTTGCTTTACAGGATGACAGGGTTGGAAGTTGGAACCATTCCTCTATTTACAGAAAGGACTAAAAAGTTAATTGGGAGATTTAAAAGAAGTAACAAATGTATTTCTTCATGCTAATATACAATGAACATGCCTGTAATATATTATAATAATTTAATAGTAAAATATAGGTTAAATATTGTTTAATAGATAACCTTTTGGGATTCAAGTCATCCTGCCTTTAGCATCATCCTAATATATTTTCATCATCTAAATAACTGCAGTCTGTTCTAAAAGTACTTGGTATGAAATAGAAACAATCCTGTTTGATAGTTATTAGCTACATTGAACCTGAAATGGTGTGGATAGGAAAAACATTATTATCCATAAACTGTGCAAACATGACATAGAAATCAGAGGGAATGTGTAGAAAGCATGTAAGACCAACATATCTTTTTTCTTGCAAAGTATATCATATCACCAGAGGGACACTGGAAATGAAAGCATTCAAAGTTTTGGAGTTGTCCTGTGGCACATGCATTTAGAGCTAGCAATTAACTATAGAAATTATGGATAGAATGCAATTGGAAGTGAAAATCTAAAAAGTCTACACTGATCTGAGAAGACAGGCTGATGCAAAGCATCATCTCCCAAAGGCCCTTCTGTCTATGTAGTTTTGAAACATACACTGAACCAGCTGCCAAACAGGGCTTTCAAATGAAGTCTAGGGAAGAGAAAAACACTCCCCCCCCCCCCCCCCCGAGGTGTTCTGCATTTTTAGTACATGCCATTTCATGAAGGTGATAGACATTGTCTGTCTATCAATTAGGCAAAGGAAATTGATTAAAATATTCAAGTTGGAAATGATTAACCACATTATCCAATGTAAAGCAATAAAATAGTCTACCTAATTCCCCATTTATACCTGAAAAAAATGTGAGCCTAGACACGGATTCGTAATAAGAGAGTTCAGCACACTTATTCTATATGACATATATAATCCCTAAAGCCATGTGGAATATACAGAAAGGAACTGAAGAGTTTGAAAAAGATCAAGTCCTTTCATTATATAGCATGTTACTCAACCTTCCTTCCTTCCTTCCTTCCTTCCTTCCTTCCTTCCTTCCTTCCTTCCTTCCTTCCTTCCTTCCTTCCTTCCTTCCTTCCTTCCTTCCTCCCTCCCTCCCTTCCTTTCTTCCTTTCTTCCTTTCTTCCTTCCTTCCTTCTTTCCCTCTTAATTAATTTGGTCATCATGTTTATCACTCTCAAGTTTCAAGAATATACTATTTATGATAATTCCCTGGAGTTCCTTAACAACTTGTTTTGAGAAGAGGGGCATGAAGTGGAAACCAAATCACCCCAGTTATATGAGGTTAATTTAGTCTTATAATCTTTCTTGTGTGTGATGAAGGTTAGGTGATCGGGGTGATTTGCTATATATTGAATATGAAATGAGTGTCCTAATGAATTCGGTTTCACTATTGCCACTATATATATATATATATATATATATATATATATATATATATATATATATATGTGTGTGTGTGTGTGTGTGTGTGTGTGTGTGTGTGTATTCCTAAAGAAACCAAGGAATGGTAGAGGTGTATCATAAACATCCTTAATTCTTTTCAATGCATTCATCCAGGATGAAAAAAAATGTTTTCCATTATTTGTGTGATCTTTAAAAAATCCTTTCATTGAATGATGTCAAATAACCTTATAGAAACTTGCACAAAACATTTTCTCTTTTTAGTTCCACATTTCAAATATGGATTACATTTTAAAATTCCATTTGTAATTAAATATTGGGGCATTTTCTTACTCTTAGAATTATTTCCAGAATCACTTCTTAAAATACAAAACTAATGAAAACAAATGGAAGATGCCATCTATTCAATGGGAGCTGCCACATGAAAAGTATCTCTGTTATTACAGCTGGGGAAATGACAGCAGGGGAGAATCTCCTACTCTGGTATAATACTCTTGCTATTTCTTTAAGATGCAAAAGGCTTCTTTCTGAAATTCATTCTGGTAAGTCTATTTGTCCAGCTGAATTTCAACTGTGGAGGAAGTGACATCATCTATTGCTAACCAATGATATATTAGATCATTTATTTGTGACAAGGCAGACATCTCAATAGTGCTCATTGTTTCTCAAAATGAAATGTTTAAATCTTTCTTTTTCCCTGAAAAATTTTTTTTTGTGATAGGGATGAGGGAGATTTTGCTAGGGAGGGCTTCAGAAATCTCAAATTATTAATTTTTCTCTCATTTTTATCCTCATTTTAAATTGAAGATAGGGAGACAGGAGAAATATATTTCTATATATAGAAATATTTGAAAGGAATGCGTCATGTAACAGAAACATTTTAAAAACAGTCTTTATACAGAATAAATTCCTTTCTACAAGATTCTTCATTGAAAATATGCTTAGCTACTGAAAAATAATGCTATCTACTTTCTGGGCAAAAGTTGCATACTGATATATTTTGAGCATTTGACAAGATAGCGTACTGTATATAACAAATTTATTGAGTTTACCTCCAAAATTCTTTTTCCCAGAAAATTAAGCCCTTCCTACTTGCCTGTCATAATTTCTTGAAAGCCAGGATACCATTTGCTGAAATGATTTAAACATTCATTTTTATAACTGCTGCATCGAAGAATAGTTCAACATCACTATGAGTAAAGTGGTAAACCTGTGTAATTATTTTAGAAAAGCAATTGTCCTGTGGTAATCTTGAATAATGTCTGTTTTGAAAAGCAATGTCTATTCATCCCTCTGTTTAACTGAGTTATAGTTTCCTGTCTTAAAATCAGACCATAGTCATTATCTTGGTTTACAGTGTCTTCCAAAGCCACGAAGATTTGAGGAAGAACACTATTGGTTCATAGTATAGGTTTTTGTTGTGGTTGAAAATTTATTTTATAGAAGTATTAGAAAACAATTCCTGTATCATACAAAGAGAAAGCATTGCTACAATTTTTAAAAAAATCCTTTTGCTTCTCAGTTCTCAATGACAGCTTCAACAACTATCTAGCATATGATTTGTTTGTAGAAATAATGCTTTTGGTCTACTACCTGTACCATTCCCTACTATTACATTGGTGGAGAGTGAATAAGCAAAGGAAGAACAGATAAAAGTAAATAGTGCAAAGGATAATGTTTGGCCATCTCTTCTTAAGGTATGAGTGACATCTAATAGACATGAATGGCTATTAAATAATTTATGTGAATTTCTATTTGAGTACATTCTTTGCATGTACTGTGTGTACAGAATGAATGTAAACTATTAACACAGAAATGAAGATAGCCTTATGTTACTTCCTTTCAGAAAACAAGGTTTGCCTTCCATTAAATGATCTTATATATTTGGGAGTCTATATTCCTATTAATAGGACTTTCCTTATGAATCATCACCTAAAAACCTTAATTTGCTTATATCACTGGTTGAACAAATACCTGACAATAACAACAGGGAATTATTTAAGGGATTTAGGATTACATTCCTGTCAAATGGCACAATTATTTCAGAGTTATAAGTGTTGACTGACATGCAGGAACTTCCCAATGTCAATTCAAGATCCTAATGTAAAGTCTGTTTAAAATAATAGGGATTTGAGTAAAGGCACAACTTTAGATCTGTGGAGCCTGCAGATTTTGTTTAAGAAAAATTACCTCGTATGAAAGAGAATGTCCTGATGAGGATGAAAACAATACTTAAAATCTCACACATATACATATTTAAATGGAAGGAAACTGACTCAGATCAGCTTCGATTGCTTACTATATGTCAGGAACTGTGCTCTATAACTGGGGAAAGAAAGACGAAATTGCAAAATCTGAAGGAACTAACATTTTAATGGAAGAGTTCACCTGCTAATGTTCTCTGACACAGGAAGGAACTGAAGCTCACAGACATCAAGCAACTTGCCCCAAATTAAATTCATAGAAAACAGAATTGGCCAGGCCTAGACTCCTATTTTTCTAACACCGAATGCTGCGAGTGACCCTTCAACAGCACCACACTGCTTTCCACTGTTAGGGACTGCAAAACAGCATTAGTAAGAGTTATAACACAGAAAGAGTAGTTTCCTAATCCAAGTATGCATTAATATTTGATTATAATCTCTATTAACATGTTCTCAAGGCTATTCCACAAGGAAATGTAGATGATCTAAATCCAAAATATGTCAATAAAAAAAAAAGACTATAAACTCAATGAAGTCAAGCACTCTGGTTTAGCTAAAGGTTGTATCTATCCTAATATCTAACATAGTATTCTTCTCACCAACAAAATATGGAACTGAAATATAGAACTGATAGGAATATTGATTGGCATTTTTTTTTCTCTCTTGATTTCCATGGGCTAAGTGGCTTGAACTGTTAGAGGGCATAAACTCACCTCTCCCAGGGAATCATCAAGTTTTATGGCCACAGAAAGATGCCAGTTGAGTGAATCATATGGTCATTCCAGTGTGCCCTTCCAACATCTTTATCTACTTTAGTAGTTGAGTGGTGTAGCAGAGAGTTATGGACTTAGAATCAAGAAGATCTGATTTGAAATGTTGTCTCAAACTAGCTATAGTCCCTGAATTTCTTTCCACGTTGGCCCTTCCTTCATTTTTCTCTCTCCATTTCCTTCCTCCATAGAATTATTAGGGGAACTATTTATTGGGAGTACACCCTTGTCTGGATCATTATGAGAGAATTTTTCTTTCTTTTCCTACCTCGTGCTTGGTGGGAGGTCAGCTGATGCCAAGGTAGAATTAGCTTTCCTCTTCTGGCTATTGCTCAACCTGAATGCAGGTCGTCTCCATGTAGATGAAAATACTGAGAAGAAGAGAATTGCCAAGGAGGACTGGGAGTAGCATTCAAGTAGGAATATACTTTACCTTCTTGAACTTAACAGAGCGAATGAGTCTCACTGTTTCTCAAATGCTATTAAAAGACTTTGGAGATGGTTACAATATAAATAAAAGGTGTCAGACATATAAATTTATTGTCTGTGAAGTTTCTTTTTAGCCAGGTGGCCATGAGAAAGGAGGTAAACATGGTTGTGGCTGTCTGGAATTTCAAAAGGAGATGTTGAAACACTCTTTTAGTTTAGGCCAAGAATTATTTTTTCTATCTACCTTTTTTTCAAATTGATTCAAATAATCCCAATATTCAGATAGACAATCATTGTATAGTGAACCCTTTGGTAAAAAGGAAATATCTATGATGATTTTGATGAATTGAATGAGTCCAAGAGATTCATTGATGAGATAGTAATACAAGATATTCAGTAAAGAAGAAAATAGCACCTTACAGAAATAACTTACTGTGGAAATAGACCATAGTGTAAAAAATATTTTGAGGTTTCTGGTTCAGAAACAAACATATCTGTGACCTAAACTGCTCTAGCTAATCTTGATGGTTCATGGAAAAAGATACTCCTTCACTGTACATGGAAGAACTATTTCAGCTGAATGGAGACCCTGTTTAGAATTTTACTTAAAAAGATATACAAGGAGTTTGAAAAGTCTTAGTGCATGTTCTTAATACTGCAATAAGACTTATAGAATACTATATTTTCTTTCTTTCTATGTCTAGGCCTGTCTGTCTTCATGAACCATCAAGATTAGCTCGAGCTGTTCAGTTCACATAGTTTCATTTGGAATAGACATGCTATTTCATGAATTTCCAAGAAGACAATACTTCTCCGATTACTCTTTCTTAGAATGCCAGAATTTGAACTCATCAAATATATTTCATTACTGAATATAAATGATCCATATTTGGAAGGTGACTTCAGTTACATCTTGAAAAGAAATGAAGTTTACATACCATAGAGTCTGGTAGAAGGAATGGAGAGTGGTATGTGTGTGTGTGTGTGTGTGTGTGTGTGTGTGTGTGTGTGTGTGTGTGTGTGTGTATAAGAGCAATGGTAGCTTTCATGTTAAAGAATCCATGACATCTGAAGAGAGCTAACCAAAGTTTTATGCACTAAGCGTGAAATAGGAAATTCAGTGCTCATAGTCAGTTAAGATCCTCTTATCTCACTGCAGAGGGAAACTGAACCCTGTGTGTTACTGTGGCTACTGAGACAGCCCACTCTGTTTATCACAAATGTGGAAAAAGCTCCAAAGAAGGATTTTCTCCTCCTGTGGCTTCTCGAGATCATTGTTGCCACTCAATATTATTTATTAAGCTTACATGCATTTGGTTTCTATCAATGGAAGGTTAATTGAAGTTAACCAGAAATTCATCCAATAGGATTTCTACTCAAAACATGTTGTTTTTTATTGTTATCCTCTAATATTTCATGTATAGGCAATATTTTCACTAATTGAATTTTAGTATGATCACTAATTTTGCTACTTTAGCATTCTATTCACCTTGGGAGAAACAAACAAACAAAAAAGATAAATTCAATCTAATACAACCAAATGATACTCTTGACACATCAAGGTTGTATAGCTCTTTGAGGTTTTTAGTCAGGGTTGACTCACATGGGATAATAGCCAAGTAAAGCTGCTGCTGATCACTTTTATCATGTTCTTTCTCTTACCTCTTCTGGAAATATTAAACAAGCCCTCTGTCTTTCTGAAAGCAAACAAACCTTGGTTCTGTCCAAGATTGCACCAACTCCTCTTGGGGATGCTGTAAGAATACAATTTTATTTGACATGTACTTTGCAAGCATTAAAACAGTATCTAAAAGTTATTATATGTATGTATTATGTGATGTATTCATATATATATATATTTGCACACACAAAGATAAAATGTGCTTAAACTACATATAAATATATGCATGCATACTTAACTATGCTTTTATATGATTTTTAAATTTGCATCTGTAATTCCTATATACCTTGAGTCAAAGCTAAGTCTTCTCAAGAGGTGGAACCAAACTCAAACTGCTTAAGTGACCTTCTGTAACCTTTTACAAAGTGTTTTTGATCCTCAGTTATAAAGAGAAATTGTGGACATCTTGCAGGTTAAGGTTTGCTCTAGATTAGCAAACTGATGTGAACCATTCCCAATGATCTCCTAAGTTGTAAGTCCTCAGCCAAACCCTCTAGCACTTAAAACTGACCATCTTTGCAGCAGCAGCTGTTGTCAACACAGGATGTTCTTGAGTTTTGAGTCCAAAGTGCTTCTGCATCTTTTAAAACCTAAGGAAGAAAGTCTAACAGTGTCAAGGAGCATTATGTATGATTTAATATACCTGAGATCTATGACCCAGATGTAAGAGTCTCATAGATAGCAGGGAAAGCATTTGGAGGTGGTAGCTTTTACTTTAAACATTTGTACAAGCCAAAAGATGCATTTAAAAAGGCTAAGACTGTTTCTGATAAGCAAATATAAAGACATGGAAAATTCAAAGGTACAGTAATGGAGAAGCCCTATTACAGAGTGGAAAAAAATGAGGCTTCCTGCTTCTTTAAACCTTCTCTCATTTTTACAGATGAAAAATTAATCAAAACCTTGGAGAAATCAAATAATTTGGTGATATTGAAATATTTGGATTAGTAGCTTTCTTTTAATGGTAAGTTCCAGTTTTAAAAAAAAAAGGTGACAGAAATCTTGTGCGTTCCTGTTCCCAAGAAATTTACATTGTATTTTTGACCTCACAGATTTATTTTTATATGCTTCAGATAGCTCTCTGAATTTTCTGATTTATGTTCAGAACTGTGGATGTCACTCACCTAAATTATTATTCATTCCTCTACATGACCAGGCTGGGTTTCAGATCTTGACCAGTTTTTCCTGGACCCAAAACAGAAGTTACAATATTGCTGGTGAGGACAAGGGAAAGATATTCAGAAGGTAAGGTGGGTAAACATGATTTCTAAGTCAGTCCAAGGGAGTTTGGAGTTTTGAATCACAAATTTACTTCATAGGTGTTGGGGATACACTAAAGAAGGCATTAGTTCTTTTTGTAAGTTCTTTTATTTCCATCTGCTTTCTCTCTATTATTCTTTTCTCTATTGCTAAATATTGGCTGAGGACCACTTGTTCATTTATTGACCAAGGTGAGAAGCTTTGATTGTTGTTGTTATTCATTCCTTTCAGTCTTGTTCAACTCTTCCTGAATCCATTTTCAAAGATGGTTTGTCATTTCTGTCTCTAACTTATTTTTCAAATGAGGAAACCAAGACAAACAGGGTGAATTATCTTGTCCAGGGTTACATAGCTAGCTAGCACCTGAGGACAGATTTGAACTCAGGAGGATGAGCCTATCTGAATTCAATCTGGGACTCTATCCACTGTGATATCTAGCTACTTTGATTATTTTTGTGCAAAGCAAGACACTGACTAAGAAAGTGTAAGACCCTGAACCTAAGAACTTTGGGAATAGCACTAATCCCCAGGTCACTGGACCTGCTTCCAGCCCAGCCCCCACAGCCAGCATGGAGGGGTGAAATTATTTTGGGAAAGGATTGGTCTTTTTCATAACAACCAGTAATAATGCCTAGGCAGCCCACCACCAACAGATAGATCATCACAAAAGTCCTGAAGGTAGCAGAAACTGAATTGCTCCACACCCCTCTCTTCCCTCAGACCACTTGGAGGAAACTCCTGTGGCCAAGGGGCCAGTCCCATTAACTGCTACTCATAAGGCAGGCAAATCAATCAAGCTGAAACAGTGGAATAGTCAATCACTGGAGGGAGAGACAGGAGAGAGAGTGGATTCTGCAAGTCAATCCACCAATACCTCTGTCATTATTTCCCCTCAGACACTGATGGATCTACTTCATACCTTGTGCCAAAGAATCTTTTGAATAACAATGCCTCCAGTCTGGGATGTGCTGGGAAATGCTCTAGAACCATCTCCTCAAAACAAATAGACACACAAACAAACCAATCAGAAAAGACATACTTTTCAGTTTAATTTGGATTATTAGTATTTCCTGAAGTCTAGACATTCAACTAAACAATCAACCAAGGGCTGATTTATAGCAGCATTAAGATGATTTCCAAGGCATAATTATCTACACTGAAAATTTAACAATCATCTTTTTTGAGCAATGGGGAAATCCTCTTTCAAATTCACTTTCAAATGTTTTGACATCAGAGACTGATATGATTTTATCAGTGGAAATGCCACTAAAGAAAAGATTTTATCATCTTCTTTGCTGCTGTACCCTATGGATCATTGGAGCTTTCCATATAACTTTATTGAAGCCTCCCTTTTGTGTCAACTTGCCCACTAGAATGTAAATTCCTTTACAAAAGGAAGGCTCTTACCTTTTTCTTTGTTTCCCCAGTGATTAGTACCTATTAAATGCATAATAAATGGTTTAGTTATTCTTTCATATATTCATTCAAAGACAAGTCTTCTGACTTACCTCTCTGATTTACTCATTGCTTTATGGAAACAAATCAACACAATATGGAGAGTAATTATTCAGAAATATTAAGATGATTTTTATTAATTTCTCCTTTTTGATATTTAAGAGGAAAAGAAGCAATAATGTTTTTCAGTAAGAGACCCCCTGATGTGACACTTGGCCCTTGGTGACAGAAGGGTGTGGCTGATAGTGGTTTATAAGTTGCAGACCACTGGAAAGGGCTTTTGTCTCTGGGTCTCCTGGAGAGAGGCTGTGCTGCTAGCAGTCTCTCTGGTTGGAGACAGAGAACTGAATTAAGGCCTTAATAGCCTTATTGGTTATCATTTAACTTGGGTAGGTAATGTAGATAGATAGTGGTTATATTATCAGATGGAGAGAGTAATGAGAATAGGCAAGGACTTTGGCCTAGCAGAAGATACTGTACTCTGAAGCAGACAGATGTAGAGTTTTCTAGAAAAATTTAGTTAGGATTGGGATCTTGGGTATAGTTATCTATTATAAGATTACTTTCACTTTCCTCCTTCCTATTTCCTATCCATATTTCCTAATAATAAACTGAGTGTTTTGCATTTAATAAACTGTGAACTGGCTTTTGATCAAACTCCTGCCACCTGTCCCCCAAATTTAACCCTTCACAGAAACAAGATTTTAAAATTTCTAGTGCTTGCTTTTAATAGCTTTTAACTTACTTTTCACCTTTCTGACCCTGAAATATGGTCTAGAAAAAAAGGAACTCAATTATTTTCAGCTAGACATATATGATTTCCTTTTTATTTTTGTAGAGATGATATGGAATTCTTAGAGAATCCCTTTGTACCACCTCTTCCATGCTAATGTGATACATTATGCTGATAATGATAATGATAAGAAGGAGAAAGATATCTTTGGTCTACATCCATGATAGGTGTGAAATCTCCCTTCACTAATACAGGCAGTCAAGTTAATTTACAAACATTTAAATGCTTATTATATGCCATACATGGTGTTAATGACACAAAGCCAAATAAAAGTACTTGCTAACATCTTGGAGCTTGCAGTCTAATGGAGAAGATAATATTCAAGTAATTATGAACAAACAAGACACATACAAGATAAACTGCATATAGTCTCCTAAGGAAGACAATAACATACACAGAGATAAGGGAATATTTCTTACAGAATGTGGACCTACTACATTTCCTAGCTGTTTGACCCTGGGTAAGTCACTTAACCTCCATTGGCTGGCACTTGCAGTTTCTCTGCAGTTCTTAGAATTGATACTAAGACAGAAGGTAAAGGTTTATAAACAAATAAAAACAAAATGATTTAGCTAAAACTTGAAAGAAACTAGAGAAATGAAGAAGAAATTAGGAGGAATAACATCCTAGGCATGAATGAACATCACAGAAATTTATCAAAATTGAGAGATGGAATGTCTTGTAGTAGAAACAGAAAGGAAGCCAATGTCCCTACATTACTAAGAATGTGGAAAAGATTAAGGTGTAAGAAGATTGGAAAAGTAGGAAAGAGTCAGCTTATGAAAGAATTTGAAATCTATGCAGAGGATTTTATATTTGATTCTGGAAGTAATAGCAACCTACTGTAGTTGATTAAATATGGTCAGTGATTGGTCAAATAATACATTTTAGGAAGATCACTTTCATAGCTGTATAGGGGGAGAAATAGGAAGTTGAGAGAACAACTAGTAGGTTGCAATAGTCTACGTGTGAGGTGATGACAACCTACACCAAGGTGCTGACATTGTCAGAGGAGAGAAAGGACCATGAGAGATGTTGTGATGGTAAAAATCAATAGGACTTACAGGTAAGGATGACACATAGATTGTGATCCTGAGTGACTACAAGGTGATATAGATCAGGAACAATTTTATAACTTTAAGGTCTTTAAGGAATTAGTTACCAGAGGAATTGAGAGGTTCAGTGACTTCTTCATGGTCACTTAGTGAGTATGTTTCAAATCAGAGATATTCTGAATCTAGGACTTTTCAGGAGGTTGCTGTTAATATTTTAAACAATTAGTTTTCTGTGGAGAAGAAAGAAAAACAAACAAACTATAGACAAAAAAACAAAGAAGAAAAACATAAAACATGGGCACACAATTAGTTTTTTGTGGAGAAGAAAGAAAAAAACTATAGACAAAAAAAACAAAGAAGAAAAACACAAAATAGGCACACATCATTTTTTCAATAAATCTGTATTATTAAAATATTACCTTTTAGTCTCTCAAGTCTATACAAATATCTAAACAAAATTTAAGCACTGATTTGTACTATTTAATAGTTTCTAAGGTATGAATCTGTATAACCAAAAATTTAACAATTGGCTCTTCCAAGCCAGTTCAAGTTGGCAACAGCATACACTGCCTTTGTGATTTGGATCCAAGATTGACTCTATCCATTCTATCTAGCTACATCTCACTTGATTTCATACTATCTCTTTATTTTCCATAGTGTATGAGACTATCAAAGGTAAATATAGAGAAGATGTAATGAAAGTGGTTTTTGGACAAGAAGATTTGTAGTTTAATTGCTTTACTTAGCCTAATCAAAGAAATATTATAAAAAAGTAAGTATATATTCTCTTAATGCACACAAGCCAAGTGGTAATTCATGCACTGAAAATTTGCTGAGAGTAAATGCAGAACTTGGCTCAGTATAACATTTTTTAAAAGTCATTGTAAATCAACCACAAAATGAGTAATTTTGTATGCATATTATTTAAAGTGATTTACATTTTAGAATTTTAAATATCATATATATATATATATATATATATATATATATACATATTTAATAAGACCAGAGATTTGAACCAATCCTAACCAATAGGTTCAAATCTCTGGTCAGAACACATTCTTCCTTACCCCCAAAGCAATTGCTGTTCCTATATAAGATTCAACTTAAGAGGTTTTGACTGATGTTTTTAGTTTTATGAAACAGACCTAGGTACAGTTTGTGAACAATTAATTACATGTTTGAATGTTGTGCTTCATACTGTGAGAACCTTGAGGGGAGGACTGCTTTTCTGTGTTTTATTATTTTTTAAACTATGAGCACCAAGCAGTGCCAGGGATGTACTAGACACTTCATATTTATTAACTGACTGACTTGAAAAATTCATAGTATATTTAACTTAATTCTAATCTGAGACTAAACCATAGACTAACTGAAGTGAGATTCTTAACCCCACCCAAAAAAAAAATAAAGATGTCCTTAATCAGGAGAGCAAAGGATTTGTACCTCATACACTTCTGTATCTGGTATAATAACAGAATCTGAAAATCAGACTGGCTTAAACTTCTCAGTATCAGTACAGTTAATGTAAACTGGGGTACTCTTGGAATAACTGCTCTTATCAGAGGATAAGATTCTCAGATTTCAGTTCATAGGGATCCTTCTTGATGATCTAATTCAAATGTTAATTTTGGAGTTGAGGTGACTTTGATCTAGAGTGGGAAAAGAATATCTCTGGAGTGTTGTCCCTCCTGGTAGGATTATATTGCACTAATTGTATAAATGTAACCTACATCCATAGAACAGGGAGGCAACATGGGACAATGGGGACAATACTGAACATAGAATCACAGAATCAGAGTTTAACAAAGGAATTTTGAGCAAATTACTTAACTTCTCAGCATCCAAATACTGGGTCACCTGGGTCATATTTAAATAGAAATGGAGGCTACTGATTCATATATGAGGACCCCTGTGAATTGCACATTTACAGTTTTAAAATGTAATGTTGACTTCCAGTCAAGATGGCGTCTTAGAGAGAGCTAAAGTTCAGATCTCCAGAAACCCTTCCTAACCGATCTCAAACTATGTGCTCCTAGGACACTGAAATTCAAAACAAACAACAAGATAGATCCGGGGAACCCTCCTCCTGGACCTGGATCAAAAGGTAAGGCCCCCCAAAAGCCAGAACCCGACATCACTCGGAACTAAGGGGTAGGCAGAAGGAAGTTCCCAGAACCGATCCCCCCCAACCCAGAGTGCTGATTCCGAGGCAGCAGTGGGAACCTAAGAACCAGCAGAAGGACCTCAGGGCTGGCTATTCTGAAGGCCATATCCTGAAAACAACCTGAGGGAGTCACGGGGGCACGGAGACAGCAAGGAAACAGAGAGACAGAGGGGAGCCTGTAGCCCCCTGGCTGGATCCTTCCAACCGAGTCTCAGGGAAGGTCCCTGCTTTAAGACACTTTCCAACCGAGTCTCAGGGAAGGTCCCTGCTTTAAGACACACTCAATACAACCCAGGGGAAGTTAATCGTATCAGGAGCCCTTGGAGCTCAGGGAAGCCCTTCCCCCCTCAGAGTGCAGGCCTCAGTGCAAAGCCAGGATCAGAGCATGGGAGTAAGGAAACGAAGAAGCATAGGGAGGGAACTGAGAGCAGTAACACCCACGAATGGACAATTTGCCTGGGTCTAAAGCCTCTGAATACCAGACAGAGATAAGAAAAGCTAGAACTCCCCACTCAGATAGAGATAGCAAACACCACAGAAGCACAGAAGCCTAAAAACTCCAAGAAAAACAAGAAGAAGGGGGCGACTCTGGACACATTTTATGGAGCAAAAATACAAAATACAGAGGAGATAGAAGAGGAAACACAAGCAAATGCTCTGAAACCTTCCGAAGGAAAAGGAAACTCTCCACAAACCCATGAAGAATTTGAATCGGGAATGATGAAAAAGATGGAAGCTTTCTGGGAGGAAAAGTGGGAAATAATGCAAAAGAAATTCACACATCTACAAAACCTGTTTGACCAAACTGAAAAGCAAAACCAGGCTTTAAAAGTCAGAATCAGCCAACTGGAAGAAAAAGAGCAAGAATTAATAAACCAAAGCCAAAAGACCAAGAAATTAGAAGAAAACATAAAATATCTCACCTACAAGGTCATAATGTGGAGAAAATAGAGGGAGAAGAGTCAATTTAAGAATAATTGGACTACCAGAAAATCCAGAAATAAACAACAAACTCGACATCGTAATACAAGAGAAATCAAAAGAAAATGCCCAGAGATTCTAGAACAAGGGGGCAATACAACCACTGAAAGAGCTCACAGAACACCCAGTACACTAAATCCCCAAAAGATAACTCCCAGGAATGTAATTGTCAAATTCGAAAGCTTTCAAGCAAAAGAAAAAATCTTACAAGAAGCCAGAAAAAGACAATTTAGATATAAAGGAATGCCAATCAGGGTCACACAAGACCTTGTAAGTTCCACTCTGAATGACCTTAAGGCATGGAACATGATTTTCAGAAAGGCAAGAGAGCTGGGCCTTCAACCAAGAATCAGCTACCCATCAAAACTGACTATATACTTCCAAGGGAAAGTATGGGCATTCAACAAAATAGAATATTTCCAAGTTTTTGCAAAGAAAAGACCAGAGCTCTGTGGAAAGTTTGATATTGAAAAACAAAGAGCATGGAATACTTGAAAAGGTAAATATGAAGGAAAGGGAAAAGTAGAAAAACGTTATCTTTTTCTTTTATTCAAACTATCTTCTAAAAGGACTATATTTATATCAATCTATGTATATTAATATGTGGGGAAAATGTAATGTGTAAATAGGGGGAAAAGACTTCTCCATTATTGTCAATGCAATTGTCCCTGAACAATCTGCAGGGATCTAAAAAATACTATCCACAAGCAGAAGATAAACTGTGGGAATAAAAATACCGATGAAAAGCAATTGCTTGACTACAGGGTTGGAGGGGATATGACTGAGGAGAGATTCTAAATGAACACTCTAATGCAAATTCCAACAACAGGGAAATGGGCTCGAGTCAAGAACACATGTGATAACCATTGGAATCGTGCGTCGGCTATGGGAGAGGGAAAGGTGGTGGGAGGTGGGGAGGGGAGGAAAAGAAAATGATCTTTGTTTCCAGTGAATAATGTTTGGAAAGGACCAAATAAAATAATGTTTAAAATTAAAAAAAAAACACTAGAAAGCATAGGAATAGATATGTTGTTCCTAAAAATAATAAACAGCATATATCTAAAACCATCAGCTAATATCAGCTGTAATGGGGATAAACTAGATGCATTCCCAATAAGATCAGGAGTGAAACAAGGATGCCCATTATCACCTCTGTTTGACATTGTACTAGAAACACTAGCAGTAGCAATTAGAGAAGAAAAAGAAATTGAAGGTATCAAAATAGGCAAGTAGGAGACCAAGTTATTGCTCTGTGCAGATGACATGATGGTCTACTTAAAGAATCCTAAGGATTCTACCAAAAAGCTAATTGAAATAATCAACAACTTTAGCAAAGTTGCAGGATACAAAATAAACCCACATAAGTCATCAGCATTTCTATATATCTCCAACACAGCTCAGCAGCAAAAACTAGAAAGAGAAATCCCATTCAAAATCACCTTAGACAAGATAAAATACCTAGGAATCTATCTCCAGAGACAAACAAAGGAACTATATGAACACAACTACAAAACACTTTCCACACAACTAAAACTAGACTTGAGCAATTGAAAAAACATTAACTGCTCATGGATAGGACTAGCTAATAAAATAAAAATGAACATCGTACCCAAACTTATCTATTTAGTGCCATAGCCATTGAACTCCCCAAAAATTTATTTACTGATTTAGAAAAAACCATAACAAAGTTCATTTGGAACAACAAAGGATCAAGGATATCTAGAGAAATAAGGAAAAAAAAAAACCCAAATGATGGGGGCCTTGCAGTCCCAGACCTCGAACTATATTACAAAGCAGCAGTCATCAAAACAATTTGGTACTGGCTAAGAGACAGAAAGGAGGATCAGTGGAACAGACTGGGGGCAAGTGACCTCAGCAAGACAGTATACGATAAACCCAAAGATCCCAGCTTTTGGGACAAAAATCCACTATTCGGTAAAAACTGCTGGGAAAATTGGAAGACAGTGTGAGAGAGATTAGGAATAGATCAACACCTCACACCCTACACCAAGATAAATTCAAAATGGATGAGTGACTTAAACATAAAGAAGGAAACCATAAGTAAATTGGGTAAACACAGAATAGTATACATGTCAAACCTTTGGAAGGGGAAAGACTTTAAAACCAAGCAAGACATAGAAAGAATCACAAAATGTAAAATAAATAATTTCAACCACATCAAATTAAAAAGCTTTTGTACAAACAAAACCAATGTATATAAAATCAGAAGGGAAACAGCAAATTTGGAAAAAATCTTCATAGAAACCTCTGACAAAGGTTTAATTACTCAAATTTATAAAGAGCTAAATCAATTGTACAAAAAATCAAGCCATTCTCCAATTGATAAATGGGCAAGGGACATGGATAGGCAGTTTTCAGATAAAGAAATCAAAACTATTAATAAGCACATGAAGAAGTGTTCTAAATCTCTTAAAATCAGAGAGATGCAAATAAAAACAACTCTGAGGTATCACCTCACACCTAGCAGATTGGCTAATATGACAGCAGAGGAAAGCAGTGAATGCTGGAGGGGATGTGGCAAAGTAGGGACATTAATTCATTGCTGGTGGAGTTGTGAACTGATCCAATCATTCTGGAGGGCAATTTGGAACTATGCCCAAAGGGCGATAAAAGACCGTCTGCCCTTTGGTCCAGTCTTAGCACTGCTGGGTTTGTATCCCAAAGAGATAATAGGGAACAAGACTTGTACAAGAATATTCAAAGCTGCGCTCTTTGTGGTGGCCAAAAATTGGAAAACGAGGGGATGCCCATCAATTGGGGAATGGCTGAACAAATTGTGGTATATGTTGGTGATGGAATATTATTGTGCAAAAAGGAATAATAAAGTGGAGGAATTCCATGGAGACTGGAACGACCTCCAGGAAGTGATGCAGAGCGAGAGGAGCAGAACCAGGAGAACATTGTACACAGAGACAAACACACTATGGTGTAATTGAACATAATGGACTTCTCCATTAGTGTCAATGCAATGTCCCTGAACAATCTGCAGGGATCTAGGAGAAAAAACACTATCCATAAGCAGAGGACAAACTGTAGGAGTAGAAACACCGAGGAAAAGCAACTGCCTTACTACAGTGGTTGAAATGACCGGTCAGAACGAACACTCTAATGCAAATACTAACAACATGGCAATGGGTTTGAATCAAGAACACATATGATGCCCAGTGGAATCACGCGTTGGCTATGGGGGGGGAGGAAAAGAAAATTATCTTTGTCTCTAATGAATAAAGCTTGGAAATGATCAAATAAAATATTATTTAAAGAAAAAAAACTTTAAAAAATGTAATGTTATTTATGCTTTATTGCACTCTTATTTATTTTGTTAAATGTTTCCCAGTTATATTTTAATTTGGTTCAGACTGCATTGAGGAATTTTGGGAGCCACATGCAATCCATAAACCTTGTGTTTGACATTTCTGAACTAGATGACTTTTCTAGCTTGCGTTCTATGAGCCTATGAATTTTCTCTCGCTTGAGATTTGGCTGAAATCAGAACTCAGTAAAAATTCCACTTCAGATAAACATATATAGAAGACAATTCTCTTCCCAACTTCATTACCCACTCTTATCTACTTGTTGCTTTCCAATAAACAGAAAAATGCTGCTAACAAAACATTGAACTTCCTAATTAAGAATTAAAAAGAACCTTAACATTCTCTAAGTCCAGCTCCTTTAATTTATAGATAATAGCCCAGAGAAGTTAAGAAACACTCTGAAAGTCACCTTTGTAGAAAATGGGAGAGCTCAATTTTACCTCAGTTTCTCTAAATCATATGCTAGCATTCAGTACATTGCACTATCCTGGTTCTGTGACGATAGTGATAATATCAGGTATGTGGATATACTCAAATTTATGCCTAGATCTTATTTATGTTGAACCAGGAGCTATCACTATGTTTGATTCATTTTTTCTTTTGATTTTCAGTTAAATCCACTACTTGGGAGGCTACTGAACCTATGCAGATGACTTCATATATTGATAACTCCAGTTCATGTACTGCTGCAGAGATCTAGAGCAGCAATTCCAACTGCCTAGACAAGTCCACTGACATCTCAAATTCAGTATGTCAAAAACTAGCACATGGTCTTTACCTAAAAGTCAGCTTTTCCTGATAACGGTATTACCTCTGTTAAACACCATTCACCTCCCTGGTCTTCAGTTTTTCAAACCTTCTTCCATGCAAAATTATTCAGTTATTCCCCATTAGAAACAGAGTAAAGTTAAAAGCTCTATGACTGGCATTCAAGGCTCTCTACAATGTGACATTATTTTTTCCTAGTCATATTACTTCCCAGATTGGATACTACCTCTCCTAGTCCACTATTTCAGGAAGACTCAAACTCCTCATTCAAAGCCTGTTCTCTACAAATCTAACCATCATGCCCAGTACTCTTATATACTCATTCTACCTCCTCATTCCACCTGTACTAATAGAGATCCCATTCAAATTAATTCTGCCATTTTTTTTCCTATGGGGTGTGTTAGTCTTCTGTCCCAATGTCAGACTTACTCTTCCTATAACTTTCTGATCCAAATAGCCCTTCCTAGCTATCTCTCCCCTGTTTGCTGTCTCCTTTATTATAATTAAACTCCTTGGTTACAGGTACTGGCTGCTCTTGTCTTTTTGTATCTAAAATAAAGCCAGGTACAAAGTAAGGACTTACTAAATGTTTTTATTTAATTAATTCATTTTATACCCCTTAGGCTCTAGGCAAACTAGCCTTTTTTTCTGCCAACTGAGCAGTCCTGCATCATCATGTCATCTTACCCTACTCAAATTATATCCTTTAAGACATATTTTTCTTCCATCTATTAAATTAATATCCATCATTTCATGCCAAGTTCAAATGCCACATTCTCCAAGTTTCTTAGAAGGATGAGAATATAAATATTGGTTAGGGCAATTTCAGAGCAGTAATAATAAGTATTCATAGAAGTACATTGGCAATATTTACAGAGATATCTACAAAGGAGAATTGGCAAGATGCCAAGAAATGTATTCTGACAAGAAATGTATCTAAAATCAGTGCCAGGCCAAATGTTATTTTGGATCATATTAATCTAGTTCTCCTATATTGAAAACCAAACACAATTAGTATAATATCTCTAAATGTTTAAAAATGTGCACGCTCTTAACACAGCAGTCTTCTGGTGCAAGAGAGAGGAAAGGAGGCTCAAAGGAACTTGATACTATTTCTAGATATTAACTGCATCATATTGGAGATCAGACTTTAGGGCAGGGTATAAATGTAATTTTATTGACCCACTCCTGCTTCTGAAATGGCCTTCTTTTCCCCTTCAACCCCCCAAAACCAGGAAACTGGAGAATGAACCAAAGAAGAAGGTGAGGCACATCCAAGCCCTTCTTTCATCCAGTTGAAAGTGGTTTGTTTTGTCCTTTGAATTCAACAAAATTTGGAAGTCTGATGAAAACAACTTCATATGGTCATTGGAATCCTGGGATTTAGAAATGAAAAAGATTTCATTGATTATTTATTCCCTTGTTTGAGGAAACTGAGGTAGGCTCAGAAAGAAAGAAAACAATCTCTTTTAAAATTACTACTCTATTTAGGAACACTATACATATCTCATCTTATTTGATCCACACAAGAATCCTGAAAGGTAGGTATTATTATTATTCTCATTTTAAAGTTGAGAAAACTTAGGCAGATAAAAGTTTTAAGTACCAGGAGCTGAATTTGGACTTAGTTTTTCCTTACTTAAGACCAGCACACTCTTCACTATTTCACTTAGCTGCCTCACAAGTAGTGTAACTTATCCATATTTATTGGGAAGATTCCATCTTGCCGCCTAATTTATGGGGAAAAAAGAAGAAACAAATCTGTGTGACCAGAAGAATTCTCAGCCTAGAGCAGCATCCTAAGGTGACTCAAAGACCTAGAGATGCACAATCTTTTATCGTTAGAGCACTTTGGTTTTTGAGTTCCAGAATCAGCTACTAAAAAGGAAGGATTTCACCAGGTTTGAGAACTAGATAGAAAATAGAATTTACTGAGTAATTAAAAATAGAATTCTTTATAAGGTTATTTTGGACCAGTGTAAGTCTTGGTAATTTACATAATCTTCCTCATATTCTATTCTATATAATTTTATAAATATAAGTTGTTAAATAGGCAAATTTGTTTTTTGTGCTCTTTAGCCTCTAAGAACCCTAAAGAGGATTGTAGTTGAATACTCAAATCTGCCTATTTCAGATTCAGATACTGAGATCAAACAACAAATGCAAAAAATATATATGTTCTGCTATTCTAAAATTTAAATTTCAAGAAATATTTCAGTCACTCAGTCTACCAACAAGCATTTATTAAGCACTAATTGTGAGTCAGGTACTGTGTGTATAATAATTATGATACACACATACACACATATACACACACAGAGTTCCCCCAGGAACTTATATTCTAATATGAAGGCAATGCATAAAAGGGACGTGAAAAGGGCAAAGAATTAGATATTGAGGGGATACCCATCAGTTTTGAAATGGTTGAACAAGTTGTGATGTACTTATTGAGATAGAACACTCTTATGCTATAAGAAATGACAAACAGTTTTAGAAAAACTTGGGAAACTTATATGAACTCATGCAAAATGAAGAGAGTAGGGCCAGGAGAGCATCATATATAGCATTAGCAATAATAATGTATGATGAACAAATGGGAATGGCTTAAGCTATTCTTACAAAAACAGTGAGGGGGCATCTGGGTGGCTCAGTGGATTGAGAGCCAGACCTAGAGACGGGAGGTCCTGGGTTCAAATCTGACCTCAAACACTTCCCAGATGTGTGACTCTGGGCAAGTCACTTGATCCCCATTGCCTAGCCCTGACCACTCTTCTACTTTGGAGCCAATACACAGTATTGACTTCAAGAGGAAAGGTAAGGGTTTAAAAAAAAGGAAAAGAAAAAAACAGAAAAGAAAAACAGCGATAATATCAGTTATGTGGATATACTGGGATTTATGCCTAGATTTTATTTATGCTGAACCAGGAGCTATCACTATGTGACTGAAGACAATCCCCAAGGACTCATGATGAAAAATGACATCCAACCCCAGAGAAATAACTTATGGAGTGTGAGTACAGATGTAAATATGTGATATTTCTAAAAATATCAAAGCAAAAATAAAGGCAGAAAAGGGAATGGAGGGGGTAAGTGGGAATATACTCAGCAATGGGTCATAGGAGAGAAAATCTAGTGAAAATAAGTGAACAGTGAAGGAGAGGAGTGAAGATATTGGTCTTGGACTCCTTATGTTAAAAATTGATTGACTGAATGATTTACTGGGAGGGAAGAGGGTACTTCCAGTGTAAGAAATGATGTAGGTGTAGCTTGATCTTAGTCACTAAATAAATCTTTATTATTCCCTACTTTAAGCCAAGAATTATTTTAAGCACTGGGGATACAAAGAAAGGCAAGAGTCTCTGTGCTCAGTAAGCTGAAGTTCTAGTTGGATGATAGTAGGGGCAGCTAGGTGGTATGGTTTAGAAATGCTGAACTGAGAATCAGGAAGACCTGAGTTGAAATCCAGCCTTAGTCACTTACTATCTGAGTGACCCTGGGGAAGTCACTTAATACTGTTTGCCTAAAAACAAACACAAAACCAATATGATGGGAGAAGGCAGCATATGAAAGAATCTGAAAAGTAGATGTAGGTATGTAAGGGGATGTTTTATGGGGTCAGAAAAGTCCTATGGAAATAATTCAGCAAGGAAGCTGCTAAAAGTGTAGTATTGCATAATATGAACCTCTTAAAATAAAATTTCTAATCATTAAAGGAATTTTCCCACAAGGCAGGGCAAGATCTTAAGGTAAACAAGGGTCTTGTTTCTCTAGCAAAGCTAACCACCATACAATACAATGCTCCTTTGGTTGGATCAAATAAAAAATATATTTTTCTTTTGTTTTAATTTAGCGGAAATGAATAATCTACAGGTCACACAGCTACAAAGAATACTTATAATTGTAAACAAATCTGTACAATGCAAACTTAAGAAATACAGCCCTCTGTGGAAATCAAATTGCTTTTCGATCCTTTGCATTCACCCCCTGTGATAAAAGTTCATGATATAACTCTATCCTATGCAGAGAAATCATAGGGCAGGAATCTTGTCTCATTACTGTAAAATGTTAAAGAGATCAGTGTTGAAGGTGGGATTTCATTTAGACCCATCATCATCAGATAGTATTGATTTTGACACTAGTAGTATAAAGATTAAAATTTAGGGGAGATGGGGAGACTGAGGCATCTGAAATTAGTTTCTCTCTGCAAGGAGTATTATATTTTTTTAGAGGTTTATTGAAGATTAAGGATTAAAGAAAATACAGGATAAGAAACACATGTCCAGGCCATAGAGTGGCCTAGACACAACCTCACCTACATCATGAAAAAAAGCCACGCCTGCCCCAAAAAGGAAGTCCAAGAACCTAGATACCCCTCAAAAGCCTTTGAATCAGCTTAAATACCTTCTAGATCTCGGCCCAGGTGAGATTACAAGGCATTCTGGGGAAGTGGAGCAAAGGCTCATGGGGATTGTAGTCCTGTATTCGAGTCTATTTTTTACATTTCCCCGTGAGATCATTTTTGGAAAAAATTAATTTTTCCCCCAAAGGATCATAAAAACATAATCAACTTAAAAGATTACAATAATGTGAGGATAAGAGAAAAAAAAGAATAAAAAGAAAAATTGCTGAACACATTGACAAAAAGCCCTTTAGGGGGCAGTCCCCTTTGGCATGAAAGTATACATACAAATAAATGTTCAATCAACTACACCCAAAGTTCATTTTGATCTTGTGCAGCTTGTGGTCTGGAGGCTTCTTCATGGTGGCTTCTCCAACAGTTCAGTTCTGGATTCAGAGAGGTAGCATCTTCTTTACCTAAAATTCTTCTCAAAAGGAATTTAAACTTTGCAATTTACAATAATATTTTTTACAGTAGAATGGAAAAATCACTGAATTTTAAATCCAAAAACCTAGTTTATAGTTCTAGAGCTAACATTTATTGCGTGACTCTATGTGTCATTTAATCTCCTTGGATATTTTCCTTCATCTTTAAAATATTGTTGTTGTTGTCTGCCCTCTATACTTATTGGATATTGTAAATTAATATATTTACTGAGGTTAAAGACTAGAGCTATGATCTCATGAGGAAAGGGGAAGGCAAGTCAGCACCTTCTCTTCAATTTAAGTCTTAAACAGTTGCCTAGAGGGGTGATATCAAACTCAGACATAAACAGGGACCATTACACTATAAATAAGGATCTTTAAAGGCTGCATATTAACTTGGAAAAGAACATTTTAATATTATCAATTTTATTATATTTTAACTTAATTTTATATTCCAATTACATTTTAATCTGGCTCTTGCTCCACAAAGGAGTATTGCTGAGCCACTTAGTAGACTTCTAACTTTATCTGATCCATGGGCACACCATGATCATTACTGTATCATCATAGATAGAAATGGCATCCATGTTAGAAAGGCTGAAATTCAAGGCCTGCCTCTGACATATAATGGCTGTGGGACATTGGGTACATTACTTTGGGTCTGTCCCAGTGTTTTAGGCCCAAAGTGTCAAATATATTGCTGGGAACTCTCCTGAGTACAAGAGGACTAAAATGTAATTGGGACTGTTGAAATGAAAACAAACAGTTGAAATATATATATATATATATACACACATATATATGTGTATGTGTGTGTGTATATATATATATATACATATATGTATATATATATATATACTCCTAAATGTATATATTTTAGAGAGATGTATAGTTAGATTGATAGAGAAAATAGCTAAATAGCTAGATAGCGAGATAGCTAGCTAGTTAGATAGTAGTAGTAGTCTCTCGGTAACCAAAGATGACAATTGTCTTTGTGCATTTTTGTGCACAAAGACACTTGTGCGTGAAGGAGATTTAAGTGGAAAAGTCGATGCACAGTGACAGTCCCACTCTCTCGGCATTGGAAGCCTGGGTCCAGTGGCACGAAAGGTCATTACTCAGGAGACTTCCTCAGCTGCATTGGATGGCCATGTTGTCTTTTGTGCTCCAACACGCCCTGAGCACTCCACAGTGCTTTGCTGCATCGCCCTCTCAGCCGTTGAACCTTCTTATTGGTTTCTTCCGTCTGTTCAGCCGAAGCAGTCTTCACATGCTGGGTGAGCAAAGCCCTGGTTCACCGGGGGTCGATGACCCGATGGCTACCCTCACAAGGTTTAGCAGGCCTGTCGAAGCCGTTGCCCGGGGTGTGGCCGTTGCTGCATGCTAGCAGCTACTGGGAGCCACAAGTGAGAGCTGGGTGTCAGGTGGGGGTCAGAGGCTGGAGAGCTGCCCTAGGAGGGCACGACAAGCCCTCCATACCAGAGATACTACCCCTCCCTGAGCACCCCATACATAGATAGATAGATAGATAGATAGATAGATAGATAGATAGATAGATAGATGGATGGTCACAGACAGACAGATAGATAGATAGATAGATAGATAGATAGATAGATAGATAGATAGATAGATAGATAGATAGATAAATCAATGATTAAGTAGACAGGCAGACAGGTAGGGTCAAAGAGGCATTGGTGAGCAAACGTTTATTTCTTAAAACTGCTGATCAGTGTCATGCTAGTGTGTGTCAATGGCATTGTGAAGAGTCCTAGAAAAACTTGTGAAGGAAGTAGTCTGTTTTTCTAGGCTCCTTTATCTTCCTTTCAGTTCTTCTTTTATTTGATGTTCTCTTTAGCCTACTTGGCCACTGTATGTCTCATTTTCACAAGACCTAACTCTCAGGTACATGCCAATCCCTATGTACCAAAGGAAGGAAGTTCTCACAATTGACTGTCAGATATCATGTGACAGGTTTTGAAACAAGTTCACTTAGAACCTTTTATATTACAATGGAGTCACCTATTCCAAAGACTGATAATGTTGGCACTATATGTTAAATAGCAGATGGATCATTTAGAGGAAAGGAGGAATTTTCTAGAAATGGAGTCTTTGGCTCATCAGGATGATTTTTGAAGGTTGTTGTAGATTCTTCTTTAAAAATGTATTTAAAATTAAATTGATTGGGTTGACTCATAAATAATCAGTATAACGTTCTCCCTGTGAATAAGGGAATGGAAACAAATTAGTTGACTGAAAAACTATTTGTTGACTAGAATTTTGATGGAATTTTACATCTAGAAACTCTCTACATGGCCTTTTAGCATCATAGATATTTTGGGATTTGGAGCTGGAAGGACTCTTTGCAGAAAATAAGTGGAAACTTCTCATTTGTGATAAAGGACTACAAAGATTGAATGACTTACTCAAGATCACAAAGCTAGAAAGTCAGACTCAGAGTCTCAGTCCAATTCTGACTGCAAATGCAATATCCCTTCTACTGTACAGTACTATATTCTCATCCCAGAAATTCTGTGAATCTATGATGGTATTATTTGGATTGAAACCAAACAATTAAAGAACAACTTAGAATCATTTGTATATATCTACCACCAGAGAAAGAATAATAAATAAAAATAAGTAATATGGTGTTTATATATAAATAAATATCTATAATAAATTTCATACTTATATATGCAATTTGTCAAGTGATGTCTTCTGTAATGGGCATGAGGAGAAGATAGGGAGTTAACTGAGAATTTTAATTAACAACAAAAAATTTAAAAAGAGAAAGGAAAAAACTCAGAATATATGTGTGTGTGTGTGTAAGGTAAAAAAAGAACAGAAACACAAACTTTTTTTAGCTTCAGTGGCCAACTGTCACATATCCATATACATCTAACAGCAGAATAGATGCTAGAAAATGAAAGTATAGGCTATACTTACAAATTTTTCCCTAAAAAAAACAACAAAAGCAATAGGAAAAAAGGCATAGAGAATTAATTGCAGGGGCAGGGAGTTTGAGGAGAATGAAACTGAAAAGCAATGAACCATCCTGAAAAGTAGGAATGTTTTTCACCCTTTTCCTTCAAGGGCCTGATATTTGATTAAACAGAATGAAATGAATAAGGTTTGGAGGATCATTAGAGCCAAGTTTTGACTACTGTGTCTTGACCCTTACAGAGACAAAGATTGTACTGTCCCCAAAGTTGATATTTCCTGCATTTTTTCTTCTGATAAAGTGGCCATTTTACCAAAATATATTTGGTAAGGACTTCCTACAAGGGTTTAAGTAGGATCACTACTAGTGTTCCCAGCATCCTCCCATGCTTGTGTTTCTTTGCCCTCTCTGAAGTCCACTCCTAATGCTTTAAAGAAGTTGAGGTGCATCAGCTATTGACACTGAGCCTGCTGAACTACATCTGTGGTCGGGAGATTGTCCTTCAGGATCTGCACAGTCTGGTTTAAGGCTGTCAGTTTTTGTAAAGGCTACCTGTTACAATGGACCTAATTAGCTTACTGGCTACTTGGAGACAGCTCCAAAATCTTTTCTTATCAAACAGTCTTTATTAAGTGAGTTGTTGCTGAGGTGAATAGGTTCTTTATAATGACGAGGCTCCTTTTACGCTTATTAGTCCTTAAAGCAAGCTACTTCTTATAGAACAAAGTTGTATCTTCTTTCCACTCTTTTTTAAAATACTAACAGCAGGAGCAAGTAAAGCAGCACTTGTGTGTGTGTGTGTGTGTGTGTGTGTGTGTGTGTGTGTGTGTGTTTGCATTTGTTGAAGTATTTTATTAAAAGTTACAGTGGCAGCACTAAGAGTAAGGTATCTGTGCCTTTAATCATTTTCATTTTTAAAACAGAGCCTTATATTTCCACATCTTCAGCTGTCCCAGAGGGCAGCTAGGCCATCTTTAACAACATTAATTTCTCTTTATGACAGGACTAGTGCTGCCCCAGGTCTTCAGAACTGCCTAAAATGTCTGGAAAAGTAGATAATGAAGAGGATATTAGAATTGTAAACAAGAACAATTTGGTAATAAAAACCATATATTTTCTCCATAGGACTTTTGGTTTAATACTGCGGCAGCAAAAGTGTCATGGGTAGTAATTTGTTGATGGCCACTGAACATTAGTTTCTGTGGGAGCATGTGCATAAAGGGCATGTCCTATTGGCATGGCATTAAGGAAGAGCTAAGATGAATCATTCTAATTTAGTTGTTCTGATG
Organism: Monodelphis domestica; assembly: GCF_027887165.1. Classification (NCBI taxonomy): domain Eukaryota; kingdom Metazoa; phylum Chordata; class Mammalia; order Didelphimorphia; family Didelphidae; genus Monodelphis; species Monodelphis domestica. The sequence goes on along the minus strand of NC_077229.1, from coordinate 331,122,139 downwards.
CATTTTTTTTCGTTTATGTTTGTCTTGATGTATAACCTGATGAAATCTTCTCTTTTGCGGGTGACTTCCCTAACTTGTGCCACAGATGCCTTAACCCAATAACAAGGAAGTTATACCCAAGTCAAGAGACTTCTCTATTGGCCAAATAGAAAGTATCATCCCATTTGATGGATATTTAAACAGTCCTCTGTCTGGCAACTTAAAGCACTTAATTAGTATCAGGATGCTTGAGTGGAATGCTACCATGAAGAAGAGGAGGAAAGCCATTTCCTTTTGGCTGGTGTACATTTTACTAGCAGCTCATCCCTGCCTCCATCTATTCATAAATGCTTCCTTTTTTTTAAAATAAATGCTTCTTGCTGACAAAGTTTATGAGTGTAATACAATGAACTAGGAACAGTAGGTTTTCCTCAAGAAACAGAGGGCTGCTTTTTGTAAGCCATTAGTGAATGTAGAAAGAAAGCATGGATTTTAAGCATGAGGGTCTGTGGATGTCACAAAGAGTACTATTTCCTTGTCTTGAGATAAACAGTATCTGAGAAACTTCATGCTGGTCTTAACTCAATGTCTTAACATGATCCTTAGTTAATTTACATTAGATTGATGGAATTTGAAAAGAGTCCTAAAATACATAGTCATTTTGAGTTATATTGTTTTCTTTGCAATTCTCATTTGATTTTATGAGTGTACTCAAATAGTCTATTTAACAGTAGAGTTGAATGAATTTAGAATTATAAAAGAAAAAATGAATGGCAAACCCTACCTTTTTTTCCAGATTATTAAAATGTTTTGCTATTGTACATATTAATGATATCATTTAAATATTGGACTGATCAAAACTAATTTTAGTAAGTGTATGATGGTTTCCCCAACCCACCCAATTCATCTCAAGTTGGTCATTAAATCATCCAAAGGAATCAACTATCAGATATTCCATTGCAATTTGGTTTGTAATCAATGTTTTCTTTATTGTTATTTGTTTGTCTGAAGAGGAAAGGATGAAGAATCATATTTGAGTGAATTTCTTTTTAGAAGAGCATTTTTTATTTTTCATTGTCTAATCACAGAAAAAAATTAAAACTATTTTTGTCATTGTTAAATCCAGTTTCCAAATGCTCTCCTAACACCTAGGGTCTAAATCTCATCAATTGCCTGTGTTGATGCCTTGCTTTAGCACCAGAGTGGAATCAGGAATGGGGGGGGGGTGTTTTTCAGATGTGCTGCTGCTGCTAGGATCAATCCTGAGACAGGGCTCACTCAGCCTTGATATGAACTGAAAGGCTAAAATGAGCCCTCTTCTATTATTTAGGCACCTGTCCAGAGGTTGGAAGAAATCCTACTTGTGTAGATTTAGCCAAAGAAAGCAGAGATAACCACCTTGCCTTCTGTGTCTAATAAGATGTGAAAGGGGCAGAAATAATGAGTATTACAGTGTATTTTTCATGTAAAAGGCCGAGAAACAAAACAGGCAGAACACTGGCAGTGATTCCAGTCATTTTCAAATGAAAAGGGCTATTTGTTTCCAAATGACACCAGCCACTGGAATGCATGCATACATACCGGGCTCAGAAATCCTTGTTTTGTGAAGTAAAATTACCTCTCAGTAATTTAGTCACTGCAGGCTTTCTCCTGCTGACTGGTCAGAAGCTATCAGATAGCTTGCAGCTGCAGCCTGAAGCCCGACCATTTTTTTTTCTCTCTTCAGGACAGGCAGTTAGTTAGTAGAGCCATCAGTGTGGCATCTGTCATCCTGCTAGGCCCAAATTGTTTTCTATGATGGATGTCACAGTCTGTATGATCAAAATAGGAGCCCTGCTGCTTTTAATTGCAAAATCGGAGTACTTGCACATTTGTTATTATGCTGGGCTTATTACCTCACACAAAATGAATTAACAGGTGAAAATAATTGATGAGAGGAGTAGAGGGATTTTTAGCCTCTTCAAAGAGACTTGGTAATTACGGCAGAATGAATGTTCTGAGACATATCTGTGGGGGGCAGCATGAGACCACCAAAGATCTCCTTAGATGGATGATAAATTCTCCTGAATTCGACTGTAATACTGCTTAAATTTACTTAGCAATTAGTTTAATAGGCCTACATGATTCATGATAACGTAGTGAGAATTTTTAAATAAGTTTGTTCCATCCATCTATAAATTAAGCCGCTTACCTCAGCTTTCTTCCCAAGATGATGGAAGACATTCACTAATCAGACTTTCTGGAAAAAAAAAAAGATGATGCTGGTCAGGGATTTGGGTTCCAGGAATATGGGTCTCTTTAAATGCCTTGCTGTTTGGCATCTCAAATAATTTTAATTATCTTTCTCTCTTTTTGTTTTCCTATGTGTCTCTGCCAAAACTATCTGTCAGTCGTTCTCCTCCTCCCAAAATTTTGTTAAAACTGCACATACAGACTCTTGCTTTGCCCTGTGAAGTATCTCATTCAAAAATTTGTAAACTAAAATAATTGTTCCTTGATTATTGACCACTATTCTATTCAAACTTGGTCATGTTTCAAATTCATCTAACCCTGGAATGCGACCCGAGTGATGAAGTCGAGCCCATGTTCCCCTTCATTCTGTGTCTTACAGAGGGGTCTCTGTGTCACCCTGGCCTCATTTCTAACATTGCCTCTGGAATATTAGCTGGAAAGGGGGTAGTGGTGAGGAGAGAGCAAGGGATCTGACTTTATTTTACCTAAGGACAGGTGACATGCTGGAAAAAAATGCCTTTTTATAATATAGCTAATGTGGTGAAAAGAAGCTGAAAATCATGAAATAGCTGTGACAATGACAAAATATTAATAAAAAATATAAATAGCCTAAAAACTAACCAAACCCCTGCCCCCTGCATTAACCAAAGTTCCCTTCTCCTTAGTCTGAAATACATATATCATCGGCACCGGCATACATTCATTCAGGTTGTGGTAATTTACTAATTTAAAAAAAAAGTTGAAATCTACTTTGATTTTGGCCAATATTATGGAATATGATAAGCATAATGAGTAAAACTGGAAATTGATCTCCATTTGCACCAGTTCAAAGTGGATAAAGAAGGGCAAAACATAATAGAAAGAGAGAACAAGTTCTACCTAATTAGAAACTCACAACATTGTCATTTATGTGTTTGATACAGTGTATTTATTATGTATTTATTTTATTACATACATATACATACATACAATACATATTATTAAATATGTATTTATTACATATTTAGTAAGTCATAAGAAGTGTTGCCACTGATTTAAACTACTTTGGTTTATGTCTACTGCATTACTAAGAACCACCTTTTATTATTTTTATCTCTTAACCTACAAGACATAAAACACATACATATTCCTCCTGCTAACAAGTCACAGTTCTGTGAAAAATTTTATCTCAAACAAATATTACCTTTTAATGATTCCCTAACTCTTGCATGCATTATTTCTTTGAAGTAAAATGATATATCTTTTTGAGACAAAACTTCAATATTAAGTTTATTATTTTAAAGCACTCCTGACTTTCTCGATGTCCTTTCACTCTTTCTGCCTCCCCACCTCACTTTACAAACATTTGTTATGGATTTCTTTCAATTTTCTCTTCACTTCATTTTATAATAGGGATTTCATCTTGCTCGACATAACATTCTTTCTTTTCATATATAGAGTCGACATTTGGTATTTAAAAGTATATAACATTAAATTGCCTCAGAGATACAAAAGAAAAATACATAGGAAGAAAATATAATAAATGCAAGGCGAGTAGTGGATTGCCCCACATGTGAAGCGGACTGTGGTAACTCATATGAGGCTGCATGTCACTTGCTGAGACATTTTTCATAAACCTTCAGATGCCTGCATTTATCTTCAATATAAACCCTAAGATGAATTCTCCAAAGACATTAACAATAGATAAATGCTTATTAAACAAAATAGTCTATTTGAAAAATATGTTGCCAAAGCTGGAAGATGTTATAAAATTATAGTTAAATTGTGTTGCATAGCTTGATACTAGTCTATGATATTGCTTCATTGTTTTGCCATAACTTAAATGCAAAGCAAAAGGCTACTTAGAGCCAAAATTTAATGTTTTAAGTCATTGGTACCCAGTGTTTGGAATCAGAATATATTTAGATTATTTTAAACAACGCATTATGCAAAGCATCATGGGTATTTCAATTCAAATAACAAGAAAATATTTTGGTAATAAAAAAGAATTGCTAGAGAAGATTTCATATTAATGGGGGCTATAGTATTGTTTCCAAAATTCTATTATTAAAAACATTCCCAAAGCCTGCTCATAACTTAAACCAGAGATCCACAGATTATACAATTTAAATCTCATGGGACTCAATACAAATACAAATCTATGTGTCTTACACAAAAATGAAGAACAGAGGAATCCCGCATCCTTTATGATAGTTTTATGACAAATGATAGGTGTGTAGTTTGCTGTATAACTGACTGAAAAGCAAATTCAACTGTTTCTTTTCATTTCTTTGTTTTTTTTTTCCCTATATGATATGTATAGTACTACAAATGCTTATATGGTGTCTAGCATCTCCAAACAAAGAGCATCAGATACACTGTGGAAACCAAAAAGAGAAAAAAAAAACCTTTCAGGAAAGCATATCTGATATGTGTTCTTTTTTTTAAAATGACTATGTAATGTAACGTGGTGGGAATTGAGAGGTAAGAAAAGCTATTTGTTTATTCATAGATCTTTGTCAAAGACTTTTTGCATGCTTGGTGTGTGTGTGTGTGTGTGTATGTGTGTGTGTGTGTGTGTGTGTGTGTGTGAGAGAGAGAGAGAGAGAGAGAGAGAGAGAGAGAGAGAGAGAGAGAGTATGTAGGTTATGAAGTATAAAATTTCTCTTACTAGAGAGATCCATTTCTGGAAAAATAGAAAGTTTCATTGATAATCTAATGAGGAAGCAAATGATTTCTCTGAGTGAATCTGAAACTTTGATAGTTAAGTAACATCCTCTTGCTGACATACCATGTATTCCATAATTAAATGGAATTGGATTCTGGACCTAGTCTTCTGTGGATGGCACCAATTTCTGAGTAATACCCCATACACACACCTCATCCTGATGTATTGCATTAATAGATCATCAGAAGCAGTTGTCATTCGAATGATATATTAGAGTAATACATGAGAATGAAACTCACTGATGATGTATTTAGTACTCACAAGATGGCACTGTCCGAAGAAGAAAGGGCCCAGTAAGGGATTCATTCTAATTATAGCATGAAATTGGTTAATGTACTTAACGGCAGCCAGTAAGTGCAAGGCTGGCTTTCTGGTACTAGGTTCCTATCCTGATGCTGAAGCTATTTCCATGACATTGTTTTTGGTGTCATAATGAAAACTGTGCAAACCTTGGAGAAAATAATTCTAACCATGAAATTAGGGCCAAATAGATATAAATGTCTCTTCTGCTGATATTGAATCATTCGGCCTTGGTAAGTAAGGACAGTTGTTGAGAACACCATGGGTAGCACTTCCAAAAGGGTTGATCTCTGTAGTAGGCATTCAACCATAGGGGGCTTTTGAGGAGTTTGCACATGTTCTTGTTTCTCAGTTCCTGAATGGGGAAAAATGTTGCCAGTTGGAGTGCTGATGTGCCACCACTCCTGGGCACAGCTCCCAGCATTAGCTAAAGAGGCAGATATTTTAAGTAAAATATTAAACTTGGGACTCCCTCTAATACATTTTCATTTAAAGAACTGAACATCTACTATAAATGTAGATGAATTAGAGACTCACAATGACCTCTATCTACCTCCTGCTGTGCTTTTTCTAAAAGGGTAAAAGAGAGACTTTCAAATGTTTACAACATGGGGCTAAAAAAGGCTTTTCTTTATTTTTTTTCTTTATGCAATGGAGAAGCAGTTACTGTTCACCTTCCTCCTGCAGTTGATTGCATCATAAATAAAACAGTAGGGTGAGTCCTCCCAGATGGAGGATGGATGTGTTGAGATATCAGCTAGAAATCCTGGCTGAGAAATAGAGAGTTATGTGACCAAGCCCCTGGGCTACTGAAATCTGATATAAAATGAAGGGATGTATTCAGTTTGGATTTTGAAAGGGGAGAGAAGAAAGAAAGAAAACAGAGTGAAGAGAAGCCAATGAATCTGCTTTAGGTATAATGACTAGTGGTCCACAGATTCAGCCCCTGAGGCATTTTAAAAATGTTTTTACCTATCAATCTGGTCACAAGAGCAAGGTCAAATTGGAGGAGAAGGATGAATGAGAGACAAATATCTTAAGATATATTGATTTTATCAGTGATTTTTTAATTTAACTTACATCTTACAGATCTGAATGAGTCACGAATAGCTTGAGTAGCATGTTCAGGATCACACAACCAGTATCAAAGGTAGGATTTGATTCCAGATCTTTCTGATCCCAATGGAGTCCTCTATCCATTATATCATAGTTCTTCACTGGACTGCAAAATGTTAAGACCCTGAATTTTTTACATTTCCTGATGACTGCTTGATCTTTTAGACTGTATAAAATTTTAAAAATAGCATAAGGATATGAGAAGAATAACAATCCTTCTATTGTGTCATCCTTTTTTTTCCCCTTTCTTTTCACAACTCCATTCCTATGAGGAAAATGCAAAAACATTTTGTGATTCTTGGATGAAAAATATGAATCACGTCAGAAGTTTGCAAGAAGCATGGCTAGTTCTTCTGAAGATTTTAATTTTGTTTAACTTAGAAGAATGCTCTAAGTCCATTTCAAAGCAACATGACAAATTATTTTGAAAAGTCTAAGATGTTCTTCTGGTATCCATACATTTATTAAGAAGGATCACCTAAGCAAATATCCAATTAGATTTGAGAATATTCAAAATATCTTTTAATTTTCCCAACTAGAATCTCCTGAATATTAGTTATATTTTCATGCTTGTTAATAAGTTCATGAGCTATTCTCCTCCTCCCCAATCCTCCTGCCCACAATGCCACCAAGGTCCCTGAAGATACATGGAAAATTTGAAATCAGGGCTTGGTTGGTACATAGAGTTAGATATATATGCCCACACTAGTGTGTTCTAAAAGAAGCAGTTTTGTTTAAAAGCATTTAGTTTCATTTTAAAAGCATTTCTAACAAAATTAAGATATATGAGTCATAATTGTGAATAATAAATGCATTATGGCTAGCTACAAAGAAGATTTTAAATATGTTATCATACTAGAGTCTTCCACTCTGCAAATTCATTTTTCCATATATAAATATCTTAGTTTTGCCTCAAACTTGTTTGCATATAAACAGATTTAATTAATTGTCTAGAGACTTTAATGGTTTTTATTTTTTGAAAAACATTCATCAATTCAGTAAACATTTGATTATAGACCTTTTAATAATTAAGATATGTGCATTAACTTATTCTATACCAAGTTAAGCAACAATATCAATACTGCCCAAGTTAAAAACCCATTCTGAATATTTGCTTTGATCTAGCTACAGGAAATGAGGCACAAATTCTACATGATACTACCAAATTTGCATAGTCTCATATTTGGTTGTTTTTGTATTTTAGATTTAAGAAAATGTATATTTTTAAGAGAAGAAAAAGCTAGACAGTCAGTGGGAAGGGAAGGGTTAAAAATAAGAAAATACAGTGCCACTACCATGCTGTGACAGTCATGAATCAATTATTCACCCAGTGATTGGTAATATTTCTAAAATGATATACATTTGCAAGAAAATGGTAAAGACTTTTTCATGGTGATGCTATGACTTTTCCATGTAAATGCATAAACAATAGTGAAAGAGGGAGATAGATTGAGGAGTCATGAGGGTAAGATTTGATGAGGAAATTCATAATTGGAAAAGTATGGTATTATAGGAAATGCTTTCATAAGAGGGAGACAAAAGAGAATATGTAGAATAAAAGGAGAAAACACTCAGCTCAGCTATTTATCCCCAAAATTCCACGTGTTTGAAGCTACTGCCCTAATAAGACAAGCAAATTTATTTTAAAGATATTTCCAGTGTTACAGTTGGAGAGAGCTTTGAGGGAAAAAGAAAAGTATTGATGCACTTTAAACAAAATAAGTAACTATTAAGAGATAGAAAATGATAAAAGAAAAGTGAATCTGACCATACCAACTTTATATTGTATTCACAAGTATCATGGATAACAGTTGGCTCTTTCTTTCTTTTTCTTTCTTTCTTTCTTTCTTTCTTTCTTTCTTTCTTTCTTTCTTTCTTTCTTTCTTTCTTTCTTTCTTTCTTTCTTTCTTTCTTTCTTTCTTTCTTTCTTTCTTTCTTTCTTTCTTTCTTTCTTTCTTTCTTTCTTTCTTTCTTTCTTCCTTCCTTCCTTCCTTCCTTCCTTCCTTCCTTTCTTCCTTTCTTTCTTTCCTCATCTATCTACCTATCTCTCCATATGAAAAGTATAATATGAAATGTTATGCATATGAATGTGCAAGTTTGTGTAGAAATAGAAAAATAGTAATAAATAGATAGATATTGCACTTCTTTTGAAATGCTCAATTGAGAAAATTTAGAATATTCACAAACATTTGAAGCTTCAGAATGCCCCTCCCCCACTGCTTATAATGTGCAAAATGCAGTATTAGTATGTGGAATAAGCTCTATTTAATGCCTCTCCTCTTCTTTTGGTTAAATTAGAAAATATCCATTGTTCTTCATTACACATTTTCATATCTTCTTATAATAATATATTAAATTTCTGTTCAAAAAGCTATGTTTCCTTTTATGCAATAACTTTTTCATCCATTGGTCATATACTTTAAATGCTGATTTTCTTGACCCATGACAAACATCATTTTTTTCAGTTTAAGACAGAAACTTTTCACAGAATGAACATTCAGAGAATTTGCCAAAATTTCAGCCAGTGAAGTTTGAGATTGTGTTTGATGGCAATATTCTCTCTGCTTATATACTCTCGGTCTGGCTTTTTTCCCAATGATTTTTTGTACTACTTAAAAAATCTCCATGAAACCCTTTAGCTCACTGGATTTCATAGAATATGTATATATATATATATATATATATATATATATATATATATATATATATATATATATATATAGCAGTTCACTGATTTCCATTAGTTATCCCTGCCAACAACTCTCACCCACCTCTCTCTCTCTCTCTCTCTCTCTCTCTCTCTGACTCCATATCTGTCTGTCTGTCTCTATCCTCCATCCCCTCCTCACCTCCTCTCCTCTTCTCTCTTCTTTCCTCTTTCTCCTCCCACGACTATTTTTTTTTTCCATTAGAAACATTTTACTCTCACTTCAGTTACAAAATGTTACTTTTCTCTTGATAGAAATTCACCTCATCTTCTTTCCCATCTTTTCAGGCTGTCTGATCTTCTCATTCTAGGAATGATTATTTCTTCTACTTTTTATACTAGGAGTTATTTTCCCCATTAAGAGCCTTCACCTTCACAGATATAAAAATCTAATTGCTCACTGTGGTACAAATGAAATCCCCAAATTATCAAGTGCAAAATTAGCATTAAAAAATCATAAGACAACAAACAATAGGGCTTTTATGTGATTTTTGTAATTGCACGAAACTAGTTACTTTGGCAATAATTGTTTGTGCTTCATTAACATGCAAAATGGTTTTATAGACTAACCCGCACACAAAAGAAACCATTTGTGACGAGAACTGTGCTTTGTTTAATGTTAGACACCATTGTATTTGCTTTCCTAATATAACAGTTCTAATTAGTACCTAGCACTCATCCTGAGTTTTTCAGCTTGAACACGCTGAAGGTGACAATCGAGTCACAATTCCATGGCACTCTTTGTCAGTACCTGTCAAAATATAGCTAAGCCTTTAGGAGTTGTGATCTAAATACTGAAGAAAAAAAGTTAATAGTCCAGAAACAATATGTCTCTAGGTAATTTAAAAAAAATAAAATTGTACATTAGTCCCTTGCTTCAAAGGATAATAGCATTAATACTCCACTATTAAGAGTGGTCTCGAAAGAGCTAGATTGTCCTAATAATTTCTTCACATTGTTTTTATTATCTGACCTCTATCTGTTTGTCCAATTCATTTAATTTCACTGCCTTCATAGAATAGCACAGGTGGATTATCGACAACATTTGACATCAGTTAATCAGCTGTGCAAACTTTTCAGGGGTGATTAGTTGCTCATCATTGAAGCATAGAAAGCATGTTTTCAGGGCAAGAAGGAAAGAAAAAAAGACACTGAATGACTCTACAAATCTCTAACCCTAACTTCCTCAGGATTCTAAAGGGAAGATGTCTGATGACTTCTGCTTTGAATTTGTCTTCATTTATTGTAGGATGTAGAATCAAAGACTTCCAGTGGTCACTGAATCCTTCCTCACTTCCTCAGACAGAAGCAAGTTCAAACGTTACCAGATTTGTGACTGCAATGAGAATAAACCAATGAGAAAACCTATCTTCAGTATATACTCTGACATGACTTTTTCAAATCCTAGTCACACTGTTAAGTAAGGACCGAAAAGCATAGCTACAAAATTCTCTTACAGTTCTAGGGATATCTCTGGGTGATTTAGGGATTTTTTAACTGGGATAACAAATCACAAGTCCAGTGAAATTTACCCAATATCTGTAGTTCAATGTCAATTTACTCAGTCAACTTTAAGAAGCTCTTAGAAATAGGCTTTCACTGAAGTGGTAGATGAATAACAGCTGGCATGAAATATTTTCCTCCTTTCCCTGTAAAAAATGTCTGTGACCCACTTTTCTATGAGTACATATTGAGTGCAGAGAATAGTGGGCTCAAGTTTAGAAAGTACATGAGATAAAGGGGTAATATATACTTTATGATTCCTAGAAGTCCTTTATTTGTTTTCTTTCTTGTTCTCTTTAAATTATTGTATAATATTCTTTTGGCTTCTTTGTAGAGCTCTGTATTGGAGTCTAATCTTTCCTTGGTTCCTGGTGCAGATATGACCTTCAGTTCTTCAAGATGCTGCTAAGATGTTAATGGGAAACGGATGTCTTTCAGAATTCTGATATTCACTAGTTATACCTGTGATAAATTATCAGGGTAAGACAAAGGCATCCTACTCCTAACAACTCTTTTGCAGGATGTTTAACAAGAATGTCCTCTCTTGTTCATAGCTCAATGGAATTTTTAGGTCTCAGTTTGGACTAGTCTGTAATAATTTTTAGATGATTCCATAGGCAAGCAAAGTTTACTCAGCCAATCCAACCACATTTCCTATTTAACCTCACTCTAGTTCATCTAATTGACAATCAGAAACATATGAACCTATTAGGGATTTTTCAAAGGTAGATTACTTTTTGAATGATTTGTTTCAATCAATACATTTTCTCATCTGGTTAAGGTAGTAAAGGGGTAACTTTTTTTTTTTTACTAACTTTAAGAGGGGTGAGATAATTTGATGAATTTATTCTATCAACCCCATCCTCACAGATAAGAGAATATGCCACCTGAAATTACTTAAGTACATATTCTTCTTTATAATGGTAGCTTTATAGGTTTGTGTGATCCTTACTCTGGCGTAGTTGTGAATTACTTCTTTCTGAAGAGTTGGAGCGTTTTTCATTTAACCCTGAAAATCTAGATTTTATTATGATATTCCTGAGGATTTTCACTTTGTAATTTCCACAAATGACTGGTATTTTTTTTCTCATTTTAATGCTCACTTATTAATGTGTTTTTTAAAACAAATATCGTCAGTTTTCATTCATGATTTCTTGAACATAGCACCTAGGCATAGTTTAGGGTAAAAGTTTTCAGGTAGTACAACGATTCTTTGATTAATTCTTTTATATCTTTCTAAAAATCTTTTCTTTTTCACAGGTGATATTTGGCAACTTATAGAGAAGATTCTTCTAATACTTCCTTTATAAGAGATATCTGATTTTTTCAGTTTTCTATTTCACATCTAATATTTCTATTTTATTCATAGACCTATTGATTTCTTTCTAATGGAATTCAGTTTTCAAGAAATATATTATTTGGGTAACATGTCATATTTGTTATTAAAGCTGTTTGTTCCTTCAAGTTTTTATAACTCTCATTTACTTTCCAATTTCTTCTCTTACAGATCAGATAGATAAATAGATACACACAGATATATATGTATATATATATATACATATAGACACATACACAATATATTATTAAAGGCTATTCACCTATGGAGAAATGATCATAGTATATGAACAAGTAGTTTTAAAAAGAAAGATTGTAAAACATTAACAGAATGGCCCAAATCACTATTAAGAAAAATGTAAATCAAAATATCTGTGACCTTTCACTTCACATTCAGTCAATTGTTAGAGATGATAATATTTAAAAGTAGTCAATGTTGGAGGAGTTGTAGAAAGACAATTAGCCTGAGATGCCAATTAGTCAAACCATTCTGGAAAACAATTTGTTTTCAACAACAATCAGAAATATTTGCATAGTGCTTACTTATGTGGTAGACACTGTGCTAAGTGATTTATAATTACTTTCTCATTTATCCAAAAGACCCTGGGAGGCAGGTGCTACTATGATCTCCATTGTACAGATGAGGTAACTGAAGAGAACAGAAGTAGAATGACTTGCCCAAAGTGACATAGCTAGTTCATTTCTAAGGTTGAGTTTGAACTCGGGTCTTCGTGCCTTGAGGACTGACTCATCTATTGTGCCAGCTGCCTTATTATTCAAATAAAATGTTAAAACATTTGTATGTTTTGACTCAGAACCTCTGAGTCTACCCCAATGAGGTAACTGAAAAAAAAAAGATGTTTATAACAAAATATGTTTAGCAGAACTTTTTGTGAAATAATGACCTATAAACCAAATAGATGCCCATCATTTGGAGAATTGATAATGAAATTGTGGCATGTGAATGTAATTGTGCTATAAGTAATGAATATAATGATTACTAAGAATCATAGATGGAAGGGCATGAATTGGTGCATGGTTGAATAGCAATACCAAGAAAAGAAATGTATTTATATAACTATATATGTGTGTGTGTATACACACACACACACACACACACACACGCACACACACACACACACACACACATATATATATATATATATATATGAATATATATGAGTGTGTATGCTCTAACAATGTAAATGAAAAGAAAGAACAAGCAAAACTCCGCAAACCATCAAAAGTCTTGGAAATGGGCCCCAAAGAAAACATGAGAAATATATGAGAAGAATCTTTCTGTCTCTGTCCCTGTCTCTCTTGTATTTGTAACCAAGATCCCATATAGATGAAGAGCACTAAGATTCACCCTGTGTCCTGATTTGAGGCATAGACCAATATAGTAAGGAACTCATAGGATAATATTCTCAATTTTTCATGTTGAGAGATTGTGGGAGTTTGCACAGTGTGTGTATAAAACTGATATCAGTCTTCTATGAAGATAATCCTTGTATAACTCTTGATAGTGCAATAATTAAAATGTTGAGATTATGCGCTTGCTATCCTTGTATAGAAAAGTGAAGCTCAGTATAAAATTGATCACCTAAATATGATGGCTTAAAACAAAAATTCTTTAAGCTTTCCAATACACTGTATTAATTTCAGTTCCCCACTTCAAATACACACACACACACACACACACACACACACACACACACACACACTTTGGGGCAAAAAATATGAGAACAGTTAAATATTTTTTACACATGTACAGAGATGGAATCTTTTAGAGGTTATGGACAGAACTCTCTTTCCAATGAAAGTCAGAGTGCTGAAAAGTTAATGTGATTGTATTTCTCAGTTAGCAAGTACAGAGTCAGCTGGCATGAAGTTAGAGGCAAAAAGATGTTATATCTTTTGAAGAGCGATAAACCAAAAATTTTCATCAAATTTTCTGTGGAAAAAAAGAACAATATTTTGTGTTTTGAGATATAGTGATTCCTTTTACATTTAAATAGTGAACCATTGAAGAGAAATTTCAGATTTCATTCTTTAAGTTCACACAAAAATACTCAAGTAATTTTTAAAAAAAATACAAATTTTTACAACTTGAAGAAAAACAAAAAGTAACATCTTTTAAATGTTCTAATCTGAAATCTTTGAAATCTTAGGTCAAATTTGACTCCTCACTTTGCTCTTTTCTGCCCTGTCCTGCCCTGCCCTCTCTTCTTCTCTGTTCTCCCCTCCTCTCCTCTTTCCTTCTCTCTCCTCCTCTCTATGATTTTGTTTCTTTGTCTGTCTTGGAGAAAACAGATGAAATAAGTGTACAACTGCTTTTGTTTATGAAAAGTAAATAAATATGTTTGAGGTTGTGACTCATCTAAATCTAATGTTTGAATTAAGTAAAACAATTCCCTCCAAAGTTTGGCCAATCTTAAAAAAGAGCATGATTGTGTCAGTTCCTGCACAACTACTTATTTTTGGGGAGGAGAGATCAGTTAGATTTTTATTTTGGTGGAAATGGTGAGAAAACAAAGTGTAACTACTTTAGAGAAATAAAGATGTAACAAAGACCAGAACCTCGCATTTCTAGGGACATTTCAATTCCTATGTTGTAGTTTTATTTCAAATATTGACTTGATCTCAAATTCTGTTGAATTCTCAGAAATTATTAGCTGCCCATGACAAATGCTATAGTTCCATTTAACAAATTAACATTGATTATCTTTTTAAAAGAGCTATTTATTTAAGTCTGTAACCAGAAAGGAAATACATGCTTCCTCTTCCCAGTTTTGGTCTCTGAGTGGTGTGATCTCAGACTAAAAGTAATTTTCAAATACAAAACAAGAAGTTCATGTACAAATGTAACATAACCAGTAAATGAGGTATTATCTCAGTTACTACAATTCTGGACTACTTATCCCTCTTGAAATTTGTTTGTCTGATTAAAAATGTATTATGAACCCCTGGTGACTTGCCTTCTTAACTATTTGAAGTAAAAAGTTTGTACCTCCAATCTCTTTTACCTATAAACATAAAAATAAACATAAAAAGAGTATAAAGACACATAAATGCTATTTGATGTTACTCAAGTCAGCTGATATCATTTCCCTCATTTTCCTCAACTGCAAAATTGGTATAATCATCTATATATAAATGGAAGACCAAGATATGAACTCACTGAGATTTCCCAAAGTGAATCTCAAAAAAAAAAAAACAACAAACAAAAAAACTATAAAATTAACTCCAAAAGAATTTTGGAATTCAGAATGAAGAAAAAGATGGAGAGAAGCAATTTTCTAAGCTGATACAACTTTGAAGGTTGGCAGGAAAAGTCTATCTTATTGGGATAAGAGAGGAATTCAGTCTAGTACAGATGGTATCAGGGAAAGCCAACAGCAGACCTCAATGCAGAAAGCATTTCAAGCAGCCATGGTGCAAATCCCCCAAAATTAAGGCCCATAGGTCCCCAGCAAAAGAAGCTTGAAATATTTTCTCCTCAATCCCGGAAGAAGAGATGAACTTTAGCATACTTTAAATTGATAAAATAAACTGGAACCCCCCCCCAAAAAAAATACCTAAACATAGAATGTTATTAACAATGTGCATGAAGTTAAAATCCCACAGTGGGTGTCACGGAGTAATGAGGCACATGTTGACATCTCCTACAGAATTTTGGCATCAGAGTCATCATGAGTAACAATGTGAGAGAGCCAATGGAACTGTCACCATGAAAGGGCAAATGGCATGATGTTTGAAAGCCAATGCCAAGGGCATGGAACTTCACCCAGGTGAAAAATGCAGCTGGTGGCCTTTTTTGCTTCCACTCTTGAAGAGACTGACTCCCTGGGCTGGTGCTTTGCAAGGGGCAGTGAAGCATGGAGGGAACAAAAGCTGTGCTAAAATCTGGGACCTAATCTACCTTAAGTCTTTGGCTGAGATCTCTCTCTACCTCTATCAAACTCTCTCTTTTATTAATAAATGTTTATAACTTGGGTGCTGAGCCTTCAGACCACCTTTATTTGTTACAAGTAACAGAGAAGATCAAAACCAATGCTGAAAAAAAGGAAAATCTGTCAAAATGGGTAACTGAGAAATCCTATAGAAAAAAGTGAAATTGCATCATGCGAAAAAGAACTCCCAGAGGAACTCAGAAAGGATTTTGAAAATCAAATAAAAGAGGTTGAAGAAAATTTGAGGAAAAATCTCATTAAAAAAAACTGACACTGAGCATGAATCCCAGAGAGAGAATCTATGAATAATCAAAGTATCTGAAAACCATGAAAAAAAAAAAAACCTTAGACATCTTCTTTCAAGTAATTATCAAAGGAAACTAATCTGAACTTGTAGAATCAGAGGGAATAAAAATGGAAAAAATTAACCAAGAGGATAATTCCAAAAAATATTATAGCCAAATTCTAGATCTCCCAGGTCAAAGAGAAAATATTGTGAAGAGACCAAAAGCAACAATTTAAGTATCATGGAACCATAATCAGAATAACATAAATTTAGCAGCTTCTACATTCTAGATCACAAGTTAGAATTTTAACCAAAACTTGCCTACCTTGAAGCATTAAGGATAATCCTTCAGAGGAAAAAAGAAAGTGTATTCAGTGAAACAGAGGATTTTTAAATATTCTGGATAAAAAGAGCAAAGTTAAATGGAAGATTTGACTCTTAGATATAATACTTAAAAGAGGCATAAAAAGATTAACAGAAAAGATAAATTAAAAGATATTCAATAAAGTTAAATTGTGTACATCCCTGCATTAGAGAATTATTCCTATAACTTCTAAGAAGTTTATCACAATTAGGGCAGTTAGATGAAGTATAAAAAAGAGGGCAAGGGTGTGAACTGAATATGATCAAATAACTAAAACAATAAAATTAAGGTGTGAGAAAGAAATACCATTTCACACCTATGAGATTGGCTTTTAGGGTAAAAAAGGAAAATTAAAACACATGGAGGAGATGAGAAAAACTAAGACACTAATATATTGTGGTGGCATGGGGTGGGTGTTAAAATGATTTGTCTATTCTGGAAAACAATTTGGATTTATGCCTAAAGAGCTATAAAATATACTCATCCTTTGACCAAGCAATGGCATTACTAAATTTTCATCCCAAAGAAATAAAACTAATTAGGACCTATGTGTACAAAACTATTTAGATTAGTTCTTTTTTGTGGTGGCAAAGAACTGAAAAGTGAGACTATACCTAATATGTCATAGTATGTCATTTGTTATCATATGTGGGTTATAAGTTAACGAATCCCTGATCTCTTTTCCCTTTCTCCCTTTAGATAAATAAACTTTATTTTTATATAAATTAGCTAACTTATAACTCACTTAAAGATTAAATCTCTTATACTAAACTAAATTTCCAAAGTAATACTTAAGCTTAAGGGCGTTTTGTTAGGAACAGGGCCAGGGACAAATGGGGCAAAGATTTTCACAACACCAAAGTCCTCCTTTGGGTCAAGCAGCATTCCCAGTAACAGCTCAGATGAAATCTTCTCCATAGCAATAGCACCAGCTCCAGTAGCAGGAACAGACAGGAAACAAGGAAACAGCCAAAGGAAAAGGGACCATTGGCTCTCTGAGTCCACTTCAGAAATAAACAGATTGTACCCCTGGGCTCTCTTGACTGCTAGAGGAAAGCAGTCTCACTTTCCTAGAGTTCACCAACCACTTTATTCAACTGCTATGTCTTCAGTCCCAGTTTCTGGGAGTTCTGAGTGGAATGTTGGTCTGCAGGGTCTCATGCTGTCAGCTTGCCCTGTTATGCCCTACTAGAAATCCTTTTCTTCAGTCCCCCATTTGCACAAAGCCGAAATTGTGTTGAAAACACTATTTTGGTATTTGTGCACTAACATATTTTCTATAAACTAAAATTTCTAACCAAAATAATAAACAACCTAAACTAAACTATCTTATCCTATCTAATACTATCCTATTCTAGGAATTTAATAAAGGAAAGAAAAAAAGGGAAAAAATACAATGAACAGTTACAAAGTTGAAAATACAGATCAAACATATGTAAAAGCAAAACAAGCAAATAACATCAACATCAAAAGATAAATACAAATACATATTAAACATGAAAATCATAAAATACTACTCTTATCAATCAATACAGAAAATGTTACTACTATTGCAATGCATAAACAGCAAACTTAGACAAAATTTTTTTTTAAAAGTTACAATAAACACATTGCATAAGTTTTACAAAAAATTATACCAAGCCATCAAACTTACTTATGCAAAATGCATTTAACAAAAGGTGAAAATAAAATATAAGTGATCTACTTACATAAGTTTTACATATATATAAATATTCATATAATGCATACATATAGTGTATGCATGTGTGTTATAAATATACACTTCATATTTACACATATGGTACATATACATTATACAACAATTAATTTTACAATTCTAACTATAATACTATTTACATATGTATTTATATTTTTGCATGATAAATGATGTTATAAGTCATATGTCCTATGTAATGTATGTTGCAATCTATGTTGCAATGTATTTTGAAGTGTAATTCAGTATCATACCTTATCAATCTTAAACTCTAATCTATCTAACTAAAGTTCTATCTTAATAAAATCTCCTGAAACTTATCTCACCTATCTTTGCTATTACTATACTAAGTAACTATTCTCTTGTTAGTAACTACTTTATAGCTAGGGGTGTATGGGGTGCTCAGGGAGGAATAATATCTTTGGTATAGAGAGCTTGTCGTGCCCTCCTAGGGCAGCTCTCTAGCCTCTGACCCTCACCTGACACCCAGCTCTCACTTGTGGCTCCCAGTAGCTGCTAGCATGCGGCAGTGGCCACACCCTGGGCAACGGCTTCGACAGGCCGGCCAAACCTTGTGAGGGTAGCCATCGGGTCGTCGACCCCTGGTGAACTGGGGCTTTGCTCACCCAGCATGTGAAGACTGCTTCGGCTGAACAGACTGAAGAAACCAATAAGAAGTTTCAACGGCTGAGAGGGCGATGCAGCAAAGCACTGTGGAGTGCTCAGGGCGTGTTGGAACACAAAAGACAACATGGCCATCCAATGCAGCTGAGGAAGTCTCCAGGTGTAACGACTTTTTGTGCCACTGGACCCAGGCTTCCAACGCTGAGAGAGTGGGACTGTCTCTGTGCATTGACTTTTCCACTTAAATCTTCATGCACACAAGTGTCTTTGTGCACAAAAACACACAAAGACAATAGTCATCCTCGGTTACTGAGAGACTGCTACTACTAACATTATTCCTTCTCTTCTCAACTTGATTGAAGAATTCTTCCTCTTCAAAATTCATGGTAGTAAGATGTCTTTATGAATGCTTGTGAATAAATGTTATGTTATATTATGTTACATTACCCAAATTCCTTAGAACCATCAGTCCATTAATACCCTAATCCTCTCCATTGAAAATTCCCTTCAAAGTCTTTATCTGCTTAATATTTATATAAGTCTTTCAGTCCTTGTACAATGTCCATTAGTTTTCTGAACCCTCCTCTTCATCTGTAATGTCCTCTTCCATCCAAATGCCCTCTTCCACTGGAATGGTGCACTCCTTACTGATCTTTTTTGACTGCAGACTCTATTTGACTGATGAATCTCAACTTTCCATGAAGTATTCTTCATTTTCTTCTTCAAAAATTTGTACATTTTCATTATCAATTCCATGAGCTAATTTAATATGTGAGCAGTGATAACACAAATATCTTCTAATACTTTCACTGCAGAAGGTGAAACTAACACAATTATATAATATCCTACTCAACTGTCTTGAGTTACTGAAGTTTTTGCAAAATTTTTCACATACACCATATCACCTGGTTGAATATTAGGAAGAGAATAATCCAGTGGACCAGATTGGATCAATACTCTCATATCATGTAGTTCTCTAAGCCATTATTGTAATGCACCTAAATATGAATCAAGTTGACAATCTCCTCCTAAGAGAGATGTAGAAACAGTCTTACAAGTTTTTGCCTGCAATGGAACATGTCCAAAAATCATTTCATAAGATGATATATTCAAATCTGCTTTTGGACTTGTACATAGGTAAAACAAAGCTGTGGAGGAATATCTGACCATAGATGAGTTTCAGCACAAATTTTCCCCACCACACTCTTGAGCCCCCTATTCACATGCTCCACTTGACCAGAACTTTGTGGATAATAAGGAACATGATAGTTAAGTGTTATTCCTAGATTCTCATAGACTCTTTTCAAGATATCTGGTGTGAAATGAGAGCCTTTATCAGAATCTATGGTAAATGCTACACCAAACCAAGGAACAATTTCCTTAAGTAACATTTTCACCACAAAGCTAGCTGTATTAGTATTAGATGGAAAAGCTTCAGACCATTTTGTTAATCTATCAACAATTACCAGACAAAACTTATATCTTCCAGCTTTTGGCATGATGTAATTAATTTGAAAACTCTCAAATGGACAATATGCCAAAGGTCTACCACCCAAACCTTTCTTTATGAATGCACCTTGATTGAATTTTTGGCAAACAGAACAACTTGTACAAATCTTATTTGCAATAGTACTTATTCCCAGTGCTACTCATTGCCTTTTTACAGAGTCTACTACAGCTTGAGTAGCAAAATTACCTTTAGTATGAATGATGACACAAATAAGTATATAAATCTTTTGGTAATAGCAGTTTTCCAGTGTCTGCCACCCATATTCCATGTTCTTTCCTTCCTCCAAATTTCTCCTTCCACTTCTCACTTTCTGAATCTACATAAGTTCTTTCTAAATCATCAGACTCAATAGTTGACAAATTCATTACATACACTGGAGCATTCCAGGCTGCAAATTTAGTAGTTATATCAACTCTATGATTTCCTTTAGAAACTGATTCCCTGCCACAAGTATGATTTCTACAATGGATAAACACTAACAATTTAGGTTTTTGGATAGCATCCAACAACTCAGTTATTATTTCTGCATGTGCAATTGGTTTTCCCAATGCAGTAACAAAACCTAATTGTTTCTATATCTTCCCTGTTGCATGAAATACAGAAAATGCATAACAAGAGTCTGTAAAACTATTAGCACTTTTACCATCAGCTGGAAGACATGTGTGCTTCAGTGCCACCAACTCTACTCCTTGAGCACTATGTTTACTAGGTAATGAGTCATACCACCGTTTCTCAAATTCTGTGACCACTGCAGTACCTGTATAACTAATTCCATCATACAAATATGAAGAACCATCTGTGAATAATACCAAGTCTGGATTTTCAATAGGAGTGTCTTTCAAATACATCCTAGTCAGAATCCACCAGATCTACTACTTCTACACACTCATGTAATGGTTCATCATTCTTTGGCAAATCAGGAAGAAGTGTAGCTGGATTTAACACTGAACCTCCTCAACTGGATATTCTCACTACCCAGGAGAAAAAGTTCATACTTAGAAGTTCATTAATCTGAATAAATTTGAGTACAAAATTTCTCATTAGTGCTTCTATTTGATGTGAACAATATAGAGTAAATGAACATCCCAAAACTAAATCTGCTGACTTCTGTACTAACCCTGCAGCAGCTGCTATACCTCTTAGATAAAGAACTGTACCAGCAGCTATTGGCTCAAACTGACAACTATAATTTCCAATTGGATGATAACTTTGTCCTAAAACCTGTGTCAGTATTCCCAGAAGCAATAACTTTGGTTTCATTGACAAAGAGTTGGAATTGTGAATTTCAAAACTATTCCACCCTAATCAGACCATTCTTTAAAAGATCTGATTTAGGTCTTTCCTGATCAATAACAATAGAAATACTTGGAATAACAGAATCAGGTCTTGGAAACCCACATTCTCCACCCTACTCCTTGTAACAAGATTAGGAAGGACTGCATCAAACTCAAGATACAATTATTTGAGAAAATGGCCTTCAACAGACATGTGTAAAAAAAGGACAGACCTCTGGGCAGTCCTAAGTCAAGCTTCAGCCACCATTGGCACATGTGAGATGCAGGAAGTGAGGTAGAGAACAGCCTTGGGAGGTCTCGGGACTTCCTGTGAGGAGGGCTGGAGTTGAGGTCGATCCTGGAGCTTGAGCTTGGAGGAGCCCCACAGACAGCTTTCCTTCAGACTGGTCACATGAGTGATAAGGACTGACCCCTTTCCTTGCCTTGGCTCTCTAAGGCCTTAACTCCTTCTTTGGCACAGCCTGAGCCATAATGGTTCTGAGTTAAACTCTTTTCCTTCTCTCCCTCTTTCCTTCTCTGCCTCTTTCCTTCTCTCCCTCTCTCTCTCTCCCTCTAATACTTTCTTCCTCCTGTTGTAATTAAATCACCATAAAATTTTGGCAGCTGACTTGGGTATTTTATTATTTGGGATTTCCCCTTGGCTCCCATTTAAATTTAGATTTTTTTTTCAGTCTCAAACATAATTTTCATCCTTTACAGAATGGTTTTATATAGTCTGGGATACCCAAAACTGGAGCAGATAAAATGGCTTCTTTAAGCTTACTTAAGGCTTGCAGATTGCAGGTTTTTTTCAGAGTTTCTTATTCTGTATTCCTGGTTAAATCTGTTAGACATTTTGTTAATTCACTATATCCAGGTGTCCACTGTCTACGGAAGACAGTTGTTCTAAGAACAGCTCTGAGTTTCTTTTTGGTCTTGGGAACACTCAGTTTCTGGTGTATCTGCTATTCTTTTCTGTGTGATACTTCTGGAATCCTCTTATAACACAAAACCAAGATATTGCACTCAAGGCAAAACCCATTGTAATTTTACCTTGGAGATTTTATGCCCATGATTATATAATTCTAACAAAAGAATTTTGCTATCTCTTAGACACACCTTAGCATTTTGGGATACAAGAAGAATATCATTCACAAAATACTCCAATTTGCTTTCTTTGAATGTGATAAGTTTTAGATCTCTATTCAGAATTTGTGAAAATTGGCTTGGTGAATTGGTAAAACCCTGTGGCAAATGAGTCCACATCTCCTAAGCTGTTTCCCTGGCAAAAGCAAAGATATTTTGAGAATCCTCATGAATTGTAATTGAGAAAAAAATCGAGCATAAATCTACTATGTGAAATATTTTGCCTGACTTAGAATGGAAGAAATTATAGCAGCTGGACTTGGTACAACAGGATGAGTCTTGATTACATAATCATTGATTGCTCTTAAATCCTGTATAAAATGATATAAAACTTTGCCATTTTGATCTAACTTCGACTCTTTGATTGGAAGAATAGGGGTATTAAATTCTGAGAAGCAAGGTATTATCATCCCCTATTGAATTAGGGATTCAATGATTGGTCTTATTCACTCAATTGCTTCTTTAGTCAAGGGATATTGAGGTACACAAAGAACTAGTCCTTCTTTAGTCCTCACCCTTACTGGAGTAGCTGATTTCAATAGACCTACATCTGTGGAAGACTTTGACCAGAGATCTTCAGGGATATCCTCAAGCATTGGATAAATTGAATATGCCATTCTCTGTACTGACTGAATCTAAGAACAGCAATGGAAAAGCTTTCAGAGATTCTTCTAGTAGATACAATGAGATATCACTAGTGTCGGTACATTGGATTGTTGCCCTTAATTTACATAATAGATCTCTACCGAAAAGATTCATTGGACAGTCTGGCATACACAGAAATGCATGTTCCACAGATAATGGACCTAACATAAATCTTTTTGGTTGTAATTTTGCTACTCTCTGTGGTTTACAAGTAGCAACTATTACTTCCATTGTACCAACATCTCTACAATTCTTAGGAAAACTTTGCAAAACTTATTTACTGTCTCCAGTATCAACCAGAAGATCACAAATCTGGTCTCCAATAATTACAGACACATACGGTTCTGTACTATTTGGTGGATGAAATGTTTCCAACATTACTTCTAGCTCAGTAACATCAGTACAAAGATCAGTTATTTCCTGTCCATCCAAATTTACATCTGCTTGAATTGCATGATATTCCCAGGATTTCATATTTTTAACATCATCATAAGCTTTTTCACTACTCATATTGGTCTTTATCTCTACTTGGGTATCATTGTTCTCATTTACAATCACATTATCTTTATCCAATTTATGTTCTTCACTATTTTCCAGTATTTCACAATCATTAGAATTTTCCACTAATTTTACATTACAATTTTCTTTTTCCTCACAATTATTAACCCTAATTTCATTATCCTTTGTTTCAATCACATTGTTTATAAATTCATTAACCTTATTTACATTTTCCCTTGACACTTCAAAAAATTAGAACTCCAGGTACACCTTCATAATGAATATGTCCCTATGTTTTGATCTCCCTTATGCCCATTCACTACTTGACTGTATTTGAGGCTTGCTCCTGATTTTGCCCATTCTTACATAGTATTTAAATCTAGTGCTTGAGCTCCCTGACAGCAAGCATTTTGGCAATTGTTTTCATTATTTCTTCTCCGATATTTATTATTCCATTTATTATTATACCGTCTATTATATCCATTATTCCTATTTCATTGTCTAGAAAATTGCCCTCTGAACCTACATTCCCTAACACAATGTCCAACACAATTACATAAGAAACACTTCTGAGGTAAAAATCTCCTTTCTCTTGACTTATATTGGTTGTTTGGTTGCACAGATCCAAGTACTGCTGCTGCCTTTATTTCCTTCACTTCAATGCACTTTGCTTTGTTTTCTGCATCCCTCAATTTCTTTTTCAAATCCTCTATTACGGTATCCCCTATCTTCATATTTATCATCATTGCCTATATACACATAAGTTGCCTTTCTCCTTAATTCTTTCAGACGCATCTCTTCCCAATCTGGGCAATTTAAAAAATAATAATTTAATCTTAGGGTATGCATTCTTTACAAATATCCTCTTAATGTGTGCAATTGTGTCATCTACTAATACATCTAGGCCTAAAATTATTTCTGCTGTGTCTGTTATTATCTCAAAAAAATTTGTAGGTGACTCATTTAATTTCTGTTTAATATTCTCAAATTTAGACCATGAATTAGGATGTTTAGCATGTCTCTTCATCACATCCATAATTGATCTTCTGGCTTGTTTCATAATTTCATAATCATGGAATAAATTCATATCCAAACCTCCAAAATCTTGTGGCCATGGGGTCAATAATGGATTATATCTTGTTTCCTCTATAAATTGATTCCTTTCCCTCTTAGTTAATAACTCCTTCATTAATAAATAAAAAATTGAATAATCAGGGTCAAAAATATCTATAGCCCTCTGAAATTCCCTCACCACTTTACTTGGTTTGTTGGGAAAAAAAAAAACATGGGGTCCTGCATCTAATTGTTTCCAACTATTCATGTTTAAATAATTTATGAGTTTTAACCTTACATATTTCATCTTGTGTCACAACAGCAATAACTCTTAGTGGGAACAGTGATGCTTGATTTTTATTGCATTCTGCATCTTCGCTTTCCAAACTAGAAAATTTCTTAAATTTTCCGTCATTATTTTCCTTATTTATATGATTATCTTTTAAATCATTCACCATATCATGTTTAAATTCATCCTTTCTTTCATACATAACTCCATTGCCTCTACTTTATCTTTCATTATCATTATTATCTGTTTCATCTCAGAATCTTTTGTTATCCATAACACAATTGCTCTTACCCTATAAACATCAAAAAACACAAATTTACATTTATATAATACAAGTAAACATAAACAAAGCAATGGTAAATGGACTAACACAATTCTTATAGTCAATAGTTAATGCCATCACTGGTTCCATGTACTCATATACTAAAACCAAGTAACAATAAAGATGAAACAGGGTAAAAATCCCATAAGGGATGTGTAGGAAACAATTCCATAGAAAATTCAACACACCATTTGCTATGATCCCTGACATACATAAAGTGTACATAAAGTTACTATACAACACAGAATATGTTACATTTTTATCCACTTTGATTATTATTAACAAACATCAAGGAACAGAACAACAACAACAAAAATAACAACCAAAAAAACGGTTTACTAAAACATGTGCTAGTAGCCTTTAAACTTTTAAACCCCCCTCACTCTTCATCAAGACTCAGAGAGTTCCGTTTCAATCAGGGCAAGCACCTTGGAAGCAACCAAGTGCTGAAGAGTGACAATAGAATAGAGCCCAACTGCCAGCCTAGAAATCTCTCTGTTTTACACTGGCCAGAGTCAAATTTTTGTAGGTTAGTACCTATTGACTCACCAACTGTTATGGGGAGGAATAAAGGAAGGGTTCAAACTATATATTAAGAGTTAATTTATCAAAAGGGGGAGAGGAAAAAGGGATCAGGGATTAGCTAATTTATAACTCAGAGGTTAAACCCCTTATACTTAACTACATTTCTAAAGTAATATTTAAGATTAAGGGGGTTTCATTAGGAACAGGGCCAGGGACAAATGGGCCAAAGATTTTCACAACACTGGAGTCCTCCTTTGGGTCAAGCAGCATTCCCAGTAACAGCTCAGATGAAATATTCTCCATAGCAATTGTAATAGCTCCATTAGCAGGAACAGGTAGGAAATAAGGAAGCCCAAAGGAAAAGGGACCACTGGCTCTCTTGGTCCACCTCAGAAATAAACAGATAGTACCCCTGGTCTCTCTTGACTACTAGTGGAAATCAGTCTCACTCTTCCAGAGTTCACCAACCACTTTATTCAACTGCTCTGTTTCTAGTTCCAGTTTCTAGGAGTTCTGAATGGAATGTTGGTCTGCAGGGTCTCATGCTGTCAAGTTGCCCTGTTATGCCCTGCTGAAATCCCTTACTACACATTATAGTTGAACACTTTTGTGCTATAAGAAATGATGAGCAGGAAGAGATCAGAAAACCTTGGAAAGACTTATATGAACTGATACAGGATGAAATAAGCAGAAGTAGGAGAACATTATACACAGTGAAAGCAATATTACACTATAAATAACTCTGAATAACTTACCTACTCTCAGCAATACAATGTTCTAAAACATACCCAAAGGATTCATGATAAAAAATGCCATATTCTTCCAGAGGAAAAAAACAATGGAGTCTCATATCCACACCAAAATAAACTTTATTTACTTTTTTCTTTTTCTATTTTTTTTCAAGTTCACTTCCAAAAGAATTAATATAGAACTATGTTTTACATGATTGAACATATAAAATCTATATCAGGTTGTTTATCCTCTCTGTTGGTGGGGAAGAGGCAGAAGAGAATTAAAGACACATTTTTTTTAAAGTTAGAAAATGCATTTAAATATAATTGGGAAAAAAATAAAAGTAATGCATCTGCTATCAGAATTCCTAACCTTGAAAAATCGGTAAATGAGAGATAAATTAAAAGTTACATTTTCTGAAAATCATGGTGGGTGGAGAGTAGACTATTCACATTATTTCAATAAATTACTATTTAGGCAAACCTCATTGTTTAGAACCAGAAGAAAAAGTAAAAATTAGAAATCCCCTGATAACTTCCCTAAAAATGAAGGCGTATGGAAATTAATTCCAGGAATTCTATAGTTTCATGGTCAAAGTCTGAATCATATATGTTTAAAAACTCTAGAAAATCCCAAAAGAATTCTAGAACTAAGGAACATAACATAATATATGGCAGCTTCTACTATAAATGAAAGATGGATGTTGGAATAAAATATTTCAAAATGTAAAAGGTAATAGTTATTGATCTAAAGGACTTCCAGTCAAGATGGTGGCTTAGAAGCTGTGAAAGTTCAGACCTCGGAAATCCTTCCTTACCAATCGCAAACTGAGTGCTCCTAGGACACCGAAATTCAAGCTGAACAACAGGACAGACCTGGGAAACCCTCCACCCAGACTTGGATCAAAAGGCACAGCCCCCCAAAAGCCAGAACCCAACATCACATGGATCTAAGGGGCAAACAGAAGGAAGGTCCCAGGACCCATCCCCCCAATCCAGAGTACTGAGCCCACAGCAACAGCGGGAACCTCCAGGCCGGCAAAAGGGCTTCAGGGCTGGCTATTCTGAAGGACTCACCTTGAAAGCAACCTGAGCCAGTCTCCGGGGCTCCCAAAGCAGATGGCAGGGAAACATAGAGAGAAGGGGGAAGCCTGTAGCCCCCTGGCTGGACCCTTCCTTCTGAGTCTCAAGGGAGGTTCCAGCTTTAGGGCACCAGCTGAACCCAATCCCATCAGGAGCCCTCAGAGCTACTGAAAGGACAGAAACCTCAGGGCCAACAAAGGGGTTTCTCTGAAGGGCTTACCTTGAAAGTAACCTGGGCCAGTCTCCAGGCATTCAACACAGAAGGTAGAGGAGAAGGGTTTTTTTGTTTGTTTGTTTGTTTGTTTTTGGTTCGGGGATCATTCTGACCACACCAGCTGAACTTAATCCCATCAGGAGCCCTCAGAGCCCAGGGAGGCCATGACCCCTGCCCCCTCAGAGAGCAGGGTCTTCTGAAAAAACAGAAACCTAGAGGTGGAGTCTAGATGGCGACAAAAGAATGTCTCCCCTTTGATCCAGCCATAGCACTGCTGGGTTTGTACCCCAAAGAGATAATGGACAAAAAGACTTGTACAAAAATATTCATAGCTGAGCTCTTTGTGGTGGCCAAAAATTGGAAAACGAGGGGATGCCCATCAATTGGGGAATGGCTGAGCAAATTGCGGTATATGTTTGTGATGGAATACTATTGTGCTAAAAGGAATAATAAAGTGGAGGAGTTCCATGGAGACTGGAACAACCTCCAGGACGTGATGCAGAGCGAGAGGAACAGAACCAGGAGAACATTGTACACAGAGACTAATACACTGTGGTATAATCGAACATAATGGACTTCTCTATTAGTAGAGGTTTAATGTCCCTGAACAATCTGCAGGGATCTAGGAGAAAAAAAAACACCATTCATAAGCAAAGGATAAACTATGGGAATAGAAACACCAAGGAAAAGCAACTGCCTGAATACAGTGGTTGAGGGGACATGACAGAGGAGAGACTCTAAATGAACACTCTAATGCAAATATTATCAACATAGCAATGGGTTCAAATCAAGAAAACATGTAATGCCCAGTGGATTTACACGTCGGCTATGGGGGGTGGGGGGAGGAAAAGAAAATGATCTATGTCTTTAATGAATAATGCTTGGAAATGATCAAATAAAATATTATAAAATTAAAAAAAGAAAGAGTCACAAAATGCAAAATAAATAATTTTGACTACATCAAATTAAAAAGTTTTTGTACAAACAAAACCAATGTAACTAAAATTAGAAGGAAAGCAACAAATTGGGAAAAAATCTTCATAATAAAAATCTCTGAAAAAGGTCTAATTACTCAATCTATGAAGAGCTAAACCAGTTGTACAAAAAATCAAGCCATTCTCCAATTGAAAAATGTGCAAGGGACATGAATAGACAATTTTCAGTTAAAGAAATCAAGACTATTAATAAGCACATTGAAAAGTATTCTACATCTCTTATAATCAGAGAGATGCAAATCAAAACAACTTTGAGGTATCACCTCACACCTAGCAGATTGTTCAACATGACAGCAAAGGAAAATAATGAATGCTGGAGGGGATGTGGCAAAGTAGGGACATTAATGCATTGCTGGTGGAGTTGTGAATTGATCCAACCATTTTGGAGGGCAATTTGGAACTATGCCCAAAGGGTGATAAAGACTGTCTGCCCTTTGATCCAGCCATAGCACTGCTGGGTTTGTACCCCAAAGAGATAATAAGGAAAAAGACTTGTACAAGAATATTCATAGCTGCACTCTTTGTGGTGGCCAAAAATTGGAAAATGAGGGGATGTCCTTCAATTGGAGATTGTCTGAACAAATTGGGGTATTATGTTGGTGATGGAGTACTATTGTGCTAAAAAGAATAATAAAGTGGAGGAGTTCCATAGAGACTGGAACAACCTCCAGGAAGTGATGCAGAGTGAGAGGAGCAGAACCAGGAGGACATTGTACACAGAGACTGACACATTGTGGTACAAGAGAATGCAATGGACTTCTCCAGTAACGGCTTTACAATGTCCCTGAACAACCTGCAGAGATCTATGGAAAAAACAACAACAACAACAACAACAACAACTATCCTCAAGCAGAGGACAAACTGTGGGAGTAAAAACACTGAGGAAAAGCAAGTGCTTGACTAGAGAGGTTGACGGGACATGATCAAGGAGAGACACTAAATGAGGCCCTAATGCAAATATGGACAACAAGGAAATTAGTTCAGAGCAAGGACACATGTGATACCCAGTTGAATCGCGTGTTGGATAGGAAAGGGGTGGTGGGGGGTTGAGGGGGAGGAAAAGAAAATGATCTGTTTCCAATGAGCAATGTATGAAAATGACCAAATAAAATAATGTTTCAAAAAAAAAGGTAATAGCTTATAATTAAGAATAATTTGCTATACAATAATCCCTCAGGGAAGGAAAAAAAACTTTGGTGGAATAGAAGACTTTCAAATATGTGTTGAGAATAGCCTAGAGTCAAGTAGAAACTCTAATATACAAACATAACAATCTAGAGAGACCTAGAAAAGTAAATTATTTGATCAACTTTAAGGGGTTGATGAAGGACGGAAATGTTAATAGAAGAAACCTTCCTCTTTAGAGGCTTCATATATTTTAATTCTATTGACCAAGCTACTTAAGAAAAACATCTGATAATATACTCCTTATTTTAAAGAGGGAAAATGGTAGGACTATTTTTTTAATAATTGAAGTTGAAAAGAAAAATAAACAAATGTGGAAGAAATGAAAAGGAACAAGTATCATATAAAACTCACTATCTGAAATGGTCAAAGAAAGGTTGAACATGCATGCACACCTACCACACACATATACTCAAGAATTTGGTGTAGAAATACATAATCATACTCCAAAGAGGGATAGACAGGAATAGGTAGAATTCAGATTTAAGGACGATACTGAGAAGGGAATAGTAGTGCATTTAATAGGACTTTTAGTGTATGTTGTTTTCACATAATATGGAGATGCTTTGAGGGACATGTCCTGGGCAAGTCCATATCTCCTAAGGTGGAGTCTTTCTGTATCCCCTACCATGTGGATGGTGGAACCTTCTTTGAACATCTTCATTTTTAAAACTGTCACAACAATGATGGTTGTTCTCTTTCTGCTGACTTTTCTGCTTTTTTTTTTTCCTGCTTGTTCCTTTCTGTGTCCAAATTGGGAGGATGGGGGGTATCACAGTATATTCAGTGCATAGGAACCATGAAATTAATATGTGATAAAAGAAGGACTTTCTTTTCCTTTTTTTTTCTTATAGTTCAGAGTAATGGGCCTATGGGCATTTGCTTCTGTCCTATTTCATGTGTCCTTTACAGTGTGTAACAGTTAAAATTTAGGGGAGATGGGGAGACTGAGGCAGGTAGAAATTAGTTTCTCTCTGCAAGAGGTATTATATTTTTTAGAGGTTTATTAAAGGTTAAAGATTAAAGAATATACAAGTAAGAAGCATGTGCCTATGCCAGAGGCCTAGACAAAATAACCTCACATCACGCAAGAGATGCGCCTGCTCCAAAATGGAAGTCCAAAAAAAACCAAGAGAGAGCCTCAAAAGCCTTTGAATCAGCTTAAATACCTTCTCGATCTCGGCCCAGGTGAGATTACAAGGCATTCTGGGGAAGTAGAGCAAAGGCTCGTGGGGATTGTAGTCCTGTATTCGAGTCTATTTTTTACAAGTGTTAGCTATAGACAGAATCACAACTGACCCAGGAATTCAAACCATAGATACCTTGGGGCCACAATTCCAGGCAGAATGTTGAAACCAGCCCTGAAAAGTTAAGGTGCCTGGGTCTTAAGTTTCAGAGAGGATTTGAAACTTGGTACTAAGAATGTGTGCTCTATAAAAAGATCTTGCTAACCTAATGAACTTAATTCTCTTCCACTAAGCCCTACTTTTTGGAGGAGTATATTTGTTTATTTGCAATTATATATTTAGAAGTAAACATTTGTCTGTAAAAGACAATATATTAGTGCTTATGATGAGTGAAAGGGATTGATTTCCTAAAATCGGAAAAAAATCCACAATTGTTAGGAATGCAGGGCATTGTGAAAGAGCCTGGACACATTACAAACATAGACATATACATATATATGTCTCTCTCTCTCTCTCTCTCTCTCTCTCTCTCTCTCTCTCTCTCTCTATATATATATATATATATATATATATATATATATATATATATATATATATATATATATATATATATGCACACACACATGAGAGAGAGAGAGAGAGAGAGAGAGAGAGAGAGATGTCAGAACTATAGCACTTGAACTCAGTTTCTATGGCACCAAGTTCAGTACCCATTTCTTTCTATCAATGCCTTTCTGTCAGTTCAATGAATTAGGGTTAAGTAAATGGTGTCATATGAATAGAATGAAATATTGAGTCAAGTATATGTAGACTCAATATTATTACCTACTAATGTCCAAACATTTTAGGTGCTGGGAATACAGAGACAAAATAAATGAGAATTAGTGAAATTCATGTAGTTTATGAACCATTGCCTCTTATGATATAAGGGAAATATTGATACTTTCCAATTTTAGTACAATAACATATGGTCTGGGTTTTTTTAGTTTAGTGATAAATCTGATGAAAAGGCTTCAATATTAATTTTACTTTGTTATTATACTATTGTTAATATTACTATTATTATTAATTAGCTATGAGTTAGTGAAATGGAAAGATAAAAAACATATTTCATAGTGTTCATTTTTGTTTTCTTTTTCTAAAATTTCCTCTCTATACAAAGTTAGTTTACTTTTTAAACCTTGAAGAGTTGTGGAAATGTAAACTATTTATTTTGCAAATGTCCTTA
This sequence comes from Monodelphis domestica, assembly GCF_027887165.1. Taxonomy (NCBI): domain Eukaryota; kingdom Metazoa; phylum Chordata; class Mammalia; order Didelphimorphia; family Didelphidae; genus Monodelphis; species Monodelphis domestica. The sequence continues at coordinate 331,089,434 of NC_077229.1, read as the reverse complement.
TTGAAGCTTATAGGCCACATGGCTACTCATAAATTTTGTAATATAATGAGAAGCCTGATGAGGGAGACTTTGCTTTGAGTACTGCCCTTTGGGTGGGATATTATGTTTCATTCAACAAATATAACAGGAAGAGTAATTTTAATTAACAGACAAGTCTGACAGTTGACTGTTGGATGAATATTTAGTTGGTTATTGCCTCTAGAGCTTTGGCTTTGGTTAAATTATTCTTATCTAAAGGAAAGAATTAGTTTGTGGCTGTGTTATCCAAACAACACGACAGCCCATCACAAAGCAATTATTTCAGAAATTACAGCACTTCAGAGCTTGATACCTTCCTGACCTAGAAAGATATGGAATTGGTGTGTGAAGTACTATAAATAAACAAAACAGAAAGAAGCAATGGGTATGAGAGAGATGAGAATTCTATATTTGATCAAGAGACACTTTATTAAAAATGTAGTCCAGTACATTCTACATATAAAAATACTTAATAAATGTTTTTTGGATTGAATTTGTTGAATGAAACTTACAATCTGATACAAAGGGTGACACTCAACTAACATATATCCTCTCTGTATGGACATAAGTACAAACACAAACACACACACATATATGCATATCGATCTCCTCGTTATTTCACTATGAGATACAAATAACTTTCATGAGTAAAAAAAAAATAGGGAGATTAAATATATAAGTTCTTCAAAGATCTTAGTTTTATTTCACTAATTCTTTCCCAGTTGTATCACCTTCTCATTCCTGGTTCATTAAAATGAAAACTTTCATAGAATAATTTCAGACAATGATGGGATTTGATAAGGATGAATTTAAAGTTTTATACTTTGGTTCAAAATAGCATAAATTCTTTTGTCTTAAATTCCAGCTGCACAGTTAGATAACAGTATGTACGAAAAAAAAAATCTTGGGGTTTTAATGGACTGAAAATTCAATATGAATCAGCAGTGGGATATGGTAGTAAAAAAAGACTTTATGTTTCATTCAACAAATTCAGACAAATAAAATCGCAGTCCCTTCTCTAATAAAGATTTTTAGCTGAGCTAGAAGTTAGAGGTAGAGAAGACAATAGCAATAATAGTTTGATTAAAGCAGAATCATTCACAAAGTTCCAGAAGGTGGTTACATTGAAGTAGTATCTGTTAGTGTCCAGCAGAGAATCCTGGAGTAATAGAAGAAAATTCTGTGAAAACTCCAAAATTACAAACACACATACCCATATACATATGTATACACACATAAAAATTCATATATGCACAGGTACATACATGTATATTTTATCTACATTCAACATTTTAAAACTAAAATACAGTAATGTCAGTGTTTGTGCTGAGAAATGCAGCAATAAATACAGCTGAAGAAATAAAGCAACAACTATACATTGATACATTAGCACAAACAGTAAATGAACTTATGGAATAAATCTAAGACTTCTGCAGTTATTTTGTACAAACTCAGTAACACTACTCTTTAAGTTATCTGATTAGTTTAGAGTTAGAATGAATAGCCATTTTATCACAAATGCATAAGATTGTACCTTTATTTAAAATTAGCAAACAAAACTGTAGAAAAAATATCACCTCAGGTTTAATTGGCAAAAATCACATTCAACAATAAGCCTCAATGTTTCAGTCTTTCATGTAGAAATTAGATAAGACTAAAGTGTTAAAAAAGGAAAATATCCTGTGGTCCTTTGTAAAATATCAGTTCAATGAAAGACGCTAAAAATTCATATATCTTTAAGATATGCATAATAGAAAAATTTGAAATACATTATAAACATATATATTTCATTAAGTGCTTCTATATTGAGCTTATTGTATCTTCTAGTTGGTTAGAGAGGTCAGTGTTTTTAAACTATATCTTTAAGTGTACTGCTTGATGAAATATATTAAATTTTGAGTAGCTTTTTATTGGGGGACATATTTTGCAAATTGCAATGGACTTTGCAGTAGGCACTGTAGAATCCTGGAATGGTAGAGCTGGAATGAATCTTTGTAAACATTTAGTCTGAACTTCTTATTTTAGAAGTGGATAAAATGATCCAGAGAAGTTAAGTGATATAGTTATATCAAAGTCATATAGTTAGTGAGTTATTTAATCAGTCTGTAAATACTTATGATTTCCTACTATGTGCTAGTCACTGTAGTAAGTACTGGGGTTGTAAAGAAGAATAAAAAGATCCTTGATCTCAAAGAGCTCATAGTCTAATTAGAAAACATGCAAATAACTATGCACAATAAAGCTATATGAAGGATAAAATCTGAAATAACCAACAGAGTGAAAGTCTCTGAATTAGTGAGTTGGTAAGTTATTTTGTTGTCATAGGAAATATGAGGTTGAAAATAAAGGCAGAATGATATAATTCCAGAATGTTCAGGAACCTAGATATCAATTTAATACATTTAAACTTAGGGAAACAAATAGAGCTGAAATGACAGAGCAATGATAGGAGCTTTCTCCAATGTTACATGATTCATGGAATTAGTTCAAGTAGAGAAAGTAATATTTAATAGGTTAAGATATTTCTTAACTTCAGCAAAGTAGCAGGGTACAAGATAAACCCACATGAATCATCAGCATTTTTATATATTTCCAACATAACTCAGCAGCAAGAGTTACAAAGAGAAACTCCATTTAAAATCACTCTAGCCAATATAAAATCTTTAGGAATTTATCTTACAAGACAAACACTTTTCACACAATTAAAACTAGATCTAAAAAACTGGAAAAACTATTAACTGCTCTTGGGTAGGATGAGCTAATACCATAAAAATGACAATGCTACCAAAATTAATCTACTTTTTCAGTACCATACCTATCAAAGTATCAAAAAACCTCTTTATAGACAAGAACATTGTGGACATAGACTGACACATTATGGCACCATCAAATGTAATAAACTTTTTTGTTAGTAGCAATGTAATGACCCAGGACAATTCAGAGGAACTTAAGAGAAAGAATTCTGTCCACATCCAGAAAAAAAAAAAACTGTTGAAACAGAAATGCATAAGAAAATATATGATTGATCATGGAATGTGATGGATATATGATTGGGGTATTGAGGTTGTATTAAAAAAATTAAGACTTTCAGTATTGAGAGGGGAAAAGAGAAGAGACCCCCCCTTCCAGGATGCTTAGGTTTGTCTCAGAGAGAGGAGAGGGGGTTTGAATATTTCCCGCCTTCTGCCTTCCCTTCTTAGCCAAAGCTGCTCTCCCCAATTTGCTCTTGTTCCTCTTGTCCCCCCTCCACTACTCAAGACCAAAGGGTCTCCCCTTGATCTGTTCACTCACACTCATCTTGGGGAACCCATAACTTTTAATGTCAGCTCAATCAGGCAATACAAAAGGAATAATAGGTAGGGAAGAATTGGGAAAAGGAAAGTGGGGAAAGGGGTCCCTGTATCTATCTAAACCCTTTCCCTTCCCTACTCAAGTTTGGGGAAAACTCAGGCCTTGGCAGACTGAGCTCCCTGAGAGAAAGTCAGGTTGACTCATCCCTGGGCAACAGGAGTTGAGGTAAAGTCTGATCAGGTTTCTCTTCAGAAAGTCCCTTAAATTGGGAAGTGTTGGGGGGGAAGGATTTCTAGTCACCAGCAGGAAAAGTGGGTAACCCTCAGGAGAAAATCTTTTTCCTACTCTCAAGACCAAGAGGGAGCAACCATTCTACCAGCCAGAGTCTTCTCTTCAGGATTCTTAACTCCTGGGGCCTCTCCTCCATGGAGGTGATCAATTTCACACACTCTTCAGTCTCGCAATTTTCTTTAGTGCCAATCTCTGTCACAAATCCTCCATTTCCTGTCATTCATGTGGTGCCACCCTGGCCCACACCAGTTACTTACCTTCTATGTTTATTCTAATCTATCTATGTTATTTATTGTTCCCATCTAACTTCCCACCTCCCAGAATAATAAATCTTATCCTAATCTGTCCATTTGCTAATCTAAATTCCTATCTTATGCTAAGACTGAGTTGTAGGAAGAGGGTTAGGATTATGTGCCAACAAATTTTTTTACAATATGACAATTTCTTAATACAAAGGTCTTTCCTATTGCAATCAATATAAAATGTAACTTAAGTAAAATTGTACTATCCTATGAATTATGTAACACTAATTCCAATGTAACAATTCATATCATTCATTAATGCATATTGTAAACCTTAAAATTTCTTAGACTTATAAATGTTGGAAATTTCACCATTGGGAAATTTCATACTTGGAAAATTTCTTAGTGATAGTCTATTGGAATGTGAACCCCATTGGCATGGGAGGTTCCTCCTCCTACCTTCTTAAGATTACTTTAGGACAGAAACCTTTTGCTGAACAATGGAAAGGGCTTTGACCTATGCTTAAGCACAGAACAGGAGTTTCTTTGAGTCATGATTGATTTTAGAATTGATACAATAGAGATACTTGGAATGACAGAATCAGGTCTTGGAAAATACAATTTCCACCCCACTCAGTCCTAACAGGATTTAGGAAGGGCTGCAGCATAGATCAAAATTTAATTATTCCAATCTCTACCCTACTCAGGGTAACAGGATTTAGGAAGGGCTGTAGCAAAGGATCAAAGATTTAATTATTTGAGAATATGACCTTCAACAGACATGTGCAAAGCCACAGACCTCTGGGAGGTCCTGGGTTAAGCTAGAGCCACCATTGGCACAGGGAAAATGATGGACAGTGATTGGTAGATGTGAGAACTAAGGGGAGGGAACTTGGATGGTTTCCTTAAAGATAGAGGGGTCTGAGATCTGGGGGGGGTGGTTGGAGAGTTTTGGCTCTGAGTGGTTGGAGAGGTGCTCTGAGAAGCTTGCTCTGAAGGAAGCTGGAGGTGGAGGCCCCTGAGACTGTTTCTCCATTTTGGTCATGTGAGTAATAGGGACTGATCTCCTTTCTTTGCCCCAGCTATCTAAGGGCTTGGGCCTTTTGGCCCAGCCTAAACAGAGGGGGTATTTAAGCCCTATTCCCTTCTCTCCCCTTTCTCTCTGTCTCTGTCTCTGTCTCTCTCTCTCTCTCTCTCTCTCTAATTCTTTTCTTCCTCCTGTTTGTAATTAAACTCTATAAAAGGCTGATGGCTGACTTGAGTTTTCATTTAGGAATTACATAGCTGAATTCCTTGGTGACCTTAAATTAATATATATCAGTCTTTTAAAGTGATTTCCTTGTCACATTGTGGCTGACCACACGGGAGTCTAAAGAATTCTCTCAATAAACTTCTGAAATTCCTTGCCTTTTTTTCTATACTGTCTCACCACTTAGTCCCTTTTAACAAAAAAAACTTGGCTTAAAGACACAGCTGCTAGAACACGTGAGTATAAAAAACTTTTTCTCTCTTCTCTTTTCTCCTTAAGTTAAATTGGAATCAGCAGTTTTTCTTTTTCTTCCCTTTAATCTTAAGGGACAGCTGGGTAGCTCAGCAGATTGAGAACCAGGCCTAGAGACAGAAGGTCCTGGGTTCAAATTGGACCTCGGATACTTCCCAGCTGTGTGACTCTGATAGACAGAAAACAGCTGTTTTAAATCTCAGCAACAGGACCCTAAAGTCCTGGCTGGAAGAGCTGTTTCTAAATATCCTTTCCCTTAAGGAACAACTTCCTGGATTAGAAAAAAAAAAAACCTGTGGAAAGTTTGTTGCTTTGCCCTGCTCCCCACGTGTTTTGTGAAATTACAATATATATATATATATATATATATATATATATATATATATATATATATATATATATATATATATATATATATATATATATATATATATATATATAAATGAGTACTACATTCTTTGACGATTATATGGCAGCTGAAGAATTAGGGGCATTGAGGAATGAAGGATACCTCCAAATTTTTATATTAATAGGTACTGTCATTTTTGTACTCCTTAATACTATATTTAGAGATGCTAAAATAAAAAATATTGAGGATAAAATAGAAAATATTGAGGATAAAATAGAAAAAAATGAAGATAAAATGCAAGCCCAATTAGAAGATCTAAAATGTTTCTTACAGGATCAATGGGCAAACACCCACTCTACCAGAAACAGACCTGTTTCTGAACCTTTGAATGAGGAAATTTCCTTCCCTGAAATAGAGACAGAAAACACCTTCCCTATAGCCCAGTTAACAGACTGCTTCTCTCGTGTAGTGCAAATCTTGTCTGAATTTAATCCCCAAAACCCTTCCCCTGCAATCCCAGTTTCTTATGTTCCCTCTCCTACAGAAAGGAGATCTTGTCCTCCCAGAGAAACCTGTCCTTGTCAAACTGACCCACAGGTACAAAATTCAACTAGAGGCCTGTTTCCTTTAAGAGAAGTACCTGAAATAGGACAGAATGGGGATGTGGTGACTTTAAGACATAGGATACCGTTTACTCCCCAAGAAATAAATGAATTTACACGAAATATCCCCACATATGAACAAGATCCTTTTCTATTAACAAAAATGATGGGAGACATATTTTTTCAGTATAATCCGTCTTATAAGGACGTTGAGAACTTACTACAGGCTTTTTTAAGTGAACGTGAAAAAAATAAAATAATTGCTCATGTCAACAAAACCCGGGGGCGTAATGCAGCACATTGGCCATCTCAGGATCCCGAATGGGACTATAACAATCCTGAGGATTATCTACAACTATACCGTTGTAGAGAGGCCATCCTCACGGCAATGAAGGAATGTGCAGACAGTACAGATAAGTGGATGGAACTGGAAAAAATTAAGCAAAAGGAAGAAGAATCACCGTCCAGATTTATGGATAGAATTATCGAGTTTGGGGACAGATACTTAGATTGGGACTTAACTAAAGAGAGTAGTTTAAGACAAGTTAGAAGAATCTTTGTAAATAACTCTTGCAAAACAATTAAGAATTATTTTAGAACACAATGCCCAAGATGGTCAGATATAGACCTTGAAGAACTGCGAAAAACAGCTATATATGTTTTAAAGGGAAACAAGGAAAAGGAGGAAGAAAATAATGATGACATGGAGGAAATGAAGAAAAAAATGAGATATCTAATAGATAGGATGACTAAATTAGAAAGTGGACATGATAATGAACCAACGACAATTGCCCCTCTCCAGAAATCCAATTATCAATCCATTACTTGCCACTTCTGTGAGAAGAAGGGCCACAAAATGATGGAATGTAGAACCTTTCTTAAGATGATTGGAAGGAATACACAGTTTAATAATAGCTTTAGAAATAATAACTATAGAAATGATGATAATGGTTATAGAAACCAGAATTCTAGAAATTATAATAATGACTATGGAAATAACTATAATGAATATAGAAATAAGAACTTTAGAAACCAGAATTATAGAAATAGGAATTGGGAAAATAATGACAATTCTCCAAATGAAGAAAATGATAATACTCAACAACAATATATGAGAAATGGCACTCGTCCAAAACATGCTCGAGGTACTAATGAACCTCAGAGAGGTGCCCTTCAGGAGGGTGCCCAAGGAACTTCCTAATATAATGAAGATGATTCTTCTTAGATTGTATTGATTTTGTTGATATTAATTAACCTTTTTCAGTTTTTTTTCTCCTCTCCAAATAGTAGGAAAAATGAATAAAGAACTTAAGTCTATGATTGGCAAATTATGCACTGTTACCCATTTAAAATGGCCTGAAATTCTCCCTCTGGCCCTATTTTATCTTAGAAGCAGGCCTAGAGGAGACTTACATATTTCACCATTTGAGATGCTTTTTGGACATCCACCTATACAGGCTAAGCCTTTCTCCCTGGCTTATACATCGCTATTAGGGGGAGATAGTACTATTGCTTCCTATATACAGGAGTTACAGCACAAACTACGTGAACTTCATGAACCTGGAGCTGCAGTACAAGCCGGACCATTAGACTTTTCTCTGCATGACCTGAACCCAGGAGATAAAGTTTATATCAAGAATTTCAAGCGAACTGGAGCAACTCAACCTTCATGGGAAGGACCATTCCAAATATTATTAACTACTCCAACATCTATAAAGATTGGAGAAAGAGACTCTTGGATTCACTGCTCACACGTGAAGAAAACATCTTCTGCTGAGATTGATTGACTCTATCCTATCATATGAATTGTGACTCTATCTTATCATATGAATTGGAGATAATAATCCATAGACAAATGGATGCTGTTTTTTTAAGAATATATTCAATTACTGATTTTTTTTCTTATTTTTCTTATTTCTTTTCTTTTCTTTTTTGATCAGAATATTTGATTTTTTTTCTCATTTTTTGTACTGAAGGTACACATAATTAATATTAATATTATTTTCCCTGCAGTAATACAAGTTAATATATATACTCTTGCTATAATATCAATATGTGCCTAAAAGCTTTAAACTATGGGAACCTGCCATTTATTGATAAAATATTATAGGACTGTGATTAATGTTTGTGTCTGATTCCAGGAAAAGGTATAAAAACAAGGAGCACAGACTAAACCTGAATAGTGCCAATAGAGCACACAAGAAATATTAAAGTGAGACTCGAGGTTGCGACGCTTAACTTATGTTTAAGTCGTAGGACTTCCTTGTATCTACACTCTTTGTGAAGTACTCAAAGAAGTACAAAGCTTGACTATCATGCTGGCTACCTATATCTCTGAAAGAAAAAAAAATCAGACAAGAGAATGACATTTCCCCATCAAAATAGAATTCTAATTCTTTTCTTCTTATATTATGGCAACTTCCTGTAGTCTTGGCTACAAATGGCTAAGTGAAATATTACTGCATTCTGTCCTACATACTTGTGGGATAGAAATTACTTTAAACTGGACCTATACAAGGCCTATTTTGAGTTTTTCTTATGTTTTTTATTATTTTTCTATTCTTTTGATAATTGACATATACACCCCCATAACTGCACATTACATTCTGAGCTAAACTTGATATATATATATATATATATATATATATATATATATATATATATATATATATATATATATATATATTAATACTTACTCCAGGGGGGATTGTATTTTAATTTAAAATCTAAGAATTTTTTTATTTTTGAATTTTTTTTTGTTTGAGATTGTATTTTTATAAAAATCCAAGAATTTTGTTTAAGATTTTACTGTTAAAAAAAATTCAAAGATTTTGATTCTGTTTGAGAAAAGATCTTCAAGAAAGAAGCTTGAAACTTTTATATCCAGAGAATGAACTGTTGCAGAAAGATGCCGAAAACCTACACTTCATCAAGAAGATCAAGAATGAATATTGGATGTGATTGATTGGACTGAACTTTTGATTGAACATTTATTGTAACTGTACACATTTATGCCAAAAGGGACTGCCCCTAATTTGGCTTTCTGTCAATGCACCTAGCAAAACATTGGTTTTGCTTTCTTTTCTTTTCTATTCCCTCTCTCACTATTGTAATTTCTCTTAGAAAATTGAATATTGTGTATATCTTTAGTTAGAAGTGAATTTAGAACTACAAAATGATTATGTTAAATGATCAATGGGGAGACTAGTCTCCCAATGATCATCAGGGGGGATTGTAAACCTTAAAATTTCTTAGACTTATAAATGTTGGAAATTTCACCATTGGGAAATTTCATACTTGGAAAATTTCTTAGTGATAGTCTATTGGAATGTGAACCCCATTGGCATGGGAGGTTCCTCCTCCTACCTTCTTAAGATTACTTTAGGACAGAAACCTTTTGCTGAACAATGGAAAGGGCTTTGACCTATGCTTAAGCACAGAACAGGAGTTTCTTTGAGTCATGATTGATTTTAGAATTGATACAATAGAGATACTTGGAATGACAGAATCAGGTCTTGGAAAATACAATTTCCACCCCACTCAGTCCTAACAGGATTTAGGAAGGGCTGCAGCATAGATCAAAATTTAATTATTCCAATCTCTACCCTATTCAGGGTAACAGGATTTAGGAAGGGCTGTAGCAAAGGATCAAAGATTTAATTATTTGAGAATATGACCTTCAACAGACATGTGCAAAGCCACAGACCTCTGGGAGGTCCTGGGTTAAGCTAGAGCCACCATTGGCACAGGGAAAATGATGGACAGTGATTGGTAGATGTGAGAACTAAGGGGAGGGAACTTGGATGGTTTCCTTAAAGATAGAGGGGTCTGAGATCTGGGGGGGGGGTGGTTGGAGAGTTTTGGCTCTGAGTGGTTGGAGAGGTGCTCTGAGAAGCTTGCTCTGAAGGAGGCTGGAGGTGGAGGCCCCTGAGACTGTTTCTCCATTTTGGTCATGTGAGTGATAGGGACTGATCTCCTTTCTTTCCCTCAGCTATCTAAGAGCTTGGGCCTTTTGGCCCAGCCTAAACAGAGGGGGTTTTTAAGCCCTATTCCCTTCTCTCTCTCTCTCTCTCTCTCTCTCTCTCTCTCTCTCTCTCTCTCTCTCTCTCTCTCTCTCTCTCTCTCTCTCTCTCTCTCTCTCTCTCTGTCTCTCTCTCTCTCTCTCTCTCTCTAATTCTTTTCTTCCTCCTGTTTGTAATTAAACTCTATAAAAGGCTGATGGCTGACTTGAGTTTTCATTTAGGAATTACATAGCTGAATTCCTTGGCAACCTTAAATTAATATATATCAGTCTTTTAAAGTGATTTCCTTGTCACTATATATATATATATATATATATATATATACATAAATATATATACTTATATCTAATGAAATGATTTATTCTGTTCCTATATTACTTCTCTAGTTACAACATTCCCCTTTTCACCCTAAACTTCTCTGTCTCTTTCTATTAAAGTTTAGTATTTTAACTCTCTCCTTTCTATCTATATTAGTCAATTAGATCATTATTTTGATATATATATATATTTTGATATATATATAAAAATTTTTTGACCAATCATATAAACCTTTTGGTTCACATTAATCTTGCATTCAACTTCTGCCCCATGACCAAATATTGCTATTAAAGGAAAACTCTTTCCTTTGTATTTGTGATTCTTCTTTCCTGATCCCAAACTCAGGACTTCATATTTATCCTTTAAATTTGGCTCTGCTAGTTTAGACCAGTATTTTTTTTTACTGTGGCTTTAAAAAAATGCTCCTTTCATACAGTATATCCCTTGCCCTCGCCCCAGCTTTGAACAAATCACAAATTTGATGATTCATGTTGCTACTAAATTCATCTGGCAATGTAAAATTGTGTATATATCTGAAGAATCAAGACAGAAACCTGGGAGACATGTCCTCATGTAATGATAATAATAACGAATTTATGTCCTAGATTACATTTGGAATGTAATTTCCAGAATGGAAAACCAGTCAATATCCTGTCAGGATCCAAATTGTCAGATCAAGTGCAGTAAGTTGGAAAAGTTATCCATGGGATATATACTTTACTTGTATTGAGTCAAAATCTATTCACTGTTCTTGGTTTTGTCCTCTGGGACCAAAAGACATTAATTTTTCTTTCTCATGACAATGCTTCAAATTTTTAAAGTCAGTTATTTTGTATTCCCTAAGTCATCTCTTCTCCAGTCTGAGAATTCCAAATCACATTGGATTTTTTATATTAATTCTAGAGATTAAAAAATAATTTCATTTTCCCAAAATTTCTAGTGTGAAGCCTAAGAAATTAGCTGAGACATAAAGGCATTTATAGTTTTTAGATATAGCCAGATAATTTAAGAGATTATCTATAGATATCTATCTTGTAAATTTCTAGAACTCGAATTCATCCACTCTTTTCATATATGAATCAAAAATCAATACCTCTCTTATTGAAGGAAACATTTCCTCAATAACAACTGACATTTATATAGCACTTCAAACATTTCAAATTAATTTATATAGCTTGTCTCATTTGAGTCTTGCAACAAATCACTTCAGGTAGGTACTTCAGGTATTATTATTCCTTTTCTACAAATAAGAAAATGGAGACTCAGTGAAATGAAATACTTTGTCCAGGTTTACACAGCTAGGAAATGTAAGACTGTAAGAGTTGAATTCCAGTAGATTTTGGACTCTAAATCATCAGCACCATATAAACTTTCTTGTTTCTATATTGTTTTTCAGTAGTCTATTGAGTCTAAATTCTTGTGATTACATTTTGGGTTTTCTTGACAAAGTAGTTTGCCATTTCCTTCTCTAGATCATTTTATATATGATGAAACTGAGGCAAAAAGGGTTGTGTCTTGCCTAGAATGACACAGCTAATAAATGATTTAAGCTAGATTTGAACTCAGGTCTTCCTGACTCCAGGCTTAGGGTACTATTTACTTATTTCTATAATGCAAATTTGCATAATCCCTGGGATCAAATTAGGAACTGTTACCTTTGCTTTTTTTTCAAGGTGCTACACGTAGCCTATTTAGTGATGCAAAGATTCTTATTGAATTGATTACTTGCAGGTATATTTAAGGTTTCTAAAATATACCATATATATTGCATAATGCAAGCCTCTAAAGGTGCATCCCCCCCCCATTTGACAGATATGGAAACTACTGATCTGGATTGGTAAAACCCCCATACTTCAGAGTCACCATAGCAGTCATTAAAGAATAAAATATTCTACAAAATTTCATTATGAAATTCAGAATGTCTTAAACTTATAAATCAAGGGGAAAAAAATCCAGAGATGAGCAAGTTGCTATCAGTTTCATTATTGATCTATGAGATTGGGCTGTAATGTACTCCAACTTTGGGAAGTACAATATTTGCTAACTTTAGCTCTTAATATAAAATCTAGATACTCAGATAGTCAAATGAATCAGTGATCTCATTTATTTGAATGTTCCTTCTGATGATGCTCATCACAGAACTTCCATGTTAGTGTACTCTATACTACTCAATATATGTTCTACCATCATTTTGCCTTGGGGGTCCACCTAATATGTGAGAGTCCTTTGCTTTCTCCTGACACTAGGTGTCTTGGGGGATACCATTGAAATGTTATGTCTCTCCAACTATCATTGTTACACTTTCCTTGTGACAGGTTCATCTTTTCTTCACATTATATATTGGCTGGATAAGATCATTCATACCCATTCTTCTTGAGAATTCCTTACTGATTATGTGTCTCATTTTGTTCACTCCTAACATGTGCCTCATTATTGCCCTCTCTGTGCTATTTATTTTCACTTCTTCAGAGAATATTGTGTTGTAGTCTTGTAACATATGATTTAAAAATGGACCTTTATTTCCAAAAGAAAATTGTAGTTAAGTTCCCATTAGTTTAATTTTGGATGATTATTCCTAAAGACATATAACTCATAGATTGGACATATTATAGTAACTCTGTAGGCTTATTTTTTCATAATTCTGAGATACCTCTTACCTTAATTCTCTATCCAAAGCTCCTTTTATTTTCCCTCTGGGGAAACATTCTCTTGAATGATCCATTTCTTTAAGAGAAACAATTATATTTAACAAAGAACTAGTGATAATACGATTACTATGTATATCCCTATGCACTGACAACTGGAAAATAACAGCTGATAGACTTATAAACATTATTGCTGATTTGCATTGAAGAAAATTGTAATTTGGTCAAGATTCACATTTAATCTTGCCCCTATATTTAGTTTACAATTGTGTCCTGTCCTTGACACCTTTAAAAGCTATTTTATACAAAAGAATTCTATTCATAATGAATCAGATGATCTTTATACCTCATTCTAAACCCACAATTGCTTTCATTGGGCTAGGAGATAGGTAGAATGATAAAGAGATAAAAAGAAATAATAGTCAGCATTGTGCATAGTATGGGCTACCACTCTAAGATTACTGTCTTATAACAGGAAGAGGAAGCTTTGAATGAGTTTCAAAGGTCACAACCTTATGGTAGTGAAAAATATATATTCTTAATGTACAGTGTCCTTTTATTTTATTTTTATAAGAATATATTCTTTCTAAGACAATAAAATATTAACTATAGCCCCTATGTTTATAAAATATGCTATGCACATTGTATATGTATGTTGAGGAGCCCACTATCATCAATAATACATTGCTTTTTTCATAACAGTATTTTATGTTCAGCTATCTTGATAAATGATTAAATTTTTGAAAATATGTATTTTTCTGTTTCAGGAAGTTTTAAAAATCAGCCCTAAAAATTAATCATTAAATGTGCCAGATTTTAGAAAGGTTGTTATTGAATTGACAACAACAACAACAACAATAATTCTATGCATGGTTAAATTTACAGATGATTTCTGTTGCACCTGGTAGCTATCAAAGTAAAGAACTCTCCTCTCCTCTCCCCTCCTCTGTTCACCTATTCTCCACCTCTGCCCCCTCTTCTTCTACTTTTCCCGCCCTCCCAATAATATTTATTGAGTTTTCTACACAAACTATTGTTAACTATCCAAATGTAAAATGTTTGTAAAGTCAACAAGTACCACATGAGAAAGTACTTCCTTTAAGTATCTAGGTTAACTGTCTTAAACCAGGAATTCACCATCCTTTCAAATTTATAGAGTAGGTAGTCATTTGAAAGGTCTCTATTTTATGTCATCCTTCAGATATATTCCAAAATGAGAATTATACAAAAACATTTTTACCTAAAGCAAGAGAGGAAATAGGATAATTGGATTTGTTTCATTTCCTAGTGTATGGCTAAGGTGAATTTGAACTAAGAGTATCTTCAGAATATTCAAAATCAGTAGGAAAAGTTTCTTTACTCTCTCTCTTTTGGTCCTGTTTTAATGCTTCAGCATTTAGCATCTTTCAGCATCTTCAAATGATCTGCTTTTAGGTACAAAGCATCTAAGAGAAGAATATTTGACACCCCACTCACCCAGGGGGTAAAAAGATAAACCTTACATAGAATAAGCATAGTATATATCACATGTTACTGTGGCCCTTCCTCCCTGAAAGGCCAGGTAAGTTAAATTTCAATCCACCATCAGTGTTCTCTGGTACTACTAAGGGGATTGGGAGTGTGTGTGTCTAGGCTCTCTGCCATTGGTTGTAGCCTTACCTGTGTTATTCCCTCACTTCGACATTATGATCTCCTGTATCCCAGTTCCACCAGTCACTAACAATTAGTTTGGCTTTTGCCCAGAAATATTTGATCCCAAAGATATAATCACAAGTATACAAATTTAGTCTACTTAACCGTAGGAGGCACGATACCCCTCTTCCCTCACTCTATCTTAGTCTCTGGGCTCGAGAAGAAGATTTTGCTCATCATTTAGCACAATTCCTTTAAAGCCCAAATCCAAGTAGAAGTCCTAGACACTGGTTTCTCAGGGCATCCTAGCTTCTCTGGCCTGGTGCATGTACCCACAATCCTGATTCCAAGATTGTCACAGCTCAAACTCTCAGATTCTTTGTAAGTCATCTCTGGCACTTGACACTGAGGAGGACAAACAGCATAGGACAGAGACAACCATTACCAAACTCATTTTTCAGAGCCAGGATAAAAGAGAAGGATCAGTGCAAGGAAAGTCTTCCTTCTTTATTCACTTCATGCTGCTTATGTGAATAAACACTGACTTTCACCCTCTTGACAGAGCAGATGAGGAAGACTACAGTTGAAATAGAATAATCAGTTACACTTGCCCATGTGGCAAGCAATGTAGAGAGGCCTCTATGTTAAATAACCTGGATATATTCCAAAATCCCCTCAATTTGGAGCTCCATGGTTAGGCAAATTGGCCATGCCTAGATATAACCAGTTACAGCTGTCAAATAGTTTAGGACAGAGGCATTACTGATCTGATAATGGTAACATCTTTACTCCTTTTACTTTTCCTTTACTCCAAATTCAGTGCGATAATCAAATATTTTTACTCATCCTTGCCATTGTTTCTAAAACCAATTTGAAAGAATTAAAGGTAAGGGAACCTCTAAAAATAAATGATAGATTTTCTGTGTTTAACATTCTAGTATCAAGGCCCTGAAAACTTACTTCATTTATGTTCTTGTTGAATAGTTTATAGAGTTTTGAGACCAACAAGTTTACCCCCAAACCTTCTGCTATTTAAACCAACCTCCTGGAGAACCTGCCATAGTGACTAAGGATTTGCAAGTAATAGGAGAATGGGAGATCAATAGAAGATTGTTGGGGAATGGGATGAGGGTGAGCAAAAAAAGGAGGAAGAGAAACTGTGCTCAAGAAAACCACTGGTGACTCCTTAGAAAGTCTTCTGATATGGGGGAATTTGCCAGTAGGCGGTACATGCTTCAAGTTTTTTAGCTATGATGGCATCTGGCAGCAAACTAGAGAGGGCACATGCCATTAACTTTGGCCCACTCAGTAAATGCCAACAAAAAAAATCTCTTTGGAAAATGCATTTAGGGTCTCAGTTCTCAAAGCCAATAAAATGTGATAGTAGTCATGATTTTAGATAAATATACAAGAGAAACCTCATTATTAATCTTTTATACATAGTCCCCCTTGGGAAGCTTATCATTGTTTGTCAACTGAAACCAAAGGCATAATTTCTTATTAATAGGATTTTCTTTCCTGTTTCAAAGGACTTATTGCAAAATACCATGATTAATTGAACATTTCTTTTTATTTCTGATTTGTCTGATTGACACGAGTAACCCACTTCATTTCCCCAGATACCTGATGCAACAATGGCAAAGGAGCACCAGGTGATGCATTATTTATTCTACTCTTCAGTGGCCATTTTCATCTTCATGCCATGGCTTAATTTAATGAGGTTACATGAATTTGCTGCCCACCAACTATGTCATGTAACATGTTGGTAAAACCCTCATAAAATCCACCCATATTAAGTCCATTGATTCAAGTTCATGATCAGGTATTTTTACCCCATGTCATGTAATAACATTTTTGTGATGCATAATGTATCACCTATTACCAGTTACATTAAAAAAAATCAAATAAAACAAAGTAATTTATGGATGTAAGTAAAAAACACTCACTAAATACATCATTATGCCTCTAACTGCTTACTATTTAAGGTGCTATGACAATTTAGCAATGTTAGATTTGAAATTTAATGGCTTTGATAGATTTTTGTTTTAAGCATTGGTTGAGAAATTATTATATTTTTGTAATCTTTCCTTGTATACTTTTTTCCATTTAAGACTCAAATGTAAGAAAATTGCCTGCCAATTTGTCAGTTGTATTTCTGTAAATGTTGTAATACTCTCTAAAATTTATTTTGATCAATACTTAATAAATTATGATCTTTACCTCAGTGCCTGGCATAAATTCCAGACCTCTTCCTCCATATCCCTGGCCCAGGAAGTCAAGATTCACAGTATCCTTTATATACAGCTTGGATCTGAGTCTGTGTACATTAAATTTTATTTTGTCCTAGTTCTAGATGAGGAATCTCATTCAAAGAGAGACTGAATGTTCTGAAGTTTTTAAAACAAAGTAAAAGAAAGGAATATTTTCCTTTACTCCAAATTCAGTGTGACAATCAAATATTTTTACTCATCCTTGCCATTGTTTCTAAGATCAATTTGAAAGTACTGAAGTTAGAAAAAAGATTTTCACAACTGTTCAGGTCAAAATGATTTATTAAGTGTTCATCTTGAAAACTTGGAGGAAAGTTGGATTATCTCTTCAAATAAGGTTGAGAATATTTCTACGATTTCAGATTCTAATTCAAACTTCAAGGATTCTAGGACCTTCTCTACGCAATCTTCAGTGCTTTGGCGAAATCTATCATGAAGTTACTAGATAGTAGGGGAGAATGGAATTTTTAAATGCACTGATACAGTTTTTTTTTTCTATTCAATTGTAGACTGCTCTCTGCACTACAAGGCCATTCATTCCATATCCTCTTATGAAATTGCATCTCTGAATAAGAGATACATGCCAAAAGATAAATCTTCATTATGTACAAATACCCTGAATAACATCCATATAATATTTCTTAAAAATGTCTACACTTATCTAAATAGTTTAAATGAGGTTTGATATCTGTCAATATAGGAGGGGAAAGAATGCTAGATCCAGTCAGGGAGATTGGATTTCAAAACATTATTAAGTAATGATTAGCTTTGTCATCTCAAGCAAATTATTTAACTTCTTTGTGTCTCAGTTTTTAAATCTGTAAAAGAGTAGTAGCATTTACCTTTCTGATTTATATAGGCTAAAAGAGATTATATATATGAAGAATTTTTCAAATTATTACAATTGACCATTACCACTAAAAACCAAACAAACAAGTAAATCTTATCTTCTCTATTATAATGTACATTGTTTTCAAGGCAGAAAAGTGGTAAGAGCTAGGCAATTAGGATTAAGTGACTTGCCCAGGGTAAAACAGCTATGAAGTGTCTGAGGGTAGATTTGAACCTGGGTCCTCCCAATTCCAGGACTGACTCACTATCCACTTACTCAACTATCTGCTACCAGTTGCCATTTTTTTATGCATTCATTTGAGGAGCAATGAAAATGTGGAGTTTTTGCTTATTAACACCTCCTAGAGTAGACACTTCTACAACCCTCTAAGTTTTACATCATTTAACTATTTAAATATATCATTTAATTTGATCTTAATGAGATTTCTGGTAAAATAGGTGCTGCAGATTTTATTATAGCCATTTTACAGATAAGAGAACTGAGATGAGGGTCAGAGAGGTTAAATGATTTGGTTATAGTCACACTTTTAGTAAGTACTGGAGATGACATTTGAACCAAGATTTCTGCTCATTGGGATTCCAACTTTAAATTCTATGATCTTATAACTATCACATCACTGAGAAAATGCTTTAGAAGGAAATATATACATACACAGAAACACACACAACTGCTATCTGAGATCATGTACTATTATGAACAAGCATATCAGTGAATATTAGTTATTGACAAAACATTTTGTAGAGAGTTAAAAGAATGAGGAAGGGAAGAGAGAAGGAGACTTAGAGATGAAAGGCAGTCAACAATAATGGGAAGGTTGCTGATTGAAGATGTGGGAATGCCCTTTAATATAAACTTTTTTTTTCAATTTAGACTTCCTGATCTTGCCCATTCTAGAAGTGTAGGAAACATTCATGGACATGATTCCACTGCTGATGCCTATGAAAGTTGTGTAATTATCTTTTTGCCACCCCTTAGGCAACCTAGTAACCCTTATTCTAGGGGCTCAAAATATTGGTGACAGACTTAGCATAAGTACACCCAATCAGCTTTATGTATTGTCTCACGTAAGAACTTTCAAGGTTAAATGATTTACTAGCCTCAGAGATGACAGGTGTGTAGGACAGTTGTTGATAATATAAACTGAAAATAAGTCATTGCAAAATCTTGCCACAATGCTAATTTCATTTAAAATGCCCTTCTTAAAAAAACGGTTGGAAATGAGATGAAATGCTATCTGTCTGACATTCGATGCTGACCAGTGAGGGTGAAGTATTTGTTAAAGTTGAAATAATAGTTTTGATAGGAAATAACCATTCTATTTGGAGTCTATAATAGAAGTAGAGAAGAAAGTTTTGAAGAGTCCCATTCACAGAATAAATTAATAAATTCTGAATAGTAGATTTAAAGATTTCACAAAGAGAAAGTTTCTATCATAGTTTCTAATCATATGTGGGAAATTGCATCAAGAGGGATGGAATGTTAACAAGAATAAAAATATCATGATCAGTCATTTTGATCAGAAAAGAATGGGAGAAGTGTCTAAAGGGACTGATGTGGACAAACAAGTATCAAATTGTATCCTTTTTTTAATTAAAAAGAAGCATATAGAAGATAGCTGCAAGAATAGGTAAGAAAATTATTAAATGAATAAAATAATAACAAAATCTATAATAATTTTCAGGAACATAACTCAGAAGCAGATGAGCTGCTAATAAGTTCAAAGGAAAGCAAATATAGTTCATTTAGCTGTAATAGATAAAAGGAAGATCTAAAAGGGAATAAGACCAATGTTTGGAGTGGATATAATAAGGCTACTCAATGATGGAAAGAAGGTAGATATTTAATATGTATTTTGCTTCTGTTTACCCTCCATTGCTTCACCCTTATCCTCAAGTGGGAATTGTCTTTGAACTAGAGGACAGACAGGAAAATGGTTAACAAGAAGATGGAACTATATTAAGCGAGAAAAAGGTATGAACTTTTTTAAGTAACTTCAATTAGATCAAATCTTCAAAGAGATAATATCTTAGAATCCTGAGAGGAATGATTGCTATCATAACCAAAACCAATATCAGCAAACATTAAAAAATCAAGGAAATTGGAAAATATTATACAGAAATGAATGAAGGTCAATTTTGTCTGCATTATTAAAAAGTACATTTTTTATTCTATAGAGTAGTAAGTTTTATTTTGATTACTGGCAAACTCCTAAAAAGTTTGCCAGCTATTAGGAAAAGAATCATTGATCAATTTCAAGCAATATTCAGATTTGTTGTAAGAAAACAGTTTCTGGCTACATTAGCAAGAAGTTGTTTTACTGAAGTACAAAGGCCATATCCTACTAGTAACTGGCACAAAATAAAGCAAATTATATTTTGGTCCGCTTCCCATGAAAAGATGTACAGGGTGACCATAGGTAGATATAACTGCCATGGAGCTAGTTGTTCTGTAATGCCAAGCCTCATCATTGAATAACTCTCTCCTGCCATCTTTTTTACACCAACTAATGATAAAAAGTGGAGAAAATCATTCAACTGTTCTGTCTGGTCCCATTACAAATTTAAATTGGACAACTTCACTCTAGGCAATCCCTTTGTATCTCCCTTTTAAATTTTTTTCCTACTTTCCACAGAGGCTCTTCTAAAATTTCTCATCTCTCCTCATATTTCCTATGACTTGCTTCCCCCATCTTCTCAACTTAGAAATTTTTCTTATTTTTATAGAAAAAAAATGAGGCCATTTTCTATGAGCTACATCTTATCTTCTCTTTCTCAGCTCATATCTCTTATATGCTCTCTTTTACGATCTACTCTTTTACTCCTTTCTCAGATCATAAGATGATCTTACTCTGTAGAAAGATAAATCTTTTACCAGCTTAAGAGATCTCATTTAATCTCATCTCTTCCAACATTTTGTCCCCTCTGTCATTCATGTTCTTTTACTTATTTTCTATTTTAAAAATATTTGTTTTAGTTACATTAAAATTTTCTGGTGTCTTCCACACTATCTCTCCTCCTTGCACTAGAGAAGGCATCATTTAGCAAAAAGATACATTCGTGTATAAAATTATGTCTCTTTTGCTTCTATTCATAAATTCTTTCTTTGGAGGTAGATATACACAAGTCATTATTCAAACAATATTTTTGTTGTTGTGTATAATGTTTTCTTGGTTCTGCTCATTCTGCTCTTCATAATTTCATGTAGGTCCTTTCATGTTTTTCTAAAACTAACTTGTTCATAATTTCTTAAAGCACAGTAATATTCCATTCCCAATAATATGCCACAATTTGTTTAACCATTCTCTGACTGACAGATCTCCCCTCAATTTCTAGTTCTCTGTCATCACAAAGAGAGTTGGCATAGCAATTTTAGAATATGAAACTTATTTTCCTTTCCCCCCAATCACTTTTGGACTTAAACCAAATAGTGCTATTGCTGTGTCAAAAACATGTATACTGTTTTATAATTCTTTGGGCATGATTCCAGAATGTTCTCCAAAAATGTCTGGATTAATTCACAATCTCATCAATAGTGTATTAATGTCCCCATTTTTCTTCATTCCCTCCAACATTTTTCATTTTGC
Source organism: Monodelphis domestica (assembly GCF_027887165.1). Taxonomy (NCBI): domain Eukaryota; kingdom Metazoa; phylum Chordata; class Mammalia; order Didelphimorphia; family Didelphidae; genus Monodelphis; species Monodelphis domestica. The sequence goes on along the minus strand of NC_077229.1, from coordinate 331,067,817 downwards.
TCTTTTGTCATTTTGGCCAATCTGATTCATGTGAGATGATATCTCAGGGTTGTTTTTATTTGTATTTCTCTAATCAATTATTTAGAGTATTTTTCCATATAGTTATATATAACTTTGGAAAATAATCTGGTGGAAATTAGATATAGACCAATAGCTTAAACATTTACCAAGATAGATAAAAATGGTTATTTAACCTAAGCATAAAGGGAAATGTTGTAAGCAAATTAAAAGCACAAGGAAGACATTGTCTATCAGATTAATATATAGGATAATAATTTATGAAAAATAATAACAACCACTGTGAGATATAAGAAGTTTGCGTACATTAAATTTTTAAAAAATTATACAAATAAAAATAATATTACCAGGATTAGAAGGCAGAAAATTGGGGAGAAATTTTATTGGCAGTTTCTTAGATAGAGGTTTCATATCTCAAAATACAGAGAAATGTCAAAAGTATAAATTTATGCACCATTCTCCAATTGATAAATTGTCAAAAGATATGAACAGACAGTCTTTGGATGAAGCAATCAAAGCTATATGTAACTATATATTACTTTCAATCTTCCTGTTAACTTGTTTCTTTCCTGCTACCTACATGTTCATCATTCCCTTATTCTCAAAATATTATTACTTGATCATTCTATTCCCTCTATCATCCTATAGTTTTTCTACCCTTTGTCACTAAATTCCTTAAAACTTTTTTTTTATCAACAATAGGTGGGTCTAAATTTTCATTTTTCTTGTTCTTTAGCCTTGACAATAATGGCATTTTTTCCACCAATATTTCCCTTTCCAATATTACCAATGATCTCTTATTTTTTCTTCCAAAGTCAATGGCCTTTGTAAAATCCTCATTTTCTTTTACTTTTTGATACTGTTGATTACCTTCTCCTCCTTGATACTCTCTTCTATCTAGGTTTTCAGGCAGCACTTTCTTTGGGTCTACTATCTATCTAACCATTCCTTCTTAAATTCCTTTGATGGATCCTCATGTAGGCTATGCCCTATACTAATAGGATTATTTAAAGGAGTTCCATAGGATTTTAATCGGTGCCCCCTTTTCTTCTCTTTCTATACTACATGACTTGGTGATGTCATAAACTCACGTAGATATAATTATCTCTATGCTGACAATTCTCAAATCTACATATCCTTCTCTAACCTCTTTATTGATTTTTAATCTTGCATCTCCAGCTGCCATTTAGACATATCAAACCAGAATTTCTGTACTATTTTAAACTCAACATATACAAAACTAAACTCATCTTTTCTCCAGCCCCTTCCCCAAACTTCTATAGTGCTGTTAAGTGCAAACATTCTTCCAATTCCTTAGGCTTTCAACCTAGGTTTCCATTTGATGCTAAGACCCTGTCAATTCCACCTTTACAACATCTTTCAAAACCTCTTTCTTTTGATATTGTGATCAATCTCATTCAGGCTCTCATCACTTTACAACTCAACTATTGAAATAGCTTTCTGGTGGATATATCTGCCTCAAGTCTCTCCTCATTCAAATCCATCATCCATTCAGCCACCAAAGTGAATTTTCTAAATGCTGGTCAGACTGTCTTATTCCTCTTCAGTATCCAATGATTTCATAATGACTCCAGGATTAAAAAAAAAAAACAACAACAACTCCATGATCCAATCTCCTTCTTAAACTACTTCTCACCTTTCCAGGCTTCTTATATATTTTTATTATGTAACACTCTCCTTTTATTCTTTAATCCAGTGACCAGGGCTCCCTTGCTGTTCCAGATATAAGATATTAATATTTTGTCATTTTCTCTGACTCTTCCCTTTTCTTGGAATCCTCTCCTTTTTCATCTTTGTGTGCCGACTTCCCTTACTTCATTTAATTCATGACTAAAATCTCATGTTCCTTCTTTAATAGGAAGCCTTTCACAATCTTTCTTAATTTGATTACCTTCCATTATTCAATTATTTCCTAGTTGTTCTATATTTAGCTTACTTTTCATATGTTTGTTCACTTAGACCTCAAATTAGGTCATAAGATCCTTACAGACAGGAAGGGTCTTTTGTCCCTTTTTGTATCCTCAGTCCTTGACACAGTTCGTGAAACTAGTAGGTGCTTAAAATGTTTATTGACTGATTTAACTGGTCGTGAAACAGAAATGTGAGCTACAGTGATCTATCATTCAGAATCATTTGAATAATCTGGACACATTTACTTGTGCATAAGAGACTGATATAAACATGGATAGAAGTTTTTATTGAGTATTCCAGTGGTCTTTCTATAGAACCTGTGATGTTCAGTGCTTTTTTTTTTATTTACTTGGTTGAAGGCACAAATGAACTACTTATGAAAGTTGTCTGGTAATTTGAAGCTCTGGAGATAGTTAACATGCAGAATTACAATTCTGTCTTAAAAATATTTATCTGTAACTACATCAATACATTGACAGATTATAATGATGGGAATAATAGATTTTATAAAATGAAATCTAAAATAGATGTATTAGATGCACAGTTAGACAATAATTAACATGGGAAAATGATTTGGAGGGTTTATTCTCAGCAAATTCAATATGTCAAAAGGCATAACAGTCAAGAAAACTAATACAATTAGACTAAAGGGAAAGGTGACAGAAATAGAGACATTTTAAGACAGAGTCCAGAATGAGAGAGTAAAGCAAGTGATAGGTCCTTTATACTTTCCCCATAACAGATTGCTAGCATTGTTCTTAATTTTTATGTTCCATGTTTTAGAAAGTTTATTGGTATTTATAAACAGAAACATGTAAAGAATAGGATACAAAGAGCCTGGGAGTCCATACATATCATATAAGGATCAGTTGAAGAAATGAGAGATACATAGCCAAGCCAAAAAAAAAAAAAGAAAAGGAAAATAAAAAGAAAGAAAGAAAAGCTCTTTTCGGATGTTTGAAAGGTTTCTTGGGGAAAAGGTATGAAAGTTATTCTATGCTTATATTGCAAGTTAGGTGTAATAATCAGGTGAAATACTTGTGAAAGCATATGGCAAAAGATAAGGAACTACAGGACTTTGAATTCATTATTGTCATTCTGAGGAAATTTTTGGTCAATTAAAATTATTGAATAATATTAACCATTAAATATGGTGTCAAATGTATGTAAATATTAAACTGAGTCAGGGACTATTTCATTTTTGCTTTGTTTCCCCAAATGCCCTTTACAGTGCCTGGTACATAATAAACATTTCATAAGTGTTTGTTGACTGATTAATAAAATGATAAAATCTAAAATGGATAAATATTCCCCTAATTGCTGCCTACAACTCATATTTCCTAAAACAAATGAAGGTTGGCTACTGTTCTAGGCACATAACAGGTACTTAAAAACCTGGCAATAAACTAGCAAGTACTTTGGGGGACTCAAAGATAATGTCACCATAAGAAATTTGAAAAGTCAATTTGTATCAGGCTGAAAAAGTTAATGAAAATCCATATTCCATCAGATAAACATTTTCTATACCCTATCCGTTCACTGGAAAATATATTGGTCACTGTTTATCACAATATTTTCTTCACAAATTTGTGTAATTCACCCCCAAATTCAAATAGCTTCCTTGAACATTGTACATCTAATTCTGTTTCCTCTCTTCCTATCTGAATGTTAAAGTGATTATAATCAAGGATAAGATCATTTTGAACTCCCCCAAGCTTTGCTTAGTTTTTCTATATACTAACTGGCAATATGAAAAACCTACTTAAAAACCTACACTTTATCAATAATTCATTTAATAATATCCTAGACTTTAAAAAACAAACATTTCCTCATACAGTTTTGGTTCCTATTCAAATAAGGTCATCGAAATGTCACTAATTTTGTGTCTATTATTTATGTTTAATGCACAGATTCATAGTGCTAATATTTCCATTGCATTTTTACCAAGGACACCATCAAAGTGACATCCTCTCAATATAGACAGCTTCTTTTGTAGGAAAGAATCCATAGATTTTCTTGTTTCTTTTTTAAAAAGTGAAGCACATATATTAAACCACACTTGTCCTTGAAACGAATGTTTTGAAGAGTATACTCAATAGGAAAGAATTTGCTTACATTTTTGCTATATGAAATTTTTGTAATTAGGTAAGATATTTAATCTACCCTCAGAAGAACTGATGACATTTTTGTAAATAAATTTTATTTCACCAATTACATGTAATAAAAATTTTCCATGTAAGTTTTCTGAAGTTATAAGATCCAAATTATCTTTCTCACTCTTTTCCCTATCTCTTCCCAAAGATAGCAAGCTGTTTGAAGTGGTATATATAGGCATTATCATCCTAAATAATTTTGTATATTGTTCATTTTTTGTAAGAGACTACTCATTAAAAATCAAAACCTTCAAATCAAAACCAAAATAAACTAAAGTGAAAAATAATATTCTTTGATCTGCATTTCAATGCCAGCACTTCTTTCTTTGAAGGTGGATAACATTCTTTGTAATAAATCCTCTGGAACTGTCCTTAATCAGTATATTGCTGAGAGTAGCTGAAGTCTTTCTTTTTTTAAATTCATTCAGAATATTTTCCATGGTTACATGATTCATTATCTTTCCCTCCCCTCTTCACTCTCCTCTCCCAGAGCTGATAAGCAATTCCACTGTGTTATACATGTATCATTGTTCAAAACCTGTTTCCATGCTATTCATATCTTCAGTACAGTGATCCTTTACCATCAAACCCTAATCATATCCCTATCATACTTCCTGATGGATCATATATTTTTCTAATACATTTCTGATTCCATAGTTCTTTCTCTGGATATGGATAGCATTCTTTCTCCTAAATTCCTCTGGATTGTCCTGAATCATTGCATTGCTGCTGTTAGAAAAGTCAGTTACATTAATTGTGCCACAATGTATCAGTCTCTGTGTTCTGGTTCTGCTCCTTTCACTCTGCATCAATTCATGGAGGTTGTTCCAGGTCACATAGAATTCCTCCAGTTTATTATTCTTTTCAGTACAATAGTATTCCATCATCATCAGATACCATAATTTTTTCAGCCATTTCCCAATTGATGGACACCCCTTCATTTTCCATTTTTTTTGCCACCACAAAGAGTATTGTTACAAATATTTTTGAACAAATATTTTTCCTTATTATTTCTTTGGGGTACAAACAAAGCAGCAGTATGGCTGGGATCAAAAGGCAAGAATCCTTTTAAAGCCCTTTGTACATAATTCAAAATTGCCCTACAGAATTATTGGACCAATTCACAACTCGACCAGCAGTATATTAGTGCCACAATTTTGCCACATCCCCTCCAACATTTACCACTTTACTTTGCCACCATATTGGCCAATCTGCTAGATGTGAGGTGGTACTTAAGATTTGTTTTGATTTGTATTTCTCTAATCAGGAGGGATTTAAAACACTTTTTCATGTGATTATTGATCATTTTGATTTCTTCATCTGAAAACTGCCTATTCATATCTGTTGACCATTTGTCTTTTGGGGAATGGCTTTAGGTTTTGTAAATTTGATCTTAATCTAATTTTATCATAATGTTTTTCAGTTATCCCAGCAGTTTTTGTCAAATAGTTTGGTCTTCTGCCAAAAGCTGGGATCTTTAGTTTTATCTAAAAATATCTTGTTGAGGTTATTTACCCCTATTGTCTTCTGTCTCTTAACTAGTACCATCTTGTTTTGAAGACAAATGCTTCATAGTACAGTTTAAAATTTCGTACTTTTGGCCTCCATCTACATTTTTTTCATTATTTCCCTTGATATTCACGATCTTTTGTTTTTCCAGATGAACTTTGATATATATTTTTCTTTTTTTCTTTCTTTATTTTTAATTTAGTCAGTTTATAATATTATTCCTTTATTACAAGAATCATATTCTTTCCCTCCTTCCCCTTCTTCACCCTTCCCTTAGCCAATGCACAATTTCACTGGGTATTACATGTGTCCTTGATCAGAACCCATTTCCATTTTGTTGCTAAAATTTATTTCTGGTTGGACTCTGAATTCTTATATATTAACTAGGTGTTGTCTAGGGATTTAATTTCTAAATCCCAAAATGAATTACTAAAGTAAATGGAATTTATGGTAGTTAATTTACAATAGAGGGAAGATATTAAGGAAGAGAGAAAAGGGGAGAGAGACAGAGAGAGACAGACAGACATACAGAGACAGATAGACAGACAGACAGACAGAGGGAGAAATCTGGTTTCTTCTGCTATCAGTTAGAATTCTAAGTCCCAGCCAGGGGAAAAAATGTCTCTAGGCGATGGGCCTTTCTTGGAGGTTTAGACCTCTGAGAAAGACAGGGTCACTAAGTCAGCCTTTCACTCACCAATGGTGATCGTCTAAAATGGAAAAGCAGTTTGAGGTCTCCTGCATGAGTTCCTCTAAGGGTCCAGTTCCTCCAGTCCAACTCTGAGTCAGAGAATCCTCCATCCAACTCAGATCTCAAGTTGAATATCTCTTCCTCTGACCTCTGGTCCTCTTTTTAAAGATCTTTTCCTTTTGTGTCACCTCCCCTAAATTTCATGTCTACCAATGACACCAGATGCTTTTCTCCAGGACTGCCCACAATTTAGTTCACACCTTCTTTGGCTAGATTATACCTTTAGGGTTACTTAACACCTTTTTTTTTTGTTAGTTCAACCTTTGTAGTAACTTAACATGTTTTTGTAATTAAAATGGATAGATCTACTTAAAATACTGAATTATCAACTTTTAGAGATAAAAATCTAAAAATAGATTGGATTTCAATTCAATCTTTCCAATAAAGGAGGAACTAAGTACCTTCATTGGTACAATCAGGGGATTACAATTTCATCTTCACATTGTTAATGTCTGCACTATGATGTTCACCCAGAGTCTACATCCTTAATCATATATCCCCAGGACCAACATAATCAAGAAGTTGTTTTTCTTTGGTGTTTCTACTCCCACAGTTTTTCCTCTGAATGTGGATAGTGTTTTCCCTTGAAGATCCCTCAAGGTTGTTTAGGATCACTGCATTGCCACTTCCAGAGAAGTCCACTATATTCCATTGTACAACAGTGTATCAGTCTCAGTGTACAATGTTCTTCTGGTTCTGCTCCATTCACTCTGCATCAGTTCCTAGAGGTTATTCCAGTTCACATGGAATTCCTCCAGTTTATTATTCCTTTGAGAATGACAGTATTCTATCACCAACATATACCACAATTTGTTCAGTCATTCCCCAATTGAAGGGCATTCCCTCAAAGAGTGCAGTTATGAATATTCTTGTACATGTCTTTTCCCTTATTATCTCTTTGGTATACAAACCCAAGAGTGCTATGGCTGGATCAAAGGATAGACAGTCTTTTAGCGCCCTTTCAACATACTTCCAAATTGCCCTCCAGAATGGTTGGATCAATTCACAACACCATCACCAGTGCATTAATGTCCCAACTTTGCCACATGCCCTCCAGCATTCATTATTTACCTTTGCTGTCATGTTAGCCAATCTGCCAGGTGTGAGGTGATACCTCAGAGTTGTTTTGATTTACATCTCTCTGATTAAAGATATTTAGAACACTTTTTCATGTGCTTATTAATAGTTTTGATTTCTTTACCTGAAAATTGCCTATTCATGTGCCTTCCCCATTTATCAATTGGAGAAGGCCTTGATTTTTTGTACAATTAATTTAGCTCTTTATAAATTTGAGTAATTAGACCTTTGTCAGAGATTTTGGTTATGAAGGTTGTTTCCCAATTTGTTGCTTCCCTTCTAATTTTGGTTGCACTGGTTTTTTTTGTACAAAAACTTTTTAATTTAATGTAATCAAAATTACTTATTTTAAGTTTTGTGATTTTTTTCTAACTCTTGCTTAATTTTAAAGTTTTTCCTTTCCCACAGGTCTGACATGGATGCTATTCTGTATTCAACCAATTTACTTATAGTTTCCTTCTTTATATTCAAGTCATTCACACATTCTGACTTTATCTTGGTTTAGGGTGTGAGATGTTGATCCAAACCTATTCTTTCCCATACTGTCTTCCAATTTTCCCAGCAGTTTTTATCAAATAGTAGATTTTGGACCCCAAACTTGGAATCTTTAGGCTTATCAGAGTCTTGCTGAGATCACTTTCCCCAAGTCTATTCCACTGATCCTCCTTTCTGTCTCTTAGCGAAAACCATATTATTTTAATGAGCACAGCTTTATAGTATAGTTTGAGAACTGGGACTACAAGGCCACCTTCCTTTGCATTATTTTTAATTATTTCCCTGGATATCCGTGATCTTTTGTTCTTCCAAATGAACTTTCTTATATTTTTTTTTCTAATTCTGTGAAAAAGTTTTTTGGTAGTTCAATGGGCATGGCATTAAAAAATTAAATAACTTTGGGTAGGATTGTCATTTTTATTATGTTAGTTTGTCCTACTCATGAGTAACTGATATTTTTCCAATTGTTTAGATCTAGTTTTAATTGTGTGGAGAGTGTTTTGTATTTGTGTTCATATAATTCCTGTGTTTGTCTGAGCAGTAAGTATTTTATATTGTCTAGGGTGATTTTAAGTGGAATATCTCTTTCTAATTCTTGCTGCTGGGATCTGTTGGAAATATATAAAAATGCTAATGATTGATGTAGGTTTATTTTGTATCTTGCAAATTTGCTAAAGTTGTTGATTATTTACACTAGCTTTTTAGTTGATTCTCTAGGATTCTTTAAGTAGACTATCATATCATCTGCAAAGAGTGATAGCTTGGGCACCTCATTGCCTATTTTGATACTTTTTTCTTCTTTTTCTTCTCTAATTGCTACTGCTAGTGTCTAGTACAATGTTAAATAGTACAGGTGATAATGGGCACACTTGTTTCACTCCTGATCTTACTGGGAAGACTTCTAGTTTATCTTCATTACACATGATGTTTACTGATGGTTTTCAGTATATTCTATTTATTATTTTTCATTATTTTTAGGAAAGGCCCTTCTATTCCTATGATTTCTAGTGTTTCCAATAGGAATTAGTGTTGTATGTTGTGAAAGGCTTATTCTACATCTATTGAGATAATCATGTGATTTTTGATTAATATGGTCAGTTATGTGGATGGTTTTCATAATATTTAACCATCCTTGCTTTCTTAGTATAAATCTCACCTGATCATAATAATTAACCCTCTTGATCACTTGCTGGATTCTGTTTGCTAGTATCCTATTTAAGATTTTTGCATCTAGGTTCATTAAGGAGATTGGTTTCTAGTTTTATTTCTCTATTTTTGACCTGCCTGGCTTTGGGATCAGTACCATATTTGTTTCATAAAAGGAATTTGGTAGGACTTCTTTGTTTATTCTGTCAAGTAGTTTGTATAATATTGGGATTAGTTGTTCTTTGAATGTTGGTAGGATTAATTTTGAATCCATCTGGTCCTGGGGATATTTTCTTAGGAAGTTATTTGATGGCTTGTTCAATTTATTTTTCTGATATGGGGATATTCAGGTATTCTAATTCTTCTGTTAGTCTAGGCAATTTATATTTTATAAATATTCATCCATGTAACCTTGATTGACATATTTATTGCCATATAATTGGGAATAATAATTTTTAATGATTGCCTTAATTTCCTCTTCATTAGAAGTGTAGTGTCCCTTTTCAACTTGGATACTCTCAATTTGGTTTTCTTCATTCCTTTATTAAATTAGATTGACCACTACTTTGTCTATTTTATTTGTTTTTTTAAAGTACCAGCTTGTAGTCTTATTTATTAAATCAATAGTCCTCTGATTTTCAATTTTATTAATTTCTCCTTTGATTGTTAGTATCTCTAATTTAGTCTTCATTTGAGAATTTTTAATTTGTTCACTTTTTATTTTTTTAACTTGCATGAGCAATTCATTGACCTCTACCCTCACTAATTTGTTAATATATGAACTCAAGTATATACATTTCCCCCTGAGTACTGCTTTGGCTGCATCACAGAGATTTTGAAAGGATGTCTCATCATTATTATTTTCTTCAATGAAATTACTAATTGTTTCTATGATTTGTTCTTTAACCTCTTTTGGAGAGTCATATTGTTTAATTTCCAATTAATTTTTGATTTACCTCTCCATGACTCTCCCTACTAATTATTATTTTTATTGCATTGTGGTCTGAAAAGGTTGCATTTATTATTTCTGCTCTTTTGCACTTGTTTGCAATGTTTTTATTCCCTAGTACATGGTCAGTCTTTGTGAATGTACCATGTGCTACTGAAAAGAAGGTGTATTCCTTTTTGTCCCTATTTATTTTTCTCCACATATCTACTAACTCTAAATTTTCTAAGTCTTCATTCACTTCTCTTACATCTTTCTTATTTATTTTTTGGTTTGATATATCTAGTTCTGATAGAGGAAAGTTCAGGTCTCCCACTAGTATAGTTTTTCTATCTATTTCACCCTTGATCTCCACTAGCTTCTCCTTTAAAAATCTGAAAGCTGTTCCATTTGGTGCATACATGTTGAGTGCTGATATTTCCTCATTGTCTATCCTGCCTTTTATCAGAAGGCATCTCTTTTGACTAGATCTATTTTACTTTGGCTTTGTCAGATATTATGATTGCAACTCTTGCCTTCTTTTTATCCATTGACACACAATAGATTTGACTCCATATTCTTACTTTTAGACACACATAACATAAACAGCATGTGGTAAGGTATTGGTTTCTAATCCGCTCTGTTATTTGCTTACATTTTATGGATGAGTTTATTCCATTCACATTCAGAGTTACAGTTACCAGCTGTGTATTTCCCAGCATTTTGGTTTCTACTCCTAGTCCTACCCTTTCTTCTTTCACTATTTCATTCTAAAGCCATATTTTGTTTTTAATAAGTCCCCCTAATTCCCACCCTTATTTTATTTTCCTTTCTACCCCATCTTCCTCCTTATTCCCCTCTTATGTTCTTTGCAGTCTTTTTAAATTATTCCCCTACCTTCTCCTTCCCTTGTATTGCTTCCCTCCCCACCAGCCCGCTTGTTATCCTTCTACTTCCCTATAGGAAGCAAATCAATTCTCTGCCCCAATTTGATTGTTCTTCTGTCTTTGAGTCCATTTCAATGCACTTAAGAATTGAGTATTTCCTATCTCCAACCTCTTTACCCTTCCAATGTATTCATGTTTTCCCCACTTCTGCCATTCACTTCTTTGTGACATATACATTTTCCTCATTTTGTTTTTTCCCATTTCTCTTAGTATTGTAAAGATTAAATTTTAGGGGAGACTGAGGCAGGTAGAAATTAGTTTCTCTCTGCAAGGAGTATTATATTTTATGAGGTTTATTAAAGATTAAGGATTAAAGAAAATACAGGATAAGAAACACATGCCTAGGCCAGAGAAGCCTAGACAAGATAATCTCACATCATGGAAGAGACTCATCTGCTCCAAAATGGAAGTCCAAAAAGAGACTACACAAGCCTTTGCAATCAGGTTAAATCCCTTCTCAATCTCGGCCCAACTCAGAATTCCATGAGATTACAAAGCATTTTGAGGAAGTGGAGCAAGGGCTTGTGGGGATTGAAGTCCAGAGTTTAAGTATATTTTTATAGTATTAACCTCTTTTTTTAAAACTATAGTTATATATGATATATATGTATACATAGATATATTTATGCATACATACATCTATGTATATATTTATTTCTTGGCATTTTGACCTATACAGTTTGTCACTGTTCCCTCTAAGTATAATTCCTCTAGCTTCCCAGGTGATAATAATAATTTTAAGAGGTATCATTATCCTCTTTTCTTGTAAGGATACATATCATTTTAACTTATTAGGTCCCTTAAGAAAAGTTTGTTCATTGTTTTGTTTTGTTTTTGTTTTTTACCCCTTTATTAATTACCTTTTGATAATTCTCTTGGAGTTTTGTTTTTGGGCATCAAATTTTCTGTTCAGGTCTAGAATTCTCTTTACAAATGCTTGGAATTCTTCTATTTTCTTAAATGACCATACTTTCCCTGGTAAGAATATAAACAGTTTTGCTGGGTAGTTGATTCTTGGTTGTAGACTTAGTTCCTTTCTTTTCAGAATATCAGATTCCATGCCTTTTGCTCCTTCAGTGTAGATGCAGCCAGATCCTGTGCTATCCTTACTATCATTCCATGGTATCTGAATGACTTCTTAGCAACTTGAAATATTTTTATCTTGGTCTGGTAGTTCTTGAATTTGACTATAACATTCCTGAGAGTTGTCAGTTGGGAATTCAGTACAGGAGATGATCTGTGTGTTCTTTCAATCTCAACTTTTCTCTCTTGTTCTAGAATATTGGGGCAGTTTTCTTGGATAATTTCCTTTAGGATAATGTCCAGTCTTTTCTTTCATCATGGTCTTCTGGTAGACCAATGATTCTTAAATTGTCTCTCCTTGAACAATTTTCTAGATCTTATGTTTTGTAAATGAGATGGTTCATATTTTCCTCAATTTTTTCATTCTTTTGATTTTGTTTTATAATTTCCTGCTGCCTTGTGAGGTTGCTTGATTCTAATTGCTGTATTCTGGGTTTTTAATGACTGGATTTTATCCCTTCTTTTTTGGTCATCCTTCTCCTTCTGGTCTGATTTTCTTTGGAGGGCATCTTCCTTCTTCTCTGCCTCATCTTTCATTTTCTTTGCCCCATCTTCTATTTTCTTTTCCTCATCCTTCATCTCCTTTGCCTCATTTTCAAGCTGATTAATTTTGGCTTTCAAGACACTATTTTCTTGTTTTAGTGAAATTCAAGTGCCTGTATTTCCAGATGACTTATCTTGCTTCTCAAGTTCTTTTTCCAGTTGTCTTCAGTATCTGTTAATTGTGTTTGGAGTTCTTTCAAAGCTTGTGTACAATTCACTAAAGTTTCTGCTATTTTGTTTGAGGTTCCTTGATCCAACTCTGTTACATTTGCTCTTTGTTCATTGCCTGGATAGAAGCTGTTGATTGTAATTTCTTTTTTTCTTTTTTGTTGTTTCCTCATATTTGTCCCATCTTTGTCCCCCTGTAGTTGCCTGCACTCTTGTTCCTCTTATTGTGTTCTGGATCTGTGGATTTGGGCTTTTCTGTCATCCTTCATCCTAGGACCTTACTTAGGCACTCAGAGCCATATGTGGGGGAGAAGTGTTGGAGCTTGTGCTCCCAGCATCTCAGAAAGCTTGATAAGATTAAGCCCACCTGAGTTGAATTTGCTGAGCTGGATGTGCCCTGAGGCCAAAACCTCAGGAATGGGGAGGAGGGGCAATATGGAGTGTCTCCACTAACTGAATCTGAGACTAACTGCAACTGAGACTAACTGCATCCTCTGTGGTTCTCCTCTATCTGCCTCCTATCCAGCCATATTTAGAGCCCTGAACATGGCATAGCTTTGTCCACAAGGTACTCCCTCCAGAATAGCTCCTTGCTAGCATCCTATTTAAGATTTTTACTTCTATATTCTTTAAAGACATTGGTCTGTTGTTTTCTTTCTTGGTTTTTGGTCTGCATGGCTTTGGAATCAGTGCCATATTTGTGTCATAAAAGGAATTAGGTAAAACTCTTTCTTTGCTTATTTTGTCAAATGATTTATATAATATTGGGATTCAGTGTTCTTTAAATGTTTGATAGAATTCACTTGTGAATCCATCTGGCTTTGGGGATTTTTTTCTTCAGAATTTGCTTGATAGCTTGTTCAATATCTTTTTTTGTGAGCTGGGATTGTTTAAACTATTTCATCTTTTGTTTAACTTGACAATTTATATTTTGGCAAATATTCATCCATTTCATCTAGATTGTCATATTTATTGCCATATAATTGAGCAAAGCAGTTCTTTTTATTTTCCTTAGCAATTCTTAATAATTGCCATATTTTCCTCTTCATTAGAGGTGCCTTTCATCTTTGATACTGTTAATTTGATTTTCTTCTTTTTTTGAGTAGGATTTTATGTATTTTATGTTTTATTTTTCAAAGTACCAGTTCTTAGTCTTATTTAAGTTCAATAATTCTTTTACTTTCAATTTGATTAATTTGTCCTTTAATTTTTAGGATTTCCAATTTTAGTTTTTGTCTGGAGATTTTTAATTTGTTCTTTTTCTAACTTTTTAGGTCGTATTCCAATTCATTGATCTCTGCCCTTTCTATTTTGTTGATATAGGCACTCAGCAATATAAATTTTCCCCTGAGTACTGCTTTGGCTATATCCTATAGCTTTTGATATGATGTCTCCTCATTGTCATTCTCTTTAATGAAGTTTGTAATTGTTTCTTTGATTTCTTCTAGGACTTACCAGTTTTGAAGCATTAGATTATATAATTTCCAATTAACTTTAATTCTGACTTTCTGTGGACTCTTATTAATTGTATTTTCTACATTATATTCTGAAAAAGTGGTATTTATTGTTTCTGCTTTTCTGCATTTGTTTGCAATATTTCTTTGTCCTAGTATATGATCGATCCTTTTGTATGTACTATGTACTACTGAGAAGAAGGTGTTTCCCTTTTTTCCCTGTTCAGTTTTCTCCAGGTATCTATTAACTCTAATTTTTCTAACATTTCATTCACTTCCCTTACTTCTTTCTTATTTATTTTTTGTTGAATTCATTTAATTTTGAGAGAGGAAGTTTAAGATGCCCCACTAGTATGGTCTCAATTTCCTTCAATTTTTCCTCTAGAAATCTAAATGCTATGCCATATGATATGTAGATGTTTAGTAATGATATTACATCATTGTTTATAGTGCTTTTTAACAAAATGTAATTTCCTTCCTTATCTCTTTTAATCAGATCAATTTCTACTTTGGCTTTGTCTGGTATCATGATTGGTACTCCTCCTTTTTTAATTTAGATGATGCATAATATATATTTCTCCACCCTTTGACCTTGAAATTCTGTGTTTCACCCTTCCTCAAATGTGCTTCTTATAAACAACAAATAGTAGGATACTGGTTTTTAATCTTTTATCTGCTTCCATTTTATGGGTGAATTGATCCCTTTCATATTCAGTGTTATGATTACAAACTGTGTATTGACCTCCATCATATTATCCCCTTTATATCCATATCTATTCCCTTTTGCTCTGTTTCTTCTCACCACTATTTGGCTTTTTGTTACCCCTCAATTCGCCCTCCCTTCAATTACATCCCCTTTCCCTTGATTTATTCACCTTCTACTTCTCTGTAGGTTGATAGAATTCAATACTATACTGAGTATACTTGTTTTCCCCTCTCTGAGCCAGTTAAAAATGAGAGTAAATTTTAAGCATTGCCAATCACCACTCTTATCCTCCCTTTTCTATAGTGATTCTTCACACCTTTTTATGTTATATAATTTACTCCATTATATCTCTCCTTTCCATTTTCTCTCAGTGCAACTATCTCTTTCACCCTTAATTGATTTTTTATATCATTCATATGTAAACATATCATATGATACACACATTTTCATATCACATTTACATATTTATCACATCATCATATATATCATATTATGATAATTAGCTTACTTCTCCACCTTTTTCTGAGTAAACTATTCTATCATATCTACTACTAAGAGAAAATTTTCAGAATTACAAAAATCCTCTTTCCTTATGAACATATAAACATTTTGATCTTAATGAGTGCCTTAAATTTTCTATCTTATTTACCTTTTTGACTTCTCTTGTTTCTTATATTTGGACTTCAAATATTTTTTTTGTTCAGGTATGGCTTATTCCTCAGGAATGCCTGGAAATCTATCTTTTTGAATGACCATTTCCCCCCTGAAAAATTACACTCAGTTTTGCTGGATAGGTGACTCTCAGTTATAAACCCAAATATTTTGCCTTCATGAAAATCATATTCCATGACTTTCCATTCCTTAATATAGAAACTGCTAGGTCCTGTATAATACTATTTGTAGCTCTATCTTACTTGAATAGTTTCTTTCTGACTGTTTGAAGTACTTTATCCTAGGCTATATGGCTCTTGAATTTAGTTATAACATTTCTGGAAGCTGTCAATTGGAGAATGTCTTGATTTTTTGTACAATTGATTTAGCTCTTTAAAAATTTGAGTAATTAGACCTTTACCAGAGATTTTTGTTCTGAAGATTGTTTCCAAATTTGTTGCTTCACATCTCATTTTGTTTACATTGGTTTTGTAAGGTACAAAAACTTTTAAATTTAATGTAAGCAAAACTGTTTATTTTACATTTTGTGACTCTTTCTCAGTCTTGCTTGGTTTTAAAATCTTTCCCTTCCCAAAGGTCTGACAGGTATACTATTCTGTGGTCACCTAATTTACTCATACTTTCCTTCTTTATGTTCAAGTCATTCACCCATTCTGAATTTATCTTGGTGTAGGGTGTGAGGTGTTGATCCAAACTTAATCTCTCCCACACTGTCTTCCAGTTTTTCCAGCAGTTTTTGTCAAATAGTGGGTTTTTGTGCCAAAAGCTGGGATCTATGGGTTTGCCATATACTGTCTTGCTGAGGTCACTTACCCAAAGTCTATTCCACTGATCCTCCTTTCTGTCTCTTAGCCAGTACGAAATTATTTTGATGACCACTGCAATATAATAGAGTTTGAGATCTGGGACTGCAAGATCACCTTCCTTTGTATTTTTTTTCATTACTTTCCTGGGTATCCTTGATCCTTTGTTCTTCCAAATGAACTTTGTTATTTTTTTTTCTAAAACAGTAAAGTAATTTTTGGGAAGTTCAAATGGGTATAGCATTAAAGAGATAAATAAGTTTGGGTGGGATGGTCATTTTTATTATATCGGCTTCTCCTGCCAATGAGCAGTTAATGTTTTTCCAATTGCTCAAGTCTAGTTTTATTTGTGTGGAGAGTATTTTGTAGTTCTGTTCATGTGGTTCCTGTGTTTGTCTCCAGAGATAGATTCCTAAGTATTTTATTTTGTCTAAGGTGATTTTAATGGGATTTCTCTTTCTAATTCTTGCTGCTGAGCTTTGTTGGGAATATATAGAAATTCTGATGATTTATGTGCTTTTATTTTCTATCCTGCAATTTTGCTGAAATTGTTGATTATTTTGACTAGCTTTTTAGTTGATTCTCAAGGATTCTTTAAGTAGAACATCATATCATCTTCAAAGAGTAATAACTTGGTCTCCTCCTTCCCTATTTTAATGCCTTCAATTTGTTTTTCTTTTCTAATTGCTACTGGTAGTGTTTCTAGTACAATGTTAAATAATTGAGGTGATAATGAGCATCCTTGTTTCACTCCAGATCTTATTGGGAATACATCTAGTTTATCCCCATTTCAGATGATGTTAGCTGATGGTTTTAGATATATACTGTTTATTATTTTTAGGAAATACCCTTCTATTCCTATGCTTTCTAGTGTTTTAATAGGAATGGGTGTTGTATTTTATCAAAGGCTTTTTCTGCATCTATTGAGATTATCATGTAATTTTTGTTGGTTTGCTTATTGATATGGTCAATTATGTGGATGGTTTTTCTAATATTGAACCAACCCTGCATTCCTGGTATAAATCCTACTTGATCATAGTGAATAACCCTCCTGATCACTTGCTGGAGTCTTTTTGCTAGTATCCTATTTAAGATTTTTGCATCTATATTCATTAGGGAGATTGGTCTATAGTTTTCTTTCTCTGTTTTTGACCTGCCTGGCTTTGGGATCAGTACCATATTTGTGTCATAAAAGGAATTTGGTAGAAATCCCTCTTTGCTTATCCTTTCAAGTAGTTTGTATAGTATTGGGATTAGCTGTTCTTTGAATGTTTGATAGAATTCACTTGTGAATCCATCAGAATCTGGGGGTTTTGTCTTAGGGAATTCATTGATGGCCTGCTGGATTTCTTTTTCTGATATGGGATTATTTAAGATTTCGATTTCTTCTTCCGTTAGTCTAGGTAATTTATATTTTTGTAAATATTCATCCATATCACCTAGATTGGTATATTTATTGCCATATAATTGGGCAAAATAGTTTTTAATGATTGCCTTAATTTCCTCTTCATTGGAAGTGACATCCCCCTTTTCATCTTTGATTCTGTTAATTTGCTTTCCTTCTTTCCTTTGTTTAATTAGATTGACCATTATTTTGGGGCAAAATCAAGATGGCAGCTTAGAAACAGCAAAAGTTCAGACCTCTGAAAACCCTTCCTTACCAATCACAAAATGAATGCTCCTAGGGGACTGAAATTCAAACTTAACAACAGGACAGAGGCAGGGAACCCTCCTTCTGGACTCAAATCAAAAGGTATGCCCCCCCCAAAAGCCAGAATCCAAGAACATTCAGGTTTAAGGGGAAGGGAGAGGGAAATTCCCGGGATCCCTCCACCCCAACCTAGAGGACTGAGCCCCCAGCAACAGCAGGAACCTCTGGGTGGGCAAAGGTACTGGTTTGGTGGGCCTACATTGTGAGCAGCAGGATGCTGGGCTTGGAGCTCACAACGTGGACAGTGGGGAAGAAGCCAGGGAGAGACTGGGGCTCATGGTTGGGTCCTTCCATCTGCCTCCAGTCTCACCAGGAGGTTTTTGCCTCGGGGCACATCCAGACTAATCCAGTTGAACCTAATTCCATCAGGACTCCTCAGAGCTCAGGGAGGCCAGGACCAAATTCAAGAACTATAAGACCAATGAAGAGATATTACAAGTTGCCAAGAAGAATTCATTCAGATACCACGGAACCACAGTGAGGATAATGCAGGATCTGACTGCATCCACACTGAAAAAAAGAAAGGCATAGAATATGAAATTCCAGAAAGCAAGGGAACTAGGTCTACAACCAATAATCAACTACCCAGCAAAAATGGCTATATTCTTACAGGGGAAAGTATGGCCATTCAACAAAATAGAAGAATTCCAAGAATTTGTAAAGACCAGACCTGAACATAAAATTTGATGCCCAAGCACAGAACTCAAGGGAATCATCAAAAGGTAATTAAAAAAGAGGTAAAAAAAGAAAAATGAAACAAAACAAAAAAATTTAAGAGATGCAGTAAGTTAAAATGATATTTATCTGTATAAGAAAAGAGATCATTTGTAACTCTTAAAAACTGTTGTTACTACCTGGGCAGTAAAAAGAAGTATACTTAGAGGGAACAGTGACAAATTGTATAGGATGAAAGGACAAGACAAAAATAGGTATATAGATAGATGCATGCATAAATACATACACATGAGTATGCATATACATAAATATATATATATATAACTAGAGCTTAAACTAGGATAATATTAAAAGAAATGGGAAAAGAAACAAATGGGGGTAAATTTATATGTCACATAGAAGCTCATACTGGGAGGGGGGAGAACATCAATACACTGGAATAGTAAAGATATCTGAGACAGAAAATACTCAACTTTTATGTGCTTTGAAATTGACTCAAAGAGGGAAAAGCAATCCAAACCATTGGGGGCAGAGAATATATTTGCGCCCTATAAGGAAGTAGAAGTGTATCAAATGGTCTGGTGGGGAGGGAAATAGTAGAAGGGAGGGAGGGTGCGGGGGTTAATTTTAGAAAGACTACAGGGAAAATAAAGGGGGGGGAACAAGAAGGGAAGGGGGTAGAAAGGTAATTAAAATAAGGGTGGAAACAAGGGGGACTGTTTAAAAGCAATCATTGGTGTAGAAGGAAATAGTGAAAGAAGAAAAGGCAGGAGCAGGAGCAGAAATCAAAATACTGGGAAATACACAGCTAGTAATCATAACTCTGAATGTGAATGGAATGAACTCACCCATAAAACGCAAGTGAATACCAGAGTGGATTAGAATCCAAAAACTACATGAGGAAGGTAGATACACACATGGTGAAAGTAAGAGGGTGGAGCCAAATCTATTGGGCATCAACTGACGAAAAGAAGGCAGGAGTCTCAATCATGATATCCGACAAATCCCAAGTAAAAATAAATCTAGTTTAAAAAGATAGGGAAGGTAAGTACATTGTGATAAAAGGCAGTATAGACAGTGAGGAAATATCTGTACTCAACATGTATGCAAGAAATGGCATAGAGTCCAAATTTCCAAAGGAGAAACAAGAGGAGTTCAAGGACAAAATAGATAGAAAAACTATATTAGTGGGAGACCTGAACCTTTCTCTATCTGTACTGAATAAATCAAACCAAAGAATAAATAAAAAAGAGGTAACAGAAGAGAATGAAATCTTAGAAAAATTAGTTACTAGACATGTGGAGACAAATAAATATGGACAAAAAGGAATATACCTTCTTTTCTGCAGCCCATGGTACATTCACAAAAATTGACCATGTATTAGGGCATAAAAACATTGCAAACAAGTGCAAAAGAGCAGAAAAAATAAATTCAACTTTCTCAGATAATAATGGAATGAAAATAACAATTAGGGGAACATGGAGAGGAAAATCAAAAATTAATTGGAAATTAAACAATATGATTCTCCAAAACCAGCTAGTTAAAGAACAAATCATAGAAACAATTAATAACTTCATTGAAGAAAAAGACAATGGTGAGACATTCTTTCAAAACCTGTGGGATGCATCCAAAGCAGTACTCAGGGGGAAATTTATATCCTTGAGTTCGTATATAAACAAATTAAGAAGGGCAGAGGTCAATCAATTGAGCATGCAAATTAAAAATATTAGAAAACAAATTAAAAATCCTCAGATGAAGACTAAATTAGAGAACCTATAACTCAAAATAGATATTAATAAAATTGAAAGTCAAAGAACTATTGATTTAATAAATAAGGGTAGAAACTGGTGCTTTGAAAAAACAAATAAAATAGACAAAGTACTAGTCAGTCCAATTAAATAAAGGAAAGAAATAAACCAAATTGACAGTATCCAAGATGAAAAAGGAGACCTCACCTCTAATGAAGAGGAAATCAAGGCAATCATTGTGCCAATCATATGGAATCAAATAAGGCAATCTAGGTGATATGGATGAATACTTACAAAATTATAAATTACCTAGACTAAAAGAGGAAGAAATAAATTACATAAACAACCCCATATCAGAAAAAGAAATTGAACAAGCCATCAAAGAACTCCCTAAAAGAAAATCCCCAGGTCCAGATGGATTCAAAAATGAATTCTATCAAACATTCAAAGAACAGCTAACCCCAATATCAAACAAACTATTTGACAGAATAAGCCAAGAAGGAGTTGTACCAAATACATTTTACAACACAAACATGGTACTGATCCCAAAGGTAGGCAGGTCAAAAACAGAGAAAGAAAACTATAGGCCAATTTCCCTAATGAATATAGATGCAAAAATCTTAAATAGGATACTAGCAAAAAGACTCCAGCAAGTCATCACAAGGGTTATCCACTATGATCAGGTAGGATTCATACCAGGAATGCAAGGATAGTTCAATATTAGGAAAACCATTCACATAATTGACCATACTAACAAGCAAACCAACAAAAATCACATGATTATTTCAATAGAGGCAGAAAAAGCCTTTGACAAAATACAACACCCATTCCTATTGAAAACACTAGAAAGTATAGGAATTGAAGGGGATTTCCTAAAAATAATAAAAAGTATATATCTAAAACCTTCAGCAAACATCATCTGCAATGGGGATAAACTAGAAGCCTTCCCAATAAGATCAGGAGTAAAACAAGGATGCCCATTATCAACTCTATTATTTAACATTGTACTAGAAATAGTATCAGTAGCAATTAGAGAAGAAAAAGAAATTAAAGGCATTAAAATTGGCAATGAGGAGACCAAGTTATTACTCTTTGCAGATGATATAATGGTTTACTTAAGTAATCCTAGAGAATCAACCAAAAAGTTACTTGAAATAATGAACAACTTTAGCAAAGTTGCAGGATACAAAATAAACATGAGTGAGTCATCAGAATTTCTATATATCTCTAACCCATTTCAGCAGCAAGAATTAGAAGGAGAAATACCATTTAAAATCAACCTAGACATTATAAAATACTTAGGAATCTATCTCCTGAGACAAACACAGGAAGTATATTAACACAACTACAAAACACTCTCCACACAATTAAAACTAGATCTAATCAATTGGAAAAATATTGATTGCTCGTGGGTGGGACGAACATAATAAAAGTGACAATCCTACCCAAATTAATTTACTTATTTAGTGCCATACCCATTAACTTCCAAAAAACTTCTTTACTGAATTAGAAAAAAAACATAACTAAGTTCATTTGGAAGAACAAAAAATCAAAGATATCAAGGGAAATCATGAAAAAAAATGCATAGGAAGGAGGACTTGCAGTCCCAGATCTCAAACTATACTATAAAGCAGTGCTTATCAAAACAATTTAGTACTGGATAAGAGACAGAAAGGAGGATCAGTGAAATAGACTTGGCATAAATGATCTAAGCAAGACAGTTTATGACAAACATAAAGACACCAGCTTTTGGGACAAAAATCCAGAATTTGATAAAAACTGCTGGGAAAATGGGAAGACAGTGTGGGAGAGATTAGGTTTGGATCAATACCTCACACCCTACACCAAGATAAAATCAGAATGGGTGAATGACTTGAACATAAAGAAGGAAACTATAAGTAAATTAGGTGAACACAGAATAGTATACATGCCAGACGTTTGGGAAGGGAAAGATTTTAAAACCAAGCAAGACTTAGAAAGAGTCACAAAATGCAAAATAAATAATTTTGACTACATCAAATTAAAAAGTTTTTGAACAAACAAAACCAATGTAACTAAAATTAGAAGGAAAGCAACAAATTGGGTAACAATCTTCATAACAAAAACCTCTGACAAAGGTTTAATTACTCAAATTTTAAAAAGCTAAATAAATTGTACAAAATATCAAGACATTCTCCAATTGATAAATGGGCAAGGGACATGAACAGGCAGTTTTCAGCCAAAGAAATCAAAACTATTAATAAGCACATGAAAAAGTGTTCTACATCTGTTATAATCAGAGAGATGCAAATCTAAACAACTCTGAGGTATCACCTCACACCTAGCAGATTGGCTTACATGACAGCAAAGGAAAATAATGAATGCTGGAGGGGATGTGGCAAAGTTGGGAAATTAATTCATTGCTGGTGGAGTTGTGTATTGATCCAACCATTCTGCAGGACAATTTGGAACTATGCCCAAATGGTGATAAAAGACTGTCTGCCCTTTGATCCAGCCATAGCACTGCTGGGTTTGTACCCCAAAGAGGTAATAAGGCAAAAGAGTCATACAAGAATATTCATAGCTGCACTCTTTTTGGTGGCCCGAAATTGGAAAATGAGGGGATGCCCTTCAATTGGGGAATGGCTTAACAAATTGTGGTATATGTTGTTGATGGAATACTATTGTTCTAAAAGGAATAATAAAGTGGAAGAATGTTATGGAGACTGGAACAACCTCCAGGAAGTGATGCAGAGCAAAAGGAGCAGAACCAGGAAAACATTGTACACAGAGACTGATACACTGTGGAACAATCGAACGTAATGGACTTCTCCATTAGTAGAGGTTTAATGTCCCTGAAAAATCTGCAGGGATCTAGAAGAAAAAAACACTATTCATAAGCAAAGGACAAACTGTGGGTGTAGAAACACTGAGGAAAAGCAACTGCCTGACTACAGCGGTTGAGAGGATATGACAGAGGAGAGACTCTAAATGAACAATATGATAATGGATTGGAATCAAGGACACATGTGATACCCAGGGGAATCGTGCATTGGTTACAGGAGAGGTGGTTGGAGGGAGGGGGAGGAAAAGAAAATGATCTTTGTTTCCAATTAATAATGTTTGGAAATGACCAAATAAAATAATGTTTAAATCGAAAAAATAAGATTGACCAGTACTTTTCAGTACTTTTCAAAGTACCAGCTTCTAGTCTTATTTATTAGTTCAATAGTTATATCACTTTCAATTTTATTAATTTCTCCCTTAATTTTTAAAATCTCTAGTTTGGTTTCCTGCTGGGGGGTTTTACTTTGTTTGCTTTCAAGTTTTTTGATTTGCAATTCCAATTCATTGATCTCTGCCTTCCCTAATTTGTTAATATATGCATTCAGAGATATGAATTTTTCTTTGAGTACTGCTTTGGCTGCATCCCATAAGGTTTGAAAAGATGTCTCACCATTGTCATTTTCCTAAATGAAATAATTAATTGTTTCTATTATTTGTTCTCTAACTAACTGATTTTAGAGTATCATATTATTTAATTTTTGATTTGGCTCTTCATGTAGCATTACTGATTATTATTTTTATTGCCTTATGATCTGAAGAGGTTGCATTTAATATTTCTGCTTTTATGCATTTGTATTACATTTTTCTGTTACCTAGTGTATGGTAAATCTTTGTGAATGTGCCATGTGGTGCTGAGAAGAAGGTATATTGCTTTTTGTCCCTATTTATTTTTCTCCATATGTCTATTAACTCTAATTTTTCTAAGATTTCATTCACATCTTTTACCTCTTTCTTATTTATTTTTTATTTGATTTATTTAAATTTGATAGTGGTTGGTTCAGGTCTCCCACTAATATGGTTTTACTGTCTAATTCATCCTTCAATTCTCCTACTTTCTCCATTAGAAATTTGGGTGCTATACCATTTTGTGCATACATGTTGTTTAATGATATTTCCTCATTGTCTATACTCCTTTTAACAGAATATATTTACCTTCCCTATCCCTTTTAATCAGGTCTATTTTTGCTTTGGCTTTGTCAGATATCATGATTGCAACTCATGCCTTCTTTCTATCAGTTGAGGCCTTACTCCATCCTTCAATTCTGACCTTGTGAGTATCTACCCACCTTATGTGTGTTTCTTGAAGACAACATATGGTAGTTTTTTGGATTCTAATCCATTCTGCTATTTGTCTATGTTTTATGGGTGAGTTCATCCCATTCATGTTCAAACTTTTTTTTGGTTGTTTTAATTTTTTAGTTTCAAAAACATTATTTATTTGGTCATTCTCATATATTATTCATTGGAAACATATCATTTTTTTCTTCCTCCCCTCCCCCTGAAACCCCTCCCGTAGCCGATGTGAGATTCTTCTGGGTATCACATGTGTCCTTACTCTGAACTCATTTCTTTGTTGTTGGTATTTGCATAAGGGTGCTCATTTAGCATCTCTCCTCGATCATATCCCTTCAACCTCTGTATTCAAGCAGTTGCTTTTCCTCGGTGTTTTTACTCCCTCAGTTTGTCCTCTGCTTGAGGATAGTGTTTGTTTTTTTTTTTTTCTCGTAGATCCCTGCAGATTGTTCAGGGACATTGTAAAACCATTAATGGAAAAGTCCATTACATTCTCTTGTACCACAGTGTGTCAGTCCATGAGTACAATGTTCTCCTGGTTCTGCTCCTCTCGCTCTGCATCACTTCCTGGACATTGTTCCAGTCTCCATGGAATTCCTCCACTTAATTATTCTTTTTAGCACAATAGTATTCCATCAACAACATATACCACCATTTTTCAGTCATTCTCCAATTGTTCAATGGGGATGGCACTAAATAGGTAGATAAGTTTGGGTAGGATGGTAATTTTTATTATGTTAGCTCATCGCACCCATGAGCAATCAATGTTTTTCCAATTGTTTATATCCAGTTTTAATTGTGTGGAGAGTGTTTTGTAGTTGTGTTCATATAGTTCCTGTGTTTGTCTCCGGAGATAGATTCCTAAGTATTTTATATTGTCTCTGTTGACTTAATTGGAAGTTCTCTTTCTAATTCTTGCTGTGGAACTGGGTTGGAGTTATATAGAAATGCTGATGACTTATGTGGGTTTATTTTGTATTCTGCAACTTTGCTAAAGCTGTTGATTATTTCGATTAGCTTTTTGGTTGATTCCCTTTAAGTAAATCATCATATCATCAGCAAAAATTGACAGCTTGGCCTTCTCATTGCCAATTTTAATACCTTCAATTTCTTTTTCTTATCTAATTGCTACTGCTAGTGTTTCTAGTACAATATTACATAATAAAGGTAGTAATGGGCATCCTTGTTTTACTCTTGATCTTATTGGGAAGACTGCGAATTTTTCCATATTGCAGATGATGTTTGCTGATGGTTTCAGGTATATAGTGTTTATTATTTTTAGGAAAGTCCCTTCTATTCCTATACTTTCTAGTGTTTTCAATAGGAATGGGTGTTGTATTTTGTCAAAGGCTTTTTCTGCATCTATTGAGATAATCATGTGATTTTTGTCGGTTTGCGTGTTTATATGGTCGATTATGTGGATGGTTTTCCTAATATTGAACCATCTTTGCATTCCTGGTATTAATCATACCTGATCATAGTGGATAACCCTTGTGATGACTTGCTGGAGTCTTTTTGCTAGTATCCTATTTAAGATTTTTACATATATATTCATTAGGGAGATTGGCCTATAATTTTCTTTCTCTGTTTTTGACCTACCTGGCTTTGGGATCAGTATCATGTTTGTGTCGTAAAAAGAATTTGGTAGAACCCCTTCTTGGCTTATTCTGTCAAATAGTTTGTTTAATATTGGGGTTAGCTGTTCTTTGAATTTTTGAGAATTCATTTGTGAATCCATCTGGACCTGGGGATTTTTTCTTAGGGAGTTCTTTGATGGCTTGTTCAATTTCTTTTTCTGATACGGGGTTGTTTATGTAATTTATTTCTGCTTCTTTTAGTCTAGGCAATTTATATTTTTGGAAATATTCATCCATATCACTTTGATTGCCATATATTTGCCATATAATTGGGCATAGTAGTTTTTAATGATTGCCTTGATTTCCTCTTCATTAGAGGTGAGGTCTCCCTTTTCATCTTGGATACTGTCAATTTGGTATTTTTTCTTTCCTTTTTTTAATTAGACTGACTAGTAATTTGTCTATTTTATTTGTTTTTTCAAAGTACCAGCTTCTAGTCTTATTTATTAAATCAATAGTTCTTTGACTTTCAATTTTATTAATTTCTCCTTTGATTTTTAGGATTTCTAATTTAGTCTTCATCTGAGGATTTTTAATTTGTTCGCTTTCTTGTTTTTTAATTTGCATGTCCAAATCATTGACCTCTGCCCTTCTTAATTTGTTTATATATGAACTCAAGGATATAAATTTCCCCCTGAGTACTGCTTTGGCTGCATCACACAGGTTTTGAAAGGATGTCTCACCATTGTCATTTTCTTCAATGAAGTTATTAATTGTTTCTACGATTTTTTCTTTAACTAGCTGGTTTGGAGAATCATATTGTTTAATTTCCAATTAATTTTTGATTTATCTATCCATGTACACTTACTAATTATTATTTTTACTGCACTGTGGTCTGAAAAGGTTGCATTTATTATTTCTGCCCTTTTGCACTTGTTTGAAATGATTTTGTGCCCTAATACATGGTCAATTTCTGTGAATATACCATGTGCTACTGAAAAGAAGGTGTATTCCTTTTTGTCCCTATTTATTTTTCTCCATATGTCTACTAACTCTAATTTTCTAAGATTTCATTCTCTTCCCTTACCTCTTTCTCATTTATTTTTTTATTTGATTTATCTAGTTTGGATATGGGAAGGTTCAGATCTCCCACTAGCATAGTTTTTCTATCTATTTCATCCTTGAGATACTCTAGTTTCTCCTTTAAAAATTTTGGTGCTCTGCCATTTGGTGCATACATATTGAGTACAGATATTTCCTCTTTGTCTATACTGCTGTTTATCAGGATGTAATTACCTTCTGTATCTCTTTTAACTAGATTAATTTTTACTTTGTCTTTGTCTGATATAATGATTGCTATTCCTGCCTTCTTTTTATCATTTGATGCCCAATAGGTTTGGCTCCATCGTCTTACTTTCACCCTATGTGAATCTACCTTCCTTATGTGTGTTTCTTGCAATCAGCATATGTGAGAGGTTTGGATTCTAATCCACTCTGGTATTCACTTGCGTTTTATGGGTGAGTTCATTCCATTCACATTCAGAGTTATGATTACTAGCTGTGTATTTCCCAACATTTTGATTTCTACTACTGGTCCTGCCTTTTCTTATTTCACTATTTCCTTCTACACCAATGTTTGCTTTTAATCAGTCCCCCTATTTCCCACCCTTATTTTACTTCCCTTTCTACCCTCCTTTCTTCTTATTCCCTCCCTTATTTTCCCCTGTAGTCTTTTAAAAATATCCCCCCACCGTCTCCCTCTCATGTATTGCTTCCCTTCCCACCAGCCCCTATAGGGCCCAAATCTATTCTCTTCCCCAATGGATTGTATTGTTCTTCCCTCTTGGGTCAGTTCAAAGTATGTAAGAGTTGAGTATTTCCTATCTCCAACCTCTTTACCCTTCCAGTGTATTGATGTTCTCCCTCCTCCTGCCATGAGCTTCTTTGTGACATATAAATTTACCCCCATTGGTTTCTTTTCCCATTTCTTTTAGTCATAACATCTATTTTTTAGCTCTAGTCATGTATATATAAAGATATATACACATATGCATGTATTTATTTGTGCATGCATATATCTATATACCTATTTATGTCTTGTCCTTTCATCCTTTACAGTTTGTCACTGTTCCCTCTGAGTGTAATTCTTCTTGCTGCTCAGGTGATAGCAACAGTTTTTAAGAGTTACCAATGACCTATTTTCTTATAGGGATACATATCATTTTAACTTATTGAGTCTCTTATAAAATTTTTGTTGTTGTTTTGTTTGTTTTTTCCCTTCTTTTTAATTACCTTTTGATTATTCTCTTGAGTTCTGTGGTTGGACATCAAATTTTCTGTTCAGGTCTGGTCTTTTATTTATGAATGCTTGGAACTCTTCTGTTGTGTTGAATGACCATACTTTCCCCTGTAAGAATATAGTCAGTTTTGATGGGTATTTTATTCTTGTTTGTAGATCTAGTTCCCTTGCTTTCTGGAATATCGTATTCCATGCCTTTTGGTTCTTCAGTGTGGATGCAGCCAGATCCTGTGTTAACCTCACCGTGTTTCCATGGTATCTGAATGGCTTCTTCTTGGCAGCTTGTAATATCTTTTCCTTCATCTGATTGTTTTTTAATTTGGCTATAACAAATCTTGGTGTTGTCAGTTGGGGATTAAATACAGGGGGTGAACAGTGGATTCTTTCAATCTCCACTTTCCCCTCTTGTTCTAGGATTTCGGGACAGTTTTCCAGGATAATTTCCTCTAGAATTAGGTCCAGGCTTTTTCTTTTGTTATGGTCTTATGGTAGTCCAATTATTCTTAAATTGTCTGTACTTGAATGATTTTTCTAAATCATCTATTTTGTGAATGAGATGCTTCACATTTTCCTCAATTTCTTTCATTCTTTTGGTTTGTTTTTTCTTATAGTGTCCTTCTGCCTTGTGAGGTCACTTAATTCCAGTTGTTGTATTCTGCTCCTTAAAGATTGGATTTCATCTCTGGCTTTTTGGTGATCCTTTTCCTTCTTGTCTGATTTTCTTTAAAGATCACCTTTCATCCTCTTTACCTCGTCTTTCATCTCCTTTGCTTCATCTTTCATCTCCTTTGCCTCATTTTCCAGCTGGTTGATTTTGGCTTTCAAGACACTATTTTCTCATTTTAGTTCAAGTGTCTCTGTTTCCAGATGACTTATCTTAATTTTTAAGTTCTTTTCCCAATTGTCCTCACCCTCTCTTAGTTGTGTTTTGAGTTCTTCCACAGCCTGTATCCAATTTGCTGGGGTTTTGGGTTTATCATTTGCTGTTCTCTCCCCCTCTTTTCCATGTGCTGAGTAGTAGCTGTCTATTGTAGTTTCTTTCTTTTTTTCTGTTTGCTCAAATTCACCCCTTCTTACTCCCCATATTTGTCTATGCACTTGTTCCTCTCATTTTTTTTTTGTTTTTTGGGGGGCTTCCATTAGTCTTGGAGCTTTAACAGAAGATCTCTTGGGGTAGTCTCTGGGGGAGGATTGTTGGGGGTTTGAGCTTCCCTGTCCTCTGGAGGCTTTTGATTGGCTTAAAGTCCAGCAGTCAATGAGGATGGGTGGGGAGCCTGGGCTTCCCTGAGTTCTGGAGACTTTTAATGTGATTAAGTTCAGCTTGGTTGGGCTGGGTTTGCTCTGAGTTCTAAACTTCCTGGAGGGCTGGAGCAAATATGGAGGATCTCCAAAGCTCTGGCCAGGCTGCCAGGTCTATGCTTCTTCTAGGCCTCCATCTTTACTCCCCCTCTAGGTTTCTGTTCTTTCAGAAGACCCTGCTCTCCAAGGGGAGAGGTGTCCTGGCCTCTCTGGGCTCTGAGGGCTCCTGATGGTATTAAGTTCAGCTGGTTTGGGCCAAATGAGCCTTCAAGCAAAAAAACAAAAACAAAAACAAAAAAACTCCTCCTTTACAGTCTGTGTTGAATGCCCTGAGAATAGCCCAGGTTACCTTCAAGTAATGCCCTTTGGAACAACCCCTTTGCTGGCCCTGAGGTTTCTTTTCTTTCAGAAGACCCTGCTCTCTAAAGGGAGAGGCATCCTGGCCTCCCTGGGTTCTGAGGGCTCCTGATGGGATTACGTTCAGCTGGTGTGGGCCAAATGATCCCCAAACCAAAAAACCTCCTCCTCTACAGTCTGTGTTGAATGCCCGGAGATTGGACCAGGTTGCTTTCAAGGTAAGCCCTTCAGAGCAACCACTTTACCAGATGGTCTGAGTCTGAGAGCTCTGATAACCCTCTCCCCTGCTGATTCAATTGACCTTTGAGATGCTCATAGCTTAAATACTTTCCTCAGGCTCAGTTGTAAGCTTTGATCTCACTCTGAATTTGATCAAGTCAGGGGCTGATCATATTCTAGCCCCAGGATTAGCATCAAGTTTTTGGTCTCACTGTGTTTTTTATTCCATCAGGCACACCCTTAATTGTCCAATCCTGGAGCTACTGCCTTAGTTTTGGGCAAAAAGATCTCAGTCAGGGCTCCCAGTATGAACTGCATCCTCATCCCAAACTAGATTATTTCCTCATCCCAAGCTCTGCCTTAGATTTCTGGCTCTACTTTTGGTCCATACAGATCAGCCCCCTCTAGTCCAGATTGCCCTTGGCTAGAACTCCAGACTTATCTACAGGTTTGAAATATCAAGGGGTATGGGTTGGCTTGGACCACTATTTGCCCAGACAGGATCTCAGGGTCTGAATCTTATCTTGATATTATGAAATTGAGATGAACTCCACCCTACTCATTCTTTAGAATTTTAGCCAGCCAGGAATGTATACACCCCCACTTAAGAATTAAGTGTGGTGGAGGAAGATCTATGACCCACATGTACTATCAAGTGACAAATCAGAAACAACTGACTATCTCCTAGGCAGGAAAAAGTCAAGTTTAAGCTGCCATTGCTACACATAAGGCACAGGAAGTGATGTAAAGAACAGCCTTTAAATGTTGTGGTTACTTCCTGTGAGTGGGTCTTCGCTCAGATCTCAGACTGCTTCCCTTTGGACTGTTACATGGACTCCCTTTCCTTAGCTTTTTTGGAGGCACTAGTCTCTGGAAAATCCCCTCATCTTGTAGGAGGCTTCATGGCTGGAAGTTGTGTTAAATTTAATCCTCTGCTCTCCCCCTCCCAGCCACCCCCACTTTTCTGGGGCCTCTGGATTCCTGCCTGTTTCAGACCAGGCTGGAGCAGCTACCTCTCTCTTTCTTTCTCTCTCTCATTTCCTTAATTTCTTCTCTCTATTTGTAAATAAACTCCCATAAAAAAAAAACATTCTGACTTGAGTAATTCATTGGGAATTAGTAATTAAATCCCTGGTGACCAACTCTCAAATATTCAGTCCAACCATAATTTTTACCCCTTACAGTCTTAAGTTTGAAACCTGTGACAGCAGATATGGGGTGTGTATGTGTGTGTGTGGGGGGGCATTGTGGTTTACTCTTGGATTGCTCTTCAGTCCTTGCTATGGCCTCTTCCTGGCTCTCCTCTCCTCTCATCTCACTACCCCAGTTTTTGTCTGCCTACCTTTTGGGTTTTTCTCTTCCTGAAAGTTGTTTCACTCTGTCTCCTTGTTGGTTCTTTCATTCCTGTATTTATTTTGTGGTGATATTTTAATCTCAGTCAGAAAGGAGTCTTGTGGTGACATGGAGCCCCTGCTTTAGTTACTTCTCCATCTTGGCTCCCAGTAACACCTTTAAAGAGAAAGCAGTAGCTAAGTCTTTTAAAGATTCCAACAACATTCTGGTTACAGTGTACAACGTTCTCTTAGTTTTGCTTATTTCACTCTCCAACATGTTGGTCTTTTTAGATCTTTCTGAAATAATGCTGTTTATCATTTTTTTATATTGCAATATTATTCCATAACTATCATATACCATAATGTGTTCAGCCATTTCTCAGTTGATGGACATCTATTTAATTTCCAGTTCTTTGACATCCCAAAAAGGACTACTATAAATATTTTTGTACAAAAATTTTCTTTCTGTCAACTTTAAAAAAATGTGTTTGGGATATGGACCTAGTAGTTATATTACTAGTTCAAAAAGTATACACCATTTTATAACCTTTTGGGCATAGAACTCATCATATTTTTGTTATCTTTCATGAGATATCTATATCATTTACATTCAAACTTTAGCCTGTATGAATTCTCATATATTAAGAAAAATGATTCATTTTCATAACGAGGCTGAATAAATTGTAGTATTAATCTATATATGTCAATATCTGGTTTGAAGTTAACCTTGTTACCTTATGATATTAAAAAATCCACTCAAGCACATATACATACACACATAGTTATAAATATCCATATACTAAACATATTATATATGTACATATATAGCTTGAACCAAGATCTCTTCATATGTATAGGTAGATATTAATATACACATGAATATGGTTTATATGTATGTATACACACATATTTGTTCTAAAATCAAGATAACTTTAATATATTCTTAATTCTACCTATTTATATATATAGAATAGTAGGTATTAACCTGGGGGAAGGAATCTATAAACTTGAGAAATATTAACTTTATTTTAACATAACCAATTTCCTTTATAATTCTATGCATTTTATTTATGCATTTAAATACATTTCTCTGAAAAGGATTTCACATGTTGAAACAGATTACCAAGGCAGTTCTTGAACTTTTTACTATTTTATCTAGTATATGTCCTTTTATGAGAATTCTGGTTTCTGTTGGTCTCTTGTTTAGTGTGTGTGTGTTTGTGTGTGTGTGTGTGTGTGTGTGTGTGTGTGTGTGTATTTCCCTAGTCTCATCTTAGCTCTAAAAGTCCTTTGGACAGTAACCACCTTGAAGAATTGTTGTATGTTCAGGCTCCCACATAGCATAGACTAAAAGCAGATAAATGATATGCAAACAGGATTCAGATTTCTATCAAACCCTTGGGAGTTGGTTAGAGTAGGAGACTAGATCCTCCTATATTCACATTTGTTCCTTTTAAGATCCAAGTCTAGAGTACTGAATTACTCCCTCTCTCAGATAACCACATATAATTCACTTTACCTCTCTGTGACTCAGGGTCCTTAAACAAAAAATGGGGATAGTACTAAGACTAAGAGAGAAATTAATCTTAGTATTAATCTCTTAGCCTTTCTTCTCTGGCCTTGTGGCCAGGCCTCCCTGTTTCTCTCTCTTTTCTAATGCTAATACCTAGCATTATCTACCACCTTTAGTTTCTGACTCCTTTCCTTCTGAGCTAGCATTATCCTCTGACCAGTGCAGTGTTAAATTGAAATCATTGGATGGGAATAGCCTGAATTAGTAACCACCAGTGGTAGGAGCAGGCTGTGGCTCCGGAAAATCAATAATTGATTACTGACTCGATTATTTACATCTCTAAAACTGGCTCGTTCACTCCCTTCGTGGAATCCAAAACTTCTATCCTGTTTCTATCTTCTCTCCTTGTAACCTCTCACAGGCCGGGAGGTTGCACTTTAAAAAGATGATCAAGACTATAAAGCTATTTCTGGTCAATCTCCATGCTGATTGTTGCTGTCATACTCCAGTCTTAGAACTCCTGGGGTATTTCCACATGAAAGACTTAGGCAAACAGCTTAACAACTTACCACTGGCACACTCAACTTTACATTCTATCATTCCACTACTTATAATTTTAAGACTTTTAAATTGTGTTGACAAGGTCTTCCTTAAGAAATTTTGAGACAATTAATCAAGCCCTTTCTGTAGCTTTCAAAAGAGAATCCCACTCAGATGATTTCAGAAAGATATACTTATGTTTCCTACAAAAATATGTTTTTTGTCTCCAAAAAATATTTCCTGTGGGTACTGTATTCTAGTCCTGGCACAACTATTATTTTCCAGTGGTTAGTTTTACCTTTCTCAATGTCATACTCATTAAATTCTCTTCTAATCTTCCTATCTTGCCCTCCCTCTTCTTTCCTCATGCACAGCAAAAGACAATTTTTAGCTTCCCAAAATGTGTACATTGTGTAAATTCAATTGAACTGATAATGGTGATACCTCATCCATACAGAATAGCCAGTGGTATTAGCTTTATTACACCAATTCCCAGTTGTGTGAAGTACTTCCTCACTAAGATGTTTTCCCTATTAAAAATTATGACTAGATTTTTTATCATTTCCCCATAACATTTAATTATTACTAATTTAGTTTTAATATTAAAAAATCCAATTCTAAATTCTCTCCCCTTTTAAACTATCCCCCAGCTTTGAGAAGGCAAAGTATATGATATCAGTTATACATGTGATATCATGAAAAATATATTACTCATATCATTAAAAAAAGCAAGAAATATAAAGGAAGTTTAAAAAATATATACTTCAACTTCCTCTCACAGTTTATCAAATCTCCCTCTGAAGGTGTATAGAATGTTTCATTATGAGTCCTTTGGAATTTTCTTGGATCATTGTACTGAGCAGAGTAGCTAAGTCTTACACAGTTGATAATTAAAATATTGTTGTTACTGTATACAATGATATCCTAATTCTTTTCAATTTACTTTGCATTAGTTAGTATAGGCTCAATGGTTCAAACTTTTCAGAGACCAACTCCATGAAATTTCTTATAACCTACTTTTGGTTTTAGATAGATTCTACTTATTTTTTAAAATTCCCTTTATTCCTATACTTTCTAGTGTTTTAATAGACATGAATGTTGTTGTCAAAGGCTTTTTCTGTATCT
Organism: Monodelphis domestica; assembly: GCF_027887165.1. Classification (NCBI taxonomy): domain Eukaryota; kingdom Metazoa; phylum Chordata; class Mammalia; order Didelphimorphia; family Didelphidae; genus Monodelphis; species Monodelphis domestica. The sequence goes on along the minus strand of NC_077229.1, from coordinate 331,032,919 downwards.
ACCAATATAGTCACATGATTTTTGGTTTTGTAAATTTATATTGTTTATATCCTTAATAGTTTTCCTAATATTGAAGTAGCCCTATATTAGAGATATAAAACCTATGTTACTAGCTGAAGATCTTGGATACATATTGTTATAAACTCCTTGCTAATATTTTATTGAGAATTTATTCCATTGATATTCAGTAAACAAGTTTATGTAGATATCAAAATTGTATTTGTGTCACAAAAGGAATTTAGTAGGACTACTAATTTACTTATATTTTCTCTTTCTGATTTTTTCTTAGGGAACACAATGATGAATTGTTCATTTTTTCTAAGGTAGAAATCATTTAAACTTTTTATTTACTGTTCTGTTCATCTGAATGATTTATATTTTTGTAAATATCCATCCTTTTTACTTTAATTTCCAGAATTTTCTGTTATATATTTAGGTAAAATAATTCTTAATAATTGTTTTAATTTCATCTTCCCTTTTGACAATGGTCATTTGGGTAATTCTTTTTATTCAAATTGACAAATGGAATACCCATTTTGTTGACTTTTTTCACAAAATCAGTATTTGATTTCTTTATTGTTACATTTTTAAAACTTTCAATCTTGCTAATCATATCTTTACTTTTCAGGATTGGATATTGGATATTGGTGTTTATGTGGAGATTTTTAATTTGTTTTTTTTTCTAGTTTTTTAGTTATGTGCCTAATTAATTGATCTGCTCTTTTTCTCTTTTATTATTGAATATGTTTAGAGATTTAGTATTACTTATTTTCTACATTTGTTTGTGAAATTTTTATGCCCTAATACATGATGAATTTTGTGAAGGTGCCATGCTTAGCTGAGAAAAAGCATACTCCTTTATATTCCCATTCAATTTCCCCCACATTTATCATATATAACTTTTAAAAGATTCTATTCATCTCCTTGACTTCTCTCTTATTTAAACACTTAAGTTCCATCTTAGATTCAATACTGTATATTTGTTCTAAGGCAGGGTGATAAGGGTTGGACCAAAGGTCACACAGCTAGGAAGAATCTGAGTCTAGCTTTATTCTCTTATTTATTTTAAAGTTAGATTAATCTAACTTTGAAAGGAGAAAACTAAGATTCCCAAAATGTATAGTTTAATTGACTATTTCTCCATGTAATAAACTTATTTTTTTTCCTTTAAGGAAATAGATATTATGTTTTTTTGGTATTTACATGTTTAGTACTGTTATTATTTCACTATCTGTGATTGCTTTTAGCAAGATAGTTTCCTTGCTTATTCATTTTAATTAAATCTATATTTGATTTTGCTTTGTCTGAAATAATTTCTACCTCTGCCTTTTTTTACTTAACTGAAGCATAATAAATTATGTTTTAGTCTCTTCTGAATATTTTTAACTTTTATTAAAAAACTCTCAGGTTCCATATTCTCATTCATTTTTATTTTCATTCCTCTTCCTCACACCCTCTCTATGCCCTAAGAAAGTAAGCAACCTGATATATATTTTTCAAGTTCAATTTGTAAAATATTTTTAATAATAGTAATTTTCTAGAAGAGGTCTCAACCAAAAAAAGGGAAAATAATTAAACATAGTATGCTTTGGTCTGTATATAGACTCCACTATTTCTTTCTGTAAAAGCAGATGACATTTCCCATTATGAGTCTTCTGGATTATCTTGAATCACTATTTCTGGAAATAACTAGGTTATTCACAGTTGTTCATCAAAACATATCGTTGTTACTGTGGACAGTGTTCTTCTGGTTCTACTCACTTCATTTTGTGTTAGTTGATTAAATTCTTTTCTGTCTTTTTCAAACTTATCCAGCTCAACATTTCTTATGACAGAATAGTATTCCATTATAATCATATACCACAACTTCTTCAGCAATTCTCCAATTTATGGAAAACATTTTATTTCCAATTTTTGCCTCCACAAAAAGAGTCACTATAAATATTTTGTTCAAATAATATTTATTTCCTTTTTGGGATTTCTTTAGGATATATACCTAGTAGCACTGTTGTTAGATCAAAGGGTGTGTACAATTTTTTTTTAAATATATTTTATTTGATCATTTCCAAGCATTATTCGTTAAAGACATAGATCATTTTCTTTTCCTCCCCCCCACCCCCCATAGCCGACGCGTAAGTCCACTGGGCATTAGATGTTTTCTTGATTTGAACCCATTGCTTTGTTGATAGTATTTGCATTAGAGTGTTCATTTAAAGTCTATCCTCTGTCATGTCCCCTCAACCTCTGTATTCAGGCAGTTGCTTTTTCTCGGTGTTTCCACTCCCATAGTTTATCCTTTGCTTATGAATGGTGTTTTTTTTCTCCTGGATCCCTGAAAGTTGTTCAGGGACATTACACCGCCCCTAATGGAGAAGTCCATTACGTTCGATTATACCACAGTGTATTAGTCTCTGTGTACAATGTTCTCCTGGTTTTGCTCCTCTCGCTCTGCATCATTTCCTGGAGGTTGTTCCAGTCTCCATGGAACTTCTCCACTTTATTATTCCTTTGAGCACAATAGTATTCCATCACCAACATATACCACAGTTTGTTCAGCCATTCCCCAATTGATGGGCATCCCCTCGTTTTTCAGTTTTGGGCCACCACAAAGAGCGCAGCTATGAATATTTTTGTACAAGTCTTTGTGTCCATTATCTCTTTGGGGTACAAACCCAGCAGTGCTATGGCTGGGTCAAAGGGTAGATATTCTTTTGTCGCCCTTTGGGCATAGTTCCAAATTGCCCTCCAGAATGGTTGGATCAGTTCACAACTCCACCAGCAATGAATTAATGTCCCTACTTTGCCACATCCCCTCCAGCATTCATTACTTTCCTTTGCTGTTATGTTAGCCAATCTGCTAGGTGTGAGGTGATACCTCAGAGTTGTTTTGATTTGCATCTCTCTGATTATAAGAGATGTAGAACACTTCTTCATGTGCTTGTTAATAGTTTTGATTTCTTTATCTGAGAACTGCCTATCCATTTCCCTTGCCCATTTATCAATTGGAGAATGGCTTGATTTTTTGTACAATTGATTTAGCTCATTATAAATATGAGTAATTAAACCTTTGTCAGAGGTTTCTATGAAGATTTTTTCCCAATTTGTTGTTTCCCTTCTGATTTTAGTTATATTGGTTTTGTTTGGGTGTGTACAATTTTTAAAGCCCTTTGGATGTGGTTCCAAACTGATCTTCAGAATGGTTGGATCATATGACGTCAGCAACAGTTTATTAGTGTTCTAATTATCCCACATTCCCTCCAACATTTATCATTTTCCTTTTTTGTCATATTGGCCAATATGATAGATATGAGGTGGTACCTCAGAATTGTTTTAATTTATATTTCTCAAATCAATAATGATTTAGAATATTTTCTCACAGGAATATAGATGGCTTTTACTTCTTCATCTGAAATTTATCAGTTGGAGAAAGGCATATATTAATAAATTTAAGTTAGTTCTCTAAGTATTTGAGAAATGAGACTTGTATCAGAGATACTTGCTATGATTGCCTCCACCCCTAGATTTCTGCTTTCCTTCTGATCTTGGTTGCATTGATTTTTTAAAACATTTTTTTACTGTACCATAATGAAAAGTATCCATTTTATATCCTAAAATGCTCTCTACCTCTGGTTTTGTCATAAATTCTTTCCTCATCCATTTATCTTAAAGATAAAATATTCCATGCTTCCCTAATTTGCTTATGACAGTACCCTTCATGTCTAAATCCCGTATCCAAGTTTTTCTTATTTTGATAGATTGTGGAAGAAAATTTTTCCCAGTGTCTTCCAAACCATGGTCCAATTTTCTCAACAATATTTCTTTTTGTCAAATAGTGAATTTTTGCCTCAAAAGCTTTTGATTTATAAAACTAAATTACTCTGATCATTTATTATTTAATATCATGCAATAATTCTATTCCATTGATCTATCACTCTGTTTCTAAACCAGTGTCAGATTGTTTTGATGATTACAGATTTCTAATATAATTTTAGACATAGTATTTCTAAGATACTTTATATTTCTTTTAATTTGTTCCCTTGATAATCCTAACTTTTTCTTCTTCCAAATGAATTATTATTTTTTTCTATCTCTATACAACCATGTTTGGACAGTTTGATGGGCATGGCACTGAACAAATTGATTAATTTAGGTAAAATTGTCATTCCTATTTTATTTGATCAGCATATACATGAGAAACCAATTTATTAATTGTTTAGTTCTGACTTGTATAAAAAGTGTTTTGTAATTAAGTTCATATAGTTCCTGGGATTGTCTTGTATATAATTAGAATCTGCTCCCCAGGACTCTAAATCCCAGCATCACACTTTCCTTCTCAAGTTATGTACTTATGTTTTGGAGATAAAGTTTTCTGGGACCACATCCCTCTCTCTTTTTTTCTCCTGATCACAGCTGGGAAAGTCAGCTTCATGCCAGCCAGGAGAATTTTCACAATTGGGTTTACTTTTTGCTAGATAATTAGGATGGAACTTCTATTTATTTTAGTTTATTTTCTTTCTACTTCAAGTGGTTATTAATAAATCTTATAAAACATAATACTTTGAGTTATTAGATATCACTTTTAATCTTACACTTGGAAGATAGATTCTCAAGTATTTTATATTACCTACCATTAATTTAAATAAATTTATTTTTCTATTTTTGCTGCTGAGATTTGATAGCAAAATAGAGAAATGCTGATAATTTATGTGGGCTTATTTTATATCCTTCAACTTTATAACTCCTTAATTCAAGTCAGTATTTAACTCAGTATCAAATATGTTTCTTTTTAACAACATATTTTTGAATTCTGATTTTCTAATTCATTCTGCCCTCTGTATCCAAATTAGGAGGGAATTTATCACATTCACATTTTCAGTTATGATTGTTAACTGCACCTCACCAGTAAAAGTAAAGAAAAAAGGGAAACCAAAATATTTAAACTTAAAGTGGAAGACAGGAATATCTCATATAAAAAGGCCAGAATCTTTTATTTAATTTCTCTTTGGGAAAAATACAAATCCTCACAGTCTATGATGAGTTTGATGTAACTCAAAGTTTTGTTGTTTCAAACCTTTACTGGCATAAAAGCAATTCTCAAAGATCTATTTAATAAAGATATATTTTTGTTTGAAATATTTAATGATATCAAACTGTATCATTAATAATGTTAAAAGAAAACTCCTAAAACAATGATATAAAGCCATTAGTTTTTGAAAAATTATCTTTTGGAAATCATCAACAAGATGAAATTCTCCCATATGAAATAAAGCTTGTAATCCATGTAATTCATTGAATTATTTAGTAACTAAGCTGTGTTTCTTGTTTTAAAAATAATAATTCCTAACCAATATTCAATGTATAAATGAAAATATCTCCCTGGAATCCACTCCAATATTCCCCAGAAGGAAAATTGTTCTCCATGGATAGATTATGGAGTATTTAATGAAATATTTATTAAAATGCTTAACACAGTATGGCTGGTTAAAGAATCACAGTGAGAAAAGGCCAACTTAGCCTAATGTAGCAAAGCATAAACACTACCAGGGACAGGATTAATGTGAGCTATTTTTCCACAAAAGTTAAAAACAGAAAGCTAAAATGCAAGTATGTTTGGGGATAGTTAGAAAGAAAGAAAAGAAAGAAAAAAGGTTAATGCCAACAACATTAAATTCTCCTAGAATCCCATGTAAAATTTATAGCTACTTTTAACAGAATATTTTTTTCATCTACAAAAACTGCCTGCTCTTTGACTTGATTGTTTTGGGATGACTTTGCTAGAAAACATAAGCCAAATAAAACTTTGCATTAGAGACAGAAGTACCAAATATTTTAGATTGTTTTCACTCTACAGAAATTGGAGGGATTTGTGAATTTCAAAAGGGCTCTTTGAAAGTGGTAATTGGGAAAGATCACCCACTGTGAACTGGTCTGTTTTAGGCAGAACTTCCTCTTCAAATTCCACCAAATGCTATTGTAGAAATAATGGGAATTATTTTGTGACTGTGTGAAACTCTAAATTTTCTGTGAACAGTTGGGGTTAGGAGTAGGGGAAGAGTCTAACGGTGAAATTCATAAAATGACCTTTTTTGGTCCATTTATTTTAGTTTCACATACATGTAATAGAAGAACTTATAGAGGAACAGGGGGAAATGGAAGAAGAGTGGGAAATGGGGAGAGAGATTATTCTTCCCCACTCTTTTCTGGGAGAAAGGTAGCCAAATCTTGTTCCTCTGACAGAGGGAATATGACTCCTCAGAGAATAGCTCTGGGAGTGGAGGACAAAAACTGGAGATATTAACTTTGGTAAAATGACTCACTGCCTCCCCTTTGGTCCCAGCTATTGTTGAGAGGCAGGATGGATTCTTCTGCCTCTAATCTCCTTAGGTACACCCACTGTCACTTTCTTTTAGAAACTTGGGGTCCCCCCACTATCAAGGAGAGATGTTGTTCCTTAGGTTAGGCAGTTTGGATCACTGGGATCCTGAGCTAACTTTCCCCTTTTGGGGAGAGATGCGATTCTCCCCAAATCTTCTTTCCCCTTTTCCTAGTGTCAGAAACCAGCCAGACCTCTTCTAAAGTAGTAAACAATTTACATGGGTTCACACAGGGAAGGAGAGGTAGGGGTGTCAGGCAAGGAAAGTGAGGAGTAGGAAACCCTAACACTTGCCCCCTCTGGCAGACTGGTGGGAAGTTCTCCAAGGTTCAGGGCTGAGTGCCTTAAACCCTCTTCCAGCCAGCTATGGGTTGATCCCTATTCCTATGCTAACTAGCTTTTAATTCAGGAATCCAGGAACTGGTCAGGAAGAAACTTAGAAGGAGATCTTGACAATAGATCTCTCTGTAAACAGCTTCCTTTCAAAGTTCCTCTATAATACTCACAGATGACTCTGTGCTATTGATGAAAATGAGGAAGAGGTGTCCAGGGGTTCACAGGGAAAGCTGTTGATCCCCAGAAAGATCTGGCTTCTTTCTAGCTTGGGAGGTTTACCTCCTTCCTCCCACTCTTAGCTGAAGAAGTGCCCAAATGACAGTTGGAACTCACCCTTCCCTCCTTTGCTCTCTGACTTAAATCCTGAAGTTCTGCTTTTCTTTTCCCTGCACCTCTCCCAAACCTTGGATTAATTCCTCCCTTACATACAGGCTACAGTTATTTCAGGGCATACAGATTCCTCCACTATCTGTGTAGTTTTAGCCTTGTTTATAAAAAGTATTTGTGGAGCCAGTTGAAGAGTAGTCAACATCTCAAGATTAACAAACCATAAGCAATTCCATATATAACAATAATAGATTAAGGGAGAGGGGGAGAAGGAGATACAGTAAATGTCCCCAACAATGTCTCTCTCTTTTTTTTTGCCATAGATCCCTCAATACAGATTATTGTCTCCCTCCAGCTACCTCCTCCTCTTTGACAACTTGACCTCTTGTATGTTATTCTAAATTCTCCAGCTGCCCCCCCACACACACACACACATTGGTCAACTAATACAATAATATTATATATCGCATTATTCCTGTGGAATCTTAAGTCTAACACAACTTATGTATTTTATTCATGTATATTCAGATTAATTTCATTTGTGCTCTGGAGTTAGGCAGAATAGAATGCATTGTCTTATCACATGCAGTAATTTTTATGCCAAGATTGTCTCATGAACATATAAGGTTAAAGTAAGATTTATTCAGGAACAAATAAGATTTCAAACCTTTTGATCATTTCTTTCTTACTAGAACACTTAATGTATTTTATTTTTCAATATTTTAGTGCTGAATTTAGAGCCCATTAAGAAGCTGAAGGATTTGGAGTACAGTGGAAGAAAGATTTTTATTATTAGATGGCAATGTAATATTAGGGAAAATGTCTTATAAGTACCTCCCGTCTTTCTGGTGTTATTTGTGAATTTTAAAACTATTCTACCCTAATCAGACCATTCTTTAGAAGATCTGCTTTAGCTATTTCCTGATCAATAACAATGGATATACTTGGAATAACAGAATCAGGTCTTGGAAAATCCACATTCTTCAACCTACTTAGTTTAACAAGATTTTGAAAGGTCTGCATCAAACTCAAGATTTAATTATTTGAGGAGATGGCCTTCAACAGACATGTGCAAAAAAAAAAAAAAAGACAGACCTCTGGGCTGTCCTAAGTTAAGCTAAGTCCTCATTTGTACAGATGAGATTCAGAAAGGTGATGTAAAAACGTCCATATAAGGCACATCAGTTTCTGCCTCGATCTCTTTCCCTGGAGCAACGACTCTGGCTGGCAGCATGCTAAGCATTGCAACATCTTGGAGTGTTGGATGGTGAGTTTGCCCTGGAGCTGATTTCAGTTTCAGGCATCTTAGCTAAGTCTCTTTGGAGGTCAAGCTGATTCTTTCCTCCATCACACTCAAACCCTTACTTTCTAGATCTGTCTTCCTACCCGATATTAGCCCCTTCTTTCCTCCTTCTTAAAATCTTCTCTATGATATTAAATCACCATAAAATTTGGCAGATGACTTGGGTATTTTATTATTTGGGACTCACCCTTTACATATTCATGAATGCAAACTGAGAAAATTAAGGAAATTAAATAGGTAGTGATATGTTTATCCTCGGAGTTGGAAGGAAAACTCAATGTAATGATTCCCAATAAATTGTTGAATTTCCTTTATTAAAAAAAATAAAAACTTCTCTAGAAAATTCGTATGTGCTTTTCTTATTTGGGTCTCTACACATTAATATAGCTCTCCTTTTGAAATCCATTTCAATGACAGTTCCTCTAGATGGATGAAATGGTTTTTGGTGCATGCTTTATTTTGATGGAAAAAAAATTAAGTGGCAAGTTTACCTCCAGAGTGATGCAAACTAATAAGTCAGAAACATTATTTTAAATCACTTAAAGAAGGAAATCAGAGTTTAGTGATGCCTGCTTTTCCAAAGGTTTGCCCCACCATTCCAGGTCCATGTATAAATAAAAAAATGATTCTCAATTGGAATTTCTCTTTATTGTGTTTATATATGTCAATCTGAGATTATGCCAAATAAAATCTCAATCCACTCCCACATGTGTATTTTAAATACATAATTGTCAGTTTTTTACTTGAAAAAGTACAGAAAAATATATATTATCTTCTTTGTTTTACTTTATGCCACCTAAATTTGACATAATAATTCAATGATTCAGCCAACATTTATGAATTGTCCACTAGAAACAAAGCAAATTCTAGCCATTAAAATACAAAGACAAATTTTAAAATAAAAGCAATACTCTGTGCACTAGACACTTTCCTTTTTTAAGGGAATAAATATATAACTATGAAAAAGGTAAATATTCCTATGACATCTTAATGATTTCTAGTGAATCTAAAAAAACCAATATTAAATAATATTGAACTTATTTAAAATGCTTTGGAATATTTTTGTGTGTGAAATAAACTGAAGTGTTTTTTTTATTATAACATACAAAGAATGCTTTATGGGAAAATTATTTATACCTTCCATGTATCTTATAATCAAAATCTCTGTAGCACTCCAAAAATGAAAATATAGGTAATAATTTTTGTATTCCTCATTCTTAGCATATGGAATGGTATAGCACAAAAACTTTAGAAATTTTATTAATGCTATAAAACTAAAAATGAATAATCCAGGTATCCAAAATGTATTGGATTTAATAACAATGAAGTGAGAGAAAAAGCTGTTCCTTCAGCTGAGTGAGCAGAAGAGTGAGAGCCCCAGAAGCCTACCAAGCTCAAACCAAAGAAAAAGCCCTGTAGTGGGTTTTGCACCCTGCCAGGGTGCAACACAGGGATGCAAGACAAGGGAACCCTGGGAAGAGTAAAGAATGCTTGGAAGTGAAGTCCCCAGGACATACATTTTTAAACCCTGGGAAGAGTAAAGAATGCTTGGAAGTGAAGTCCCCAGGGCATACATTTTTTTTTAAATTTTATAGTATTTTATTTGATCATTTCCATGCATTTTTCATTAAAGACAAAGATCATTTTCTTTTCCTCCCTCCCACCCCCCGTGGCCGACGCGTGATTCCACTGGTATCATATGTGTTCTTGACTTGAACCCATTGCCATGTTGTTAGTATTTGCATCAGAGTGTTCGCTCCGAGTCTTTCCTCTGTCATGTTCCCTCAGCCATTGTAGTCAGGCAGTTGCTTTTCCTCGGTGTTTCTATTCCCTCAGTTTGTCCTCTGCTTTTGGATAGTGTTTTTTTCTCCTTGATCCCTGCAGATTGTGCAGGGACATTACACCACCACTAATGGAGAAGTCCATTATATTCGATTATACCACAGTGTGTTTGTCTCTGTGTACAATGTTCTCCTGGTTCTGCTCCTCTCGCTCTGCATCACTTCCTGGAGGTTGTTCCAGTTCACATGGAAATCCTCCACTTTATTATTCCTTTGAGCACAATAGTATTCCATCACCAACATATACCACAATTTGTTCAGCCATTCCCCAATTGATGGGCATCCCCTCATTTTCCAATTTTTGGCCACCACAAAGAGCGCAGCTATGAATATTTTTGTACAAGTCTTTTTGTCCATTATCTCTTTGGGGTACAAACCCAGCAGTGCTATGGCTGGATCAAAGGGTAGACATTCTTTTATCGCCCTTTGTGCATAGTTCCAAATTGCAGGGCATACATTTTTAAAACACACATTTTTAAAACACACATTTCCCCCAGGATCCATAGGGGAGACTAATCTCCCCAATGAATCCTACAAACATAATCAAACTTATAACTTCAACTAAAGATGCATACAATATTGCAATTTCCAAGGGGAAATTACAACAATCTGAGTACAAAAGGAAACAAAAGAGAAAATAAATTAAACCAATATTAGCTGCTTTGGCACATACACATAAAAAAACCAATTTGGGGTGGTCCCCTTTGGCATTAAAGTGTATGTTTTTTTTAAATCATATGCATTCTGCCCCCCATAGTTCACTTCAGCACATCCAAAAGTTCACTCAAGATCTTTTGGTGCAGCATGTGGTCTTTTGCAGGCATTTTCATGGTACTTCTGTAAGTAGTTCAGTTTCCTAGATTCTGGGAGGTAGAATGTCTCTTATTTTAAAATTATTCTAAAAAGAAATTAAAGTTTGCAAAAAAATCCCTCCTGAGGAGGATATTGACAAACACAGAGATCACATAGGCTGAGTTATGAGGTATACGAATAATTTACCAAAAAAAAAAAAATCCAGAACATCACAAAAATCCAAATAAAAGAGAAAAAAGTTACTGGATGAAATATAAAACATTTAAGTCTTATATGTAAAAACATCAAGTGAGGAAAAAATAAAGTTATAACAGGTCCTCAAATCAGGGCATGATTAAAGTGATTTATGTCCTATAAGCCTGTAGTAAAAATCATGCACTTACCCACTCAAAACTACATTAAGTTGCCACAGTATTAGTATTTTTTAAATCATATTTTATTTGATCATTTCCAAGCATTATTCATTAAAGACAAAAATCATTTTCTTTTCCTCCCCCCACCCCCCCATAGCTGAAGCGTGATTCCACTGGGTATCACATGTGTTCTTGATTGGAACCCACTGTCATGTTGTTAGTATTTGCATTAGAGTGTTCATTTAGAGTCTCTCCTCTGTCATGTCCCCTCAACCTCTGAAGTCAGGCAGTTGCTTTTCCTCAGTGTTTCTACACCCACAGTTTGTCCTCTGCTTATGAATAGTGTTTTTTCTCCTAGATCCCTGCAGATTGTTCAAGGACATTAAACCTCTACTAATAGAGAAGTCCATTATGTTCGATTATACCACAGTGTATTAGTCTCTGTGTACAATGTTCTCCTGGTTCTGCTCCTCTCGCTCTGCATCACTTCCTGGAGGTCATTCCAGTCTCCATGGAACTTCTCCACTTTATTATTCCTTTTTGCACAATAGTATTCCATCAACAACATATACCACAATTTGTTCAGCTATTCCCCAATTCATGGGCATCCCCTCATTTTCCAATTTTTGGCCATGACAAAGAGCACAGCTATGAATATTCTTGTACATGTCTTTTTCTCCATTACCACTTTGGGGTACAGACCCAGCAGTGCTATGGCTGGATCAAAGGGTAGACATTGTTTTATCGCCCTTTGGGCATAGTTCCAAATTGCCCTCCAGAATGGTTGGATCAGTTCACAACTCCACCAGCAATGAATTAATGTCCCTACTTTGCCACATCCCCTCCAGCATTCATGAATTTCCTTTGCTATCATGTTATCCAGTCTGCTAGGTGTGAGGTGATACCTCAGAGTTGTTTTGATTTGCATCTCTCTGATTATAAGCGATTTAGAAAACTTCTTCATGTGCTTATTAATAGTTTTGATTTCTTTATCTGAGAACTGCCTATCCATGTCCCTTGCCCATTTATCAATTGGAGAATGGCTTGATTTTTTGTACAATTGGTTTAGCTCTTTATAAATTTGAGTAATTAAAACTTTGTCAGAGGTTTCTATGAAGATTTCTTCCCAATTTGTTGTTTCCCTTCTGATTTTAGTTACATTGGTTTTGTTTGTACAAAAGCTTTTTAATTTGAAGTAGTCAAAATTATTTATTTTACATTTTGTGACTTTTTCTATGTCTTGCTTGGTTTTAAAGTTTTTCCCCTCCCAAAGGTCTGACATGTATAGTATTCTGTGTTTACCCAATTTACTTATGGTTTCCTTCTTTATGTTTAAGTCATTCATCCAATTTGAATATATCTTGGTGTAGACTGTGAGGTGTTGATAAATTCCTATTCTCTCCCACACTGTATTCCAATTTTCCTAGCAGTTTTTATCGAATAGTGGATTTTTGTCCCAAAAGCTGGGATTTGGGGTTTATCATATACTGTCTTGCTGAGGTCTCTTGCCCCTAGTCTATTCCAACGATCCTCCTTTCTGTCTCTTAGCCAGTACCAAATTGTTTTGATGACGGATGCTTTATAATATAGTCTGAGATCTGGGACTGCAAGAACCCCTTCCTTTTTTTTTATTTCCCTGGATATCCTTGATCTTTTGTTCTTCCAAATGAACTTTGTTATGGTTTTTTCTAAATCAGTAAAAAAAAATTTTTTTGAAGTTCCATGGGTATGGCACTAAATAGATAGATGAGTTTGGGTAGGATGGTCATTTTTATTATATTGGCTTGTCCTATCCATGAGCAGTTAATGTTCTTCCAATTGTTCAAGTCCTGTTTTAGTTGTGTGGAGAGTGTTTTGTAGTTGTGTTCATATAGTTCCTGTGTTTGTCTCGGGAGATAGATTCCTAGGTATTTTACTTTGTCTAAGGTGATTTTGAATGGGATTTCTCTTTCTAGTTCTTGCTGCTGAGCTGTGTTGGAGATATATAGAAATTCTGATGACTTATGTGCGTTTATTTTTTATCCTGCAACTTTGCTAAACATGTTGATTATTTCAATTAGCTTTTTGGTTGAATCTCTAGTATTCTTTAAGTAGACCATCATGTCATCTGCAAAGAGTGATAACTTGGTCTCCTCTTTGCATATTCTGATGCCTTCAATTTCTTTATCTTCTCTAATTGCTACTGCTAGTGTTTCTAGTATTATGTCAAATAGTAGAGGTGATAATGGGCATCCTTGTTACACTCCAGATCTTATTGGGAAGGCTTCTAGTTTATCCCCATTGCAGATGATATTAGCTGATGGTTTTAGATATATACTGTTTATTATTTTTAGGAACGATCCTTTTATTTATATACTTTCTAGTGTTTTTAATAGGAATGGGTGTTGTATTTTATCAAAGGCTTTTTCTGCGTCTATTGAGAAAATGATGTGGTTCTTGTTGGTTTGCTTGTTGATGTGGTCAATTATGTGGATGGTTTTCCTAATATTGAACAAGCCTGTATCCCTGGGATAAATCCTACTTGATCATGGTGGATGACCCTTCTGATCACTTGCTGGAGTCTTTTTGCTAGTATCCTATTTAAGATTTTTGCATCTATATTCATTAGGGAGATTGGTCTATAACTTTCTTTCTCTGTTTTGGCCATGCTTGGTTTCGGAATCAGTACCATGTTTGTGTCATGAAAGGAATTTGGTAGAACTCCCTCTTTGCTTATTATGTCAAATAGTTTGTATAGTATTGGGGTTAACTGTTCTCTGAATGTTTGATAGAATTCACTGGTGAATCCATCAGGCCCTGGGGATTTTTTCTTAGGAAGTTCTTTGATGGCTTGTTGGATTTCATTTTCTGATATGGGATTATTTAAGAATTCTATTTCCTCTTTTGTTAGTCTAGGCAGTTTGTATTTTTGTATATATTCATCCATATCACCTAAATTGGTGTATTTATTGCCATATAACTGGGCAAAGTAATTTTTAATGATTGCCTTAATTACCTTTTCATTGGTGGTGATGTCCCCCTCTTTGTCTTTAATGCTGTTAATTTGCTTTTCTTCTTTCCTTTTTTTAATTAGATTGACCAGTACTTTGTCCATTTTGTTTGTTTTTTTTTAAAGTACCAGCTTCTTGTCTTATTTATTAAATCAATAGTTCTATCACTTTCAATTTTATTAATTTCTCCCTTAATTTTTAGGATTTCTAATTTGGTTTTCTGCTGGGGGTTTTTAATTTGATCACTTTCGAGTTTTTTTATTTGCATTTACAATTGATTGATCTCTGCTCTCCCTAGTTTGTTAATATATGCACTCAGTGTTATGAATTAACCTCTGATTACCATATTGGCTGCATCCCAAATGGTTTGAAAGGATGTCTTGCCATTGTCATTTTTCTCAGTGAAATTATTAATTGTTTCTATGATTTCTTCTCTAACTAAATGATTTTGGAGTATCATATTGTTTCATTTCCAATTGGTTTTTGATTTGGTTTTCCATGTACCATTACTGATCATTATTTTTATTGCCTTGTGATCTGAAAAGGCTGCATTTATTATTTCTGCTTTTCTGCATTTGTGTGCCATGTTTCTGTGACCTAATATATGGTCAATCTTTGTGAATGTGCCATGTGGTGCTGAGAAGAAGGTGTATTCCTTTTTATCCCTATTTATTTTTCTCCTTATTTCTATTACTTCTAATTTTTGTAAGATTTCATTTCCTTCTTTTACCTCGTTCTGATTTATTTTTTGATTTGATTTATCTAAATTTGATAATGGTTGGTTTAAATCTCTCACTAATATGGTTTTACTGTCTATTTCTTCCTTCAATTCTCCTAGTTTCTCCATTAAAAATTTGGTTGCTATATTATTGCTTGCATACTTGTTGATTAGTGATATTTCCTCATTATCTAAAGTCCCTTTTAACAAAATATAATTACCTTCCCTATACCTCTTAATCATGCCTATTTTTGCTTTGGCTTTATCAGATATCATGATTGCAACTCCTGTTTTATTTCTGTCAGTTGAGGCCCAGAAGGTCTTACTCCATCCTTTAATTCTGATCTTGTGTGTGTCTACCCTCCTCATGTGTGTTTCTTGAAGACAACATATGGTAGGGTTTTGGATTCTAATCCATTCTGCTATTCTTCTACGTTTTATGGGTGAGTTCATCCCATTCACGTTCAAAGTTATGAGTTTCACTTGTGGACTCCCTGGCATTTTGATATCCTTCCCTAATTCTAACCTTTCTCCTTCAGCTCTAACTTTTAGTCCAGTGATTTACTTTTAATCAGTCCCCCCTTGTCTCCTCCCTTGATATGTTTCCCTTCTAGTCCCTCCCTTTTTTTTCCCTCCCCCTCCCCTCTTGGTTTTCCCTTCTCCCTTCCCTTGTTGGGTAAGATAGAATTTATGATCCCAATGGATCTGGATGTTCTTCCCTTTCAGAGTTGATTTCCCTGAGTGTAAGGTTTAAGTAAAAACTCACCTTCTTATAGAAGTTTTCTTCCCCTCCCCTTCCCATATGAATTATTGTGTGAAAAAAATTATTCTATTTGGTCTTTCTTTTACCCCTATTTACCCATTACATTTTCCCCACATGTTAGTATACATAGATTGATATAAATGTAGTACTTATAGAAGATAGTTTGGGTAAAAAAAAAAGATATCATTTTCTCCTTTTCCCTTTCCTTCATATTTACCTTTTCAGGTATTCCATGCTCTTTGTTTTTTGATATCTAACTTTCCACAGAGCTCTGGTCTTTTCTTTCCAAAAACTTGGAAATCTCCTATTTTGTTTAATGCCCATACTTTCCCTTGGAAGTATATAGTCAGTTTTGCTGGATAGCTGATTCTTGGTTGAAGACCCAGCTCTCTTGCCTTTCTTAAAATCATGTTCCATGCCTTATGATCATTCAGAGTGGAACTTGCAAGGTCTTGTGTGACCCTGATTGGCATTCCTTTATATCTAAATTGTCTTTTTCTGGCTTCTTGTAGGATTTTTTCTTTTGTTTGAAAGCTTTGGAATTTGGCAATTACATTCCTGGGATTTGTCTTTTGGGGATTTAGTGTAGAGTGTATTCTGTGAGCTCTGTCAGTGGCTGTATTGTCCCCTTGTTCTAGAATCTCTGGGCAATTTTCTTTGATTATATCTTGTACTATGGTGTCGAGTTTGCTGTTTATTTCTGGCTTTTCTGGAAGTCTAATTATTCTTAAATTATCTCTTCTTCCTCTATTTTCCAAGTCTGTCACCTTGTCAGTGAGATATTTTATGTTCTCTTCTAATTTCTTGATCTTTTGGCTTTGCTTTATTGATTCTTGCTCTCATACCTGCTCATAGTCTTCAAGTTGCCCAATTCTGACCTTTAAAGCCTGGTTTTCCTTTTCAGTTTGGTCAAACTGGTTTTGTATATGTGTGAATTTCTTTTGCATTATTTCCCACTTTTCCTCCCAGAAGGCTTCCATCTTTTTGAACCTTTCTGATTCAAATTCTTCATGGGTTTGTGGAGAGTTTTCATTTCCTTTGGAAGATTTCAGAGCATTTGCTTGTGTTTCCTCTTCTTTCTCCTCTGTATTTTGTATTTTTGCTCCATATAATGTGTCCAATGTCACCCCCTTCTTCTTGTTTTTCTTGGAACTTTGGGGCTTTTGTGCTTATGTGGAGTTTGCCATCTCTCTCTGAGTGGGGAGTACTAGCTTTTCTTATCTCTGTCTGGTGTTCAGAGGTTTTAACCCTAGGCAGATTGTCCATTCTATTCAGTTGTTGTTCTGTCTTCCTGGGGAAGACAGGAATTGTTGGTGTTTCCGTGTTACTGCCCTCCTCAGTTCTCTCCCAATGCTTCTCTGTTGCCTTACTTCCATGCTCTGAGCCTGGCTCGGTCCTTTCCATGGGGTGTTTGTTTCTGTGCCTTAGCTGGCCAGGAGAGCCAGCACTCTCAGGGGGGAGGGGCCAAGGCTTCCCGGAGCTCAGAGGGCTCCTGATAAGATTAACTTTCTCTGGGTTATACTGAGTATGCTTTGAGGCAGGGACCTTGAGACTCGGAAGGAAGGATCCAGCCAGGGGGTTGCAGGCTGCCCCCGTCTCTTTCTGTTTCCCTGCTGTCTGGGTACCCCTGTGACTGGGTCATGTTGTTTTCAGGATGTGGCCTTCAGAATAGCTGGCTCCCGAGACCCTTTTGCCAGCCCTGAGGGTTACTGTTGTTTCAGAGGACCCTGCTCTCTGAGGGGTAGGGACTGTGGCTTCCTGGAGCTCTGAGGGCTGGTGATAGGATTAACCTCAGCCTGAGTATGCCCTGAGGCAGGGACCTTCGGTGAGACTCAAATGGAAGGATCTGGTCAGGGGGTTACAGGCTCCCCCATCTCTCTCTGTTTCCCTGTTTTCTGGGTGCCCACTCAACTGGGTCAGGTTGTTTTCAGGAAGTGGCCTTCAGGATAGCCAGCCCTGAGGTTCTGAGGTTCGCTGTGCTGCCTCGGACTCAGTGCTTTGGGTTGGAGGGATGGGTCCTGGGACCTTCCTTCTGCCAACCCCTTAGGTCTGAGTGATCTCGTGTTCTGGCTTTTTGGGGGGCCTTACCTTTTGATCCAGGTCCAGGTCCAGGAGGAGGATTCCCAGAGTCTATGCTGTTGTCTGTTTTGAATTTTGGTGCCTTAGGAGCATATAATTTGAGTTCAGTAGGGAAGGGTTTCCTGAGACCTGAACTTTAGCTTTCTCTAAGCCTCCATCTTGACCAGAAGTTCCCAAAGTATTAAAGACAGAAAAGGGACTAGATTTTTTAAGCAGATGAGAAATAGCATTCCTTTATCTGATTTTTCCTTGTCTCTCTCCTTGTCTCAGGTATAGGGGAGCCAGAACAACCAATGTTAGGTTCTTGATAGAAAATGTGGTACAAGGAATCCTATGTCTAACATATTTCAAATAGCTGTGACCTCGAGAGTCACACAAGGTTTAAGACTCCTGTTTTTGCTCAGAATCTCACAATCCTACCAGGATTGGTTTGTCTCTTTGACCTATGTGCTTAATTGGCATTATTCATGTTAATTATGTGTTTCCTTGGTACTGTGTATGTTAAGTCTGTGTTCCTTTGTGATCCCTGGATCTCTTAAAATCAGACAAACTTATTAAGCAAAATCCCATAATATTAAAAGAACCAGTGGCAGGTTGCCATAGTCTAAAGCTTTTGGGTATGTATTTGAATTTAGGGCTAATGGACATTTTAAACTTATTCTAGTATTTTTCAATACTGGTGACATGTGTTGTGCTTCAAGTACAAAAAAATAGGAGAAAAAAAGAAGAAAAACTCAAATATTGTATTGTACATATAAGGGAAAACCAATAATAAAAAAATATCAAAAATATATAGTTCACAATCAGTGACATACTGTACCAGGCAAGAAGAAGTAGAATGAGGTTCATTTCCTTTTAAACGTGGCCATGATCCACGGTGTGAGTGCAAATGATTTTTACAAAACAAGATATTTGTAAAATGGTAATATAGTAGGTAATGCACATTCAAAGAAATACAAAATTCTCAAAATTCACAAAAACACATCAACTTATCTAAAGGTTTCTAATACAGGTTTCTTCTAGCTAGTTTATTGAATTTTTAATGGTAACTTTTGGATTTTCAAGTATAGGAAGTTACAAATAAAGACAGTGCAATAGAATATGTATCCAATAACAAAAATATAGTAGCTGAAAATGACACAGTGTAACAGAATATAGATTTACACGACATATGTATAATTGAAAATCTGTTACCCTAAACATAAAAACCCCACATTTCCTGGGAGAACACTGACTTCTGATCATTATATACTTCTTGCAGACAGGGGATAAATTCAATGAGTGTGCCTGCTCTGGTGTCTTTGGCTTCCTGTAAGGATGGTAGTGGTTAAGTGTAGGGGTTTCAACAAGCCGATTAGCCATGGGCACATAGTTTTTCTTTTGTCTTTTTTATTTCTTTTCTTCTAATGATCATTAATAAATCTCTTAAAATATAATATTTTCATTATTGAGATTAATTTTAATTTTACACATATAAACTTTGAAAGAAAATTAAATGTCAAAACAAATAATTTGCAAATACAATAAGAATGATTGTATACAATCACTAATTATTTATAAAATGTACTCTCTTTATATGAAGTTCATCAATATTGGGGAGTGAATAGGGATAACTGGCATTAAAAAAATCAGGGTCTGGGAAATCAAAGGTTGTGTCCTCTGATTCCAGTGCTTCCCCCATCCCCTATCCTGAAGTCTTCCTTAAGATCTTTGGGTGTTACCTTGTACTCCTCTCGACTTAGGGGTATTCTCACCCTGATTATAGCATGGATGATCCCTATTTTGTATATAATATTATTGGGCATTTTGGTGTGAGTTATCGTTTGCATGATTTAGATTATTTTACTTAAAATAATTGGTATTATTTTTGAAGTTATTATTTCTAATTGAGTGTTTCCAGTTCTTACAGTTTGTCATTATGTGACCCTTTTTGCACAGAAGTGGCATGTAAATGATTGATATTTGGATTCCTGAAAAAGGGCAATGGTCACTGCTTGAGCTTCATTCTGTTATTTCTTTTTTTTAAATCAAATCTTTCAGTTAAATATTTTAGTCCCTTCCTTAATGTCTCTAGCAAGTCATTGGTCTCCAACTTTTTTGTTCATGGCCTTTTGATAAATAAATTGTGAACCTCCTTAATTCCTCAAAGTCCATATTAGGCCAGTTTGGTCAACTTGTCTTAAAATAATCTTTGATCACTTTGCTACAGTTATTTACACACTTTCTTCTAATTTGTTTGACATCCCTCCCTTTGGAAAGGTCAAGGTCTATGTATCTACCTCCCAAATCAATAAGTCTATCCTTAAAATGGAGGGAATTTCATCATCAGATTGCTTAAGACTCTCAAATTTGGTCCATGTACTTGGCCTATTAGAGCAATCTTTCATGGCTTTGAGCAATGCCTCGCTAGCTTGGCATAGTTGTAAGTGTTCTCCTTTGTTGTTTATATCCCATTTAAGATCTTGCTCAGGCCAGTGAACCATATTCCATCCCTGGGCTTCATTAAGAAGAAAAACTTTTTTTTTTCTCTCTTTCTAACAAAAAGACTTGGAGTAAATTTTGTGTATCCAACCACGAAGGATCATATTTAGAAAAAGTGTTCTCTAGCTTCTTTATTATGACCACAGGTTCATCTTCAAAAGTAGGGTCATTTTGCTTGAATTTCTTAATATCTTGGGGTGTAAAAGGTGTGTGGTACCTTAAGGTCACCACTTCTCCATCCTTATTTAAGGTGGGAACTTCCCTTAAGGGGAAAATTATTTTAACAGAATTGATTTGGGTTCTTGTCTTTTGGCTGGATGTCTGTATTGATATAGAGAAAATACGAGGAGGGGTCAGGGGAAAAGAAGAGGAGGGGGAGGAGCTGGTGAGATAAGAGATCTGGGGATGGGCAGGACTGGGGATTAGGACAAGGATCAGGAGAGGGTGGGGCACTGGGACAAGGGACAGGGGATGGTGGGGTGGCAAGGAGCTGTACAAGATGAGAGAGGATAAATTCCATCTGAGGTATAGGTGAGGGGGATTTTCCTTTTGAATCCTTTTGCATAAGCAAGGATTTTTAAAAATCATACATTTGGCTCTTTATTTGGATCTACATTTGAAGCAGACTAGCCTTTTCTTGCTTAATGTTGAATTGAATGAAAAGAAAATCTCCTAGGAATGTCAAGAGAATGAACCAGTGAGAACCCCTGAGGTGTATAATTGAAAATCTGTTACCCTAAAAAAAGAACTACATTTTCCAGGAGCCCACCAACTTGCTGCCTTTATGTAATTCCTATAGAGAGGGGATATTTGGCAGGGATGTGGAAGGTCCCAGCTCTTTACTTCCTGTCCCAAGCTTGATGGTAGTAAGGCAGGTGTTTGAACTGGCTGATCAGCCATGGGCACATGATTTTTATTTTGTATCTTCTTTATTCCTTGATTTCCAATGATCATTAATAAACTTCAGTAAAATATAATATTTTAATTATTTAAGATTAAATTCTAAATTTTACAGTTGGTGTCAAAAAGGGACAAGAAACTCCCTCAATCTTTTTTTCAGATAGCCTAGATAATTTTTTTTAGCCATGTTTCTCCTGCCAAGGCTTTTTGCCCACCCCATCCACCATCTTAAATTCCTTTTGACCTGCTGTATTTTATTTTCCTTCCTATTTGCCTGGTTGCTTGCTCTCCCTACTGATCTTGCTATTTTTAGCTGGGGGACTTTTGGTGAAGAAGAGATAAACCGGTTCTCTCACCCAATTGCTTGAGTCCTCATTCCTCCTTCATTGCTCATTACTTCCTGCTCACTCTGGTGTTGCTGATACTGCTTCCTCCAACCCCTGAGCCCAATAATTCATCAGGCCTAGCCCCAACCCCCAGCCTCCTGATATCCTCCTCCTGATCTCTGGATCCACTACTAAATTGGCCTCCAGCTTAACTCTGACTGCTATTGCTGCCTCTGTTGGGCTAATTGCTGCCATCAAGAAGCTAGGAGTCCTGAGGGGATGTGGCAAAGTTGGGACATTAATGCATTGCTGATGGAGTTGTGAAATGATCCAACCATTCTGGAGGGCAATTTGGGAATATGCCCAAAGGGTGCTAAAAGACTGTCTGCCCTTTGACCCAGCCATAGCACTTCTGGGTTTGTACCCCAAAGAGATAATAAGGAAAAAGAAATGTACAAAAATATTCATAGCTGCACTCTTGGTGGTGGCAAAAAATTGGAAAATGATGAGATGCCCTTCAATTGGGGAATGGCTGAACAAATTGTAGTATATGTTGGTGATGGAATACTATTGTGCTCAAAGGAATAATAAACTGAAGGAATTCCATGGGAACTGGAATGACTTCAGGAATTGATGTAGAAAGGATCAGAACCAGGAGAAAATTGTACACAGGGACAGCTACACTGTGGTACAATCGAATGTAATAAACTTCTCCATTAGTGGCAATGCAGTGCTTATGAACAACTTGGAGGAATCTACGAGAAAAATCATTATCCACATTCAGAGGAAAAACTGTGGGAGTAGAAACATAGAAGGAAAAAAAACTGCTTGAATACATGGGTCAAGGGGATATGCCTGGGGATGTAGACTCTAAATGATCATCCTAATGAAAAAAACCAACAACATAGACATAGGTTCTGATCAAGGACACATGTAGTACCCAATGAAATTGCATGTCAGCTATGGGAAGGTTGGGGGGAGTGGAGGGAGGGAAATAATGTGATTCTTGTTACCAAAGAATAATGTTCTAAATTGAGTAAATAAATAAATTGAAAAAAAGGAACCATACTGTAAAATAATAAATAAATAAATAAAGTAGTAGAAATTAAAAGAAGCAGTAGCAGCAGCAGCAGCAGCAAGGAGTCCTTGGAGTTGCTTCTCAGGGCAGATGGTTAAAAAAAAAAGAGTCTCTTTTTTTTTCCTTCAGCAACAATGAGACTCCTAACTCCCTCTGGGGAAACTAGCATTTTACCTCAGGGGTGACTGGGAGAAGGAAAAGACTCTTACAAACAGGAAGTTCCAAACAAGCATGATGTATTCTATAAAAGAGCAGAGCATTAGCTATTTCAAACAGCTTCTCAGCTTTAGGATATGTTTTTTTTATTTCTACCTCTGATCCTTTCAATTATCTTGCCTGAGATTCAGGGAAAAAATTCATCCCCCTTTGCAAATAAAACTCTTTGCCATTTGTGCCTGTCCAGTCTCTAAGATTCACCCATTTTGAGATTCCTAAAACCCATGTTCTCCCTTGCTAAGGGAGATCCCACAGTGCTGACAATAGGGATCAGAATTTTTAAGAAAAGGAACTTTAAAAAGACTGAAGGTGAATTTTTTTTTTGCCTTTTCAGATTCCAATGCTTTATAAAAGCCTCTGTTTTTCATTGTATTTTGCTGATTGTTTTGCTTCAGACTTAATGTTGTTATTTTAACTTCATATATTAATGTATTCAATACTGTTCTGTTACATTGATTCACTGTGTTTTAACTATTAGATATATTCTGTTACCTTTCCCCTATGGCAACTGAACAAAATATTGGAAAATATTATAAAAGCTCGTAAATCATCCCCCCCCCCCCATTTTTCATTTAATGTCACATAGATGATGCATGAACTCAACCTGGCTAACAACCTTTAGGGAATTTAGTACGTCAAGAATTTAATGGTGATTCTAAGGGATCTTCAGAGATAATTTTAATTAACTAGTGGTTTCTGAATGGATGAGTTTTTTATATTTATAATTTAAATAATGCTGTATTAAAAATAGAGAAACAAAGAAATGTTCATACATAGGTGTTTCTATTAATCAGGAAGCCAATAAAAAGAGCTCCCGAAAAATTATTCAGTTTAATTTACTTTCATCAGAACAATCTAGATTTCTTGGTGATGTTATAGACACAAATGAGTTTTACTTTGTTCATAACTATATTTGCTAAGTTGAAAGAATTGTTATGTCTGTAAAAATTATGACAAATACCCATCATTTCATAAGTTGTTTTATGTTATACAGGAATTTTCATGAAATATGATAGTGGGTTTGTTTGCTATTATAATTAACTGGGCTATTGTGAATTTTGGGGACTTATATACTTTTTGAATGTGCATTACATGCTGTACTATTGTTTTTTATAAAAAACTTACTTTGTGAAAATCATTTGCTTGCACTCACAGTGGATCATGGCCAGGTTTGAAAATAGAATGGATCTCATTTTTTTTTTTGGTGAGAAACCTTTGTAGTATACCTTTCCTTAGCTGACACAGAGTGTCAATGATTGTAAGCTATACATTTTTGATTTTAAAAACATTTTTATTGTTTTTGTTTGCAGGTGCAATATACTATTTCAGTTTTATTTTTTCTTTCCTTTTTGTATTTGAAGCACATGTCACCAGTATTGAGATTTTCCTTAACTTTTTGATTTTGCTGTAATATAAGTTTAAAATATATGTTATAATGTCAATGCATACCCCAAAATCTTGAGAATATAAAAATGATGCCACTGATTGTTAAAAAAAATTATGGGACTTTGCTTAATGATTCTGTCTGATTCCAGGACAATAGAATACAAAAAGACCCATTGCACAGTGACAAAGAAGCACAAAGCTAAACCTCATAGTGCCAATTGAGCATAAGCTCAAAAAGACCAACCAGTACCAATGATATTAATGAAAATTTCGAGTTAAGACAAGAGGACTTGAACTTGTTTGGGGTTCGAGGTTGTGGCTCTTTAACATGTGTTAAAGGCAGGTCTTCTTTGTCCCAGATTATCAAATTTGGCTCCTACCTGGCTCCTATGATTTAGTCCCTTTTCTGTTTTTCATGGTTTGGCAAACTTTCTATAGTCCTGGCTACTGCCTGGGTAAATGCATAATTGCTTAAATCACTTTTATTGGACCCTGATTCAAGGACCTATTTGTTTTTCTTTTACTTAGAATTTTTACACATAAATCTTTGATACTCTATATTTCACCCAGAAGTGATCTTTTTATTTAGATTTTTTTGATGTTTTGATTTCTCTTCCAATTGATTCATATATCTCATAACTCAGCCATGCATCCCTAAATGATCCCTATGTTTTTCAATCACCTCTTCAGGGGAATATGTATAATTATTATTATTTTAAATTGCAAAGTTTAAATTATTTTTGAGAGTAATTTTAGGTTAAGAAACATACCTCTCCAAATCCAGAAACTGAACTCTGGAGAAGGCACCATGAAGATGCCTCCACAGACCACAAGCTACACCAGTTGTATAAAAACCATTGGGGACAAAAAGCTTTCGTTTAAAGGTTTAAGCATGGTTTGCCAAATCTTATCTCCTCAGTTTTAGATGAATTGCAAAACAAAAAACAATTTACTTGAGGGCATGGAATTTTAGGGTTCAGAGGCTAGCACAGGGGACACCTCCTTCTCTCCCCCCTGCCTTCCCCCTCCTGTGCTAAGTTTTGAGGTGTAACCCCACCCCGGCAGGAGTCTAGGGATGGGGCTGGGCAGCAGGTAGAGGAAGAAACTGGAGGTTTAAATGGCTACCATATGCAGTAGCCACTACATGGGGAAGAGGGAGCACAAAGCTGTGGCTGCTGTGTTCCTGTGCTGAAGAGCAACTAGCATAGGTTTGAAAACCCATGTGGGTGGAGGGATGGGGTTGGCTGTGGCCAGAAGCAGGAGTGTAGTACAGGCCACTTAGCTAAGAGAAATATATACCTTACCTTCTCCATGGGGACTCATGGGGGGGCAGTCAGGGGACCACAGGGAAGCAGTGACAGGAGTGGGAGGGGAGCCACTAGAGCCCTTCATTGGCTGAAAGACAGTACCTGGAAACTCTGAAAAGAGTTCCCTGGAGTGGGGGGAGGGGAGCCCATGACCAGAGAAAAACCTGGTTTCTCTATTCACTTAAAGGTTCTGAAGTACCTCCTAGTCACCAAATATGTTAGACTAAAATGAATACTCCAAGCATTTAAAATTTATAGGATTTAAATAACAAAGTGAGAGAGAAAGGGATTTCTTCAGCCTAGTGAGCAGAGGAAAGAGAGCCAGAGCCCCAGAAGTCTGCTAAGACTGTCACTGATCAAACCAAAGAAAAAGCCCTGAAGCATGGGTTTTAGCATATTTATAAACAAACCCAAGTCAGGTGCAACTCAAGGACACAAGACAAGGGAACCCTGGAAAGAGTAAAAAATGCTGGGAAATGAAGTCCCCAGGGTATATATTTTTAAAGGACACAAGAGTATTGATGTGGGGTTATTACCCCTTAATACATGTAATATGAACAATTAAAATAAAATATATACACTAGCTAAAAGAAAACTTAAATAACATCTGATATAGCTTCTTTAATTTACATATGAGGAAACTCAAGTTCAAAGTAAATGACTTGGAGCAGCTGAGGACAGGAGCTCAAATATGGCCTCAGCTACTTCCTGGATATGTAATCCTGGGCAAGCGACTTAACCCCAGTTGCCTATCCTTTACCTCTGCCTTGGATCCAATTCTTAATATCTATTCTAAGACAGAAGGTAAGGATTAAAAAAAAAATAAATGACTAAGCTAGGTCACAACAAAAGCAAGTAACAGTTAGATTTTGAAGCCAGGTCCTAATCTGATTGCCTTTCCACTGGATAATGACCAAATAATTTCAACAAGAAGAAATATGAATAGATTATTGAGAATCTCTGAAAGAAATTAGGACTCCAAAAAAGTAGAGGTGAACCTGGAGTGAATACAAGTGGAACATCCTATGTAAAAACAAGTTGACTTGAGAAGGAATAGATGCTAGGTGAGAGGGACAACTATTAAACCAGTTCAATAAATAGAAAGAATGCATAAAATGAAGTGACTTTATATAAAATTGTAAGATAGACAGAGTAAATGACTTTTTAGATAGTAAAACTATCTAAAGAGAAAGTAAAGATAGTACAGAGATTTAAAATCTAGGATGAAGACTTTATATTTTATCAGAGGCAGGAAGGAACCACTTAAAGTTTTTGCTTATCTTTAGTAGGCAAAGGACATGGTTATTCCTCTCTCTTATGAATATAAATTTTACAGCTGTATGCAAAGTGAATTGGAAAAGCTGGAAACAAGACAACCAATTAGGAGAGCATTGCTATTGTCCAGGTTATAAGTGATATATGTCTGTGAATGAGGTTAGTGGTTATATGAATGACAATAAGGGGATAGATGAGAGATATGCTATGGAAATAGAATAAAAAAAACTTAGCAATTGATTGAATAGGGAGAAGGGTGATATGATATTAATGTAATAAAATAATGTAATAAAAAGTCTGATATATTATAAATGTAAATTGTTTAGGTAATATGACCATAAAGGGGCCAAAGAGTCTTGTTAAAAATACATATAACCTTGAATTATTTATTTTCCTTGACAAAGCACACATAATGTAATTATTATACAACTGTCTCCCCATAACCTACCCCAAACAGTTCCTTTGGCTTTTTCAGCCACAAAACTGAGACTGATTGAATGGTAAGTTACTTAGAGGAGATTATTGTGATTTGGTACACAATTAAGAGTACAGAAATTCTTAATCAATTCCTAAGGAATAAATATCATTCATTGCTTATTACAGGGGCCATTTTTTCAAATGTTTGGAAGTTAATAAGTATTTTCCTATACACTATATTTTTACACGACAATAAAAGAACATCTATCTTTCTAGCAAAACTAAAGAAAAAAAATTATATTCCAATTCATTTCAAATAGCGATATAGCTACAGATTTTTGGAATTTATAGGAAGCTCAGTAACTATGAAGATGATTTATAGAAATGTGAATGAAATTGTCAATTACATACTTTCTTCATGTAGCATAGCAACATAGGCCAGAATATTGATATGACAGGGTAAAAGGTGAGTAGCACCTAAAATGAAGTTAACATCAAAATAAAACATTGGGATGAATAAAACAAAATTAAGTGCAATAGGGATAAATGTAAAGGTTTATACTTCCATCTAAAAAATCAATGTCAAGTACAAGATAAAGGAAACATTACTGGATTGCAGTTTGTCTGGAATTTCTCTAGTGCTTTTTGTGAACTGTAATGGCAACATAAATTAATAGTATTACAAATTACCTGACATAATCTTGGATTATATTAAGAAGGCTTTGGGCAATAAAAATGATGGTATTCCTTTATATTCTGCTCTTATCAGAGCACATGTGAAAGAACATATTCCTTTGCAGGTAACACAGTTTAAAACAGTCATTGATAAGCTGAGGAACATTCAAAGGAAGTTAAGTAGAGTGGTAAAAAGCTGATTCTCTATATCATATGAACATTTATTAAATGACCTGGAAAAATGTATATTCAAAGGACAAATGATAGATAACTTAAATTATTAGAGAGAATACCAAATTCAGAATGACTTAGTAATCATGTGAAATTGAATATCACTTAAATTCTCTCAATCATAATTTCCTGATCTGGGAAGTAAGGATGATAATAATTATATTATTACCTTTAGAAGGTTGTAAATATTAAAGCTTGTTTACATAATCACCTTTAGAATACACATAGCGATATAAATATATAATTTTCTTTTCCATTATCATTATTATCTACTAGTATCTACTAGGGAAGATACCAACTTGGAAAGAAAGCTTCAGAGAGATCAATTAATTCTCTTTCCAACTCAAAGATTTTTGTGTCACAATACAATAAATGTTCCATTTTGTAAAATGGGTATCCCCACTCCCATCTCAATAAATATAGGAGGTATAGACTAAGTGAGAGAAAGGTCTTGGCATCTTTTTTTATTAAATCGATACCTTTTGTCTTGGAATCAGTACTGTGTATTGGTTCTAAGGCAGAAGAGTGGTAAGGGCTAGGCAATGGGGATCAAGTGACTTGCCCAGGGTCACACAGCTAAGAAGTGCCTAAGGTCAGATTTGAACCTAGGACCTCAAGTCTCTAGGCCTGGCTCTCAATCCACTGAGACCAGCTGCCCCTGGTCTAGGCATCTTTAATTAAACACCCAATCAAAGACATTTGATAAAATAATTTCAATTGTGCTAATCAGTCACCCTTTAAGGGACTTCTATTTAAAAAAGAATCAAACAGACAAATATTAAAAAAAAAACTTTAAGATAATTTGGAGTCAGACATTTGAACATCTGATGAGTCTCTTGTATCTTCTCCTGACAATAGGAAGACCTTCCAAACTTTGCAAATCTGGAAGATCCTAGACTTCACATTAGTGACCTGGTATTGTCCTCCAGCATTTAATGACTGTGTCCACATTGGGAGCCAAATTAAAATAGGACACATTGAGGAAAGAGAGTCTGGGGATTCTAGAAAGGTCAACTTTATAAAATGACTGTGGAGAACTTTGTGAAAATCATAATGTGGAGAAAAGAAAAAAGGACTTCCTGGAACTGTCACACCTTTTGCAACATGTAAAATAAGTGTGAAACCACATTCCCATGAACTTTATTCATATTTGTGTAGGAGTATACCACTCATTTGGTGGATTTAGGTACTAAATATTACCTACATTACCTATAAAATGAAATAAACATCAACTACATATTAATATTGTTGTGAATAATATGCTTCATCAATTAGAAAAATAAATATAGATATAATCTACTGAAATGAGAGAGTGATTGTTAAAAAGATCTATAACAATGCTACTGCAATCATCCAAGTGTATATTTTTTGACTTATATAGTAGATCAGAAGGAGTGAAGTGTATGGGAAGCACAGGGAAGACTGGAGTGAGGACTTGTTGAGCCCTTTTTAGGGCTGCTCATCCACTTTTAGTGTCTGTCTATTACTCATCTCTCAGTTGTGGCTCTAAGAATGTATAGCATGCTCATGTCACACTTAAAACAGATCTGTGAAGACCATATATTGACTAGAGAAACCATAATTTCACATTATATTTTAATTGTATTTTTACTAAATATTTTCATGTTTAGTTTTAATCTGATTTAGACTTTATTAGGAATTTTGCTGATCAACTGGACTGGACCTGAGTATATGGGACTTCAAAGGTAGAGTAAGTGTAAGGGTAATTTTAGGGTTGTGACTTAATCTAAATTAATTTGGTCACCAGAGAATATTCCAAATAAAATACCCAAGTCAATTTGGAAATTTTATGTTGGTTTAATTAATATAGAGGGAAGGAATTAAGGAGAAGAGAGAGGGAGAGAATATAGGATTTCTTCCTCTTGGCTTGTGCCAGGGGGTGTTCAAAGACCTCTGCCACAAGGTCTTTGAAGACGATTAGAGGCTTTCCTAAGAGGATAGTGTTTGGAAGGTAACAGAGAAAAGGATCAGCCTAAACTCCAAGAGAGTTCAGGGAATATGTCTGACCTGAACTAGGCTACTAAGCTTCTCCCAGTATTGTATAAAGGAAACTCACCGCCAAATCAGGACATACTTGGCATGATGCTGCCAGAGCCACCTCTCTGCCAAAAGAGACCTGAGAGAGTAAGTGGCGTGAAATATATAGACCATTTTTACATCACTTTCCTCCATCTCACATGTACCAATGGTAGTTTAGACTTGATTTAGGACAGCTCAGGGGTCTGTCAGTTGTTTCTGATTTGTCATTTGCTATCACATTTCTGTCATAGGCCATCATTCTCAATACTTAATCCTTAAGTAGGGGTGTAGGCATTCCTGTTTTGTTAGACTAAGCAGGGTGGAGTAGATCTAAAATTCACATAAGCCTAGGATTTCAGCAATATGACATAATGGCCATCTCTCTCAATGTAGCTGATTATTGCATCATCTTTCTGACTGTAATAATATACAATGGAACCATAATGACTATGAAGTCATCTAATAATTTAAAATATTTTTCAGACAGAATGCTACTTACCTAGCCCTATATTAAATTAAATTTTTAAAAATTATTTTTAAGAAATATGAATATGTATTAATCATAATCTTTCCATTCTGTGTCATTTTCCTGCAATTACTTTCTTTGAACTGAGTTTCCCTCTGGAGATTCTTTAATGTTTCATTACTTTATAACATGAAAACAATGTCGTGTAAAGGCAAAATCATTTGGAGAATTTTTCTTTTAATTTCAATTTAGAAATTCAATTTCAAAATGTAAAATTTTGCTTATTTTTTACTTCTTCACAAAATACCTGTGAAAAACCTATGAAGACTCAGTTAAGGAGGAAATGGTAAATCAGATGTTACTATACTTGTAGAATCTCTCCTTAGGCACTAAGGTCAGTGATGATACTATTTATAGTACAGATTATTAAAACAATTGAAGACTTTTAAGGATTGGAATAATTTTGAACCTTTGCACCAGACATTGCCCTTGATCAACTCTTCTAAATGGCTAAAAATTAAAAGTTGGCTAGTTTTATATATTTAAAAAAACAACTAGTAACAAGTAATTTAAGTAAATTATTGTATTGCATTGGTTTTAATTAGATATTGAGTTTCTTCAGCTTACTGAAAAATAGCCAGCAAGCTTCAAATTCTGTCCCTCCATAAAACAGTAGGTGTCAGCTTTAACTGCTCCTGAAAATATTAAATGTGTTCAATTAACAAAATCCCTTAGATATGGATACTTTTACATTCATTTGTATTAGACAAGGTTTGCAGCATGCTTTCTTTCTTATTTATTGTTCTCCTTTCCATCCTGTGTCCCAATTACATCCAAGATTTTACTGTGACCAATTATATTCATCCCCATCCTTTCAATCTTAATAAAGTAGCTATAGCACCAGCTCCATTTGAAAGCACAAGTCACCATGCTTCAGAAATCAAAGCAAGATGTGCCAAGCACCATGGGAATCAGTATCTTGTTTGGGGAACCTTTTCTTAGCTCACATCAACTTACAACCTGTCAAACATGGGATTCTCAGTACTTCAGACAGATGGGGACATCTCAAAAAAAAAACCCTCAATCTGTTTTCTGAGAAGTCTATAAAGTAATCTGAATGTATTTGGGAAAAGTGCTCAATATAAAGTCACATTTATGTGCCATTAGCATGTTTTCAAAGTGCTCCAAAGCTCATTATGATGTTTGATACTTACAACAGTCCTGTTTGGTAAATGTTATACCTATTAGTATCCCTGTTTTATAGACAACAAAGATGAGGTTTATAGGAAATAAAATGAATTTTCCTTGGCTACATAACTAGTCAGTGTCAGAATAATAATTCAAATGCAGATTTTTCCCAACAGAAATTAAGATCAGCAGGTCATGTCTGCAAATCATTCCAATCTATATCTTCCCTACAGGGCAATAAGGTTTCCTGTAAAGAAGCAGTAAGACTCCAAATTCTTTATCCTCAAGTTCCTATCTGGTAGGTCTCTCCCAGTGACATCACTAAATTAGTATATCAATATAACTTAACTGATCAATAACAATTCAACATTATTAATGATGGTACCTTCCTTATTCCACTAATTACCTATTATCTCCAATCTATCCTGTATGCCTTTTATTTATTAAATATAATTGTTTCAGGGGGTGAAGGCAAGATGGCAGCATAGAGGCAGCGAAAAATCATCAGACCTCTGAAAACCCTTCCTCACCAATGAAAAACAAAATGCTTCTAGGGGACTGAAAACCAAATCTAACAATAGGGAAGAGCTAAGGAACCCTCCTGTTAGACTCAACATAAAAGTTACAACCCCCTCCCCCAAAAGCCTAAATTCGAGAACACTCAGGTTTAAGGGGAAGGAAGAAGGAAGGTCTCAGGACCCCGCCCACACCTACAGTACTGAGCCTCCAGCAGTGGCTGGAATCTCTGCGTAGGCAAGGGTGATAGTCTGGAGGGACTACCTTGTGGGCAAAGCTGTGTCAGGCTCAAGGCTTTGAACACAGGTGGCTGGGAGGAAGCTGGAGAATAAGCACAGAGGAGGCAGCATAGTCATAGCAACAGTGACACTCCATATTGTCGTGCCACTCCCTTCCCAAGGTTTTGGCCTCAGGGCACATTCAGCTCTGTAAGATCAACTCCCTTAGGGCTTAATCTTTTTTTATTTTATTTTATTTATTCAATTTAGAACATTATTCTTTGGTTACAAGATTCATATTCTTTCCCTCCCTTGCCTCCATCCACCCTTACTGTAGCCAACTTGATCAGAACCTATTTCCATGTTGTTGATGTTTACATTAGGATGTTCATTTAGACTCTACATCCCCAACCATATCCCCCTCGACCCATGCACTCAAGCAGTTGTTTTTCATGGGTGTGTCTACTCCCACAGTTTTTCCGCTGAATGTGGATAGTTTTTTTTTTTCTCATAGATCCCTCTGGGTTGTTCAGGATCAATGAATTGCCACTAATGGAGAAATCCATTATATTCGATTGTACTGCAGTGTTTCAGTCTCTGTGTACAATGTTCTCCTGCTTCTGCTCCATTCACTCTGCATCAATTCCTGGAAATTGTTCCAGTTCACATTGAATTCCTCCAGTTTATTATTCCTTGGAGCACAATAGTATTCCTTCATCAACATATACCACAATTTGTTCAGGCATTCCCCAATTGAAGGGCCTTCCCATATTTTCCAATTTTCTGCCACCACAAAGAGCACAGCTATGAATATTTTTGTACATGTTTTTTTTTTCCTTATAATCTCTTTGGGGTACAAACCCAGCAGTGCTATTGCTGGATCAGAGGGCAGACAGTCTTTTAGTACCCTTTAGGCATAGTTCCAAATTGCCCACCAGAATGGTTGGATCAATTCACAATTCTGCCAGCAATGCATTAATGTCCCAACTTTGCCACATCCTCTCCAGCATTCATTACTTTCCCTTGTTAGCTGAAAGTTGTCTATTTAAGTCCCTTGCCCATTTATCAATTGGAGAATGCCTTGAGTTTTTGTACAATTGATTTAGCTCTTTATAAATTTGAGTAATTAAACCTTTGTCAGAGGTTTTGATTATGAAGATTGTTTCCCAATTTGTTACTTCCCTTCTAATTTTGGTTGCATTGGTTTTGTTTGTACAAAACCTTTTTAATTTGATGTAATCAAAATTATTTATTTTATATATTTTTTTATTTTTTCTAATGCTTGGTTTTAAAATATTTCCTTTCCCAAAGATCTGACATGTATATTATTCCGTGTTCACCTAATTTACTTATAGTTTCCTTCTTTATATTCAGGTCATTCACCCATTCTGAGTTTGTCTTGGTATGGGGTGTGACATGTTGATCCAAACATCTTCTCTCCCATACTGTCTTCCAATTTTCCCAACAGTTTTTATCAAATAGTGAATTTTGGTCTCCAAAGCTGGGATCTTTGGGCTTTTCATAGCTGTCTTGCTGGGGTCCCTTACCCCAAGTCTATTCCACTGGTCTTCCTTTCTGTCTCTTAGCCAGTACCATATTATTTTGAAAACCACTGCTTTATAGTTTAGTTTGAGATCTGGGACTGCAAGGCCACCTTCCTTCACATTTTGAAAAATTATTTCCCTGGCTATCCTTGGTCATTTGTTCTAAAAAATGAACTTTGCTATGGGTTTTTCTAATTCAGTAAGGAAAAAAATGATAGTTTGATGGGTATGACACTAAATAAGTAAATAAGTTTGGGTAGGATGGTCATTTGATTATGTTAGCTCATCCTACCCATGAGCAATCATTGTTTTTCCAATTGTTTAAATCTAGTTTTAATTGTGTGGAAAGTGTTTTGTATTTCTGTTGATATAGTTCTTGTGTTTGTCTTGGCAGATAGATTCCTAAGTATTTTATATTATGTAGGGTGATTTTAAATGGAATTTCTCTTTCTAATTCTTGTTGCTGAAATGTGTTGGAGATATATAGAAATTATAATAACTTATGTGGGTTTATTTTGTATCCTGTTACTTTGCTAAAGTTGATGATTATTTACACTTTTTATAGATTGATCTCCTCATTGCCAATTTTGATATCTCCAATTTCTTCCCAAATTTTTACTGCTAGTGTTTCTAGTACAATGTTAAATAATAGAGGTTATAATGGGCATCTTTGTTTCACTCATGATCTTATTGGGAATGCATCTAGTTTATCCCCATTGTAGATGATGTTTGCAATCAACAAATTACAAATTACAATAAAAAGCTTCTATCCAGACAATGAACAAGGAGCAAATGTAACAGAGGTGGATCAAGGAACATCAAACAAAAAAGCACAAACTCCAGCTAATTGAACATAGGAGTTGGAAGAACTCAAAATTCCATTCCAAACACAATTAAGAGAGGCTGAAGAAAACTGGGGAAAGAATCTAAAAATCAAGATAAGTCATATGGAAACAGAATCTCTTGAACTAAAATAAAAAAATAATCTCTTAAAAGTCAAAATTAATCAGCTTGAAAATCAGGCAAAGGAGATGAAAGAAGTGGGAAAGAAAATAAGATCAGCTCCAAAGAAAATCAGACCAGAAAGAGAAGGATAATCAAAAAGCCAGGGATGAAATTCAGTCTTTAAAAACTTTAAAAACTAAAACAATTAGAAGCAAACAATGTTACAAGGCAGCAGGGAACTATAAAAAAATCAAAAGAATGAAAAAAATTGATGAAAATATGAAACACTTCATCCACAAAACAGAAGATTCAGAAAAAAGATCCAGGAGAGACAACTTAAGACACATTGGCCTACCAGAAGACCATGACAAAAGAAAAAGCCTGGACATAATTCTACAGGCAATTATCCAAGAAAACTGCTCCAACATTCTAGAACAAGAGAGAAAAGTTGAGATTGAAAGAACACACATCACCTTTGGTACTTAATCTCCAACTGACAACATTCAGGAGTGTTATAGATAAATTCAAGAACTACCAAACCAAGGAAAAAATATTAAAAGCTCCTGAGAAGAAGTCATGCTGATACCATGAACCACAGTTAGGATAACACAGGATCTGGCTGCATCTACACTGAAGGACCAAAAGGCATGAATATGATATTCTGGAAAGCAAGGGAACTAGGTTTACAACCAAGAATCAATTACCCAGTAAAACTGAGTATATTCTTTCTGGGGAAAGTATGGTCATTAAATAAAATAGAAGACTTCCAAGCATTTGTAAAGAAAGTTCCATACCTGAACAGAAAATTTGATGACCAAACACAGAACTCAAGAGAATCATCAAAAGGTAATTAAAAAGGGGGAAAACAACAACAACATCAAAAAAACTTGTTTAAGGGAACAATAAGTTAAAATTGATAACTCTTAAAAGTTGTTATCACCTGGGTAGCTAGAAGAATTATACTTAGAGGGATCAGTGACAAATTGTATAGGATGAAACATCAAGACATAAATATGCTTAGAGATATATGTATGTATGAATAAATACACACACATATATATATATATATATATAAATAGAGTTGAAAATAGAAGTTAATACTAAGAGAATTGGGAAAAGAAACAAAATGGGGTAAATTTATATGTCACAAAGAAGCTCAATGCAGGAGTGGGGTAAAACATCAATACATTGTAAGGGTAAAGAGGTTAGAGATAGGAAATACTCAATTCTTACATGCATTGAAATTGACTCAAAGAGGGAAGTACAATCTAATTCATTGGGGCAGAGATGTGATGTGCTCTGTATGGAGAAGTAGAGGGTTAACAAACAGACTTTTGGGGAGAGAAGCAATACAAGAGAGGGAGAGGGTGAGGAGCGTAGTTTCAAAGGACTGTGAAGAAAATAAGAGGGGAATTAGAAGGGAGGGGGGATAGAAAGGGAAGTAAAATAAGGGTGGGAAATAGGGGGACTGACTAGAAACAAAACATTGCTGTAGAAGGAAATAGTGAAAGAAGAAAGGGAAGGACTAAGAGTGGAAATCCAAATGCTGGGAAATACACAACTGGTAATCATAACTCTGAATGTGAACTGAACTGGACTGAACTCACCCATAAAGTCCAAGCAAATAGCAGAATGGATTAGAAACCAAAATCCTACCATATGTTGTCTACAAAAAAAAAAAAAAACACATATGAGGAAGGTAGGCAGACATAGGGTAAAAGTAAGAGGATGGAGCCATATCTATTGGGCTTCAACTGAGAAAAAGAAGGCAGTACTCACAAAGTCAAACTGAAAATAGATCTAGTCAAAAGAGATAGGGAAGGTAATTACCTCCTGATAAAAGGCAGGATAGACAATGAGGAAATATCAGTACTCAACATGTTTGCACCAAA
The DNA here is from genome assembly GCF_027887165.1 of Monodelphis domestica. NCBI lineage: Eukaryota > Metazoa > Chordata > Mammalia > Didelphimorphia > Didelphidae > Monodelphis > Monodelphis domestica. The sequence goes on along the minus strand of NC_077229.1, from coordinate 330,995,922 downwards.
TGGAATAGCATCTAAATCTCTAGAGGAGAAGCTGGTAGAGGCCAATGATGAAATAGATAGAAAAACTATACTAGTGGGAGACCTGAACCTTCCTCTATCCAAACTAGATAAATCAATCCAAAAAATAAATAAAAGGGGTAAGAGAAGTGAATGAGATCTTAGAAAAATTAGAGTTAGTAAATATGCAGAGAAAAATAAATAGGGACAAAAAGGTATACACCTTTTCAGCAGCATTTGGTACATTCACAAAAATTGACCATGTACTAGGGCATAAAACATCACAAGCAAGTGAAAAAGAGCAGAAACAATAAATGCAACCTTCTAAAATCACAATGCCATGAAATTATAATTAATAAGGGTACATGGAGAGGCAAATAAAAAATAATTGAAAATTAAACAATTTGATTCTCCAAAATTGGTTAGTTAAAGAACAAATCCTAGAAACAATTAATAATTTCATTGAAGAAAATGACAATTATGAAACATCCTTCGAAATCTATGGGATGCAGCCAAAACAGTACTCAGGGGGAAATATATATCCTTGATTTCGTATATTAACAAATTAGGGAGGGTAGAGGTCAATGATTGATTTAATAAATAAGACTAGAAGCTGGTACTTTGAAAAAAAGAAAAATAAAATTGACAAAGTACTGGTCAATCTAATTTTAAAAAGGAAAGAACACCAAATTGAGAGTATCCAAGATGAAAAGGGAGACCTCACCTCTAATGAAGAGGAAATTTAAGGCAATCGTTAAAAACTATTATCCCCAATTATATGGCAATAAATATGACAATCTGGGTGATATGGATGAATACCTACAAAATTATAAATTGCGTAGATCAACAGAAGAAAAAATAGAATACCTCAACAACCCCATATCAGAAAAAGAAATTGAACAAGCCATCAAAGAGCTCCCTTAGAGAATATCCCCAGGTCCAGATGAATTCACAAATGAATTCTACCAAACATTCAAATAACAAGTAATCCCAATATTATACAAACTATTTTACAGAATAAGCAAAGAAGGAGTTCTACCAAATTCCTTTTATGACACAGATATAGTACTGATTCCAAAGCCAGGCACATCAAAAACAGAGAAAGAAAACTATAGACCAATCTCCTTAATCAACACAGATACAAAAATTTTAAAAAGAATACTAGGAAAAAGACTCCATCAATTTATTATGACTGTTATTCACTATGATCAGGTGGGATCTATACCAGGAATGCAAGGATTATTCGCTATTAGGAAAACCATCCACATAATTGACCATATTAATAAACGCACTGACAAAAATCACATGATTATTTCAATAGATACAGAAAAAGCCTTTGACAAAATACAACACTCATTTGCATTGAAAATACTAGAAGGAATAGGAATAGAAGGACATTTCCTAAAAATAATAAACAGTATATATCTAAAACCATCAGCAAACATCATCTGTAATGCAGATAAACTAGAAGCCTTCCCAGTAAGATCAGGAGTGAACAAGTATGCCCATTATCACCTCTATTATTTAACATTGTACTAGAAACACTAGCTGTAGCAATTAGAGAAGAAAAAGAAATTGAAGTTATTAAATTAGGCAATGAGGAGACCAGGCTATCACTCTTTGTAGATGATATGATGGTCTACTTAAAGAATCCTAGAGAATCAACTAAAAAGCTCATGGAAATAATCAACAACTTTAGCAAAGTTGTAGGATACAATATACATATATATATATATATATATATATATATATATATATATATATATATATAAATTGTTTCTATGTTGTTTCCTCATTAAACTGTGAGCACCTTTCTCTTTCTTTGTATCTCCAGAATGTAGTACACTGCATGACATATAGCAGATATTTAATAAATAATTATAGCCTAATTCACAAGTAGAGCCATATTTTTTCCATATCACTTTCACTCTGCATTGTGGTACACACTCAAATATATAATGTGAAAAGTTTAATTTCTAGGACTCCTGTGATGTCCAACTTCAGTTGTTTCATGGTATTTATTTCAACCAGTTTCTAACCTAAGCAAATAGATCTCATTCTTCTTGTACACTTAAAATCTTTCAATAGTATCCATGTAGAAAATTGTCCTTGTAGGAAGCCTATTTCTGTAGCTGAGTGTGAAAGTAAGGGTGGCCTTATCGAATACAGGGCAATAATGTAAATCAGGTGACCCAGCTTCCCCTCCCAATTAATTGTATGACCTTGAAGACATAGCTCCATCTGCTGAAAGAAAATAATGACTCGTAGCTTACTTCAGGTATAACCACACAAATATTAAAATGTAGGCATAACCTTGGGCCCCTCAGATTTAAATGGCACTGTGTGAAATTCAAGGCAATAGTTTTGAAGGTCCATTCTTTGTGTTCTGCAGATGCCAAATATGAGAGACTAGATAAACCTCAATACTAGAAACCCAATGCTTTCCCTTTATATTGGCATTTTTTTCTTGAACAATTGAGATGAGTGGTCATATTTCAAAATTAATTTTGCATGTGTTTTTTCTCCATTGTCATTTTATGAAATATAATTCTGACATGAATGAGCAAAACTTTCATGAAGCATTCAGTCATTTGTAAAAATTTATCCGCCATTTCTTTAAATTTATGTGATGAGTTACATATTGAATCATATAAAAAGCATGCTATATTTCACATACTAGCTACATTGCAAATTAAGGTAGACAGGTTTTGTTTTCATGGTGTCCCCCCCTTTTCATAAATCTTAGAAAAAATTCCCTAGTGGTTTCAACTAATACTTGAAATTACCTTACTAAATTCTTAATTCTAGGCTGTAGTGTCACAAGGAAGTGACCTTTGATTCTAGATGGCTACATTATTCGCCCATTCATTATTCATTTATTATGTGCCTACTATGTGAAACAAGATTCTAGATTCACTTTCTCACTTCAAATGCATACTAGCATGTTAAGTCCCTATCCTGTATTTCTCTTTCATGGTCTTAAGCAAATCTCTACAGGGCACTTGCTAATGCTATAAGCTCAAATTCCAATGTGGTGCTCCCTTAGCAGTATCATCACTGTCTATTTGGGCTTTGATACTAATTATCATATTAATATCTCTTCAGCCTAATTGTTAACTAAATGATTAGCTTTTAAGAATTAATATTTACTAAACAATATTCAAAAAATGATAATAAAAAAGTTTCACTGAATTAAGGGGAAAGAATCTCTTCTACAATCTTGGTCACCAGTGGGGAGAGTAGACAAAAATTTAAAATGACTGGCACAAATATTCCAGCTACCACTGATTTCACTTCAGGCTGAGACATAGTGAATAAACAAATTGGTTCCATACTTGCGGGACAGGGAGTCCAGGTTTCTGGATGGAATCACTGCTAAAGTGGATCCGTCTTCATGTCTTACTCCTTATGACATTTGGATTATGGCAAATTCTGCTGGGTGTTTCAACCTTTTGAAACTTAAAGATTGTTTTATCTTCAATACTACTCATATATTTAAAATTACAAATACATAAATACAATAGGGACAGAAGAACAGTAGGACCATGTCCATATGAGAGATAAAGATCAGAGATTTCTTTTCTCACTTATATATGATTTATTTCCTAATTATTAAGTAAGAAAGAGAAGAGTTTTCTCTATTAAAACATTTCATACTTATATTCATTTCTGGCATGGCAACCAATTAAAGGTTTTTCTTTACCATGTAGTACATAGATGGGAAATTGTCTTTACAGAATACCTTCAACTGCTCTGAAACTGAGGCAGAACTCCAGCATTATATGCCATTACAAACTTCCAATAAGAGAATGACCCCTTACACCAACAGACAGCATCAGAAACAGCTCCTGTGCATGTTTTGAGAACTCAAACCCTGTGGGTCAATCCTTCCATTACAAGGTTTAGATAAATTTCATGTGCTTAATGAATGCTTATTTCTTTAATGTTTGAATACCAAGGAAAAACTGTAAATACAAAGAGAAAAAATGACTAGTACCTATTAAAAATAACAAGAACCACATCAAGAATAGCAACAATGATAGAATAGCAATAACAATAAACATGTATATAATCCTTTAGGGACATTGTGAGAAAGAGGTGGTATAGTGAATTTAGATTCCACTCTACTTTAGAAAATATATTGACTTTATGATCCTGATGAAGTTACTCAACTATTCAGTATTGTACCAAAGTCTTTGAGAGATTCTACCTGCCCTGTTAGCGAATATTTCCTCCTTCACTAATTATGTATGCCAATAAAATTATAGGTCTAGTTTCTATCCATAATGCTTATAGGCAAAATGGTATAGTATGGAAATGAAGAAAAGGGATAGGGAAAAAAGAAAGGAAAGGGAAGGGAATTATGATCTAGGTTTCTAAAGTATCAGCAAGGTTTTTAGACAGAGTCCTAAGTGTTTTTACAAAGACATCTTATTAATTTAATGATTTATTATTATCATCTCAATTTTATAGTTGAAGAAGTTGAAGTGGCAGAATTAAGGAAAGGGAGAGAGACAGAGCCAAAGACAGAATGTATTAGTCATGTGCAAAATCCAGTTAAAATGCTTGTAGTTTGTGATATAAAAGCTTATAATCCAAGTTAACAGAATAAAAAAGAGGAAAAAGCAAGTACTCTATGAATATTTGATGGAGAGAATAATAAACACTAAGGTATACAAGGAATGTTCAGGGAAGAGGTGGAATGCAACTTTTACCTCAAAGGAAGATTAAGAAGTTGAGAACAAGAGGTGAAATTGGAGGGTATCCTAGATCTGGGGGATGTCTTGTGAGAATATGTGGAGATGAAAGATGTTCACTATGATGACTAGCAAATTAAATTGCATCAATAGTAATACATATGGTGGTGGTGGGGAGTTGGAAAGGTAAATTGTAACTAGATAGCAAAGATCATTAAATACCAAACTTGCATACATACATACATAAATACATACATACATACACACAACGGTAATAAATTATATTATATATATATATATATTATATATATACATATATTATATATATATATATATAAACTTTAAGAGTTTTCTATAATTTTCTCTCTCTTTAAAGAGAGAGAGAAGGGAAACTAACTATAGGTAACTCCAAAAGTATCTTGAGCAGGACCTATGGTATTCTCATACCTCTGCCTCAGAATGATTGGGGAATAATAAAGTTAATTGAATAAGAACAAAGATGAAATCTGTGACACCCATTAAAAGGATAGTCCTAACAGGATATTGTGTGTCTACATGAGTAAAGAGAAGGATGTAGATGAAAAATACACTAGGAAGTTAGAATCCAATTGATTAATATGGAACAGGCTAAGAAATAGAGTTCTGGAGCAGTGTATTAGATTAGGTACACAATATACAGTAGGGGAAAAAAACTATAAAAAATCAAATGTTTGACAAATTCCCTCAATAACCCTCATCATCTTTTCTACTCTGCCACTGTCACCTTTCTAATCTGAAGCCACCTCCACATTTTTACTAGTCCATGACACAAAGGCACATCTTTGTCTCATTCAGTTAGAGGTAATTCTAAGAATCAGAATAGACTATTTCCAGTATGAACACCCTAACAACTTTCTCATTTCAGATGTGCTCATTTGATTATTCATATGCAGAGGTCACCCCTAGATCCTCCTATTTGGCCAGGACCCAGAAAGAAGCCTTGGACCCAAAGCTTTCTACAGCCCATAACCATCCCTGTCACATACTAAAGGGATTTGCTATGCCCATACTTCTACCACCAGGGCTGCCCAACTACCAAACACACTACCATTGTCTCAGCAAGCTACTAACCATAACCTTCACTCACTGAAGACAGTATTGGTCAGGAAATTAAGATGAAGCTGGCCTCTTATGCCAGAGACAGAGACAGAGGGAAAGAAACAAAGAGAAGAGTTATAGAGACAGAAAGACAGAGGCAGAGGCAGAGTGACAGTGAGATGGAGACAGAGGGAGACAGAGAGAGAGAGAGAGAGACAGAGACAGAGACATTGGAAAACTGAGGCAGAGAGAGACAGAGAGTTCCAGTCAGTTGGGAAAGTCAGCAATTTTATAGAGTAAGAGAGGACAACATTGTGAAAAAGACCCAAGAGCATATGGGTCAAGTAAGCAAGCCTACAGGTGAATTAGCATTGGTGCTGTTTCACAACAGGAGCACTTGTGCTGTCATCATTATCAGATGTAAAGTCATGACTCAAGCAGAATCAAATTCTTTGTCCTTGATGCCACATAGACTTGGATATCATAAACCAAAATGGAAAGGCCTGGGGAAAGACCACACGGGTGGCATTCACATTGAATTTCCTGCAGGGTCTTGTTTTAATGCTGTGACTATATTATTTTTCCTCAGTGTTATACCTTGAATGCACCAGTGGCAAACAATTTTATTTGTCTTTATTTTATCTTTTTTTTAAAAGAAAACCTTTTTATGAAATACAGAAAAGAAACAAAATTTAGTGTTATTTTCTTATAGCATGGCTGGATATTTGACTGCTTGTTTCTATTGCATACAGAAAAAATCATCAAAAGTGTGGCTTCTTCTAAAAGTTCTATATGAATTTTATTCTGAGTGCTAGCTCATCTGTCAACATCACTTAGGAGAGGTGAGTGGATGGTGGGAGGGTTGTTGGGATTTTGGGATAAGAAATCAGCATTTGAAAAAAATTTATGAGAAAACTAGAAAGCATTTGGACAGAAACAGCATAAATACCAATGTGTCACATGATCTATCAAGATAAGTTGAAAATAAGGTACATGATTTTGACATAAAATATTATAACATAAGCAAATCAGGAGAGCATGAACTAGTTTAACTCTCAAACTTATGGACAAAAGAACAATTTTTGACAAAATGAAATTAGAAAGCATTATGTGAGGCAAAATGGATTCTTTTGATTATATCAAATTAAAAAGGTTTTGCACAAATAAAACCAATACAAACAAGATTAGAAGGAAATCAGGAAAATGGAAAAAAAAATCATAGCACATCTCTCTGATATAGGCTTCATTTTTTAAATATAAAGAGAACTGAGTCAAATTTATAAGAATATATTTCATTCCCTAATTGACAAATGGCTAAGGAATATGAACAGGCAGTTTTCAGAAGAAGAAATTAGAAATTGGGCCACCCACAGTCATATGAAAAATACTCAAAATCAGTATTGATTAAAGAAGTTAAAATTAAAATAACTCTAAAGTATGACCTCACACCTAATGCTTGTGATATAAAGGAAAAATGACAAATGCTGGAGGGGCATAAGAAAATGTGGACACTAACACATTGTTGGAGTTTTGTACTGACTCAAACATTTGGAAGAGCAATTTATAACCATGCCCAAAAGGCTATAAAACTCTATATGCCCTTTATCACTAGTAACAATACCAATAGTAGTTTTGTGACTCAAAGAGACTAAAAAAGGAAAATAACCTATGTATAAATATATATCTATATATATCTACATATATATATCCTCTTTTTTTTAATGACAAAGAACTGGAGATTGAGGAACTGCTCATCACCTGGGAAATGACTTTACAAGTGGCAGTGTGTGATTTTAATGGAATATTATTATTCTATTAGAAATGACAAGCAGGACCCTTAAAAACCCTTTGACGAATTATATGACCTGATGCAAAATGAAATGTACAGAACCAATATCACATGGTGTACAGTAATGGCAGTATTGGATGGTTATTAACTGTGAATAATTTAGCTCTTCTCAGCCACACAATAATTTAAGACAATTCTGAAGGATTTATGAGGAAAAATGATATCCACCACTAGAGGAAGAACTGATGGAATCTGAATGCTTATTGAAACATGTTTTTCCAAATTTGGAATTATTCTTGTTCTTTGTTTATTTTTTCTTTGTTTTCTTTACCAACTTGACTGATGTGTTTTTCTACATCACTGAACACTTTTAATTTACATCACTGCCTTGCCTTCTTGAGCAAAGGGGAAGGGAAGGTGGGAAAGCATATTAACTCAAAAATTTTTAAAATAATGTTAATTTTTAATTTACATATAATTAAGATAAAAATTAAATGTGCAATAAGAAGTAAATGGATTTGCAATTACTTGGGTGGGGAGGAGATTGACTTATAGTGGAAGGAGATACAGGGTTTGTGAACCTGTGATAGAAAAATGTTGTTATTTTTTGTAAATTTGGAAGTTTGGAAGAACTGTAGATTTAGGGGAAATCATGATGAATTTATACTAGTACATATTCATAATTGAGAGAAAGAATTGAAATGGGAGATGGGAGAATGCCAGACAGGAAACATGCTTTTTTCCTGGAGCTAACTCTTAAAATAACATTCCTGATTTGGGAATTTTGAAAGGAATATCCATCTACAAAATAAGGAATTTTCTCTTTTTACCTTAGTTCACCAAATCATTTTGTTCTTTCTTAGAAACTTTTAGGACAAAATAATAATGGGGATCATTATAATTGTGTACTGTTTTAGGGCTTACACGCAGTCTATATGATATACTATGTGCAACATACAAATGACTTTATTCAATATTAAGCTCCATTCATTCTCATTTAGACAAAAATGCCATAAGTAGATCATATCAATGTGTTTTTAATTTAATTTTCATTCATATTCCTGTTTTCTTGTTTTCATACAGAAAAAAAATACTATCATGAGATCTTTCTTGCATAGCTAAAAAAATGACTAAATATATGAATAATAGATGTAGATGTTTCTAATGGAAAAGAATAGTTTGTGTCTATAAAGTACAACATAAAGTGATGATCTTAAAATTAACAGCAAATTTTGATAATTTTAAATTATTCAGATGAATTGTCCACACAAATGAAGTAAATTGGATAGACTGCTAGGCATAGAGTTGGGATAGTCTGAATTTGGATCTTTCCTGAAACACCTACATTTGACAAATCTCTCAACTTTTCTTTCAGTCTCATTTACTTTCTTTCTAAACTGAAAATAATAATGCATTTAACACATGTTTGAGGTAAGGATCAAATTATGTAATATATTTAGAGTGCTTTCTGAATATAAAATAATATTAAAGTTATTATTATTATATTATTATAAATATAGATAGATACTATGATTGGAATGTTTTTTTCAATCTAGATATTGGATAAGTAGATACTAGAAAATCAAAGAGATATTAGGAATTCAGTGAATATAGGGAGTTGCATCTGATAAAATCAATGATAGTTATAATAGGGTTCAAAAATAAAGATACTTTTGACAATGTTTAATATTTTAATGGTGCCCTGCAATTCCTTTAGATGGTATAAATGTTATCATATATTTCTGGGGACTGCCAGTGGAGCAAAACCTACATTTCTTTTGGGATGGGCTCAGGGAGTGATCAGATGTTTTATTTTCCAATTCCAACCTTTGCTTAATTTGACCCATCAATGGATAAATATCAACTGATGAAGTAATTCATTAAAATAAAGTAATAAACAATTAAGGGATTCTAATCTATATCAGTGAATGGAGAATCTATACTGAAGGAATCATTGGACCTTGACTTAAATATGCAATCCATTCATTGATCATTAGAAAGATGAAATTAAAGGTTTATTACTTGTATAAATGTTACAAAATGTATTATCATAATCATAATCATCTTCTCATCATTATCACCTGTAGGAAAGTCCCTCAAGAAATGCTGATAGTCATTGACTGGTTTCATGACTTGCCCAAGTCACAAACCTCTTTTTTATTCAGTTCTTCCTTACTCTGAGGCTAATTCACTACCATTATATACCACACTGCTTCTCTTGTACCTCCCAACAGTGCTGCTTTCTAGTCTGTCCACTGACACAGTATAGAGAAATTTTTTTAAAAAGAAATAAAATGTTTAAGTTAAATATTGTATCATAATCTCAGAGTGAATTTTAAGTATTTCTTAGCATTAGCACACAAACAAGCAGCTCATAATTATATTAATAGAACATGTAAAATTAGAAAGAGACTCCCAGCTCACACATAAGGCAAAGCACCTTGGGGTAGTAAAAGGGATATAAATGGTAATTGTGTTATTCTAATCCCCCATAGATGGGCTGTTGTAGTTTTCACCCTTTTCCTAATGTATCCCCAGATACTATCTCTAGGAATTAGAATAACTTACATATGTCAGTTGTGTCTTCAAGCTGCCAATTGGCTCTACTCAGTAATATAATATTTTAAGACCCTCTGTTCTGTGAGTCATTTTATGCAAAATACTATATCTTATTCTGAACAATCCAAATGAATACTGACCCACACTTATTCTCTGATCAAGATCAGGTTGGCATGCAGCTGTTGAATCTTAATAGAATAAAAAGATTCATAGAAAATAGAGATGGTGATTCCTATAATATTCATTATGATTTGGGAGAAAGAAATCATCATCACTTTTGTATAACATTACCACTTTGTAATTGTAATACTTTTTAAAAAGAATAGCAGTCTGGCGATAAGAGGCTACAAAAAGTTTTAAAATAACATGCCATAATTACCCATGTTCACTCATTCACTTTATTATATGTATGTGTGTGCCTTTAGAAAGACTGAGTGGATTTCTACTAAGGATATCAAAGTATAAATTTTAAAGGATAAATTTTCAAATAAATAACATCAGACTTAAGTCAAGTGAAAATTCAGAAAAATACTGTTAATTCAACTAAGATAAATAAGCTTTGAAATACCTTCTATCACCATTCCCATTAATAGTAAATTTTAGTGGTCCAGAAATATCCAGGAGAATAAAGGCAGACAAAAAGTTATTTTATATGACAACTAGATGACATATATTACTTTAAAAAATAGGTGTAATGACAGCGGGGTACACACAAGATTTCATTTTGTTTTTGAGAGAGTATACAATGATCAAGTGGAGTTACTGTGAGTAGTCACCTCTTCAAGAGATGTAGAATTGAGGAGGAAGAAAGAGATAACAGATAAATTGGCTCTATATAAGTATATAGGAAAACATTTACTGTTTGTTTTCAAGAAATTAAGTGACTGAAGCAAACTTTTAGGAAATGAAAGTAGTCATGACTCTGAGGTTATGAAAGAAGGTATAAAAAATTTAAACATATGATGAAGGAAAGGCTATTGGAATGAGGTCTTAGAAGTGGCATAGAGAAGATAGGAATGAAAGGTTCAGATACAAAGATTCATCTTAGAGAAAAGATAATTCTTCGGTGACCAGAGGGAGAGGAGAGAGTGAGTGATGATGGAGAATAGTAGTCCTAAGATTAAGATGTATATTGACCAAAATCTCCTCACAGATGTAGGAGGCAGTAATTTGCCATAATATAGAGAGATTGGTTTATGAATAGGGGATTAAAGAGAGATAAAAACATGTTTGGAAGAGCTTTTTGGAGAAAGAGATAAGGTGTTGATAAGAAAAGAGTTAAAAAATTATCAAATAGCAGCAAGAGGCCAGCTGAAATAAGGCATCATTAATTTGAAATGAGTTAGATCAGACAGATTTTTTTACCCCTAGAGATAATAAGAATCCTGGAGACTGGAGCTTACAAATCAAAAAAGTAGGGGTTACTCACAGATATTGATTAACTGGTAAGAAATGGTCATAGGTCAAGGTGACAAAGGGTTTTAAAGATGACCAGTGATACAGTAAAGAGGTAGATTTGAAGGTTGAGGCTAGATATGGAGGCAAGTATAGTTAGCATGGAAGATATATTGAAGCAGGTATGTGGCCCAATATACAGAGTGCTGCATCTAGACTCTCCTGCCTCAGAACTTATTAGGCATTTGGTCATTGACAACCTATTTAAACTCACTGACTCTCAGTAGCCTCATATGTAAAACAAAGATAATAATGGTATCTAACTTGTACGGTTATTGTGATGGCCAAATAATTTAAAATAAAGTGTTTTTCAAATGTTAAAATCTTACATAAAAAGAATTATCATCATTATTATTGTTGTTACATCAAATAAGAGAATAATGGTGAATTAAAGGACCAGAGGTTACCAAAATGGTGAATATTAGGGCAAGAGTGGGAGAATGGAACAAGTTGAGAAATGGAAGGTTATGGCTGGAAAAGAGAATTCAAGATATAGATCTTAGAAATAATGCATTTCTCAGATCCAATGATGTCTAAATCAAATGTTCTTAACCTGAGCTCTACAGACCAAAAATGGTCTATAGACATAGAAAATTGATGAGATTCTGAGAACTTGAATGAGAAAATAAATATTTATTTAGATCAAATTGATTTACTTTTTTAATTTATATGTGTTTTATTTTATGAATTAAAAAATATCCTAATAAAAATATAACCAGATTGTAAAAAACATCTATGACCAAAAGAAGACAGGTCAAAATACTACAAGTCTAAAATGTAACCTAGCAGCTATGAAGGAAATAAAGTTGTAAATTCATCAAAAGTTAGGAAACTGGTCTTATGTTAACAAGATAACCAATTTTTAATTTCTTTAGGATGATGGCAGATTTTTAGGATGAAGGAGAGTTTTTCCTACTCTGTCATCTTTGGACCTGAACCCAATACTGCAGATATGATCAGACTAATGATATCAGCTCCTCTTATGCTACATGGTGAGGTCATCATAGTTTTCTTAGATCTCCCATTGTTGAATAAAATTGAACTTGAGATCTACTTGAAACAGATCTTTTCACAGATTCTATTGTATTAAAACACTTCTATAATCTTATACTAATGTAGGTGATTTTTAAAATCAGGTGTAAGACTTTCAACTTAAAAAATTTAATGAATTTTTATAATGCTTGGCCCACTGTTTTAGTCTGACATGATTGTTGTTAATATTTATTAGATTGTGATCTTCCTCAAGGCAGGCAATTTTAAATTGATTTGGATAGTCTTTGTAGAGGAGCTAGAAACTAATTAGAGTTTAGAAACTAATCAGTTTAGTTAAAAATTAAAGAAGGGGAAGGAGAGAAGAAAAATCAAAACATGAAGGAAGGAAAAATGATGAAAGTGAGAGAGATCCTTTTAGCAGGACTGGAAAGACCATTGAGGAGACTAGTGGGAAGTCAACCTAGAAAAACAGTCACTACTATGTTGGAAGGGGTCTTAAAGAACAACTCCTAGTCCCATTCCCATTAAACTTTGTCAATCCTATGATTCATTCTCTAGAGACATTGCCTGTGATTGTACTGCAAATTTCTGACAAATTAATTCATTTTCAGGTGTTAGTAGCAGCGGTCTAATCTGCCCAAGTTTAAAGCCCTTCTTTATTCTTAGTATCTACATCTAACCACATATTCATTTTCTAGTGAACAATGTAAGAGAGGGTTTTTTGGTACATTTATATCATCTTCATCATAGCTATCTTGAAAAATGAAGGAAGTAACAATCAGTTTGGAGGTGGTTTAAGCATAGTCCTGTCTAGATGCAGACCAATGGATCAGACATCTTTTGGCTTCTCCAACCTATATGATTATAATATATAGGTATGATTATTCTGATTTCTTCATTAAGGGACTAATGCCCTGGTAATAGTTTCTAAAAGAATAAAAACTGAAGGTTAAAAGTGCAAATAAATGCAAATGAAACAGTCTTGAGAACAGACTACATTTTATTTGATTCTTAGGGAATCTGGTACATAGTGAGACAAGACATTAAATACTCTTAATATTACTCCTGGTTGATAACAATACCATTGTAAGAATAGTAGTTTCTAATTTTTAAGTTGAAAAAATATATTTCAAAGAAAATGTGGCTATATTAATTCTGAATAAATAATTGATTCTAATTGTTTTAAAGGTGTATCTATGACTTGTGTTCTGTAAGTTATCAATAAATTGAATAAATATAAGCAGAACTTTAGTCAAGGATTCATTAATTAACGTAGCATACATTCAATTGGAAACTTTATAATACTTTTTCATTTTTTAACCTCTACTATTTTGGGGTATAAAACCTAGTTTTCTACTGCAACAAACTCAGTTTGTTCTAATATATGTATGAAAAAAGTGTATTGTATAAAATCTTGGACAGGAATATGATCCAAAGGTAGGAAAATCCTTAGTTTGAATCCCATTTATGACATTCTAGATTTGTTAGTTTCCCAATAAAACTATATAGTACTCTAGGTAGCAGAATAGATGTAGATCTGCAATGGAAGGAGTTTCTATAACGGACATTTTTTTAATAGTAAAATGACAGATTTGGTAAGATAAAACAATACCAGCATGCCTTTTATCTCATGTAATTTGACAATGATCATAAAGATTATCTAATAAATATGAATGCAGAAGAATGGGCAATGTAGTTAACATAATAAAATAATAATAATAACAATAATAAGCTTCTTAAATCTCAATCCATCATCCACAATATATTCAAGAAACTTCAGTAAAGTAAGGAATTGCCAGTCAGGGATATATATATATATATATATATATATATATATATATATATATATATATATATATATGTGTGTGTGTGTGTGTGTGTGTGTGTGTGTGTGTGTGTGTGTGTGTGTGTGTGTCCTGAGACTTGTATCAAGCCATGAAGCCTGGCAGAAGCCCTCAAACATGTCTAACTGGGCTTTGGCAATAGCACTGATTATGTTGCCACCACTACCATTGTGAAGACAGTACTCCTGTCTCTAAGAAATAGATACAACTGGCTAAGAATTGGAGAATGGATTTACTAGAAATTATAATGTTTGATTTTCAAGTGTTTGGAGGTGTTCTAGTAAAGATTTAACATCCAGATCTATGAAAATGTATAGATAGATAGATAGATAGACAGACAGATACATAGATATAGATAGGTAGATGGAAATGTACATGCATACATATAGAACACATACTTAAATTTGATCCCTATTATTCTCCATCACTTTAGTCTAAATAATCAACAAAGCAATAAACCAAGCCCTAGTTTATAGCATTTGCTGTATATTGAAGAGTTGATGCTTACACTGAAAGTTTAATTGTCACCTTCCTAAAGCTGCATGACTTCACTACCTATAGGTAGTGAATACCTGGAGGTATTTCTAGGATTCTGATGTCACAAAATGGCAGATATAATGGAATAATTTAGAATATCAATACCCAATACTCTGAAAAATTCTTTAAGACTGATGATTCTGAGTACAAATGTGAGAAGAAATTAATTGAAAACATGAAGACTTTCTTTATGAACTAATAGCGCATCATAAATTAATCAGAAACATATCAACAATTATAAAGCAATGGTCTTATAATTTCATTTATTAGTCCTTCTCTCTGTTACAAGTCATATAATAACATATTGCCCACCAATATAGGGCAATCAAAACAAAACACAACAAAAACATCTTCATCTTTAAGCAAGATTACATGAAATATAGCTGAAATTTGAGAAGTTAAAATTATTAAAGTGGGGGAGGGAAGTTGAATATCCTGAGATCATTCATGGAAAATCTTTAGTAAAAACAAATTCTTGAAATTATGTGTGAAAATGAAATAGAAGTTTATGCAGCAATGAGTTTCAAAATATCTTGGAAAGGAGGTGGGTATAATCTTAAATTGACATTCCAAAAAAGCTTTTTTTTGTGTTTGATAACATTACTAATTAATAGACTAATTACATCAAATTACACCAAAATACTATAATTTAATAAAAATTAATGCATTCTTCTATGGTTTTTCACAAAAACCCATAATATTTAAAATAAGGTTTTTTAGACCCTGAATATTATCACTGTCTCTCATTCTCTTTCTTTCTCTCACCGCCCTCTCTTTTTTGTATCCCTTTTCTCTCTTTCTTATAGATTTATGCTATTATGCTATATATTTATGATAATTGTCACCACAGTAAAACAATAGGAGGATAAATAGTATTATCATGTAATATTTCTAAGAAGCATGAAACACTATTATGGCAGAAGTGATTAGAGAGAGCAATGGAAGAACTGAAGAAAGGAACTGAAAGATTGCATCAGTCCCTAGCTGATAAACAGTGTAGAAAATTTGGATATCACATTGGCCAACTAGTGATGGCAACAAAAATAACAAAATATTGGAAAATAAAATATGAAAGCAAAGAAATTCTTAATTACCTTTTGATAGTAGACATTAAAATACTATCACTACAAGGAATCAAGCAGTACAAAGACAAAAAGTATTCAATATCAATCAGAAATGGATGTAGTTCAAAAAATAAGACAATCAAGAGAAAGAGAACATTGAATATAGGTAAAAATATAGTAGTTTGTGTGGTCACAAGAAGTTCAGAAAAATGAAAACAGGAAGTAGATCCAATAAGAAACAGGAATCTGTACATGAATAAAATGAACAACGGAGTAGCTCCATGAAGGAAGAGGATGGAATATCTGAAAAACTAAAAAGCATTTGGAACAGATAAGATTCACAACTATTAACTAAAATACTTCACAAATGTGAGTGGATTATTTCCAAAGCATATTATTTTCATGGCCTGCTTCAAATGTAAGCATGATACCATATTTCTTAACAGAAGATATCACATACTTTTACTTAAGTATGAGAACACCAGTAATTTCTCCAAATAAAAACCAATTGTGTGTTTTTCCTTTATACAGGCCATTCACAATCTGTGTAATGAAACAAGAAATTCTATAAACACTTAAATTGAGCAATATATTGGCTGAGCATCAAAATGAGTGTGTTCAAAAGTGGGAGAGATATAAAGAGAAGCTTATTGTCAAGCTGATAACTATTAAATCTGCTACCTCAAAGATCCATAAGAATAATAATTTATTAGGTTAAGTCATTAAATCTTAAAACTACTCCAAGATATTTGGGACACTCTATATCCTGCTTTTGTTGATCATGGCAGACCTTTTGAATCTAATGCATTGTTACGAATTCTTCATGAAGTGAATATTTAAAACATACGAAAGGGTAGTGAAAAATTCTAGAGTATCTGATCTTTACATGTAAAAATAATTTTCCTAACAAGACATCAATGACACAATAATAGTTTTGCCAATCTTTAATTTCATTATTATCTCACCTAAATAGACCTATGGATTGCTTCCAAATTAAAGTATATAAATCAAAATACTTTTTCCAACCCCTTAATAAATATGGATGATACCAGATATATGACTTCATTGAAATAATTTTTCATCTCTCAGAATCTTTCTCTAGTTGTTATAAAAATAATATTTGGAATGAAAAAAAATATAAAATTCTTAATACAGGTAAAAATTGACTGAACTCATTGGGTTTTAATCAAAGAAGTCACATTTTACAAATGAATGAAGATAAAATCTAAAAGACTTAGTTTCATGAAACATAAATATAACAAGGATAAGGTTGAGGTTGAATTTGTAAAGAAGGTTCTTGGCATTCTGAGACTGACACATATAGACATATAAAGCAATTTACACCTCTGCACCAATCTTTATGAATACTTTCTAAACTATGAAATGAATGAGAATATATATGGGAAGTGCCTCCAGAAAAAAATTTACATATAAAGAATATCAGGCACATTATCATAAAGCAATTCTGAAGTGATTAATATTTCCAAGCCAAAAAGGAGGAAGATGATATATGTATGTATAATTCATGGAAAACAGGTTAAAAAAACTTACAGTGATACCAGAAAAAGTCAAATCCTTATAGAAATGTTAAAGACTTCCCCTAGAATTTTCTATTGTCACATTAATAGAAATTATTTCAATCAATGACTTCTTAGACTATCCTTTAACTTGCTTGACAACAAGAATGTCTTATTAAAATAAGGACTAAAAATGATAACCAAAAATTGAAGCAACAGAGGCCATATTTCTCTTTGTATGTATGATTCAATATTTTAAGATGGCAATTGATGACTTTTATAAAATTTTAAATCAAATAAAATATTCTTAGAGCAGCATCTAAAAAGAGTACATCTCTCCGAAAGTTTCTCACCTACCCCCTTCACCCCCCCCCGAACCTTACCGTCTAATTGGGGAGAGAAAAAAAAAAACATTAACTGTAAAACTTTTATAATTAGTTGATATATAAACAAATTCTACATGTACTAAAAACATTTCAAAAGCTTCTTCTCAGAACCACAAGCCTAAATGCAAGTTCTTTGTAAAAGAGCTATGCCTATAAGTCACTTCCTTGGAATATATTTGAAGGTTCCACTATGCATTCTTCAGAAAGAATATATTATGGTTTAGATTAAGGAAAGTTTTTGACACTATGACTGCATTCCTGCAAGAGATACCAAAATAAAGTTGAGGATATCTTCTCATTTACAGGAAATAAACTTCAAGGAAACCACATTTGAAGTGTATGTCTATAAACACACACACACACATACATGATTTTACGTTATTACTAGTAGTAGTATTAAACTAATATGACAAATATTGTTCTTAGTTCTCTGGTCATAATTTTGTTGAAAGGAGTTACTTTACTTTTTGGATGAAAGAAAATATGAGACTTTCCATAAGCCCATCACTGTATAGTTTCATTTGGTCATTTCACAATCATTTCTTAGCTTTTTTTAAAAAAAATTTCTACTTCTCATTTTAAAGAGTTCTTTTTTTATATAATGAGTGGCACAGTGACATCATTAAATTAACCTTTTTTTTCTAACTTTGCCATTTAAATGTGGAATTTTGGACCTGAGACATAGTCTTAAGAGTCATTATTTGGTGTGCATATCTTTGTGTGTGTCTGTGTGTGCACAGGCACACACAAAAGATTACCTGCATGTGCAATTTTTTTTCTAAGTTACTTGATCCTGTAGTGTTTGGAACAATTGTCCCTGATTTAGAAAGTCAAGCTATATGCATGGAACGACTAAGCTGATTGAATTCTATAATCTTTCTACACATTTAATTCAAGCTATCAGCTGATGGAAGACAAATGGGGCCATTAAAAATAAAAACAAAACCTTTGTTCATGTGACCTTTAAATCATGGAAAACACTAAGATCTTAACATTCATCCAAGGTGCAAAAGTTTGTATCTAATATCTGTTTATTACCAGAAAGAACAATTTGCCAGGTTTAAATTAATGACAAATTTTTGAGTCATGACTGTTTTTTATTAATCATCTGCTTGGGACTACTGCTGGGGAAATAGCCATCAATGTCCCTGTCAAACATGACCCCCCTTTTTCCCTCCCCACACCAACACCATCTCCACATCAGGCTTCCCTCAAAAAACCCTGTGAAGTTTCCCTGAGACCAGGCTGGTTATCTCACAAATCTGTGCAAAGCTCCAGTGAATAATTTATACCAGGCATGAGGTGACAAGTTAAACACGCCCATTTTGTCTAAAATGCTATGAAGGCATCAAGATGGAGCCAAGCTGCAGGGTGATTGGAGCTCCGCTGATGGGAATCTGAGTATGTCTAGAAGAGAGGATGCCGCTGTAAAGAAAATGAAATGTAATGAGATACTCTTTCATGCATAATTCATAGGCGAAAACATGACTGCATAAAAAGCCATGGATTTTAACAAGGCAAGCCTGCAATCATGCACATTATCTTCCCAGAGGAACTTTATATAATATTGGTCAAAGGGAGAAGATTCTGAATACCAGTACAAAATAAACCTGATAGGTTTTCAAATGCAGCAGAATTTACTTTAATGCACAATGGCCGTAAAAGAAACAATTTCTATTTACACCTGCAAATACTGGTTAGCCAAAATTTTACTTTAAAACATTTGCTTCTTGCTCCTATTTAAGAAAAAAACATACACAGTGAAGATAAGAATAGAGGCTCCATAGTGATAAAACTGAAATCTAAAATGTATTTGCTATATTTTATTGAGCAGTGGTGTTGTCATGTTAAACTGTGCTTGGCCATCTTTTGCAAGTCTTTTCACTTTCTTGGCAGCAAAAGTTTTCATAGACATTTTCCCAGTGAACTGGTTTAAGAAAAGATAAACTGTTAGCTATTGTCACCATAAGATTCCATTTGGTTGCATTTACAAAAGCAAACACTATATAATTCAGCTTTCCAGTCCAGCTTCATGGCCAGTATATATCCATTTTGTAATGGTGTTTAATGTGTGAGGTATGGACTAGAAGGGATTTTTTTAATGGAATGTTGATTAAAGATTGGAAAATGAAAAATTATCTTCTCAAAATCCCAACTATAGTCTTACCTTGCCATCTCATTCCATCCACCTATATGCCCTGCATAAGAGAATATAGCCAGCAGACAATATAAAAGAGTCAGTAGCAGGGAGTCACCAAAGTACATTGACTCGAGAGAGAGTGAGCTGCTAATGTATTTGTTTAGTTTATACTTTGCAATTTCAATATTTGTAGGGAAAGCAAAATGGCCACATTGCATCCAGTTATAGCTTTAGAGTCCTGACAGTTCAGTGGAAGAATGTGTTAAGGGTTCGACATGATTGATGTTTCAAAGGCTCTTCCCTACCCAGGATTTTGTGAAGTTCTCCAGTGTAGTAGGCAGAGAGAAACACTACAAAAGGGAATAGGTTGAAGGTGCTATGGTAGCTAATGCACTTAAACAAAATTATGTCATTAACCTCTATTCATAGCAACTTAGACATGCTTCAAGTATTTGACAGATTTTTTAAAATATGAACTTGGGGAAAGGTAATGATGTGAGATCTGATTACATTATTTTAGAATTTGATCGCATCAGTGGCCACTCAAACTAAGCTATACTCTAGCTGATAGACATGGAGTTATTACTTCTGGAATTCTAGTTTGCAAATTATTATAGTAATGCTTTGGAAACCCAAGGATGACCATTTACGAAATGAAAAGGATTTCTTCATCTTAAAAATACCATGTTGTATCACTGGTATTTTGTAGTTTGAAAATACATTGAAATAATTTAGTCAAAAAAGAGCTCTCAATATAACATGGGGTGATTGCTTTCAGAACTCCTACCATTCTTATTGCTATTAGAATTCCAACATTGACTTGACTTTTAGTAGCTTAAAAAACCTCTTTCAATTAATTAATTAGTCAAATATTACTTTTTCTAATGCTTCATCCCTGGCTTAAATAATTCTGATCTTGATTGTGGGAGGTGAAGTATTGAATGAGACAAAAGTCAAAATGACAGCATCCATCTCTATATGTCCTCTGAGGTACAAGAAATTATTTTTATCTATTACTTTCCCTGCTACCTATGTTCTTCTCCACCTTATTGCAATGGTTAAATCTTTTGCTCATTATTTATCCCTACAGAAAGATCCATTTCCAAGCATAGGGAGGACTTGCTTATTATATACATGTACTCCAAAGGAAGTCTGTGTAATTTCCAGACCATCTGGAGGACTGGTTGAATTATTTAACTACATACACATACAGAGAATATATAATATGACTATATATATATATGTAATATAAAATGGGTATCATACATAGCATTATTTAATTTTTTCTAAGAGGATCATGTGATTCTGATTGGGATAGTTAGTATTATGTCTTTGTATAATGTCTTCTAGAGGAAGGGTTCACTTTCTATTTATTTTTGTATGTGCATTTAATCCTTATCATCTCTACCATATGGAAAACACTTACTGATTAACTGTGTCTTAAAGGATCTTGTATAATTTAGAAAAGAACTTTTATTATTTTACCTCTGAGACATTGTCCCTTCATCAAATTTCCCAGTCACTGTTGAGGTCAAAATAATTCTTCCATTCATTCAGGTTCATAACCTTGAATGAGTCTCTCTCAATCAGCTGCCAAGTCTTGGCAATTCTCTTTGAAATGTCTCTTACATGTATTCCATTTTCTCTACTCACACAACCACCTCCCTCATTCAGGCTCTCCATACCTCTTACTTAGATGATTAGAGCAGCCTTCAAAAAAAGGTTTCTTTGCCTCCATTCTCTCAGCCATTTCAAACTGTCTTCCCACAGAGCTGCCCCAATATTCTTGCTAAGACACAAGTCTAGTCATGTAATTTCCTTGCTAGCAACACTTCAGTGTTTTCTTGTTGATGAGAGGATAACATATAGCCCCTTCAGCATGATTTTGAAAGCCCTCCACAGTGTACCTTTCATCTAAATGTCTAGCCTCATTTGATACTGTTTGGGATTACTAAATTTGAGATTAGAAGATATCTCAAAGCCTCTAGTTCAAATAATAAATGAAAGGGATCCCCACTATAACAAACCTGACAGACAGTTGTCAAGCTTATGTTTAAAACCTCCGAGAAAGGATAATCCACCAGTACTTTCAGCACTCATTCCACTAATATACATCTTTAGCTCTGTAGAGCTAATTGTTAGGTGAACTTATTTACTGACATTTCGTCTAAATTTACCTCTTGCAGAGCAACTTTCTGTTCCTCTGAATTCTGACTTCTGGAAGTAAGCTGAAAAGTTCAGTCCCTCCTTCTCATGGTAGTCCTTCCAATATTTGAAAACAGCTATTATACTCCCCTCCAATATAACTATGTCCAGAGGCTTTTCAGATGATCCTCCTATCTTCAAGACTTCAAGATTTTTATTATTATGGTTATCCTTCTCTGAACATTATCAAGAACATAAATAGTCTTAAAATGCAGTTCCCCAAACTGAAAACTATAGGAGAACTGAGGAAAGGAGAATACAATGGGACTGAATTCTTAAAAAAATATCTCTCTTTGGCAAGGCAAGAATGCATTAGGAAGTATATTTATCTCAACACACAGCTGGTTCATAATTAATATGGAATTATCTAAACACCCTACATCTTTTATCAAAGGAATTGCTGTGTATCCAAAACTACCCCATACTTATGAAACTATTTTCTTAAAACTCAAGTCCAAGATGGACATTTAACTCTACTGAATTCCCTCTTACTAGACTGAACTTTATATGATATCCTGTAAATACTTTTCTCTCAGTCCTGGATGGCATTCATTATGAAATCAAGTTACTTGACTTCTCCAAACAACTTACAAAATGGGAATAATAATTGTTATACTGTAGTAATACTTGCAAATAAGAACATACACCTGAATGAAAATAATTTGGTTGGTTTAATGCTAAAAACATTGTTTGGTAGGTACTTTTTAAAAAAATCTTACCATAAACAATCAATACTCTCATGTTTCCTTCCTACCTTTGCCCAATATGCCTAAAATGGGGGTTACAATACCATAGGAAATATTCCAGTATCTTATATTAGTTTCTACAACTTGCTTTGATATTCAATGTTAAAAAGCAAGATACTAAGATATTTCAACTCTTAATTCATTATTGTAATGCTGGTGATGCCTCAACAGTATATGAATATCATGTCAAGAAACAAAATGCTCCCATTTGAATTCTGTTAGGAAGATTCTGAAGAGGTAAGATAACAGACCCTGAGACCCTTTCTTGAGGTGAACTGCCTAGAAGATAAACTCTACTCCAGAGTGTAACTCTGAAGGACTAACCACATTGTCTGAATGCCAAATACTCATTTACCTAAAAGACTATTTTATGGACAACTCACATGAGGTGAGCACTCACAGAGAGGTTATAAAAAAGCAGTACAAGGACACTTTCAAGGTCTTTCTAAAGAACTTTGATATTGATTGTAAGACATGGCAGACGCTGGCACCAGAGCATCCAGCATGGCCTTCCCTCATCAAAGAAGGTGCTCTGTTCTATGAGTAAAGCAAAATTGCAATAGTTCATAATAAATGTGAAATCCACAAATCACAAATGTTCATACAGATTATTTGTGCCCAACCTGTGTTTGAGCCTTCCAAGCTTGTATAGGTTTGATTAGTCACAACCAGACAACTCATACATTGACCTTGACATAGTGATGCCATTTTGTTTCCCCTACAGCATGAAAGAAAATAAACAAAAAGCCTGAGTGAATGATAAACAGCTGCACCTGTATAAATAGTTTATGAGTAGAGTAGGGGAGTGTTAATTCATTAGTTCAGTTAATCAATGAATATAGACTTCCAGTCAAGATGGTGGCTAAGAGGAAGCGAAAGATCAGATCTCTGAAAACCCGATCCTTATCGATCACAAACTGAATGCTCCTAGGACACCGAAATTCAAACTGAACAACAGGACAGACCTGGGAAACCCTCCTCCTGGAACTGGATCAAAAGGTACAGGCCTCCAAAAGCCAGAACCCTAGATCACTCAGATCTAAGGGGTAGGCAGAAGGAAGGTCCCAGGACCCATCACCCCAAACCCAGAGTGCTGAGCCCGTGGTAGCAGTGGGAACCTCAGGGCTGGCCAAAGGGCCTCAGAGCTGGCTATTCTGAAGGACTCACATTGAAAGCGACCTGAGCCAGTCTCTGGGGTGCCCAACACAGATGGCAGGGAAACAGAGAGAAGGGGGAAGCCTGTGTCCCCCTCACTGGGTCCTTCCATCTGAGGCTCAAGGGAGGTTCCAGCTTTAGGGCACCAGCTGAACCCAATCCCATCAGGAGCCCTCAGAGGTTCTGAAAGGACAGAAACCTCAGGGCTGGCAAAGGGGTTGCTCCAAAGGGCTTACCTTGAAAGTAACCTAGGCTAGTCTCAGGGCATTCAACACAGACTGCAGAGGATATTTTTTTGCTTCAGGGCTCATTTGGCCCAAACCAGCTGAACCTAATCCCATCAGGAGCCCTAAGAACCTAGGGAGGCCATGACCCCTTCCCCCTTAGAGAGCAAGGACTTCTGAAAGAACAGAAACCTCAGGGCCGACAAAGGTACTGAGATACCTTGTGGACAGTGCTGTGTCAGGCCCAGAGCATGGAAGTAAGGCAGCAGAGAAACAACTGGAGGGAACTGAGATCAGCAACTCCCAAAACATGAGCAGGAAGGGGAGGACAGACCCTGGTCCTCCTTGGGAAGACAGAACAGCTGTGGAGAAAGGACAATCTGCCTGGGGCTAAAGCCTCAGACCATCAGACAGATACATGAAGAGCCAGTCCTCACTCAGATAGAGATTGAAAACAGTACAGAAGTACAAAAACCACCAAACACCAAGAAAAACAAGAAAAAGAGGGTGACTTTGGAAACATTTTATGGAGCAAAAATGCAAAATACAGAGGAGATAGAATAGGAAACACAAGCAAATTCCCTGAAACCCTTCAAAGGAAATGGAAACTCTCCACAAACTCTTGAAGAATTTAAATTGGAAATGATAAAAAAGATGGAAGCCTTCTGGCAGGAAAAATGGGAAATAATGCAAAAGGAATTTAACAATTTGAAGCATGAAAAAACACAACTACAAAAACAGTTTGATCAAACTGAAAAGGAAAATCAGGCTTTAAAGGTCAGAATCATGCAACTGGAAGACAATGATCTTGCAAAAGAGCAAGAATTAATAAAGCAAAGCCAAAAGACCAAGAAAATAGAAGAGAACATAAAATATCTCACTGACAAGGTGATAGACTTGGAAAATAGAGGAAGGAGAGAAAATCTGAGAATAATTGGCCTTCCAGAAAAACCAGAAATAAATAATAATCTTGACATTATAATACAAGATATCATCAAAGAAAACTGCCAAGAGATTCTAGAACAAGGGGGCAATACAGGCATTGAAAGAGTTAACAGAATACACTCTACACTAAATCCCCAAAAGACAATTCCCAGGAATGTAATTGCCAAATTCCAAAGCTTTCAAGCAAAAGAAAAAATCTTACAAGAAGCCAGAAAAAGACAATTTAGATATAAAGGAATGCCAATCAGGGTCACACAAGACCTTGCAATTTCCATTCTGAATGATTGTAAGGCATGGGGCATGGTTTTCAGAAAGGCAAGAGAGCTGAGTCTTCAACCAAGAATCAACTATCCATCACAACAGACTATATACTTCCAGGGAAAAAGTTTGGGCATTCAACAAAGTAGAAGATTTCCAAGTTTTTGCAAAGCAAAGACCAGATCTCTGTGGAAATTTTGATACTGAAAAACAAAGAGCATGGAATACCTGAAAAGGTAAATATGAAGGAAAGGGAAAAGGAGAAAAATGTCATCTTTTTCTTTTATTCAAACTCTCTTCTATAAGAACTACATTTATATCAATATATCAATATATATATATGTATATATATATTAATATGTGGGGAAAATGTAATGTGTAACTCTCAAAAATTATATGCATCATCAGAGTAGTAAGAAGAATCATGCATAGGGAACATTTGGGGCATCAAGATGATATAGAGAAAGGGGGGATAGAAAGGAAAAGGAATACGGGAATCATAGATGGTACTATGATATACTCCAAGAAATAGGGGGGAGAGGGAAAAAAAAACAAAAAAAACTAAATAGAATAATCTTACTCACACAAAATTACACATGGAAAGGGGATGGGAAGATAACTCCAATAAGAAGGAGAGGAAGAGAGTTTTTACTTATACCTTACTCACACTGAAATCAACTCTGAGAGGGAAGAGCATCCAGATCCATTGGGATCTTGAATTCTATCTTATCCAACAGGGGTATGGAGAAAGGAAAATCAAGGGGGGAAAGGGGATAAGGGAAGACAAAAAGGGAGGGAAGGAGAGTGGGTAGGGGTAGGGAACAAAAAGGGAGGGGCTAGAAAGGGAAACATATGAAGGGAGAGGTCTAGGGGGACTGATTTAAAGTAAATCACTTGCTTAAAAAGTTATAGCTAAAGAAGAAAGGTCAGAATTAGGGGAGGATATAAAAATGCCAGGGAGTCCACAAGTGACAATCATAACTTTGAATGTGAATGGGATGAACTCACCCATAAAATGTAGATGAATAGCAGAATGGATTAGAATCCCAAACCCTAACATATGTTGTCTTCAAGAAACACACATGAGGCAGTTAGACACCTACAAGGTCAGAATTAAAAAAATGGAGTAAGACCTTCTGGGCCTCAACTAATAGAAAGAAGGCAGGAGTTGCAATCATGATATATGACAAAGCCAAAGCAAAAATAGGCATGATTAAGAGGTATAGGGAACGTAATTATATTTTGTTAAAAGGAACTTTAGATAACGAGGAAATATCACTAATCAACATGTATGCACCAAATAGTATAGCACACAAATTTCTAATGGAGAAACTAGGAGAATTGAAGGAAGAAATAGACAGTAAAACCATATTACTGGGAGATCTGAACCAACCACTATCAAATTTAGATAAATCAAATAAAAAAATAAATAAGAAGGAGGTAAAAGAAGTAAATACAATCTTAGAAAAAATAGAGTTAATAGACATATGTAGAAAAATAAATAGGGACAAAAAGCAATGCACTTTCTTCTCAGCACCACATGACACATTCACAAAGACTGACCATACACTAGGTCACAGAAACATGGCATACAAATGCAGAAAAGCAGAAAAAATAAATGCAGCCTTTTCAGATCACAAGGCAGAAAAAAAAATAATGATTAGTAATGGTACATGGAAAACCAAATCAAAAATTAAATGGAAATTAAATAATATGATACTCCAAAATTGGTTAGTTAGAGACAAATCATAGAAACAATTAATAATTTCATTGGGCAAAATGACAATGGTGAGACATCCTTTCAAACCTTTTAGGATGTAGCCAAAGCAGTAATTAGAGGTAAATTTATATCCCTGAGTGCATATATTAATAAACTAGGGAGGGCAGAGATCAATGAATTGGAAATGTCAATCAAAAAACTTGAAAGCTAACAAATTAAAAAACCCCAGAAGAAAACCAAACTAGAGATCCTAAAAATTAAGGGAGAAATCAATAAATTTGAAAGTGATAGACCTATTAAAATAATAAATAAGTCTAGAAGCTGGTACTTTGAAAAAAAAAACAAACAAAATAGACAAAGTACTGGTCAATCTAATTAAAAAGAGGAAAGAAGAAAAGCAAATTAACAACATCAAAGATGAAAAGGAAACATCACCTCCAATGAGGAGGAAATTAAGGCAATCATTAAAAATTATTTTGCCCAATTATATGGCAATAAATATGCCAATATAGGGGATATGGAGGAATATATACAAAAATACAAACTGCCTAGACTAACAGAAGAAGAAATAGATTTCTTAAATAATCCCATATCATAAAAAGAAATCCAATAGGCCATCAAAGAACTCCCTAAGAAAAAATCCCCATGGCCAGATGGATTCACAAGTGAATTCTATCAAACATTAAAAAACAGTTAATCCCAATATTATACAAACTATTTGACATAATAAGCAAAGAGGGAGTTCTACCAAACTCCTTTTATGACACAAACATTGTACTGATTCCAAAACCAGGCAGGTCAGAAACAATCTCCCTAACGAATATAGATGCAAAAATCTTAAATAGAATACTAGCAAAAAGGCTCCAGCAAGGGAAAAGAAGGATCATCCAACATGATCAAGTAGGATTTACACCAGGTATACAGGACTGGTTCAATATTAGGAAAACCATCCACATAATTGACCACATCAACAAGCAAACCAACAAAAATCATATGATTATTTCAATACGTGCAGAAAAGCCTTTGATAAAATACAACAGCCATTCCTGTTAAAAACACTAGAAAGCATAGGAATAGAAGGGGGGTCTTTCCTAAAAATCATAAACAGTATATATCTAAAACCATCAGCTAATATCATATGCAATGGGGATAAACTAGAGGCATTACCAATAAGATCAGGAGTGAAACAAGGATGCCCATTATCAACTCTATTATTTGCCATTGTACTAGAAACACTAGCAGTAGCAATTAAAGGAGATAAAGGAATTGAATGCATAAAAATAGGCAAGGAGGAGACCAAGTTATCGCTTTTTGAGGATGACATGATGGTCTACTTAAAGAATCCTAGAGATTCAACCAAAAAGCTAATTGAAACAATCAACAACTTTAGCAAAGTTGCAGGATACAAAATAAACGCACATAAGTCATCAGCATTTCTATATATTTCCAACACAGCTCTGCAGCAAAAACTAGAAAGAGAAATCCCATTCAAAATTTCCTTAGACAAAATAAAATACCTTGGAATCTATCTCCTGAGACAAACAGAGGAACTATATGAACACAACTACAAAACACTCTCCACACAATATAAACTAGACTTGAGCAATTGGATAAACATTAACTGCTCATGGGTAGGACAAGCCAATAGAATAAAAATGAACATACTACTCAAACTTATTTATCTATTTAGTGCCATACCCATTGAACTTCCAAAAAATGTCTTTACTGATTTAGAAAAAAAACATAACAAAGTTCATTTGGAAGAACAAAATATCAAGGATATCCAGGGAAATAATGAAAAAAACACAAATGATGGGGGCCTTGCAGTCCCAGATCTCAAACTATATTACAAAGCAGCAGTCATCAAAACTATTTGGTAATGGCTAAGAGACAGAAAGGATGATCAGTGGAATAGACTTGGGGCAAGTGACCTCAGCAAGACAGTATATGATAAACCCAAAGATCCCAGCTTTTGGGACAAAAATCCACTATGTGATAAAAACTGCTGGGAAAATTGGAAGACAGTATGGGAGAGATTATGTTTGGATCAACACCTCATACCCTACACCAAGATAAACTCAAAATTGCTGAATGACTTGAACATAAAGACGGAAACTATAAGCAAATTATGTGAACAAAGAATAGTATACATGTTAGACCTTTGGGAAGGAAAAGACTTTAAAACCAAGTAAGATACAGAAAGAGTCACAAAATGTAAAATCAGTAATTTTGACTATATTAAATTAAAAAGTTTTTGTACACACAAACCAATGTAACTAAAATCAGAAGGAAAGCAACAAATTGGGAAACAACTTCATAAAAACCTCTGACAATGGTTTAGTTACTCAAATTTACAAAGATCTAAATCAATTATACAAAAAATCAAACCATTCTCCAATTGTTAAATGGGCAAGGGACATGAATAGGCAGTTTTCAGATAAAGAAATCAAAACTATTAAGAATCACATGAAAAAGTGTTCTAAATCTCTTATAATCAGAGAGATGCAAATCAAAACAACTCTGAGGTATCACCTTGCACTTAGAAGATTGACTAACATGACAGCAAAGGAAAGTAATGAATGCTGGACGGGATGTGGCATAGTTGGGACATTAATTCATTGCTGGTGGAGTTGTGAATTGATCCAATAATTCTGGAGGGCAATTTGGAGCTATGCCCAAAGGGCAATAATAGACTGTCTGCCCTTTGATCCAGCCATAGCACTGCTGGGTTTGTACCCCAAAGAGACAATCAGGAAAAAGACTTGTACAAGAATATTCATAGCAGCACACTTTGTGGTGGGCAAAATTTGGAAAATGAGGGGATGCCCTTCAATTTGGGAATGGCTGAACAAATTGTGGTATATGTTGGTGATGGAATACTATTGTGCTAAAAGGAATAATAAAGTGGAGGAATTCCATGGAGACTGGAACAACCTCTAGGAAGAAATGCAGAGTGAGAGGAGCAGAACCAGGAGAACATTGTACACAGAGACCTATACTCTGTGGTACAATCAAACATAATGGACTTCTCCATTAGTGGCAATGCAATGCCCCTGAACAATCTGCAGGAATCTAGGAGAAAAAACATTATCCACAAGCAGAGGACAAACTGTTTGAGTAAAAACACTGAGAAAAAGCATTTGCTTGACTAAAAGGGTTGAGGGGACATGTCTGAGGAGAGACTCTAAATGAACACTCCAATGCAAATACCAACAACATGTAAATGGGTTCGAATCAAGAACACATGTGATACCAAGTGGAACCACATGTCAGCTATGGGAGAGTTTGGGGGGTGGTAGAAAATGATCTTTGTCTCCAATGAATAATGTTTGGAAATGATCAAATAAAAAAATAAATAAACAAAACAAAAAAATCTTCATTTTTTTCAATTTTGTCTTTAATTTTTGTGACGTTTAATTATCATATATATGTATATATACACATATATAATGTACAATATAGCAATAATATTATATATTGTTATAGATATGTAATAAATATGCTTATCCAAGAGAAACAAATTCTCACATAAAAAAGAAATAATTGAATATAATGCAGCCTGTTGTGGTTGCTAATTTAATATGCTAACAGGTGAGTGGAAAAAGAAGTGGAAGGACTCAAATAAAGTTTTTCAGACCTCAGTCAAGGCTATAATAACAGGCCCTATAGATTTCCACAAGTATGCACAGAACGAATTTGACTTTTCTTCCTTCCTTTATTTAATCCCTCTTTTATTCATTTAAAAATTCCAAAGGTCGACTTCCGGTTAAGATGGCGGCTTAGAGAAAGCTAAAGTTCAAATCTTCGGAAAACCCTTCCCGACCAATCTCAAACTATAAGCTCCTAAGGCGCCAAAATTCAAAACGATCAACAGCACAGACCCTGGGAACCCTCCTCCTGGACCTGGACCCGGATCAAAAGGTACGGCTCCCCTCAAAAGCCAGAACCCGAGATCACTCAGACCTAAGGGGTAGGAGCTCAGAGTCCAAGGCTCCGGGAAGCCGCAGCCCGGCCCGGCTCAGAGAGCAGGGTCCTCGGAACAACAACCCTCAGGGCCTTCTATCCGAGTCCCAGTGAAAGTCATTGCCTGGAGCAAGACAGCCTCACGGGCTGGATCCTGCTATCCAAGTCTCAGTGAAAGTCCCTGCCCTCGTAGCTTGGGGAAGCTGCAGCCCATCCCGCGCAGGCCGAGGAAACAGCCTCACGGCCAGTGATTCTGAAGGCAACTTCCGGAAAGCAACGTGGTCCGACCCCTCCATTCCAGTTCCAGTGAGGCATATTCAGTTTAACCCAGGGAAAGCTCATAGAACCAACAATCTGCCCAGGACTAAAGCCTCTGATCACCAGACAGAGATAAGAAAAGCTAGTACTCCCCACTCAGAGAGAGATGGCAAACTCCACAGAAGCACAGAAGCCCCCAAATACCAAGAAAAATAAGAAGAAAGGGGCGACTTTGGACACATTCTATGGAGCCAAATTACAAAATACAGAGGAGATAGAAGAAGATATACAAGAAAATGCTCCAAAATCTTCCAAAGGAAATGGAAACTCTCCACAAACCCATGAAGAATTTGAATCAGAAATGACCAAAAAGATGGAAGCCTTCTGGGAGGAAAAGTGGGAAATAATGCAAAAGAAATTCACGCATCTACAAAACCAGTTTGACCAAACTGTAAAAGAAAACCAGGCTTTAAAGCAAGAACTAATAAAGCAAAGCCAAAACACCAAGAAATTAGAAGAGAACGTAAAATATCTCACCGACAAGGTGATAGATCTGGAAAATAGAGGGAGAAGGGATAATTTAAGAATAATTGGACTCCCAGAAAAGCCAGAAATAAACACCAAACTGGACATGGTGATACAAGATATAATCAAAGAAAATTGCCCAGAGATTCTAGAACAAGGGGACAATACAGCCACTGACAGAGCTCACAGAACACCTTCTACACTAAACCCCCAAAAGACAACTCCCAGGAATGTAATTGCCAAATTCCAAAGCTATCAAACAAAAGAAAAAATCCTACAGGAAGCCAGAAAAAGACAATTTAGAAATAAAGGAATGCCAATCAGGGTCACACAAGACCTTGCAAGTTCTACTCTGAATGATTGTAAGGCATGGAACATGATCTTCAGAAAGGCAAGAGAGCTGGGTCTCCAACCAAGAATCAGCTACCCAGCAAAACTGACTATATACTTCCAAGGGAAAGTATGGGCATTCAACAAAATAGAAGACTTCCAACTTTTTGCAAAGAAAAGACCAGAGCTCTGTGGAAAGTTTTATACTGAAAATCAAAAAGCAAGGAATACCTGAAAAGGTAAATATTAAGGAAAGGGGAAAAATGTTATCTTCCTCTTTTACTCAAACTCTCTTCTATAAGGACTACATTTATATCAATCTATGTATACTAATATGTGTGGAAAATGTAATGTATAAATAGGGGGTAAAGAAAGACCAAATAGAATAATCGTTCTCACACAAAGATTCACATGGGAAGGGGAGGGGAAGAAAACTCCTATAAGAAGGAGAGGAAGAGAAGGGGGGGTACTTAAACCTCAATCTCAGGGAAATCAACTCTGAGAGGGAAAAACATCCAGATCCATTGGGATCTTGAATTCTATCTTACCCAACAAGGGTAAGGAGAAGGGAAAACCAAGGTGGGGAGGGGGAGAGGGTGAACAAAAAGGGAGGGAAAGAGAGGGGGGAGGGGGACAGAAGAAAAAGGGAGGGACTAAAAAGGGAAACATCAAGGGAGGGGACAAGGGGGACTGATTCAAAGTAAATCACTGGACTAAAAGGTAGAGCCAAAGAATAAAAGGTTAAAATTAGGGAAGGCAATCAAAATGCCAGGGAGTCCACAAATGACAATCATAACTTTGAACGTGAATGGGATGAACACACCCATAAAACGTAGATGAATAGTAGAATGGATTACAATCTAAAACCCTACCATATGTTGTCTTCAAGAAACACACATGAGGCGGGTTGACACCCACAAGGTCAGAATTAAAGGATGGAGTAAGCCCTTCTGGGCCTCAACTGATAGAAAGAAGGCAGGAGTGGTAATCATGATATCTGATAAAGCCAATGCAAAAATAGACCTGATCAAAATGGATGGGGAAGGTAATTATATTTTGTTAAAAGGGACTCTAGACAATGAGGAAATATCATTAATCAACATGTATGCACCAAATAATATAGCACCCAAATTTCTAATGGAGAAACTAGGAGAATTGAAGGAAGAAATAGACAATAAAACCATACTAGTGGGAGACTTAAACCAACCATTATCAAATTTAGATAAATCAAATCAAAAAATAAATAAGAAAGAGGTAAAAGAAGTGAATGAAATCTTAGAAAAATTAGAATTAATAGACATATGGAGAAAAATAAATAGGGATAAAAAGGAATACACCTTCTTCTCAGCACCACATGGCACATTCACAAAAATTGACCATACATTAGGTCACAGAAACATAGCACACAAATGCAAAAAAGCAGAAATAATGAATGCAGCCTTCTCATATCACAAGGCAATAAAAATAATGATTAGTAATGGTACATGGAAAACCAAATCTAAAACCAATTGGAAATTAAACAATATGATACTCCAAAACCGTTTAAAGAAGAAATCATAGAAACAATTAATAATTTCATCGAGGAAAATGACAATGGCGAAACATCCTTTCAAACCTTTTGGGATGCAGCCAAAGCGGTAATCAGAGGTAAATTCATATCCCTGAATGCTTATATTAACAAACAAGGGAGAGCAGAGATCAATCAATTGGAAATGCAAATGAAAAAACTCGAAAGCGATCAAATTAAAAACCCCCAGCAGAAAACCAAATAAGAAATCCTAAAAATTAAGGGAGAAATTAATAAAATCGAAAGTGACAGAACTATTGATTTAATAAATAAGACAAGAAGCTGATACTTTGAAAAAACAAACAAAATAGACAAAGTACTGGTCAATCTAATTAAAAAAAGGAAGGAAGAAAAGCAAATTCACAGCATTAAATATGAAAAGGGGGACAGCACCTCCAATAAAGATGAAATTAAGGCAATCATTAGAAATTACTTTGCCCAATTATATGGCAATAAATACACCAATTTAGGAGAAATGGATGAATATATACAAAAATACAAACTGCCTAGACTAACAGAAGAGGAAATAGAATCCTTAAATAATCCCATGTCAGAAAATGAAATCCAACAACCATCAAAGAACTTCCTAAGAAAAAATCCCCAGGGCCTGATGGATTCCCCTGTGAATTCCATCAAACATTCAGAGAACAGTTAATCCCAATACTATACAAACTATTTGACATAATAAGCAAAGAGGGAGTTCTACCAAACTCCTTTTACGACACAAACATGGTACTGATTCCAAAACCAGGCAGGTCAAAAACAGAGAAAGAAAACTATAGGCCAATCTCCCTAATGAATATAGATGTAAAAATCTTAAATAGGATACTAGCAAAAAGACTCCAGCAAGTGATCAGAAGGATCATTCACCATGATCAAGTAGGATTTATACCAGGTATGCAGGACTGGTTCAACATTAGGAAAACCATCCACATAATTGACCACATCAACAAGCAAACTAGCAAGAACCACATGATTATCTCAATAGATGCAGAAAAAGCCTTTGATAAAATACAACACTCATTCCTATTAAAAACACTAGAAAGCATAGGAATAGAAGGGTCATACCTAAAAATAATAAACAGTATATATCTAAAATGAACAGCTAATATCATCTGCAATGGGGACAAACTAGATGCATTCCCAATAAGATCAGGAGTGAAACAAGGATGCCCATTATCACTTCTACTATTTGACATTGTACTAGAAACACTAGCAGTAGCAATTAGAGAAGATAAAGGAATTGAAGGCATCAAAATAGGCAAGGAGGAGACCAAGTTATCACTCTTTGCGGATGACATGATGGTCTACTTAAAGAATCCTAGAGATTCAACCAAAAAGCTAATTGAAATAATCAACAACTTTAGCAACGTTGCAGGATACAAAATAAACCCACATAAATCATCAACTTTTCTATATATCTTCAACACAGCTCAGCAGCAAGAACTAGAAAGAGAAATCCCATTCAAAATCACCTTAAACAAAATAAAATACCTAGGAATCTACCTCCCAAGACAAACACAGGAACTATATGAACACAACTACAAAACACTCGCCACACAACTAAAACTAGACTTGAACAAATGGAAAAACATTAACTGCTCATGGATAGGACGATCCAATATAATAAAAATGACCATCCTACCCAAACTTATTTATCTATTTAGTGCCATACCCATTGAACTACCAAAATACTTCTTCACTGATTTAGAAAAAACCATAACAAAGTTCATTTGGAAGAACAAAAGATCAAGGATATCCAGGGAAATAATGAAAAAAAACACACATGATGGGGGCCTTGCAGTCCCTGACCTAAAACTATATTACAAAGCAGCAGTCATCAAAACAATTTGGTACTGGCTAAGAAACAGAAAGGAAGATCATTGGAATAGACTGGGGGAAAGCGACCTCAGCAAGACAGTATACGATAAACCCAAAGATCCCAGCTTTTGGGACAAAAATCCACTATTCGGTAAAAACTGCTGGGAAAATTGGAAGACAGTGTGGGAGATACTAGGAATAGATCAACACCTCACACCCTACACCAAGATAAATTCAAAATGGGTGAGGGACTTAAACATAAAGAAGGAAACCATAAGTAAATTGGGTAAACACAGAATAGTATACATGTCAGACCTTTGGGAGGGGAAAGGCTTTAAAACCAAGCAAGATATAGAAAGAATCACAAAATGTAAAATAAATAATTTTGACTACATCAAACTAAAAAGCTTTTGTACCAACAAAACCAACGTAACTAAAATCAGAAGGGAAACAACAAATTGGGAAAAAATATTCATAGAAACCTCTGACAAAGGTTTAATTACTCATATTTATAATGAGCTAAATCAATTGTACAAAAAATCAAGCCATTCTCCAATTGATAAATGGGCAAGGGAAATGGATAGGCAGTTCTCAGATAAAGAAATCAAAACTATTAACAAGCACATGAAGAAGTGTTCTAAATCTCTTATAATCAGAGAGATGCAAATCAAAACAACTCTGAGGTATCACCTCACACCTAGTAGATTGGCTAACATAACAGCAAAGGAAAGTAATGAATGCTGCAGGGGATGTGGCAAAGTAGGGACATTAATTCATTGCTGGTGGGGCTGTGAACTGATCCAACCATTCTGGAGGGCAATTTGGAACTATGCCCAAAGGGCGACAAAAGAATATCTACCCTTTGACCCATCCATAGCACTGCTGGGTCTGTACCCCAAAGAGATAATGGACACAAAGACTTGTACAAAAATATTCATAGCTGCGCTCTTTGTGGTAGCCCAAAACTGGAAAACTAGGGGATGCCCATCAATTGGGGAATGGCTGAACACACTGTGGTATATGTTGGTGATGGAATACTATTGTGCTAAAAGGAATAATAAAGTGGAGGAGTTCCATGGAGACTGGAATAACCTCCAGGAAGTGATGCAGAGCGAGAGGAGCAGAACCAGGAGAACATTGTACACAGAGACTAATACACTGTGGTATAATCGAACGTAATGGACTTCTCCATTAGTGGCAGTGTAATGTCCCTGAACAACTTGCAGGGATCCAGGAGAAAAAAACACCATTCATAAGCAAAGGATAAACTATGGGAGTGGAAACACCGAGAAAAAGCAACTGTCTGAATACAGAGGTTGAGGGGACATGACAGAGGAGAGACTCTAAATGAACACTCTAATGCAAATTCTATCAACAAAGCAATGGGTTCAAATCAAGAAAACATCTAATGCCCAGTGGACTTACGCATCGGCTATGGGGGGTGGGGAGGAGGAAAAGAAAATGATCTATGTCTTTAACGAATAATGCTTGGAAATGATCAAATAAAATATATTAAAAAAAATTCCAAAGGTCAACTATCTGAAAGTATAATTCTAGAAGAAGAAGGAATAGATACTATTCACTTCTTTGGAATCCCTGGAATTTGAGGAAATCTGGGAAAACTTCATTTTTACTCAAGAGAGAACATATATAGCATGTTTAAAAAGAGAAATTTGCAGAAACATCTTTATTGCTAACATGCTAAAGAGATGATATTTAAATGTTTTACATTGGAATCTTATTTCTGATGATTATGTTCTCTAAAGTCGTTACAAACTCAAAATTAGAAAAGAATACTTTTTTCTGGATCTTCTATTGGATTGATTTTTTAACATTAAATTCATGACTACTCCTCAACAATATTATAATGCATAATTGAATGAAGCTCAACTAACACATACATTTTTCTCTAAGTCATATCCCAGTCATCTTTTGACTGAGAACCCTACATATCATTTGAGTACTTTATATGGGAGTTATTTTAAACAATAAAACCACCAACAAAAACACAAAATCACAAAAAAAGCCTCAAACAAACCAATATGTCTATTTAGACCCCCCCTCCAAAGACACTTGTTAACATTATGAAAACTAAAATAAGAAGGCAGAATACCAACTTGTTTGATTTTAACTAGGAATGTGTCCATAGGGAGACTCAAACTTTTCACTGCAGGGCATAATCAACATGGGTTTTGATTTTGGGATTACAAATAAATGTTATTGATTGAACAAATTCACAAATATGGACAACAAATAATGAGGATTGCCTGTATGTTAATAGAAACTATGAGAGTATTCCATTTGACATAAATATCTTGACTACAGTGTATTTATGCAATGTACATATATGTATATATAGAAAGAAATACAATTTAATTCATGTATGCATATATATGTAATCATTTTTATAAATTAATGTGTATGTGTATACACATGTATGTATTCACATACATTAAAGAAATACAGTTCTACTTTTAGCTCTTCCCCAGAGAAATGATTTAGAGACAGGATGAAATTCTCTAGCTTTCTCCTTCGGGGAGAGTCATTTTTCCCACAATCCCTTTTTTCTCTCTTCGAGTAAGATGATATATTCTTTCTGACTAAGCATCATCCCTATGGGAGACTTTGGGTACTTAGTATACTCCTTTCTTACTTCTCTTCTTTGAACTCTTCTGATCAGTGGTCCAAAAGTTGTATGTAGGTGTTCTCTCTCTTCCTGCTTCTCCATTTTCCCAGATCAGCTCTCAAGTTAATGGAAAAACTGACATACTATGATCTGACTCCATATATATATATATATATACATATATATATATATATATATACCTATGCCTGTATTACATATAGATACATGTATATATCTATGTTCTACATAATGTTTATATAAACTTAAACTGGAACAACCTCCAGGAAGTGATGCAGAGCGAAAGGAGCAGAACCAGGAAATCATTATACACAGAGACTGATACACTGTGGTACAATTGAAGGTAATGGACTTCTCCATTAGTGTCAATGCAATGTCCCTGAACAATCTGCAGGGATCTAAAAAACACTATCCACAAGCAGAGGACAAACTGTGGGAGTAAAAACACTGAGGAAAAGCAACTGCTTGACTACAGGGGTGGAGGGGATATGACTGAGGAGAGACTCTTAATGAACACTCTAGAGCAAATACCAACAACACAGAAATGGGTTCGAGGCAAGAACACATGTGATTCCCAGTGGAATCATGTGCTGGGTATGGGAGAGGTGGTGGGAGGGGAGTGGGAGGAAAAGAAAATGATTTTTGTTTCCAATGAATAATGTTTGGAAATGACCAAATAAAATAATGTTTAAAAAATGTATCTCCTAATGTTTCTGTGGTTTCAGTAGCTGAAAATTTAATTAAACTAGCTATAGCCTGAGCTTTCTCTCTTTCTCTCTCTCTTTCTCTCTTTCTCTCTTTCTTTCTTTCTCTCTTTCTCTCTTTCTCTCTCTTTCTCTCTTTCTCTCTTTCTCTCTTTCTTTCTTTCTTTCTTTCTTTCTTTCTTTCTTTCTTTCTTTCTTTCTTTCTTTCTTTCTTTCTTTCTTTCTTTCTTTCTTTCTTTCTTTCTTTCTTTCTTTCTTTCTTTCTTTCTTTCTTTCTTTCTTTCTTTCTTTCTTTCTTTCTTTCTTTCTTTCTTTCTCTAACTTGAATCAATTACTTGCCAATATACATCACCCTGCTACAATGTAAAACTGTCCTCTTTTAGGTTCCAATCTTTTTTTCTATACATTTAATGATTTCTCAGTTTTGTTAATATGTTAATTTAATGACAGTTTATAAAGTGCAACTAACTCTCATATCACTGAATGCAGATCTCAGGGAAAATAGACTTAGCAATCTTTATTTTGTTTC
Organism: Monodelphis domestica; assembly: GCF_027887165.1. Lineage (NCBI taxonomy): Eukaryota > Metazoa > Chordata > Mammalia > Didelphimorphia > Didelphidae > Monodelphis > Monodelphis domestica. The sequence goes on along the minus strand of NC_077229.1, from coordinate 330,956,273 downwards.
CAGTAGCTTTGATCAGAATGAAAGCTATGCATATTTAGCATTACTGACTCTTTCTAAAGGGCTCCTGGAAGCATTGAATTAGAGTCAATGGCCTCCTGGCCCTGATGCTGTATGTAATAGTTATCATACAGCTTTGATTTCAGATTGTGCCGATGAACCAGTACCCTTATAGCAATGAGAGTCTATACTCTAAGTGGATACATTAATCTCTCTGAAGATAGAAATAACACCTACCAGGTTTATTAGTATTTAGTAATGGCAGCAGAGCCAGGTGGGGGGGATTTAAAAGCCATGCAATTTTTGAAAACAGGTAATTTATCTTGTCTTTAGGCTCAGTAGTAAATGTATTTGAATAGAAGGATTATATATTAAAGCAAGGATTATTTCTTTTTCATAATCCTTTCTTGGGTTTAGGTCTCCGTACCATATAAGAAAACTGCACTAATCTTGAAGTCATATTGGCATGCTTAAAACATAAAATATATCATTATAATATATTCTACATATTTTATTATGGTCCAGAATATATATATTTTCCCTATGAATAATAATGTTGTATGCAATGCTTTGACCAAATAATTCATCACCAAATGGTCAAACTCTTGGTGATAAACTTTATGCCTACTTAACTAGACTGATATTAAGAAATTACAAAGTCAATTGCAAATTCTATGCTATCCCTTTTACATAATTTTCCCAGCACAGTAGGTAGGGTTCATAACCTTTAAAAAACTGGTATCTTCCTGATTTATGAGGCATCATGGCAGAAGATTCTACTTGGCTTCATTGCTAATCACAAAAAGTGAGGAGGACAAAATTGGAAGATTACTCTGATAAATACCTCGGATGGATATAGACAAGAATTGTCCAGGTTGAACAGGAAGTTATGAGTTATGGTTGATATTATTGGAGGTATATCAATTTTAGTGAGATCACAATTACATATGGATATTGGAGTTTGGGATAACTGCATATTTTAGTGACCTTTTTCTCTGTTATGTGACTCCATTTCTATCACAAATCTTACAATGATAGAATATCAGATTTAGACCTAAAATATTCTCAGTGATGACGTATTCCAAACCCCTCACTTTATAGTTGATAATATAAAATTAGAAAAGTTGAATGACTTTTCCAAGATCACATATAAGTGGAAGAGCTGAGATTTATATACATCCCCCAACTCCAAAATCAAGTACTCTACCCATGGCAGAGGGGGAAAAATCTCCTTTAATTGGGATAGAATTTCAGATGTGTAAAAAAGATACAAAGATGCATCTACCTTATCAATGCATCAATTACTACAGCAATCAGGAATTTTATCCCATATAGGCCTGTTTATCTTATTTTACCCTTATCTATTCTTTCACATAGATTTGCCACAGAGAGCAAACACTAAGGTGGACTCATAAAGGTTTAGAAGCCAGCTCTCTGGAGAAAAAAAATGCAAGCAGTGCACCATTTGGGAGGTACCTAGTTGGTTCAGATTATACAGCCCTGGACCTGGAGATATAAAGACCTGAATTAAAAACCTTCCTCATACACTTACTAGCTGTGTGACCCTGGACAGGTAGCTTAATCTATGTGTGCTTTAGTCCACATGTAGAAGGAAATGGAAAATCACTCCAGTATTCTTTTCAAGAAAACCTCATAAACAGTATGGTTCATGGGGTCACAAAGAATCATACATGATCAAATGAATAAACAATGACAAGGACACTATTTTAAGTTTAATCTCCATGAATTTATTTACTTCAGACAATCAACAAAACACTAATTTAAACCTCATTTTGTAGCATTTGCAAATTTTTGATATAAAAGCACACTAAAAATTTAATAGACATCTTTGGAGTCAATTGAATTGGACTCCAGCGTAATCTTATATCCAATATTCTGGAGATCTTTATTGATCTCTCTTGATAATTAACAAGTACAAAAACACTCTTCTGCCTGTCCTTCATATCTTATCCTTCCATTGTTACTAATCCATATTTTTCCATCTTAAATTCATAACTGAATTTATTCTTAGGCTTTAAGCTAAGTTGAATTGTAACTCACTAGGCTTGTTTTCTTGAAACAATCATGGTTTTACAGTTGGATTGCTCTTTATAATAAAAATTTCCCCCAAATGGAAAATTATGTAAAATTCCTTTTAAGTGGACAAACTTTGAAGGTGGCAGGCATTTGTATTATCTGGTTGAGTCAGTTCTGGGATTATCTACTAAAGAAACCTAAGAACATAATAAAGAGATTTTCTTTTGCTGTTTATAACTCAAATAATAAATAATCCCATACCACCAACTAAATATCATTTAGCTTATACCTCTCACTTATTTTTTAATTGCCTAGATTTATTTTGAATGTAATTTCCTTTTCTATCTCTTGCTGTTGAATTTGGTTGGTGACAAATAGAAATTGTCATGATTTAGGGGGATTTATTTTGCATTCTATGATTTTTCTGAAGTTAGAAATAACACGTATTAGTTTTTGGTTGATTCTGAAGGGTTCTCCAAGTATACAATCATATTGTCTGCAAAGAGTGACAGTTTTGTTTGTTCATTGCCTATTGTAAGTCCTTCAATTGCTTTTTTCTACTTTTATTGCATAGCAAGCATTTATGGTAAAATATTAAATAATAGTGGTGAAAATGGGCATCCTTATATTACCCCTGATATTGAGAAAGGTCTTAGATTTTCTTCAATATAGATTATGCTTGCTAATGCTTAATGCTATTTATCAACTTAAGGAAAGTTCCCTTTATTCCATTGTCTTCTAATGTTTTTTATAAGGAATTGATGCTGTATTTTGCCTGAAATGTTTTTTTTCTGCATCTATTGTGAAAATCACATTTATATTGTTTTTAATAACATAGTCAATTAAACTTATGGTTTCCTAATATTGAACTATCCCCATATTCCTGGAATAAAATATATCTGATCATAGAGAATTATTCTTCTGTTAAAATGTTTTAATCTCCTTTCTATTATTTTATTTAAATTTTTTGCATCAATTTCCAGTGGAGCCAAGATAGAAGAGTAACTAGAGCAGCAACACACCATTTCATCATGAAAATCCACTCCAACCAAGAGTAAAATATATCCACAAAACAAATACAAGAATGAAAGAACCAACAGAGCCAGAGGAAAACAACCTTCAAAAAATGAAAAATCCAAAAGGTAGGCAGAGATCATCTGGGGAACTGGGGTGAGAGGGAAGCAGAGCTAGCAAGAGGCAAAGCAGTGAGTGAAGGGCAAGCCAAGAGAAAACTACACACACACACACACACACACACACACACACACACACACACACACACACACACACTCTTTACATCTGCTCTCAAAGGTTATGAAATTATGTCCAAGTTAAATAAGACCCTGAGATCCAGCAAGGCAAATAGTGGTCCAAGCCAACTAACACCCCTTAAAATTAAAAACCTGTGAAGAAGTCCAGAGTCCCAGACCAAGGCAATATGAGCTGAAGGGGGTCAATCTGCATGGGCCTTGAGGGAATCCAGGAATCCAAATCTGTGTTTGGGGTGAGGACACAGTTCACAGAAAAAGCCTTCCTGGGATATTTTTGCCCAAAACTAAGGGTGGAGCTCCAGGATAGCGCAATCAAGGGTGTGACTGATTGAATCAAGAACAACTTGAGAACAAAAATCCTATAGGAAGATAAATTGAAAATGGGTAAATGGGACTTCCGGTTAAGATGGCGGCTTAGAGAAAGCTGAAGTTCAGATCTCCGGAAAACCCTTCCCGACCGATCTCAAACTAGAAGCTCCTAAGGCGCCGAAATTCAAAACGATCAACAGCACAGACCCTGGGAACCCTCCTCCTGGACCTGGACCCGGTTCAAAAGGTACGGCTCCCCTTAAAAGCCAGAACCCGAGATCCCTCGGACCTCAGGGGTAGGAGAGCAGAGTCCAAGGCTCCCGGAAGCGGCAGCCGCGCCGGGCTCAGAGAGCAGGGTCTGAGGAACAACAACCCTCAGGGTCTTCTACCCAAGTCCCAGTCTGGGTGAAAGTTACTGCCTGGGGCTTCCGCTGCAGAGAGCCGGTCGGTCCGGGTGAAAGTTACTGCCTGGGGACTCCGCTGCAAAGAGCTGGTCGGTCCCGGTGAAAGTTACTGCCTGGGGCCTCCGCTGCAGAGAGCTGGTCAAAACAACAGCAACCCTCAGGGCGGGCAAGACAGCCTCACAGGCTGGATCCTGCTATCCAAGTCTCAGTGAAAGTCTGTGCTCTCGGAGCTTGGGGAAGCGGCAGCCCATCCCCCCGCAGGCCGACGAAACAGCCTCACGGCCAGGAATTCTGAAGGCAACTTCCGGAAATCGAGCCAGGGGGAGAGTGTGGCCTCGTGGTCCGACCCTTCCATTCCAGTTCCAGTGAGGCATATTCAGTTTAACCCAGGGAACGCTCATAGAACCAACATCTGCCCAGGACTAAAGCCTCTGATCGCCAGACAAAGACAAGAAAAGCCAATCCTCCACGTTCAGAGATGACAAACTCCACAGAAGCACAGAAGCCCCAAAATACCAAGAAAAATAAGAAGAAAGGGGCGACTCTGGACACATTCTATGGAGCCAAAATACAAAATACAGAGCAGATAGAAGAAGATATACAAGAAAATTCTCCAAAATCTTCCAAAGGAAATAGAAACTCTCCACAAACCCATGAAGAATTTGAATCAGAAAGGACCAAAAAGATGGAAGCCCTCTGGGAGGAAAAGTGGGAAATGATGCAAAAGAAATTCACGCATCTACAAAACCAGTTTGACCAAACTGTAAAAGAAAACCAGGCTTTAAAGCAAGAACTAATAAAGCAAAGCCAAAACACCAAGAAATTAGAAGAGAACATAAAATATCTCACCGACAAGGTGATAGATCTGGAAAACAGGGGGAGAAGAGAAAATTTAAGAATAATTGGACTCCCAGAAAAGCCAGAAATAAACACCAAACTGGACATGGTGATACAGGATATAATCAAAGAAAATTGCCCAGAGATTCTAGAACAAGGGGACAATACAGCCACTGACAGAGCTCACAGAACACCTTCTACACTAAACCCCCAAAAGACAACTCCCAGGAATGTAATTGCCAAATTCCAAAGCTATCAAACAAAAGAAAAAATCCTACAGGAAGCCAGAAAAAGACAATTTAGATATAAAGGAATGCCAATCAGGGTCACCCAAGACCTTGCAAGTTCTACTCTGAATGATCGTAAGGCAAGGAACATGATCTTCAGAAAGGCAAGAGAGCTGGGTCTCCAACCAAGAATCAGCTACCCAGCAAAACTGACTATATACTTCCAAGGGAAAGTATGGGTATTCAACAAAATAGAAGACTTCCAACTTTTTGCAAAGAAAAGACCAGAGCTCTGTGGAAAGTTTGATACCGAAAATCAAAGAGCAAGGAATACCTGAAAAGGTAAATATTAAGGAAAGGGGGAAAATGTTATCTTCTTTTACTCAAACTCTCTTCTATAAGGACTACATTTATATCAACCTATGTATACTAATATGTGGGGAAAATGTAATGTATAAATAGGGGGTAAAGAAAGACCAAATAGAATAATGGTTCTCACACAAAGATTCACAGGGGAAGGGGAGGGGAAGAAAACTCCTATAAGAAGGAGAGGAAGAGAGGGGGGGGTTTACTTAAACCTCAATCTCAGGGAAATCAACTCTGAGAGGGAAAAACATCCAGATCCATTGGGATCTTGAATTCTATCTTACCCAACAAGGGTAAGGAGAAGGGAAAACCAAGGGGGGGAGGGGGAGAGGGAGAACAAAAAGGGAGGGAAAGAGAGGGGGGAGGGGGAGGGAACAAAAAGGGAGGGACAAAAAGGGAAACATCAAGGGAGGGGACAAGGGGGACTGATTCAAAGTAAATCACTGGACTAAAAGGTAGAGCCGAAGAAGAAAAGGTTAGAATTAGGGAAGGCAATCAAAATGCCAGGGAGTCCACAAATGACAATCATAACTTTGAACGTGAATGGGATGAACTCACCCATAAAACGTAGACGAATAGCTGAATGGATTAGAATCCAAAACCCTACCATATGTTGTCTTCAAGAAACACACATGAGGCGGGTTGACACCCACAAGGTCAGAATTAAAGGATGGAGTAAGACCTTCTGGGCCTCAACTGATAGAAAGAAGGCAGGAGTGGTAATCATGATATCTGATGAAGCCAATGCAAAAATAGACCTGATCAAAAGGGATAGGGAAGGTAATTATATTTTGTTAAAAGGGATTCTAGACAATGAGGAAATATCATTAATCAACATGTATGCACCAAATAATATAGCACCCAAATTTCTAATGGAGAAACTAGGAGAATTGAAGGAAGAAATAGACAATAAAACCATACTAGTGGGAGACTTAAACCAACCATTATCAAATTTAGATAAATCAAATCAAAAAATAAATAAGAAAGAGGTAAAAGAAGTGAATGAAATCTTAGAAAAATTAGAATTAATAGACATATGGAGAAAAATAAATAGGGATAAAAAGGAATACACCTTCTTCTCAGCACCACATGGCACATTCACAAAAATTGACCATACATTAGGTCACAGAAACATAGCACACAAATGCAAAAAAGCAGAAATAATGAATGCAGCCTTCTCAGATCACAAGGCAATAAAAATAATGATTAGTAATGGTACATGGAAAACCAAATCTAAAACCAATTGGAAATTAAACAATATGATACTCCAAAACCGTTTAGCTAAAGAAGAAATCATAGAAACAATTAATAATTTCATCAAGGAAAATGACAATGGCGAAACATCCTTTCAAACCTTTTGGGATGCAGCCAAAGCGGTAATCAGAGGCAAATTCATATCCCTGAAAGCTCATATTAAAAAACAAGGGAGAGCAGAGATCAATCAATTGGAAATGCAATTGAAAAAACTCAAAAGCGATCAAATTAAAAACCCCCAGGAGAAAACCAAATTAGAAATCCTAAAAATTAAGGGAGAAATTAATAAAATCGAAAGTGATAGAACTATTGATTTAATAAATAAGACATGAAGCTGGTACTTTGAAAAAACAAACAAAATAGACAAAGTACTGGTCAATCTAATTAAAAAAAGGAAGGAAGAAAAGCAAATTCACAGCATTAAAGATGAAAAGGGGGACAGCACCTCCAATGAGGAGGAAATTAAGGCAATCATTAGAAATTACTTTGCCCAATTATATGGCAATAAATACACCAATTTAGGAGAAATGGATGAATATATACAAAAATACAAACTGCCTAGACTAACAGAAGAGGAAATAGAATTCTTAAATAATCCCATATCAGAAATTGAAATCCATCAAGCCATCAAAGAACTTCCTAAGAAAAAATCCCCAGGGCCTGATGGATTCACCTGTGAATTCTATCAAACATTCAGAGAACAGTTAACCCCAATACTATACAAACTATTTGACATAATAAGCAAAGAGGGAGTTCTACCAAACTCCTTTTACGACACAAACATGGTACTGATTCCAAAACCAGGCAGGTCAAAAACAGAGAAAGAAAACTATAGACCAATCTCCCTAATGAATATAGATGCAAAAATTTTAAATAGGATACTAGCAAAAAGACTCCAGCAAGTGATCAGAAGGATCATTCACCATGATCAAGTAGGATTCATACCAGGGATGCAGGGCTGGTTCAACATTAGGAAAACCATCCACATAATTGACCACATCAATAAGCAAACTAGCAAGAACCACATGATTATCTCAATAGATGCAGAAAAAGCCTTTGATAAAATACAACACCCATTCCTATTAAAAACACTAGAAAGCATAGGAATAGAAGGGTCATTCCTAAAAATAATAAACAGTATATATCTAAAACCAACAGCTAATATCATCTGCAATGGGGATAAACTAGATGCATTCCCAATAAGATCAGGAGTGAAACAAGGATGCCCATTATCACCTCTACTATTTGACATTGTACTAGAAACACTAGCAGTAGCAATTAGAGAAGATAAAGAAATTGAAGGCATCAGAATAGGCAAGGAGGAGACCAAGTTATCACTCTTTGCGGATGACATGATGGTCTACTTAAAGAATCCTAGAGATTCAACCAAAAAGCTAATTGAAATAATCAACAACTTTAGGAAAGTTGCAGGATACAAAATAAACCCACATAAATCATCAGCTTTTCTATATATCTCCAACACAGCTCAGCAGCAAGAACTAGAAAGAGAAATCCCATTCAAAATCACCTTAGACAAAATAAAATACCTAGGAATCTATCTCCCAAGACAAACACAGGAACTATATGAACACAACTACAAAACACTCGCCACACAACTAAAACTAGACTTGAACAATTGGAAAAACATTAACTGCTCATGGATAGGACGAGCCAATATAATAAAAATGACCATCCTACCCAAACTTATTTATCTATTAAGTGCCATACCCATTGAACTACCAAAATACTTCTTCACTGATTTAGAAAAAAACATAACAAAGTTCATTTGGAAGAACAAAAGATCAAGGATATCCAGGGAAATAATGAAAAAAAACACATATGATGGGGGCCTTGCAGTCCCAGACCTCAAACTATATTACAAAGCAGCAGTCATCAAAACAATTTGGTACTGGCTAAGAAACAGAAAGGAAGATCATTGGAATAGACTGGGGGAAAGCGACCTCAGCAAGACAGTATACGATAAACCCAAAGATCCCAGCTTTTGGGACAAAAATCCACTATTCGATAAAAACTGCTGGGAAAATTGGAAGACAGTGTGGGAGAGACTAGGAATAGATCAACACCTCACACCCTACACCAAGATAAATTCAAAATGGGTGAGTGACTTAAACATAAAGAAGGAAACCATAAGTAAATTGGGTAAACACAGAATAGTATACATGTCAGACCTTTGGGAGGGGAAAGGCTTTAAAACCAAGCAAGATATAGAAAGAATCACAAAATGTAAAATAAATAATTTTGACTACATCAAACTAAAAAGCTTTTGTACAAACAAAACCAATATAACTAAAATCAGAAGGGAAACAACAAATTGGGAAAAAATCTTCATAGAAACCTCTGACAAAGGTTTAATTACTCATATTTATAATGAGCTAAATCAATTGTACAAAAAATCAAGCCATTCTCCAATTGATAAATGGGCAAGGGAAATGGATAGGCAGTTCTCAGATAAAGAAATCAAAACTATTAACAAGCACATGAAGAAGTGTTCTACATCTCTTATAATCAGAGAGATGCAAATCAAAACAACTCTGAGGTATCACCTCACACCTAGCAGATTGGCTAACATAACAGCAAAGGAAAGTAATGAATGCTGGAGGGGATGTGGCAAAGTAGGGACATTAATTCATTGCTGGTGGAGTTGTGAACTGATCCAACCATTCTGGAGGGCAATTTGGAACTATGCCCAAAGGGCGACAAAAGAATATCTACCCTTTGACCCAGCCATAGCACTGCTGGGTCTGTACCCCAAAGAGATAATGGACACAAAGGCTTGTACAAAAATATTCATAGCTGCGCTCTTTGTGGTGGCCCAAAACTGGAAAACGAGGGGATGCCCATCAATTGGGGAATGGCTGAACAAACTGTGGTATATGTTGGTGATGGAATACTATTGTGCTCAAAGGAATAATAAAGTGGAGAAGTTCCATGGAGACTGGAACAACCTCCAGGAAGTGATGCAGAGCGAGAGGAGCAGAACCAGGAGAACATTGTACACAGAGACTAATACACTGTGGTATAATCGAACGTAATGGACTTCTCCATTAGGGGCAGTGTAATGTCCCTGAACAACTTTCAGGGATCCAGGAGAGAAAAAAACACCATTCATAAGCAAAGGATAAACTATGGGAGTGGAAACACCGAGAAAAAGCAACTGCCTGAATACAGAGGTTGAGGGGACATGACAGAGGATAGACTTTAAATGAACACTCTAATGCAAATACTATCAACAAAGCAATGGGTTCAAATCAAGAAAACATCTAATGCCCAGTGCACTTACGCGTCGGCTATGGGGGGTGGGGGGGAGGAAAAGAAAATGATCTATGTCTTTAACGAATAATGCTTGGAAATGATCAAATAAAATATATTTAAAAAAAAAAAGAAAATGGTTAAATGACTTAAATATGAAGAATGCAATAATGAAGTGAACATAGAATAGTATGCCTCTCAGATCTGTGGAAAAAGAAGGAATTTAAAACCAAGCAAGAGATAGAGAACATTACAAAATGTAAAATAAAATGAATGACTATGATTATATTAAATTAAAAAACATTTTGTACAAGCAAAACCAATGCAACCAAAATTAGAAAGAAAGGAACAAACTGGAAGAACATTTCTATAACAAAACTCTCTGACAAAGCTTTAATTTCCCAAATATACAAGGAACTAAGTCAAATATACAAAAAAATCAAACCATTCCCCAATTGAGAAGTGGTCAAAGGACGTGAAATAGGCAGTTTTCACAGGATGAAATCAAAATTATCAATAAGCACAGGCAAAAGTGTTCTAAATTCCTCTTGATTAAATAAATGCAAATTAAAACAACTCTGAGGTACCACTTCATACATAGCAGATTGGCCAGTATGACAGCAAAGGAAAGCAATAAATTTTTGGAGGTGATGTAGCAAAATTGGGAAACTAATATACTGCTGGTGGGGTTGTAAAAAGGTTCAACCATTCTGGAGGGCAGTTTGGGATTATGTTCAAAGTGCTTTAAATGAACGACTGCCCTTTGATATAACCATACCACTGCTGTGTTTGTACCCCAAAGAGATAATAGTGGGAAAGACTTGTACAAAAATATTCACAGCCATAGTCTTTGTGGTGGCAAAAATTAAAAAACGAGGGGGTGTTCATCAATTGGGGAATGGCTGAACAAATTGTTGTATCTGATGGTGATGGAATACTATTGTACTGAAAGGAATAATGAACTAGAGGATGTCTATGTGAACTGGAAAGACCTCTAGGAATGGATGCAGAGTGAAAGGAGCAGAACCTGAAAAATACTTTACACAGAGACTCATCCATTATAGCACAATTTTTTGTAATGGACTTTTCTATCAGTAGCAGTGCAATGACCCAGGACTATCCTGAAGAATTTAGGAGAAAGAATGCTATCCACAGCCAGAGAAATAACTGTGGAAACAAAAAATGCATTAGAAAAATATATGATTGACCACAAAGAGAAATAGGGATGTGATTAGGGTTTTGATATTAAAGAATTGTTCTACTAAGAATATGAATAACTTGGAAATAGGTTTTGAACAATGATACATGTATAACCCAGTGTAACTGCTTGACAGCCTTAGGAGGGGGGAGGAGATTACAAGAGAGTGGGGAGATAATGAGTCATGAAATCATGGAAAAATATTCTAAACAAAAAAATTTTAAATTTGAATAAAATAAATAACTAAATAATTTATTTTGCATCAAAATTCTTTAGGAAGATTGGTCTCTAATTTTCTTCCCTTGTTTTAATGCTTCTTGGTTTAGGTACCAATATGATGTTTATTTCATAAAAAGCCTTTGGAAATATGATCTCTTTTTTTCCCTAAAATTTTTAGTATTGGAGTCAGTTCTTTGAATGTTTCGCAGAATTCACTTGTGAATCCACTTGGCCTTAGGTCTTTTTTCTTAGGAAATTCTTTGATGGTTTGTTAAATTACTTTTTCTATGATGGGGTTAAGTATTCTGTTTTCTTTTTTGTTAATATAGTTAGCTTATATTTTGTAAGTATTCATATGCTTTATTTATATTGTCATATTTATTGAAATATTATTTAATAAAGTAAGATCCAATAATTGCTTCATTTTCTTCAGTTGTGATTTCACCTTTTCCATTTTTGATTCTGATAATTTGTTTTTTCTTCCTTTATACAAATCAAGTTAACCAAATGGTCTATATATTTCATTTGTTTTTCATAAAACCAACTCCTTGCCTTATTTATTAGTTCAATGATTTTCTTACTTTCAATTATATTAATCACTCCCTTATTTTTCAGGATTTCTAATTTGGTGTTTAATTGGGAATTTTAAATTTGTTTTTTTCTAATTTTTAATTGCATATCCAATTCATTGATCTGCTCTTTATTCTATTTTATATATGTATACTTTAAGAGATATGATTCCCATCCAATAAGATCCCATTGTTATTGATATGCTGTCTCCTCCTTGTGATTTTCTTTAGTGAAATTATTGATTGCTTCTATCATTTGTTCTTTGACCCATTCCTTCTTTAGGATAAGATTTTTTAGTTTCAAATAGCTTTAAAATTTTTCTTTCTGCTGCCCTTTGTTAAGTGTAATTTTTATTTCATTATGGTCTAAAAAGTATGCATTAAATATGTCTGCTTTTCTGCAATTGGATGTAAGTTTTTATGCACTATCATAGGGTTGATTTTTGTGAAGGTGCATGTACTTTGAAAAGGATTGTTCCTTTCTATTGCCATTGTAAAAATGGAGACTTGAACTCCAGACTTCAATTCCCAGGAGTCCTTGGTAGCTCCCAGAGTTCCCCATAATCTTAGGTGAGGTCATCACCTGGGCTGCGAGGAGAGAGGGGTTTTTAAGACAGACTGTGCCTTCTTCTCGTTCTCTTGGCTTCCACGTTGCTTCTCTTTCCTGTTGCCACTTGCAAGCAGACGCGTTTTTTTCATAATGTAGGTGAGGTTGTCTAGGCCTCTCTGGGCCTAGACACGTGCTTTATTATTCTGTATTTTCTTTAATCCTTAACCTTTAATAAACCTCCAAAAATATAATACTCCTTGCAGAGAGAAACTAATTTCTACCTGCCTCAGTTTCCCAAAATTTTAACTCTTATACCGTTCAGTTTTCTCCAGAGGTCTTTCATATCCATTTAAAAAAAAATATATCCTATTTACCCCCTTAATTTCTTTCTTATTTATTTTTTGTTTGGAATTATCTTCCTATGAGATGGGAAGTTTGGGTTCCCCATTACTAAAGTTTTACCATCTATTTCCTCTTGTAACTCATATAAGTTTTCCTTTAGGAATCTGAACAGTGAACATATGTTTAATAGCAATATTTTTTTCATTGTCTATGGTGCTTTTTAATTATGATGTAATTTCCTTACTTGTCTCTTTTGATTAGATCAGATTTAACTTTTTCTTTCTCTGTTATCATGATTGCTACCCCTATTTTTGTTGTTGTTGTTTTTTACTTTAGTTGAAGTATAGTAGACTGCCCCACTGCCTTACTTTTACTTTCTGTGTATCTCCTTTTTTAATTGTATTTATTGGAGACAGCATGTTGGGTAATTCTAGTATTTAATGCACTCTTGTATCTTTTTCCATTTTATTGATGAGTTCAACCCCAAATGGTGTGTTTTCTACATCTTAATGCCCTCCTGTTTATTATTCTGTCTTCCTGTCTATTTCTCCTTTATCTTTCCCTGCTCACAGATTTTTGTTTTTGATGACTGCCTCCCTAATTCATTCTTTTGTCCATAAATACTCCTCCATTATTATCCCTATCCTCCTACTTCCCTATAGGGTAAGGTAGATTTCCATATCTTACTGAGTATTGGTGTTATTTCCATTTTAAGGTAGTTTCAAGGAGAGGAAGGCTCAGTCATTTCAACCCCACCATTTCCCTCTTCCACTGTATTTGTGACTTACGTACCTCTTAAGGAGAGGTAGTTAACCACCATTTTTGCTCTCCTGTTTTTTTCTTTCCATGTGTTCCTTTCTCATTCTTTTTTAAAAATAGATCTCAGTGCAACTTATTTAGCTTCCTTCTCTTTTTCTATGTATGCTCCTTTTTATTGATTTAATAATTATCAAGTTCTTAACTGTTATGTACTTTATGTATCCTGCATATTTGAAATAGCGTACCTTTCTCAAATTTCATAGTTACCTAAATTATTTCAATAATCACCTTCCCAGATCTGAATATACTAAATTTGACTTTATTAGAACCTCTTAAGTTTTCACTTCCCTTTTCATGTTTATCATGAGAGTCAAATTTGCTCCTCAATTTTCTCTTCAGTTTTGTTTTGTTTTGGTCAGGAAAGTTTGAAATTCCTTTATTTGATGAAACACCTTTTTTTTTTACTTTAAGGATTAAGCTCAGTTTTTCAAAATACATAATTTTAGGTTGTAGTCTTAGATTCTTTAGCTTTCATAATATCTTATTCTAAGCCTTCTGGACCTTTAATGTTGTGAATTTTAAAACTATGCCACCCTAGTCAGACCATTCTTTAGAAGATCTGATTTAGCTATTAGCAGATCAATAACAATGGACAAACTTGGAATAACGGAATCATGTCTTGGAAACTCTACATCCTCGGCCCTTCTTAGTTTAACAAGATTAGTAAGGTCTGCATCAAACTCAAGATTTAATTATTTAAGGAAATGGCCTTTAACAGACATGTGCAAAAAAAGGACAGACCTCTGGGCTTTCCCAAGTCAAGCTAAGTCATCATTGGTACAGATGAGACTCAGACTCAGGAAAGTGATGTAAAACTGTCTATATAAGGCATGTCAATTCCTCCTTCCTCCTCTTTCCTTGGAGATATGACTCTGGCTAGCAGCTTGCTAAGCTTTCTGACTTCTTGGCGTGGTGGCAGCTATTGTCTGGGTTTGGTGGAGAGTTTTGCCCTGGAGCTGATTTCAGGTTCAGGAATCTTAGCTGAACCCCTTTGGAGGTCAGGCTAATTCTTTCCACATTCATACTCCAAAACCTTTTCTCCTAATCTCCCCATTTGGTACCAGCCAAGTGGGGGTGAGGGGGAGAAAACCTACTCTTTTCCTTCTTCCTTCTCCTTAATCTCCTCCATTATCAATTAAAACAGCATAAAATTTCCAGCTGACTTGGTTTTTTTTTTAATTAGGATTTAATACATTAAATCCTTGGCGACAAAAAGAATTATTATATTCAGTCTTAGCCATAATTTTACCCTTTACAATGTAAAGCTGCTATTTTATGTGCAATTCTGACTCAGAATTTAAATTATTTACTTCTGACAGCTTGTAGTATTTTCCCTAGGCTTAGGATTTCTGGAGTTTGCCTACAATAGTCCTAGGATAAGTTTTTAGGGTCTGTTTCAGGAGAATATCAGTAGATTCTCACAATTTCTATTTTTCCCTCTTGGTTGAGGCTATCAGGCAAGTTGTCCCTTATCATTTCTTGTAATATGGTTCCCAGATTCTTTTTTTGGTCATAGCTTTCAGGTTACCTTAATGATTCTTAGATGATCACTTCTGGATCTATTTTCCAGTTTAATAATTTTTACAGTGAGGAATTTTAGATTTTCTTTTTTTTACCCATTTTTAAATTTTTGTTTTATTGTTTGTTCAAGTCTTATGGTTTCATTAGCTTCTGTTTGTCCAATTTTAATTTTTAGAGACTTAGTTTCTTCTTTGGGTTTTTGTATTTACTTTTCTAGTTGGCTAATACTACTCTTTAAAGAGTTGTTTTATTCCATTTTTAAGTTGTTTTGCCTCCACTTCCATTTTGTCACTTCTATTGCTTAGGGAATTATTTTCTTCAATTAATATCCCCTCAAATTTTGTTTTAATGCCAATTCTATTATTATCATTATTAATTATTATTATGATGTTAACTTTTATTCATGTTCTTCCAAGAATTCTTTCAAGGTCTGACATTCTTTCATATGTTTCTTTGAGGATTCCTTTGTTTTCTTTTTGGCCCTATTGTCATCTTCTGACCTTGTATTTGTCATTCATTTTCTATGGTCAGTTTTGAATTTATTTCTTTTGTTTATTTCTATGTTTTCCCCATTATCTTAGTTTGTTAAAGTTCATCTCTGTTCTGTGGGTAGAGGGTTGCACTGCTCCATGCTTTAACAGTACTCTTTTTTGGCACTTGTGGTAGGATTGACTGCATTTGTTCCTCACAGTGTGTCTGTGAAGGAGGTGGATTTGATGGTTTCTTCTAGGGAGGTCTGTAGCTATTTTGTCCAGTTATATTAAGCACTCCAAACTCCCAGTTTCCCCATTTTTATGGACTGGTCTTGTTGGCTTTTTGCTGCTTCTCTGAACCTGGCAAGTAGCTTGGGCTGGGCAGATTCCATCACCTCAGTCACTCTGATGCTATGTGGGAGTAAGTTACTATAGTTCCAGTTTTTCTTCACTGCTCCCTTGTAGCCCCAGGATTACATTAATGTTTATATATATTCTTGCCTTCTCTACCTGTGTAGAGTGGCTCAGACTGGGTTTGTTCCAGTTTTATAGATTTGTTGCCTCTGGCAGAGTTGTGGATTCTTGCAGATGCTATACTCTTTGGGTTTTTCTCTCCTCTTACCCCAATGAGATGTATTTCTTCACCTTTTCTCTATTTTAAGGTAGTTTGTGTGTGTGTGTGTGTGTGTATGTGTGTATGTGTGTAGGGATTGGAGTGGCAAAAGTGTCCTTTAAATCACCATATTAGTTCCCAGCATGCAACTTCTTTCACTTACATTTAAGATATAGAATGTTAGAAGGAAGTAGTTTAACTATTTTGGTGTATGGGGTGTTCAGGGAGGGGTAGTATCTCTGGTATGGAGGGCTTGTTGTACCCTCCTAGGGCAGCTTTCCAGCCTCTGACCCCCACCTGATACCCAGCTCTCACTTGTGGCTCCTAGTAGCTGCTTGCATGCGGCAGTGGCCACACCCCAGGCAACGGCTTCGACAGGCCAGATAAACTTTGTGAGAGTAGCCATCGGGTTGTCGACCCCTGGTGAACCAGGGCTTTGCTCATCCAGCATGTGAAGACTGCTTCAGCTGAACAGGAGGAAGAAGCCAATAAGAAGGTTCAACGGCTGAGATGGTGATGCAGCAAAGCACTGTGGAGTGCTCAAGGAGTGTTGGAGCACAAAGGACAACACGGCCATCCAATGCAGCTGAGGAAGTCTCCAGGTGTAACGACTTTTCGTGCCACTGGACCCAGGCTTCCAACGCCGAGAGAGTGGGACTGTCTCTGTGCATCGACTTTTCCACTTAAATCTCCTTCACGCACAAGTGTCTTAGTGCACACTCATCTACATCAGAGATGAAAGTGCACAAAGACAATCATCATTCTCGGTTACCGAGAGACTCCTACCAACCAACCATCTCAAGTCATTAATGTGATTGCATAATTATAAGCATGGTTTTTATTCATATTAAACATATTGAATCAAAATTCAATTTTTAAGATCCTCCCTTAAAAATAGTGATTCTATAATGTTATTTGGACAAAATATAAACCAATTGTAGCTTCAGAATTCTTGGACAAATATCTTAGCCTTATAGATATGGCTGTAGAAAAGAGCTTAGAAAATAATTTTCCAATTGGTAACTGGAAAGCTGACAGGAGTAGTAGTGGTGGAGAAGGGAAAGATAGTGAAGTAAGGAACACTCAAGGCCTGTCAACCATCCTTGAAAAACCACAAAAAAAAAAAAAAACTAGAAGAAGAAAAAAACACCGGGGAACCGGAACCAACAGAAGATGTAGTGAAACAATCTTTGACTGAAAACAAAGTTCAGAAACTGATGGATGATCCTTCTCACTGGGGAAAGAGGATGAGGTACCAAAAGAATCCTAATGGAACTCAGACCTAATATAACACAAGCAGAAGGAGGAAGGGAATAGTTGGCTGGATCCAGCACTAGTAGGGTGAAGGCAGACAACCAACATAATACAAAATAAACAGCAGTTGGAAGAAAGCTGCCCTTCATTATACAGCCAGAACAGAGGCTCAGCATAAATTGCATAGTTTGCAGACCTCCACACAGCATGAAAAGAAGGAATCCTCTGCAAATTTCTCAGTGAGGCCAAGAATGCTGAGCCAACCTCAAGCACAGTACAAGTGTGGTATAGACTTCCTTCCACCCCAGGACCAAAGATAAGCTTCAGCACACAGACAAAATCATAGGGAAAATAACACCAAAATGACAAAAAAATAAACAAAAATCTTGATACTAAAAAAAAACAAAAGAAAACAAAAACAATTTCAGAAAGAGAGATGACCAAAATACAAATACAAAAGAGGACAGTAATACAAAAATAAAAATATATCAAGCTTCCAAAATAAATATGAAAGGATAGTAATCCTAAAATAAACCCCCACAAGAGCTTTAAAAAGAATAGACACAAAACAAATAATAATACACTTAAAAGAAAAATTGGAAAAGATAATTATAAGAAAAAGCAACAGCTTGCTGAAGAAAACAGTTCCTATAAAAAGGAAATACAAAACTTAAACAAGAAAATAATGCCCTAAAAAGAAAGTAAAAATACTCAAGGAAAAAAAATGGCTTCCTGAAATTAAAATTGGACAAATAGAAGCTTACAATTTCATTAGACAGTAAGAAAAATAATAAATAAGAATAAGAAAATACAACTATCATTCCCAAAAAAATTAGAGAGCAGTGGAATAAATCCAATATTTCTTAAAATGTTAATTAACATCTATTTAAATAACAATTACACATAATGGATATGGACTAGAAGGTTTCCAAATTAGATGAAGTGAAACAATATTGCCCTTTATGATCACTATTCAATACTGTCATAGAAATGCTATGTACAGTAATAAGAGAAGGAAAAAAGGAAATAGAATAGAAAATGGGGAAATAAAGCTATTGATTTTGGCATAATGAAAAGAATCCCATAGATTCAACCAAATAACTAAAATAATTAACAACTTTATAAAAGTTGCAAGATATCAAATAAACTCACAAAAGCATTCTCATTTCTCTATATTGGCATTAAAACAAACAGCAAGAGATAGAGAAATTCCATTTAAAATAACTAAGAAATATTAAATACCTAGAAATCTGTCTTCCAAGATAAACCCAGGAATTATATGATCACAGTTTTAAAATACTTTTCACACAAATAAACTAAAATACAAACAATGGAAAAATTACTCATCAATAAGCTGAGCCATTATAATTTAAAAAAAAAAAACAACTCTGTTGTAAATAACTTACTTATTCAGTACCATATCCAATAAATTCCCCCCAAATTATCATATAAAACTAGAAATATGATAACAAAATTAATCTGGAAGAGAAAAAAAACTCTAGAATATTATGGAAACTATTGAAAATTTATGAAGGAATGTGACTTAGCTTTATCAGATCTCCAAATATATTATAAAGTGGCAATCATCAAAACAACTTGGAACTGACTCAGAAATAGAGTGAAGGACCAATAGAAATAAACTTAAAAATTAACACAAAATTCTAAATGACCATAGTAACCTACTCTTTGAGAAGCCCAAAACTTGAAGTCACTAGAAACACTCAGTACTTGACAACAACTTCTGGGTAAACTGGAAAATAATATGGCAGAAATAAGGCATAGACCAATATGGCATGCCATATACAAAGATAAAGTCAAATCAGATATATAATTTAGACATAAAGGATGATACACTAAACAAATTATGAGAACACAAAAAAATTTAGCTGTCAGAACCATGAATACGTGAAGAATATATTTCAAAACATGGGGAGAAACTTTATAGGAAGTCTATTAAAGACTTAATTTCTCAAATATATAGATAACTGAGTCAAATCTACAAGAATACAAAGCATTTCCCAATTGAAAAAATGGTCAAATGATATGAAAGAGCAATTCTCAGGTGAAGAAATTAACATGATCTTTAGTCATATAAAAAAGTTCTAAATCACTATTGATTTGATAAATGAAAAATTAAAAAAAAAACCCTTTGAGTTACTGCCTCATACCCATCAGATTGGTTAATATCCCAAAAAGGGAAAATGACAAATGCTGGATGTAATGTGGAAAAATCAGGACATTAATGGACATGAACTGGAGTTTTGAACTGATACAACCATTCAGAGAGCATTTCACAACCATGCCCAGATAACGCTTGTTAATGTTTTGAAATATACCACTTATATTTTAAGGAAAGACATATTTATTCCTATGTTTTCTACTTTTTTAATAGTGATCTAGTAATTAGAGGAAACTTTTTGTCTCTGAATGCCAACATTAATAAAATAGAAAAAGAACAGATCAATGAATTGGGAATTAAGTTAAAAAACTAGAAAAATAACAAATAAAAATATCCAATCAAATACCAAACTAGAAATTCTAAACATTAAAGGTGAGATCAATTAAATGGAATGCAAAAACATCATTGAATTATTAAATTTAGGAGTTTTTTATTAAAAAAATAAACACAAGAAATAAACCATTATTCAATAGTATTAAAATTTTAGAGAAGAAAACCAAATCGCTAGCATTAATGATTAAAGAGTGAATATACAACAAATGAATGTAAAATTATTTTTAAGTTATTTTTAAGTTATTAAGAGTCATATGGCTTGATTATATTAAAAAAATTAACAATATAAAAGAAATGTAAGAACACTGACAAAAAAATTGACAGCCTAAACTATCAGGATGAAAAGGAATATCTAAATAACCTATCTTAGAAAAAAGAAATTAAACAGGCCATAAATGAACATTCTTTTAAAAAAAGCATTAGTAACATATGATTTCACAAGAGAATTCTATCAAACATTTAAAAATCAACTAATTCCAATATTTAATAAATTATAAGAAACAGGTAAAGAAGGAGTTTTACTAAACTCCTTTTATGAAATTAAGATGGCACTGATACCTAAATCAGGAAAAGTAAAAAACAGTGAAATAAAATTATAGATCAATCTCATTAATGAATTGGATGAAAAAATACTAAGTAAAAAATAACTAGGAGTCACTAATAACACATGATAGAGATTATATATTGAGACAAATAAGATTTATACCAGGAATTTGTATAATTGAAAATCTGTTACCCTAAAAAAGAATTACATTTCTTGGGAGCCCACTGACTTCCTGTCCTTATGTACTTCCTGTAGACAGGGGATATTGGGTGGGGATGTGGAGGGTCCCACCCTCTTTCGCATGATGACAGTGAGCTTTGTGGCAGTAAGGTGTGCTTTTGAACTGTGTGATCAGCAATGGGCATGTGGTCTTTTTTTTTAACTTTGTATTCCTTTATTTCTAATGATCATGAATATATCTCCCAAAATACAATGTTTTATTATTTGAAATTTAATTTTAATTTTTACATTGATGATGATCAGAAGTGGAGGAAAAAACTCTTAATTTTTTTAAGATAGCCTAGATAAGAAAAATTTAAGCCACATTTCTCCTACCATGCTTATCACAACCTCACCCACCCCTTGCAAACTCTGTGATAACTCAGAATTCTCTTTGGAGCTGCTGCTCCTGCTCCTGTTGTTTTATTTATTTATTTTTTTTATTTCCCCACTTTTGCCTTGTTGCTCTCCCTTCTGGCCTGGCTATTTTAGTTTTATAGACTTAGTCAAGGACTCTTGGCAGAGAAGAGATTAGCCTCTTCTCTCACACATCTGCTTGAGCCCAAGTTCTTCATTCCTCAATGCTGCCTTGGTTGCTCTTGCCTGTCCTGGTTGCTCCTAGTCCTAGTCCTACTCCTGTTCCTGCTATGGCTTTGGCCCCAGCCCCTACTTCATTCTTGCTGGTAGCTGCCTCTGTATCTTTGGGATTCACAAACTTGGAGCCACTCTCTGGGCAACAGCTGGTAAAAACCAGAGTGTTTTTTCCTTAGGCAATAATTAGCCTTCGCATGGCAGGGGACCTCGGGGGGAAGGAGAAGGAAGGAAGTTACTCTTCCAAACAGGAAGAAAATTACAAGCTTGTTGTACTCTTTGAATCAAACAGCTTCTTCCATTCATGAGTGCACTGATTCTTTCACTTATCTTACCTGAGATTCAGGGGAGAAATTCATCCCTCTAAAACCCTTTGCTATTTGGACCTGACCAGTCACTAAGATTCATCCAATTTGGGATTCCTTCACACTATGCTCAGCAAGTAGTTCTCTCTCTATATGGGAGATCCAATATCTCTGACAAAAAAGAATCTGAATGGATAGAGAAAGGAAATTTAAAGAGAATGGATGTGAAAATTTTAAGCTTTTTCAGACTCCATTGTTTTATGAAAGTCTCTCTATTTTATTGATTTTTGCTGATTGTGTTGCTTTAAGATTTAATTTTGTTGTTTTGTTGTTTGTTGTTGTTGTCATCTATTAATGTAGTCAATACAATTCTGTTACACTGAATCATTTTAATCTACTGTGTTTTAACTATTAGGTATATTCTATAACCTTTCCCCTATGACAACTGAACAAAATATTGTAAAATATTGTAAAAGCCCATAAACAGCTTTTTCTTCCATTTTGGCTTTGTAAATTGTCACATAGATGATGGATGGACTTTTTCAAAACTGGTTACAATTGTTTATCAACCTTTGGAAAATTTAATGAGCTAAATATCTCAAATTGATTTTAAGTGGTCTTTAGACATGATTTTTAGATTTTTTTCAACAACTCTGACTGATGATTTTCTTTACCTCTGAGTTATTTATAACAAGAGATAAAGGGTTAATTTAGTAGCTGAAGTAAAGTGCAATTAAATTTCCATTTCCCACATTTGTAAAAATGTGAATGGATGGGACATAACAGTCTCATATCAAAGGAGCTGGGAAATTGATCCCAGGACATTGTACCCCTGGATGGCTCCCAAGAGGGAGCATCTCTCATTTGTAACTCTTCAACTTAATATACCCTTCAACCAGAATGATCTAGATTCCTGGTGACATTTTTTGACCCAATATCAAGAGTAAAGAGGTTTTTATTTTATCTAGACTCCTCTGCCACATTTTGTAATGATGGCAATAATAGATTTTTAAAAATATCTCAGCTAAAGTTGAAAGATTGAGACACCTGAAAAAAAAAACTGTGATAAGTGTTCATTACTTTTGAATGTCATACAGTAAATTCATGTGAATCCTAATGATAGTGGGTTTGTTTGCCATTGCCATTAACTGGGCTATTATAGCTTTAGGGTTTTTGATACTTTTTGAATGTGCATCTTATGTTGTAGTATTGTTCTTTATAAAAACTGTTACTTTATAAATAGTGGAAACATGTCCAAATTTTAAAAGGATATGGATATAATTTTTGGTTGTGAAACCTTTGTATTGTACCTTTCTTAGCTGACAGAGTGTGTCAATGATTGTAAGCTATATATTTTTGATTTTTAAAACTTTAATTATTGTTTTTGTTTGCATGTGCAATATGCTATTTCAGTTTTATTTTTTCTCTCCTTTTTGCATTTGAAGTACATGTCACCAGTACTGAGAAAAAAGATTGATTTGGAAGACACAAAGGGAAATTTTATCCCATAATTTGGCTATGCTCTTAGATTTAATATTAAAGATTTATATATGTAACCTTGAAAAATTGCTAATTAATCTGAAAATGTACTATGATACAGTGTAACTTTATGGTGATAATTGTGTAGCAGTTAAAGGTAATATGTTAGCTAAATTTAATTCTGCACAATGCTTATAGCCAGAGAGTTGTTTATTATCACTAGGAAGTAAGTTTCAGGACTGTTTGAATGTAATTAATAGCAAGATTGGCACCAAGAGGGAAGTTTCCCTTTTCAAAGGCAAAAAAATCACACTGAATGCTTAGTCAGACAACAGTTTTAGTGTACTGTGGAGAACTTTCCCTAAAGTTTAAATTTTGGATTTTAATATGAGATGTTCTTTAATTACATAAAAATAGCAACAAGTGATTACATGCTAATATTGTCATTTTAGAAGTTTAAATTTGGTGATCAGTATATGTGAATGTACATAGGTATTAAGAATTTTGTATATGGCTAAAATTGGAAATTTTAATCAGTGTTATACCTGATTGTACTGAGAAGTTGTTTTTGAAATGTGTGCTATGAATGGAAGTAGATTTACATGTATTTAAATATAATTTGTTATAATGTCATAATGGATGTATGCAAAATATGTGTGAATTTGTACTGTGAAGAAAATTAATTTTTATGTGAATGTTATTGGCAAGGAAATTTTGACCAATCCAGAAATCAAATAAGATTCATCATTAGGTTATTAAATATTAAGGAAATATAATTAAGGAACTTTAATCAGTCAATTTGGAAGTTGTTGAGTTTTTAATTTATTGGGAGTGATTTAATATCAAGTTTTTAAAAACATGTAACTTAATTGTTTAATTGGAAATAAAGGAATAATTTTTTCCCCTTAGCAAAATACACTTTACTGGGATTACAGCCAGGTACAGCCAACCATTGAGAAAAAATAAAAACTCTGGGAACTTTTCCAAAAGTAATTTAACCCCTTCCTCAGGCACAGGAAGGAGATTAAAGTGCTTATAATTGCCTAACACTTATATTAAGGGACTAATACAATAAAGAAACATTTTAAACAGGTAAAAGTTTTCAGTTACCTTATCTAAACTTTAGAGATAAAATTTGAACACCCAGAGATGTTAGTTGACAGCTGGAATAAGTTTTGATCTGGCAATAAGACATATTACAACTAAGGCTAAATAATAACAGGGATTTTAAGAGTTTACTTGAGGATGTCCAAATACTATAATTTCTATATACTACTATTAGATAAAATATGGGCTTTTCTAGAAACAGACAGGAAAAATGTTTTTTTTTTTTTTGGTTAAAATTGCAGAGTCCAAGCTATAAATTCAGAATTCTATAAAAGGTTCAGGTTAAAAAACAAACTTCTCTCTTAGAAATAACAATTGATACATTAGAGATAGTAAAACTAAATTAGTAATGCAATTTATGAATAATTGGATCAACTGTTTAATATACTAATGTGAATATATTAGAATTGAAAGACTTATGGTTCAAGTGGTTAGGATAAATCCTTGAGAAAAAAATCTAGATTGTCTTTTTATTCATTAACATGTCAGTCTTTACTGTAAATGCTTCTGTGCGAACCATAATACATTCATGATATAAATTTAGGATTGTATTTTGAAAAGTTAAGTATATTAACCCCTCAAAGGAAATTGTTTAGAGATGCTAGGAAACAAACTATAATTCATTCTGAGCCCTTGCTTGCCTCCTTTCTATTTTTCTTCTCACAGCTAGAGTTAAATAAACATACACTTGTTGACAAACAGAAGCAGATTTTTGCTCACAAATAATTTTATTGGTTATTGGAATAAAGAGTCCATTATTCACCTGTATGTATGTGAATCCACATATATTTTTGAAACCAGAAATCCTATGATTTAAAAAGCATTACTATTGATGATTTTATTTTATTCTTT
Organism: Monodelphis domestica; assembly: GCF_027887165.1. Lineage (NCBI taxonomy): Eukaryota > Metazoa > Chordata > Mammalia > Didelphimorphia > Didelphidae > Monodelphis > Monodelphis domestica. The sequence continues at coordinate 330,931,134 of NC_077229.1, read as the reverse complement.
TGAGTTAACCTGTATCATCATACCCCTCCTTTCTCCTGTTATAACAGGTTACCTATTACCCCCTCCCTTTTCCTAAAGCAGTAAAGAGGATTCTTAGAAAGCACTAAAAACTTTTTTTCACCACTATATTGACATGTACATGAATAAAGCTTTTTATGCAGCAAAATTAGTGAGAAAAACTACTTTTATTTAAGGTAAATATTTTAGTGATTGCTAGGCTGTGTGATCATGCAAACAACTTGTCTTCAAATTATGATAATGATTGGATTTGGAGTATTGTTGATTATGGGTGGAATTTTTTTTTCCTTTAAGAAGTAAATAATCACATCTACTATACTTTGCTTTTACTGCTCTGCATGTGTATTTCTAAACAAAATCTTTTCCCCTGAATATCTGAGATTATGATTGTCCTATAATTAAATGTCACAAGTATTACTTAGCTATTTACTAGGGATATATAATCTAAATTTTTAAGTTGAAGGTTAGGTAGAACTATAGGACTTGTCCTCACCATGACTCCTGCCCCAACAGCAAGCTGCATGACTTATCCCAGCAGGAAGGCAACGAAGAGAATGCAGATTCAGAGAGACTGTTAATACAACTGTTCAGGATGCTCTACCAACTTGGGGACAAATTAAGACACTTGCAGCCCAAGCACAAGCAATGATTTTCACCTCATGATTTTACTTCTGTCTTGAACTTTACATCAATGACTGATTTTCTCAGTGGTTGTACAGATGTGTATGTTATCCTCCATGACTTTTAGAATTTCTTGTTCAGGATGTATTTTAACCAATTGTCTTAATCAATCCATTCCTGCTACCATTGTATTTGTTGTCAAACAACCACTCTTTATTATGCTTCCTGTTAATATGACTACTAATTTGTATGATGATCCAGGCATTTATGCTCTACAATTAATCTCCCATAGTTTAAGCCACTTTAAGTGGTCCATTGCATCCCCTATTTTGGGTTTTACTCCACTTATCTTTGTCATTGCTTCCCCACCACTTTCCATTGCAGCCATTGTTCAACGAGTCCACACCGCCCAAAAGTCATTAGTCGATACCTTAGTTTCTACCCTATATCAAGTTCAAATTGAATTGAATTCACTTTATTTTAAAAAACAGAAAAGGGGGAGATGCCGGGGGCCATCAAGCCACAATGATTTGACATGGTCACTTGTGGAAACCAGGAAGTCACAAAGTGGCTCCTAGGAAGGATGGAGACATCCACTCAGACCCTCCTCTGTGTTACTTCTCTTACTAAGATCCCCTTATTATTGGAATTTCTCTTATTTAGCCCCAGGAAAAATAGATGAGAGCAAAGTGTTTGCAGGAGTAATACTCATGTCCCATTTTAATCCCCCCAGAATGTCAACAAAAGATTATAATTATAGAATTAAACTTAAGTAATCTTATTTGCCCACTTAGATAGGACCCTCTGTTCTAGGCATAACATTTCTGGCTCAGAATTCCCCAACCAAAATCTGGGTCATGTTGATTCTCCCCTCTGACCCCTCACTTAGAAACAATGTTTTGTTGACTATCTCCTTAGGCTTCTTGTTGGTTGTTGGGATCTATGGAAACATGTATGTTTATAATGCAACTGTGTACCAAGTAGAAGAGTGACCATGAGGGTATTAAATAAAGCCAAACCTCAGCCAAGGTGGAACAGTTTTTCCTGTGAAACCTGTGCTGTGGGTTGAATATGAAAACTGTCCCATTCATCATTCTGCCAACACCATTCCACCTCCAAGACCCCATCCCCATTGGGAGGATGGTCCAACCCACAGCAGATACTCATTCAAGTGATGAAAATGCTCAAGAATGAATGAATGAGTAAATGAATAAATATGTTACAGTCTAAGGGAATTACACAGAAGAATTGACACATTAAATAGCTTGTTCATGATCTCTCAAAAATGAGTTATCACATTTGAACCCAAGCCCTTAAAATTCCAAGGTCTGGCCTGGACTTTGACCACTCTACCATATTGTTTCTTACATTTTTTTACAATTTGTATTTAATCTCCAGTTACTTGAAAAGATATTTGTTTCATTCCTTAATTGACATAGGTCCAAGCTTAGTAGATGGTCTTCATATTTGAAAAAAAAATCACCCGGTGATCAACTTCCATTGTGAAATCCAGTAATTATAATTAAAGCTCAAATTATTAATTTTACTCATTTCAATGTCTCCCTTCTGCCCATTTTATATTATTAATACCCAATGCTTTATAATTCATTTTGTTTCTATTTAATATAACAAGCTTATTCTTTATTAAAAACATAATCTCAAGTGTATAAAGGAGTATGTGAGCTGATGAACTGATACTCAAATTGCCCAAAGAGAAAGCAAAGATTTAAGCATAATGATTGCCAATTGCTTAAACTTTATTGAGATTCTGGACAGCTTTCTCTCTTAATTTTGGGCTTATCATTTATTCACTATCTGAGAAAGATATAGAGCTTGGTATCAAAGGAGTTGGGTTCAGCTCCCTGCTCTCCAGATTATTACTTGTATGATATTGAGCAAGTGACTTACCCTCTTCATGCATCATTTCTTTCATGTGTAAAATTATATTTTAAATTTGACATTCTCTGTGGTGTACTCTTCTCTAAATCTATGATCCTAAGCTTGTTCTTCATCTATTAACAAAATCATATGAAAATTGTTGCTCTTGTTACTCAGTTAGTGCATTATGTTGATGGCTTGCATAATATCTAAGCACTTCTGACATGAATACAACCTGATGTTTGATTATAATATTTATGACATGCTATATTATTTTTGCTAATATTGAATATTTTGCATCTACCTTAATTAGGGATTTTAATTTATGGTTTTTCCTCACTTTTTTGCCTGTTGTTGCTATCCATATAAAGTCATATTTGTGTCAATGAATTTAAAAATAATCATTCTTGCTCTATTTTTTAATTGACTATGTAATATTATTATTGATTGTTTAAAAACTACATGTAGAAGGGGTGGATGAGTGGTTCAGTAGATTGAGAGCCAGGCCTAGACATGGGAGATCCTACATTAAAATCTGTCCTCAGAAACTTCCTAGCTATGTGACCCTGGGCACATCACTTAACCCCCATTGCCTAACCTTTCCTGCTCTTCTGACTTAGAACCAATAAACAGTATTGATTGTAAGATAGAAGGTAAGGTTTTTAAAAAAAAAATTACATGTAGAAACAATTTCTAAAAATTATTTCCTGACTTTTTACAATTTAAATTCTCTTCTTCCTTTCCTTGTTTTCCCAAGGTGGTAAGTAGTCTGATATACATTATATCAGTTCTTTAACCCAATGCATATTTTTAATTTCTCCATGTTGTGATGAAAGACATATCATATATACAGTAAAAACTGCATGAAGAGAGTAAAATGAAGGATGGTCAGATTCTAACAGCAACTTCTTTGCCTGTAGTTACTCTTTTCCTTTCTTTTTTTTCCTTTAGAATATTTTTCCACGGTTACATATTTTTTCCATGGTTACATGATTTATGATTTTTCCCACCCCTCTTGCCTCCCCATTCCCAGAGATGACAAGCAATTCCAGTGGGTTATACAGGTTATACATGTATAATTGTTCAAAACACATTTCCATGTATTCATATTTGTGGTAAAGTGATCCCTGAACATAAAAACACTAATCATATCCTCATCAAACTATGTGATCAATCATATGTTTTTCTTCTGCATTTCTGCTCCCACAGTGCTTTCTTTGGATGTGAAGAGCGTTCTTCCTCAGAAGTCGCTCAGGATTGTCCAGGATCATTGCATTGCCACTAGTAGAGAATTCCATTACATTTTATTGTGCCACAATGTATCAGTCTCTGTGCACATTGTTCTCCTGTCACTGTTCCTTTTGAACGGCACCAATCCCTGGGGTCTTTCCAGTTCACTTAGAAATCCTTCAGTTCATCATTCCTTTCAGCACAATAGTATTATATCACCATCAGACACCATAATTTGTTTAGCCATTCTCCAATTGATGGACAATCCATCATTTTCCAATTTTTTGCTATTACAAAGAGTGTGGCTATAAATATTTTTGTACAAGTGTTTTCCTTATTATATTTCTGGGGTATAAACCCAGCAAGGGTATGGCTAGATCAAAGGGCAATCATTGTTTTAAAACCTCTTGCACATAATTCCAAATTTCCCTCCAGAATGGTTGGAACAATTCACAACTCCACCAGCAGTGTTATCAACTTTCCACTTTTACCATATCCCCTCTAACATTTATCATCTCCCTTTGCTGCCATATTGGCCAATCTACTAAATGTAATGTGGTACCTCAGAGTTGTTTAAGTTTTCATTTTTGTAATCAGGAGGGATTTAGAACACTTTTTCATGTGCTTATTCATACTTTTGATTTCTTCATGTGAAAACTATTCATATTCTTTGATCATTTGTTGATTGGATAATTTCTTGATTTTTTATTATAAACCATGAATAAATTTATTATCCTCAATGTAAGGCTCTGTAAAGGGTGAAATTATGGCTGAGACTGAATGTATACTTAATTTAGGTCACCAAGGGTTTTATTTACCAAACATCCTAATGAAAAACTCCAATAATAAAATACCCAAGTCAGCTGCCAAATTTTATGATGATTTAATTGATATAGTAGAGAAGTGGAACAATAAGAAAGAAGGAGTAGGTTTTTTCTCTCCCTCTTCCCCCACATGATTAATATCAGGCTGGGAGTTCAGAAGATAAGGGAGTAAGGTTTTGGAATATGAAGGAGGAAGGAATCAGCCTGATCTCCAAAGGGGCTCAGCTAAGATGCCAGAACCTGAAATCAGCTCCAGGGAAAAACTCACCAACCCAATACTCCAAGATGTCGGAACACTCATCACGCTGCCATCCAGAGTCATATCTCCAGGGACAGGGAGAGAGGCAATAACTGACATGCCTTATGTGGAAGTTTTTATATCACTTTTCTGTGTCTCATCTGTACCAATGAGGAATTAGCTTGACTTAGGACAACCCAGAGGTCTGTCCCCTTTTTTGCACATGTTTATTGAAGGCCATCTTCTCAGATAATTAAATCTTGAGTTTGATGCAGACCTTCAAAATCTTGTTAAACTGAGTAGGGTGGAGAATGTAGAGTTTCCAAGACCTGATTCTGTTATTCCAAGTATCTCCCTTGTTACTGATCAGGAAATAGCTTAATCACATCTTCTAAAGAATGGTCTGATTAGGGTGGAATAGTTTTAAAATTCATAGCTCCAAGACAATTCCAAGGAATTCATGATGAAAATTGCTATCCACCATCAAAAAAAGGAATTGATTTAGTCTAAATGCAAATTGAAGGATACCATTTTTTCACTTTATTTCCTTCAGTAATATTTTTTTGAATGTGTGATGTGCATATTCTTTCACAACATAATGAATATGGAAATATGTATTCCATGATAGCATATGTCTAACCTATGTTATATTGTTTACCACCTCAAGGAGAATAAAGAAGAGGGAGGGAAATAATTTGGATTGCAAAATGTCAGAAGTGTTAAAAATGGATTTTGCAGGAAACTGAAAAAAATACAATAAAGTCTTTGGGGAAAAGAATGAAGAGACATTTAAATCAGAGAGTAGACACAAAATGGAATTGAAAGAGAAGAATTTTTTTTTAGCTCGTCACTGTAAATGATTTAACAAAATTAAATATCTATGTAAATTACAAACAAAATGGGAATTGGAATGGACTTTGCTTCTGTGAGATAACTTATGATAATTGTAAAGGTATATAATAGTTGGGGAAAGAAATTCTCAGTTAATTCTATTAGAATATCCTGGTAGTGTAGAATATCTCTTAAAATCATGGAAATATTCAAGATAGGAATGTTGGGTAACTTGCAAACTGAGAACAGTCTTTATTTACACAACCTTGTAACAATTCCTTTGATCTTGATTGAAAGTCAATTTTGATCTGTGAAAAAAAAAAAGTGTTGATAGTTTCAACTTAATTGTGCATGCTTCCAATTTGCAAAGGATAATTCTATAGAATGAAGTAAATTGAATGCCTTGAATTTTTTGTAAATTTGAATTAGTTCCTAATATATTTAGGAAATTAAACCTTTACCAGAGAGTTTTGTTATAATTTTTCCCCAGTTTGTTGCCTTCCTTTTAATTTTGGTTGCATTGGTTTTGTTTGTACAAAAGCTTTTAAATTTTATATAATCAGTCATTCATTTTACATTTTGTAATGTTCTCTATCTATTACTTGGTCTTACATTCCTTCCTTTCCCAAAGATCTGACAGGTATACTATGTTCACTGAATTTATGATTTAACTCTTGACATTTGTCATTTACCCATTTTGAATTTATCTTGGTATAAGGTGTAAGATGCTAATTTAAATCTAATTTTTCCAATAATATTTTCCAACTTTCCCTACAGTTTTTTGTAAAATAGTGAGTTCTTGTCCCAAAATCTTGGATCTTTGGGTTTATCAACCAATAGCTGGTTAAGGCCATTTACCCCTAGTCTATTCCAGTGATCTACCCTTCTGATTCTTAGCCAGTACCATATTGTTTTCCATAACAACTGGCATCCCATGCCCCATATGCCACAAACTTTGCACCTCAGTCTTTGGACTTCAAAGCCACAGGAGGGTTCATCAATAGAATAGATAATAATGCACAAAGACAATTGTCATTCTTGGTCACCGAGAGACTACAACTACCATATTGTTTTTATGACCACTGCTTTAGAGTACAATTTAAGATCTGGTACTGATATGTCTCCATTCTTCACATTTAAAAAATATTTCCCTTAAAATTCTTGATCTTTCTTCTTCTAGATGAACTTTGTTAATTTTTCTAATTTTATAAAAAAATGTTTTTGGTAGTTTACTAGGTATAGCACTGAATAAGAAAATTAATTTGAATAAGATTATAGTTTTTATTATGTTACTCCAACCTACACATGAGCAATTAATGTTTTTCCGATATTTATATCTAGTTTTAATTGTGTGAAAAGAGTTTTCTAGTTGTGTTCATAGAATTCCTGTGTTTGTTTTGGTAGCAAGATTCCTCAATATTTAATATTGTCTAGAGTGATTTTAAATGAATTTCTCCTTCTAATTCCTCCTGCTGAATAATGTTGGAAATATACAGATATGCTGATGATTTATGTGAGTTTATCTTGTATCCTGCAACTTTGCCAGACCTTTAGTTGATTTTCTGCAATTCTTTAAGTATACCATCATATCATCTGGAAAGAGTGATAGTTTAGTTTCTTCACTGCCTGATTTAATTCCTTCAATTTCTTTTTTTAAAATATTATTTTATTTGATCATTTTTAAACATTATTCACTGGAGACAAAGATCATTTACTTTTCCTTCCCCCGCCTCCCACCACCCCTCCCATAGGCGGCACGCAATTCCACTGGGTATCACATGTGTCCTTGATTCAAACCCATTTCCATGTTGTTGGTATTTGCATTAGGGTGTTCATTTAGAGTCTCTATTCAATCATGTTCCTTCAACCCCTGTAGTCAGGCAGTTGCTTTTGCTCGGTGTTTTTACTACCAAACTTTGTCCTCTACTTGTGGATAGTGTTTTTTTTCTCCTATATCCCTGTAGATTGTTCAGGGACATTGCATTGGCACTAATGGAGAAGTCCATTAAGTTCGATTGTGCCACAGTGTATCAGTCTCTGTATACAATGTTTACCTGGTTCTGCTCATTTTACTCTGCATCCCCTCCTGGAGGTTGTTCTAGTCCCCATGGAATTCCTCCACTTTATTATTCCATTTAGCACAATAGTATTCCATCATCAACATATACCACGATTTGTTCAGCCATTCCTAAATTGAAGGGCATCCCCTCATTTTCCAATTTTTGGCCACAACAAAGAGCATTGCTATGAATATTCTTGTACAGGTCTTTTTTCCCTTATTCTTTGAGGTACAAACAAAGCAGTGCTATGGCTGGCTCAAAGGGCAGACAGTCTTTTATCGCCCTTTGGGCATAGTTCCAGATTGCCCTCTAGAATGGTTGGATCAATTCACAGCTACACCAGCAATGAATTAATGTCCCAACTTTCCCACATCCCCTGCAGCATTCATTGCTTTCCTTTGCTGTCATATTAGCCAATCTGCTGGGTGTGAGGTGATACCTCAGAGTTGTTTTGATTTGCATCTCTCTGATTATAAGAGATTTAGAACACTTTTTCCTTTGCTTATTAATAGTTTTGATTTCATTGGCTGAAAACTGCCTGTTCATGCCCATTGCCCATTTATCATTTGGAGAATGGCTTGATTTTTTTGTACAATTGATTTAGCTCTTTATAAATTTGAGTAATTAAACCTTTGTCAGAGGTCTTTGTTATGAAGATTTTTTCACAATTGTTTGCTTCCCTTCTCATTTTGGTTACATTGGTTTTGTTTGTAAAAAAAAAAAAACAACTTTTTAACTTGATGTAATCAAAATTGTTTATTTTACATTTTGTGAGTCTTTCTATATCTTGCTTGGTTTTAAAGTCTTTTCCTTCCCACAGGTCTGACATTTATACTCTTCTGTGTTCACCTAATTTGCTTATAGTTTCTTTTTTATGTTCAAGTCATTCACCCATTCTGAGTTTATCTTGGTGTAGGGTGTGAGGTGTTGATCCAAACATAATCTCTCCAACACTGTCTTCCAATTTTACCAGCAGTTTTTATTGAATAGTGGATTTTTGTCCCTAAAACTGGGGTCTTTGAGTTTGTCATAGACTGTCTTGCTAAGGTCACTTACCCCAAGTCTATTCCACTGATCCTCCTTTCTGTCTTCATGGTCAGTACCAAATTGTTCTGATGACCACTGCTTTATAATAGAGCTTGAGGTCTGGGACCGCAAGGCCACCTTCCTTTTTATTTTTTTTTTCATTATTTCCCTGGATATCCTTGATACATTGTTCTTCCAAATGAACTTTGCTATGTTTTTTTCTAATTCAGTAAAAAAAATTTTTTGGAAGTTCAATGGGTATAGCACTAAATAGATAAATAAGTTTGGGTAGGATGGTCATTTTTATTATATTGGCTTGTCCTACCCATGAGCAGTTAATGTTTTTCCAATTGCGCAAGTCTAGTTTTAGTTGTATGGAGAGTGTTTTGTAGTTGTGTTCATATAGTTCCTGTGTTTGTCTCGGGAAATAGATTCCTAGGTATTTTATTTTGTCTAAGGTGCTTTTGAATGGGATTACTATTTCTAATTTTTTTTTTTGCTGAGCTGTGTTGGAAATATATAGAAAAGCTGATGACTTATGCGGATTTATTTTTTATCCTGCAACTTTGCTAAAGTTGTTGATTATTTCAACGAGCTTTTTGGTTGATTCTCTAGGATTCTTTAAGTAGACCATCATATCATCCACAAAGAGTGATAGCTTGGTCTCCTCCTTGCCTATTTTAATGTCTTTGATTCCTTTTTCTTCTCTAATTGCTATTGCTAGTGTTTCTAGTACAATGTTAAATAATAGAGATGATAATGGGCATCCTTGTTTCACTCCTGATCTTATTGGGAAGGGTCCTCCTTTCTGACTTCTTAGTCTGTACCAAATTGTTCTGATGACCACTGCTTTATAATAGAGCTTGAGGTCTGGGACTGCAAGGCCACCTTCCTTTGTATTTTTTTTCAGATGATGTTAGCTGATGGATTTAGATATATACTGTTTATTATTTTTAGGAAAGACCCTTCTATTCCTATGCTTTCTAGTATCTTTAATAGGAATGTGTGTTATATTTGATCAAAGGCTTTTTCTGTGTCTGAGATAATTATGTGATTTTTGTTGATTTGCTTGTTGATATGGTCAATTATGTGGATGGTTTTCCTAATATTGAACCTGCCCTGCATTCCTGGTATAAATCCTACTTGATCATGGTAAATGACCCTCCTGATCACTTGCTGGAGTCTTTTTGCTAGTATCCTATTTAAGATTTTTGCATCTATATTCATTAGGGAGATTGTTCTGTAGTTTTCTTTCTCCATTTTTGACCTGCCTGGCTTTGGAATCAGTACCATGTTTGTGTCATAAAAGGAATTTGGTAGAACTCCCTCTTTGTTTATTATGTCAAATAGTTTGTATAGTATTGGGATTAGCTGTTCTTTGAATGTTTGATAGAATTCACTGGTGAATCCATCTGGCCATGGGGATTTTTTTCCTAGGGAGTTATTTGATGGCCTATTGGATTTCTTTTTATGATATGGGATTATTTAAGAAATCTATTTCTTCTGTTAGTCTAGACAAATTATATTTTAGTAAATATTCATCCATATTGCCTAGATTGGTATATTTATTGCCATATAGTTGGGCAAAGTAGTTTTTAATGATTGCCTTGATTTCCTCTTCATGGGACGTGATGTCCCCCTTTTCATCTTTGATGCTGTTAATTTGCTTTTCTTCTTTCCTTTTTTTAATTAGATTGGCCAGTACTTTGTCTATTTTTTTGTTTTTTTCAAAGTACCATTTTCTAGTCTTATTTATTAGTTCAATAGTTCTATCACTTTCAATTTTATTAATTTCTCCCTTAATTTTTAGGATCTCTAGTTTGGTTTTCTTCTGGGGATTTTTAATTTGTTTGCTTTCAAGTTTTTTGATTTGCATTTCCAATTCATTGATCTCTTCCCTCCCTAATTTGTTAATATATGTACTCAGGGGTATGAATTTTACTCTGAGTACTACTTTGGATGCATCCCATAAGGTCTGAAAGGATGTCACACCATTGTCATTTTGCTCAATGAAATTATTAATTGTTTCTATTATTTTTTTCTCAAAGTAGTCAATTTTGGAGTATCATATTATATAATTTCCAGTTAATTTGTGATTTGGCTCTCCATTTACCCTTACTGGTCATTATTTTTTACCACCTTATGGTCTGAAAAAGTTGCATTTATTATTTCTGTTTTTCTGCATTTGTATGCCATGTTTCTGTGACCTAGAGTATGGTCAATCTTTGTGAATGTGCCATGTGGTGCTGAGAAGAAGGTGTATTCCTTTTTGTCCTTATTTATTTTTCTCCATATATCTATTGACTCTAATTTTTCTAAGATTTCATTCAACTTTTTACCTCTTTCTTATTTATTTTTTTATTTGATTTATCTAAATTTGATAGTGCTTGGTTTAGGTCTCCCACTTATATGATTTTACTGTCTATTTCCTCCTTCAATTCTCCTAGTTTCTCCATTAGGAATTTGGGTGCTATACCATTTGGTGCATACATGTTGATTAGTGATATTTCCTCATTGTCTATACTCCCTTTAAGTGGTGCACTTCAGATCCCATACTAATTAAATCCATAGTAATACGCTTAAAATTTTTTACATTTAAATTTTATTTTCAGTTCAAAATTATCTCCCTCCCCCAACATTGAGAAGACAAGAAAAATAAAATGAATTATGAATAAGAAATTGCTTTCGAAGTGGGATGGTGATATATTGCAAAACTCTTCACAGATTTTAATATTTTGCTCATCTGCCAACAATAGAGAAACTGGCCTGGGTATAAGTATCAACATCTAAAGGAAGTTTTTTACTATCCTAGACCATCTTTTGATTTGGAACAGGGAACAAGCAGCAAGAATATGAGGTTACATCATTGGTATTACCACCTATATTATTTTCATTACTCCCATTTTCATTTATCCTCAACTCATTTGTAATTATATCACACTCATTCCTTGATTCATTCTCATGTGTTCCCTGGGCGAACCTTTATAAGATAGTATTCTTACTCTGGTCACCTTTTACAACCTTGTTCAACAGCTGAGAGGGCGAAGCAGCAAAGCACTGTGGAGTGCTTAGGGCATGTTGGAGCACAAAAGACAACATGGCCAACCAATGCAGCTGAGGAAATCTCCAGGTGTAACGATTTTTCGCCCAATGGACCCAGGCTTCCAATGCCGAGAGAGTGGGACTCTCTCTGTGCATCAACTTTTCCACTTAAATCTACTTCATGCATAAGTGTTTTTGTGCACACTCATCTACATCACAGATGAAAGCTCACAAAGACAATCACCATCCTTTGTTACCGAGAGGCTACTACTATACTCCCTTTCAACAGAATATATTTACCTTCCCTATCCCTTTTAATCTGGTCTATTTTTGCTTTGGCTTTGTCAGATATCATGATTTCAACTCCTGCCTTCTTTCTTTCAGTTGAGGCCCAAAGGATCTTACTCCATCCTTTAATTCTGATCTTGTGTGTATCTACCCTCTTCATGTGTGTTTCTTGAAGACAACATATGGTCGGTTTTGGGATTCTCCTCATCTATGTTTTATGGGTGAGTTCATCCCATTCACGTTCAAAGTTATGATTGTCACTTGTGGATTCCCTGGCATTTTGATATCCTCCCCTAATTCTGATCTTTCTTCTTTAGCTATAACCTTTTAAACCAGTGATTTACTTTAGATTAGTCGCCCTAGTCCCCTCCCTTGATATGCTTCCCCTTCTAGCCCCTTCATTTTTTCCCTTCCCCTCCCCCTCTTCTTCCTTCCCTTTTTATATTCCCTCCCCTCTCTTTCTCCTTAATTTCCCCTTCTCTCTTATCCTGTTGGATAAGATAAATTTCAAGATCCCAATGGATCTAGACGTTCTAAACTCTCAGAGTTGATTTCATTGAGAGTAAGGTTTAAGTAATATCAATTAGCACTTTCTTCCTCCCCTCCCTATTGGAAATTTCTTTCCCTCCCCTTCCCATGTGTATCATTGTTTGAGAAAGATTATTCTTTTTAGTTTTTTTTTTCTATTTCTTGAAGTATATCTTAGTACCATCAATGATTCACCCCCCATTTTCTTTCTTCCACCCCCTTTCTCCATATTGTCTTAATGCACCAATCATTCCCTATGTGTGATTCTTCTAACTACTCCAATTTGCATCCAATTTTAAGAGTTATACCTTACATTTCCCCTACATATTAATATATAAATTGATATAAATATAGTCCTTATAGAAAAGAGTTTGAATAAAAGAAAATGATAACATTTTTCTCCTTTTCCCTTTCCTTCATATTTACCTTTTCATGTTTCTCTTGCTCTTTGTGTTTGGATGTCAAACTTTCCAAAGTGCTCTGGTCTTTTCTTTACAAAAAGTTGGAAATCTTCCATTTTGTTGAATGCCCATACTTTTTGGGCATTTTTTTCCTGGAAATATATAGTCAGTTTTGATGGATAGTTGATTCTTGGCTGAAGCCCCAGCACTCTTGCCTTTCTGAAAATCATGTTCCATGCCTTATGGTCATTCAGACTGGAAGTTGCAAGGTCTTGTGTGACCCTTATTGGCATTCCTTTATATCTAAATTGTCTTTTTCTGGCTTCTTGTAAGATTTTTTCTTTTGCTTGGAAGCTTTGGAATTTGGCAATTACATTCCTGGGAGTTGTCTCTTGGGGATTTAGTATAGAGGGTATTCTGTTAACTCTTTCAATGCCTATATTGCCCCCTTGTTCTAGAATCTCTGGGATGTTTTCTTTGATGATATCTTGTATTATGATGTCAAGATTACTATTTATTTCTGGCTTTTCTGGTAGGCCAATGATTCTCAGATTGTCTCTCCTTCCCCTATTTTCCAGGTCTGTCACCTTATCAGTGAGATATTTTATGTTATCTTCTAATTTCTTAGTCTTTTGGCTTTGCTTCATTAATTCTTGCTCTTTTGCAAGATCATTGTCTTCCAGTTGCCTGATTCTGACCTTTAAAGCCTGGTTTTCTTTTTCAGTTTGGTCTATCCTGTTATTTGAGGCTTCAAGCTGTTTCTGTGTTGCATGTTTTCGTGCTTCAGATTGCTGAGTTCCTTTTGCATTATTTCTCATTTTTCCTGCCAGAAGACTTCCATCTTTTTGATAACTTTCAACTTAAATTCTTTAAGAGCTTGTGGACAATTTCCATTTCTTTTGGAAGCTTTTGGCATTTGTTTGTGCCTCCTCTTCTGCTATTTCCTCTATTTTTTTTGTGTGTTTTCCCTCCATAAAATGTATCCAAAGTCACCCCCTTCTTCTTGTTTTTCTTGGTGTTGGAGTGTTGGTGCTCTTGGGTACAGTTTGCCATATCTGTGTTTTGTTTATTTTTTCTTCCTCACCTTTCCATTCAGAAATCTGAGTGAGTAGTACTTGCTCTCAGTATAATGGTCTAATGGTCAAGGCTTTAGTCTCAGGCTAATTCTAGGTTCTCTGCAGCTGTGCTGGTCTTCCCGGGGAAGCCCAGGGGCTGCCCTCCCCTGCCTGCTGGCTTTTCATGAGTTAGTACTCTCAGGTGAAAGTCTTTGGTGGTCTTAGCTAACTCCCAAGTCCTGTAGGTGCCCCTTGCTCATGTCAGGGGACCTTTTGTGCACTCGTTAATTATAACATGCTATTTCTAGGGGCCCAAGATCTGTGCTCCCATAGCCTACCTGCTGGGATTTTGGTTGTTAGTACTCTCAGGAGAAGGACCTTTGTGATCGTATTCAGGTCCCCAGACCTGGGGCTGACCGTTTTTCAGTCCTGGGGTGCCCTTCCCTCACTTGTTGATTCTGGCCAGTGCTGTCTTTAACTCTGGCTCTGGCTGTTTGGTGGGGGAGGGGAGGGTGGGTCAGCTTTTCGTTGCCTTATATTGTGGAGATGCTGGAATCCCACCTACCTTCAGAGCTTTGCCTTGTTGTAGGGTCTTTCTCTTCTTATGAGGATGGTTGTTTTTTTTATTTTGGGAGGGTCTTTTGAGGTCATCTGTGTCATTGGGTCTGAGGAGAGGGAGCAAGCTGCATCTACTCTGCAGCCATGGTTACCTGGAAGTCTCCTCAATTTATTTTTCTTCTCTAATTGCTAATGCTAGTGCTTCTTATATAATATTGAAAAATAAAGGTTATAATGGGCATCCTATTTCACTCTTATTAGGGATGCTTCTAACTTGTTCCCATTGAAGATGATAGTTCATGATGGTTTTAAATATATACTATTTTGTATTTTGAAGAATGGTCCTCAGTGTCTTAATGGCTGCCACATTTACTCCTTCCCCTCTCTTTGTCCTGTTATTACTTTGATTTAATAAAGTAATTAAGCTATATCAAGCCTCATAATTTTAATTCTTACATATTTACTATTACTATATTCATGTTATAGTTACATAATTATATATTATATTTAGGAATTATTTTCCTCATTCTATGACCCTTTATAATACTGACATTTGTCAGATTGAAATTAATATCAATAACTCCCAGTATCATATTTTGTAAGATTTATTAGTTATTACTTGAAGTAGATGTCATAAAAAACAGAAGTACAAAGCTTAAATATGTCCATGTGGTTAAAATTCGCCTTCCTGGCTCTCACCCAAAATCAACAACTACCTTCCCAGGAACAGAGAAAGAGAGTGGGAGGAGCTATATTCATGACTTTATCTTCTAAATGTAAGAAAATAATGTGAGAAAGAAAATGGAAAGATGGGAAAGATATTTCTGGGGAGAAAATTCTAATTACACAATAAAACCCCCCTGTGATTCCACTGGGAAACAGTCATATAGAAATCTCCCAGATTTACATGCCTAGTTTCCCCAATGAATCAATACACTTAAACAACTTATATCTCTAAAGATTTTTAACTAGAGGTACATACAATATTGTACTTTCTAAGGGGAAATTACAATAATTTGAGGATAAGAAATAAAAGAGAAAGAGAACAAAACCCAAGATTGCTAGGCATATTGACAAAAAATCAGTTAGAAAACAACCCCCTCTGGCATGAGTATATATTCAAAATAAATGCATTCAAACTCCCACAGTAAAATTCACTATATCCCTAAGTTTATTCTGGTTCTTTTGGTGCAGTATATATTTTCTGTTGGTCTCATTATGGAACATTCTCCAAACAGTTCACTTTCTTGATTCATGGAGTTAGCCAGTTTCTTATCCTAAAATTACTCTCAAACAAGAAAAAAATATATAAATCTAGAATTTTATGACAATCATACAATCCCCCCTGAGGAGAGTGTTGACTAACACATGGATCATCCTGGGATACATGGCTGAGTGAAGAGATACATGAATCAATTGTCAGAAGAAAATTAAAAAAAAAAACATAAAAAAAATAAAAGAGAAAAAAGTAACTTCTCAGTGAAATATAAAATATCAAAGTCTCATGTGTAAAAGATCTGAGTAAAAAGAATAAGTCCATAATGGGTCTTTGAAACAGGGCCTAATTAAAGTTATTTATGTCCTGTAAGTCTAAAGGGCAATTATAACAATATAGCTCATAAACACTGGTAGCCAGGACAACAGAAAATTTTTATACTATAAAGAGAAAAAAGTGACTAGATTTTGAAACAAAAAAGGAAATATCATCTCCTGGCCTGATTTAAACTTCACTCTCAGGGGCAGGGCAGCCAAAATGTCTGAGGTACTTGGTAGAAGTCTAGATCTGGCACAAGGAATTCCTGAGTCTGAAGGTGTCAAAGAGCTACTTCCTTGAATCCAAAAATAAGTTCAAATCACCTGTCTTGGCACAGAATCTCATTAATTCCACTGGAATTGCTTGGTCTCCTTGACCTTGTGCTCCTAGATACTGTGAAGTGTTAAATTTTGGGGGTAGGAGATTGAACAAAAGTAAGGAGAGCAGTTTTTAAACACAAAACACTTTGGTTATTATTAGGAAAATATGGATAGGAAATAGAAAGGAGGTAAGTAAGAGTAATCTTATAATAGCTTATAACTCTACCTAAGATCCAAATCCTAACTAAAATTATCTAGAAAACTCTAAATCTATCTGCCTTTGAGGGGAGAGCCTTCTGCCAGAGTCAGGTTCCCGGCTAAATTTTCTAATCTATCTAATAATTTACCGACTACCTATCTACTTATTTACCCAAGATAATCAATAATCAATAAGGCTGACAAGGCCTTAAATACTTCTCTCAGTCTCCAACTGTCAGAAAGCTCACAGTCCCCCAGAGAGTGAGCTACACACTACTCTCCCTAGGTGACTCAGAGACAAAAAAACCCTTTTCCAACTACCAACTGTAATGGACTAACTCTCTGCCACACCCTTCTGTCACCAATTGACAGTTTACACAGCGGGGGGTGGGGGGGCAGCGCTCTTATTCAGATATCTTTTTGCTCCATTGCTTCTTAAATAGAAAAAGGGAGAAATTAAGAAAAACTCTCTTAAAAACACTGTGCAGGTTAACTTTGTGCTCTTTGGAACTGTACAGTGGCTGTCTTGTGAATCATTCTCCTGGAATCAGACACAATCATTAATCAAAATTCCATGATATTTAATAATCAATGGCAGTTTTCCATAGTCTAAAGCATTTGGGTATGCACTGATATTAAAGCTAATGGACATTTTATACTTACTCTATTGCAAAATAAAAAAAAAAAACACATTAATACTGGTAACATGTCCTTCAAGTACAAAAAATGAGGGAAAAAAGAAAACCCAAATATTATATTGCACATTCAAGGAAAAACAATATTAAACATTTTAAAAAAATCAAAAATATATAGTTCATATTCTATGAAAATATATCAGCCAAGTAGAGGCACAATATAAAGGTTTCTGACCAAAAATGAGATCCATTTTCTTTTTAACTTGGCCATGATCCACGGCATGACTGTACCTGATTTCCATCAAGTAAGAACCTTTAAAATTAGTAGTACATCAGGTAATGCACATTCAAAGAAGTACCCAAATCTCACAAATCACAAAAGCCCATTTAATGACAATAGAAAACAAACTTGCTATCATTAGGATTCACATGAGTCTCTATAGCCACTTGCTGTGTGACATTTAAAAACCTATGAAGCTCTTGGATACTTGTCACAAGTTTTCCAGATCTAGTCATTCTGTCCACTTTAGCAGAGATATTTCTAACAAAAACTATTACTACCATCATTCCAAAATTTGACAGGACAGCCTAGAAAAACCTCTATCCTACTTATAAAAACCTGTTGGGTCTAAATTGTGACCAAGAATCTAGATCATTCTGGTGGAAGGGTAGAATAAGCTGAAGAGTTACAAATATAAAACCCATCCAGGAGCCAGTAGGCTTCAAGGGAAAATTCTCCCTCAGGGAGCCATCCAGGGGTTACAAATCCCCCTGGGACATCCGTCCTGCCTCCTAGATGAGATTATAACCCACCATGGGGTAACCAAGCCCCTTGGGAAACCTCCCTCCTCTGGGATGGGACTGCAACCATAATAAAAGGAATGTAAGACCCATCCATTGCAATGTGGAGGCAAGGAAAACAATTGTGAAAAACACTTCTGATGTCTCATCCATTACATTTTTATAAATGTGGATATGGTTAATACAATAGTGCTATTGCACTTCACTTCAGCTACTAAATGGACCCTTGTTACAAACAAGTCAAAGGTAGGCAAATGGCCAGTCAAAGGTACTAGATATCTGAAAATCACTTCTGAACACCTCTTAAAATCAATTGAGATTTTTTTTAGCTCATTAAATTCTGTGAAGGTTACTGATACAGATTCTAACCAGTTTAATGGGGTTCATTCATCATCATCTATGTGATAATTAACAAAGGTAAAAAGGAACAAAAGGCCATTAAGGCAACATGTGACCTTAATGATCTAGTGACAAATTCAGCATCCATGAGGACCTATGGTTGTGCCATGGAATAGAGTTTATCCAAGTTGTTTATGGACTTTTATAATGGCATTTTCTCCAGTCTAGTCATAGGGGGAGAGCAAAAATAAAGAAAATGTAACAGAATATACAGTTAATGGCCAAAACACAGTAGCTGAAAATGACATAATGTAATGGAATATATTAGATTAGACTAATATGTGAACTTACAAAATCACAATTGAATTTTAAAGCAAACAACCAGCAAATAAAATATAGATACTCCATGTTTATTGAAGGGTTTATAGGTGAGCAATCAATTCAAGAGTCCTTTTCTCCAATTCTGATTACTGTGTTACAGACTTATTCACTATTATAAGGGGAGCAAACTGAAACAGTTAACATCAATATGGCAATGTAGTCTGAAAAGGCTTACAATTCACCTCAAGAATCAGTGAGGTTCCTTCTCCTCCTGAGTATCATCATCTACCTAGACTCCTTTGATCACATGTCTGGGTTCCCTCCTATTGAGGGGATTTACATACTCAGCATAGTGTGGATGAACCCCATACTGGATATTTTGCAGAGGCTGTGCATATTTAGATAGTAAGGGGGATGAATATCCCTTCTGAATCTTGAGATTAATCAAGGTAACAGTAATGTATCATATTGATACAAGTACACCCAGGAGTGGTAGTAAGAAAAGGCATTCTAAAACTTTGGTAATGTACCTCTCTTTCATAGAGTGGGACATGCTTTTAAATTAAATCATTAATTTGGTTGCAATTCTACTTCCTGTTCAGAGCTGGTGCTACTCTAGTATGTACTGGCTAGGAATAAAAGCCTCACAAGGGTAGTAGATGGAGATATGGAGATACACCCCAATCAGCCTTTGAAAGGAGGGTGGGGTAAAAAGCCTTAGCTTGAGACTGGATTTAGAAGGGGCAAAAATAAAATGAAAAAGTTTTCTATTTTAGGCACAATGAAGGTAAAAACTCCTCAAAGGCCATTAGCTGAGCTGGTCTAGTTGAGCAAAAACGTTTTATGGGTATAGAATATTGTCTTAAAAGGTTATGAAAGCTTCCCAGGGTTCGTTTAAAATTTGCTTGGAAGCTTAATGGGTGTGGGACTGGTCAGTGTGGAAAGAGCTGCTCAGTGGTCTAAGAGCCACCTCAGGTCCAAGCTGGAAGTTCAATCTGCTTTCCTATGCTTGAGACCAATGTATGTGGGGGGGGAAGGGATGTAGAGGAATTTTTACCTCATCCTTAGTGCAGGAAAACAGATCCCAAGGGCCTACAGCCAGTGTGCTCAAGAGAAGAGGCAGGTAGCAGCAGGCTCAGCAAGGACTCTCAGGCAGTTAGTGAGGGAGGCAGAAGAAGAAGCAGCAACAGGAGGAGGAGGTGGAGCAATAAGGGCTGCAGAAGCTTTTAAAGCTAATCTATCTTTAACTAAGATCAGAGTAAGGGTCCTAAAGTTCAGACTTCTGGACACCAAAAATGAAAGCTTTCAATTAATATCAATAACCACAAATATTATATTTATTGGGTTTGTTAGTAATCACTTGAAATAGAAGAAATGAAAAAAAAGTAAAAAGCTTAAGTATAAGCACATGAGTAAACTATCTTGCCAAGTTCTACCCCCAGTCTCCACTGCCATGTTCCTGGAAAAAGAGAGAGGTGGAGTTACATCAAAATGTATCCTCCCTAAGGTAGCAGGTAGCATCAATATACAAATAGCATGCTGGGCAAGAGAGTCCTAGGGAGGAAATTCTATTCGCACACCTTGCTAATTGAGATCTGAATCTACATATAAATGAGATAAGCTTAGAAACCAGGAGGAGAGTGCATTCTTCTGATATTCTGAAACATATTCTCTTAGGTCTTCCATTTTTTTGTGCAGATTTTTTCCTTTAAAAAAAGTGACTCCCATTGAATCACAGTCCTCTCACATACATCTAATTTCAGACTAAAGATTTTCAGATGGAATCTTATCAAAACTAGTAGAGTTGGGGGAGGAGTCAAGATGGCGGAATAGAAGCAGCAATAGTTCAGACTTCTGAAAACCCTTCCTTACTGATCACAAACTAAATGCTCCTAGGGGACTGAAAATCAAACCTATGAACAAGACAGAGCCAAGGAACCCTCCTGCTGGAATCAATCCAAAAGGTACACCCCCCAAAAGCCAGAATCTGAGTACACTTGGGTTTAAGGGGAAGGCAGAAAGAAGGTCTCAGGACCCCACCCCCTCTACCTAGAGTGGTAAGTCTCCAGCAGCAGCAGGAATTTCTGGGCAGGCAAAGATGCTGGTCTGGAGGATGTATCTTGCAGGCAGGGAAGTGCCAGGCTCAGATTGTCAAACACAGGTCATGGGGAAGGAGCTGGAGAGGGATCTCAGAGCTGGCAGCCTGGTCAGAGTGGTGGAGACCCTTCATATTGCTCCAGCTTTCCAGGAGATTTTGGCTTCAGAGCACATCCAGCCCAACCAGGCTGAACTTAATCCTATCAAAAGTCTTCAGAGCTCAGGGAAGTCCAAGTTCCAAAACCCCTCCCTCATTGACTGCTGGACTTTAATCCAATCAAAACCCTCCAGAGGACAGGGAAGTTCAAACTCCAACATTCCTCCCCTACAGACTGCACTGAGAGATCTGATAAAGCTCCAAGAGGGGAGACTGACTGAAAGCCCCAAAACCAAATAAATTATAGGATCAAGAGCACAGACAAATATGGGGAGCAAAGAAGGGGGGTAAATATGAGCAAACAACAGAAAAAAGAAGAAAGAAATTACAATTGACAGCTTCTGTACAGGCAACAAATGAAGGAGAAATGGACCAGGGGAGGAGGCAAACAATAAAATAGAAATCCCAGCAAACTGGATAAAGGCTTTGGAAGAACTCAAAATGCAATTCCAAACACAAATTAGAGAGGCTGAAAACAATTGGAAAAAGAATTTAAAAACTAAGATATGTCTTCTGGAAACAGAAAATAGTGTCTTCAAAGCCAAATTCAATCAGCTTGAAAATGAGGCAAAGGAGATGAAAGATGAGGCAAAGAAAATGAAAGATGAGGCAAGGATGACCTCCAAAGAAAATCAGACCAGAAAGAAAAGGATGACCAAAAACTCAGGGATGATATTCAGTCATTAAGAACCAGAATACAAAAACTAGAATTAAGTGACCTCACAAGGCAGCAGGACACTATAAAACAAAACAAAAAGAATGAAAAAATTGAGGAAAATGTGAAGCATCTCATTCACAAAACAGACGATTTAGAAAATCATTTGAGGAGAGACAATTTAAGAATCATTGGTCTACTAGAAGACCATGACAAAAGAAAAAGCCTGGGCATAATAATACAGGAAATTATCCAAGAAAACTGCCCCAGTATTCTAGAACAAGAGGGAAGAGTGGAGATTGAAAGAATCCACAGATCACTTCCTGTACTTAATCCCCAACTGACAACACCCAGAAATGTTATAGCCAAATTCAAGAAGTACCAAACTTAACAAAATAAATTACAAGTTGCTAAGAAGAAGTCAATCAGATACCACGGAAGCACAGTGAGAATAATGCAGGATCTGGCTGCATACACATTGAAGGACAGAAAAGCATGGGATATGATATTCCAGAAAGTAAGGGAACTAGGTCTACAACCAAGAATCAAGTACCCAGCAAAATTGACTATATTCTTACAGGGGAAAGTATGGTCATTCAACAAAATAGAAGAATTCCAGTTTGGTCTGCCCTGCTGTTTGAGACTTCTAGCTGTTTCTCCAATTGGGAGTTCTTGTCCATCAGACTGTTGACCTCCCTCTGAATTTTTTCCTATTTTTCTTGCCAGAAGGTTTCCATATTTTGGATAAGCTCCAATTTGAGTTCTCCCAGAGCTTGTGGACAATTTCCATTTTTTGGGGAAGGTTTTGATTTTGTTTGAATTTCATCCTCTTTTTCCTCTGTAGCCTGGGTTTTCCCTCCATAAAAGTTTTCAAGAGTCACTTTCTTCCTGTTCTTCCTGGAGGGTTGGTCTTAGGCACAATGAGCCATCCCATTGGTGGTTTTCCCTTTCCTTTATAGTCAGAAGTCTGAGTGAGATAGGCAGGTTTTCTGTGGAATTATGTGGCCGGGATTTTGCCTCAGGAAGGTTCTGCTGCAGCCTCCACAATTTTTTCACGCGCCCGAGGTCTGTGCTTTCCTGTGCGCAGGGGTCTCCTGTGAAACTGCTTTGAGGGGTAGTTCCCTGTTAGTCCTTGTCAGTTCCCAAGGACCCTGGTGTTCTCCTCTTCATTACAGTGAGGAGCAGAGCTTTTGCCTCAGGCAGGCTCTAGAGTCTCCGCAGGGTCCTCAGTTTGCAAGAGCACCTGCATCTGTGCTCTCCAGTATGCAGGGATCTTCTGTGTAGCCTCTGTCAGGGATAGTTCCCTGGCAGTACTAGTTAGATCCCAAGGACCCTGGTGTGCCCCCCAGTAACTACAGAGACATTCTTCACTCAATCGCTGTCTCCTGTGAGAGCCCTGGTTCCCTGGGTGAGGTGGGGGAGGATAAATCAGATCAAGTTTGGGTGTGAGCTTTTTCTCCTTCTTATAGTGTGGAAATGCTCAAACCTCATGAACCTTCATTTCTGCACCCTACTATAGAGTCCCTCCTTTCATCCAAAGATGATTTTTATGTTCTTTTGAGGTAGTCTATTTCATTGGGTGCTGGGGAGCAGAAGTGATTAGCATATAGATTGCAGCCATGTTTACCTGGATGTCTCTGTCACTAACTCTTGAAAAGTGATTAGAGATTATTTAGGAACACATTGCCCAAGATGGCCAGAGATGGACCTTGAAGAATTGCGGAAAACAGCTTTATATATTTCAAAGGGAAACAAAGAGAAGGAGGAAGAGAATAATGATATAAAAAAAAATAGAGAAATGATTGACATTTTTAACAGATAAGATTGAAAAATTAGAAAGAGGGCATGATACTCAATCAATGGCACTTGCCCCTCTCCAGAAATCTAATTATCTGTTACTTGTCAATTCTGTGAGAAAAAGTGCCACAGAATGGCAGAGTGTAGAACTTTACTCAAGGTACTCAGAAGGAATCTTTAGCTTAATACCAACTACAGAAGTGATAATTATAGAAATAACTCTAACAATGATAATTGTAGCCACAACTTTAGGAATGGTAACTAAAGGAATAGATATTGGGAAAATAATAACTCAAACAAAATGACTCCACAACAATTTAACTTAAGTGGTGCTCATCCAAAAAAACTAGAGGTTCTAATTTCCCTCAGGGGGGTGCCTTCAGGGGGGTGCCCAAGGAACTTCCCATACACAATGAAGGTCTCCAGGGGGTGGTGGTACTGGGGCACAGGAATCAGAGGATACAACGTTTGATTTTCTGGAACCTGATGTCCTACTACCCTTTGTCCCTATCCACTACTCCCCATACTAATGAACCCCATGTTACTTTAATGGTGGGTAACACCTATTATGATTGTCTTTTAGACACTGGAGCTTCCTGGTCTGTATTAAAGAGAACACCTGATTTACATTGTTATTTTGTTGGCTCAGAGAATGTAATGGGAATATCAGGAATAACCCAAAGAGTTAAAAAATGTCCCCCTAGATTGTTGTCTAGAGGTACAACATTCCTTCCTTTTGATGACTGACTCCCCTTTAAATTTTGTGGGGAGAGACCTTCTATGCAAACATAGAGCCACAATAACTTGCTCCCCAGATGGTTCCTTATCATTGGAAGTACTGGAGGAATCTTTAAATTTACTCCCTGTAATTCTCTCAGAGGGTCAGGAGAAAAAGGAGCATCACACCTTTGTAATACCTGAAGGTATACTGGAATCTCTTTGGGCCACATCTTCTTCCGATATAGGCTTACTCAAGTCAGCTGTTCCTGTGCAGATAAAAAATAAATCTAGCCCACCTCATTCCATTCCTCAGTATTGTAAAGAGTAAAATTTAGGGGAGAGGGGGAGACTGAGGCAGGTAGAAATTAGTTTCTCTCTGCAAGGAATATATATTTTTTTGAGGTTTATTAAAGGTTAAAGATTAAGAATATACAAGTAAGAAACATGTGCCTAGGCCAGAGGCCTAGACAAAATAACCTCACATCATGGAAGAGACGCCTCTGCTCCAAACGCGGAAGTCCAAAAAAGGGCCGAGCCCTTCAAAAGCCTTTGCTTAAATATCTTCTCGATCTCGGCCCAGGTGAGATTACAAGGCATTCTGGGGAAGTGGAGCAAAGGCTCATGGGGATTGTAGTCCTGTATTCGAGTCTATTTTTTACATCCCCCCGTGTGATCATTTGTGGAAAAATTAATTTTTCCCCAAAAGGATCATAAAAACATAATAAACTTAAAAGATTACAATAGTGTGAGGATAAGAGAAAAAAGAATAAAACCAATAATTTCTGAACACATTGACAAAAAGCCGTTAGGGGGCAGTCCCCTTTGGCATAAAAGTATACATACAAATAAATGTTCAATCAACCACACCCAAAGTTCAATTTTGTGCAACTTGTGGTCTGGAGGCTTCTTCATGGTGGCTTCTCCATCAGTTCAGTTCTGGATTCAGAGAGGTAGCATCTTCTTTACCTAAAATTCTTCTCAAAAGGAATTTAAACTTTGCAATTTAAATAATGATATTTTTTACATTCCCCCGTGTTGTGGGTGATTGATCAAAATCCCCAAAATTCTCAATAGCCCAATTAATTACAATAGCAAACACACTTTCATATTTCACATAAGTTGCTGTGTGACATTTTTAAAACCTATGAATTGATGGACATTTGTCACAATTTTTACAAACGTAGCAATCTTTCAACCTTGGTAATAAACATATTTTTTTTTTTTAAAACAAAGTAAAACTCATCTTGGGTTAAGAACATAATCAAGAAATCTATATATCATCCTGGTAGAAGTAAAATAGTGAGCTGAAGAGCATAAATAAAGGGGTGCTCCTTGTTCTTGGAGGCTTTTCCCAAGGGTACAAATGCCCTGAAATTAACTGCCCAACTTCCATTCGCATGTGGGAAGGTTGGGGGTTATAAAATACATTTCACTTCAGCTACTAGAATGGGCCTTACCTCGTGGTAGGGGCAGGCAAAAATAACCAGACTGTTAAAAAAAATTCCAAAAATCATATTTAAAAACCCTTAAAATCAAATCATTTGAGGTATTTAGCACATTAAATTTTCAAAGGTTGTTAATACAATTATAACCAGTTCTGAAGTCCATCTATCCTCAGCAAAATAGAAAAAAGCTGTTTTTTCATATATGGGCTTATTCACAACAATATTTGTTCAACAGTTATAGGGGAAAAACAACAGAATTTCAAAACTCAGTACATTCAAAATAAATTCAATCAACCTTCAGTTCACAGAATAATATTCAATCCAGTAATATATGAACTTAAAATCACAAAGTTATATCTTAAACAAAACAATGCAATAGAATACAGAGATGTTTATAAACCATTGGAGTCTGAAATACCTTAGAATATAGCCTTTAGTCTCTTCAAAGTTCCTTGGGTTTTTTGTTTTGTTTGTTTGTTTTTATTTATCCATTTAAATGTCTATTGTCCGAAGGTAGAGTAGTAAAGGCTAGGCTATGGGGTTCAAGGGATCCGTCCAGGGCCCCATAGCTGAGAAGCATCGGAGGCCAGATTTTAACTAGAGACCTCCCGTCTCTGGGCCTGGCTTCCAGTTCGCTGGGCCACCCATTTTCCTCCCCAAAGTTAAAGTTGAATCTTTGGGCTGAGTCTGCTCCCAGACAGGCAGGCAAAATCAATGAAATTGCCAGAAGAGTCAAAAATCCTTTTAAACAGCCCATTGCTTTTTAGGTTTCTGTTTGAAAAGTACTGTTTCTTCTCTCTAGTCTTTTCTCTCTTTCCCCTCTCTGATACCCCTGCAGCCAATACCCCCAGCCACGTGGAGGCTTTGCCTAAGGGAAAATCTCCTTTCCCTCTGGTCTCTCCCCTCCGCCCACGTGGCCAATACTGTTACCAGCTGGTCGCAATGAGTCCTGAGCGATCTGCTCCAAGGATCTGGGTGATGAGCCGGCTGGGTCGGGCTCCTGGGTCTGGGGCACAGAAATAGGCAGGCAGCGGGCGGTGAGAGGCCAGGAGCAGGAGCGGCCGCGGGGGTGGGCAAGGCCGGGACCAGGTACCAGGTGAGGACGATCAGGGCTGCAGGCTGCAGGCAGGAAGCGGCAGGGCAGGTCCGGAGCCTGTAGCAGCTTTGCGAGGGTAGAAAACCTTGGCCAGAGACATATGGCTCAAAAAAAAATTTCTAGGTACTAGCTATTAAAACTGAATTTAAGATCAGAAAAGAAATCAGAAGATTGAAAGTTCTTTTTCCCGTAGTGGTTAGCCAAAACTGTAAAGAGTAAAATTTAGGGGAGAGGGGGAGACTGAGGCAGGTAGAAATTAGTTTCTCTCTGCAAGGAATATATATTTTTTTGAGGTTTATTAAAGGTTAAAGATTAAGAATATACAAGTAAGAAACATGTGCCTAGGCCAGAGGCCTAGACAAAATAACCTCACATCATGGAAGAGACGCCTCTGCTCCAAACGCGGAAGTCCAAAAAAGGGCCGAGCCCTTCAAAAGCCTTTGCTTAAATATCTTCTCGATCTCGGCCCAGGTGAGATTACAAGGCATTCTGGGGAAGTGGAGCAAAGGCTCATGGGGATTGTAGTCCTGTATTCGAGTCTATTTTTTACAGTATCCCCTCTCAAAAGAGGCAATTGAGGGAATTACCTCAGTAATTAACTCATTAATTGCACAGGGAATTATAATCGCTTGTAAATCTGAATACAACCCGCCCATCCTGCCCATTAAAAAACCAAAAAGAGGGCTTGATAGCAAACATTTCTATAGATTTGTACAGGATTTGAGGGCTGTGAACAATCACATTATAAAGAGACACTGAAGTTTCCAACATGAAAACTATTATTTCTTCTATTCCTAGCACAGCTACATACTTTACAGTAGTAGACGTGCTCAGCCTTCTTTTCCATACCCATACATGAGAACTCCAGGCATATCTTTGCTTTCACCTGGCAGGGCTGTAAGAACTCTTGGAGTCATCTGCCACAAGGTTTTGTAGACAGCCCAAACTATTTTGCGCAAATTTTAAGCGAAGATACAGATAATATAAAATTTTAAAAAAGAAAATTAATAAAATATGTAGATGATGTACTCTTGGCTTCAACAGGTGCTGAAGCATGCCAGGAAGACAGAAAACACCTTCTATTTGAATTTCACAAAAGAGGGCATAAGATATCGAGGGATAAGATTCAGTAATGCCTCCCTAAAATAGAATATTTGGGGTTCATCCTGACTTCGGGTGCCCTCTTTATTTCTCCCAAATGAATTGAGAATATACAAAATTTAAGCTCTCCTACCAATAAGAAACAGTTGAGAGCAATTTTGGGAACAACAGGGTTTTGTAGATAATGGACTCCTTGCTATTGGGAAATTACTAAACCCTTTATAGCACTAAAAAAGGATTTGGTGCCTGAACCCCTCAAATTAGAACCAGAACCCCTGTCAGCTCTATCAGATCTAAAAAAGGCTATCCTGTCTTCCCCCATTCTAGGTATCCCAGATTACAACATGCCATTTACTTTGTATGTACATGAGCAAAGAGGGGTAGCTTCAGGTGTTATAACTCAGACTTTGGGGCCTTCTCAGCACCCAAATGCTTATTATTCTGCCCAGCTGGACACAGTAGCATCAGGAGCACCACCATGTCTTAGAGGAGTAGCTGCTACAGCCTTACTAGTGTCAAAAACTGTTGATCTAGTATTGGGATGTCCATTAACAATTATGTGCTCACATGAGGTAGAAGCATTGTTAAGCTGAGACAGAACACAAGCATTTTCTGATCAGCAAATTACAAGGTATGAAATTAAACAATGAAAACATTAACTTGAAACTCTGTTCAACCCTTAACCTACCACCTTGTTTCCAGATTTACCAACTTCTGGTTGGTAAGGTTGGTAAGAGTAAAAAGGCAACAATTTATAAGGATTCTAGATATGCTTTTGGCATTTGTCACTCAGTTGGGATTCTATGGCTCCAGAGAGAATTTTTACCTCTGTTGGAAAATCCATAGCTAATGCAGAAATTATTAATGAAGTTCTTTCTGCTCTCAAACTGCTTGTAGCCCTAGCTGTAATTCATTCCTCTGCCCATACAGGTGGCACTGACCCTGTCTCTAGGGGAATGGCTGAGCAGATACTGCTGCAAAGCTAGCAGTCATAGAAAGGCCTGAATTAATTTTAACATTAACAACCACTGATGATTTAAATTTATCACTTTCCTATAATGAAAAGGAAGTGGAAAAATGGAAACAAAAATTCAAATCAAAACAGATTAATGCAGTATGGGTGTCATCTGAAGGAAAACCCCTGCTCCCTAGAAGTTTCTATCACCAAATTTGCCAATCTGTTCATAAAAATGGTCACTTTGCTTCCCAGGGCATCATGGACTCTGTTAAGAGAGTATGGATTGCCCCTGGTATAACTACCATAGCCTCTAAAGTGTGTTCAGCCTGTTCTATCTGCCTTCGTGGCAAAGCTTTTGGTGGGTGTCCTCTGGCTTACACACCTTTTGAACACCTACAGATAGATTTCATAACAATGCCAAATGCTGGACATTATAAATTTTGTCTAAGTCATAGTAGATCAACTGAGCAGTTGGCTGGAAGCATTTCCTGTGACCCCAGCCACAATGGCTTTTGTTGCTAATGTGCTTTTAAAAGAAATTATTCCTTGCTTTGGCCTGCCAGCATGTATTGATTCAGATAGAGCAAGTCATTTTACTGATTCTGACTTAAATCAAATATATTCTTGCTTGGGGTTAACTCCCAAATTCCATGTTCTATATCATCCCCAGAGCTCAGGCCAAGTTGAAAGGATGAATAAAGAACTTAAAACTATGATTGGCAAATTATGCACTGAGACACATTTAAAATGGCCTGAAATTCTCCCTCTGGCCCTATTTTGTCTTAAAAGCAGGCCTAGAGGAGACTTACATATTTCACCATTTGAGATGCTTTTTGGACATCCACCTATACAGGCTAAGCCTTTTTCCCCAGCATATACATCACTATTGGGGGAAGATACTACTATTGCTTCCTATATACAGGAATTATAGCATAAACTGCGTGAACTTCATGAATCTGGAGCTACAGTACAAGCTGAACCACTAGACTTTTCACTTCACGACCTGAACCCAGGAGACAAGGTGTATATTAAGAATTTCCAGCTTGACTTCCAGTTAAGATGGCGGCTTAGAGAAAGCTAAAGTTCAGATCTCCGGAAAACCCTTCCCGACCAATCTCAAACTATAAGCTCCTAAGGCGCCGAAATTCAAAACGATCAACAGCACAGACCCTGGGAACCCTCCTCCTGGACCTGGACCCGGATCAAAGGTACAGCTCCCCTCAAAAGCCAGAACCCGAGCTCACTCGGACCTAAGGGGTAGGAGCACAGAGTCCAAGGCTCCCGGAAGCCTCAGCCTTGCCCGGCTCAGAGAGCAGGGTCCTCGGAACAACAACCCTCAGGGCCTTCTATCCGAGTCCCAGTGAAAGTCACTGCCTGGAGCTCCAGCTGCAGAGAGCAGGGTCGAAACAACAGCAACCCTCAGGGCGGGCAAGACAGCCTCACAGGCTAGATCCTGCTATCCAAGTCTCAGTGAAAGTCCCTGCCCTTGGAGCTTGGGGAAGCTGCAGCCCATCCCCCCGCAGGCCGACAAAACAGCCTCACGGCCAGCGATTCTGAAGGCAACTTCTGGAAAGCAACCACAACACCAAGATTCACATGGGAAGGGGAGGGGAAGAAAACTCCTATAAGAAGGAGAGGAAGAGGGGGCTGGGGTTTACTTAAACCTCAATCTCAGGGAAATCAACTCTGAGAGGGAAAAACATCCAGATCCATTGGGATCTTGAATTCTATCTTACCCAACAAGGGTAAGGAGAAGGGAAAACCAAAGTGGGGAGGGGGAGAGGGAGAACAAAAAGGGAGGGAAAGAGAGGGGGGAAGGGGAGGGAAGAAAAAGGGAGGGACTAAAAAGGGAAACATCAAGGGAGGGGACAAGGGGGACTGATTCAAAGTAAATCACTGGACTAAAAGGTAGAGCCGAAGAAGAAAAGGTTAGAATTAGAGAAGGCTATCAAAATGCCAGGGAGTCCACAAATGACAATCATAACTTTGAACGTGAATGGGATGAACTCACCCATAAAACGTAGACAAATAGCAGAATGGATTAGAATCCAAAACCCTACCATATGTTGTCTTCAAGAAACACACATGAGGCGGGGTGACACCCACAAGGTCAGAATTAAAGGATGGAGTAAGACCTTCTGGGCCTCAACTGATAGAAAGAAGGCAGGAGTGGTAATCATGATATCTGATAAAGCCAATGCAAAAATAGACCTGATCAAAAGGGATAGTGAAGGTAATTATATTTTGTTAAAAGGGACTCTAGACAATGAGGAAATATCATTAATCAACATGTATGCACCAAATAATATAGCACCCAAATTTCTAATGGAGAAACTAGGCGAATTGAAGGAAGAAATAGACAATAAAACCATACTAGTGGGAGACTTAAACCAACCATTATCAAATTTAGATAAATCAAATCAAAAAATAAATAAGAAAGAGGTAAAAGAAGTGAATGAAATCTTAGAAAAATTAGAATTAATAGACATATGGAAAAAAATAAATAGGGATAAAAAGGAATACACCTTCTTCTCAGCACCACATGGCACATTCACAAAAATTGACCATACATTAGGTCACAGAAACATAGCACACAAATGCAAAAAAGCAGAAATAATGAATGCAGCCTTCTCAGATCACAAGGCAATAAAAATAATGATTAGTAATGGTACATGGAAAACCAAATCTAAAACCAATTGAAAATTAAACAATATGATACTCCAAAACCGTTTAGTTAAAGAAGAAATCATAGAAACAATTAATAATTTCATCGAGGAAAATGACAATGGCGAAACATCCTTTCAAACTTTTGGGATGCAGCCAAAGCAGTAATCAGAGGTAAATTCATATCCCTGAATGCTTATATTAACAAACAAGGGAGAGCAGAGATCAATCAATTGGAAATGCAAATGAAAAAACTCGAAAGCGATCAAATTAAAAACCCCCAGCAGAAAACCAAATTAGAAATCCTAAAAATTAAGGGAGAAATTAATAAAATCGAAAGTGATAGAACTATTGATTTAATAAATAAGACATGAAGCTGGTACTTTGAAAAAACAAACAAAATAGACAAAGTACTGGTCAATCTAATTAAAAAAAGGAAGGAAGAAAAGCAAATTCACAGCATTAAAGATGAAAAGGGGGACAGCACCTCCGATGAAGATGAAATTAAGGCAATCATTAGAAATTACTTTGCCCAATTATATGGCAATAAATACACCAATTTAGGAGAAATGGATGAATATATACAAAAATACAAACTGCCTAGACTAACAGAAGAGGAAATAGAATTCTTAAATAATCCCATATCAGAAATTGAAATCCAACAAGCCATCAAAGAACTTCCTAAGTAAAAATCCCCAGGGCCTGATGGATTCACCTGTGAATTCTATCAAACATTCAGAGAACAGTTAATCCCAATACTATACAAACTATTTGACATAATAAGCAAAGAGGGAGTTCTACCAAACTCCTTTTACGACACAAACATGGTACTGATTCCAAAACCAGGCAGGTCAAAAACAGAGAAAGAAAACTATAGGCCAATCTCCCTAATGAATATAGATGTAAAAATCTTAAATAGGATACTAGCAAAAAGACTCCAGCAAGTGATCAGAAGGATCATTCACCATGATCAAGTAGGATTCATACCAGGGATGCAGGGCTGGTTCAACATTAGGAAAACCATCCACATAATTGACCACATCAACAAGCAAACTAGCAAGAACCACATGATTATCTCAATAGATGCAGAAAAAGCCTTTGATAAAATACAACAGCCATTCCTATTAAAAACACTAGAAAGCATAGGAATAGAAGGGTCATTCCTAAAAATAATAAACAGTATATATCTAAAACCAACAGCTAATATCATCTGCAATGGGGACAAACTAGATGCATTTCCAATAAGATCAGGAGTGAAACAAGGATGCCCATTATCACCTCTACTATTTGACATTGTACTAGAAACACTAGCAGTTGCAATTAGAGAAGATAAAGGAATTGAAGGCATCAAAATAGGCAAGGAGGAGACCAAGTTATCACTCTTTGCGGATGACATGATGGTCTACTTAAAGAATCCTAGAGATTCAACCAAAAAGCTAATTGAAATAATCAACAACTTTAGCAAAGTTGCAGGATACAAAATAAACCCACATAAATCATCAACTTTTCTATATATCTCCAACACAGCTCAGCAGAAAAGAACTAGAAAGAGAAATCCCATTCAAAATCACCTTAAACAAAATAAAATACCTAGGAATCTACCTCCCAAGACAAACACAGGAACTATATGAACACAACTACAAAACACTCGCCACACAACTAAAACTAGACTTGAACAAATGGAAAAACATTAACTGCTCATGGATAGGACGAGCCAGTATAATAAAAATGACCATCCTACCCAAGCTTATTTATCTATTTAGTGACATACCCATTGAACTACCAAAATAATTCTTCACTGATTTAGAAAAAAACATAACAAAGTTCATTTGGAAGAACAAAAGATCAAGGATATCCAGGGAAATAATGAAAAAAAAAAAACACACATGATGGGGGCCTTGCAGTCCCTGACCTAAAACTATATTACAAAGCAGCAGTCATCAAAACAATTTGGTACTGGTTAGGAAACAGAAAGGAAGATCAGTGGAATAGACTGGGGGAAAGCGACCTCAGCAAGACAGTATACGATAAACCCAAAGATCCCAGCTTTTGGGACAAAAATCCACTATTCAATAAAAACTGCTGGGAAAATTGGAAGACAGTGTGGGAGAGACTAGGAATAGATCAACACCTCACACCCTACACCAAGTTAAATTCAAAATGGGTGAGTGACTTAAACATAAAGAAGGAAACCATAAGTAAATTGGGTAAACACAGAATTGTATACATGTCAGACCTTTGGGAGGGGAAAGGCTTCAAAACCAAGCAAGATATAGAAAGAATCACAAAATGTAAAATAAATAATTTTGACTACATCAAACTAAAAAGCTTTTGTACCAACAAAACCAATATAACTAAAATCAGAAGGGAAACAACAAATTGGGAAAAAATCTTCATAGAAACCTCTGACAAAGGTTTAATTACTCTTATTTATAATGAGCTAAATCAATTGTATAAAAAATCAAGCCATTCTCCAATTGATAAATGGGCAAGGGAAATGGATAGGCAGTTCTCAGATAAAGAAATCAAAACTATTAACAAGCACATGAAGAAGTGTTCTAAATCTCTTATAATCAGAGAGATGCAAATCAAAACAACTCTGAGGTATCACCTCACACCTAGCAGATTGGCTAACATAACAGCAAAGGAAAGTAATGAATGCTGGAGGGGATGTTGCAAAGTAGGGACATTAATTCATTGCTGGTGGGGCTGTGAACTGATCCAACCATTCTGGAGGGCAATTTGGAACTATGCCCAAAGGGCGACAAAAGAATATCTACCCTTTGACCCAGCCATAGCACTGCTGGGTCTGTACCCCAAAGAGATAATGGACACAAAGACTTATACAAAAATATTCATAGCTGCGCTCTTTGTGGTGGCCCCAAACTGGAAAACGAGGGAATGCCCATCAATTGGGGAATGGCTGAACAAACTGTGGTATATGTTGGTGATGGAACACTATTGTGCTAAAAGGAATAATAAAGTGGAGGAGTTCCATGGAGACTGGAACAACCTCTAGGAAGTGATGCAGAGTGAGAGGAGGAGAACCAGGAGAACATTGTACACAGAGACTAATACACTGTGGTATAATCGAATGTTAATAGACTTCTCCATTAGTGGTGGTGTAATGTCCCTGAACAACTTGCAGGGATCCAGTAGAAAAAAACACCATTCATAAGCAAAGGATAAACTATGGGAGTGGAAACACCGAGAAAAAGCAACTGCCTGAATACAGAGATTGAGGGGACATGACAGAGGATAGACTCTAAATGAACACTCTAATGCAAATACTATCAACAAAGCAATGGGTTCAAATCAAGAAAACATCTAATTCCCAGTGGACTCACGCGTCGGCTATGGGGGGTGGGGGGGAGGAAAAGAAAATGATCTATGTCTTTAACGAATAATGCTTGGAAATGATCAAATAAAATATATTAAAAAAAAAAAGAATATCCAGCTTACTGGAGCAACTCATCCTTCCTGGGAGGGACCAATCCAAATATTGTTAACTATTCCAACATCTATAAAGGTTGGAGAGAAAGACTCTCGGATTCATTGCTCACATGTAAAGAGAGCATCTTCTATTGAGACTGATTGACTATATCCTATCGTATGCATTGAAGATAATAATCCATTGACAAGTGAATGCTGTTTTTCAAAAACACACTGAATTTTTCATTTTTTTCTTTTCTTTCCCTTATTTTTTATTATTGCTTTTCTTTTGAATATTTGAATTTTTCCCCTTTCCTCATTTCTTGTACTAAAGTTACATACACTTACAATTAAATATTTTTCTCTCTCTGCAGTAATTTTACATATATATATATATATATTGCTATAATATCAATACCTACCCCAAAGCTTTAAACTGTGGGACCCTGCCATTAATTGATAAAATGTTTTGGGACTTGATTAATGTTTGTGTCTCATTCCAGGAAATGTGATAAAAACAAGGAGCACAGACTTAACCTGAATGGTGCCAAAAGAGCACACAGGAAATACTAATGTGAACTCAAGGTTGTGATGCTTGACATACATTAAGTTGTAGGACTTCCTTGTATCTACCCTCTTTGTGAAGTACCCATACAAGTACCAAAATTTGACTATCATGCTGGCTCCCTGTATCCCTGAGAGTGATAAAAAATCATACCAGGGAATGGCACTTCCATATCAAAGTAGAATTCTAGTTCCTTTCTTTCTTAGAGTATGGCAACTTCCTGTATTCTTGGCTACAAATGGTTAAGTGAAATATTATTGCATTCTGTCCTACAGACTTGTGGGATAGAAATTACTTTATATTGGACCCATACAAGGGCCCATTATGAATTTATTCTTGCTTACTCAACATTTTATATACATAGATTTTGGTATTTTGATTCTGATTTTGAATTTTACTTTTTTGTTCTCCCAAAAGTTTAACTTTCTTCCATATTTTCCCTTTTTATATTTTTTTGTTTTTTGTTTGTTTTGTTTTTATTGATTTTTAATTCTTTTAATAACTTACTGACTCATACACCCCCATAACTCAACAATGCATCCTGAGCTGAATTGGATGTTTTTTTTTTAACCCCCACTTCAGGGGAGGATTGTATTTTAATAAAATTCCAAGATTTTGAATTTTTTTTTTGTTCGAGAAAGATATTCAAGAAAGAAGCTTGCTATCTCCTAAATCCAGAGAATGAACTGTTGCAGAAAGATGCCAGAAAATCTACATTACATCAAGATCAAGAATGAACCTTGGGGTGTGGTTGATTGAACTGAAGAATGATTGAACATTTATTTTGAATGTACACTCTTATGCCAAAGGGATCTGCTCCCAATTGATTTTTGTCAATGTGGCCAGCAAAATATTGTTTTTTTTCTCTCTCTCCTATTTTTCCCTTATCTATAAATATTTAATTTCATAGCTGGTATGTTTACAAGACCCATTGGAGAGACTAGTCTTCCTTGGGACTCAGGGCAGGGATTGTGAATTTCTAAACTATTTCATCCTAATCAGACCAATTTTTAGAAGATGTGTTTTACCTATTTCCTGATCAGTAACAATGGAAATACTTGGAATAACAGAATCAGGTCTTGAAACTCTACATGCTTCAATCTACTCAGTTTAGCAAGCTTTTGAAGGTCTGCATCAAACTCAAGATTTAATTATCTGAGGAGATGGCCTTCAACAGACATGTGAAAAAAAAAAAGACAGACCTCTGGGCTGTCCTATGTCAAGCTAAGTCCTCATTGGTACAGATGAGAGGCAGAAAAATGGTGTAAAAATATCCATATAAGGCACAGCACTTCCTTGCCCCTCCTCTTTCCCTGGAGATATGACTCTGGCTGGCAGCTTGCTAAGCGTTCTGACATCTTGGAGTGTTGGGTGATGAGTTTTTTCCTGGAGCTGATTTCAGGTTCTGGCATCTTAGCTGAGCCCCTTTGGAGGTCAGGCTGATTCCTTCCTCCTTCATACTCCAAATACTAGTATATTTAGGAAGACATAGTACATTATAAAACAATACATTTAGGAAGAGATTTTATTTCTATTACTTTGCATCCATATCAGCTGACCCTTAGTAGGTTCTTAGTAAATGTATTAAAAATTGAATAAATGGAATGTGATATATCAATGGGACAAACAATTAGAAATGTCCAGAATGAACTTTGTCATGTGAGAATGGAATTCACTATATGTATGGAGAAGAGATAAGACTATAGGAGAGTCATTTGGTTAGGGAGGAAAAGTGAGCCTATGAGAGCTAATGATATTACTAAAATAGAACATGTAGAAATAACATGTTCAAAGACATGTAAAAGGGCACAGATGATCTCATGAGGGAAATTTAAGAGTATTAATCAGACAGGTAAATAGGAAGAGAAATAGAGGGAATAATCAGAGAGAAGAAAATGTACCAAAGGAAGGGAATATTCTATTCTTTAAGACCCTCCCACATTACTTGTCATCTGAATGTTTCTATTCCTGCTTCCTTTAACACTTGAAGGCAACATCAAACATTTTTGTATTCTATATTCTACTGCTATATTTAAGTGCTAAGAAATTATATGCTTTCTCAAAGTTCAATTTAGTTATTAATTGAGGAAAGTCCAATACAAGCAATAGAGATCCAACTCCCAATCATGCTCCATGACATATTTAGCCTAACTCATCTATGAATAATCATTCTGATTGAAAATGAGTTGAGAAGAAAAAAAAATCCCAACTGAAAAACTAGAAGAACACTAAGTTACAATAATTTTGATACTGCCAAGGCTGCTGAATTGGTCACTGAAACAAAGCCTTCCATTTTTGTCCTTACACATAATTGCATATATGTACACTCTTTGCTTTTCCAACCTACTTACTTTCAGAACCTCTGGGAATATTTGGTAATTAGAACAGTCTTCAAAAGAAAATCTAGAACTTTAAATTTAAAGTTATGACATTGAAATGATCTGTTTAGAATACATTCTAATTATATATTTCAGTTACTTAGAACAGTACCATTTATAAAGAAAATATTGTATGTACTTTAAGATGTACACAGTTAACAATATTAACAGAAGGCTTCAATAACTCTATCCATTTCAGTTAAGTCCAATAAAAATAAACAAAAGAGAAAAATTGGTTTGAACAAATTTTTGGAGGAATAAGAGTTTAAAAACCGGGTGCATTTTATTGGGATAACAAAATAATATGCTAATTTCTTTGCATTATATATGACTTTTTAAAAAAACTGATAATTTAAAAGGAAGAGAGATACTGCAAACAAATGAAAAAAGAGAAGTATTCAATACATACTTTATAGACTATAATGAAATAAAAGTACAAATTGGATTAGGGACCACAAAGAGAAGATATAGATCGAAAAAGTGGCCTGACAATAAGATCTTAAATAATGAATGGGTCAAAGAAAAAATCACAGAAATTATTAAAACTTGAGAAATATAAAGTTATGATAATGAAGCAACATAAAAAATTTCTGACATGTAACTAAAGCAGTTCTCCAGGGAAAAATAAAATCCTTACAATCATATGTTAATATAATGTAAAAAGAGAAGATTCAGGAACTGAATATGTATACATTAAAAACAGAATTAACAAAGGAATAAATCCAAAATAAGCACAAAAGATGTTAAAAGTAAGGAAAAATAGGAAAATTGCAAATTAAAACCATATAAGTGATAAAACTAAAAGATTTTTAGAAGACTTAAAAAGATTGATACTTAGTGAACCTACATTAAAAAGGACATAATAAATTTTTTAAAATGAGCAAAGTAAAATCAAAGCAAAACTAAAAGTAATAAAAAGCAACCAAAACACTGTTATGTGCAAACAAAACTATGAACACAAAATAAATAGAAGAAATTTATATATATATATATATGTATATATATATATATATATATATCACCAAAACTGTCCAAAGGCCAGATAGAGATCTCAGGATCTCAGAAAAGAAAATAGGTCTAGCTAGAAAGGAACTACCAAAACTATCTCAAATTGATAGATTCACAGTAAAATTCTATAAAACTTTTAAAGAATAATTAATATTAATATTTCATGAATTATTTTCAAAATTAAGAAATAGAGAATTCTTCCATAATTCTTAAGAGAAAAATAGAATCTTAATATGTAAACCAGTGAAAGATGAATCACAGAAGAAAAATTAAGGGCCAACATTATTAATAAATATCTACTCAAAAATTTAAACTAAAACCTATCAAAAAGATTACAGAGATTTTTCCAATAAATTATTCATCAGAAACAATTGGAATTCATACCATAGATGCAAGAACGGTTCAACATTAGAATATCAATTAAAACACAAAATATCCTAAACCACATGATCATCTCAATAGATGCAGGAAAAACCTATACATTGGTACAACTCTCTTTTATGCTAGAACCCATAAAAACCATGAGAATAGGACTATTTTGAATTTCATTAAAAGCATCTAATTGAAATCAAAAGCAAGCATTTTATGCAAGGAGGATGCAATAGAATATTTCCAGTAAATTCAAGAGTGAAGCAAATACCCTCACCCTTCCTATTCTTATTTGATATAATTCTAGAAATGCTATTGATAGCAATAAAAACAAAGAAAAGTAATTAAAGGAATGATGACAGGCAAAGAAGAGACAAAACTGTTCCTGCTTTTTGATGATGTGATAGTTTACTTGGAAAACCCCTGGAATCAAGACTTAGATTCAGATATCTAATAAGTTTAGAGAAGTTAAGGGCTATAAAATATACCATCAAAAAATCAATAACATTTTATACCATAATTAAAAAACACATGAAGTAATTAAGGAAAGGGAAATTGCATTACAAAAACCTACAAAAATATGAAATCTAGTTCTCAAAATATGCAAAGAATGGTATGGATGCAATTACAAAGCACTACATAGAGGAAAAAAAGAATAACTTTAATTTTTTGATATTAGAGTTGTTTTTTTTTTAACAAGAATACTAGAGTGGCTTCCTATTTCTCTCTCCAGTGATTAAGGCAAATAGTACTTATATGACTTTCCCCAGGGTCACCTAGCTGGTACAAATCTGAAACTAGACTTGAACTCAGGTCTTCTTGATTCTGGGTTCAACATTCTATCTACTGAGTCATCTAACTGTATGTATACATATATAAACTAGAACAGAATCAAATCTTGTACCTCTCACAGATATGTGTAAGAGATGTATTATTCCCCAGACAATTGATAGAGGGAATTTAAAAGAGGAGACAGGTAACTGATCACTTGTAACTGAAAATCTGCATAGACAAAATCATTTAACATAGTGTAAGAAGAGAAATAATCAATTGGGGAAATCTATTCACATCAGATTTTGCTAGGGACTTGGTTATTTAAGACCTATAAAGAAATATCTCCCATCA
Organism: Monodelphis domestica; assembly: GCF_027887165.1. NCBI lineage: Eukaryota > Metazoa > Chordata > Mammalia > Didelphimorphia > Didelphidae > Monodelphis > Monodelphis domestica. The sequence goes on along the minus strand of NC_077229.1, from coordinate 330,890,821 downwards.
ATCTATCTATCTACCTATCCCATCTATCTATTCCATCTATCAATCAATCTATCTATCTACCTACCTACCTACCTATCTATCTATCTATCTATCTATCTATCTATCTATCTATCTATCTATCTATCTATCTATCTATCTAACTATCTGATTAATAGCTAGCTATTCCCAATAGATAAATGATTAAAGAATAATAGTTCCAAAAAGAACTGCTATAAGTTAACTACATGAAAAAAATGTCAGATCATTAATAATAAGAGAAATACAACTCAAAACTATACCCTTAGGCTTCGCCTCACAACTTGTAAATTTACAAAAATGACTAAAAATAGCAACAATCAATTTTAGAGAGGTTGTGGAAATATAGGTACATTATAACATTATACAGGAAACTAGGAATTGGTAGAACCATTTTGGAAAGCAATATGTCATTATGAAAATGAAGTGATTAAATTGTCCACCACCTTTGATACTGAACTTATAGCCAATAGAAGCAATTAACAAGAAAAGAAAAATTTCACATATTCTCCAAAATATAGCAATAATTTATTTTTTAACATTATTTTATTTGGTCGTTTTCATACATTATTCACTGGAAACAAAGATCATTTTCTTTTCTTCCCCCCCCCTCCCCCTGCCTTTCCCTCTCCCATAGCCGATGCATGATTCCACTGGTTATCACATGTGTTCTTGATTCGAACCCATTTCCCTGTTGTTGGAATTTCCATTATAGTGTTCATTTAGAGTCTCTCCTCAGTCTTATCTCCTCCAACCCTATAGTCAAGCAGTTGCTTTTCATCGGTGTTTTTACTCCCACAGTTTATCCTCTGCTTGTGGGTAGTATTTTTTTTAGATCCCTGCAGATTGTTCAGGGAAATTGCATTGATACTAATGGAGAAGTCCATCACCTTCGATTGTACCACAATGTATCAGTCTCTGTGTACAATGTTTTCATGGTTCTGCTCCTTTCGCTCTGCCTCACTTCCTGGAGGTTGTTCCAGTCTCCATGGAATTCCTCCACTTTATTATTCCTTTTAGCACAATAGTATTCAATCACCAACATATACCATATACTATTTTTTCTAGATTACATCAATAAAATTTTTGAGTATTCATTTTATATTTTGAAATCCATTTTCTATTTATTTTTCTCATCCTTCACCCATAGCCATGAAGGTAGGTAACATCATATACGTTGTACTTACATTTTCATAAAATACATATTCCCATGTGTGTCATGTTGTGAGATTGCTGTATGATTTTAAAAGAGAAAATTTCATGGAGTAAATAAAGAATAACTCTGTTCCTTCAATGACGGTGGGTATTCTTTTTATCATGAATCACTTGGAGTTTTCATTCAGAACTGGTCATCATATATTATTGTTATTACATACAGTTTTATCCTGATTCTTCTCATTCCTCTTTCATGAATACATTATTTGTTATTTCTTATGGCTTGACTGTATTCCATTAAAAAATACATACCACAGCTGGTCCAGCAATACTCCAATTGATGGACATACTTTCAGTTTCCAATTCTGTGCTACCACACACAAAAATCTGCTATAAATATTTTTGTGTAGGCAGGTTCTTTTTACTGATCTTTATTCTCTGGGATACAGTTATAGTAGTGGTATTGATGACTAAATGGGAATGCCCAGTTTTGTGGACAATTGGGATTGGTTCCAGATTTTACTCCACAATGGTCATATCAATTTTCAGATACACCAGTAGTATATTAATGTCCTAATTTTTCCACATTCTCTTCAAAATTTATCATTTACTTTTTTGTCATTTTAGCCAGACTGATGAACATGAGGTGGTGCCTCAGAAGTGTTGTATTGTGCATTTCACTAGTCAAAAGTGAATGAAGTTTTGTATTTCACTAATCAAAAGTGAAAATGTAATGCAGCTATTTGAATTGGAGAAAAGGACTCTTGAATTGATTACTCACATCCTGTCACATATATTATATTTGCTGATTGTTTGAGATTTAATTTTGTTTTTAAGTTCATATATCAATTTAATCTAATATATTCCACTACACTGTCATTTTCAGCTACTGTGTTTTGATCATTAGCTATATGATTTATTAAATTGTCTTCATTTATATCCTCCCCCTATGACTGGACTCAAGAAAATACCATTGTAAAAGCCCATAAACAACTTGGACAAATTCTTTTCCGTGTCAGAAAGGTCCTTCTGAATGCTGGTTTTATCACTAGATCCACTGAGGTCATATGTTGCCTTAATGGCTTTTTGTTCCTTTTTGCCTTTGTTAATTGTCACATAGATGCTGGAGAATTTAATGAGCTAAAAAAATCTCAATAGATTTTAAGGGGTCTTCAGAAGTGATTTTCAGATTTCTAGTATAAGCGCTACATCTGTCTGATCATTTGCCTATTTTTGACTTGTTTGTAACAAGAGTTAAGAATCCATTTAGTAGTTGAAGTAAAGTGCAAAAGCACTCTTGTATTCCCAACCTCCATATTTATAAAATTGTAATGGATTCTCACATCAGAAGGGATTTGTTTTCACTATTGTATTCCTTGTCTCCACATTGCAATGGATGGGATATATAAATACATGCCTTTTATGGCTATTACAGTTTCATCCAGAGGAAGAAGGTTTCCCAAGGGGCTTGGTTACTTCTGGATCCTTTCTTTTTTTTAATTTTTTTTTGTAATTCTTCAGCTTATTCTACCCTTCCACCAGAATGATTTAGATTCTTGGAGATATTTTAGACCCCAAAGGTTTTCATCAGCAGGACAGAGGTTTTTCTGGGCTCTCCTGACAAATTTTGGAATGATGGTAGTAATTGACTTTGTTAGAAATATCTCAGATAATACCTCAGATCAGTAGATCTGGAGACCTTGTGACGAGTATCCATGAGTTTCATAGGTTTTTAAAATTTCACACAGCATGTGGCTATAGAGACTCATTTGAATCCTAATGATAGCGAGTTTGTTTGCTATTGTCATTAAATGGACTCTTGTGATTTGGAAGGTTTTAGTACTTCTTAGAATGTGCAGTTGTTATTATAATACTATTTTTTATAAAGCTGTTACCTGGTAAATAATTATGTATAGTCATACTGTGGATTATGGCCAAGTTAAAAGGAAATAAATCTCATTTTTGAATGAGAAACTTTGTGTTGTGTCTCTGCTTGGCTAACACAATGTCTAATGGAATGTGCACTACCAACTTTTGATTTAAAAAATATACATATATTATTGTTTTTCTTTTTTTGTGAAATAGGATATTTGAACTTTATTTCCTCTCTTATTTTAGTGTTTGTAGTACATACAACCAGTATTAATACTTTTTTGATTTTGCACTAAAATAGCCCTAATACTATTAGCCCTAATACCAATGCATCTCCAAAAGCTTTAGACTATGGATACCTGCCATTGATTGTTAAACATTATGGAATTTTGATGAATACTTGTGCCTTATTTCAGAAGAAGGGATCACAAAAGAGCCAATGTACAGTGTTAAGAAGCACAAGGTCAAGGAGACCAACCATTCCTGGTAGAATTTATGAGAATTTGCCCCCAAACAGAGGATTTGTTTTGGGGTTCAAGGAAGCAGCTGTTTGACAATGCCAGATTTAGACAAAGTACCTCAATTTGACTGCCACTTTGGCTACCTGCCATTGATTGTTAAATATTATGGCACTTTGACAGATCAGGGACTGCTATTTCCCTTTTGCCTCAAAGTCTAGTCCCTTGTTTTTCTTTCATAGTATGGTAATTTTCTGTAGCCCCGACTGCTAATTGGGTAAGTGCATATTGCTACAATGGTCCTACAGGATTGTGGGACTTAAATTACTTTATTGAGTTCTGATTCTAGGACCTGCTATGGGCTTATTCTTTCTTACTCAAAATTCTTATATACAATTAGATTTTGATTTTTTTCTATTTGTTTTTTTCTTATGTTTTTTACTTTCTTTCCACAATTGTTTCATATACCTCATAACAGCCATATATTCCAGGGTGATCTGGACGTTGGTAAATAACCTCAAGAGGGATTCTATTATTATCTTATAATGAAAGGTTTAAAATCTTTTGGAAAAAATTTTAGGATAAGAAACTTGCTAACTCTCTGATTCAGGAAAGTGAACTACTTGGAGAAGGTGCTCTGGGGATGCCTGCAGAAACCAGATACTGCATCAAAAGATCCAGAATGAACTTTGGGATATAATAAATTGAACTGTAAGGGGGTTGAACACATTTATTTTGAATGTATGCTCTTTTCCCAAAGGTGATTGCCCCCAATTGTCTTTTTGTCAATGTGCCCACCTAACTTTGGTTTTGCTCTCTTTCTCTTTTATTTCCCTCTTATCCCTAAATTATTGTAATTTCCCCTTAGAAAGTACAATATTATATGTACCTCTAGGAAAAGATCTTTAGAGATATAAGCTGGTTATGTGTAATGATTCATTGGGGAGACTAGGCAGGTAAATCTGTGAGATTCCAACATGCTCGCCTCCCAGTGGAATCACAGGGGAATTGTGTGGATATAATTTGCTCCCCAGGACTCTCTTACCCTGCATCCCATTTGAATGTTGATGTTACCTGCTAAAATAGGGAGTATATATTTTGATATAACTCTGTCACTCTTTATCCTCTTCCTGGAATACAGCTATTGAATCTGGGGGGAGGGGGGTAAAACTTGGCAGGAAAGTTTACTCACATGTTATACTTAAGCTTCTATTTCTTTCATTTCTTCTATTTCCGGTAATTACTAATAAAGTTTATAAAATATAATACTTAGAGTTATTGATTTTAATTTAAATCTTACAAAGGTAATATCTAAGTGCTATGACCCAAACAATTATAGCACAATGCCTGAAAGGATGGTTTGGGACCACGTCCTTTTTAATCTCCATTGTCTTAGAAGCAAACCATTATATATCCTAGTATGGAGACCTCCATTTGTTCTTTCCTTTGAAGAGCAGAAAAAAAGAGAAAATAGCTCTTTATCACCAGATTTTGGAAGATGACAACAAATTTCCTGTAAGGGCTAGCTATATCACATATTTTTTTCAAATAGAAACTTTAAGTTAATTATAAGAAATGTTTTAAAACTCATTTTCATTTTTTATTACATAAGATTATTTAAGTGCTACATAGCTTGACTCATATTAATAATTTTTTATTAATTTCTATATTTTTCTATTTAAGAGGCAAAGGACAAATAAGATTTCTTAGTAAGAGACTCCCTGCTATGCTACTTGTCAGTTGGTAACACTCTGCTGTGCAGGTTGGCAGTTGGTGATAGTTAGAAGGGTGTGACTGAGTGGAGTTTGTAAGTTGCCAACCATGGGAAAGGGCTTTTTGTCTCTGGGTCCCCCTGGAGAGAGGAGTGTGTATAGCTTTTTCTCTCTCTGGGACTGTGAGGAGACTGAGAAAAGAATTTAAGGCCATAGATAGTCTTATTGATATCGATAAACTTGGGTATATAAGGTAGATAGATACTAGTTATATTATTAGATAGTAAGAATAGAAGAGTAGGCAAGGGCTTCAGACTAGCAGAAGATACTTCCCTCTGAGGCAGATAGATTTAGGTTTTTTTCCAGAAAAACTTAGTTTGTATTGGGATCTTGGGTATAGTTATAATCTATTTTATGGTTACTTTTACTTTCTTCATTCCTATTTCCTAATAATAAACTAAGTGTTTTGCATTTAATAAATTGCACACTAGCTTTTGATCAAACTCCTGCCCTCCCAAATTTAACCCTTCACACTACTCATTTGGAATCAAACTTTGAATTTTAATTCTTTTATTTCAAAGTTTGCCATTGCATAGAAAGTAATGAAGATAGCACAAAATAATGGCATCATCATAGCACAGCTAGAAAATTAGTAAAATATATTTGTGTAATATAGATATTATAAAATTGACAAATGCTTCATTTGTCTCTCTGAGACTTTCTAAATGTCAAAAATCTGTATTCAAATTCTATATTTGGCTCACACTGACTCTGTCAAAATAAACTGTATGACACCTTAAAACTGTCTGACACAACTATAAATAACACTAAACTTCAATAATTTTTCTAAGGGTATTTCTTCCTGAGAAGGTAAAATATTGATGAAATCATAATTTTTGGAAAGAGAAAGAAAGTTTGGAGTTTCCTTCTTTTCTTTATTTTAAGTTTCAGATTTTCTCCCTTCCTCCCCCCCACCCCTGCTTCCCCCTTCTAGCTCTCAGCCTATTCCTTCATATTTGTAATAGAGTAATCTTTCCTATCACATGAAATAAGTAATAAGACACCGTGATTAGTATATAGCAACACATGGGTTTAAAGTAGATTAAAAAAAGAAATAGAGAAACTAAGGCAAAAAGTAGAGAAAGAAAGAAAGAAAGAAAGAAAGAAAGAAAGAAAGAAAGAAAGAAAGAAAGAAAGAAAGAAAGAAAGAAAGAAAGAAAGAAAGAAAGAAAGAAAGAAAGAAAGAAAGAAAGAAAGAAAGAAAGAAAGAAAGAAAGAAAGAAAGAAAGAAAGAAAGAAAGAAATAGAAAGGAAGGAAATAAGGAATAAAGAAAACAGACAGACAGACAAGCAAACAAAAAAAATAGAACAAATTGAAGGAAAGAAGGAAGGAAGGAAGAAATCAGGCAGGAAGGTGGACAATGTCATTTCATTCTTATTGGCCTGCAGTACAAAATTTGCTATGAAAATCTATGATTTTCATGCACCAATGACAATCCTATGTAGTCCTTTCTCTTCTAGTTTAAGTGTTCTGTTCAAGATTCTTCTAAGTCAAAAGCATTATTCAAAGTCTCTTCCTTTGCAAAATGAGAATAACCTGATTATAGAATTTCAAAATTGGATGAGATCTCAATGACTATGCTCCCAAATAAATCTCTACTATACAATATATTCAACAAGGAATTTTTCAGCCTTTTCTTGATCATCTTCACCTTACTGCCTTCTATTCCAATTTTGAACATCAGAGTGTTAAGCATTTTTATTTAGATCAACCATCTGCTTGATTCTTTTTTAACTTCCATCTACTGTTCTAAAATTTGATTATAGGAAACAACACAGAACAAAAAGAATAGTAAACATGAGAATATTTAAAATTCTGAAGATAGGCATCTTTTTCTACTGATGCTTCTAGTCTGTAGTTTAAACATTCCAACTTCCTTGAACTGATCCTTATATGACATGTTTCTAGGTCCTTGTTCTTTTCATTTGTAATCCTTTGCATACTTTTAATTTTATCAATTATCTTTCTGAAAAGTAAATAAAAGACTTGAACACAGTATTACTGATGTTCTTTTCTTATTCTGTTGTTAATCCTCCTCTTCAAAGACTGCAAATGAAATCACTGGGTGATGTTTTAACTTGAACATGAGTTGGATTTAAATGAGGCTAAGTTGCATAGAATCATTAGCCTCACTCTTCCAGAGTAACTGAATTTCAGTAACAGGACTGGCAACTGCCAGGCTACAGTAGAAGATTTTGGACCTTTCATGCTTGAGCAAGCTCTATGAGCTCAAAGGTGCCTATTTCAGCCACCTTCATGGCTATTGAATCAAATTCCTCCCATCTGCCCATTCTGCCAGTGAATTCTTCACATGCTTGGGGAAGACATTCCTCTAAATCACCAACAGATTTGAGACCTGTCAGTTATCCTATACCTAGTTTATTCCAATTGCAGAGATAGCAAGCTCTCACATCAGAGATGCTAGACTTCTCTGAACACCTCAGAAATCCCATACATCCAAATGTAGTAGACTGACTAGGTCAGAATGCTGGGGGTTGGGGGTTTGCTATCACTTTTTTATTCCTCAAAGTTATCCATCTTATAGGCCAACATCTCACCAGCAATTTTGGTCTGCAATATCATCTTTGGTCTGCAACATCAATACTGATGACTTAGCTTGTGGGCCATTAAAAGCCTCAGATATTTTATCTTTATAATTATCCCTTAAATCATGCATTCTCCATGCTTTAAAGTCAATCTTTTGAACCTTTGTATAAAGCCTTTAGAAGGCAAGGCTAAGATAATGAATGTAAATGCCATTTATTTTTGTTATCATTAGCCGCTAGTCATCAAGTCTCTGATATAGCGTTGACTTCATTTTCTGAGAGTTCTATGTAACTCCTGCTGAGCTTAACCAATGTTCTCAGAACAATAAATATATGTATTGATAAATGTTTAATATTGGGATTTTAGGGGAAAAGTACACAAAGTAAAATATAATCTTTACTATTAAATTGCTTTATTCTGAACAATCCCTAAAACAAATAATCTGACCTTAATTTATAGAGATTAGAGGTTTCTGAAATGCAAATAATCACATTGAATTTTTAACAATCTCACAAATAGCTTAGACTGGCTGCATCATACCCTTGACTTTTTTTTATTTTTTCTTATTAAACTTCAGCTTAATAGATTTAGTAGTTTAGTAGATTATTTTATTAGATTAATTTATCCAGATAGTTTAAGATTTTGATGCATAAAATATAATTAAACATATCATTTCTGTGTCATCTGAAAATTTAATATGTCATATAAATTTAGCCAAATTATTGATAGGGATAAGGAGTGGGGTAAGCTTTTGGTCTGTAATTTTATTGGCATAGGGAATCCCTGATGAGATAATTCACTGCAATTTGTATTCTTGGAGTACAAGTGAAATTAAGTGACTTTAATAGGATGATAGAGTCAGTCTGTTCCATAACCCAGCTTTTCCTGCCCTGTTCTCTTTCTATTATATCATGCAGCTCTTCAATGAAAAAAAAATATTTATACCTTAACAAGCATAGATACCTGCTTCACTGTAGAAACTATTTGAAACTGAGATAAAATGGTTTTTGATTATCAACATTTGCCTAGTTTTATATCCATTTAAGTATAATGTGTGTGCGCATGCATGTGTGCATGTGTGTGTGTGTTGTTGTTTGGGAAAATGCATTCTAATGGAAAACATACAAATTAATTCTATTCACTAATATACTGATGAACTAATAGACATTACAGACTCAGGCCTATAATAGTACATTTTTAGAATTTGCCCAGGATGTGCATCTAGGTAGCACAATGGATAGATCTCTAGGCTTGGAGTCAAGAGGGCCTATGTTCAAATTTGGCCTCAGATACTTCCTACCTGTATGATCCTGAGCAAGACATTGAACACAGATTGCCTAGCCCTTGTTGCTCTTCTCTCTTAGAAATGATGCTATACAAAATGTTAGTGTTTAAAAAAAATGAAATAATTTGCTCAGGAATTGAACTAAGGTTCAGTGGCCTATAGTGTACAGATTCCCTTATCTTCCCCACACTTGCATTTCCCTTTTTAATATCAGGATGTTTCCCCCTTCCCAATATTTGGTATATATGATTTTAATATATATTAAATTAGTACCATTATTCAAATAATAGTAAAAGACACTCCCCTTTTTTGTGCTTTTCCATCTTTGTACATTCCGATTCTGAATGTCAAATTTCTTCAGTTTCTTTATTTAAACCAGAGCATCATGAATTTCTTTTGTAACCTATTTAAGTATATTAGGATCTGCAAACAAACTTGCCTTAATGTTACATGTTACATATAACTCCTCTGAAATTAGAAGTAATGTTTCTTAAAATAAAACTTAAAATTAAAAAAAAAATTCTCCGTATATAATCCTGAATTCCTCATTGAACAGACTCAAACCATAACTTCATTCTCTTGCATCCTGAAAAATAGGTTAATTCCTTTCATTTTGATGTAAAATGACCAGCAACTATTCCCTCTAGGGAAATACTCTTGGCAGAAATTCTGGGAATCCTATGGTCAATAAATATACAAATAAACAAATAAATAAATGAAGTGGAAAAGGGGGAAAAGATATCCTCAATAAATGCAGAGGTCAAGAAAAGACTGATATACATAGAAACCTTTTTAATGATATCTGTAACATCTTCTTAGTGCAGGATTTATCAGAAAACTGTACAAAAATATGGACTCAATTTGATGCTCTGTCATTCAAAAGGGTACAAATTTTTGGAGCAAGGCTGTAAATGTTATGGACTCCCTTTTAAAATCAGTAGCTTATACTATTATTTCAACTCCAGAGTTGTAGCACAAGTTAAAGTAACTATAAACAGTAATGTTTTCAACTAATAATATCTTGAATAGTTTTTTTTTTTTATCTCGTAATAGGTAAGTTCAGATCACCCTATAACCAGAGTGTAATGAAATTGTCAACATTTTCTTCATTTCTTCTTTTCCTGACAAATGGTGTGAACATATCACCTTTTTCTCTTAATGGAAAACCTAACTGGAATACATCAAAATGCTATTAGGTTTTTCATTTTCTTCTACAATTTAATGCTGGAGAATTCATGCAACCTTCATCTGTGAACCACTGTAAAATATTCCCTGTCCCTGATAAAATGACTGCAATGGAAAATCAAGCAGAATTGTTCTCTGTTTTGTATTGCTGTTCCTTTGTTACAGTCTCTCTGTGAGTGTATGCAGGGGGATTATCTAGGCTGCAGGAATACACATGGGTTATGTTAACCAAAATGTGTTTAAAATTTTACCCAAGTAATTTTAATGTGTAAGCATGCTTAATGAAAAAGTCTTCATGTCCAACATGACTTATGCATAGGCTATATTTGGGACATAAAGGAGATAGCAGCAGCATCTAGTACTTACCATCAAAAAACGCTTATTGTGATATTATGTAGGAAGGGAGAAAACAGATCAAGTGTTCTTACCCCAAGGGAAATATCTGTAACCTATTCATTGTTTAATTTATTTTGTCTTGAACTAAACCAATAATGGGATATAAAATAAATCCAAACATGCATATGTGAAGTATATGTCAGGGAAGGACTGAAGAGAAAATTTCTTCTAAGGATAAAATTATATCTATGGTTTGTTTTGAGTGGGACTCAGTACTATACTACAATGACAATTTGACAGAAATACAAAAACAAGTGAAAGACTCATTAACCTCTTAGAGAATATGATTACACTCCCATAGAAAGAACAAAGCCTAATATTCCTTAAATCAACTCTAAGCAAGTTTCCTTAACTGTTATTTATATATATACAAACACATATATTTATATTTTCTTAATGAAGTCAATTTTTAATTGGTTAGTCTGTTTTTGTTTTATTTGATTTTCCAAGGAGCAGTTAGAGAGTAGAAACACTGATTTGGGGTAAGCAAAACAAATCTCAAAGATATTTTGGAAGACTGAGATAAAGAAAAATATGTGAGACAATAAAACTGAGATAAACTGAGTTTAAGAAATCATCCAGTTTTTAGGAATTAAGTCTGAAGTTATTTTACAAGATGCCAGTTGTTTCAACATACTAGCCAAATTTAGCTCTAATGATGCTAAACTTTTAAAACATTAAAGGACAAATGAGCCATTCCTGTCTGTGGCATTATTCCATCCAGTTCAGTGGCTATGTTTCTATCAGAGTCTATGGAGATAGTAGCTTGATTCCATAGGGACAGCAGAGATCAGTGTATATTTATATTCAAACATAGAATGGAAAATAGTATTTCAAAACTAGTGTCTGATTTATTTAAATACCATTCATAGCAATACTCATTTTTAATGCACATGTACTATGCTATATATTATTATCAATATATATTTGCATGGTCATGGAAAAGTCATTTAATTTTTCAGTGATCCAGACAAATGTCCACACTGGAGCTTCTGGCATTAGGTCCAGGCAAAAACAAATAAGTAAACAAATAAAAAGTCATCACCACCACACATACCAAAATAATATACACCTGTGTTTCATCAGTATAAAGAATGCCACTCCCCAGAAAAAAACAAAGAAACAAAAAAAAAACAAAAACAAAAACCCAAACTCCACATTATTGGACAATTTCTTCTGAGGGTATTTCCTAAAACTTTAAGAAGAAAATTCACTTGCTTAGAATCATTCAACCAGGATTAGCTACATCTGGATCTTGGACTTCCATTTCCTAACTCCATACTTGTTTTCATCTCTCTCTACTACTTCATATTGCTTCTTATTTTAGATATGGAACTAATGCTACTACAGAAAAAGAACAATGCTGAATTGTTTTGAATAAATGACAAGACTACACACAACAAATTTCCATGTAAAACTATTATATTTAAAGTATAGAACCAAATTTGCTATTGTCTTGATTAATTCCAAGCAGATTTTGTGACTCCCCTATAGAGTGACTAACAGTTCTGACCTAGCTCAATCTGGACCTTATAGACTTGGGCTGGAGTAGTTATTAATAGCAAATAGGTACTTCCCCTTTTACCTGGGATATTGTATCAGAGAAAAATATTTCCAGTTCCTTAAAATGAATCAGAGATCAAATGTAGAGGTCATTTACTGGCACCTTTTGGTCTTACTATAATAGCACTCCAATTGCATACATAGCAATTTACATAGTATTACCCATTATGCTTTGAGCTGCAATTTTGCTTATGGAGGTCACCCTAACTTGATTAACTCTGTTAAAAGAAAGCATTTTAAAAGCACTAAAGTCAAAGTTGCAAGTCTGGCTCTATTCATGGTAGTGGTTCCTATAAAAACAAGGTAGAGTGGTAAATTGAACTAGGTCTCCTGAAAATTTAACCATCATAAAATATTAAAGAACAAACTCATGATTTGTAAAAAGAAAAAAAAAAGATGGAAAAGTCTCAATAAAAATTAGTGACTATATTTTATCCTTTTGTGTAATTATCATATTTCATATTTTGCATAATTTTCATTTTAATATTTTGTTTCATATCACTTTAAAATGGCAATATATATTTAAAGAATTGTCTTTTCTGATTTATTTATTTTTCATTTATTTATTTTTTTTAATTATAGATGTGAAGTAGCTGCTTTCCTGATTTGTTTACTTCATCATTACCTGCTCGTAGAGGCTGTTCAATCTACTAGATATCTGTCAAAATTTTGGATTGGATACCCATTATCGAGATTGATAGCAGTTATCAAACCTTCCAATATGAGTGTGTTCTTTTTTAAATATTAGCTGTCAGAGAGTGATAAGTTGTGTTGAGTTGTATGGAGCACAGAGAAGAACATCTGACACAGGGAAGGTTGGTTTTCCAGGGCACACTTTACAACTAAACTCTGACAAAGGAGAGAAGCAAGCATAACATCAGTGTGTGCACAGTGACAAATACCAGGGTTCAGCCACCACTCCAGAGAAAGGGAAGTGACTTGACCTTCCTGCTTTTGCCTTTTGGAATGATTTGTTCAAGTTTTTGCTTTGGGAAACATATAGGGAAGAAAAAAGTATAAAGGAAACCATATTGAACAGAGAGAAATGGGGAGCTTTGTTCTATATGTGAATGAAAGGACTATGTCAAAGACTTAGGAGATATTTGACAAATGTAACCTATAACACACTTTTTGAGGAATTATGTAAATTCCTTCTAATTTAAATGGTTTGATCACTTCTAGATAGGATAATTTTGTGTCCCCTTTTACAGAAGGCTTTACTAGAAAGTTACATATGTATACATATGTATAAATATTGAATGTTACTGTTAATCATGCATTTCATGCTAAAAAATAAATGTATAGAGGCACATTGAAGCCATCATAGCATCATTTTAGTTTTAATGTAGTCCTTTTATTTTACTCCTAAATAATCTCTAAATATTTTACATACATGTCTTTCCTCTAAAAATTTGCAAATTAATGTAGTCTAACTGGCTATGAGTTCAGCATTTAGTGCTATCTACAATGTACAGACATCTTTAATAAGAAAGCTCTGGAACAGTTTTTATCTCTTTAGTGGGGACTTTTTAATATAATTGTCCCTATGTCCATACAAAACAACAAAAACACTCCCCACCCACCCCAAAGGCTTGCTGCTAGTATTTATTCTATTTTTTTTTCTTGCCTTTAAAAGGTACTGGCGAAGAGTTTACTTCCAGCCAAGTAAATGGTAGTGTTTTAATTAAGTGGGAAATTTGAAAAAAAAGAGGAGGCTTTTTTGCAGAGGGGGCTCAATTGATTCTTGCCACCTTGCTGTAAAGGGCAGAATGTTAAAACAAACCTCCCATTTTTATTTTCAAAAGCAGAAAAAAATCACAAGCTAAAGATAATCTCTCCATTAGTATTATTAATAGTGTTCAGCTTTCTTGACATGCTTTAGAAGCAGACAGACTTGTCATGAGCATCACATTTGCAAGTACTGTCACAGCTACTGAAGACTGGTAAAAAGCACAGGAGTGCTTTAACAGTAACTGCAAACAGCCTTTGGGGAACAATAGGCTTACCTAAACTGTGCCCAGCTAGTCACAAAAACAAGTTACTATGTAATACTCTATACTTGCTTTAGTGTTCATAGAATACTTGACCCAGACTCATTTTCTGAAGTACTGTCACTTTTTTTTAACTTTCTCTGGATTATTTCATTTGATTGTTAAAAATAATAAATCTATTATGAGAACCACATAGTCAGTATGTGGGTCCAATGGGTTCTAGGACCAGGGGTTTTCTATTCATCTTTGAAGATATTTTTGAAGGGGGCACCCCCTCTGCAAATTTTGACTTTTTACCTCCGCTAAATCTTTTGGCAGATATGTGTCATAGAATAATTATATATTAAAAGCTGATGGCATTAAGATAATAATGAGAGAAGAACCCAAGATTTTCTAACAATTGTGTCACAAAATTCTTGAAGCATGTCAGGATCGCTCAAGAAGAACAATATGCAATAGTATTACAAAAAACCTTGCCTAACAAGGAAGTAATTTCTGCTTCAGTGTGAAGGTGGGCAATTAATCTGTTCTCTGTTGGTTGTGTTGTGTGGAATAAGATCCATTTTTAATGCGTTGGGGAGTTGCTTTGCATTGGGGCTGGCTGGGGGAACAGGCCAAGTTGGTGTGGTTGCACTTTGTTCTCCCCAAGCAGTGGCCAAACAGCATAATCAGGTTGAATAAGGAAGCAGTGAGCTATGACACTGTGTTCAGATTTGTTGTTGTTTTTGTTCCTCTTTGGGTCAAGGAAGTCCCTAACTGACATGTTTTTATAGGATTAGGCAAGAACTAACTGGGTTTGGCATCTAATTTGTTTTAAGCAGTAGCTTATTGTGTCCATTGTCTGCATCCACTGGGAGTACAAGCTGCCCATCATATTAATATTATTATGTACTCCTTTTTTTCTACATTGAACAAAACAGTGGGAAAATTTGGAGGCCATAATTTTCCACCAAATGAGTTTTCCAAGAGTAAAAAGATTTATTTATGGCTCTAAAGAATTTTTAATGGTAAAATATATTAAGTGGTACAATTTTATTGTAGTTCTTATCAGCTTTTCAAGATATGGATGCAATACAGACTATTAGGGGACAGAGAATTCCCTACTTTATATGCCTTATATATTATGTCAGGAGAGAAGCTCTATACTTTCAGTGGATAGAGGGAAGATGATTTGACTCCACAGCATAATACCATCTCTTTATAAAGTATATTCTGAATGGGCCTTTCCATATATAATTTGGTACAGCTCAGCAAAGAGGAATGCCATTGCTAGAAATGTAGTCAGTCTACATGTATAAACACTAATTTTTAAATAGTATTTGGTACTTTAGGATAGGAAGAATTATGAGTTTTAAGAACAGAGTCAATTTAATATTATATCTATTGGCATGTGATAATTAAAAGCAGGATACTTGCTTATTTAGGTAAAGAAAAATTCTGGTTCTTATGCTATCCTTTGTCAGGTGGTCAGAATGTCAGAGGGAGGGAAGAACGTGATTGCATATTACCCACAAAAGCTATATCCTTTAGAGTCACTGTACCATAATAGGGAGAAAGAACGAAGGGAAGGAAAAAAAAAAACCAAAAAAACCTTAACAGAGATTGAAACCATTTATTCAGGGCTTAAGAAATGGCTTAGTTTAAACCTCCCTTTTCACTGTCATTAACTTTGTTTTGGTTGCTCATAAAGTCCAAGATGATGTCAAATCATAATGGAAGCCTCTCTGCCCCTGATTAAGAGGTATAGATAATAAACATAAAATGATTTGGAGCATTTGAGACAATTGTGACTTTCCTTCTCCCTTCTGAATGAGATCCAGGGACTTGAATTGTATCAGTTGTTTTGTTTTTTCCTTCGGAGAAGGCCACTCCAACTCCCAGCCAGGATGCTCCTGGAAGGAATACAAAGCTGTTGTGTTTCACCCACTCACAGTCTACCTGACTCCTAGATAAAGATAACAGTCTCAGTCCCTATTGCTTTCAGTTCTTTTCTTGAGATGACTTAATTCATCACAAACAGGGAAAGCAATAAAAAATAAGGTGCAAGCAAGTGCTTGAACAGAAACATAAA
Organism: Monodelphis domestica; assembly: GCF_027887165.1. Lineage (NCBI taxonomy): Eukaryota > Metazoa > Chordata > Mammalia > Didelphimorphia > Didelphidae > Monodelphis > Monodelphis domestica. The sequence goes on along the minus strand of NC_077229.1, from coordinate 330,874,510 downwards.
ATGCACCTTATATATATTCAAATTCATATCTAGTTGTAGGAAATATTCATGACTAATATTAAACTAAGCCCAGAATTAGGCGAAATGCAACAGACATATATTGAAGTGAGCATTTTATTATGTGCCATGTCAGTCAGATTAAAGAAAAGAGTGCATGACACCGACAGGATATTGCATGTATATCAAGCAATCTATTTATATGTGACAGGGAGGGTTTGATTTCTGCAAAGAGTGACAACCCAATGAAATAACTACTCGCCTTCAAAATTACTATAGTATAAGTGTACGCCCTTTAAGATGGAGTTTTAAATTATAATTAACAAAATGTAGATAAATATGCTTGGGAATCAATGGTGACATATAGAATAAGAGAGAACAAAAAAAAATACAGATACAGAGGTTATTTAGTGTCTTCAGCACCCACTTGGTACAAAATGGGCTGATGGAATCCAGGAATACCCCTTAAACATTCAAGAGAGGGTAATTTAAATCAGGTGGTGATTTGTTTTCTACACAAATTCCTTTGGAGAGGGGATGGGAGTGGGGTATGAAATTGACAATTAGAAGGGATAACCAAAGAATAAAATATAGGGACTAATCTGTTGTCATTAGTAATAACTCATCAAGATATGAGTTTTTAAAAATTATCAATACCATGCCCCCTACATTAATGCTGTTAAAAGTAATATTACAAATGTGACTTTGTTAGTTTATTTTTACTTCATGTATATCTTCCATGGTATAGACAGGTATTAGAAAACAAATAAAAAATAATTACATATTAGTGTGCTTAAACTGTATAATGAGCTTTTCCCCCTTCTTAGAGTAGTGGCCTTTAGTACCAAAAAAAAAAAGAGTAAGAACTTAAGTTGAACCCACTAACTTCATTACCTATAAAGAGCATTGAGACAGAAATTCTTTGAGTTCACAATCATTACACTTGGATGCTCATTCAAGCCACAGGGATAAGGGGAAAGAACAATCACTGGTCAATTGACTTTATTTCCTTTTCAGAAATTATAATTTCAATGTCTTTTATATGTGTCTGATATTAGCTATGCAAACCACACAGTAGTCACCTGACAAGCATCCTATAAAATATGTTTAATGAGAAAAGGAAGGATTTGGTGAGAAATCTTCCTGACTGGCTGCTCTGGCTTGCTAAAAGGAATGGCTGGCTATTGCTCCAGCTCCTCTCAATTTTTATTTCAGTATCTTTCGGCAATATCCAAGAGGTACATTTGGGGGAGCTACAGGACAGATGCAATCAGGGCTAGCTTTCTACATCAATAATGTCAAACTGTATTTTCTTATAGCCTTTCCTTCTTTGTTCAGATGGGGAATTCCATTTTAAATTGTAATCTATGACTTTTGAAATGGACGTTAAGGAGTTTTGCGGACAAATTCTTCTGGTTGATTTTCTTCTTCTTCTTTCTGGTATGTTTTTAAAAAGAAATTATGGCAGCATTATGTTAGAGGTGAAAGGTAGTAGTCTTTCAGAAGGCAATTAAGTCTCTCTTCCTCTCTGCCCCAGGAGATTTTTGATGGGATTATGTATTTAGAAGATGCTAATCAGAGGTATACAAGGATGTTACCATGTGGCATATATTAAACACACATATCCAGAGATTAAACCTTTTTCTGTAATACCCAAACTGACATCCTAGCCTGAATACTTTCCACTTTTGATTCTCATTCAACATTAAGCTTGATTATTTGCAATTTCCTTATGTATTAGCTAATGTCATCTCAATTTTTCTGTTGCTTTAGCTGGTGCAACAATGAAAATAATCTACACTGCAGAATTATGAAAACATAGTATCAAATCATCAGAAAACAGCAGAAACTTTCCTTCATTGCTTCAGCAATCATCCAAGGCTTTGAAAAACCTACATTAAAAATAAATGAAAAATATTCTACTTACATAATATAATTCAGGCTCTCCTGCCACTGGTGTTAGTCTTCTGGAAGCAGACCTTTCTAGAATGATAGGATCATTCAATCAGATCTAGATAGAAGGCATTTTAGAGGTCATCTAGCCCAACTCCATTTTATAGATAGGGAAATTAATATACAAACAGGTTAATTGATTTACTAGGTCACATAGGTAACAGATCATGACTTTGAAACTAAGTCTTCTTTTTCCAAATCCAATAGTCTTTCTAGAGGCCACTGTTAATTTTATTGTTAGTCAAAAGCATTTATTGTCTTTTTTTCCCTAGGAATTAGGTTAGACTAGAGGATTCAAAGAAAGACCAAAACAGAGAAAACATGCTGCAAATAATTATTTCCTCTATAGGTGACACTTCTGACTCTCCAGACTTTCTTTCTTTACTGGCTATAGAAACTTCATTACTCTGAGAGCCCACATTAGTCCTGGACTTTACATATCAGAAGTAACTTCAATCCTTTGCTTCCTGTCTCTGATTGAGTCTATATGCTTCCAGAGTCTCTTAAAAATGCCTTTCTCAACCTTTCTTAATTCTTGTACCTTCCTTCTTGCTGCCCATGCTAGTCATATCTTTCTTCCTCTTCAGGCTGCACTCCTGACTCTCCTCTCAAACTTTCTCATCCATGATTCCTTGCTGGGTAGTTTCATCTCTCTTGTCACCTTTTAAATAATCATTTTTGTTATCTTCAACTGTTAGAATATAAGCTCTTTGAGGGCAAGATTTAAAAAAAAATATTTGCATTCTCAATGATTAGCACAGGACCTGGAACATAATGAACACTTAATAAATGTTTATTGACTTCATTCGGCTTCATCCAAAATAAATACATTATAAATAGAATGTATTCTCTGAAAGTAAACACTAGCAAAATGTGGAGGAGGCTAGGGGTGGTGCTAGGAAAAAACAAACAAACTTCTAATAGAAGGTGGGATTGGAGCTGAGTCTTAAAGGCAGTCAGAGAACCAGATGAAGGAGAAATTTATAGGAATGGGGGATAGTCAGCCAGTGAAAAGAAAGAATAGGAAGGGTAATTATGGAGAATCAACAGTAAAATAGGTCAATAACATTGCATGGCAGAAGATAGCAATAAAATATAAGAGACATAGAAAAGAAGGACAGGGTCAAGTTGTGAAGTGATTTAAAAACCAAACATTATTTCATATGTATGTATGTATATATGTATATACATGTATATTTCATATACACACATTTATTTATATATACACACATATATACATTTTTCATGGGTTTAATACAGAATCACTAAAATTTATTGAATTTGTGGCATGTTTTGACTTACTCCCGTTTTTTTAAACCATTATCTCCTGTCCTAGAAACAGTGCTAAGTATCAGTTCATGGATAGAAGGAGGTAAGAACCAGGAAATTTGAGTTAAATAACTTGCCTGGGGTTTTATAGCTGGAAAGTATCTGAGGCCATATTTGAATCCAAGACCTTCCACCTCAAAGACCTGATTTTTTATCAACCAAGCCACATAGCTGCTCCTCAGACCTACTCTAGGAAAATCATTTTTCAAGTTGCTAGTAGGAAAGGAGGAGGTGTGCTGCTTCTTAGCAGGAACCAATCAATCCATCAGAGCTACCAGGGCTAGATGCTGTGCATGGCAGTATCAGTACTCAACAGGAATTCATCTGTTAAACTGTGATGAAGCCATCATCTATAACCAACAAGATCAAGGCTGATATTGCCCAGAATTCTAGTTTAGGAAGACTCAAAAAATTTGGGACTTCTATAACATGGTACAGATTTTAATCTCTAAAATACTTAAGTGAAATTGTGAGGAGAAAAAGGATTAAACAGATCAAGCCATTTGAAACTCAATTTGGAATGGAGCCACAACATTCCCCTTTGTATTTGCATTTATTTCCCAAATGCCACGTGCCACGTCTAACCACATCAGGCCATATGTGCCCTCCAAATAAGAAGCAGGAGGTAGCAATCTGTGGAAGTGATTTTAGCATGCACTGTTCTTACACCTGCAATTAGCCACAGGCCAAAAAAATCTCTGTTTAAAACTAGAGCCTGGGTTTCTTATAAATCTCATTGGGGTTTTTATTTGTTTCATATAGTATATTAGATAGAAGTGGATGGGATATATAAAGTTGAAAGCATGCTCATAATCTTTTTTAAGCAAATCTATAACAAAAATATTTGTTTAAAAGAAAACATTAATTGGTAATCTATACTCCATTTATGTTTTCTTTTTGGGGAAAAAGATCATAACAAATAAGGCAGCTAGGTGGTATGCAGTTGATAGAATTGTCTTTCCAACACAGAGTTTCAAAGGGAGAAAAAAGAACATTGAAATTCATACAATCAGATTTCTCCATTTTGCAAATATAAAAATTTTTCCTTTTAACTGATTTATCAAGATTACACTGGTAACGAAGTCATGACTCAAACTCTTTGTAATCTATGACTTTTCTGCTCATATTCTTTCTGCTTTATACATAAAGGATATCCACCATCAGCCTCTGGAACCATGGGACCAATCTTTGTGCATACAGCAGTTCTGTATTGTTGAGAATGATGCTGCTGTGTCTATGTGTATATAGGTGCAGGAGGGGAAGCTCCATCAGTGATCTTGGTCTGCTGAGTGTTGCTGAAGCTTGTCTTCTGGCAGTTATCCTGGTAGGCAATATGCTATTGTTCACAGTTATGCTTTTTCTCCTCACCAGATGTATTTGACTTTGCTCCAAAAGAGTGATGATGGCATATATATGTGGGTGGTCTGACTGTTCTGCCACAGAATTTGAAGGACTGGCTTCTGGTTGCATTTAGAACTATACTATTTATGAAGATGGTGGAATGAAGTAAGAAATTTGTCTAAGCTTTTTCAACTCAAACAGTTCTAAAAAAATATGTCAACAAAATTCTAAGTGAGATAACTAATAAAGAGTCAAAGTGAGACATTTTTTTCTTTTTATTCTTTTATTTTTTGGTTACAATAATCACTTTATTTCCCTCCCTCCCCTCCACTCACCATTCCTGCAGCCAATGCACAATTTCATTGGGTATTACTTGTGTCCTTGATCAGAACCTATTTCCATGATGTTGTTTACACTAGGATGTGAGACATTTTTCTTGGAAGCAGACAGGGACAGAAAAAGAGGTCTGTTGACACTGGGGTAGTAGTAGAAGCTTGTCTGGAGTGCAGGCAAGACACCAGAGCTATGGCCCTTAGCGGTGGTAATGGCTGTCACCATATAGCAATGGAATTGCTTAGTGTCCAAATTTGGGAAGTAGATTGAATACTTGGTCACAAAGAAATTACAGATAGATTACTGTACTAGGTAGGCACAGGATCAGGTGATATATGGCAGGCCCATCTATTTACTGCCTGGTTCTAGGTCATAGCTCCAAAGCAGAGATGAGACATTGCAGTTGTGAGGGTGTAGGGGTATAACTTGGATATGGTAGTATATAATTTTCATAAAATCTAAGACTTAAATTTTGTTTTTCAGTGAAATTTCAGGAAAAGAAGCTTGCTAACTCCCCAAATCAAGAAAGTGAACTCAAAAGAAGAAGCCATAAAGAAGCCTGTGGAAATCACACACTGCATCAGATGATCCAGAATGAACTTTGGTATGTAGTGAATCATACTGAAGAGAGTTGAAAACATTTATTTTGAATGTAAATTATTATGCCAGAGGAGACTTCCCCCTAATTGGCTTTTTGTCAATGTGACTACCAATCATGGATTATGCTCTCTGTCTTTTAATTCCCTATTATATCCAACTATTATAATTTCTCCTTAGAAAGTTCATTATTATATGCATCTTTAGCTAGAAGATCTTTAGAGGTATAAGCTGGATATTTGAAATGATTCACTGGGGAGACTAGGAATGTAAATCTCATAGATTTCAACATGCTCTTCTCCCAATTGAATTACAGGGGGGATTGTGAAAGGGAATTTTTATTTCCTTTGTCTATTTTAAGTTAATCAATTAAGAACTTAAAATACCCCAACTGAACACTTAGTAAGTCACTGACAAAAAAAGTTCATGCCCTAAAAGGCCACAAGCATTGTTCTCCACCACCCCTCCATTCCTCCCCTCCAAGGCAGTGCTAGGCAAATTGAAAGGCTGTGATCAATTTCTGAGATGTGATAAAAAGAACTGATAGGCAGAGAAAATTGTATATAAGTGGGAGCCTGAGAGAGATTCATACTCTTCTATCTTAGTGGCTCTTAGGCTTGAGAGTGAGAGCTCTGGTGGGATTCTTGGAAGTCTTGGCCACATGTTCAGTGAAAACCCTAAGGGAACTGATTTTTGCTAAAAATACCCAGCTTACGAGGCAGCAGCAAGCACTCAGCTAATCTAAGTAAAAGGGGAAAAAGAAAACAAAAAAGGAAATTTAGGACTTACCCATTCAACAGCTGTAGCTCATGGCTAATCTACCCTAATGTCTATTTTACACTGCTCTACCAACTTACAGTGGCATAAGCATTGCAAATTCTAGAATTTAGCTAGAAATTGAACTGATTTAAGGAGAGTAGAAAGGGAAGAAAATTGAAGAAGATTGAGGATATTCTTCAAAGCTTTGTGGTGTGCCAAAATTGTAATATTTAAAAATGGTTTGACTAAATTTATGAGTTATAAAAGGTTTTTGTTGTCACTGTTTATAAAAATTATAGTTAAACTATGAGTCAGTAGGCTGTTTAGTAGCTTTATTTAACAGCAAGGTAGAGATATTAAAGAGGGATATATAGGAAGGAGGTAGAAAATATAACCTAGCTAAAAATACCCTAAGTCCTAATCCTAGTGCCTCCAGACCTTAAATGCAAATCTCAACCTTCCATGAGAGTATCTCTAGTCAGGCATTCCAACAACCAAAAACCAATTCCAAAGATGCTGAGCAGGAAAGAGAAGTCTCTCTTGCTCTTGAAGCTAAGAGCCCCCAACAATGAAAAGCAAGAATCTCTCTCAAGCTCCTAATTATATACAATTTTCTCCACCCATCAGCTCTCCTTGTGACATTTCAGGATTCAATCACAGACTTTCAATATTACTAACTCTGTGTGTGGGATGAGGGGAGGCAGTGCTCGTGACCTTTTAGGGTGTGAACTTTCTTTGTTAGTGACTTATTAAGGGTTAAGTAGAGGTACTTTAAGTTCTTGATTGATTAACTTAAAAGAGACAAAGGGAATAAAAATTCCCTTTCAGTTATAATTCCAGGGTAGAGGGGAATTGTTGTTGTTGTGAGAGAGCAGATAAGGCCAGAGCATAGACAAGGATAGTTATTACACACAGCCCAGATTATTCCTCTTGGAAAACACCAAAAACTATACGCTGCCATTCCTGACTAGGAAAAGAGGAAAATAAAGAAGTCTGAAGTTCAAGCCAGTCATCCTCTAAGAACTTTACTGTAATTAGGATAGTTAAGAAGGAATCTACCTCATCCAAGATCAGGAATGTAAGGTTTTTGGTTGGGATGTTCTCAAAGAAGAATCGATATATGAAAAAAGAAGGATATATTGAAGAAAGAGGGAAAGGAGAGGGGAAATTAGGGTAAGTAATTTTAAAAAAGAGGAAAGCAAGGAAGAATTTTTAAAATGTGACAAGGAAATCACTTTTAAAAGACTGATATATATTAATTTAAGGTCACCAAGGAATTCAGCTATGTAATTCCTAAATGAAAACTCAAGTCAGCCGTCAGCCTTTTATAGAGTTTAATTACAAACAGGAGGAAGAAAGGAATTAGAGATAGAGAGAGAGAGAGAGGGAGAGAGAAAGGGGAGAGAAGGGAATAGGGCTTAAATACCCCCTCTGTTTAGGCTGGGCAAAAAGGCCCAAGCCCTTAGATACCTGGGGCAGAGAAAAGAGATCAGTCCCTATTACTCACATGACCAAAATGGAGAAACAGTCTCAAAGGCCCCCACCTTCAGCTTCCTTCAGAGCAAGCTTCTCAGAGCACACTCCAACCACTCAGACCAACTCCTCAACCACCACCCTGAGTCTTCAGACCCCTCTATCTTTCAGGAAACCATCCAAGTTCCCTCCCCTCAGTCCATCAATTTCCCTGTGCCAATGGAGGCTCTAGATTAACCCAGGACCGCCCAGAGGTCTCTGGCTTTGCACATGTCTGTTGAAGGTCATATTTTCAAATAATTAAATCTTTGATCCTTTGCTACAGCCCTTCCTAAATCCTTTTAACCTGAGTAGGGTAGAGATTGGAATATTTAAATTTTGATCTATGCTGCAGCCCTTCCTCAATCCTGTTAGGACTGAGTAGGGTGGAGATTGATTCCAAGTATCTCCATTGTATCAATTCTAAAATCAATCATGACTCAAAGAAATTCCTGTTCTATGCTTAAGCATAGGTCAAAGTCCTTTCCATTGTTCAGCAAAAGGTTTCTGTCCTAAGTAATCTTAAGAAGGGAGGAGGAGGAACCTCCCATGCCAATGGGGTTCACATTCCAATAGACTATCAGTAAGAAATTTTCCAAGTATGAAATTTCCCAATGGTGAAATTTCCAACATTTATAAGTCTAAGGAATTTTAAGGTTTACAAAAATGGAGGGAAATGGTTAATAGAAGGACATTTGAGTCTCACTGTCACTTGAAAAGGTTCTAGTAGTAGTAGTAGTCATAGTCTCTCGGTAACCGAGGATGACGATTGTCTTTGTGCGCTTTCATCTGTGGTGTAGATGAGTGTGCACAAAAAATACTTGTGCGTGAAGGAGATTTAAGTGGAAAAGTCAATGCACAGAGATAGTTCCTCTCTCTTGGCATTGGAAGCCTGGGTCCATTGGCACGAAAAATCGTTATACCTGGAGACTTCCTCAGCTGCATTGGATGGCCATGTTGTCTTTTGTGCTCCAACACACCCTAACCACTCCACAGTGCTTTGCTGCGATGTCTGTATACACACATAGATGTATATGTAATAAAACATATATGTATTTGCAAGCATATATTATATATTATATGTGTAACATAAACCTATATTATTCATAGAAGAGATAAAGGAGTATGAAAGGAAGAGAATTGGTTGGAGAGAAATAAAGTTAACAATCATAACTCTGAATGCGGATGAGAAATATAACAATGGAAGAGAATAGCAGAATGGATTAGTAATCAAAACCCAACAATATGATATTTGCAAGAGACATATTTGAAACATGTACGCAGTCAAAATATGCAGAATCTACTATAATTCAGATTAAGTAAAAAAAAATCAGGGATAATAATCATGACCTTAGACAAGGTAAAAACACAAATAGACTTACTTAAAAAGGAAAATCATGAAACTACATTTTGCTAAAAAGGTACTACAAACATGAATTAATAGCAATGCCAAATACATATAGAACAAATATAATAACATGCAGGTTCAAAAAGAAAAATTTAAATGAATTAAAGAAGAAATAGTAAAACATATACTATTGAGTGAAATCAATGTGCCCTTCTCAAACATAAATGTAACCACAAAATAAATATGAAAGACATTAATATGAATGGAGTTTTAGAAATACTAGAAATGAGTCCTTTGTAGAATGTTAAATGAGACTAGAAAGATATAAAATCTTTTTTTCTCAGATGTATATTACTCCTTCACAATCAATCACACACACACACACACACACACACACACAGTCATTAAGAAACTTCAAAAATAAATCTAGATAATTAAATCTCACATTTTTGAACCATAATGCGATAACAAATAGTTTCAGCAGAAGGCCTTTGAAGTACAGATTAAAATAAAATATAAATTAAATAATCTAGTACTAAGGAAGGAGTGGTGTAAAGATTAAAATTTGGGGAGACTGATAGAGGTAGAAATTAGTTTCTCTCTGCAAGGAGTATTATATTTTATGACGTTTATTAAAGGTTGAGAATTTAAGAATATACAGGTAAGAAAAGGCACGTGCCAGGTGGGCCATAAGGCCCACCCAAAATTTCACTCACATCATGAGGCGCATCTGTTTACCAGTGGAGACAGGAAGTAAAGAGACCCCCGCCTACGGGGAATACCCTTTAAATAAAATTTTGCTTTCGTTCCAGGTGAGAATTCAGTGAGATTAGAGGGCATTCTGGGAGCTAGCAAGGACTCCTGGGGAATGGAGTACAGAGTTCAAATCTCAATTTTACTTTCCACTGTTTGATCCTCTGGGAAGAAGTCCTTCCCCAAAGGATCATAAAAAAATAATCAATTTAAAGATTACAATAATTTTAGGATAAGAGAAAAAAGAACAAAACCAATAATTGCTGGACACATTGACAGAAAGCCAGTAAGAGGGCAGTCCCCTTTGGCATGAAAGTATACATACAAATGAATGTTCGATCAACTACACCCAAAGTTCATTTTTGTGCAGCTTGTGGTCTGGAGGCTTCTTCATGCTGGCTTCTCCAACAGTTCAGTTCTGGATTCAGAGAGGTAGCATCTTTATTTACCTAAAATTCTTCTCAAAAGGAATTTAAACTTTGCAATTTAAATAATGATATTTTTTACATTACCCCCATTAAGAGGGTGATTAAAAAACAGGATCACTTAGGGATGCATGGCTGAGGTATATGAATCAATTAACAAGAGATATTAAAAAGATATCAGAAAAATCCAAATAAAAAAAGAAAAAACTCTGGATGAAAATATAGACTATCAAAGTCTTATGTGAAAAAAATTCTAAGTAAAAGAAAAATAAATGTATAACAGGTCCTTGAATCAGGGCCCAATCAAAATGATCTAAGTAATGATGCATTTACCGAGTCAGTAGCCAGGACTACAGAAAGGTACCACCCTCTGAAAGGCAGAAAAGGGGACCAGATTATAGGAGCTAAGGTTGTGGGGATACTCGTCAGTGAGTATCTTCAGAGTGAGTGTGGACACAAGGAAGGCCTACATCTTAACATAAGTCAAATGTCGCAACCCCAAGTCTCACACTAGGTTCAAAACCTTTGTATTGGCCTAGAAGTGCATCAATCCATCCTGGATTGGCTTTTCTTTGGCTCAGTGCAATAGCTCTGTTGTGTATATCTTGTCCTGGAATCAGACAGAATCATTAAGCAAAGTCCCATAATTTTTTAAATAATTAGTGGCATCATTTTTATAGTCACAAGCTTTTTGGGCATGCTCTGACAAGTATATTTCAAACTTATAGTACTGAAAAGTCAAAAAGTTAAAGAAAATCTTAATGCTGGTGACATGTGCTTGAAATATAAAAAAGAGAGAAAAAAACAAATAGTATATTGCACATGCAAGAAAAATATAATAATAAAAGAGCTTTAAAAAATTTCAAAAATGTAGCTTATAACCATTGACACTCTGTGTCAGCTAAGAAAATATAAAATGCAAGGCTTTCTCACCAAAAATGAGATCCATTTCCTCTTTGTATCTGGCCATGCCCTACTGTGAGTAGAAGGCAAATGAATTGAACAGTATTACAAATATATAGATATCAATATCCCCAAAATTCTCAATATCCCAATTAATTACAATAGCAAACAAACACACTATCATATTTCACATAAGTTGCTGTATGACATTTTAAAAAATCTATGAATTGATGAATATTTGTCACAATTTTTACAAACATAGAAATCTTTCAACCTTGGTATTTAAACGTGTTTTTTTAAACAAAGTAAAACTCATCTTGGGTTTAGAACATCATCAAGAAATCTATATATCATTCTTGTGGAAGTAAAATAGTGAGCTGAAGAGTATAAATGAGAGGTGCTCCTTTTTTGGAGGCTTTTTTAGGGGTACAAATGCCCTGAGATTAACTTCCCAACTTCCATTCACATGTGGGAAGGTTGGAGTTTATAATTATATTTCACTTCAGCTATGGGTCTTACCTAGTGGTAGGAGCAGGCAAAAATAACCAGATGTTGTTAAAAAAAACATTACAAAAATCATATTTGAAAAAAACCCTTAAAATAATTTGAGGTATTTAGCACATTAAAATTTCCAAAGGTTGTTATACAATTATAACCAGTCCTGAAGTCCATCTATCCTCTATGTGACAATTTACAAAGTCAAAATAGAAAGGCTGTTGTTTTTTTTTAATATGGACTTATTCAATAATATTTTTTTCAGTATATGGTTATAGGGGAAAATCAACAGAATTTTAAAACTCAGTACATTAAATGAACAGTATTACAGAATAATATTGAATCCAGTAATATATGAACTTCAAATCACAAAGTTATATCTTAAACAAAACAATCTGGAAATGCAATAGAAATAAAGATTTTTTTTATAAACCATTGGAGTCTGAAATGCCTTTGAACCTCCAGTCTTTAAAGTTCCTTGGGATACTTATCCATTTAAATGTCTATTGTCGGAAGGCAGAGTGGTAAGGGCTAGGCAATGGGGGTTAAGTGATCTGCTCAGGGACCCACAGCTGGGAAGTATCTGAGGACAGATTTTAACCCAGGACCGCAAGTCTTTAGGCCTGGCTCTCAATTTGCTGAGCCACCCATTTGCCCCTTCAAAGTTGAATCTTTGGGCTAAATCTTTCTTCTGGCATGCAGGTGAAATCAGTCAAAAGGTATCCTTTTAAATAGCCCATTGCTTAAAAGTCTGTTTCTTTTACTCTCCCTTTCTCTCTCCCCTCCTACACTCTGATCCACCCACGTGGTCAATACCCCGAGTTTGTTACCAGGTAGAAATGAGTCCTGAATGATCTGCTCCAACGATCTGGGTGATGAGCTGGCTGGGGTCATGCTCGTGGATCTGGAACTCATAAACAGGCAGGCAGCAGCCAGAGGATGGCTGCAGGCAGGAACACAGGCAGGCAGGGCCAGGAGAGCAGGCACCAGGTGAGAGGCCAGGAGCACTAGCCAGAGTGGCCACCGGGGTGGGCAGGGCTGGGACCAGGTGAGGACAGAGAGAGGTCAGTAGCAGCAACAGGAAAAATAGGCAGGCAGAACAAAGCAGCCAGGAACCAGGTGAGAGGCAAATGGCAAACAGGCAGGCAGGGCTGGGAGCTAATGGCTGGAATGAGCAGCAGCTTTGCGAGGGTAAAAAAAAAACCTTGACCAGAGAAACCTGGCTTAAAAAAATTTCTAGGCACTAGCTATTAAAGCTGAACTAAAGATCAGAAAAGAATCAGAAGATTGAGAGTCTTTTTCTCCCATTAGGTCGCCAACTGTAAAGATTAAAATTTAGGGGAGACTGATAGAGGTAGAAATTAGTTTCTCCCTGCAAGGAGTATTATATTTTTATGAGGTTTATTAAAGGTTGAAATTTTAATAATATACAAGTAAGAAAAGGCACGTGCCAGGTGGGCCATAAGGCCCACCCAAAATTCGACTCACATCATGAGACACATCTGTTTGCCAGCTGAGACAGGAAGTAAAGAGACCCCGCCTACGGGGAAGCCCCTTTAAATAAAATTTTGCTCTCATCCCAGGTGAGAATTCAGTGAGATTAGAGGGCATTCTGGGAGCTAGCAAGGACTCCTGGGGAATGGAGTCCAGAGTTCAAATCTCAATTTTACATTCAGTAAAAGAACAAATCTTTGAATTGATCAATAAGTTCACTTAAAGTTAAAATCAATAATTCACTTAAATATAACAAAAATGAGACAATATATGAAAATTTGTAGAATGTAGTCAAAGTAATATTTAGGGGAAATTTTATATCACTTAATGCTTACATGAATAAAAGAGAGAATGGGCAAATCAATGATGTGGCAGGCAAGTAAAAAATCTAAAAAAAGAACAAAACAGAATCATCTAATTAAACAACAAAATAGAAAGCCTGAAAATCAAAGAAGAGAATAATAAAATGAAAGTAAAAAGTAAACTAATAAAGGTAAAACCTAGCATCATAAAATAAAGAAATAAAATGAAACAATGACTATTTTGAATTAAAAAAATAAATCAGAAAAACTAAATGACCAGTATCAAAAAGAAGTGTGAATATACCATAAATGAAAATAAAATTAAAATAATTCTGAGGAGCTATTTTGTCTAGGAATATAAAAACTGACAATTAAAATTAAATAGATAAATATTTTCAAAAATATAAATTTCCTAGATTAACAGCATAGGAAATAGATTCATAAATAAGCCTCTCTAACCAAAAAAAAATTGTATAAGCTGTAAATATGTTTCCTAAGAAAAATCCTCAGTAATAGATGAATTTATAAGCAAAACTTTCAAAATATTTAAAGAATAATGATTTCTAATACTAAGGAAATTATCTGAAAATAGGTATAGAAGTTTTCCTCTATATTTCTTTCTAATTTTCAAATATGTTTGATACCTGTATCAAGAGGAGCAGAAACAAAAAGAACTCTCTAATTTATATTGATGCATATATCAAATAAAACACTAACAAAAAGTTTTATCACACCATGGTGAGAGTGGAAAACAGATCAGAATGCCAAAGTAGACCCCCACCCCACCACAGCAATATAGGGCTGGGGGATGGCTGAATCATTGGCAATTGCTTCTGGAGTTCTGACAACTGGTCATGAGATTAAGGGAATCATTTGCTGGTTTTGAGTTCATATTGTATTGCCCCTACACATATATAGCCATAGACAGAGGTTGTCATCCACATGTGAGGATGAGCACTAACATACCAATGTTTGTGACTACAGGGGAACAGGGAACATTGGGCACAGTTGAACAATGTAAAAGCATTCTTGTGGTCACTCAGACTACAACACAGTTTAAGAGAAGAGTTAAGGCACCTTTCTTAAGATCACAACACTTCGGAATTATGGAAACTTATGGATCCCAGGAGCTAACACTGAAAGCCTCTTTGCAAAGAAACTGAAGCTTAGGACAGTGTCACTTTAACCACAAGAACAGAGGCCAACGTTAATGAATTTTTTAGTTAAAAGATCAAAAATTTAGCAAATAACAAATTAAAAACACTTCACATAAAAAAATTATTCTGGTGACAGGGAGGACCAAAACTCATATTCAGAAGACAATAAAGTAAATATTAATATATACAAAGCCTCAAAGAAAAATTTTGAATGTGCATCCAAAATTGATTTTTAAAATAAAATAAAAAAGGAAGAAGAAAAATTGGAGAAAAAATGAATGAAGCAAAAAATCTTGGAAAAAGAGTAAATAGCAAAAGAAACACAAAAAATATTAAAGAAAACAAAACCTTAAATTTCAGAATGAGCTAATTCATAAGAGATGCACAGGAGTCCATTGAAAAAAACTCCTTAAAGTGAAGAGTTGGGGAAATGGGAAAAAAAAATTTATGCAAAAGTTCACTAAAGACAAGCTCCAAAGTAGGATTCAATAGATGAAGTGCCAGGCCTAAAGTTAGGAGAACTGGGGTTCAAATATAGCCTCAAACACTTCCTAGCTATGTGACACCCAGGCAAGTCACTTAACCTCAATTGCCAAGGCCTTAACACTCTTCTATCTTAGAACTGATACTGCATTGATTCTAACACAGAAGTAAAGAGTTGTTCTTTTTTTTAAAATTTTATTGAAGAAACGAACTCCTTAAAAAGTAGAATAGGCTAAATAAAAAAAAAAGATAGACAAAAACTGATTGAAGAAGATAGTTCTTTAACAATTAGAATTGGGCAAATAGAATATATCTCTATGAGACATGAAAAAATCATAAAATAAAATAAAAAGTATATAAACATAAAGAAAATTCAAAATATCTCATTGGAAAAATAATGTATCTGGACAATAGATTGAAGAGAAATAATTTAATAATTATTGAACTACCTGAAATCTCTAATCAAGAAATTATCATAGAAACTGAACTGATATTATGAAATCAGGTAATAAAACAGAAATTGAATCCATCAACCAACACCTTAAAGAAATCCCCAAAGGATAACTGAGGAATATTAGAGCCAAATTCCAGAGACCCGAAGTCAAGGGGAAAATATTGTAAGTATAACATTTGACCCAGCACTATTCAATCCAAAGAGATTTTTTAAAATATGAAAGAAACTTAATTATACAAAAATATTTATAGCAACTCTTTTTGAGAGAGAAAATACTGGGAAAGTGAGCAGATGCCCATCAATTGGGGGACAGGTAAATATGATGCAGTGTATAATTGTAATGGAATACTATTATGCTATATGAAAAGATGAGCAAATAGATTTCATAAAAACTTTGAAGGACTTATATAAAGTGATGCAAAGTGAAGTGAGCATAATCAGGAGAATCTACACAGTGAAAGGAATATTGCAACATGAACAACTATGGATGACAACTATTCTCAGCAATACAATTATCTAACACAATCATAAAATATTTATGAGGAAAATCTCCAAAGAAAGAACTGAAGGCTTCTGAATTCAGACAAAATCACCCGATATTTCACTTTCTTTCTTTCTTTTTTGTTTGTGTTTTCTTCCAGAAAAGGACTAATAGGTAAAAATGTTTTATATAATTGCACAAGTAAACTCTATATCAGATAACTTACACTCTCATGGAAGGGATGTGGAGGGAGAAAATTCAGGACTCAAAAAAAATTCAAATTGTTTTTACACTATCTGGGAAATAACATTATCCAATTTTTAAGAAAAGGAAAACAAGTGGATAAGCCAAAACTTTCCAAATAAGGTTAGTTGTAAAGGAAGTATATCAATTACTGCCATTATTCAAAATAGTTTTGGAAATGCCAAATATAGCAATAAGATAAGAAAAAAATTTTTGGAATAAGCATAGGCAATAGTGAAGCAAACTACTGCTTTTCACTGATGATAACATGGAATACTTAGAAATTTCCTAGAAAACCAAATAAAAATATATGTAAAGCAGTAACATTTTTAGCAAAATTGTATAAAATAAAATAAATCCACATAACCATTATTATTACTTTATATTAAAACAAAAAAGAATGAAAAATAGAAAGATAAAATACCAAGTAGAATAACGGCAGATAGGATAAAATATGTGGGAGTTCTTTTGCCAAAATAAACAGGAATTTTATCAACACAATTATTATTTACTTTATGCAAAAAAGAGAGATCTAAATTATTAAAGGGATATTCATTTCTCATGGATAGGTCAAACAAATATAATAAAAATTATAAGAATGTGTAAATTATTTTGTTTATTTATTATTCTACCAAAATAATTACTTGAAAGACCTAGAAAACACAATAAAAAGAAATAAAAAAGTTTAATGTGGAAAAAGGGGTTAATTTTTAAAGGGTTGGACTTGATTATTTAAGAGTTTGGTCACCAGGAATTTAAATTAATTACAAGGAGATTTATTTATAATTCGTTTACAAAAATGTAGAAAGAGTGAAGCAAAAAAATCAGAGAGAAGATAAGGTAAGATATCTAGCCTGAGCACTAAGTAATTTATCTCTGACCCCTGGTTCAAACACTAGGCAGGGGAGTTTAGTACTCAACTGGATAGGCCTTATCCCTTGTAGCCAAGACCTGGGGAAGTCTCTTCAGAAAAATCCAGAAGTTAGGAGTTAGCTTTTTCATTTACCTCATGTCATTCCAGCCAGGAGATCCTTCTGCCCCTCTTCACTAGCCTCAACATGAAAACATGAAGGATTCCCCCTGTCTCTACTTCCAAAAATGAAGAACTGAGTCTCACAGGAAGTGACAACCCCTTTTAAAGAAATGTTCTCTTCTGTCAATTCCTGTTGACAAATCCTGTCAATACCAATCATAGTTGATGCTCTGTTCTAGGACTGCCCAGAAGGCAGTCAATTCTGATTCATTACCCACTATTTCATACACATTAAATGATAAAGTGGGATGTTTACGACTTTGGTGATAATATCTAACATGGGCAGATCTTCATACTTAACTTTTAAGTAATGTGTTTGTACTTTTTGTGATTGAATCTAAAAATATGTAGGCCTCCATACTTAACTTTTAAGTAGGGTATTTACACTTATGGGGATTAAAATCTAAAAATAGACATGAGTTACAATTTAAATTGTCATAATCAGGGAAGAGCTAAGTACCTTTATTGTTACAATCAGGGAGTGCCAAATCCAATCTTCACAAAAGTCAAGAATCCAATGCATTAATAAAAATTTGTGAAGGAAGGAGGCCTAGAATTACCACATCTCAAAATGTACTACAAACTGTTAATCTTCTAAACAGTTTGGCACTGATAATAAATATAATTGTTGATCATCAGGACACATTTAGCACACAATATACAGAGGCAAAAGTAGCCTAGTATTTGATAAAGCCAACAATCCTAGTTATTTGAGAAATAACTTACCATTTAACAAAAATTACTGTGAAAACTAGAAAGTACTCTGAAAGAAACTTGGCATAGACCATTTTTCCCATTATATACAAGATCATCTCAAAATGAGTACATGATTTAGAAATAAAAGAGTGATAACCTAAATAAATAAAAGAGCTTAGATGAAATTACCTGTCAGGTCTATGGATAGGGGAAAATTTCATGAACAAGTAAGAAGAGATAGAGAAGTTTACAGGAAGCAAAATTTGGATTTCTGATTACCTAAATTTTAAAAGTTTTGTGCAAATAGAAAACAATGAAGTCAAAATGAGAAGAAACACAAGTATCTAGGAAGAAAATAGTAATTTTCATTAATAAAAGTCTTATTTCACAATAAATAATTGAGTCAAATTTATAAATATAATATCTATTCTCCTACTGACAAATTGTTAAAGTCTCTAAATAGGAAGTTTTCAGAAAAAGAGTCACCAATAGATATTTAATTGTTGTAGTTCAGTCATTAAATCATGTATGACTCCATCTGACCTCACTGGCCATATATTGCAAAACAGGCCCCTCTATCTTTACTATCTCTGGAAATCTGTTCGTGTTGTTCATGTTTTTTTTTTCCTTTCTCACATTGTCTAGCCATTTCATCCTCTGCCATCTCTTCCTTTTGTCTTCAATATTTCCCAGTATCAGTGGGGAGTTTCCACATAAAAATAATAAAGAACAATGATATTTAGAGAAATATAGATTAAAATAACTTTGAGGTACCATCTCATACCAATCAGATTGGCTAACAAGGGAAGAAAGGGAAATGAGAAATTTTGGAAGGAATATTGGAAAATTGGAACACTGAAGATCTATTGGTGGAGTCGTGAAATAGTATTACCATTTTGGAGAATAATTTTAACCTATGTCCATAGTCTATAGAATATTCTTATCCTCTGATCCAACAATACTGTTTCTAGGTCTATTTCTGAGAGGAAAAAAGGTGAAAGATCTTATTTGTGCAAAAAATATTTAGAGTAGCACTTTTTTTGGTAACAAAGAATTAGAAATTGAGGAGATACTCATCAACTGAGCAATGACTAAATGATTTGAGGTATATGATTGTGATGAAATACTATTGTGTTATGAAAAATGATGATTAAGATAGTTGCAGTAAAAAGCCTGTGAAGACAGGAATAATATGCAAAGTGAAGTGAGCAGAATTAGGAGTGCATTGTACAACATAACAGCAATATTATAAGGGTGATTAATTGAAATACTTAGCTTCTCTGACCACAACAATGATTGAAGATAAATTCTAAAGGACCTATGATGAAAAATGCCAACCACCTCAGAAGGAGAACTGATGAACTCTGAATGCAGATTAAAAAAAACACATTATTTTTCTCCTTTTTTGTCTGTGTAAGTCAAGATGACTAATATGGAAATATGTTTTTCATTCCTTCATATGTATAATTTATATTTATAAATTGCTTGTCTTCTTAAGGAAGATGTAAGGGTGAAATCGATGGGGTAATTTGGAATTTAAAAAATTGAATATTAATTTTTTACATGTAATAGGAAAATATTTTATAAAATTAAATTATATTGGTAAATGTGTATTCTTTTAAAAATATATTGATGGATTCTGATTTCTAATAATTCTGCTATTGACTTATTTTATGGATTAGTTCATCATAATCACATTTGTAATTAATGATTACTAAGTCTATATTTCCTTTTATACTATTTTCTTCTATTTTTCTTTGTCTTTTTTTATCCTGTCCCTACTCCAAAGTATGTTTTGCTGCTGACCATTGACATCCTTAAATTTTTTCCCCTCGTATTAACCACTCCCCTTCTCTTAGGCCCCTCTCCTTTTACTTCCCTGTTGGGTTAGAGGATTTTCTATACACAACAAAGTTCATGTACATATTTTCCCCTTTTGATCCAGTTCTGATGAAAATGAGATTCAAGGATTGCTTTCTCCTTCATTGTAAAAACTCTTCCATGCTCTCATTTTTGTTAGATAAATTTCCCCATTTTTCCTCTCCCTTCCTCCTTCTCAACAGTGTATACATTTTTTATCCCCTCAATTGGAGATCATTCCATAGCTATATCCTCTGTCTGTGTAGACTCTTTCTAATTGATTTAATAATGATAAAGTTCTTAGTACTTACATATGTCATATTCTCATGTAGACTGAGTTATGAATTCCCTTTCAAATCTACCTTGTATGTTTCTCATTAATCTGGAGCTTGAAAGTCAGGATTTCTAGTAAGCTCTGGTCTTTTCATAAGAATGTTTCAAAGTCCTCTATTTCATTAAAAATATTTTTTTCTGAACTCACTTTGACTTAGTAGACTATTCTTAGTTGTATTCCTGTTTTTTTTCTACTGTGTAATATCATATCCTAAGCTACTTTAAAATAGTGGTTAGTAAATATTATGTGATCCTGAGTGTGTCTTAAGATATTTGAATGATTTCTTTCTGACGCCTTGCATATTTTCTCCTTAATCTGGGAACTCTGCAATTTTAGCTATAATTTGCCTAGGGATTTTCATTTTGGAATCATTTTAGGAGGTGATTGTGGGATAATTTTATTTTCTATTTTGCCTTCTGGTTTTAAATATTGGGGCAGTGTTACATTATTATTCCTTGAAATGTGTTTAATAATACTTTTTATCATGGCTTTCAAATAGTCCAATAATTCTTAAATTATCTATTTGATCTATTTTTTATTATAACTATTTCCTCCTGTGATTTTTCACATTTTCTTCAATTTAATTTCATTCTTTTGACTTTATTTTATTACCTTTTAATGCCTCCTGGATTCATTAGCTTTCCTTTGACAAATTTTAATTTTTAATAAATTTTCTTCAACTTTCTTACCCAATTTTTCAATTTAGTCATTTTTTTCTTTTTAAAGAATTATTTTCTTCAGGTTTTTTGTTCTTTAATAATTTTATGCCATATTTTAAATTCCCCCCCCCCAATTTTTCCTCTACCACTCTTCTTTGATCTTAGGAATACTTTTTTTTTGTTCTTTCTTTCAGTTTTCCATGAATTCCTTTTAGATTTCTGTCCAGTCTGAATTTTACTTTGGTATTTTGCTTTTAGATATTTTCATATCATTGTCTTTTTTCAAGTTTGTTCTTTTCTTTGTCATCATAGTTGATTTTAATGGCTGGGTATCCAAATTATTTTTTCATTATTTCTAGCCTTTGAATGTTAAATTTGGGCTCTCATAACCTAGGGATAAGAACATTGTCCTTAACTTCAGGCTTTTTTGCCCTGTTGTTTTCATAGGTCAATTTGAGATTTGAAGTTTTATGAATTAGTGATACTTTTAAGACAGTATGATCTGGAAATATGATCAATGCTCTCTAAATGAGCTTACCCAGTTAATGTCCTTTCCCTCATAGCCTAGAAGTACTAGTGACACCTTCTGTCCTGGTACAGAAACCTAGAAATGGATATGTAGAATAGAATAGCTAAATGTCTACTGGTTCTGTGCTCACTGCTAATAAAGGGATTTCCTGCAATCTCTTTTTGACTAGTACAATCCCCTTATTGTCTCTGTGTTGAGTTTCCAAAACTGATGCTACTGCTATCACATTCCTCTGAAGGCCAACAGCTGGTGTTTCACTTCATATGCTTTGGGGCAACTTTCACCCCAGTGTCCCAGACTTCTTCTTGGAACCTCTTAAATTATATAAAACTGGAAAAAATGTCTGACCTCTAATTTTTGTTGGTTCTTTGCAGAATTCGATTTGACATAATAATTTTTAGGTTTTGAGAAGGGAATATTGGAAGATCTATGTTATAATGCTTCTTCTACTCTATCTTTTTGGTTTTACCCTGAAGAGACAAATCTTGAGGAATATAAAATCTATAAATAAAATTTTATCAAAATATAAACATTGTCAAAAAATCATTCATTATGACCAACTAGGGTTTAAACCTCAAAAGAATGGTTCACAAATAGAGAAACAACCAGTATAACTTGTATGAAAAATAATATTAAATATATATATATATATATTCAGAGATACATTACATGATTATGTCAAGATACAGATAAAACATTTTACAAAGCATAATATTATTTTATGCTAAAAGCCCTGTATTTTATAGGTAGAGGGAATTTCTTTCTTTCTTTCTTTTTTTGTTTTTCAAATGATGAAAATCCTTACCAATCTTTGAAAAAATATGATGAAAACATCTATCTTAACTTAAAATTAAACATCAAATACAATATGGATACACTAGAATAATGATGGTGAACATATGGAATGCTTGCCAAAAAATCATGCAGAAGCTTCTCTGTGGTTAACCTGCAATTGCCTGCCAGAGCTTGTTCACTAGAAAACTGGAGTGACTCAGGGCAGAGATGTTCTCCTACCCCTCTCCATGCACCCAATGATATTCCTCCCTTCCCTTGTTCTCTGCCCAGCAGCCAGTGGTAGCATGTCCTCCATCCCCTGTCTGGGGTAAGGTGTTGGGTTGGGGAGCTCACATGCTGTGTGAGGGTATGGTGCAGACAGCTGCCTGTTGAGTCTGTGGTGAAGGTGATTCCTCTGGTGGAGTTGGAGAGGAGTAAGGGGAGCATATCTCATGGCAAAGTACATAGATGTAGGGGAGCAGAGCAAGAGGGGAGTGGAGTGCAGGGGCCACTCTCTTTGCACTATCCACACATGCCTTTCATCACCTACCCCTCTGCCCATCAGTCTAATGGGAATGCTTCCTCTTTCACTGTCTGGGACATATGGAAAGCCAATGAGTGAGGTTGGGGGCCAGGGCACAGCACCCCGTCTGGGGTGGAATCCAGGTCCAATATTTTGTCTCTAAAATGTTCACCAACACTGCACTAGAAGATTTATCGACAAATATGGTAATAGTAAAAAAATGTTCAATTTTCAACAATACATATAGAAAATTATGATATATAAATTAGATAATTTTGACTATTTAAATTACAATATTTTTACACAAACAATTGCAACCAAGTTTATAAGGGGAAAAAAATCTGGGGAAAAACCTTATGGCAATTGACTTTCTAACACAGGTCTCCTCAAATATATAGGGAACTGAGTTGAATTTATAAGAACACAAAGCATTCTTAAATTGAAAAATGGTCAAAAGATATGAACAGATAGATGAAGTTAAAATTATCTTTAGTCACATGAAAAAATACTCCAAATCACTATTAATTAGAGAAATGAAAATTACAATACCTCTGAGTCTGGCTGATATGACAAAAAGGGAAAGTAATGAATAAATAAAAAAGTTGGCCCTTGCCCCAAAAGACATCAAACTGTACCTAGTCCTTGACCCAACAATACCATGATTAAGCTTGTGTCCCAAAGAAAACAAAGATACAGGAAAACTGTTTACTTATATAAAAATATTTATATCAGTTCTTCTTATTGTGACTGAGTTGGAAATTTAAGGGATGTCCATTGACTGGAGAATGGAAAAATGGGTTGTTGTATATGATTTTAATGTAATTCTATTGTGCTATTAAAAATGAGAAAGAGGAAGATCACAAAAAACCTGGAAAGATTTATTTGAAGTGATGCAAAATGAAGTGAGCAGAACCAGGAGAACATCATACACAGTATCAGCAACAATGTATAATAACTGTAGATTACTTACCTATTTTCAACAATGCAAAGAACAATTCCAAGGGAATCAGGATGAAAAAGGCCATAGAAGAAACTGATAGAATCTGACTGCAGATCAAAGTGTACTATTTTTTGCTTTATTTACTTCATGAGTTTTTTTTTTCCTTATATAAGTGATGTGTCATTTTCACAACATGATGAATAGGGAAATATGTATTGCATGATAGCACATATATAATCTATATCATATCATTTGTTATCTTGATGTGGGAGAAGACAGGAAGGAAGAAGAAAATATGGATCCCAAAATGTCAGAAAATTTTTATCAACATTGTATCTACATGTAAAATAAATATAATAAATGTTTAAGAAAAAGAACATTCAAATTATTTAAATATTTGCAGTTGCCATAAAATAGGACAAATAAGTTAAAGGCACAAAGCTAGAGAAAAAAGGAGAAAAAACTATTGCTATTTACTAATGACATGAGATTTAGTCAGAAAATTCTAGAGAATGATCAAAGTTATTAAATGAGATCATCAAAAGCTTCAGGTACATTGTTGTCTATAAGTTATTTAATTCATGTCCTATTCTTCTTACTCCATTTGGATTTTTGGCAAAGAAACTGGAATGTCTTACCATTTTTTGCTCCAATTCATTTTACAGATAGAAGGAAAAAAGGTGGTTAACTATCTTGCCCAAGGTTATATAGTGATTAAGTGTCAGAGGTCATATTTGAGCTCTGGTCTTTTTTACTCTAGCCCATTCTCTCTATCCACTGTGCCACTTCCCTGCCCTTTAGCTGCATTAGAGAATACAAAATAAACTTAGAGAAATAAATGGTATTTCCATATTTAATAATTAAAGAGTCAATTCAACGATTGAATGATTCAATGATTGAAAAATAAAATTGCATGCAATATACAAAAATAAATAAATAAAATATATGGGTACAAATTCATCTACATGAATAAAGACCTTGCATAGATTAGTTTACATTTTTCTTTAAAGAAATAAAGAGAAACTGAAGTACCTGAAGAAATATTCATAATGATGGTTAAGCCATTTAAATATATAGAAATCATAGTAGTACCAAAGTTAATACACAATTTAAATGTTATACACATAAAACCATTGAAGGGATACAATAAAAAAAAGTAACATACTTTACTTGGAGGAAAATTCACCTGGAATCTCAAAGGAAGTAAAGAAAATAAAGGGGTAGGAACAGCATTTACATGCCTCATTCTATTCTTTAAATTTTCTGAAATTAAAAACTTTTGTTATTTGTTAAAATAGTGATGATAATAAAAAACAGATTTGACAAAGAAGTTTTAAAAATGGAACTAAATTACACTTTGGAAATAATTATTGATTAGATAAGAACCTTTGAGAAAATAATCTTTCATTCTGAAAGAAATTAAGAGTTAACTAACACCTTCCACTGTATTGCACCATAAAATCAAAATGGACACACATCCTGGTCCCATCTCTACCATCTGTTCTTTGTTGCTTTCTCTCGTTTGATGAATCACTTCATCTCCTTCAACATTTTATTCATTATCTTTAAAATAAAAGAATATTTGTGTAAATAATCACAAGTTTTTAGTCTGAAGTATGGAAACTTGTATATGTACATATATAGAGTATGTGAAAAGTCTTAGTATAGTTTTAAGTTAATAAAGTTTAAGATGCCACAACCCTAATGGAAGAGCACAGTGAAAGGAGATTTGGAATGTTCAGAGTGGTTTGATGGACAGAGGTGGACCCTTGGAACTGGGAGCAAAGGATCCTGAGAAAGGATGAAGGAAGGTTGGGAAATAACCTAGGAAGAGGAGGGGATATTTGGTGGACTCTCTCTGGACTGCTTGGGACTGACTGAAGTCAGCCCAAGGGATTACCCTGAAATCTTTATCTTGAATTTTGGTGTTGCCTGTAAGCCTCCTCAACCATAAAGGAGGGGAAACTTTGATCCCTTTGTACCTGAAGGGCCAAGGACTCAGACAGCCTCTGACAGACAGCCTATGAGCTGACCCTCATAGACCTTCACTCAAACCTGCCTCAATCCAATTTCAGTTATATCTTGATACCATAGTTAATTAAATTAACTTAATTAAATTAAAGTTAATTAAATTAAGGAATTAGTAAAAGGGATGGTGAATCCCTGGTTTGGCTTTTGGGAAGTCCAGAGTGAAGGACCTTTGGGGGTTGGAGTTAGGGACTACCTTTGTGCCTTTACCATCTCCCTGATTCCTAATATATCACCAGCATTAAACTACTTCATAACCACAGTCAGATAAAGGAAGACTATTATTTCAGGGAGACATAGAGGGAGCAGAACTAAGACAACCAATCAATCATATTCTATAGCCTTGATCCAAGGGGGGGCTCTTGTGCTTCAAGGATTACACTTTGTGCTTACCTACCCTGTGGTTTCTTTAACATCAATCAGTAGAGAAGACCTCCCCCTAGGCTACCACTTCTGGTCCATTTTTGGGAACCCCATCTTTCCCAAGAATTTCCCTCTTGTCCCAGCTCTAGTAAGGTGCAGAGGGAGAGATTCAGACAGTCATATACCACCCAGACCTCTCTCTTACATTCTCTCACTAGGGCAGAGAGAGTCTCTTAATACTTAACTATTTACTATTAACTACTAACTATTACTAATATTACTATTAACTAACTTAACTATTACAAGTAAATAATTTAACTACAACAGCTTCCCAAAGTGATTATTACATATACTTTTAAGTTAATAAAGCTTAGGATGCCACAAACCTAATGGAGGAATGTGAAACACTGTCTCTGTCCCTGTTTCACTGTCTCCTTTTCTGCATTTCTCTGACTTTTGTTGTCTGTCCCCATCACTCAGCCTTTCTCCTTTTTGTTCCTGTCTCTTTTTCTCTTTTTCTGTCTCCTATCTCTTTCTATCTATCTGTCTGGTTTTCTCTCTCTGCTACCCTCTCTTCTTCTTTTTGTGTGACTCTGCACCTTTCTTCATTATTTTATCTCTTCCCATTTTGCCTCTGTCTTCTCTTTTCTCTCTCTTCTCCCTTTATTTTTCTGTCCCTATATAAAGTTGTTTCAATTTTACCTGTATTTCATTCTCTTCTAGCTCTGTCTCTTTTTTCTCTATATTTGTGTCTGTTTCTCTTTCTCCCTCTCTCTCTTTGTCTCTGCCTGTGTTTCAGCATCTTTTACTCTTTCTGTCTCTGAGATTGTCAATTTGTCTCTGTTTCTGTCTCTGTTGCTTTCTCTTTGTCTCCATCTCTTATCTGTCTTCATCTTTGGGTCTCTCAATCTCTGTTTCTATTTCTTTGTATAAATGTAAATACACAAATATATATATACCTATAAATATATACTGCATAAATGTATAATTATATTTCATTTTACTTGATTTTCTTTTTAGTCATTTATCTTATGCATTTGAAAACCTTATTGTGAAAAGGCAGCAATAAAAGGAATCCCTAAACTAGATGATCACTGAAGTCTCTTTAAGCTTGAGCTCATTAATCTTTTAGAAGAGACCAAGAAACTGAGGCTGAGAAGCAAGATTCTGGTACCATCTGGAATTCTACAACTAGCTATATATGTGACTTTGAGCAAGTCAATTTTCTTATCTGGTTATCAATTTCCTTATCTTTAAAATGAAGATGAATTTCTTAGATGCAAGCACCTCCTATTGATTTTCTCTCCTTTACTCCTGTGTATACTTTAAATTCACACTATGGCCTGGTCTTTAATATATGCCAATCTGATGCAACAGATGCTTTAGCCATTCTTCTGCTACATAAGTCACAGTACTAGGCACTGGAAATATAGATACCAATTTTTTTTTAAAGTTCTCTTTCAGTTTATATTCTACTTGGTGTATGCATAGTGACAGATAAGTATATAGAGAATTATTTGAGAAATAGTAGAGTTATCAAGAAAGACTTCCACTTTGTAATGACATGAGTTGCCCTTTAATGTGGTCAAATATTCTTCAAAGGGGGGTGAGAAAAGAGTGCATTCCAGTGCTTGGGGACAGCCTGTGTCTAATGTTTTGGAAAAAGGAGATTGGAAGCAGTTGTAGTAACTAGGGATAATGATGCATCTTTACAGGAAATGTGAATTATCTGAGCACCCAGTAGTTTCCACATAGAAAAAAAGAAAACACTTGGGAGTGATGTGAGTGAAACCAGAACACTGGAGTACTGTGTATATGATTGGACCAGTGCTAGGAGAATATCTTGACCCTCTATCATAGACTTGGTTATGTCAGGGATAATCAATCACTGATGACAGCTGTGAACTCTGCTGTGCAGCTGCTACTTCTTCAGAGGCCATCAATGTGTTAACACCTATATCAGTTGTTGGGCAAAAGACAGGCAGAGAATCTAGAGCATAAGCCAAATCAGCATGCTACTTGTTAAACTTGATAAAAGGTTTGGTGAAGAGAGAAGTTGAATGTTTTGTTAAATAGATTATTAGGTTGACAATTTGGTTTTGCTACTTATGCTCTCTCCCCTGCCTGTTTTCAAAGATTTTTCAGAGTTGGCTCCTTAAGTCAACTTCTTTGGGGAAAAAACAGAATTGAATAATGAGAACTAAAAAGGATATTGTGACCTTGGTGTATTTTCTGTGTCTCTAATCATCTCTTGGGAGTTTGAAGCAGAAAACCTGATTCCCAAACATTTTCCTCTTCCTGTTCAAGCAGTGGTGGAAAATATCTAGTTGAAAGGTTTCTGAAATGAAATGAAAAACATAGCAGAGGATTTACTAGTCCTCATAAAAGACAGGTTGTTGAAAACCAAAGAGACAGACTACTAACGACTTGTCTAAGTAGCAAGTATGGTCAAAAGAAGGAAGTACATAGCCATCAGCTCAATTGATGGAGGTCAATTTGACACTATGGGAAGCACTAGAAGTACAATATACAGAGCATTGGTCTTAGTGTCAGAGGACCCTATATTCTAATATCTTGTTTCCGATGCTTAACACCCCCTTGCCTTCTGGAAGGCCCCTTAACTTCTCTAGAGTTGTTTCCTCTTTTGAAAATCAAAGTATTGAATTAAATCTAGATCTATGATCCTCTAAAAGAGCCCTAGGTTGAGCAATAGGAAGACACATCAAGGTTTATTTCTACTGTAAACCTTAAAATTTCTTAGACTTATGAATGTTGGAAATTTCCCAATTGGGAAATTTCATACTTGAAAAATTTCCTACTGATAGTAAGAACTCTATTGGAATGTGAAACTCCTTGGAATGGGAGGATCCTTCTCCTCCCTACTTAAGACTACTTTAGGACAGAAACCTTTTGCTAAACAATGGAAAGGGCTTTGACCTATGCTTAAGCATAGAACAGGAAATTCTTTGAGTCATGATTGATTTTAGAATTGATACAATAGAGATACTTGGAATGACAGAACCAGGTCTTGGAACTTACAATCTTCACCCTACTCAGAGTAACAGGATTTAGGAAGGGCTGCAGCAAAGATCAAGATTTAATTATTTGAGAATATGACCTTTAACAGACATGTGCAAAGGAAACAGACCTCTGGGTGGTCCTGGGTTAAGCTAGAGCCACCATTGGCCCAGGGGAGACATGGACAGTGATTGGTAGATGTGAGAACTGAGGGGAGGGGACTTAGATGGTTTACTTAAAGATAGTGGGGTCTGAGGACAGGGGGAGGAGGCTTTGCTTGGAGAGGTTTTGCTCTGAAGGGGTCTGAGAGGAGAGAGGTCCTGGAGGGAGAGCTCATGGAGAGATCTGAGAGGAGGGCTTGCTCTGAAGGAGGCAGGAGGTGGAGGCCCCTGAGACTGTTTCTCCATTTTGGTCACATGAGTGATAGGGACTGATCTCTTTTCTTTGTCTCAGCTATCTAAGGGCTTGGGCCTTTGGCTCAGCCTAAGCAGAGGGGGTATTTAAGCCCTATTCCCTTCTCTGCCCTTTCTCTCTCTCTCTCTCTCTCTCTCTCTCTCTCTCTCTCTCTCTCTCTCTCTCTCTCTCTCTCTCTCTCTCTCTCTCTCTTTATCTCTAATACCTTTCTTCCTCCTGTTTGTAATTAAAAACTCCATAAAAGGTTGACTGCTGACTTGACTTTTCATTTAGGAATTACATAGCTGAATTATTTGGTGACCTTAAATTAATATATATCAGTCTTTTAAAGTGATTTCCATATCACACTACTCCTAGTTATCTATGTTTCATTGGAAAAACCAACTTGCTACTCTGTCTCAGGTTACTCATCTATAAAACAAAAAAGTTCAACTATATTATTGTATTGTTGTTGATTCCTCTAAATCAATAAACTTTTATTAAGCTCCTACTAGTCACACACTGTGCTAAATTCTGAAGATAAAAAGAAAAAAAAACACCTTGTTTTCTCCCTGCCCCAAAGTCTTTTTTCTCATGAAGTTAAGTCTATCTGTCTAAAATTCTGAACTATTTATCTGTACAAGTCAAATTCAAGGCAATAAAATCCATTCAATATTCTTGTCATTTCTTTTGTGCCCTTCTAAAACTATATCCTGTGTGACTTAATCCACTTAGCTTAGGAAGCTCTGCTCTGGGGCCATACTGTTCTAATTAGTGAATCAGCCAGAGCAAATACATATAACTTATTACATCTAGATATTCATTTCACTTCATGTTTTATATTCCACCAGATCTTCTACAATGTAAATCTACTTGCAATCAGTCCTGCAGTATTACATATGCTCTCCCTCTCACAGTCCATGTCACAAATGCAACAATGTACCTTTTGTTCTGACAACATTAATTATTGTCCCATGGTTTTGAGAAAAGATAAAATATTTGATTCTTTTAATACTCCACTTACGATATGTGTAAAATATTAACCTTTAAAGGTAAACTCCATGCTCACACTGAAGACCACTTGAATTTAGGATTAAATTTCAGTTTTACATTGAAAGGAGATTAATTGTCAAATGTTTCAAATAATCAAATGTGTTAGGATATTAAATTTCTTTGTAAAGTCTAAAATACTGGATAAATATTAGAGGTTCCTTTTCTTATCATTATTATTATCAGAGATCAATGTGAGAACACTAAGAAATTATTTACTTAGCTTCATGACACTGGGAAAATAGGATTCCTCTCTACCAAAAAGTATTTGACTTCATAGTTTTAAGAGCAGACTTATCAAATTCATAGTTGGCAAAATTCGGGTGTGGTTGAAATCTGACTAAATTGCAATTGGGAAATGTTTAACAAAATAAATAAAATGGAAAGCATTCTTTATGTGATGTTTTCTAAGTCAATGTGGTCCCACAGGAATACTTTTCTGTTTGAGTGTGACCCCACTGGTCTAGAGAGCATTAAAGAAAATGAGACTTACTACATTTGGCACTCACTGTTAATCCTAATTATCTGATCAGACTCAGGGTAAAAGCTAGGAGGAGAGAGATATGTCTCTTTGAGTGGGGTACAAGGAACCCATTAATGTATTCTTTGCATATAACTAACATATTACTAAATATTTTGTGACTTAAATGGAAAAGACATTAATGGGCTCAGCAGGAATACCCAGCCAAAGAATTTCAGAAGTATCACTGAAGGCCATCATTGAGTCAAATCTCTACCTAAACTAGAATCTCCACTGTGAAATTCAAGACAATTTAATGAATAAATTGTCGAATGAAGGAAAATTTGTTATGTTCTTACAATATGCAAAGCATCATGTTAATCACAGGAGATTTAAAAGTAAAAAGCAACAGTCTTCATCTTCAATGAGTAACTTTATAGGGGTAAATGACACTTATAAGCAGATTTCAACTGCCAATCAAATGTAAAGAAGAACCTCTCTTCTAGGAAGTAAGAGGGCCAAATCCTTCTCCAGAGAAAGAAAAATTAAATTTCCTCCAGAAGAATCCTGGAGTGACAGAACCTAGAGAAAAGAGAGTGAAGCAGTGTTCCTGCTCATAAAAGAGTGGAGGGAAAACAAGGAAGACTCAGTGAAATAGGAGGTAAGAACATAATCTAGAACAGGGGGTGCCACTCAAGCAGCTGGATATGGCAAAATCATCAGGGGAAAGAGCATAACTAGGTTCATTCTAGTCTTCAGGGAGGGATACCAGAAACCAACATGATAAACAGTAGATAGATGTGGGAGGAACTCAGGCCAACAAAATTCAACCACATCGGGAGATGGTATAACCCAATGTGATCAAGAGCAGTTGGCATTTGGACAGAAAAGTTGCAAGCCTCTCCAGAGCAGGGTGGTCAGCTTCCCTCTGCAAAGGTGCCCAAGAGGGATCATAGACCACCCCAGGAACTGGAAACAACAATAATACAAGCTCTAGACAATACTTTTTCCACCTCAGCAACTGAGTTGACCTTCAATATAAAGGCAAAACCATTAAAAAATCCCCACAAAATAAGTAAAAGACAAAGAAAAACCTGAACACTAGAAAATGATTTCAAAATAGAAGTAATGCCTCAGTGGTCTATAGAATAGAGATTTTTTTTAAATTACATTATTTCCTAATTATTAAATTCATTCAGTTTTTAATAGTCACTTTCTCACACTTTGAGGTCCATGTTCTCTCCCTCCCTCTTTCCTCTTACTCCTCACCTAGGTAATCTGATATACATTGTATATGTTCTACCAGGCAATATATATTTTCATGTTCCTCATATTGTGAAAGAGTAAGTTATTATTCCATAAGAAATGATGAAAAAGACAATTATCAAAAAAAACTCAAAAGACATATAAAGTGACGCAAAGTGAAATGAGAAGATCCAAAAGAGCATTGTACACAGTAAAGGCAATAATATATAATGATTAACTGTCAGTGACTTGACCATTATAAGCAATGCAAAGATTCACAACATGATGTAAAAGACTGTACATCACCATAGGAGGAACTGATAAAGTCTGAATATAGACTGAGGCAAACTATTTTTCATATTATTTCCTTCAAGGATTTTTCCCCTTTATTTAAGTCATAGTGTCCCCTTTATTATATTGATTCAGCTTACTCATGAGCAACTGTTTTTTCCAATTGTTTAGGTCTGACTTTATATTTGTGAAAAGTTTATTGCAGTCGTGTTGATGTAGTTCTTTGGTTTGTCTTGACAAATAGAATCACAAGTATTTTATAATGTCTATAGTCATTAAAATGGGATTTCTCTTTCTCTTGCTGTTGGATTTTATTAGTAGTTAAAATATTGATAATTTATATGGATTGTATAGTTGTTGTTATTGTGTTTGCTGAGTTGTTTTAGTCATGTTTGAATGTTCATGACACAATTTGGAGAGTTTTGGGGGGTAATTTCCTTCTCCAGTTCATTTTAAAGATGAGGAACTGAGTTAAATAGGGCTAAGTGGCTTTCCCAGGATTACCCAGCTAACAAGTTTCTGAGGCCAGATTTGAATTCAGATTTTCCTGATCCCAGATCTGGTACTCTATCCACTATATTACCTAGTTCAGTTTTCTGTAGGGCATACAATATAATAAAATAGACACTTATTAAATGTCTATTACATTTAATGTACTCTGCTAAGTGCTAGGGATACAAATAAGTAAAACCAAGACAATATCTGTCCTCAGGAAACTTACAATGGAATAGGGGAAGACAACACTTAAAAAGAGAAAGTATAATGTGTATAGACATACAGATAGGGATGGAGGAAAATCTAAAAAAGGAGCTGTTGGTGAATGTTGGGTAGACTTTTGAGCCCTCTTTGAAAGGGTCTTTTTAGAGATTTTTCTCTACTCTCTAGCACTTCAAATAGGCAGAAGCAGGTGTACTGATGAATCTAATGTAATATCTCTGATGATGAGCTTCTGGTTGATGAACCTTTCCTGGGCATCAAGAGTTGGAGGAAAGGAATGATAAAAGAGGAGTAGAATCTAAGCAGTAAAGTTCATGGGAAAAGAGAATTTGACAAAGCAAGATAATATGTTTCCATTGTCATTTGTATTAATTAAAGCACATCCATTGGACTATTTGGATATGCCAAGGTCCTTGGCATTCTGTTTTGTTTTCTGGTTATATAGTACGTGTCACTCCCATGGAGGCAGAGGCTATGTATAGCACCAGCAGGAAAAAATTATCATGTCACATATCTGCAAGTTATTTCCCTGGACAACAGTTGTATGGGCCAGACTGAAACCTAAGCAGGTCTTCTGGGAATTTCTGTTTCACCTCAGGGTTTGGGGTCAAAGGGTATAGGACTATTCCATAGGAGTGGAAAGGAGATGGTTATTGAGAGAGTATCAGTCATTTGAACCACTTGAGGAATATTGACTCCCTTATCACAGGACAAACTTTATGTTATCTCTACAGATTTCTCTCATTATCCTATTTTATCTTGGTCTTTCTGGGACCAAGAAATAAAGGTCTTATCACTGTTCCACATGCCATTGTTTTATTTAAATTTATTTAATTGATTAATTGAGAAAATTTTTCCATGTTAACATGATTCATGTTCTTTCTCTTCCCTTCTCCTATCCCCTCCCATAGCCAATGTGCAAATCCACTGGGTTTTACATGTGTCATTGATCACGACCTATTTCCATATTATTGATGTTTGCACTAGAGTGATTACTTAGTCTACATCCCCAGTCATATCCCCATTGATCTATGGGCTCAAGCACTTAATTTTCTTCCTTGTTTATCCTCCCACAGTTCTTTCTCTGCATGTAAATACTGTTCTTTCTCCTAAGTCCCTCAGAAATAGCTTGGATCATTGCATTGCTGTTAGTAGAGAAGTCCATTACATATGATTGTGCCAGTGTATCCATCTGATCCAAAATGAATACTGAAATTAAAGAATCATCAAGGAAGTGGAACGAAGCAACTTTCAATCTGAACACAATTTGAAAGATAGGCACAGTGGGTCTGGTTCACTGGGGTGAGAGGGGAGCAAAGCTTGCAGAAGGCTACCCAAAGAATACCAGTGTAAACAAATAGTAAGGACTTCCACCTCACATCTACAGTTCTAGATTCTGAACCTGGGCCCAAGCCAATGCCATGCACATACCATAAAGTTCCAAGACTCAGGCCAAGTCTGCAGCAAGGTCTGGAATTCCAGCCCAGATTGGACAATAAGACATTAAAGGAAAATGATAAATGTTGTTGGGGATATGGAAAAATTGGGTCACTAATGCATTGCTGGTGGAGTTGTGAACTGATCAAACCATTTTGGAAGACTATTTGGAACTATGCCCAAAGGGTTAAAAAACTGTGCATGACTTTTGATACCATTATTGGCTAAGGTTACTGGTTAACATTACTAGTTAAGGTAATTCCCCTTGATCACATATCCCGTAAGTGTCTGAGGCCAGATTTGAACTTAGAACTTCCCAACTCTTTGCTCATTGCTCTATTCACAGAGCTGGATTTCGAGTCAGAAATATTTGTGTTCACGTCCCCTTTCTGATCCTTATTATTTTGAGGTAATGGGAAATTATCTTGATTTTCAAATTTTTTATTTGTAAAACAGGAATGAAAATCACTTAAAACACAAAGTTTTACGAGAATTAAATTATATATACATATAATGTACATATATATATAAAGTTTTGTAAATATTAAACTTTTAAAATCAACTATGCCTCTTTTTACTAGTTCAGAATAGAATGAGATTGACAAGGATAGACTATTAGGACAACTGAAGTTAGTGGTCATGATCTTGATGAAAACTGAGCAAAAGAGAGAGAATGAATAATTACACAATACCAGAAAACTCTGAGAGAGCAGTGCCATGAAAATCTAGAAAGAAAAGAATTTCAGGTAAAGAGGTGGATAAATAGCAACAAATTCTTCAGAAAAGCAAAGAAAGAGAAGGAATCAGAAGAGGTCATTAGAAAAGGGGATTAAATGACTGATAACTAGTGAAATTGAAGAGGTAACCACAGATATTTAAGAATAAAGAAAAAGGTAGAAGTTATGTGGTTCAGGGGATAGAGAGCTATGCCTTTAGACAAGAACTCTTGGGTTCAAATTAGAGCTCAAAATTTTTCTTTCTTTTTTTTCCAGCAGTTCATAAAAATGTTCATATTTATTGATGATTATCATATATATATGTATATACATTAGGCGTGAGGTAATACCTCAGAGTTGTTTTGATTTGCATTTCTCTGATTATAAGAGATTTAGAACACTTTTTCATGTGCTTATTAATAGTTTTTATTTGATTAACTGAAAATTGCCTATTCATTTCCCTTGCCCATTTATCAATTGGAGAATGACTTGATTTTTTTGTACAATTGGTTTTGCTCTTTATAAATTTGAGTAAAGTAATTAGACCTCAGTCAGAGGTTTTTTGTAAGGAAGATTGTTTCCCAATCTGTTGCTTCCCTTCTAATTTTGAATGCATTAGTTTTGTTTGTACAAAAACTTTTTAATTTAATGTAATCAAAATTATTGATTTTATATTTTGTGATTTTTTTCTAGCTCTTGCTTGGTTTTAAAGTCTTTCCTTTCCCAAAGATCTGACAAGTATACTATTTTGTATGCAACTAATTTGCTTCAACTAAATTATATTCAACTAATTTGCTTATAGTTTCCTTATTTATATTCAGATCATTCACCCATTCTGAGTTTATCTTGGTGCAGGGTGTGGGATGTTGATCTAAACCTAATTTCTCCCATACTGTCTTCCAATTTTCCCAGCAGTTTTTATCAAATAGTGGGTTTTGGTCCCCAAAACTGGGAACATTGGGCTTATTATAGACTATCTTGCTGAGGTCATTTACCCCAAGTCTATTCCACTGATCCTCCTTTCTGTCTCTTAGCCAGTACCAAATTGTTTTGATGACCATTGCTTTATAATAGAGTTTGAGATCTGGGACTGCAGGTCCTCCTTCCTTTGT
This sequence comes from Monodelphis domestica, assembly GCF_027887165.1. Taxonomy (NCBI): domain Eukaryota; kingdom Metazoa; phylum Chordata; class Mammalia; order Didelphimorphia; family Didelphidae; genus Monodelphis; species Monodelphis domestica. The sequence continues at coordinate 330,837,973 of NC_077229.1, read as the reverse complement.
ATTTTTTTTTCATGATTTCCCTGGATATCCTTGATCTTTTGTTCTTCCAAATGAACTTTGTTATGTTTTTTTTTTTTTCTAATTCAGTAAAAATGTTTTTGGTAGTTCAATGGGTATGGCACTAAATAAGTAAATTAATTTCCATTGGATGGTCATTTTTATTATATTGGCTCATCCTACCCTTGAGCAGTTAATGTTTTTCCAATTGCTCAGGTCTAGTTTTAGTTGTGTGGAGAGTGTTTTGTAGTTGTGTTCATATCGTTTTTGTGTTTGTCTTGGGATATAGATTCCTAAGTATTTTATGTTGTCTAGGGTGATTTTACTCAGACATTTTCTAACTGTGTGAATCTGGGAAAAATCACAACCCCAACTGCCTAGACCTTACCACTCTTCTGCCTTGGAACAGACATCTAGTGTTTGTTTTATAACAGAAGATAATGGCTTAAAAAAAGAATAAAGAAAATGGAAGTGGAAGCATTCATTATATGGGGCCTTCGTAAGGAGTGTGGTCACTAAAAGAAGTGATATGAGATAATTACTATCAAAGATTAACAAATCAAGTAAGGGTCTCTTTTCTTTGTTTTTATTCATTTTGTTTTGTTTTTAAGAAAGAAAGCGGTATGAATATTTTTGAAGGTAGCATAGAAGGATGAAAGCTTAATGAGAGAGTGGAATTGAGAGAGGGATCTTAATGTAGAAGATGGAATGAAATGATATCACTTGTGTATGTAGACCTGTTATCTTGGCAAGGTGAGGGACTGCCTCTTTTTGTGGGTCAAGGGTTAAGGTAGAGATAGTAGCATAAGGGATATGAAAAATGTGAGATGAAAAAGCACAAGGTAGAATTCCTGGTAAATAGCCTCAATTTTTTTTAATGAAACATGAAGGTTTTCCACAGAAGGGGTAAAGAGAGGGAGAGCCATATGATATTTGAGGAACAAAGAAATGTAAGAAAGATGTAGTGGTGAGTGACATAATAGATCAAATAGGGAAATATGAAAGGATTACTTTGCTTCAGTGAGGACTGAGCTCAGATTAAATATAAGATTAAAATTTTTAATTACAAAATTGGGCTTTGAAGGCATTCAGTTGGGGAAAAAAAGGACATCATGTTCATAATGAAAAAGTAGTTAACTTCTTTCAATGTTATCAGTTCAAATATCTGAGTTTGACAGAAAAGGGTCAGTAAAGTTTCTGATATGATGATATAAAAGAAACCATCTTTACCTATAATTATATTATTTACAAGTAACAAATTCATAGAAGCAGATATTATAGCTTTTACTTATAAGGGTAGGAGATATTTTATTATACAAGTGCTATAGGCAACTACAAAGAATAAAATATATAATACTGATTACATGATATATCGTTGTCACAAAAAATAATGCAACATGCTAAAGAGGGAAATGGTGGAAAAATAATTTAATTCAGTTTCTGTAGGATGTCTAGAATATATGTATGTATACATATATATTTATACATATATATATGCATATTGTGAATCGAATATCCAGGTGACCTCCATCCCATAACACTTACCCCAGTGGATGCATAGAGGACCCACAGAATGGCAAGGCCCTAGAAGCCAGATGGAATGAGATATGAAAGCTATTGCCAAATGGAAGGACCTTGGGGAGTTTAAGTTTGAAAAGTCAGCATAGGAAGCGGAGTAATTCTCTTGGCTTAGATACTTATGTCTGATCATACTCCTTCTCTCTGGGCTGCCTCGTCCTCTGAGCACTTATTTAATCTTGCCATCTCTGGCAAGAAGTGGTGCCCACTACAATTCAAGATTGGGTTTTTACCTTAAGTTAGAAAGTCTGGAAACCATATTTCTATCTTTCTTTCTCTTTACTAATAAATGCTTGAAATTTTGTATAAAGGCTCCAATATTAATTTTTTATTTATAGTAATTTAAATATATGTAGATATACATACCCATATTTACTATTGATGACCCTTATATATAAAGACATCTAGCTTATATATATATATATATATATATATATATACATATATCCTATTTTATATGACAAGCCACTGATCAATAGATAAGTGATCAAATGACATAGTTTTCAAAAGAAAAATTACAAACTATTATCAATCACATGAAATAATATTCCAGATTTATAATAATAAAAGGCTTGCAATGAAAGAAATGGTGAGGTTTTGCCTCACAACCAACAAATTATCAATGTTTACCGAAGTCATTTTTGCAAGAATTTTATCAGTATAGGAACAGTAATGGAAGATTGCTAGAACTATGAATTTATACTAAGTATGGAAAATAATTTTAAAGTATGCAAATAAAGTAAGTGTCCCTGTCATTTAAGACAGATTCCAATGCTAGGTATATGCAGCAAAGGTGTCATTGAGGAAAAGAAAGCTCAGATATACTCTAAAGTGCTTTTTGAAACACTCTCTATAGTATTGTAGAACTATGATCAAAGAAGATATCTGTGATTGAGGAATGACTAAACCAGTTAAAGTGCAGGAATGCATTGTAATATTATTTTTGTATGAGGAATAATGATTTATAACTAATCTTTGAAAGTATAACATAGAAATACTTATATGGATAAATTTATAGTGAAGCAAGAAAAGCCAAAGGAAAAAAAAATACACAATGCCTACAACACTGTAAATACCAAGAAAAAAAAAAAACAGTTGTGTTCAAGTATTCTTGACCCTGAGGGCCATGTTTTATCAATTTTGTCCATGGGATTTTCTTGGCAATGATAATGGAGTAGTCTGCAATTTCCTTTTCTAGAGGCAAATAAATGTTAAATGACTTGTCCAGGGTCAAGCATCTTATTAATGTCTAAGGCTACATTTGAACTCATATCACCATGACTCTAGGATAAGGACTGTATCCATTGAGCCATATTGGTACCTTTATTAGATTATTATTAATTTATGTTTATGTATATGTATGTATATATATGTATATATATATTTGTTCATATGCAGATTAAACTCATGTCTTCCTGATGCCATGTCTGGTGCTCTAGACACTACATCAACTAGCAGCCCTAGAAGATGGATAAAGAGAAGGAAATGGTCAGTGATAACAAAGTAAAGAAATTTTTTCTACTCAATGTACCATGTTCATGAATAGATTTACACAAGAACAGAATATTTTGATAGGAAAAAATAATGTGCTTTTTTCCTGCTTCCTTAATACCTCAGCATACCTCAAACTTTGTTTCTATCCAGTAGAATTTGTCCCAGATACCATAGTTCCTAGTTACAATTACTGTTATCATGAATTTCTTTTTTATCTCTTAGAGATTTTTTGCCAACCACATGAAGAATGTATTCATTGAATTTAGGTTCCTAAAGACCTATTTAATTTGTCATTATCTCCAGTCCCTAGTACATTGCAAAATGTGTAATGGACACTTACAAAATATCGATGGTTGATTGCTTCAATAAATTGATTTAATGATGAAAAAAGATTAACCATGGAGGAGTTACATGGTGATTTTAACCTATAGAGCTAAGGCTCTGGGTGGTCTGAGTTAAAAATAAAATGACTTGATGAAAAAGTATTAGACCAAGTGCCTTGAAAAATAGGGCTAGGTCTTCCAGCAAATAGTTATGTGACTTTGTATAAGTGATTTACTCTGATCCAAAGGTGACTTAATTGATTAATTTAGCATTAAACTCAGATGATGACTTAAGTCACTAAGTATTATGGCATCAGCATTCTCAGTCCTACAATAGGCAAATGTTCTCTAAAATATATGCTGCCATGAAAGAAAGTTAGATTTTTTAAAATACCAATAGAAATTCACATCAGAAGATTATAATAGAGTCACTTCAAAAATAAAATAAGTGATTTCAAGGAACAGAAGTTAAATTATCCTATTTCCAAAACAAAAAACAAAATATTACTATTCTGTCCTACCATTCTAAATTACAAAGCAACTCAGAGTACCTTATCCTAAGAGTAAGAAATATGTGCCTAATTACACTAAATTTCTTAATACTCAATTTTGTCTTATTCTTGATTTGTAAAATCTAAATATTAATATCAACATTTGCTTGTTGTTGCTGAACAATTTGACAACATTAATTCAGTTAATCATTCATCCTTTCAAAAATATTGAATATCAAGAAGATGATATTGTGAGCCAAGTTGTTTATCTAGCTTAAAGCTGGACAATCTGATAAAAGACTAGAGAAGGAATGGACATTAGAGAGAGTCAAATCCACTCTCTTCATTTTACAGTTGAAGCAAGTGAGCTTCAGGGAGGTTAAATAACTTGCCCTGCATCATATAGGTAAGAAATATCTGAGGTAATGTTTCTAATTCAGATTTTTCTTTTAGATTCACTATTCTATTCACCATGCCATTAACCTTTTGAATTTTGGGGGATTTCACCATAGTGTTGGCATCCTTCCCAGATTGCACCTTGTTCTCACTTTGTGGCACAAGAATGCCTGGCTTTTCCTTGGCCCATCTATCTATTCCTTCCTTCACTTTAAATGTTCCTAGTCTCACTGAAAACCAAATTGAGTTATCAGAATTTTATAGTGGAGCTGAAATACTATTTTTTCCCCATTGTAACTTCCAAATTCTCCCCTTTCCTTTATGATTGGTAACCTTTCTTCCTTTGAGGTTCACTCAGTCAAAATCCTGTTACCTTTTGTTTTCAGGTCTGCAGGTCACTTATTTTCTTTCTCCAAAGAATTCAATATCTACTTTACAATTTTTCTCTTCTCCTTAGTTCCTACCTTTCTAGCTTTCTTATAATTTGCTCTATGACACATACTCTTTAGTTAAGGGACCCTGGTCTTCTGGCTATTCCATGAACAAGACAGTCTAATTCTTTGTTCCAGGCATTCTCTCTGACTCTCCTCTATGACTGTAATACCCTTTCTCTTCCAGTCCAACTGATGACTAGCCTGGCTGCATTTAAGTTTCAACTAAAATGCCACATTCTACAGAAAACCTTTACCAATTCCACCAAATTCTAGTGCCTTCCCTCTATTAATTATTTCTATTAGGGAAGGTACTATCCTTTTCTCTTTTTGTATTGTTAGCACATAGCACAGTGCCAACATAGTAGATTCTTAATAAAATTTTATTGATTAATTGCTTGCTTGCTCATGTGCCCATATCTTCATTATTAATGATGCTGAACCATTTGGTTCATTTATGTATGTTATTTAGAAACTTAAATAAATTGTTAATATTGTCTAATAAGAGTTATAAAAGTTACAATTAAAAATAAACCTAATATTATTGATACTATAATAAATATGATAATATTTAATGTCTATTAAAATAAAAATCCAATAAAATAAAATAAAAAAAATTGAGTCTATCTTGATTAGCCAATCCCCCAGGATGGTGTGTGTGAATCTGTGTGTCTGTGTGTGTATGACAGATGCTTACCATTTTGGACTAAGGTATAAATTTCATTTTCTTTTTAAATTTCCACTGGCTTTTCCTACCACAATCTCTGTTTTCAATTAATTAAAAGAAATGAATTTGAATGTAACTGAGACCATGTGAAACTTGATTTCACAGTAAACAAAAAAGGAAAACTTTAAAGAAATACATATTTAAAAATATATTTGCCAGTTGTAGGTATTAGAAATAGATAAAGGAATTAAATATTTTCAATAAGTTTTTTTTTTTCAGATTACATGTTGGTACAATTTTAAAAGCCTTTTCTGACATTTTCTGATCAATGTTCTCTCTCTTTCTCTCACCCTTCTCCAAGATGTCAGGTTATGAGGTGCAGGATATACACCTATTATCATAAAATGCATTTCCATATTCATCATGATGTAAAAGACATGTTGTTGACATAGGGAAAAACTCTTGGAGGCAATAAAGTGAAAAATAGAATGCTTCAATCAGTATTTAGATTGCATCTTTATCTTCTATATGAGTACATAACCTTTTTTCATCATGGATCTCTTGGAGTTGTCTAGATCCTTGCATTGCTGATAATAGTTTAATTATTCACAGTTCGTTATCATAAATCATTGCTCTTACTGTGTAGTGTTTTCTTGGTTCTTCTCACTTCACTTTGAATCAATACAAAAATTTTCTGGATTTCTTGTGGTGAGTCATCTTGTTTATCATTTTTATGATGCAATGATATTTAATTACAGTCATATACACAAACTTGTCTGGTCATTCCCCAATGTATAGACATCCCTTAAGTTCCAGTTCTTTGCCACTACAAAGAGCTGCTATGAATATATTAATTCAAGTAGGTCCTTTTTGCCATATCTTTGAACACTTTGACATACAGATTTAGTAGTGATATTATTGGGTCAAAGTGATATTATTCTGTCAAAAAAAGTACTATTGGGCCAAACACAGTTTTCTAGCTTTTTAGGCATGGTTGAAAATTGTTCTTCAGAAGAGTTTATCAGTTCACAGCTCCACCACTAGTGTATCAGTGTCTCAATTTTCCCACATACCCTCCAAAATTTATTGTTTTAATTTTTTTTTATTAGCTAGTCCGATAGGTGTGAGGTGGTACATCAAAGTTGTTATGATTTATATTTACCTGATTATTAGTGATTTTAAGCATCTCTTCTTATGACAAAATATTGTTTAAATTTCATCTGATAATTGCCTACTTACATATTTTGATGAAAAATCAATTTGGGAATACTTTTGTGTTTTTATACATTTTATTCTATTCCCCATATAGTTGAGAAATGAGGCTTTTGTCAAAGATATTATGAAAATATCCCCTCATTTTATTGTTTCCCTTCTAATCTTGTTTGCAATGTCTTTGTTTTGCAAAAACTCTTTAAATTTAATGTAATCAATGTTTTCTAATTTACATATCATAATGTTCTTAATGTCTTATTTGAATATAAATTCTTCCATTATCCAGAGATCTGACAAGTAAAGTATTCCATGTTCTTCCAATTAATTTCTGGTTTCATACTTTATTTCTAAATTATTTGTCCATTTTGACTTTACATTGGATTATGATGTGAGGTATTTATTTGTGGCTAATATCTACCATGCGCTTTTCAAGTTTTCCTAGCAGTTTCTTTTTGTCAAATAATGAATTTTTCTTCCAAAAGTTATGGTTTGGGGGGTTGTCAAACACTAGAATACTATGGTTATTTACTACTTCATATTGAGAACCAAATCTATTCCATTGATCCATTACTTTATTTCTTAGCGATATCAAATTGTTTTTGATTATTGCTTCTTTATAATACAATTTGAGATCTGCTAGAGATAAAACACATTTATTCATATTATTTTTCATTAATGTCCTGTTATTGGTCTTTTGTTCTTCCAGAAAAAATTATTATTAGTTTTTCTAGCTATATGAAAAAAATTGTGATAAATAATTTATATCCGAATAGAGAAAAATGAGAACCTTATTCATTTTAAATATTATTTTCTTCAAGATCCAAACAAATAAATCCATTAAGGAAAAAAATCTGATGCTAGGTAGTTTAGTGGTTTTTATTTTTTCTTTAATAGTAGAGGACAAAAAAGGAAGAGAAATAGGATGCAGCAGGAAAGAAATGAGGAGAGAGGAATTTACTATTCCTCATAAATACCATAGCCATGGAAGATATAGTCATCTCATGAACCTCTCCCTCATCTGAAAATGCTGAAGAAACACCTCTCCCTCATCTGAAAATGCTGAAGAAACACTGAACATCATACAAAGACTGTAGTTAGTCAAAAAACACAAACTGCCCAATTATGTGCCAACAAAATTGCTAAAAAATACAAGAGTACTTATGAAAAATTAACAAATGATGAATAAATTATATAAAGTACTAAATTAACAATTAATTTAATATGATAAACAATTATGAAAATAATAAAGATTTTAATAAATTTAATAAATAATAATAAATTAAATAAATAAAAAACATTTTAAAATGAATATGTATCTGCTTCCTAATAGAGATATAGAGATATATAGAATAAACAAAAACTTAAAGGCAAATAGCTCCAGTGAATGTGGAATAAAGTATCACTAAAAAGAAAAGCTAGTAGAAATAGTTCATAAAATTGTCCAATATGTTTATGTTTGACTTAAAAGGTGTTCAGAATAGTTATACATTTAAAGTATAAAATATAATAAAACTAATTATGAGCACATTATAGCTATTATAAAATAAATATATAATTAACTTTTGAAAAATATTACTTTTATGCTAAAAATTCTAGAACATATGAAAATGAGTTCATCTTTTCTCAAAGTGGGATATAATGTATGTATTAAAAAAATAACTAACATCATTTCTAATACATAAACTGAAAAGTTCTCACATAAAAGAGCAGGTGATCAGGAGTTCAGAAATAAAGCAAAGAAATCCATTCTACAAGAAGGAAAATTTAAGGGAATGATCTTCAACAAATAGGAAACACAATTGTTACCATGAAAAGATCATGTTTTCCTTAAATGCCCTAGTGACTAAAATAAATTGATTGAAATAATTTAGTAAATAATAAGAATATAAAATAAAACAACACAAATCGTGAGCTTATATATATGTATATATATGAAATGAAACTTAGTAGGATGAGATGGAAAAAATTAATTCTATTTAAAATAATTATTGAATGTATAAAATATTCCATTTAAATTTCTTATGAAATTTTTAAACTCTTCAGGAGTCTAAACACTGTGTAATTAGAAAATCTTGAACCCTTGGACTTATCTCCCAGAATTCTATTCCCTTCTTCCACATAGGATCCTATGCATGTTGTTAAGTTCGGTAACTCCACCCTTTTCTCTCTTTTCTCAGGACCATGGCTGAGTTAGCTCCCTTTTTACTCTTGCTTTTTATTTTAGTTATTATTAATAAATCCTATTAAATATAATTCTTGGTGTTACTGTATATTAATTTTTAAGCTTACAACACCAAGACACAATTAGAACTTACATAAATAAAACTGCAAAAATACTTTTTATAGAATTGTGAACACACAAATTGAGGTATATTAATTAGCCATGTTTTATCATACCTATGCCATAAATTTGGTGATAGCACCTAAAATAATTTAAAGAATGTCATGCCAATAATATTAGTAAGAGATTATTTTATTTATTGAGTTAAAATTATTTCAGAATTCATTTGAAGGAAGTAAACAAACAAAAAATGAGTAATTGAAGGGCCCTAGTATTCCCAACTATCAAACTAGACTACAAATGCAGTCATCACCACATCTAGAATCACATACAAAATCTTCTATTTCATTAAACATTTCATGAGTTTTCTTCTTATCTTTTCTATGTTTTTGCAATTTGTTCCCCTTCTGCTCTAGGGAAAACATTCTTAATGAATAGTTAGCATCAAAGACGTACATTACAAGTTGCATAATAATAATAATAACAAAAATATTTAAAGTTTGAAAGTGCCTCACATATGATAATTAACACAAAAAGTTCTTTGAGATAAGTTTTATTATTTCCCCCAATTTATAGATGAGAAAGCTGAGGAGCAGATAGATACCTTATGATACTTGCCTACTATCATAGATTTAGCAAATATCATAGAAAGAATTTCAACTCAGAACTTCTCACCTCAAGTTCACTCTCACCTACTGTATTATCTATTGTATTTATTTATACCTTTATAAATAAAATAATTTTTTCTACTTTACAAAGCAGATAGATAATAGATGATAGAAATATGAATGTTTATATAATGAAATCATTCAAATAATATGTTAATAAAAATCACATTTTTAACTGCCTGAATACAGCGGTTGAGGGGACATGACAGAGGAGAGACTCTAAAAGAACACTCTAATGCAAATATTATCAACAAAGCAATGGGTTCAAATCAAGAAAACATCTAATGCCCAGTGGATTTATGCATCGGCTATGGGGGGTGGGGGGGAGGAAAAGAAAATGATCTATGTCTTTAACGAATAATGCTTGGAAATGATCAAATAAAATATATTTTAAAAAATCACATTTTTACATATCTGTGTTAACACACTTTAAATGCAGAGATTATAGTGTCTTTTACAGTTCTCTTTCTTATTCTTCTTGACTTGGAAATGCTTATAATTGTTGAATTAATAATAAAAAAGAACTATTTTTAAGACCTGTTGCAAATTCCTTCTCATTCATGAAGTCTGGGCAACTATAAACCATTGTGATATTCTCTTTCTTATTGTCACTCATTCATTAGAAACTCAATCTGACAGTGACAGTTGCCATTTCTGATACTACTTTTGTATTTTTATATAATTTCAATATTGTGCTCATCTCCATTTTATTCTAGGTTCTTAAGGGTATGTTTTATGTGTGTTTCATTCCCTTCTTCTGTCCTATTAGGGTTCTCATCATATGGCAGATGCTTAATAAATATACATTTGTTGGATGTAGTATATAAACGATATTGGTGACCAGGTCCAGCCCCATAAAGATATATTTAATATTAATATCCATCCTTTAAAATTACAAAACATTATTTGTGAATTTTCTCTTAAAGTCTAATTACTAATCATATCTATTTGCCTGAACACACCTCTAATTTACACAGATAGAGGGTCAAATAATAACTATTTTTCTTCCTTTGTATCCCTAGTGCCAGCACAATGACCTGGTACAAAACATTTACTTAATAAATATTTGTTATTAATTCTATTTTTGAAAAAATATTACTTACTTTCAGAGCCAAATTGCAATGCAGTTGACAAATAAAAAAGATTTCATAGGAATCACAATAAAGTTACATAATCATTTAAATTCTTTTAAAATGAAAGAATGGTTTAAGAACATAAGCAAGTTTAATAAAAATGGTGGTGTGTTGGGAAGACTTTAAACCTATGCCTATATTATATTTATTATGATAGCATCAGAAGGCTGTAGTTCACTGTTCTTGCCAATCAAATAACATTTAAGTGGATCTTATTTCATTTTATTAGTTTCAACTTGATAACCATTTAGTGAGAATCAGTCATGTGTTAAATAAACTATCAAGTGGGCAATGTCCAGAATTGTTTTTCTCTGTAAAAAGTTAAAAGCAGGAGATGTGGCCATCAAAATTTTGGATTAATTACCTTTATGGCACAATCAAGATAGTGAGAAATCCTATTATTCTTCCAGACATACATACCAAATAATTCTTCCCTACCCACCACCACATAGCAAGATCTTCTATAGGTATCTGTATACAGCTGATGCCCTATCAGTAAACATTGAAAAGTCATGTGTCTACAGAGTTTTGATGCTGGTTAAATCTAAGCAGAGTGTTGGAGGAAATATATGTCTCATAAATAGATTCTTCTTTCCTTCAACTCATGGTAAAAATGTCTCTTTCCTACACTTCTCTGATAGTTACTTTTAGCAGTGAATAGATAAATACAAGAGTTCATTCCATATGAAGTATTTCCAGTATTATTAGATTCAAACTCCTCATATTTGTTATATACATGAAAATCAAACTACTAAATATCTAGTGTCATCCAAATTCATAGATATATTTTTCTGAAAAAAATTGTATGACTAATTTAGGGATCCAAAGAAAACTGAGAAAATTATTATTTTTTAAACAAAATACATGGACAATTCAAGGGGAAAATTACCTAAATAATGGAGATCATGGCTCTTGGTTGGCTCATTGTTTTTGGAGACCTGATTTCATAACAGAAATACCAAGATAAGAACCCATATTTTTAACTCATAAAATAATAAATTCTATTCCTCCCTTAAAACTTCATGGAATTCCATGAGGACAGGTGAGGTATCATCAGACATCTCATCTGCTAATACAAGACATTATTATAGAAGAGTTATTGGAATATTTTAAAAAATGGAGGAGGCAATACAATTGATAAAGGTTCTCAGGAATGAAACAGCCACCTTCCTGCTCATTCCCTATTTACACATACCAAAGATCAACTGATAGAATTAAGTTGATATTTAATCATGGGATTTAACAAGAAGAGAATGCTGAGATTGAACTGGAAATATCTAATATAGTAGTCTGCAGATGAAGGCCAGTGGCCAAAGTATTAAGTGGGTTTATATTTATAGATTCTTAATGAAATGTTTCATGAGATTTAAATGCCATAGCTTTTCAATTTCCCCTAGGTTCTGGCACACAAATTGTGAGAAATCCCATTTGCCTATGAGAAATTACCAAGCTAAAAGAAGAGAGCATTGGCCACAGGAATATGTAGGTAGTGTTTTGCTTCCTGCTGAAACTAATCTGGGTAATTCTGAGAGATGTTTATTCACTACAGCAGTTTTTTGTGATGTATATTATTATCAATGGAATCAGAGCCTATATTGAACCATAGTGAGAAAATGAAGTTCACAGTTAGAGAAGTGCTTCCTTGTGTGAGCTAAATTAATTCCTTCAGAATGGAAGTCAAGGTGGAGTTGGAGAAGTGATATCTATATTAAATGATATTTTCCAATGTATCTTTGACTGATCAATATAGTACCTTGTACTCTCTCCATAGATTATAAATTACTCATCTTAAACTACCACAACAGAAGAGGAAGAGGTTTTCTTTTTAACCTGATTCCATGAAAAAAAATTCTATCTTTCTATTATCTCAAATTGGTCTTGATTGAGTCTGTTCAGAGGTTTCTTGGAAGCAGATTGTTTTTTTTTGTTTTTTTTTTCTGTATATGATATTCAAAATTTAAAAAGGAATTCTATTTATCATAGATCATTCATGCCAAGAGAGCTTTTGCATTTTTCTAAACAGTGGAATTAATTATGTATATATTTTTCTCTTTTTCAGTCTCTGTAGGGGTTCCTGAAAGTAATAGTCTCTTTTTGGAAGTTTTTTTTTTTAATTCCATCCTTGCCTTGAACTTCAGATTTTTAACTTTTCCTCATGAGAAAATCATGACTTCTGGGGAGTATTTCACAAGCTTTTAGGTAAAAAAAATACCTAAATAGAAAGAACCTAAGATCCCATTAAGGTGGGTCTCATGATTTAAGTATCTGCCAGAGATTTATTTCCCAAACACTGATGGGAATTTTGGCCATACAAATACTTGTAGACCGGGTCTTTCCATTTTTGTTATTTTGTTATGTTCATTAAATCTAGGGTGGTTAGTGTGAAGATTTCCTTCCAAACATTTAATGTACAGATTATTTGCCATCTCTTCTTTTATGGAATCTCTTCCATATCCCCTGTTTTTCAATCCCACCCATATTTCCCTATAAATATTACACTCTTAAACCTGTGATTTAATTTGACTAACTCATGGGCTATCAATTCAACCTTGTATTTTCAAAAGGGTACTCTTTTTGTATTCAATATCTTTCTGAAATATATTGCTATTTGTTATTTCTCTAGTTCAGTGCCACAGACACCAAGGATGAAACAAGTCTTTTGAATATGGTAGAAAATGATGAAACAATAACAGCAACAATAACAAAATTAATGTCAATGACACTGCTAGGTGTTTGATTTCAACAAGAAATGTATGCTATGTTATATCATAACCACCTGTACCATATGTATGAGGATTTAACACTGTTTCAGAGCTACATCTGCTCTATCATTCACTTTGAATTCCAGAGAACCATTAGTTGGATAGTTGGACCAAAAGTCTTTGTGTGTTTCATATGCCTCTATTTGAGGAAGAGTTTTTAAAACATAATGGCCTTTAAAATACTTAAGTTTTTATTTTTTTTCAGTTAATGGAGAATAGATTCTTAAATTCTTTCTTTTTAGTAATTTATGATGAACAAGTTGTGGTCTGCTTTGCTATATAACTTGTTGAAGATCTGTTATTTTCTGATATATTTATCAATAATGTTCACGATATGTATATGTCTTATATCAGGAGCATAAGGTCCCAGACCTTTTAGAACATTCAGATGTTTTATTCCTTCAAATAATTTAGTAATGAATGTCTTAAAACCATTAGAATTGGAACATCTTCAGCATGGATTTCCTGAGTGTATATTTGATTTAGTGTAGCTGGTGTTCCCATATTATTCTCTATACCATACCATTTCTACCTTTTTTACAATCCTTATTAGGACTATTATTGTAAATTCAATAGAAGTTATATTCCATTGTATTTAATGCTGAAAAATTTTTTTCATTATCCACATCTTTAGAAACATTTCTCCATTTTCTGGATGACATCTTTCTAATTCATCCTTATTTTTTTTATTTATTGATTCATTAATATTTAATATTATTACATTATATATTATAAATAGACATAGATAGTTATAGGTATACTAAGGATGAATATATGTTTATAAATACATACATATATATATAATTATAATCTGCACATCTAAATACAAGTAAGATTTATGATTTTTTTCCATGTCCACCAAAGTAAATGACAAAGGAAGTTGCTCAAGGCATATAGAAGTTAAGTGACTTGATCAGGATCACATAGCTAATAAACACCATTTAATAATTAATCATCATTATTCCTAGCACTGCACTTTCTGTGCATCTTACTCCTGCTATTATCATGTGGGCCTTGTGAAATACAAGGAAAAAACAACTTTATATGTCTTTAAATCAAATATAAACAGAATGATTGTGATTATATGACAAAATAACATTTATGACCTTCAAAAAGTTATATTAAGTTATATTAAAAACTGATCAATTTTGATTTACATTTCTACAAACACTTATTAAGCAGCTATAATGTATGTCACTGAGCTAGATAGAAGTGATACAGTCTCCTACATTTTACTGGGTAGAGTAGGATAAGGGGGGGGAGGGAAAATATATCATGTTCACTCTAAGTCAATACAAGGAAATTTGGGGCAAGGTAGAAAATTAACAGCTGAAAAGATTAAAAAATGGCATTATGTAGGAAAAAGTAACTAACTATAAAGAAAGGTAGGGATTCTAGGAGAAAGAGGTGAAATGGGAATACATTCTAAACAGAATGAACTGTCCAAAAACAGGAAGGTTAGATGGAATGCTGAGTTCACAGAACAACTAGTAGGCCAGTTTGTGGAACAGTAGAGAGGCATTTTCATATTCAAATTCTGCAGTTTTATGTATCTTTGGAGTTTAATATTGCTTGATTGACAACCAATGTAGACCATATGCTATATTCCAGAATGTAATTGTAATTTCTAAGTCAGCATTGTTCATTTTACTTTAATTTCCCCTGTAAATTCAGTATTATGTTGTCCTATGCATATCAGAATTCTTTAAGCATCTTGAAAAGATTCTGATTTTTCTTATTTACCTAACTAAACCAGCTATTGTATAGTGATATTTATGTTGCTAGACAATGTTCTCAGCCTGATTCCTCCCTTCCAAGACCACAAGGAACAATAATATTTCCTCCAGGGCCCCATAGATAAGACACCTCCTACAGGGGAAGGTGAAACTAATTATTAAAGCAACCTCCCTCAGACCTACGGGTCACAGAACTGGGTAGAAGATCTAAAATTTGGTGCCACTTTATGATCATCATAACAAACAACTCAAAGATCTCAGGTTTGTACAATCATATATATGTATATAAAACCCAAATCAAATAATCAGTTTTCTTTTAAAATAACTATTCTTTAACCATATTTTAAATATAAATAGTGTTTATCCTTGATAGGAAAGATCCCACACTGTGTTAGTTCTGAGGTAAGGGAAGGTATGAGGGAACTCCATATCCAATATTTGTCATAATATTTTGTTTTTTACACTTCTAAGGGAGAACAAATGAATGTTTTTCCTTTCCATAGCCAATGACGGCTGCCTCTTCTTACAATTTGTGAATGAGTTCTGAATTCCATTAGAATACATGGAGCATGTTTATAAAGGTACATCATTTCCCCATTTAACATATGCTTGACTCATGTGAATTCCATTCTTCTCTGTGCAGAAGGCATATTAACTGTGCAAATCCTTGTCATGAACACCGTCCTAACTGTCTGCATTTTTTAATATGTGATTAAGTAAATGTTGACTAAGCTAGGGCTCAGACTGAAAGATTTTCAATGAAATAATAAAGAAACCAAATGTAGCTTGTCTGACAGAACTAAACTAAACAAATCCAATCTTTCACAGACCAATATATGATATTTTGAGAGACAATTGCTTCATAATGGTATAAGGCCTGCTTTCTGGTTTTATTGCTGTTGTGCAAGATAGACTCAGTATTCAAGGAATTTCCTGTGACATGAACATGACTGGAGAAATAATTTTCAACATTAAATTTGGTGAACTGCTTGAACTTTGTTAATATTTTTTGCAATGTTCAATTCATTTTTATTAAATTGCTCTGGCAGCATAAGGAAGACTAATGATTAAAAGCCTGGATAGGTCAAAGGAAAAGTTAGTCTGCAATGGCCAGCCTGTGAAAACACAAACAAGAAAATTAGGCAGGAAAAATAGTTTAAAAAATATCTTGAGTATCTTTGATCAGCTGGTTGAAGAGAAGTAATATGACAAACAGGAAATTACAAAGAATAACTATTTTGACTGTAGTGGAAATAGCGACTTAGGTAGCTACAGTTCAAACTAGATGCAGCACATTTTCCTGGAATGTAAAGGAAAAGTATCCAGATGTCTAAACATTCTATTCAATGAGGCTTTTATTTAGAGTTTGGCAAGCCTTCAGAACACTAGTAGACACGTTTAGCTGGAAGACTTTTTCCAGAATATTTACATAATTTCATACATATTTTATGCTTCTGCATTGCACTTTTAGCAGTGATCATATTTAATTTTAGGATTTTCTGAAAATGTTATATTTGTACAAATTATCTCATTGCCTCTCATAGAAATGTTTTACTTGTAAAGTCAACACTAAAACCTATGAATAACCATTGCAAACAGTAGCCAGAGTAAACTCACATAATGGCATTATTAAAGCCTCAATTAAATGTCTCAGACTAATTGCACTATACTGTTTTTATACAGGAAAAAATCAACTGAAATAACTCTGGAATACTAGCTTTTACTTGTAGGCAACCACCAACTAAGTTATTCATTTATTTATTTAGATTAAACACTAAACATATTTTTAAAAATATTTCTTTTGATGGCTAAAATGGAAAAATGATAACATAACTTTTTAATAATAGGAGTATAAAACTTCCTTCTGATAGATACATATACACATGGATACACAGATGTATAAAACATGATGTATGTTTAAACAAGTTTAATTATCAAAACAAGCAAAAAATTAGATTGTTCTCAAATTTCAATTAACTAGTAACAGAAAGCCTCCTTTTTGTTCCCTTCCCTTCTGTTCTGTTCCCTTCTATTCTCTTTCCTTCCCTTCCATTCCCTCCAAATGTGTTTAGGACTTTAATGCTCCATATGCAGTATTTAGTATTTTAAAAGAAGCTAAAGAGGGGAATCTTGTCTTTGAGATCTTAGAAGATACCAGAGAAGAGTTATCCATATGTTGCCACAAAGAACAATTCAAGGCAAAATAAATAAGGGTCCACTAGAGCTGTACACTTTGAAATACACACAGATGGAGAACAAAGCAAGGGAATTATCAGTGCCAATGACCTTAGTAAGAAAAAAAATTTAAGAGATAACTTTTGACAAAGATCCTAAAAGAAATGATGAATGCAGTTAAGATTGGAAGAAAGGGGTTAGGAAATATTAGTGCAAAGGACTTGCAATGAAACAGGAAATATTATTGTTAAATAATTTTAATGGAACAAGAGTAGAAAGATAGGGATTGAGTATTTAAAGTAAAAAAGGAAATAGTTGGAACCAAAGGAGGTCAAAAAATAATTTAAAGGAAAAGGAGTATTTAGCTATGATATATTAAAGTGGACGCTGGATGTTAGGGGTGTCTTCAGGCAAAATGCCTCTCCAAAAAAGTGCATAATACTTAACACATACACTAATTGCTCTGCTTCGTAAGGGTACTTTTGAATATTCTACAGAATTTTCAAAGAATATGAGCTTTCTAAATGCTGTGATGCTTTGAAAAGTAATAGATGTAATGCAATACAATAAATAATTACTGAAAAATGAACATAAAGGAGTTTTTAAAAGATACTTGAAATTATCTAGAAGACAGAATTCTAGTCAAACTCTGCCTAATCTTCAATATCTCACTCATCAAAATGACTTAATATTTTAACACAACCTAACTAAGAAATTGAAGATGTTTGCGTGCGCTTTTGAATGGCATTTAAATATGTTTTTTATACTTAACAGATTATTCTAACTGAAGGCATGGATTAAAGAAACAAAAAATTCTTTGGATTATAAGTAAAGTAAGTCTTATCTTGAGTCTTGCTTACTATTGTTTTTCACTAAGTAAAGATGGTGTAAACTTTCCAAGATACAGAGTCAGGAACTGAACTGAATAAAGTTAAGCTATTATATTGCTTTAATATCAGTAGCATAAAAGTTTCTTAATGAAAACTATAGCTTTATGGCAAAATAATATTAAAATTA
The DNA here is from genome assembly GCF_027887165.1 of Monodelphis domestica. Taxonomy (NCBI): domain Eukaryota; kingdom Metazoa; phylum Chordata; class Mammalia; order Didelphimorphia; family Didelphidae; genus Monodelphis; species Monodelphis domestica. Next base: position 330,819,612 of record NC_077229.1, on the reverse strand, counting down.
GTCTATGTTCTTTCTGAGAATAAATATGTTCATATTTCTCCTAAAAGTGTCTCTTTTCTTTTTAGTTTTCCTTTGGGATTATTTTATACTGCCATTATTTGATTCTTCTACTCTATGTATTTTAATTTTTTAAATATAGTAACAATTTAGAGAAACTCAGAAATATATAGTTTCTATTACAGTATATCGTTGGTCTACTATGTGAAATTGGAATATCTTTTGTATCTCAGTTTTCTATTTCTAAAATGGTTGCCACATATTTCAAAATGATTTGAAATTTAACTAAGAGAGTAAACATAATACAGAAGTGAATTATTTGTGATTTTTCAACATGTCATCAATATCAGTTTTTTTCTTTTCTCACAAGATTTTCATGGCAGGGAATTTCATTTATCAAATTTTAACCCCTCTGTCTTTATGGCTTCATGATGCTCACAATAACTTTCAATGATGATATCTCAATTTTGTACACATTTTTATAAGAAGATGATCTGCTCTACAATGCACTGACTAGGATATATGAATCAGTAGTGCAAGACACACAATTTGTCATTAATTATCTTAAACTTATTCAAAATTTTATTATAGTAAAGCAAAAACAGCAACACAAGTATCATTATACATCTATTCAATTAGCAAATTAGAAAATTCATAATAATGGTGCAGTGGAAGTCTTAGGAGATGACATAGTAAGATATACCCTTTTTAGACGATTCAAAATGAGATCAGGGAAAACATCAATTAAAGTGTAATGCTTTATTGGGGAGGGGGGAAATGAGAGAGAGAAGGAGATACAGACAGACAGGCATAGAGACAGACAGACAGAGACAGAGAAAAATGGGAACAAATACAATATTTAAAATAAAGGAAAGTAAATTTAAATAAACAAACTGACCAGTATTTCAATGGGAACTATAGACCTGTTTTGGCTAATGAGATGGCCAATGTCCTGTTCCATATTTGTCACTGCTAGCCATAACAAGTGTGCAAGTGTGCATCAATTAGTCTAGATGTAGTTGGAGATTTTAGATGTTTCATTCTGGAAAGCCTGTTCACAGACATAAGTGCTGTCAAAGATGGTTGCCATTTTGAATGCAAGGTTCCTGAGATTAGGATATGTCTCAGAGGGGAGAGATGCATAGAAATTAGGCCAGTTGCTTGACTTGAATGCTTCTTTCAGAGTCACAATTCTGCAGTTGAGGCAGTTCCATTTGGTAAATTGTATCGACATTTTCAATGTGCATAAAAAATGGGTTATAGAAAAGCTGCATGCCCTGTTCATGGAGATGAAGCTCTTTAAATCTGAATTGGAACTCCTTTTGCTACTTTTCCAGTGAAGCCACATGTGTTTCTTTTGGGAATGCAATCAAGTGTTTTTCTACTAACAGATTTTTAGTTAAGGGGAAATGGCAGAAATTTTCCTCCTTCACTTGTTTGATAAGGAGGCCTAATTTTACTTCAAATGCTTTCACATATGATTGCATATCACAGATGATCTTCCCTTTTCCTTGAAGTTGTACATTGAAACTTTTGAGTCGGTCTGTTACATCTGTTAAAAAGGTGAGGTTCTATTTCTATTCTGCATCATTGAGCTCTAGTACTTCTTTGTTTTTTGAAAGCATAAAAGCTATAATCTGTGGAAGTAAGCCATAGAAATGTCTCAAAACTCTCCCTTGATTCAACCAATGGACTTTGGTGTGATACAGATTCATTGCCAACATTTAGCTTAGACAGAAATTCCTGAAATTGTATGTGGTTTTAGTGTATTAGCTCTAATGAAGTTAACACAAAATACCACAGACTGCCACCACTATACTGGGCAGCAGTATACACAGTGCCGAATCCCCTCCCCCTAATCGCCACTCACCATGCTGAGGTCTTCCATTGTGCAGTCACATAATACTTTGCAGGGTGCCTCGTTCTCACTTACTTTCAGAACAAGGCCTCATGCAAAGGAGTATGTCACTGGAAGTAGTACTGTACATGAGCAATACCATGCTTTGAAGCACCACCACATATAGTACTCCAGGAGCACAGGGTGCGGATGCATCCTATGCTCCTCTCACTGACCACCAATGAAAGAGGTGCCCCTTCCAGAAATGGGGTGGGGGCTGGATAAATGGTCTCAGGGGGCCTCATGTGGCCCACGGGCCATAGTTTGGGGACCCCTGCACTAAGTTATAGTTTTAACCAGTTTCAAAGCACAAACTTAAAAGAAACATTCCGAAGTCCCCCAAATACTTTGTATAGTACAGACACACTTTTCTTCTGTCTCCCTCAGAACAAAAGAGGATTGAGAAGAACTTTTAGATTAAGGATGAGGGTGGAGCAATCCTATTCTGCAGGGGGATAGGAGAGACTAACTACTAACTTCTACTAACATCTACTGTGGTCCCAGGTTATTGAATTTGGAGATATTAATATTACTAGCTAACTATTACCTTGAAATAGCACATTATTTCCTCACTCTACACAGTAGCAAAATAGATAAACAATACATTGTTACATTGTTGATTGAACTTTGAAGTGATGAGATCTTTTTCAAAAGAAATACATCAACAAACATTAATAGTTTAAATATATATGCTGTTATTCTAATTAATAAGACAATGGACTAAAGATGTTTTAAACTACCCAGGAAAATAAATGTATTGTTGCCTCTTCCATAATAATAAAAGTAGAGTAATCTGAATTCTTAGGGATAGGTAAATAAATGATTCATATCAAGAAAAGATAATATATTTACTTTATAAAATTATAAATATAAATACAAAAATATGAAAAATTAAAACTAAAAAAATAAAATCAAAACAAAATATACAAACTATAATTATATTATATCATATGGCAATTTTCTAATATTTGTAGCAGCAGTGAAATTGGAACCAAAGTCATTTGACTTCAAATCTAACATCCTTTTTGAACTATGATATTATTTGTTGGTAGATGCATTCAAATAAGTCTAAATACATTGTCCCTTGTAACTCTAACTCAATGACTGTATAAACTATATTTAAAAGACTTTCTAACAAAAACAAGCAACTCAAACAATTTCCACATACCTTGTGTTTGTAGATTCTAGGCTAGTTAGCAAGAAAATCTAGGTTCAAACCCAACTTTCAAAACCTATTACCTATTTGACCAAGGTAAATCATTTAGCCTTAATTTCTTATAATGTAATATGGAGATGATCATACTTGTGTTACTTCTATGACAGTGTGGTTGTAAGGTTCAAATAAAATGAAATATATAAAGTACATTGCAAACCATAAATCCTTATATAAAATAGATTATCCTATTCAAAACTGTAATTTGACTCTCACCTTTTTATGATATGTACATAGAAATGGTTAAAGGATAAATTATCATCAAGACATATTTACATATCTAATGTTCAAGGGCCTAGTGTACAGATAGATAACTGGTTTTTATACTTGAGATATCAATTTATCTTTGTTGAACTCACTGAAAACACCTTTGGACCAATTCTAACTCTAGTAGACAACAGGCATGGTGACAATCACTGGATATGCACTATACTAAGAAATGGAGGAGAAAATACAAGCAAAAAGGAAAGCAGTCTTTTCTTTCAAGGGACTTACTTTCCAAAAGGAGATGACACAAAAGGGGAGTTAGAAGAGAAAAAAAAGTAAATTAAATACAGCTGGCCTGGACCTATTTTTCAAAATTGAAGAAATTTTGAGCAAATAAAGGGAGTTAGAGAGAGAGAGAGAGACCCACTGGGATTTTATAGGATGAAATGGATGTAAGCACTAAAAGAAGTTCTAGCAGCAGATGGGGTGGTAGGTATAATATGTTTCTTATCTCATTTCTACATGATTTCTTTTCTAACAGCCCTGAAGTTTGGGAAATCTGTTCATTTCATGTATTGCAAGGATGGCAAATATTTCACATTTTAACTTCGAGGTAAAAATGAAGTTCTTCAGTTTTTAGTGATCAATGTTATATTCAGCAATTTATTGGCAATAATTGAATCCAAAAACATGCATATTCCAGTATGGTTTAAATGTGTAATTCTTCAGGAAATTGTAGAGATCTGTTTTTTAGTAGAGGGATCTGTCATACTGGTTTCTAAAGGATAAAGAGCTTTTGATGTATACGTATACTCACTTGATCACATCTTCCTAAGTATTTTGTAGATGTCATATTTTTAAAGCTTGTATTTTGTGTTGCATAGTTTTAATCATATAGTTTTACAATTTTCTTTCACCAATAAGTCCCAGGCCCTCAATTAAAAAACTTCCCTATATTTATCTATTAACGTTAATCTGATCTGGAGTCACTATCATAAATCTCTCCCTTTTTAAGAGGTAAAGTTAACATGACTAATAAGTTTAATATTTCTACCAGCAAATCATAGTTGGAATTCATTTAGATGTTGCTTATATAGTTTCTTTTTGTTCTGTTTTTAGATATTAACAATTTCATAGGTTGATTTTGGAGAGGACATGGTTTTGATTATAATAGACAGATCAAGTAGTGGGGGACAAATGGCATTAAGCACTTAATATTTCTTCTTGAAGTAACATTAGTAGTAGAAAGAGTATGAGAAGAAGCAAAAGAGGGAGGTACAGCAATAGGGTAACTAATATTCATATAATATATATTTTGGCAGAGAAATTTGCCTTTGTTCTATCATTCATCTTTATAAGAACTTTGAAAGACAATTGTTAATAGTATTCCCATTTTATAAAAGAGGAAACAAGTTGAGAGGGTTTAAGTAACTTACTGAGAATTATACACCTAACAAATATATGAGGGTCAGTTTGAAATCAAGTATTCCAAAGAATAAGTTAAGACTATCTGTACTGTGCCACCTAAACATGAGGTCTGTTCTTCCAAAACTATTCCTCTAAATATGAACCAGCTCTTTGTGTACTGTGAAAACAACTCTTCAGCATCTTGCACTTTTTTTAATGAGTAAGTATTAATTTTTGGATATCTTTCTTGTGAATGAAAAAAATAAGAAAATATGAAATATCTAATCGGGAAAAAAACTGTCCTAGAAAATAGATCTAGGAGAGACTATTTGAAAATTATTGGACTACCTAAAAGCCAAATTCAAGAAAAAATCTTGGACATCATATTACAAGAAATTATCAAAGAACCCCCCCCCCAGAGATACTCAAATAAGAAAATAAAATTGAAATTGAAAGAATTCACAGATCACCTCCAGAAAGAAATCCTCAAATGGCAACTTCCAGGAATGTAATAGCTAAATTCAATAGCCACCAAGTCAAGGAGAAAATACTCCAAAGAACCATAAAGAAACCATTCAAATATCATGTAGCTCTAATCAAGATCACACATGCCCCAGTAGCTTCTACACTAAATGTTTGAATGGCATGGAATATGATATTTGGAAAGAGAAAGATTTGTGTTTACAAGCCAGAGTCACCTATCCAGAAAAACTGAGTATATTTTTTCAGGAGGAAAAATAGGACATTCCATAAGAGAAAATTTCCAAGCATTCATGAGGAATAAGCCAGAGCTAAACAAAAAAGTTGAAATCCAAATATGAGACACAAGAATAGCCTAAAAAGGCAAATAAGAAAAAGAAAATGTAAGGAACTCATTAAGGCCAAAATTTTTTATATGTCTAAACTTAAGGATTTCTGTAATTTTCATATATTACTCTTAGTATTAGAGAAGATATAAGGAATTTGCTCAGAAAAAGGGTGGAGAAGTAAGCTGATTATAGAAATATGATGTATATGATGATATGATATGTATGTAAATGTGATGACATTGATTGATAAGTACATATGATATGCTATGTCTGCATATGAATGATATGTAAAAAAATCAATCATGGACTGATAGAGAGGGTTGCACTAAGAGAAAATGGAAGGGAGAGATAGAATGGGGAAAATAATATAACAAAGAGGTGTGAAAAATCATTATAGATAGAGGAGGATAAGGATGGTGACAGTCAATGCTTAAAATTTATGCTCATTGTAACTGGCTCATAGGGGGAAAAACAAGTATATTTATTGGGTATAGAATTCTATCTTACCCTACAGAGAAATAGAATATGAATCACACAAGGGAAGGGGGAGGTAATTGGTGGGAGGGGAAAGTTTTGGGTTGACAAAAAGCAAAGTACTGGTGAGGAAGGACAGAGCAAAAGTGAATAGTTCAGTATCTAAAGGGAATAATATGATGGAGGGTAATACACAGTTAGTAATCATAACTCTGAATGTGAATGGGATGAACTCATCCATAAAATAGAAGCAGCTAACAGAGTGGATTAAAAAACAGAATCCTACTATATGTTGTTTACAAGAAACACATTTGAGGCAGGGTGGGTGACACATGCAGATTAAAGGTAAAGAGTTCAAGCAGAATTTATTATGCATCATCTAAAGGAAAAAAAAAAGCAGGAGTAGGAATCACAAAACCAGACAAATCTAAAGTAGAAATTGATCTCATTAAAAGAGGTAAGGAAGGAAATTACATTTTGCTAAAAGGTACTATAAAAAATAAAGTAATATCATTACTAAAAATGTATGCACTAAATGATATAGCATTGAGATTTCTAAAGGAAAAAAATTAAAGGAGCTTAAGGAGGAAATAAATAGTAAGACCATACTAGTGGGGCACCTCAAACTTCTCATTTAAGAACTAGATAAATTGAACCAAAAAATAAATATAAAAGAAGTAAGGGAAATGTATAAAAGTTAAAAAGATTAGAGTTAATAGATATGTGGAGAAATTTGAACTGGGATAAAAAAGAATATACCTTTTTTCAGCAGTACATGGTACATATACAAAGTTCAACCATTTACTAGAGCATAGAAATATTGTAAACAAATGCTGAAAAGTAGAAACAATAAATGCAACTTTTCCAGATCATAATGAGATAAAAATGATAATAAATAAGGGTCCATTGAAAGGCAAATTTAAAATTAATTGAAAACTAAATAGGTTAATTCTTTAAAAGTAGTGGGTAAAAAAAACAAATCAGAGAAAATATTATGAACTTGATTTAAGAGAATTACAAAGAAGAGATAGCATATTAAAATCTATGCCAAAGCAGTACTCAGGGAAAAATTTATTTCTCTCAGTTCCTATATCAGCAAAACTTATTTTATCTGATTATCTCTTTTAATTAGGCCACTTTTTGCTTTGGATTTTTCCAAGCTCACAATAGCTACCCCTGTTTTTATTTTTTTTTACTTTATTTGAATCATATTATAGTTTGCTCTTGTTCCTTATTTGAACTAGGGTGTGGGTTTCTGTTTTAAGTGTACTTATAAGGCACAATATATCTTATGAAGACAATCTTTTTAGTTTGTAGTTTCTAATCCCTTTTCTATCCACTTACATGGTATAGGTGATTTAATTGCATTCAAATATATAGTTAGGATGACCAAATATGTATGTCCTCTTCTATTTTCTTCTGAATATTCTTAACACTTTTTACTTTGTCCCTCCTCAAATATTTATTTTACTCCTGCTCACTTATATCACACACACACACACACACACACACACACACACACACACACACACAAACACACGTACTTCTTTTTTTGAATGAATTCCAGGAAGAGTAAAGTTCAAATACTGCCCAATACCTTTTCCCTGCCTTTTCCTCTATTGTAAAAAGCTCTTCTTGAAGGCAATTTTAGTGTTACATATTTTCTCCAATTATTCTTATCTCTTTCCCTTCTTTCGGTTCATCCATGATTCTCCTCCATTCATTTTTGTTGACATTATGCTGAAATGACTGAACCATTTCACTACACTCTGTCTATGTAAAAATTTTAAAATTTCTCTTGCAATAGCAAAGTTCTTAGGTGTTACATGTACCATCTTTTTGTATAGGAATGTGAACATTTTAAACGTAAGTGCCTTTTGATTTCTCTTTTGGGTTTACCATTTTGCTTCTCTTGAGTCTTATGTAAGAATGCCATATATTCTATTCAGTTCTGATATTTTTCATCAGGAAAGATTGAAATCCCTCTAATTCATTAAATGTCCATTTATTCTCTGAAAATATATGTTTAGTTTTACTAGGTAGGTGACTCTTGGTTGTAATACTAGCTCCTTTACTTCCCAGAATATCATATTCTAAATCCTTTCTTTATGACTGCATTCAATATTTTTTGACTACATAAGTCTGACCCTGTAATATTCCTGAAATTTTTATTATGGGATAACTTTCATGAGTTAATCAGTGGATTCTTATAAGTTCAATTTTACCTTTAATGTTTAAAACTTTTTGGAGAGTTTTTTCTTGATAATTCCTTTAAATTTTTGTTAAGTTAATGGGTTTCAGGTAGTCCAGTAAATTCTGAAATTCTCTCTGATCATTTTTTCCAGGTCAATTGATTTTTTTAATAATAGTTGATATTTCTTCTACTTTTTCAGTCTTGTAACTTTTTGTCATTTCTTTTGATCTTACACTATCATTAGGATTCTGCATCCCCATTCCTAATTTTTGAGTTTTTTTTCTTTAGTCAATTTTGTAGCTCTTTCCCCATTTGGTGAATTATGGTGTTTTGTTTTGTTTTTTTTTGTTTGGTATTTTTGTGGCTCTTATTGAACTATTAATTCTCTTTTCATAATATATTGTACCACTAACATTTATTTTCTCATTTTTCCATAACACCTCTTTTTCATTTTTTCTAGGAATTCTTATATGGCTTGTGTTTAATTTTCATTTTTTCCTTTGAGGACTTTCTTATAGATAATTTTAAGCAATTGTCTTTTTCTGAGTTTGTGTTTTGTTTTTCTATGTCACAAGATTATGTGTCATGATCAGATCAGTATGTTAGAGTAGGCCTGGTGTTTGCCAGGCAAGAAGAAACTGTCCTCAGAAGACAGTTTGAGATAGTTATTAGAAATTGTATATAGTATTAAGAATTTTAAGTATCATTTTAGGGTATAAGAATAGTAATCTCTTTCCTTTTCTATTTCCTATCTGTACTTTCTTCTAAAATTAAACTAGGTATTTTTATTCAACTACTCACTTTTGTCAAACTCCTACTTTTAACTCTTATAGTTTTATATATATATATATATATATATATATGTATGTATGTATGTATGTATATGTACATTGTACATTCAGCCTGGTTGTGGTTAGCTAGACTGAAGAGTTATTAGTGAGACTCTCTGAAACTAGCAGTTTATAGGTTATGAATGATCAGTTTCCAGCCTAAAAAAGTAAAATAAAATACTTGACAAAGGGAAAGAGATTCTGGAAGATGAAGTCCAGGGGTAAAAGATTCCAATTACACAATAAGTAGACTCTCAAGTATTTTATTTTATTTTTTAGGCTGGAAACTGATCATTCATAACATGTGCCATGATCTCTAGCACCATATTGAATTGTCTCTTTCCCTTTGTCCCCATGTGTCCTCATGTTGTAATGGTAAAATTGTATGTAACTCAGCCTCTCTCTTCTCCCATGAAAGTTGTCTGAGTAAACTCCTCTTTACTCAGCCCATTTTATTCCTTTTATTCCTTTACTTTAAGTGATTATTAATAAATCTTATAAAAGAATACTTGGAGTATTGGATATTAATTTTTAATATTACACTATCAAAATACAGAAGAAATATGTGAATAGAATTACAAAATATTTTTGCACAAATAAATACAAGTCTAAATGATTTGATAAATATTAATTGTATAGCAAGACTACATAATAAAAATGGTATTAATAAATAAATAAATTTACTTATTAAATTTTATACCAACAAAACTACAAAATTAATTTATAGAACTACAAAAAATTACTTTGTAGAACTAACAAAAATAATTAATCATTCAGAGAAATAAAATATTGAGATTATCAAGGGAATTTATTTTTTTAGTGTGAATGAAAGCAATCTTGCAGCACTAAATATCAAAAGACAAAACAGTAATTTATAATTTATGAAACATTAATAATTAAAAGTAATTGGTATTATCAAAGACATACAATGAGTTTATAGTGGGATAAATTAGCTACATAATATAGAGTATCCTCAGAGAACAATAAAAATTGTTCTGGGGGTCAAAAACAATTCCTAGAAGTGCTCAAAAAGTGTTTGAAAAATCAGTTAAGGGACAAATATGAATAATTGGTAAAAGAAATGAAAGTGATATAATAAAATCATAAAAAGTGGAAAACTTGGTTAATAAATTACCAAAAAGTACTAAAGAAAGCAATATTTAAAAATAGAATTTACCAAATGATAGAAGATGGACTGATATCAATTTAGGCAAAGAACTTAGAAAGCAGAATTGGACAAGTGGGAAAAGATGCACAAAAAAATCATCTAAAGTAAAGAACTCCTAAAACAGAATTGACCAAATGTAAAAAAATAGGTTGAAAAAGGTAATTGAAGAAAATAATTCCTTAAAGAATTGGGAAAGTAAAAGTTAATGATTTAATGAAACATCAAAAAACACTCAAATACATATGAAATATCTCATTAGAAAGAAAAAAAAAACCCTGGAAAGTGTATTATAGAACTTATGAATTAATGGTATACCTAAAAGCCATTATTAAAAGTAGAGCCTAGAACAGGAAAGCAGAGCATGTACAAATATGTACTTTATCTCTATCACAATTACCCTGCAAAAAATATGAAAATGCTTCCACACGGATTCTTGAGTAGCATAAGATGGAATGAAATAAGTTTTTAGCCCAAAGCCAAAAAGTGTGTAACACAAAAGATCTATTGCACCTCGGTGAAAGTAGAGCTCAAAGCACCATTCCAATGCATTCTGCACCATGGTAACAGACATTGGATGAAGGGTAGTGTTTGAATCAACAGCCAAGATTTATGGAGCTCTCAGCCATAGATCACAAAGGGGATTGGACAACTGCTCATAAAAAAAAAAAAATTGGGCTCCAATTGCTGGTTCTTGGTACAAAATCCTTGTTTCAGATCCAGGTTGTAATGCCAGGCCAGAGTCTCATTGTAAGAAGGAGCAATAGCAAACATCTGTACTTATAGCCACAATGGAACAGAAGACATAGTCATAGCTACAACACAGAAAAGAGTGACTGGTTTACTCACAGACTGAGACAATACTAAATATATCTCTTCTTAAATCATACAAATTTGAAAGAATTAAAAGCAATTAGTTCCTCACTCAAAATAGTTGCACAAAAAACATGAAGCTTGGAACAGTGCACCTTTCATTTATAGAGGCCACCTTTAGTAGTTTTTTTTAATTAAAAGAAAAAGGATGGAAAATGATCAAACAATAACAAAAATCAACATTGTGTTATTTTGATGACAAGGAGGGAAAAAACACAAACTAAGAGGAAGACAATAAAGTCAATACTGATATTTCCAAAATCTCCAAGAAAAATAGGAATTGTTCTTAAGCTCCAATTTTTTCCAGCAAAATCCCATAAGAAATTATTCAAGAAAATTTCCCTGATGAAATTGAAAAAGAGGGTAAAAGAGAAATTAAAGAATGCACAGTTCATCTCTTACAATAAATATCCAAATATAAACTCCTACCCAGGAATATTATAGCCAAATTCAAGAGCTAAGGACAAAGTATTATACTCAGCCAGAAAGAAACAATTCAAATATCAAGGAGTCACAGATAGTATTACACATAGGATTTAACAGCTTCTACATTAAAAGATCATAAGGATTATGGTATGATATTCCAGAAAAGCAAAATAACAGAGTTTACAACCAAGAATCTTCTACCTATCAAAATTTATTCTATTCTTTAAGGGGGGGGGGAAAGGTCATTTCATAAAATAAAAGACTTGCAAATATTCCTGATAAATACATGAAGCCTAAAGAGAAAACTTGATGCCCAAATACAAGATCCAAAAGAAGTACAAACAGATAAAGTAGAAAGAGAAAATTTAAGGGAATTGATGAGGTTAAATAGTTTTCATTCCTACATGGAAAGATGATATTTGCAACTTAAAATTTTTATCATCTTCAGAATAGTTAGATGAAGTATACCTAGAATGTGGTGTGGGAGTAAGCTGTTTAGGAGGTCAGGGAAAAATTAATTCAAGGGACCAAAAAGAGGATTGCTCTATGAGAAAAGGGAAGAGAGAGGGAAAATGATGTGAATTATATCACCTAAATAGGTATAGGAGAAAAAATAGTATTACAGTGAATGGGAGGATGAGGGTGTGAATTCTAAAACTATTCCACCCTAATCAGACCATACTTTAGAAGATCTGATTTAGCTATTCCCTGAACAATAACAATAGAGATACTTGGACTAACAGAATCAGGTCTTGGGAACTCTACATTTCTCCACCCTCCTTAGTTTAACAAGATTAGGAAGGTCCACACAAAACTCAAGGATTAAGTATCTGAGAGAAATGGCCTTCAACAGATATGTACAGAAGAAGTGGACAGACTCCTGGGCGGTCCTAAGCTATCATTGGTACAGATAAAAGGCAGGAAAGTGATGTAAAACCATCTATATAAGGCACAACGCTGGCTCTCTTCACCCTCTTTCCCTGGAGAGGTGACTCTGGCTGGCAGTGTGCTAGGGGTTCCAACACCTTGGTGTGGTGGCAGTTATTTCTCTGGGTTTGGAGGTGAGTTTGACCTTGAGCTGATTCAGGTTCGGGCATCTTGGCTGAGCCCCTTTTGGAGTTCAGGCTGACTCCTTCCTCCTTCACACTCCAAAACCTTACTTACTAGATCTTCTAATCTTCCCGCCTGGTATTAGCCAGGTGGGAGAAAACCTTATATCCTTTTCCTTCTTCCTTCTTAATTTCCTCCACTGAATTATATCACCATAAAATTTCCAGCTGACTTGGGTATTTTATTATTTGGGATTTTCCCTAGCAACTATTTAAATTTAGATTCAAGTCACAATGCTAAAATTAACTTTACAGGTTGGTGATGAGCAATGCTTAAAACCTTACTCTCATTAGAATTGGCTCAGAGAAGGAATAACAAGACTCATTGTGATATGGAATCCTATGTTACCCTATGGTGGTGATTAAAAGACTCTATAATGAAGTAATAGTGGAATAAGGGTGGTGGTAGGAAGGGTACTAATATAAGAGGGAAAATGGAAGTGGTGATAAAAAGCAAAAGACTGGTGTGGAGGGAAAGAGTGCATGGTGAAATTTCAAGATTGAAAGGGAAAAGCAAGATATAGGAAAATAAACAGATGATAATTATAATGGTGAATATAAATGGCAGTAACTCACCCATAAAACATAATTAGATGGCAGGGCAGATTAAAAACTAGAATCCTGCCATATGTTATTAATAAGAAATATATTTGAGTCAGGTACACACAGATAGAGAAAAGGTACAGGGATAAAGTAGAATATATTGGGCTTCAACTAAAACTAAAAAGAAGCTGGAGCAGGATTTGTGATCTCAGACAAAGCTAAAGAAATATTAGATTTCGTTAAACAAGATAAGGAATGTAATTACATCTTGATGAAAGGTACTATAAACAATGAAGTAATATCAGTACTTAACATATATGAACCAAATGGTATAGCCTCTGAATATTTAAAGGAGAAACAAAATGAGTTTAAGGAGGAAATAGACTGTAAAACTATAGTAGTGGGAGACCTCAACCTTCTTCTAGCAGAACTAGATGAATCTAAACAAAAAATAAACAATAAAGGAGTAAAGGAAGTAAATGAAAATTTAGAAAAGTTAGATTTAATAGATCTCTGGAGAAAATTGAATGGGGATAAAAAAGATTTTTTTCTAACTACATGTGGTGCATACACAAAAACTGACCATATACAGAGACATTATGCATAAACATTCCACAAACAAATTCAGAAAAGCTGAAATAAAAAGTGTAACCTTTTTAGATCACAATGCAATAAATTATAATCAATAAGTGTTCATAGAAAGACAAATTAAAATTAATTAGCAACTAAATAACCAAATTTCTAAAAAAGGAATAGGTCACAGAACAAATCATAAAAACAGCCAATGATTTCAAGAAAGAAAATGACAATGAGGAGACAACACATCAAAATTTATGGGATGTAGCCAAAGCAGAATATTTAAAGGAAAATTTATATTCCTTAATGCTTTTATCAATAAAATTGAGAAAAAGAATATCAATGAATTGGGCATGCAACTAAAAACTAGAATAAAGAACAAATTAAAAAACCCCAATTATAGGCCAAATTAGAAATCTTAAAAATCAAAGGAGAAATTAATAAAATTGAAAATAAGAGAATTATTGAACTAATAAATAGGACTTAGAGTTAGTCTTATAAAAAACAAATAAAATAGAACGAACATTATTTAAGTTTATTTTTGGAGGATTGAGTTTTATATGATTATTCATTTAAAAAATGAATGATAGGGAAATATATTATGCATGATATTACATGTCCTTTCCAGATCAAATTACTTGCCATCTCTGGCAGAGGGGAGGAAAGGAGGATGATTTTGGGGTGATATAACTTTAGAAAACTTGTTTAGATAATTCTTATTTCATGTACATTGATTCCTCAACTATTGCAGGAGTTACATTCCAGAGCCTCCTGCAATAGGAAAAAATCTGTGAAGCAACTGCATTCACTGCCAGAAGCCTTAGAAGACACAGAACATTTCAATAGCATCTGGCTTGAAATAAATGCAAATCTTTATGAAAACTTCACAAAAACACAACACCACAGAGCAATACTAGACACAACTATCAGGCATTGATGTGAACTGGACAAGGAGAAATTTTGAATGTATGGATAGAGTGCAAGAGAGCAAAGAGACAAAATGCTATAGTCATTGAGCCAATAAGCAGCCAGGAAACAGAACACAACACTGTGGTTGGTTATCTTTTATCTCATTATCCAAGGTTGTCCTGTGTACAATCTCACACTGGCAAACTTGTGCAAGCAATAATGGTGTACTGCATTTCCTTGTGTACAGTATGGTATTCATCCCCCAAATCACATGATATAGGAAAAACTCTGCAATACAGCATTATATATATATATATATATATATATATATATATATATATATATATATATATACACATATATATTATATACATATCTGTAATACAGTAAAGTCATAATAATTGAATTGCAATATAGTGATGGACAACTGTAATAGATTTAAAATGCACTGAAAAGAAGAATTCTTTAAATTGTGAACTTAGCCATATTAAAAAAGAGCTATAAAAGCTCACTGAAGAAGAAAATAACTCTTTAAAAATAGAATTGACAAAATGAAAAGGAGGTACAAAACCTCATTAAAGAAAATCATGTCTTTAACATTAAAATCGAACAAATAAAAGCTAATGATCTAGGAGACATCAAAACACAATCAAAGTCAAAAACATAGAAGAAAATGTGAAATATCTCATTTAAACAAAAACAGCTGAACTGGAACATAAACCCAGGGGAGAACATCTTAGAATTATTATACTACCTGAAAGCCAAGATAATAGTAGAAAAAAATATCTTAAATATCATTTTTCAAGGAATTATAAAGGAAAAGTTCTTTGATACTTTAGAACCAGATCTGTAAAAAAGAAATTGAAAGAATCTACTGATTCTTTTAGGGGGCAGCTGGGTAGCTCAGTGGATTGAGAGCCAGGCCTAGAGATGGGAGGTTCTAGGTTCAAATCTGGCCTCAGCCACTTCCTAGCTGTGTGACCCTGGGCAAGTCACTTGACCCCAATTGCCTAGCCCTTACCACTCTTCTGCCTTGGAGCCAATACACAGTATTGACTACAAGACGGAAGGTAAGGGTTTTAAAAAAATGTTTTCCAAAAGGATAATTTCCAGAAATATTATAGCCAAATTACAGAACTCCTAGATCAAGGAAAATATTATAAGTAGCCATAAACAAATAATTCAAATATCATGGAACCACAGTCAGATTAATAAAAGATTTAGCAGCTTCATCATTAAAAATTTGGAGGGCCTAGAATATGATATTCCAGAGGAAAAAGGAGCTAGCACTTCAACTAAGCATTACTCAGCATATTCCTTCATGGGGCAAATGGGCATTCAATGAAATGGAGGGCTTTCAAACATTGCTAATGAAAATATCAGAGTGGAATGGAAAATTTCACTTTAAAATATATGACACAAAAGAAACATGAAAATAGTAAATAGGAAAGAGAAATAAATGAGATTCAATAAGATTAAGTTGTAAATATCCCTAAACGGGAGATGATTCTTATAATACCAAAGAACTTTTTCATTATTAGGGTTATTAGAAAGAGAATACATAGACAGAGGCACAAGTATGAGTTGAGTATGATGGAATGATATTTGAAAACTATTAAAGAGTGATAAAGAGGGATTAAGTGGGAGAAGGGGAAGGTAAATTATATACTTAAGAGAGGCATGAAATGATTTTTAGAAAAGCAGAGATAATGAGAGAGGTGTGGGAAGTATTTGAACCTTAATCTCATCATATTTGGCTCAAAAAGAGAAGAGCATATACACTCAGTTGGTAATAGAAATCTATCTTAACCTATTAGTATGTAAGATAGGAAGAGGATAAATGAATGGGGAGGGCTAATAAAAGAGAGGGTAGATTTAGGAGTAAGTGGTCAGAAACAAAACACCTGAGAATGGACAAGGTAAAAAGGAGAAAGGGAATAGGATATGCAGGGAAACATGGACTGGAGGCAATTATACAGTGTTCATAATTGAAATGAAATTTATAGTAAGCTTCTCTGAAAAAATATGCATTTCTAAAATACATAGAAAACTGAAACTAATGTATTAGAATCTAAGTTGTCTCCCACTTAATAACTTGACAGAGAATGGGAACAGGCAATTTTCAAAATAATCAAAGCTATCTATTGCCTTAGGAAAAATGCTCTGTTAGTTAGAGAAATTAAAATTGAAACAATTGTAAGGTAGTACCCTACAACTGTCACATTATGTCTTCTAACAGAAGAGAAAAATGACAAATATTGGAGAGAATGTGGAAAATGAAAAACTAATGTATTGTTGATGGAGTTCTTTCCTAGCTCAAACAATCTGGAAAGTAGGTCAGAACTAAACTGAAAGTGCTATGTCATTGTGTATATCTTTTTACTTTTACTTCCAGGTATGTATTCCAAAGAGATCAAAGAAAGGGGAAAGAACACATATGTACAAAATATTTATGCAGCTCTTTATGTGGTAGCAAATAATTTAAAACTGACATTCAATTGAGAAATGACTGAATGAACTGTGTTATATAATTGCAATGGAGTATTATTGTGGCATAAGAAGTGATGAGCTCTCAATAATACCTGGGAAGATATGCAAGAATTGATACAAAGTAACATGAACAGAACCAGAAGAACAATGAACACAGTAGTATTAAAACTGCACAATGATCAATTGTAAATGATTTAGCTATTCTCAGTAATACAATGACCCAAAAAACTCCAAAGGCCTTATAAATGCCTTAGGATGAAAAAATACTTCATAATTGCAGAGAAAGAACTGATTGTGTCTAAATTCAGATCAAAATAAATGTTTTAAAACTTCTCTTTGGTTTGTTTTCTTTGATGACAAAACTAAAAGGGAAATGTGTTTTGCATGACTGCACCTGTTTAACCTATATAAAATAACTTGAAATATCATGGAGATGGTAGAGAAAGAAGGGAGCAGTAAAGGAAGGGAAAGAGGACATTTGGAACTCAAAATTTAAAAAATAAAATGTTAACAGTTGTTTAAATATAATTGAGAAAAATGTAATATTATAGAAAAAACATTATACATTAATGTGATCATATATTATTGTAGCATAAGAAATGATGAAGGGAGAGTTTGGGGGAAAGTATTAGGAATTTATATGAACTACTATCCACAGAATTAGTCCATTAATCCATAGAATTCTATTTTTTACTCTCTCCACTGATAAGACTTGATAACTTCGACTTTATTTTAGATAACCAACAACATTTTGATGGCCCTTCTAAAAATAAACATGTTCAAACCTAAATCCATTTTCATTTACTACAAATTGTCCCAATGGACTTAAACTGGAATGATTTCATTTCCCTAGATTTCTAAACTTAAACAAAACCTTGGCTTGATCATGACTTCTACTGCAATAATTTGGATCAAAGCCATTATGACATGGAACCAGTAGTACAGAAAAAGCATAAGTGCTATGTGGACCAACATTTATCTTCTCTAATTTCTGTCATGCTTAACAAAATGAGCCATTTTATTCAGAGAATATTTCTTTTTCAACCATGCTACCCTTAGAAAAGTATCATATTTCTCAAGTACTTCTGGAATTAAATAAATTCTATAGGTTGACAGCTCTCAACAAATGGTGCTTCTTCAACTCCAATTTTTCTCATATCTCTTTAATTCTCTTTTTAAATTTTTGGTTGACCCTGCCATATTTTGGTCTTGCTTACTTAGGATCTGCTGCCATGGCTCATGACATTTTACTTTTTTCTCTGGAGAGCCTAAATAACATCTTCATATGAGTTGTTCATTTTGGTTATTTTTATACTTGATTACCCACTAGCTAGAAGCACCTTGCACATCTCAATCAATCAATGACTATTTATTAGATTCCTACTATGTGCCACACACTGTAGTGGGCACTGTGAACATGCCCCCACCTTAAAAGTATTCACTATTTTCCCTTAAATCCATGAGCTTGTGTCTTTATATCTAAAACACTTAATAGGCTTGTTGAATTGCAATTTTAAAAGTTAATTTATTGAATTAATTTAGAATATATTTTCCATGGTTACATGATTCATGTTCTTTCCCTCCCCTTCTCCTATAGCCAACAAACAATTTCACTGGGTTTTACATGTATCATTGATCAAGACCTATTTCCATATTATTAATATTTGTACTGGGGTGATTGTTTAGCATCTACATCCCCAGTCATATTCCCATTGAATCTTGTCATCAAGGAATTATTTTTCTTCTGTGCTTCTACTCCCATAGTTCTTTCTCTGGATGTGGCTAGTGTTCTTTCTCATAAGTTCCTCAAAACTGTCCTGGATCATTGCATTTCTGCTAGTAGAAAAGTCTATTACATTTGATTGTGTCCCCGTGTATCAGTCTCTGTGTACAATGTTCTCCTGGTCCTGCTCCTTTCACTTTACATCAAATCCTGGAGGTCTTTACAGATTACATAGAATTCCTCCAGTTCATCATTCTTTTCAGCACATTAGTATTCAATTACCATCAGATACCACAATTAGTTCAGCAATTTCCCAATTGATGGACAATCCCTCATTTTCCATTTTTTTGCCACCACAAAGAGCACGACTATAAACAATTTTGTACAAATCTTTTTCCTTCTGATCTCTTTGGGGTATAAACCCAGCAGTGATAGAGCTGGATCAAAGGGTAGGCAGTCTTTTAAAGCACTTTGGGCATAATTCCTAATTGCATTCCAGAATAGTTTGATCAATTCACAACTCTACCAGCAATGCATTAATGTCCCATTTTTGCCACATCCTCTCCAACATTTATCACTTTTCTTTGCTGCCATATTAGTCAAACTTCTAAGTGTGAGTTGGTACCTCAGAGTTGTTTTGATTTGTATTTCTCTAATTATAAGAGATTTAGAACACTTTTTCATATGCTTATTGATATTTTTTCTTCTTTATCTGAAAATTGCCTATTCATGTCACTTGCCCATTTATTAATTGAGGAATGGCTTGTTTTTTGTATAATTGATTTAGCTCCTTATAAATTTGAGTAATTATACCTTTGTCAGAGTTTTTTGTTATGAATATTTCCCCCCAATTTGTTGCTTCCTTTCTAATTTTGGTTGCATTGGTTTTGTTTGTACAAAAGCTTTTTTAATTTAATGTAATCAATATTTATTCATTTTACATTTTGTTATATTCTCTGTCTCTTGCTTGGTCTTAAAATATTTCCTTTCCCATAGATCTGACAAGTATACTATTCTATGCTCACCGTATTTACTTATAGTTTCCTTCTTTATATTTAAGTCATTCACCCAATCTGAATTCATCTTGGTGTAGGGTATGAGACATTGATCTAAACCTAATCTCTCCCATACTGTTTTCCAATTTTCCCAGCAGTTTTTGTCCAAGAGTAGGTTTTTGTCCCAAAAGGTGGGATCTTTTGGTTTTTCATACACTTTCTAGCTGAGGTTATTTAGTCATTAACCCCAAGTCTATTCCACTGATTCTCCCTTCAGTCTCCTAGCCAGTACCATTTTTTTTGTTTTGTTTTGTTTTATGATCACTGCTTTATAGTACAATTTATGATCTGGTACTGCTTCACATTTTTTTTTATTATTTCCCTTGACAGTCTTGATCTTTTGTTCTACCAAATGAACTTTGTTATGATTTTTTTCTAATTTGGTAAAAAAGTTTTTATCACTTTCATTCTCTCCTTCTTATAATAGCATTCTTCCCCTCCCCTTCCCATGAGCTTCTTTATGAGGTATAATTTATTCTATTTTTCTTATTTTTTCAAGTTTCTCTTGGTTACATCTTCTATTTTCCCCCTTTTATTTTTTACATATCATCTTAAATCACTTAGTATCCCAATCCATACCTATGAATACTTCTTCTAAATACTATGATAGTTAATACTGTTTTTGAGAGTTACAAATATCATTTTTTCACATACAAATATAAACACTTCGACATTACTGAAGCCTTTAATTTCCCCCCTCTCTTGTTTACCTTTTCATATTTCTCTTGAATTCTGTATTTGGACATCAAATTTTCCATTTAGTTCTGGTCTTTTCTTTAAAAATACTTCGATATCTTCTATTTCATTAAATGCCCATACTTTCTGAAGGAAATATAAGGTTGGCTTTGATCGGTAGGTAATCCTTGGTTGTAGAACCAATTCTTTTGCCTTTCTAAATATCATATTCTAAGTCTTGTAGTCCTTTAGTGTAGATTCTGCCAGATCCTGTGTAATACTGATTGGTGAACCTTGATATCTGAATTGTCTCTTTTTGGCTTCTTGTAATATTTTCTCCTTAGCTTGGAAGCTCTTAAGTTTGGCAATTGCATCCCTGTAGGTTGTCCTTTGAGAATTTAATGTAGAGTGTGATCTATTTACTCTCAATGTCTATTTTGCCCTCTTGTTTGAGAATATCAGGGCAGTTTCTTGGATAATTTCATGTAATATGATGTCAAAGTTTCTGTTTGTTTGTTTTTTCCCCCTAGGCTTCCAGGTAGACTCATGATTCTCAAATTATCTCTCCTGGATTGGTTTTCCAGGTCTGTCATCCTCTCAATGAGATATTTCATGTTTCTTCCTATTTTGCCATACTTTTGACTTTTCTTTATTAATTCTTTCTGTCTTGTGAGATCATTAGCTTCTTTTTGCCCAATTCTAGTTTTTAAAGACTGGTTTTCAGCTACAATCTTTTGATTTTACTTTTCAGTTTAGTCTATCCTGGTTTTCATGGCTTCCAATAGGTCAATTCTGGTCTTCAATTTGCTTATCATTTCATTTGATTTCTGGGTTTCTTTTACCAAGTGGTAGATTCTGCCTTTTAAGCTGTTATTTTCTTTTTGAACTATTTCCCACTTTTCTTGACAAGTTTTTCTATCTTTCTTACTTGATTCTCAAACCCCATTTTGAGTTCCTGGAAAGCTTGGGATGAATTTCCATTTTTTTTTGAAAGTTTGGATGTTATTGCTCGTTTGTCATCCTCTGCTGTCTCCTCTATAGTATGTTGTTTTACACCATAGACGTTTTCCAGGGTCAGAGTTTTATTCTAATTTTTTTTTTGGTAGTTGTAAATTGTAGTTCTTGGGTGTTGGTGGCCATTGTTATGTTAGTTTTTTTCTTCCCTTCCCAGTCAGACTCTGAGTGAAGAGGGCAGGTTCTCTGTGTATTGAGCTACAGAGCAGTTTTTGCCCTGAGGACATTTTTCATTCTCTGCTACATCTGCTGTGGACAGCCCCTCTCTGTCCTATCTCTGTGCCCAAGCTCCCTATACCTCAGCTTCCTGGGGTCCCAAGTCACAATACTCTCAGGGGTAAGTCTGTGGTGTCCTTAGCTATCCCCCTTGAACCTAGAGATTGCCATGCACTGGCTCTGCCTCTGATACCATAGGTGGAGTGGGGGAGAAGTGATCAGCTTGAGCTTTGATAGGAATAATTTTATCCCCTCATCACATGGAAATACCCGAACCCTGTCTACATTCAATGCTGTGCCCTACGGTAAAGCCCCCTGGCTCATCTGATTCTGATTTTAATCCTTTTAAGGCACTTCACATTGTTTTGGTGGTAAGAAGAATACCCTTGCTTCTACTCTGAGGCCATCTTAGACTTGAAGTGTGAATTGCATATTATTGGGCTAATTAGATACTTGTTTTCGGTGCTTGCCATATTTCACAGTATCACTTGAATGGGATAAAAGTGACATATTTTGCTTTCTTTGTAATCCCTTACTGTATTTAATCCTATACTCAACAGAGAGTGAACTCTAATTAATGGTGTTGACTTTGACATGGGAAAGAACAGAATTCAAAGTAGCTTCAGGAGTTTGAAGAAAAGGTTTATGCAAAGAAACATAACATTCTATAGCAAGAAACACACTGTAGCCATGACCAAAGAATAGTGAAAGGGTTTCATGAGAGTGTAAAAAAATAAAGAAAAATGTGGTGATTTAATTTTGAAAGAAGAAGACCTACAAGTTGATTTTGAATGTGTGATTTCTTCAGGTAATGATATCATTAAGTAGATTTTATTTAGAATCATAAAGGTTGAAAGTGAAAAGGAATTTCACAGCCTTATAATATAACCCATTACCTAGAAATCATTACTACTTCAAAATGTCTGGCATGATCTGACATCCTCCACTAAAAGAATTCCAATGAGTGAAAATTGTATTTAAATTCCAAGACAGATCATTCCAGTATTGGTGAGATCTAATTGTTATGAATTTCTCCCCCTACATCAAACCTTTATTTCCTCTTTGAAACTTCTATCTGCTGATCTTTTTCTACCTTGTAGGCCAAAAATAATGGGTCTTATGCCCTCTCCCCTTTCGCAGTCCTTCAAACTTGTGTAGTCAACTATAATCTCTCCCTCTATTCCTCTTTTTCTCTTATTTAAATGAATCATCAATATTTATTTCATTTACTTTTTATATTATATGGACTTCATCCTGATTTATCTCCAAAATATGCCCTTTAGTTTATAAATGCATTTATAATGTTTTCCTGGTTCTGCTCTTCTCGCTCTGCATCACTTCCTGGAGGTTGTTCCAGTCTCCATGGAATTCCTCCACTTTATTATTCCTTTTAGCACAATAGTATTCCATCACCAACATATACCACAATTTGTTCAGGCATTCCCTAATTGAAGGGCATCCCCTCATTTTCCAGTTTTTGACCACCACAAAGAGTGCAACTATGAATATTCTTGTACAAGTCTTGTTATAATAAACTGTGATTTAGACCTAAAAATAACAACAATGCTTATGAAATGAGAAAAAAGTCATTTACCAGCTCATCTGAGAATTAAAAAGGTTTCTATTGAAGTTAGTTCTTCCTAATTAAAAAAATGAATGTGGGAAAATATCAAAATAAAAGTAATAAAAATGAATATTGATAGGGCAATTGAATCTTTGAAGGCAATTTAAAAACATTGTGTTGTAAAAGAGGAAATAAATATTTATTATTTAAATGCAAAAATTGATAACATTTAAGTCATAGCACTAGGTCCAAGTCTAAAAAAATAAATGAAGATATTATTTGATTGATTATACTTATTAGCTTTCTGGACTTTGACAAGTTTAACTTCTCAGGGCTTCAATTACCAGTTTTCTAGCTTGATGAATTCAGAGGTCTCTTTTTGCTATTTATGATACTAAAACTTCCATGTTTCCTTTCAACTCTAAATCTATCATCTCATGACCTCCATGGTTCTTTAGTTCTAAATCTGTGATTTTGAAAATATATACCTAGAGGCTATTAACTTTTCTTTCAAAATTCATACTTTGACTATATTCAATGGCTGGTTATCAACTTCATCTTCCCCAATGAAAGGCAATTTGGTGCGGTGAGAAGAACACTAGTTAGGGAGTCTTCAACCCTTGATTCTAGTACTGGCATTATCATAAACTAATTATATAACACTAAGCAAACCACTTAACCTCATTGGGTCTTAATTTTTTCATCCATGATGTGAGGGGGTCAGACTATATGACCTCTGCAATACAGTTGATTGAATTAAGCAAATATTTGTTACATGTCTATATTAATCAGTGAATTGTGCTATTCATTCTGTGAGATTAAAATATGAGTATAGTATGCTTGTAGCCCTCAAGGATTTTGCAATATAATGGCTCCTTCAAACTATAAATGTTCAGTATTCTACTAATAAGGGGAAATGAACTGGAATGACTATGTACTTAATTAGACATATAGAGGAATTTATTGTCATACTGATTAAACACAATAAAAAGGTATTAGAGGAGATTGTGATAATGACAATTGGGGAGATCTCTAGTAACAGAATTGATTTACATTAGATTTGAAAGGTTCAGGTAATTCATTTTCTTCTGAGGAAGTCAATATGGATTTCTGGGTGGGGGTGAGAGTGGAGGCTCATTCAGGAAAATAAGCCTCTGATTCCCTTTCTAATGTATTTTATAATATGAATCTTTTCTAAGGATTAACTTTTCAAGAATTCCCAAGATCAACATCAGAAAAGTACAAATGGATTATATTTAGGAAATTCTGAGTTTCATGGTTAGAAGACAGGCTTACTGATTGGAAAGCAAACAAAGCTCTAATACTTTTCATCTAGGTATATTATTAGTCACCTCATATTCCTAATTAGTCATAGTTTATTCATTATTTTTATAATGCAATATTTGATACCTGAATAAAAAATAATTAAAATTAAAAACTAAAATTATCATGTAGTTTGAACAACACACTCTGCTTTCATTAGTTAATCCCTGTTTCTTCCATCTTTTCTCTGAGACTCATTCTGCCATGTGAAGAAGAATACTCTCCCTTTAGGAATGGTACCATAAAAATATTTATTCAATTACTTAGATAATTGTCAATGCATCATAGTTTCATATTTTTAGTCATTATTTAAGGAGAATGAAACTATTTCTTCAGGAACAGTTTAACCTATCAGGTTAACAGCTATTTTAATTATTTGTATGAAAATCTAATAAAAAATAACTGAATTTTGAAGGTTTTTCAAACATTTTCTCATTTGATCATCACAACAAACTGTGAAATAAAAAAAACATAGGTGTGAAGAAACAGAGTCAGGGAGATTATATTACTTTCCCATGATCTCATAGCCAATAAGAAAGGAAAATATGAACTCACTTTTCTTCTGATTCCAGTATGCTCTCTATACTCATTGTAACATGTGACATGGATACATTATACTTCTTAGATCCTTAACTGTTTGTACTAATCCATCAGTATAATTGTGGCTACATTGACTATCATAACACTACGGATCATTTTATGCCTCATCAATATCATATAATATTTAAAATATCAATCCTATAGTTATATGATACATAACTATGTTTCTTATATTTGTATATAGATATAGATATATACATATATAGAGAGAGAGACAAAGAAGGAGATTAAAAGTTAGCTTAGAGATCATCTATTCTAATTCAATAACTTTTTAAATGAAAAAGTTAAGATCCAGAGAAAATAAATGATTTGCCTAAAGTAACACAGGAAGAAAATGTAAGAGCTAGGGTTTGAATCCAAGGAAATTGACTTTAAGGTCTATACTCTTTCTTCTGTACCACATTGATTTGGTAAGTCAAAAATTATTTCTAATCAATTGAATATCCTACTCCTTGAACAAATATTAATTACAAAGTCTATGAAGAAAGTAGTTCATTGTCACCATTTAAAATTACATCTGCCATTACTCATAGTTTCACTTATATTTCCAGAAAAAAAAATATATGTAAGATGAGTTTGAGGATTCTGGAAATCACCCTTTCCCCCCATATTTAATACTTTTGTTTTTTAATACCCCTTTTGATATAAAGGACATGATAAAAATGTGGTCTGTATTTACTCTGGTCTACAGCATAGCCTTCATTTTAAAAGTCAAACATTTGATCATTCATTTAAACATTTTTCTTCAGAACTTCCAAAGGAAGATCACAGAGGTTAAGAAAGAGAATGTGAAATGTCTAAAACCAGTTTGGAACTCAGGTCCTCCTTTCTTCAGGTTTAATATTTTATGAATTTTGCTACCTAGCTACCATTAAGGCATCAGATCAAGAAATATGAGAATAAAACCAATTTTAAAGTGTTTTGCAAATATACAGAATTAAAATGAGTTCTCAAAGCAAAAAAAAGATAAAAATAAAATTTTCAAATTGTTAGCCTTTTTAAAATATGAATCCTAAAACTATAAAATATCATCCTGAGAATAGTAATGCTGATACACTGTTCTCATAAAAATGCACAGAAACATAATACTCCTTAATTCAACACTTTTCCAATGTCTAAAATGATGAATACTTTTCTTTCAGCTTGTGTTTGGTGAAAATGGTTTGTGATATTTGCACTTGATAAAAATTCAAAATATTGTTAGTTGTTTCTCCCAGTTTACTTACAGTTAGCAATCCATCATATTTGCAGATTTTCTAATCCAAAAGTAGTAAATAGTATAACTCATTCTTCTTATGTGAAGAAATAATGCCTGTTATTATCAATTCCCATAAAATTTTTCAAAGAAAAACCTATAGAAAATAGTTTTATTTTTTTAAAAATCAGAATGGAGCTGTCAAATCAGTCGCAATCTGAAAAATTAATCATGCATGCCCAACATGGTAGATATATTAAAAAAGATGGAGACTGAGAAAGACCATCAGATCTGGCAATTAGAATATTATTATAATTTTGGAGATAGTAGTGTCAACTAAGTGATAGCAATCAGATTATAAAGGTTTTACAAGTGAGTGAGGATATAATGTAGGGAATAAATCTAGAGCTTATTGAAGAAACTTATCAGAGAAATGGTTGAAAATCAGAGGAAAATTGCTTGAGGAGGTGGTAAAACATTGTAAAATAGGAAAGATGGAATATATAGAGAAAATTAGTAGATACTGAAAAATGGAAGATTAGAGAGAATGAGCAAAGTGAGCATGAAGTGCTAGAAAAGAGAGGTGGGAATGTGATCATGTGCATGTGTAGAATGGATGATTTTGACCAAAAGAAGTGTTACACCATTTGTCATATATGGGCAGAAAGGTGAAGAAAATGAGAATAGATGACAATGGAGTTTTGAAATGAAGTGAAAAAGGGAAGATCATTTCAAATAGATTCAAGTTTCTTAAAGTAAGAACTTATTATGTAGTGGGCATTTTAGTAATGCAAGAATAGTTCCTTCCATTAGGGGGGTTAGATAAATATCATACATAAATCATATCACATAAACAAAATAATTTCTATTCATAGTGAAGATATCAGTGGAACCAAGAAAAGACCCTTGATGGAAGTGGCACATGAGCTAAGTCTTAGATGGAGCGAGATATTCTAGTAATAAGAGTTTTGAATGAAGATTATTCTAAGAATGGAGAATAGCCAATAGAAGGCTGAAGAGATGGGAAATGCAGTATCATGTGGAGAAACAGTAGTTAAATAATAATAGTTTAAATGAAGAATATGCAAAAGAGAGTATAATGAAAAATTTGAAAGTTAGGTAAGGACAAGGTTATGAAGAAACTGAAGTGCTAATTAGAGAATTTTAAATTAGAACTTGAGGGCAATTGGAAGACACTGGAGTTTGTTGGGTTGATATAGTCAGACATAAGTTTTAAGACAATCCCTTTGTAAGCTAGGTAGAGCATAGCAATAGTAAAGACTTGAGTAAATAAACCAGTAGGAGAAAAAGAAATGCATCTGTGATATCGAAATCACTTTAAAAGACTGATATATATTAATTTAAGGTCTCCAAAGAATTCAGCTATGTAATTCCTAAATGAAAACTCAAGTCAGCAGTCAACCTTTTATGGAGTTTTTAATTACAAACGGGAGGAAGAAAGGTATTAGAGAGAGAGAGAGAGAGAGAGAGAGAGAGAGAGAGAGAGAGAGAGAGAGAGAGAGAGAGAGAGAGAAAGAAAGGGGAGAGAAGGGAATAGAACTTAAATACCCCCTCTCCTTAGGCTGGTCCAAAGGCCCAAGCCCTTAGATAGCTGAGGCAAAGAAAAGAGATCAGTCCCTATCACTCACGTGTTTACACATCTGAGGGCAAAGACAATCAGTTCTCCTTTGGACATAACAACTTTGAGATATCTCTGGAATATACAGTTTGACATATCTAATAGGCAATAAAAGATGCATGATTTGAACTCAAAACAGTGATGAGGGCGGTAAAAATAGGTTGTGGGATGATCTCAACAGAGTTCATTATTGAAACTTGTGGAGTCAAAAATATAACCAAACAAATGAAGAATGTGGGTAAAAAAAGAGCACAAGGTAATCACCATTTCAAAATGACAACTCCCTGGAAATACCATGGAGAATGTAGAGATGCAACTCAAAAGAATATTGCAGAGAAATTCACAGAATGTGCTTGTGGCCTAGTTAAAAAGGCTTCAAACTTGGGATATTTGACAACATAGATGAGTAGGCTATTATGGCATGCCAGAAAAACACTGGTTAACATGAATATGATGTTTTGTAGGAGAATAAAAACATATTGGCATTTTCAGTTTTATTAATCTTGGTATTGAGCTTACTTTTAGTTATAAACAGATTTTTCCTCTGCAAAGACTTTAGACATTTACCTTTAAATTACCTTTTGTGCCTCAGCTTTATGTCACAGAAAGATTTCAGGCATTATTATGATTTGCTTCAGATGATACTAAGAAAATCAATTTTTTTTTGAGACTCCAAGAACAGGAAAGAAGAAATACAGTCTTTGTTTTGCAGAATTTTTTGAGGAAAGATGGCTTTGATTTTTAAGATTTGGGAAAAAAAAATTTTGATATGAGATCAAGCCTTCTTTAAATGGTTAGAAATAAAATATTGGAGTAATATAATAGTGCAGATTGGAGACATACACAGAATAAACCAACTAAAGGTATTTTACTGCACACAATTCACTGGGGAAAAAAATGCATTTCAAATCTGTCATGACCCAAGTTTATTTTCCAGGACTGTAACTAAGAATTTCCTTATTTGAGCCATTTTTTTCCTAGACTACTTTGCAACTATTGTAGAAAGAATCCACTATAAATTTAATTTATATAATTCTAGTTATTCTTACATAGATTGCATAATTCTTGTCCCTTTCAAAAGATAATAGGAATCATAAAAATCTAGGTTATAATATCTTTCTATTTACATCATGACATACCACAGATTCAGACAAAGGAACAATACTTTCTTTTGTACTTGCCAGATAAATTATTATTCATGAGAACAGAAGCTCTGAACTTATGGAACCTAGTTCCTTCTATTTTCTTTATTAGTAAAGAATCTATCATATAACGTAAGAGGGTCCATTGTATATTGCCTAGTAGGTTAAATGTAATTCTATCACATACATGACAATAGAAATTTTGTTTTACTGCAATTAAAATTAATCAATATAATATCCTGACAAGCCCAAATAAAATTTAGCAAAGTCTTCATATATAGCTATAATCAGAATAGAAGCAAGTTAGTTGATAAGTATTTATTAATTGCATCCTATGTGACTGGCATAGTTTCTAAGCATTGGAGACACAAGGATAGGCAAATTACTGTTCTTGCTATCAAAAAGCTCATACAATAATGGAGTTTTAGTCATTTTAAGAGAGATATTTAGGGAAAAGCAAAGGCTTTTTTATTTTTATTGTATAGAATGCCTTACTTTTAGCAGAAAATTTCATGAGAAAAATTTAAAATATAATAAATTAAAAGCAAGTTATGACATAACATATCCATGTTATGGATAGAAAGGTCCAAAAGTTGACTATTCCATCTACAACCCCTTGCTAGAGACTTAATTTTATTAAAATTTTCCTGTGCTGTTTTTGGAATTAATAGATTGGAATTCTAACTTGTTCTTTGTGGTTGATAAATCTTTTCTCCAACTCCAGGGCCCACCAACATTCATTAAAATTAGGAAAGACTGGAGAAAATAAATAATTTGAGTTTATTAGTATTGAGGATGTAGGTGAATACTACATACAATATTAAAACATCATTTTATAGTTGCCTTTTATTTTGATATCACTGTCATTTTCAAAAGGATTCTTCCATATGAATTTTATACTGCAAGTATCCTTTAAAATGTGATTATGAACTTAAGATCAATATAAAAGAACATTTCCTATAAAAGAATCACAAGGGAAGATCTCATTTGCCACCATGAATTCCTACTAAGAATAGATTGCTTATTCAAAATAAAAAAGCAAAACTTTCTGATGTTCTCTTCTATGCATCAGTTTAATATTTCAATGAAATGGTTGAAGCCATTATGGTGGAGTAAAGGCAAGGATTCACCTGAGCTCTCTAAAATACTACTCCAAAATTTTTTAAATGACAACTCAAAACTAATTTTGAAGCAACAAAAAAAATTAAAATTAAAATTAAAGGATAGGAGTGAATAAATTTTATAGCTCAAGATAAATTAAGAGATTAGGGGGACTTCTGGTCAAGATTGTGGCTTAGAAGCAGCAAAAGTTCAGACCTCTGAAAACCCTTCCTTACCGATCACAAACTGAATGCTCCTAGGGGACTGAAATTAAAACTTAACAATAGGACAGAGCTGGGGAACCCTCCTTCTGGACTCAAATCAAAAGGTACATACCCCAAAAGCCAGAATCCTAGATCACTCGGGTCTAAGGGGAAGGCAGAAGGAAGGACCCAGGACCCCTCCCCTCCAACCCAGAGCTCTGAGCCCACAGCAGCAGAGGGAACCTCAGGGCTAACTGTTCTTAAGGGCACACCTTGAAAGCAACCTGGGCCAGTCTCATGGTGTCAAATACAGATGGCAGGGAATTAGCCTGAGAGAGATGGGGGGAGCCTGTAGCCCCCTGGCTGGATCCTTCCATCAGAGTCTCACTGGAGATTTTTAACTCTGGGCACATCCAGACCAACACAGGTGAACTTAATCCCATCAGGAGCCCTCAGAGCTCAACGAGGCCAGGACCCTTCCCCCCTTAGAGTGAAGGGTCCTCTGAAAGGACAGAAAACTCAGGACCGGCAAAGGCACTGAGGTAACTTGTGAACAGTGCTGTACCAGGTTCAGAGCATGGAAGTAAGGCAGTCGAGAAGCAACTGGAGGAAACTGAGAGCAGTAACACCCGAAATGCCAGCACGCAGGAGAGGGCAGATCCTGGGCTTACCCGGGAAGACAGAAATATTGATTTAATAAGTAAGACAAGAAGCTATTACTTTGAAAAAAAAAAACAAAATAGACAAAGTATTGGTCAATCTAATTAAAAAAAGGAAAGAGGAAAAGCAAATTAGCAGCATCAAAGATGAAAAGGGCGACATCACCTCCAATGAAGAGGAAATTAAGGCAATCATTAAAAACTACTTTGCCCAATTATATGGCAATAAATATACCAATCTAGGTGATATGCATGAATATTTACAAAAATATAAACTGCTTAGACTAAAAGAAGAATAAATAGAATTCTTAAATAATCCCATATCAGAAAATGAAATCCAACAGGCCATCAAAGAACTCCCTAAGAAGAAATCCCCAGGGCCTGAAGATTCACAAGTGAATTCTATCAAACATTCAAAGAACAGCTAATCCCAATACTATATAAACTATTTGATATAATAAGCAAAGAGGGAGTTCTACCAAATTCCTTTTATGACACAAACATATTAATGATTTCAAAGCCAGGCAGGTCAAAACCAGAGAAAGAAGTTTATACACCAATCTCTCTAATGAATATAGATGCAAAAATCTTAAATAGGATACTAGCAAAAAGACCCCAGCAAGTGATCAAGAGAGTCATTCACCATGATTAAGTAGGATTTATACCAGGGATGCAGGGCTGGTTCAATATTAGGAAAACCATCCACATAATTGACCACATCAACAAGCAAACCAAAAAAAAATCACATGATTATTTCAATAGATGCAGAAAAAGCCTTTGATAAAATACAACACCAATTCCTATTAAAAACACTAGAAAGCATAGGAATAGAAGGGTCATTCCTAAAAATAATAAACAGTATATATCTAAAACCAACAGCTAATATCATCTGCAATGGGGATAAACTAGATGCATTCCCAATAAGATCAGGAGTGAAACAAGGATGCCCACTATAATGTCTATTATTTGATATTGTACTAGAAACACTAGCAGTAGCAATTAGAGAAGAAAAAGAAATTGAAGGCATCAAAATAGGCAAGTAGGAGACCAAGTTATCGCTCTTTGCAGATGACATGATGGTCTACGTAAAGAATCCTAGAGATTCAACCAAAAATCTAATCGAAATAATCAACAACTTTAGCAAAGTTGCAGGATAAAAAAATAAACCCGCATAAGTCATCAGCATTTCTATATATTTCCAACACTTCCCAGCAGCAAAAACTAGAAAGAGAAATCCCATTCAAAATCACCTTAGACAAAACAAAATACCTAGGAATCTATATCCTGAGACAAACACAGGAATTATATGAACACAACTAACTATAAAACACTCTCCACACAACTAAAGCTAGACTTGAGCAATTGGAAAAAACATTAACTGTCCATGGGTAGGATGTGCCAATACAATAAAAATGAACGTCCTACCCAAACATATTTATCTATTTAGTGCCATACCCACTGAACTTCCAAAACCTTTTTTTTTTACTGATTTAGGAAAAAAAATAACAAAGTTCATTTGGAATAACAAAGGATCAAGGATATCCAGGGAAATAATGAAAAAAATACAAAGGAAGGGGGCCTTGCAGACCCAGATCTCAAACTATATTATAAATCAGCAGTAATCAAAACAATTTGGTACTGGCTAAGAGACAGAAAGGAGGATCAGTGGAAAAGACTTGGTGCAAATGACCTCAGCAAGACAGTATATGATAAACCCTAAGATCCCAGCTTTTGGGACAAAAATCCAGTATTTGATAAAAACTGCTGGGAAAATTGGAAGACAGTGTGGGAGAGATTATGTTTGGATCCACACCTTGCACCCAACACACAGATAAATTCAAAATGGGTGAATGACTTGAACATAAATAAGGAAACTGTAAGTAAATTAGGCAAAAACATAATAGTATTTACATCAGATGTTTGGGAAGGGAAAGACTTTAAAACCAAGAAAGACTTAGAAAGAGACACAAAATGTAAAATAATTTTGACTACATCAAATTAAAAAAGGTTTTGTACAGGCAAAACCAATGTCACTAAAATCAGAAGGGAAGCAATAAATTGGGAAACAATCTTCATAAAAACCTCTGACAAAGGTTTAATTACTCAAATTTACAAAGAGCTGTACAAAAAATCAAGCAATTCTCCAATTGATAAATGGGCAAGGGACATGGATAGGCAGTTTTCAGATAAAGAAATCAAAACTATTAATAAACACATGAAAAAGTGCTCTACATCTCTTATAATCAGAGAGATGCAAATCAAAACAACTCTGAGGTATCACCTCACACCTAGCAGATTGGCTAACATGACATCAAAGGATAGTAATGAATGCTGGAGGGGATGTGGCAAAGTAGGGACACTAATTCATTGCTGGTGGGGTTGTGAATTGACCCAACCATTCTGGAGGGCAATTTGGAACTATACCCGAAGGGTGATAAAAGACTGTCTGCCTTTTGACCCAGCCATAGCACTGTTGGGTTTGTTCCCCAAAGAGATAATAAGGAAAAAGACTTGTACAAGAATATTCATAGCTGTACTCTTTGTGGTGGCCAAAATTGGAAAACGAGGGGATGCCCTTCAATTGGGGAATGGCTGAACAATTTGTGGTATATGTTGGTGATGGAATACTATTGTGCTAAATGGAATAATAAAGTGGAGGAATTCCATGGAGCCTGGAACAACTTCCAGGAAGTGATGCAGAGTGAAAGGAGCAGAACCAGGAAAACATTGTTCACAGAGACTGATACACTGTGGTACAATTGAACCTAATGCAATTCTCCATTAGTGTCAGTGCAATGTCCCGAAACAGTCTGCATGGATCTAGGAGAAAAAAAAAAAACACTATCCACAAGCAGAGGATAGACTGGGGGAGTAAAAACACCGAGGAAAAGCAACTGCTTGACTACTGTATTTGAGGAGATATGACTGAGGAGAGAGTCTAAATGAACACTCTAATACCAACAACATGGAAATGGGTTTGAATCAAGAACACATGTCATACACAGTGGAATCGCATGTCGGCAATGGGAGAGGTGGGTAGGGGAGGAAAAGAAATGATTTTTGTTTCCAATGAATAATGTTTGGAAATGACCAAATAAAATAATGTTTTTTAAAAAAGAGATTAGCATGGATTCTGGTCATATTTCCAGGGTAGAAAATGGTGCCTGTGTTGATTCATAGAGAAGAACCCTGAACAGGAGAATACTAAATACATCTCTTCTAATCGTATGATCTGGGAAGAACTTAAAATTTTCTGACTTCCAGAACTAGCTCTGAAACCAGGAGCATGAAAAACTCTGAAAGCTTGAGATTGTGCTGCTTTTTATACAACAGGAAGAACCCAATTTTAACATGAAATTGATTATTTAGAAATGGGGTGAAAAAATGAGCAAAAACAAATAAAAACAATTTAATCTTAGAATATTACTATAAAAACAGGAAAGATTATACCACAGTATCATAAGATAAGAAAGATTTAAAAATAAAGCTACATGAAAAGCCTCAAAGAAAACTGTGATCTTGTGTCAAGAACAAAAAGAATTCCTAAAAAAATCACCGAAACCTTTTTTAAACATCAAATAAGAGATATAGAAGAAAAATGGGAAAGAAATGAGAATAATGAAAGCAAAACATGTGAGAGAATTTGCATCTTGGTAAAGGAAGCACAAAAACTATTGAACACAATGATATCTTATAAAACAGATTAGGAAAAATGGAAAAAAACCCCACAAAATTCAACTGAACAGAAGAATACCTTAAGAAGCAAAACTGATCATATGGGGAAAAAAAGTTGTACAAAGTTCACTGGAAAAGAGAACTTCCTAAAAAAGTAGAATTAGCCAACTAGAAAGGGAAAATCACACTGTTGAAAATAATTCCTTAAAATTAAGAACAAAGAAATGGAAGCTAATGACTACATAAGAAAATTAAAAAAAAAACCAAGAAAATAAAATTGTAAATATGAAAAGAATAGAAGAAAATGGGAAATATATTATTCAGAACATAACAAACCTGGAAAATAGCTTGAGGAGAATTTTTAAAAAATTACTGGACTACCTGAAAGCCATGATTAAAATAAAGAAGAAAAAAAAGAGCCTACATATCCTTTTTAAAAAAGTAATTTTCAAGGAAAAAGCTGCCCTAAAATCTTGGAACTAGAGGATAAAATAAAAATTGAAAGAGCCCAGCAATCCACTCCTGAAAAAGATCACCAAATTAAAAGTCCCAGGAATATTATCAGTAAATTTGAGATCTCCAGTGTCAAAAAAGAAAATATTGCAAGATTCCAGGAAGGAATTATTCAAAAATTATGGAGCTTACAAAGGCCTCATAAAAGATTAAATTCCCATTTTAAAACAACAGAGATGTTGGAACATAATGTCAGAAGTCAAATGAGTGAGATTTCCATCCAAGAATAACCTTTCCATCAAAACTAAGTATTAATCCTTCAGGACAAAAAAAAATCAGTATTGCTTATATAGAGGACTTTCAAGTATTCCTGCTGAAAAGACCAGAAAGGAATAGAAATTTTGATATGGAAATGAATACTATAAGAGAAGCATATTAAGATGAAAAGGAAAGAGAAATCAAGTATGATTTTTTGATAAAGATCTCATTTCTCAAATATAAAGAGAACTGAGTCAAGTTTATAAGATTACAAGTCATTATGACTGGCTAAAGGATATGAACAGGCAGTTTTCAAATGAAGAAATCAAGTCTATATATAGTCATATAAAAAGGCTCTCAATCACTTTTAATTAAAAGAATGCAAATTAAAACTACTCTGAGGTACCACCTAATACCTATGAGATAGGCTAATATAACAGAAAAAGAAAATGAGAAATATTGAAGAAATTTTGTGAAAAATTGGGACTCTAATTCAGAGTTGCTGAAGTTATATACTCATCCAACCATTCTGGAGAGACATTTGAAACTTCCCTGACAGGGATTTTTAACTGCATATTGTTTGACTTGACAATACTACTACTATGTCTATATCCTATGGAGATAGAAATAAAGAAAAAAAGGACATAATGTTAATCAAATGTTGTTTGATTGTTTGTTTTGAAATGAAAACCCTGGAAATACTTTGCATGGCTATACATGCATACTCTATATCAAATTGATTACCAACTCAAAGAGACAGGATTGAAAAGAGGGAGAATATTTGGAACTCGGCTTTCTCAAATGAAAGCAAAAATTATTTTTTATGATACAGGAAAATATAACATTAAAATATATAATTGATATTTTTACTTCTTTTACTGGATGAAGGGTTCATTGATGTTACCTTCCTACTCTCTGCCTCTCTGAAGTGACCAGCAACCCCCTTCTCTTGTAATAAGTATAACCGTGCCATATTTATCCCTTTCTAAAAATATCTCATTCTGCACCTCTAGTCTATTATATTCATCATGGCTTTTAGGTTATCCAACAATTCTCAGATTGTCCCTCCTAGACCTGTTTTCTTCATCAGTTGTTTTTTCAATAAGATATTTGATGTTTTCCTCTATTTTTTATTCTTTTCATTCCTTTGATTCTGCTTTATTGTTACTTTATTTCTCTTGAAATCATTAGTTTCTACATGGTCAATTCTTATTTTGAAGGCCTGGTTTTCTTCTGTTTGTTTTTTGGTTCTCCTTTTACAATTGGCCCATTTCTTCTTGCATCACTTCCATTTCTCTTCCCCATTTTTCCTCTACCTGTAATAATTGCTTGTTGAAGTCTTTCTTGAGCTCTTCCAGAATCTGTGTCCAATCTATAATTTTCTTTTTTACTTTGGGTGTGTTTCCTTTCCTTTTGCTGTCCCCTTCTGTGCCTGCACCTTGCTCTTTGTCTCTCTAAAGAGTCTTTAGAGTTATGTGCTTTTTTATTGTTTGCTCATTTTTGCTATCTAATTATAGGTACACTCTGTTTTCCAGGGAGTTGGAGTACCCTCTTAAATTTTAGTCCTCCCTTGATGTTATTTTTGGCCTATTTTCTAGGTTCTTACTAGTTTTCCAGATGGTCTGAAGGCTGAGAGTTCTGAGAGTCCCTCCTCTGCTCCCTCCACAGTGCTAATTCAATTGACCCTTTTTCCTCAGTCTTGGGTATAAGCTTTTGATTTCAGTTTGAACTTGATCAGGTCAGGTGCTGATCAGATCCTAGCCCCAGGCTCAGGCTTGCATTATTTGGTGTTCTTGATTCAATCAGGCACAGCTTTGATTGCCTCTCCTAGAGCTCTATCCTTAGTTTTGGGCAAGAGTATCCCTTGAAGGCTCCCCCTGAGAACTGTATCCTCACACCCTCTTTTTTCAAATAGTGTTTTCAAATAGATTTTTCAGAATGAATTATCTTCATTTGTTTGGTAAAATTCTTTTGAAAATCCTTCTATCCTGAGGGATGATGTCTTTTTTCTTTGACAAATTACTTGTAGATTAAATATTTTAAAAATTAAAATAAATAAAAATAAAATATTTAAAAAATCTTACCTTCCATCTTTGTATCTATACTTCCTATTTTGTATTGATTTCATGAGAGAAGACTGGTAAGAACTAGGCAATGGGAGTAATTGACTTGTGCAGAGTCACATGCCTAGGAATGGTCTGAGGACATTTGTGAAACTGCGATTTCATATTTCTAGGCCTGGTGCTCAATGTATTGAACCACCTTGCTTCCTCTTAGATTTTAATAATAATATTCTAACATTTTAGATGTTTGTTCTCTCACTGAGTCCCTCTTCTGTCCCTTCCTTTGAATGATAGATTATATGACATACATTATGGATGTGCTCTCATATGGTATTTATTTCTATGTTCATCATGTGAAGTAAGACATACCAGGATTATACCGGAAAAACCAAAGGAAATAAAGTGAAAAAAGAAAACTTCAGTCTTCATTCAGTTTCTATCAGTTTATTCAATGATGGAGGACAGCCTTTTAGATCATGAATCTCTTAGAGATGTCTATGATCCTTACATTGCTGTTAATAGTTAATCCATTCACAGTTAAGAGAGAGCATTTCTTATTGATCTTATTTATTATTTGTTGAGGTATTTTTCTCATTTAGAGTTAATTATTATATTTCCTTTTATATTAAACTGAAAAATGTATATTTTTGTAAATATTTTTTCAAATTATTTAGATTGTCAGTTTTATTGGCATATCATTAACAAAATGGCTTTTAATGTTTGCTTTAATAACTTCATTTGTGGTACATTCACCCTTTTCATTTTTGATTCTGGTAATTTGTTTTTCCTCTTTTCTTATAAAATCAATTAATGGCTTATCCATTTTATCTTTTCCCTCAACATTCTCTTAGTAGTAAATATTAGTTCAATGTTTTCTTTAATTTTATTAATCTTACCTTAGATTTCCAAATTTATTAATCTTACCTTTTATTTTAGTGATTCATCGAGCATTTTTAATTTGTTCTATTTTCATCTTTTAAGTGTCTGGATAGTTTTCTTAACTTTTAAGGCTATGTTTGCAATTTTTTATCTTTTTTTCACTTTTACAGATATAAATTTTCTTCTAACTACAGCAATACTGCATCCCATGGTTTTTTTTGTGTTAACTAATTGTTTTCATTATTTTCATTGAAATTATTGGTTGTTTCTCTTCTTTTGTTTTTTGAAAGTCATTCATTAGGATTGAATGTTTAAATTATTGATTAATATTTAATCTAGATTCACAAATGCCTTTATTGAATATCATGTCATTATAGTCAAAGGGGCATATTTAATATTTCTGCTTTTCAGTTTATGTTTGTTAGATTTTTATATCCTAATATAGAATCAATTTTGTAAAAGTATGATGTATATAGCTGAGGGAATAGATTAAATATTTTCTATTTCCTTTCGATTTTCTCTAGAAATCTATCATATCTCATCTTTAAAAATTATATTTATTTCCTTAATTTTTTGTTATTTATTTTATGGTTGGATTTATCTGTATCTGAGACAAATTAAATTTCTCACTATTATACTTTGTTAATTTTTCCTACTATTTCTTCCTTTAGTTTTTTTAATTGTTTATGTTTAAAGATATGGATAGTGTGGGTATCCAAGCTTTTGGGGAAGGCGCACAAAGCACTCTGATATAATGCTTCAAAATGAATTCTGGAACTGAATAACCCATAAAAAGATTGGATAAAATATTTTTATAGTCCAAAACAACTTAGAAGTCTGCTACAAAATATTTATTGCACCTGGGTGGAAGTAGAACACAAAGCAGCATAATAAGACAGCCCTAGCCAAGGCAATAGAACTTAGACTTAATCAGTAGCAAAGAATTCTTGATCTCTCAATCACAGAGTGCAAGGGTGTTGGACAACACCAAGACCAAAGAAGAAGATTTAGGATTCCCTTTGCTGGCTCTAGGGGCAAGATTATTTTTGCATTGCCAATATACAGACACAGGTCACAGGCCTGGTTTGTGATTTCAGGGAGAGGAGGAGCACTAACACATACCAGCATTAATGGCTATAAGGGAGCAGAGAACCCTGTTCACAGTTCCAAGGCAGAAAAGTGTATTGTGGTTACTCACAGACCAGAGCACAGACTGTGAAAACATGAAATGCACTTCTTATATCAGACCACATTAGAAGAACTGAAATTTTTAGATCTCCAGAGGTAGCTCTGAAGGCTGCTACACAAAGAACTTGAAGGTTGTAATAGTATTCATTTCCACACAGTAGAATTAGCCAAGTGGAAAAAGAGATACAGAATCTCACTCATGAAAAATAAAACCTTAAAAATTAGAATTGGACAAGTGGAAGCTAATGAGCCCAGAAGAATTAAAAAAACAAAATTCCTTTAAATTTTAAATTTTAAAGGAGGAAAAAATTCAAGAGAATGTGAAATGTCATAGAGTAAACAGATGAACTAGCAAATAATTTGGGAGAGATAATATAAAAAATACTTCAGTATGTGATAGTCAAGATAAATAGAAAGAGCTCAGGCATCATCTTTCAAGAAATTTTCAAGAAAAAATGCCCTGATAGTCTAGAGCCAGAAGGAAAAAAAAGAAATTGAAAGAATCAACCAAGAATCACTTACCAAGCAAAACTTAGAATCTTTCCAGGAGAAAAAAATGGGCATTCAGTGAAACAGAGGACATTCAAACATTCCTGATGAAAAGACTAGAGTTTAAAGGGGAAATTTGACTCTCAAATATAAGAACAAAGAAAAGGATTAAAAGTAAAACAGAAAAGAGAACTCAATTATTCAGTAAGATTAAATTGTTTATAGTACTACATAGGAATATGATTCTTATAACTTCTAAAAATTAAAATCATCATTAGGGCAGTTTTAAAAGGCATATATATGGGGTGTATGGGGTACTCAGGGAGGAGTAGTATCTCTGGTATGGAGGGCTTGTCATGCCCTCCTAGGGCAGCTCTCCAACCTCTGACCCCCACCTGACACCCAACTCTCACTTGTGGCTCCTAGTAGTTGCTAGCTTACGGCAGTGGCCACACCCTGGGCAACGGCTTAGACAGGCCGGCTAAACATTGTGAGGGTAGCCATCGGGTCATAGACCCCTGGTGAACTAAGGCTTTGCTCACCCAGCATGTGAAGACTGTTTCGGCCAAAAAGACGGAAGAAACCAATAAGAAGGTTCAATGGCTGAGAGGGCAATGCAGCAAAGCACTGTGGAGTGCTCAGGGCATGTTGGAGCACAAAAGACTGAACATGGTCATTCAATGCAGCTGAGGATGTCTCCAGGTGTAATGATTTTTCATGCCAATGGACCTAGGCTCCCAACGCCGAGAGAGTGGGACTGTCTCTGTGCATTGACTTTTCCACTTAAATCTCCTTCATGCACAAGTGTTTTTGTGCACACTCATCTACATCACAGATGAAAGCACCCAAAGACAATCATCATACTTGGTAACCAAGAGACTACTACTACTATATATGTAGTGGGGAAAGGTGTTAGTTGAGTATGAAGGGATTATATGCTGGGAGCCATCAGACCACGATGCTGTGACAGTCACACGTGGTAGCTGGGGAGACCACAGAGTAGTGTTTGGCAAGATGTAATTGCCCACCCAACCCCCTTTACATGACCTCTTTCATCAATGCCCTTTACCTATGAATTGACATGATTATTATTCCCCCTAGTCTCAAAAGAAATAATGCAAGAGCAAAACACCTGTACCCTAATTCCACAAAACACCACCAAAAGATCAGACCCTTAAATGCAATCCCCAAAAGACTATCATGGGTTAACTTTTACTTGGGTACATAATTCCCAGCAAAACTGTAGCTAAAGGGCAAGCCCAAAACTTTCTCATGAAGACAGCACACAAATACATCATAGAGGCCCATACAATATATACAGGTACAGTACAGGTACACTAAGTTCAGTATGCCTCAGTGACTCAATTACACAAATCAGTAACTCAAAATCCCTAGTAAGCCACCTATGATGAAATCATTTATCTTGTATTCTGTCTGTAATTACAATAGAAAAATATAGAATGTTAATCAAGTGATTTGTTGAGAGTTAATGTATCACTTTTCCAAATATTTGTCTTTGAACATGTGTGTTAGGTAAGGTATT
The DNA here is from genome assembly GCF_027887165.1 of Monodelphis domestica. Classification (NCBI taxonomy): domain Eukaryota; kingdom Metazoa; phylum Chordata; class Mammalia; order Didelphimorphia; family Didelphidae; genus Monodelphis; species Monodelphis domestica. Next base: position 330,777,836 of record NC_077229.1, on the reverse strand, counting down.
CTGCCTGCCAAGAAAATGGATATGAAACTAAAAACCAAGCCTGGGAATGGCAGAGCAGCTGTTATATGCAAAGCAGTCCCATGGCTGTAATGATTAAGCTGTCTTCCATTTGTTATTTATTTTATTTTATTCATTTTGACTGATCAGTCACCACCTGTTGGGAACCCTGGAGTGAGGCTGTATGTATATATATATGTATGTATGTGTTTATGTATGTGTATTAGCACATACATATATAATATATATTATATATTATACATACACACATAATATACATATATAATAAGGAATGCAAAAACTGTTCTCAGAGGAAGGGGAAGAGAAAAGAGAAAGAATAGAGAAGGAAAAATAGAAGGGGGTAAATTATCTCACATTAAAGAGTCAGGAAAAACTTAAAGTGGAGAGGAAGATGAGACAGGATGGGAGGGGACCACATGGACCTCTCATCAGAATTAGCTCAGTGAGGGGAAAACACACAATCATTGGGTTTAGAAATTTATTTTACTCTATAGGGAAGGAGGAGGAGAAGGGGATAAGGGAAAGGGGATGGGTCTGAAAGAATAGAGGGAAATTAGAGTAAGCAGTTTTCAGAAACTAAACAGTGAGAAATAGGATAGAGAGCAATACACAATAACCATAATGGTGTAATTATTTTTACAAGCCTAATAAAGGCCTCACTTTTCAAACATAGAGAAATGAATCAAATATGTAATAATAAGAGTTATTTCCTGATTAGTAAGTGATCAAAAGGTATGAACAGACAGTTCTCTGTCAAGTAAATAAACCTCTTTCTATTCATCTAATAATGCTTAATATCACTATTAATTAGAAAAATTCAAGTTAAGACAACCCTGAAATACCACCCCACAACTACCAATTTGACTAGAATGACAGAAAAGATGAATGACAAAATTTGGAGATGTGGAAAATTGAGACACTAATGCACTGTTGAAGGAGTTTATTTACATAGTTTATGTCAAACTATTTTCTCATTGTGCCAGGGATTTTTGCTAAATAATGATTTATCTCAATACCCTAGATCTATACTTTTGTGAAATACCAGGTTAGTATAGTTTAGAGTAGTGTTTGTTGTTTATCTGTTCTATTCCACTGTACTACCTCTCTATTTCTTATCTAGTGCCAGGAAATTTTGATAATTACTACTTTTATTTTTTTAAACTTCCCATAATTATATATAAAGACAGTTTCCACATTTTACAAAATAAATCTCAAATAATCAATCTCCTTTCTCCATTCTATCTCCACTGAAATGGCAAGAAATCTGATATGAACTTAACATGTGCAATAATGTAAAACATTTTTCCATATTATTTTTTGGAAGGTAACTCAAACAACAACAACAAAACAAGAATGTGAAAAAAAAATTTGCTTGGACCTGGTATCAGACTCCATAAGTTATTTTTCTGGAAGCAGATGGAATTTTTATAGTGAGTTCTTCCTCTTCTCTGTGACCGTTTTTTTCCATCATGCCTTTCTATATGATTTTTCTCCATTTTATATCTTCTTATCCTATTTTATTCCTATTTTAGCTCATTCAATTATATTCAACATGGCTTCATCTTCTATCTATATGTGCCCTTATAAACTACACATGTAATGATGTTCTTAAAGGTTAGGGTTTTTTGAACAATTGATTTAGCTCTTTATAAATTTGAGTAATTAGGCCTTTGACAGAGTTTTTGGTTATGAAGATTTTCCCCCAATTTGTTTCTTCCCTTCTAATTTTGGTTGCATTGGTTCTCTTTGTACAAAAACTTTTCAATTTAATTCAATCAAAATTATTTATTTTATATTTTGTAAATTTTTCTAACTCTTGATTGGTCTAAAAATCTTTCCTTTCCCAAATATCTGACAAGCATATAATTGTGTTCACCTAATTATAGTTTCCTTCTTTATATTCAAGACATTCATCATTCTGAGTTTTTCTTGGTGTAGGGTATGAGATATTGATCCAAATCCAATTTCTCCCATACTGTCTTCCAATTTTCACAGCAGTTTTTGACAAATAGTGGATTTTTGTCCCCAAAACTGGGATCTTTGGGTTTATCATAGACTGTCTTACTGAGGTCATTTACCCCAAGTCTATTCCATTGATCCTCCCTTCTGTCTCTTAGTCAGTACCATATGATTTTGATGATCTCTGCTTTATAGTACAGTTTAAGATCTGGTAGTGATAGGCTACCTTCTTCGCATTTTTTTCATTATTTGCCTTGATATATTTTGATCTTTTGTTCTTCCAAATAAACTTTGTTTTATTTTTTCTAATTCAGGAAAAAAGATTCTTGGTGGTTTGATGGTATGCCACTAAATAAGTAAATTGTCATTTTTATTATGTTAGCTAATCCTACCCATGAGCAATTAATGTTTTTTCAATTATGTAGATGTAGTTTTAATTGTGTGGAGAGTGTTTTATAGTTGTGTTCATATAATTCCTGTGTGTGTCTGAGCACATAGATTCCTAAGTAAGTATTTTATATTGTCTAGGGTGATATTAAACGTAATTTCTCTTTCTAATTCGATACTGAGATGAGTTGGAAGTATATAGAAATGCTGATAATTTACATGGGTTTATTTTGTATCCTGCAACTTTTCTAATGTTGTTGATTATTTCCACTAGCTTTTTAGTTGATTCTCTGGGATTCTTTAGGTAGACCATCATATCATATGTAAAGAGTGATAGCTTGGTATCTTCATTGCCTCTTTTAATACCTTCAATTTATTATTCTTCTCTAATTGCTACAGCTAGTGTTTCTAGTACAATGTTAAATATTAGAGGTGATAATGGGCATCCTTGTTTCATTCCTGATCTTATTGGGAATGCTTTTAATTTATCCCCATTGCAGATGATGCTTGCTGATGGTTTTATATATATACTGTTCATAATTTTTAGAAAAGGTACATCTATTCCTATATTTTCTGGTATTTTCAATAGGAATGAGTGTTGTATTTTGTCAAAAGTCTGTGTCTATTGAGATAATCATTTGATTTTTGTTGGTTTCCTTGTTGATATGGTCAATTATGTGAATGTTTTTCCTAATATTGAACCATCCTTGCATTCCTATTATAAATACTACCTGATCATAATTAATAACCCTCATGAACACTTCCTGGAGTGTTTTTTTTTTCTAGTATTCTATTTAAGATTTTTTCCATCTATGTTAATTAAGGAGATGGGTCTGTAGTTTTCTTTCTCTGTTTTTGATCTACCTGGCTTTGGAATCAGTACCATATTTGTGTCATAAAATGAATTCGGTAGAACTCCTTTGCTTATTATGTCAAATAGTTTTTATATTATTGGGATTAATTCTTCATTGAATGTTTGATAGAATTCACTTGTGAATCCATTAGGCCCTGAGGATTTTTTTAGGGAGTTCTTTGATGGCCTCTTCAATTTCTTTTTCTGATATGGGATTATTTAAGAATTCTATTTCTTCTTTTGTTAATCTATTATTTATATATTTTATATATAAATAATATCATTTAATATCACCCTAGACAATATAAAATACTTACTTAGGAATCTATGTGCTCAGACACACACAGGAAATTTATATATTGTAGATATTCATCCATATCACCTAGATTGGTATATTTATTTCCATATAATTGGGCAAAATTGTTTTTTAATGATTGTCTTAATTTCCTCTTCATTAGAGGTGAGGTCTCCCTTTTTATCTTGGATACTGTCTATATGGCTTTCTTCTTTACTTTTTTTTTAATTAGATTGACTAGTACTTTGTCTATTTTCTTTGTTTTTTTCAAAATACCAGCTTCTAGTCTTGTTTATTAATTCAATAGTTCTTTTACTTTCAACTTTATTAATTTCTCATTTAATTTTTAGGATCTCTAATTTAGTTTTCATTTGAGGATATTTAATTTGTTCACTTTCCATTTTTTAAATTTGCATGCCCAATTCATTGACCTCTGACCACTCTAATTTGTTAATATATGTACTCAAGGATATAAAATTCCCCCTAAGTACTACTTTGGCTGTATCCCATAGATTTTTAAAGGATGTCTCATTATTGTCATTTTCTTCAATGAAATTATTCATTCTTTCTGTGATTTGTTCTTTAACAGATTATGGAGAATAGTATTATTTAATTTCCAATTAATTTTTGATTTGCCTCTCCATATACCCTTACTAATTATTATTTTTATTGCATTGTCATCTGAAAAGGTTGCATTTATCATTTCTGCTCTTTTGCACTTGTTTGCAATTTTTTTATGCCCTAGTACATAATCAGTCTTTGTGAATGCACCATGTATTGCTGAAAACAAGGCGTATCCCTTTTTGTCCTTATTTATTTTTCTCCATGTGTCTACTAACTCTAATTTTTCTAAGAATTCTTTAACTTCTCTTACCTCTTATTTATTTAGTTATTTATTTTGGTTCAATTGATCTAGTTCTAATAGAGGAAGGTTCAGGTCTCCCACTAGTATAGTTTTTTCTATCTATTTGATCCTTGAGCTCCACTAGTTTCTCCTTTAGAAATTTGAATTTTGGTGCATACATGTTGAGTACTGATATTTCCTCATTGTCTATACTGCCTTTTATCGGGATGTAATTACCTTCCCTATCTCTTTTAACTAGATTTTTTTTTACTTTGTCTTTGCCAGATATCATGATTGTGACTCCTGCCTTCTTTTTCTCAGTTGATGCCCAATAAATTTTGCTCCATTTGCTTACCTTTGCCCTAAGAGTATCGACCTTCCTCATGTGTATTTCTTGTAGAAAACATATGATAGGATTTTGCTTTCTAATCCACTCTGCTATTTGCTTCCTCTTTACAGGTGAATTCATCCCATTCATATTCAATGTTATGATTACTACCTCTTTATTCCCCAACATTTTGATTTTTCTCTCCTTGTCCTGCCCTTTCCTCTTTCATTATTTCCTTCTACACTTGTGTTTTGTTATTAATTTATTTTACTTTCCTTTCTTCTTATCCCACTTTTATTTTTTTATTGGCATCTTTTGAAGCTACCCCACACACTCCCCCTTCTTTTTATTGCTTCCCTCCCCACTCTCCCTTTCCACCCCCTCCCTTTTTATTCCCCTTTTATTTTTTAGGGTCTATTAAATTCTCTTCCCCCTTTTTTCCCTCCCCCTTTTTTAACTCTCTGCCACAGTCCCCCCCTTAGTTTTTCCCTATCAACTTCCCTATAGGTTAAGATAGAATTTGATACCACAGTGGATCTAGATGGTCTTCCCTCTCAGAACTGATTCCATTGAGAGTAAGGTTTGAGTATTACCTTCTAGAACTCTCTTCCTCTCATTCTTATAGTTGTATTCTTCCCCTCCTGCTCCCTTGTGCCTTTTTGTGTGATATAGATTATACTAATTTTCTTATTCTTTCAAGTTTTCTTGGTGCCATCTTTTCTTTCTGTCCCTTTCTCTCTTCTTTTTTAATATATGATTTTAAACCATTTAGTACCTCAATCTCTACCTAAGGATAATTCTTCTAAATACTATAATAGTGAATACAATTTTTGACAGTTACGAATAACATTTTTCAATATAAGAATATAAACAATTTGGCCTTATTAAGGCTCTTAAGGAAGAAGAAGAAGAAAAACATAAGAACCCTCTCTATCTTATTTACCTTTTCATGTTTCTCTTGGATTTTGTGTTTTGATGTCAAATTTTCTGTTTAGTTCTGGTCTTTTCTTTACAAATATTTGGAAGTCTTCTATTTTGTTAAATGCCTATACTTTCCCCTGGAAATATATAATCAATTTTGATGAGTAGGTGATCCTTGGTTGTAGACCCAATTCTCTTGCCTTTATGAATATCATATTCTAAGTCTTGAGGTCTTTTAGTTTGGAAGCTACCACACACTGTGTAATCCTGATTGGTGCTCCTTGATATATGAATTGTCTGTTTCTGGCTTCTTGTAATATTTTCTACTTAGCTTGGAAGCTCTTGAATTTGGCAATTACATTCCTGGGGGCTGTCTTTTGAGGATTTAGTGTAGTGGGTGATCTATGGACTCTTTCAATGTCTATTTTGCCCAGTTGTTGTACAACCTCAGGACAGTTTTCTTGGATAATATCTTGTATTATGATGTCAAAGTTTCTGTTTGTTTCCAGGTTTTCTGGTAGGCCTATGATTCTCAAATTGTCTCTCTGAGATCTATTTTGAAGGTGAACCACCCTCTTAATGAGATATTTTGTGTTGACTTCTAATTTCTCATTCTTTTTGATTTTGCTTTATTAATTCTTTCTGTCTTATGAGATTATTAGCTTCTACTTGACCAATTCTAGTTTTTAATTATTGATTTTTGGTTAAGATCTTTTGATTTTCCTTTAAGGTTTGATCTATCCTTCTTTTCATGTCTTCCAGAATGCCATTTCTGGTCTTTAATTTGCTTACTATTTAATTCAATTTCTGGGCTTCAATTTCCAAGTGGGAGGTCCTGTCTTTTAAACTGTTATTTTTGTGGACTATTTCGCACTTTTCTTGTCACATCTCTTCCATTTTTCTCACAGTCTCAGATTTAAAGTCTTCAAGAACTTATGACCAATTTCCATTTTTTCCCCAAAGGTTTGGTTATGTTTAATTGTTTGTCATCTTCTGCTGTCTCTTCTTTAGTCTGTGTTTTTCTGCATAAAATTATCAGGGGTCAATTTTTTTTCTTTTTGTTTCTTTTGGGGTATTTGTGGATTTTAGTTCCTGGGAGTTGGTGGCCATTGCCTTGGTCCTTCCAGGTCAGATGTCTAAGTGAAGAATGTAGGTGATCTTTGTATTGGGCTCTAGAGAGGTTTTTGCCCTGAGGATATTTTTCCCAGTCCTCAGCAGTGTTCAGCTACTTTTAGTGGCAGGTCCAGCCCCCGGGAACTTAAAGATTGCCTCATAGCTGTCTGGGTGTGGGATGTAGGCAAGTCTTTGTATTGATGCTAGAGAGGTTTTTACCCACAGGCTATTTTTCAGGTCTCTGGGGCATTTTGCTTTGAGCCACTTCTCTCTGCCCAAGCTCCATGCCCTTTCTCCATATTTCTTTAGAGTCCTGGAATCCCTAGTCTTGCTGTTCTTACATGTAGCTCCAGCCCCTGAGAACTTAAAGATTGCCTGGGAAGAGATCTGGTTGTGAAGTGTAGGTGAGACTCTTTATTGAGTGCTGGAGAGGATTTTGCCCAAGAACTTTTTTTCAGTTCTCTGAGACATTTTGCTGTAAGTCTCCCACTCTGTGTAAGCTCTGCAGCCTATCTCAGAGTTTTCTCAATCTCCCAGTGTTCTGAGTCTAGTATCTCTTAGGGATTTCATGCAGCCTCCCTTCTAGAACTTAGAACTTTGTCCAGTGCTCACTCAGACTCTAGAAAGGTAGTTAAATTAGGGGATGGGGGATGAGCTTGCCCCTTGGTGGGGGAAATTTCACCCCCTTTTAGCATGGAAATACCCTAACTTTTCCGACCTTCTGTGCTGTGCCCTACTGTGGAACTCCTTTGCTCATTTGATTTTGGTTTTGTCATTTTGAGGCACTCTTTGTTGTTCCGTGGAGAGGAGAAAAGCGCGGCTTCTACTCTAGAGCCATCTTCTATACATATCTTTCTAACAAGAGGAAGTACAAGGCCTCAAAGAAAATTGGAATTAAAGAAACAGATGCTAATGTATGACTATATAAGACTTCAAACAACAATAAAGAATATTAGATATATACCCATAAATGGTGTCTAAAGAATTCCAAAGATTCTAGAGATTCTTAGAGATGATGGAAGAGAGTGTGCTGGATATGAAAGATAGCCAGTGAACATGTTTAAGATTTAAATTAGATCAATGAAGTTAATGATAACTAAACCTCTTAGATAAGATTACCTTAATGATCATTAAAGCAAGAACCCAAATACAGAAGAAAGAAGTACAGAGTACACCACTGAAATTTTGCAGAATCCTCAAAAATTGGAAAGGACTGAATAATAAAGTCAATAATATTATGATAGAGATTCTCAGATTAATTATTCCTGAGGCAATTCAAACTATGCTAGGTATGAATTTTACATAACTATGAATTTTTAGAAAACTCATTTGATTGAAAAATGTTCTTCTTAAGGACAATAAGCTTGTTTATTCTCTGCTTTTTTCTCCCAAGAAAATTAGAATCTTATTGTGATATAATATTTTCATTAATTCAACATTGGCAAGAGTCTTCCTAACATTACCACATTTAAATTTGACTTCTTGCTATATGAAACATAATTTGGAAAAGTTTCATAAGAGAGGCACATCAGTGATTAAATAGTAAAACCTGAAATGAAAATTATACTTATGAGAAAATATTAGAAAAATTAGCAATATTTGTCTTAGAGAAAATAAGGCCAAGGGTCCTCTAATAACTTTTAAATGTATAATAAGTCTTTTTCCCTGACTATTCCAACTTTTCCCTGTTGTCAGCCTCTACCCAAAGTTACTGAGAGGTTGTTACAGGTCTTGGAAGGAGACGTTTTTTTCCATATATCTCTATATTTGCTCTAAGTATTCATTATGTAACAATATACCTGCTTAAATAAAACAATCATTTCCCCCAGCTAAGAAGTGTCTGAGACCAAATTTGAACCTAGGACCTTCCATCTCTAGGCCTGGCTTTCAATCTACTGAGCTGTCCCATGAGATATTGTTAAAGACAATGGAAAGAGGTATTTTCTCCACATGTCATTATAATCTCTCTTTGTATTCAATATTTAACTTGATGTATCTGCTCAAGTAAAACCATCACTTGATTGTGTGTTTCTGACTTGAAACTGAATTAGAATTAGAATTAGAAAGGATTTTTAGTATAAACTAAAGATACTCTCCTGGATTTTGAAAATTTGACAAATACGTGACCCAGGCAATTCTAGCACATCCCTTTCCAGATCTGCTTACTGCCTTTTGGCTAGCAAGCATTGATTCATGACACTTTCAGAAGAACAACAAAACTGACCTCAAGGAGGTAGAGTGAAATAAGGTGTTTCCTGAAAGATTATAGTCATGGGATAGGACAGAGAGACATTAATATGGAGGGGCAGCAAGCACTCTCATGATCCTTATGGAAGGTTTATATCTGGAAGAAGTGAAAGTTTTCTTTATATGATGTTCCTGTACTAGTCTGGACAATGTTATCTAACCATCATTGTTTCATAGGCAAGACCCAGATTCTCTCCACTGTCATTTCACATTCACCTTGATGTATCTTTCTTTATTACATTCTCTTCCTTCTCTTACCCTTGCTAATAAGACAGATTCAGGTGTTTTTTTGTTTGTTTGGTTGGTTGGTTTTTGGCAGGTGAGGTTGGCAGTGCACAAAAGAGGTCGAGTTCTTTAGATAAGTGGAAGCATCTTGCATGGTTTAGACACTGGTGCATAGGTTTCTCATTGCTTATATGGGGACATTAAATAGTATGATTTTTAAATTCATATCTTGACAAGCTGTGTTAGTAAGTGGCCCCAGCTGGTGTTTGGTTTATAAATCTCCACCCTATAACCATCTCAATGGATTTCCCCCATTCTTAAGATAGTTACAATTTTGTTTGGATCTGTTATATTTGACCTATTTCAGTCTAACTACTACTTCATTCAATCAGTCAGTCTTGTTTAATTGTGATAACCTATTCTTCTTGGAAATTAATTGGCATTAGATTTTCTATTTTTTTCTTTTAGTGTCCAGTTGACGGTTTAACTCTAATCTCTTCTTTTAAAGGACATCTGTTCATTAATAAATATAATTATGATTTAAAATAGTCTTTATATTTTGGTACCATTTGATAGAAGATGACAGCTCAATGGAAAGGTGTGCATTGCATATATATATGTATATATATGTGAGTGTATGTATTCATGTGTCTGTGTCAAACACACATAAATACACACACACATATATGTATATATATATATATATGTACAGAGAGAGACAGAGACAAAGAGTAAAAATGGTATTATGGTACTGACAGCTGGAACATATAAATGATCATCAGTAAACTCTGTAAAGGGAATATAATGAGATTACAATCAGGGAATACAATAGCAGGAAACTTGCTTAATGAGTTATTGATAGCAAACTACATTATTCATAGGACATTCTGATTAGAAATAAATGCAAAAAAGAAATTCATATTTCTGGGTGGAAGATTTAATTTGCATTTCAAAGAAATACTCTATTACTATAACCTTTGACTTATAAAATGAGTTTTCAGATTGAAAAAGTTTTCCTGCCCCTTAGCTAAAAAGGATATAGGTGGACCAAATGGATATCTGTAGAGATTGGAAGGCCATAATGTAGCTATGTACTAGATTCTAAGTTTCTCTGATCTCATCCTTGGTCTAGGGGGCTTATACCATTAAGGAAAACATTGTTTTTAATAAATGTTTATGAAGTAAAACATTTTTCTTAAAATTATAAACTAGTATAATTGACTAATTCTTCTTAACTCATCAAGTCCAAATGTAAACAGTCCTATTTCCATATAAATATGCTTCTCTTCTCCATAGAGGACACTCTTCTATGACTATAAAATTAATTCATGAACATTCTTGATAGAAATTACCTATATCACAAATATATGACTTTTCTACTGAACAAATCATTAGGGGCCGATTCATCACTATAGACAATTTCCCTCATTCTTGATACTTTCTCCTGTCTTATGTTCTAAGATATCAAGCTTGCTACATCTCATGCTGCTCCTTCTTTAACTTTCTTTTATTGCTAGTACTTCTTAATATTAGCCTGGCTCTCTTCTCTATCTCCATTATTTCTCAATATTATTCCTATGTTCCTATGGTTCATCGATACTATGAATGTCTTCTAAGTCTCTTTTTAATCCTAAATATTAAATTTAATCTTGAACTTCAAAGAGACAACTGAACATTTTTATTTCTATATATTTTACCTCTAATTTAGCACCTCCAAACTGAATTTTTCATCTCATATAGCTGTGAAAATGGAATTAAGAATAATGAAACCAAATGCCACAAAGACAAAGTGGCAAGCCAGTTAAGTGGAAGCAACAAGGCACGTTAATAGAGCAACAAGAGATAGCGCATGCAAAGCAAGTGAAACTATCACCTGAACACACTGACCTTAATTTCCATTCCCCCCTGACCCTAATAAAGATAATGAAGCATTCTTAATTTGAGTCTTTGACATAGAAATCATTCCCCTACAGTAACTACAAATATCATTTTGGGAAGCAACCCATATAAATATGTAGCCTCACAACTGATTCTGCAATTGCTGAAGCCACAGCTACTTGATACCCAGAAAATAAAGTTTTCACCTCCAAGTCCTTTGATCTATCAAATGGTTCAATATCAGATACAAATATAATTTGTCAATTGAAATGACATTAAGGTGAAAAACCACCATCTACTTTGCCACTGAGGATAATAGTGAAAACTTCACAGTGTTTTTCTCTTCTTTTTTTTCTGAATTAATTTATTTAGTCAACTTAGAACATTATTCCTTGTTTATGTAATAGAGGCAAACCAGAAAGAGAGAACTTCAGGCTTGCAAACCAAGCTGGGGACCTGATCTGCAAAATCAAGTTGAAGATTCCAAAATGGATGTTCCCATGAGGAGGAGGCAGTTGAGCTGGTGAGGGGGAGTATGTGGGTCAGTCTCTCTCTCTGAGGTCAACTGACCAGGAGACTATGGCTCTCTGGATTTTTCTGACCAAGGGTATCTGGCTGAAGGAAAGAAGTCCTGAAATGATCTTATTTAGCTACTGTCCCAGGCTGAAGGACCCTTGGGGGGGGGGGGCTTCTGAAATTAGCCTGAGAGACCTTGGTGGCTTTTGTGAATTGAAAGAAGAAAAGATTTTAAACAGTTGTCCTCCATTTCTCTGACTATCCCTCTGTCACAGTTGTGACTGAACTGATTTCCCAAATCCTCAAATTCTCCTTATAGTTTAGGGAAATCCTCATCCCTCTTTCCTCAGTTCTCTATCCTGTTGCTTCCCAATTAACCCCTTACCTGAGAAAGAAAACAAGAGTATCTTCATAGTTCACTCAAGGGGGAGGGGCAAAGCCACAAGCTTCAAGAAGAAACTGGGAGTGAGAGGCTGAGAGAAGGGAAGGGGATGAGAGAGTGTGTGGGATCTGGGAAAGAAGGGAGGAGATTAGGAAATAGATTGATCTACTAGTCATCAGTAGGTATCAGAAGGCAGACCCCAGAGCATTCCCCTGTGGCAGCATCTCTCAGCACCTCTCTATCTCAGTAGTCCCTTTACCTTCACTGTAACTAAGAAATCCTCAGGTGTGTCGCCTAGTAGCAGCTCTCTAGTTATGCTCACAAGCCAGAGTAGCTAATTACAGCAATAAGAAATAGTGTCACACAGAACAGATCATCTTTATTTATTACAGTTACAATAATCACATTATTTCCCTCCCCCTTCCTGCAGTGGAATTCCATTGGGTATTACATGTGTCTTTGATCAGAACCTATTTCCATGTTGTTGTTGTTTGCATTAGGATGTTCATTTAGAGTCTACATCCCCAGCTATATCCCCTCAATCCATGTAATCAAGAAGTTGTTTTTCTTCTGTGTTTCTACTCCCACAGTTTTTCCTCTGAAAGTGAATAATGTTTTTTCTCATAGATTCCTCCAAGTTGTTCAGGATCACTGCATTGCCACTAATAGAGAAGTCCTTTATGTTCGATTGTACCACAGTGTATCAGTCTCTGTATACAATGTTTTCATGGTTTTGTTCCTCTCACTCTGCATCACTTCCTGGAGGTTGTTCCAGTCCCCATGGAATTCCTCCACTTTATTATTCTTTTGAGCACAATAGTATTCCATCACCAACATATTGTAATGAATTAAAATAGTGGTAGACATAAACTGTAGTAGATATAAGAGTGGTTGTTAAAATTGTGACTGCAGAAAATATGGTTTCAAGTCAGTGTCTTGTTTTTAAATCAAATATAAGGTGGTCACCAGGGAAAATTACCCACTTATTAAATATACCCAAGTCACCTGGGTTTTATAGAGATTTTAATTAATACAAATGAGGAATTAAAGAAACAGAGAGAGAGAGACAGAGAAAGGAAATAATGAGAAAAGGGCTACACCAGCCTAGGCCAGCATGAGCCTGCCTAGGATGAAAACACTAAGAGAGGGATCAGTCAGTCTTTTATCAACTCACCACAAGATCTCTGAGAGGGAGCCCCGAGAGACCCTTCAAGGCAGCTTTGGCCAGCTGCCCCCTCCAATTCAGCCTTTCCCAGCTGACTGTCCAGAGAGAGAGCTTTTCCTCTCCTTTTAAAGGGAATTTTCACCTATGTCACCTCCCCTAAGTTCTCACATCTACCAATCACAGTAGACGTTTTCCAAAGGACAGACCATTCCTAATTCACACCTGAGTAGACTTTAAACCTTTGATTAAGTTCACACCTGAAAAAATCTCTGAGTAAGTTCTCACCTCTTTGCTCCTTGTAAATTCACAAATTGCCTGACCTTTACAGGTACTTACCATCCTTTTGTATTAGATCTAAAAATAGGCACAGCTTAAGAACTTTTGCCTTACTATAAGTATGGGTTTAAGTATTTTTCATTGTTCAGCAAGGAGTTTCTCCCCTAACGCATGCTTAAGTAGGGGTGGAGTAGAGATCTCACATTCCTGATCTAAGTCCCTTCATTGTTTAAATGGGGAATGGTCTTAACAAAACCTTATGAAGTAGGGTCTGAGAATTTTTAAGGTTCACAATATACCACAATTTGTTCAGCCATTCCCTAATTGAAGGGCATGTCCTCCTTTTCTACATTTTTACCACCACAAAGAGTGCAGCTATGAATATTCTTGTACAAGTCTTTTTCCTTATTATCTTTTTGGGGTACAAACCCAGCAGTGCTAAGGCTGGATTAAAGGGAAGACAGCCTTTTAGTGCCCTTTGGGCACAGTTTGAAAATGCCCTCCAGAATGGTTGGATCAATTCACAACTCCACCAACAATGCATTAATGTCCAGACTTTGCCACATCCCCTCCAGCATCACAGAGTTTTTCTAAGAAAACTATGATAACATATGCACGAATTAGTTGTTAAAGCATAAAGTATTAGATAAATGTTAACTTTTTAAATCTTTGTGAGGGAGGACAGTGCCTAGACATAGGAAAAAGGCAGGGGTGTGCCTGCTATTTTTTAAATTCTGCTACACATATTTTAAAAATAATACCTCATTTGAATTCTGGAGCAGGTAAATCCACAAAAGGATGAGTTAAAATAATACCCTTCCCAAAATAACTTAGAAAGTTAGTAGGAAGGGTTCTTTGCACTGAGTTGAAAGTGGACCATACACCAGTGAAAGCTATATCAGGGAAGCCCCTGGCTCAGCAAGTGAGCAGGGGTCCTTAGAAGCAGCTGAATCAACAGCAATGGCTTCTTAAACTCTCACACTATAGGGGGTAAGGGGACCAGACAACTAGTCAGAATGGGATTACAAAGCATTCTTTGATGGCAATAGGTGAAAGAGAACAAGTAGACTGAAGGGGAATAAAGACCTTGGGCATAGGTCCATGGCAGAAAAGAGTTGTTGTTTTTCCTTACAACTCAAAGCATATACCAGGAGAGTAGATTTTGCCACTGTGGAGGAAAGAGAAAATTTTAAATCCCCAAACTACCTCTGAAGGCAATTCCACAAAACAAACAAAAACTTGAAGCTTAGGGAAGTGCCTGTTCATCATAGAAGCAGTGTCTAACTTTAACACTTTTAAAAGTTAAAGATCAAAAAATAGGTTGGAAAAATGAGCAACAACAACAACAAAAAAGAAAGTGACCACCAAAAGTTATGGTAACTGGGAAGATAAAAACACAAGTTCAGAAGAAGATAAACTCAAAACTGCCAAATCCAAAGACTCAAAGAAATATGAATTGGACTCACAACAGAAAAAGAATTCCTGGAAGAACTCAAAATTTTTTTTTAAATAAAATAGGAATGGTAGTGGAAAAAATAGGGAAACAAATGAGTGTGTGGAAAAAAGTCATGAAAAAATAGTTGATAGCTTGTAAAAAAGAACACATAAAAATACTGAAGAAGAAACACCCTAAAAACAGAATACTACAAATGGCAAAAGAGGCTCAAAAATTCTACTGAAGAAAATAACTTCCAAAAAAAAAAAACAGACTTGGCCAAAAGGGAAAAGATGTACAAAAGTTCATGAAAGAAAGTAACTTCTGAAAAATTAGAACTGGACAAGCATTAACTAGTGAAACCATGAGATATCAAGAAACCAAAAAAAAAACATATTCAAAGGAATGAAACAATAGATGAAAATGTTAAAAATCACATGGGAAAAAACTAATGACCTTGAAAATACATTGTGGAGAGATAATTTAATAATTTTTAGAAATACAAAGTAATCATGAATGTGAAAAAATATACAAGATTTTTAATAAAGGCCTCATCTCTGACATGCTTAATGAAATAAGTCAAATTTATTAAAATGTAAGTCATTCTTCAGTTGATAAGGATATAAATAATCCATTTTCAGATTACTATAGTCATGTGTAAAATCTATCTACATCACTATTGATTAGAGATATACAAATTAAAACAACTCTGAATTACCATGTCATAATGGGAACTACTAGGACAGAATGACTAATATGTCCAAAAAGAAAAATGACAAATACTGGAGGGAATGTGAGAAATTAAGACATCTGTGTACTGTTGGAGGAATTGTAAACTGTTTCATCTGTTCTGGAGAGAAATTTAGAACTATACTTAAAGGACTATGAAATTGTTCATACACCTTGGTCCACACTACCACTATTAGATCTATAAGAGATAGAAAACAAAAAGGAAATTACCTATATATGCAAAAATATTTATAACAACTCTTTTTTGATGGCAAAGAACTGGAAATTGAGGGATGGCTGAACAAATCAAATTCTGTATATGACTGAAATACTATTGTGCTATAAAAGTTTTTGTCTTTTTTTTTACACCATGATTAATTGTTGTTTGTCCTTTATTTTTGAAGAGGACCAATGATATCACAAGGTGATGTTTTGACTTGTGTGTGAATTGGAATTAAATGAGACAGAGTTGCACAAAGTCATCTGTTTAACTCTCTCTCTTCCAAAGTCATTGAAGTGTAGTTGCAAGGAAAAAAGTAAGGATAATTGCAATCATATATATTTGACCAAGCTCTAAGGGTTCCACAGCACCTGCTTCACCTGCCTTAATAGCAACAGAACAAACTGTTCTCATCTGCCCATTCTATTGGGGAAAGTCTTCACATGCTTGGTATAGACAACACCGTGTATCAGGAATGGTTTTGTGGCCCATAACTAATAAGGAAAAAAAAGGTACTGTCCACCTTCAGAGAAAGAACTTATGGAATCTGAATGATGATTTAAGCATACCATTTTTACTTTTTTCCCCCTACAACATGAGTAGGATGGAATTATGTTTCAAAGGATCAGATATGTGTAATCTATATCAACTGCTTACCATCTCAGGGAGGAACAAGGGGAAGGAGGAAGGAAGAAGATTTTAGAATTCAATATATTAACACAAATGTTAAAATGTTTACATGTAATTGGGAAAATATGATTTACAAATAAAATAATTCTAAAACATGTTGACTTTTATTATTGTTGTTGTATAGATCAAATAAATGAATGTATGTAAAGTGTCTTATAAACCATAATGTTCTCTATAACTGTCAAGGTTTTTCCATCCAAATTTGTTTTTTTTTTACTGACTTCCACATTTCTATTAATTATACCACTCTTCTTCGATCACCCAAACACAGAACATGGGAGTGACCTTTGACTCCTTCATCTTGTGTCATATTTTCTCCTTTGTTCTCCCCCACATTCAGTCAGTCATAAAGTCCTTTATGTTTTATTTCCTTCATAACTTTCATACAAATGCCCTTTTTCATTATCATTGCCATCACTGTAGAGAAGGGTCTCATATCCTTTTGAAATAACAAATGATCTCCCTTTCTCTAGTCTTTACCTTTCCTAAACTATTTCTAAAAATGTGTAGGGGGTTGGGGCATATTTCTAGGAAAATCTAATTTAATCAATTAATGAAAACAAGTTTATTAGGTGCTTTTTATGTACCAAATACTATATGAAATTCTGGAGAAATGCATATAAAAACAATGCTCTCTTCCCTCAAGGAGTTTATGTTCTAAAAATATTCCCTAGAGCACTGGGAATATAGGAAGGGAGTTCTGGTCTTAAGTCATAGGGACAGTAAGTTGATATATTATGGAATAAATTGGCAAGACATATTTAAAAATGGCACTATAAAAAGTAGGAAGGCGGGGATGGAGTGGGTAGGATGGAAGTTTCAGGCATACTGACTTTTTAAATAAATAGATAACATATAAAAGTAAAGCATGATTTGAGTACAGGAATTAGGTTAATGATCTAGGTTTTCCTTCTTCAGTCATCAACCAAGAGAAGTGAAAGGAAGGGAAGAAAATCTGAAATTAATAGGATTAAGAGTGAAGATGACATGTTATATGTCCAAAGGAGAATATATGTCCAGGAAGGAAGAAGCACAGCAGTAGTCACAAGTAGAACACAAGACATGCTGTATCGAGAGCCAGATTTCTTGATCAGAATGAATAGCTGATAAGAATTTGAAGTCTTGATTCCTTTATCTATAACATATAGAAGTGAAATTAATTACCCTAAAGGCTAATTCTAGCTTTTACTATTATTATTTTATATAACTACTTATAATCCCAAAGCATCAATGAACCACCTTCTTCAGAATATGCTCAAAATTCCTTTCTTGGTAATCTTTGATTTTTCTTCAAATTGTATTTCAAATGTTATTTCATAGCACATTTTATCAAATAAATTACCTTTTAAGAGAATTGAATTGACTTCCGGTCAAGATGGCGGCTTAGAGAAAGCTAAAGTTCAGATCTCCAGAAACCCTTCCCTACCGAAATCAAACTATATGCTCCTAAGGCACCGAAATTCAAAGCAAACAACAGCATAGACCCCAGGAATCCTCCTCCTGGACCTGGACCTGGATCAAAAGGTCTCCCCAAAAGCCAGAACACGAGATCACTCAGACCTAAGGCGGTAGGCAGAAGGAAGGTCCCAGGACCCATCCCCCCCAACTGAGAGCTCTGAGTCTGAGGCAGCAGAGGGAACCTCAGAGCCTCAGGGCTGGCTATCCTGAAGGCCACTTCCTGAAAACAACCTGACCCAGACGAGGGGGCACCCAGACAGCAGGAAAACAGAGAGAGACAGTAGGAGCCTATAGCCCCCTGACCAGATCCTTCCATCTGAGTCTCACCTAAGGTCCCTGCCTCAGGGCATACTCATTTTGAGGTTAATCATATCAAGAGCCCTTGGAGCTCCAGGAAGCCACTGCCCCTCCCCCCTCAGAGAGCAGGGTCCTCTGAAACAACAGTAACCCTCAGGGCTGGCAAAAAGGCCTCGGGAGCCAGCTATTCTGAAGACCACATCCTGAGAACAACCTGACCCAGAGGCGGGGGCACCCAGACAGCAGGGAAACAGAAAGAGACAGGGGACCCTGCAGCCCCCTGGCTGGATCCTTCCATCCGAGACTCAAGGTCCCTGCCTCAAAGCATACTCTGTTCAACCCAGAGAAAGCTAATCTTATCAGGAGCCCTCAGAGCTCCGGGAAGCCGCGGCCCCTCCCCCCTCAGAGTGCTGGCTCTCCTGGCCACCTAAGTCACAGAAACAAACACCCCAAGGAAAGGGCTGAGCCAGGCTCAGAGCTCAGGAGTAAGGCAACAGAGAAGCATTGGGAGGGAACTGAGGAGGGCAGTAAAACAGAAACGCCAACAATTCCTGGCTTCTCCGGGGAGACAGGACAACAACTGTATAGAAAGGACAATCTGCCTAGGGCTAAAACCTTTGAACACCAGACAGAGATAAGAAAAGCTAGTCATCCCCACTCAGATAGAGATAGCAAACTCCACATAAGCACAAAAGCTCCAAAATTCCAAGAAAAACAAAAAGAAGGGGGCGACTTTGGACACATTTTATGGAGGAAAAATACAAAATACAGAGGAGATAGAAGAGGAAACACAAGCAAATGCTCTGAAACCTTCCAAAGGAAATGGAAACTCTCCACAAACCCATGAAGAATTTGAATCTGAAAGGTTCAAAAAGATGGAAGCCTTCTGGGAGGAAAAGTGGGAAATAATGCAAAAGAAATTCACACATATACAAAACCAGTTTGACCAAACTGAAAAGGAAAACCAGGCTTTAAAGGTCAGAATTAGGTAACCCGAAGACAACGAGCAGGTAAAAGAGCAAGAATCAGTAAAGCAAAGCCAAACAATCAAGAAATTAGAAGAGAACATAAAATATCTCACTGAAAAGGTGACAGACTTGGAAAATAGAGGAAGAAGAGATAATTTAAGAATAATTGGACTTCCAGAAAAGCCAGAAATAAACAGCAAACTTGACATCGTAATACAAGATATAATCAAAGAAAATTGCCCAGAGATTCTAGGACAAGGGGGCAATACAGCCACTGACAGAGCTCACAGAACACCCTCTACACTAAATCCCCAAAAGACAACTCCCAGGAATGTAATTGCCAAATTCCAAAGCTTTAAAACAAAAGAAAAAATCCTACAAGCCAGAAAAAGACAATTTAGATATAAAGGAATGCCAATCAGGGTCACACAAGACCTTGCAAGTTCCACTCAATGATCGTAAGGAATGGAACATGATTTTCAGAAAGGCAGGAGAGCTGGGTGTTCAACCAAGAATCAGCTATCCAGCAAAACTGACTATATACCTCCAAGCGAAAGTATGGGCATTCAACAAAATAGAAGATTTCCAACTTTTTGCAATGAAAAGACCAGAGCTCTGTGGAAAGTTCGATATCAAAAATCTTAGAGCATGGAATACATGAAAAGGTAAATATGAAGGAAAGGGAAAAGGAGAAAAATGTTATCTTTTTCTTTTACCCAAACTCTCTTCTATAAGGACTACATTTATATCAATCTATGTATACTAACATGTGGGGGAAATGTAATGTGTAAATAGGGGGAAAAGAAAGACCAAATAGAATAATCTTTCTCACACAAAGATTCACACGGGAAGGAGAGGGGAAGAAAACTCTTATAAGAATGAGGAAGAGATTTTTTTACTTAAACCTTACTCGCAGGGAAATCAACTCTGAGAGGGAAGAACATCCAGATCCATTGGGATCGTGAATTCTATCTTACCCAACAGGGGAAGGGAAAAGGGAAAACCAAGAGGGGAGAAGGGAGAGAAGAGAAAAAAGGGAGGGAAGAAGAGGGGGAGGGGAGGGAACAAAAAGGGAGGGACTAGAAAGGGAAACATATCAAGGGAGGGGACAAGGGGGACTGATTTAAAGTAAATCGCTGGACTAAAAGGTAGAGCTGAAGAAGAAAGGTTAGAATTAGGAAAGGATATCAAAATGACAGGGAGTCCACCAGTGACAGTCATAACTTTGAAAGTGAATGGGATGAACTCACCCATAAAACATAGACGAATAGCAGAATGGATTAGAATCCAAAACCCTACCATATGTTGTCTTTAAGAAACACACATAAGGAGGTAGACACCCACAAGGTCAGAATTAAAGGATGGAGTAAGACCTTCTGGGCCTCAACTGACATAAAGAAGGCAGGAGTGGTAATCATGATGTCTGATAAAGCCAAAGCAAAAATAGACCTGATCAAAAGGGATAGGGAAGTTAAATATATTTTGTTAAAAGGGAGTATAGACAATGAGGAAATATCACTAATCAACATGTATGCACCAAATGGTATAGAATCCAAATTTTTAATGGAGAAAGTAGGAGAATTGAAGGAGGAAATATACAGTAAAATGATATTAGTGGGAGACTTAAACCAACCAATATCAATTTTAGATAAATCAAATAAATAAATAAATAAAAAAGAGGTAAAAGAAGTGAATGAAATCTTAGAAAAATTTGAATTAATTGACATATGGAGAAAAATAAATAGGGATAAAAAGGAATACACCTTTTTCTCAGCACCACATGGCACATTCACAAAGATTGACCATACATTAGGTCACAGAAACATGGCACACAAATGCAGAAAAGCAGAAATAATAAATGCAGCCTTTTCAGATCACAAGACAATAAAAATAATGATCAGTAATGGTACATGAAAAACCAAATCAAAAACCAATTGGAAATTAAACAATATGATACTCCAAAATCATTTAGTTAGAGAAGAAATCAGAGAAACAATTAATCATTTCACTGAAGAAAATGACAATGGCAAGACATTCTTTCAAACCTTTTGGGATACAGCCAAAGCGGTAATCAGACATAATTCATATCCCTGAATGCTTATATTAACAAACTAGGGAGAGCAGAGATCAATGAATTGGAAATGCAATTAAAAAAA
The DNA here is from genome assembly GCF_027887165.1 of Monodelphis domestica. NCBI lineage: Eukaryota > Metazoa > Chordata > Mammalia > Didelphimorphia > Didelphidae > Monodelphis > Monodelphis domestica. The sequence continues at coordinate 330,756,476 of NC_077229.1, read as the reverse complement.
AACTCAAAAGCAATCAAATTAAAAGCCCCAAGCAGAAAACCAAACTAGAAATCCTAAAAATTAAGGGAGAAATTAATAAAATTGAAAGTGTTAGAACTATTGATTTAATAAATAAGACAAGAAGCTGTTACTTTGAAAAAACAAACAAAATAGACAAAGTACTTGTCAATCTAAAAAGGAAGAAAAGCAAATTAATAGCATCAAAGACAAAAAGGGGGACATCACCTACAATGAAGAGGAAATTAAGGCAATCATTAAAAATTACTTTGCCCAATTATATGGCAATAAATACACCAGTTTAGGTGATATGGAGGAATAAATACAAAAATACAAACTGCCTAGACTAACAGAAGAAGAAATAGAATTCTTAAATAATCCCATATCAGAAAATGAAATCCAACAGGCCATCAAAAAATTCCTAAGAAAAAATCCCCAGCGACCGATGGATTCACCAGTGAATTATATCAAATATTCAGAGAACAGTTAATCCCAATACTATACAAACTATTTGACATAATAAGCAAAGAGGGAGTTCTACCAAACTCCTTTTACGACACAAACATGGTACTGATTCCAAAACCAGGTAGGTCAAAAACAGAGAAAGAAAACTATAGACCAATTTCCCTAATGAATATAGATGCAATAATCTTAAATAGGATACTAGCAAAAAGACTCCAGCAAGTGATCAGAAGGGTCATCCACCATGATCAAGTAGGAATTAACCCAGGGATGCAGGGCTGGTTCAATATTAGGAAAACCATCCACATAATTGACCACATAAACAAGCAAACCAAGAAGAACCACATGATTATCTCAATAGACGCAGAAAAAGCCTTTGATAAAATACAACACCCATTCCTACTAAAAACACTAGAAAGCATAGGAATAGAAGGGTCATTCCTAAAAATAATAAACAGAATATATCTAAAACCATCAGCTAATATCATCTACAATAGGGATAAACTAGATGCATTCCCAATAAGATCAGGAGTGAAACAAGGATGCCCATTATCACCTCTACTATTTGACATTGTACTAGAAACAATAGCAGTAGCAATTAGAGAAGAAAAAGAAATTGAAGGCATCAAAATAGGCAAGGAGGAGACCAAGTTATCACTCTTTGCAGATGACATGATGGTCTACTTAAAGAATCCTAGAGATTCAACTAAAAATCTAATCGAAATAATCAACAACTTTAGCAAAGTTGCAATATACAAAATAAACCCACATAAGTCATCAGCATTTCTATATATCTCCAACACAGCTCAGCAGCAAAAACTAGAAAGAGAAATCCCATTCAAAATCACCTTAGATAAAATAAAATACCTAGGAATCTATCTCCCAAGACAAACACAGGAACTATATGAACACAAGTATAAAACACTCTCCACACAACTAAAATTAGACTTGAGCAATTGGAAAAACATTAACTGCTCATGGATAGGATGAACCAATATAATAAAAATGACCATCCTACCAAAACTTATTCATCTATTTACTGCCATACCCATGGAACTCTCAAAATATTTCTTTACTGATTTAGAAAAAAACCATTCAAAAGTTCATTTGGAATAACAAAAGATCAAGAATATCCAGGGAAATAATGAAAAAAAAAACAGAAATGATGGGGGCCTTGTAGTCTCAGACCTTAAAATATATTACAAAGCAGCAGTCATCAAAACAGTTTGGTACTGGATAAGAGACAGAAAGGGGGATCAGTGGAATAGACTGGGGGCAAGAGACCTCAGCAAGACAGTATACAATAAACCCAAAGATTCCAGCTTTGGGGACAAAAATCCACTATTCGATAAAAACTGCTGGGAAAATTGTAAGACAGTGTGGGAGAGATTAGGAATTGATCAACACCTCACACCCTACACCAATATAAATTCAAAATGGGTGAATGACTTAAACATAAAGAAGGAAACCATAAGTAATTTGGGTAAACACAGAATAGTATACATGTCAGACCTTTGGGAGCGGAAAGACTTTAAAACCAAGCAAGACATATGAAGAGTAACAAAATATAAAATAAATAATTTCGACTACATAAAATTCAAAAGCTTTTGTACAAACAAAACCAATGTAACTAAAATCAGAAGAGAAACAACAAATTGGGAAAAAAATCTTCATAAAAACCTCTGACAAAGGTCTAATTACTCAAATTTATAAAGAGCTAAATCTATTGTACAAAAATCCAAGCCATTCTCCAATTGATAAATGGGCAAGGGACATGGATAGGCAGTTTTCAGATAAAGAAATCAAAACTATTAATAAGCACATGAAGAAGTGCTCTAAATCTCTTATAATCAGAGAGATACAAATTAAAACAACTCTGAGGTATCACATCACACCTAGCAGATTGGCTAACATAACAGCAAAGGAAAGTAATGAATGCTGGAGGGGATGTGGCAAAGTAGGGACATTAATTCATTGCTGGTGGAGTTTTGAACTGATCCAACCATTCTGGAGGGCAATTTGGAACTATGCCCAAAGGGTGATAAAAGACTGTCTGCCCTTTGATCCAGATATAGCACTGCTGGGTTTGTACCCCAAAGAGATAATAAGGAAAAAAAAAACTTGTACAAGAATATTCATAGCTGCACTCTTTGTGGTGGCCAAAATTGGAAAACGAGGGGATGCCCATCAGTTGGGGAATGGCTGAACAAATTGTGGTATATGTTGGTGATGGAATACTATTGTGCAAAAAGGAATAATAAAGAGGGGGAATTCCGTGGAGACTGGAACAACCTCCAGGAAGTGATGCAGAGCGAGAGGAGCAGAACCAGGAGAACATTGTGCACAGAGATTAATACACTGTGGTATAATCGAACATAATGGACTTCTCCATTAGTAGCTGTGTAATGTCTCTGAACAATCTGAAGGGATCTAGGAGAAAAACACTATTCATAAGCAGAGGACAAACTGTGGGAGTAGAAACACCGAGGAAAAGCAACTGCCCAACTACAGAGGTTGAGGGGACATGACAGAGGAGAGACTCTAAAAGAACACTCTAATGCAAATACTAACAACATGACAGTGGGTTCGAATCAGAAACACATGTGATACCCAGTAGAATCACGCATCAGCTATGGGGTGTGGGGGAGAAGGAAAAGGAAATGATCTTTGTCTTGAATGAATAATGCTTGGAAATGATCAAATAAAATATTATTTAAAAAATAAATAAATAAATAAATAAAAGAGAATTGAATTACTTGTCTTTCCTGATCATGCCATCTGATTTACCTTTGGACTTGGTTCATAGGTATTCCAAAGTAGAATAATTTCTCATACCATTCTACCAATATTTCAAGACATAACTCATTTTTTTAAAACTTCCCTGATTATTCATCCAGAAGTTATCCACACACACCCCTTCCCCACTAATGAAAGGTATAATGATCCTGTGATTAACCTTGGGCTCCAAGGATTTGCAAAGCTGCTACAGAGATGGTATGATATACTGAATAGAGAGCTGGCTTCCTAGCAAGGGAGACAATGGTTCAATATTGATTGTGTTCTTCAGTAATATATTTATCCATCTGCATTAGAGACCAATTTCTGTAAATGCATGATGGAGTGGCAATTTCCTTCCCTGATTTGGAGCAGGTATGCAAATTTTCTACTACTTCCTGTTAGGTTACTGAATGATGAAAAAAGAAAGTCCTTCAAGTGTTTGCTAATCAAGACACAAAACTCTTGAATGAATTTTTCTCTCTGTCTCTGTCTCAATGTCTCTCTCTTTCTCTGCTTTCTCTTCACACTCATCTTCATTCTCCTCCTTCTCTCCCTCTTCCTGATGGGAAAAAAAAAAACTAAATAGCTGTGGGCCTCTATTTTGAGGCAGGGTCTTGCACTGTCAGTAATCATTTGATCATCATGTTGAATTCATCTCATGACACCTTTAGCTCCATCTGTCTTTGTTGTGTTTTATTTTTTCCTGACACTGTTAGTATATGGAGATAAAGACTAGGTTATTTCTACTTAGTTTTACATAATCAGAGATCCAGATGTTAGGGTCAGTAACAATTTGTTCATGGTAAATACAATTTCCAAACCAAGGGAGGAGCCAATGCTAAAGAATGTCTGTTTAACCCAGCCCAGTAACAATGATACCACACCTTAGGGAATATAAATTTCCTACAAAAAAGCAAAAGCAAAACAGGAATGATTTGTCCATAAGTAAAGCCACATCTACTAGTGAATTTGATGATGGAGTTGGATGTGTAACTGAAGGCTAGTGACAGAGATAATTTGTAGCAAGCATTTAAAGTTTGAGTCCACTCTTCCAAAGTACCAAGATTTATAGAGGATAGAATGTGCTCCTAGTTTGGGAGGTTTTTTTATATCAGATCTTGAAAAAAATTTTTAGAAAATATACCTTTCTTAATTTTAATTGATCTCAAATATTTAAATGATACATATTGAAAAATATTAACTATTAATCATTATTGTAGGAACAAACAGAATAGATATTCATGAGTGGATTGTGAAAAGAAAACCCTCTTAGCTCCTCAGGGTTACCCCAAGGATGCTGAGGAGAGATGTAATAACTGCATTCTAGGGATCACACCTGATAGTCTGAGTAGAATTGGGATACTGAGCATAGACAATGTAATTTATCATATTTGCTATAGTCTTTAGATCTCTTCTACATGTTATCGATACTTTTTTTTTTCTTTTTTGTGCTTTAGGGATACATGAAGTTTGATTCTGACAAAGTAAGCTACAGATAATGAAACAGTCATTCTTATTTAAATTCCTTTAGTTTTTGTTTAAACAGAATCTCTTTGCACATCAACCCAAGAGATGGAGAGACAAGCAGGGGATTTACTAGTTTTACAATGATGCATGCATTTTAGGCAAATTACATTTTAATACTTCAGAATAAGATATAAACGGAATGAAATTAACATTTATTCCTGAAGTCATTTCCTAGAACACACAATACTTACAGCAATAACTTGCTATGAATAATGTTGATATTAATTAATACTGCTATTGTTTCAATTCAGTACAGAGTCTGATGGCATTTATTCAAACCCTGATCAGCTCTATTTAGCAATTGTTTGGTAACACTGCGATAAATGACATAATCACTATTGCTTCCTTTGGTGTTCATTGTTGGAATATGAACCATGCTGAACTGTTTTGGTATTCATGTGGATGTAAAGTGTAATTCCACAGGAATCCCTTTGTAATTTGCCAGAGCATTAATTAATGCTACTGTACAAATATGAGCAGATAACTTACATACTGCAATGAAGTAGAGAAAGCCACACAATTTCAATTTTATAATTATAGTACTTTTCATTTTTATAACTAGCAGCTCTGTGTATGGAGTTAGACAGAGGAGGTAGATACATATATGAGTATGATGATAAAGCATGAATGTTGCTTGAAGAGATTATTGTGTTATTCATCTAAAAAGTTAAGATTAATTTATATCAGACATTTGACCACATGGTTTTGGGGCTCCTGGATATTGCCAGTGTATTTACTCTTGAGAAGGTTTGCAGATATCTGCTGATCTTATTTTTATATTCAAAATTAAATCTTTAATGCTACAGAAAGTTAACTTTTGAATGTTGCTAGAATATAAATTATAAGTAGATAAATATATAATGTCAAATTTTATGTTAAACCCTTTTATTAGCCATATTCCTTACTCCCAGCAAACCTGTCTAAAATATCTCTAAGTTCTTAAAATGACAAAGTAGAAAGTAAATAAAAAAGGAATAGGTTTTAAGAGAGAGTAAAACCTAAGGCTTCTGCATCTTTGGGAATTTCTGTACCTCTCCCCCATTGCATCTTCATGGCTACTTCTTCTCCATTATGATTTTGTGCATCTCCTTTTATGGCCTTCACCTTGGTGAGCATCTTATTGGGAATGGCAACAGTGTTCTTTTGCCTGACTGATGAATTGGGAACTCAAACGATGAGCACATTGTTTTTGGATGTTTGAGAGATGGATATATTGGGCCCAGAACAAGAATATCCAGGAATTTCCTAAATTGCAATAGAAGTAAAGTCATCTGTCACAATGGATTTTTGTACATGCCCTTCTCTAAAACCATTATATTTTTTAAATAAAAGAGTTTGCATTTCTTTGTGTCAAAGGCATCCTCTTGCCAAAAAGGCCTCTCTGTGGACATACCTGCATTCAACCACCAAAGCTTGTTACTAGAAAGTCAGAGGGCCTCAGGGCAGAGCTATTCCCCTCTCCCTTTCCTTGAGCCTAAGAATATTCCTCAGTTTACCAGCCCCTCTGCCAAGCAGCCCAATGGGGGATCTTCCTCCCCCCCCTGTCTGGGATAAGATACTATGGAGTGGAGTGGCTCATATGGTGTGTGAGGGTGTTGTGACTTCCTCCCTCCCCTGTCTTTGGTAAGGGCAGGGCTGGGAAGCAAGATGGGGGTAGTGGGGTGTGGCACTGAATCTCTAGTGGGGGTAGACACAGTACTTGGTCTGGGGGGTGGGTTGGAAGTGGGGCCCAGCACTCCATCTCTCAAAGGTTTACCAGCACTACCCTAGCAGCAGATTCATCTGGGTGGCCTCCAGCATTTTGGGAGAGTAGGAACAGACAGATTTTTCCTAGGTCACATCTTTGGTAAATAAACATACATTTCCAAGAAAGAAATAGAAATTTGCCATGGTGTGGCTCCCAAGAAATCTAGAGCAGAACTATCAACTTGGCAGCCAAAGTGAAAGGAGGCATTAGCCTCTGCCTCCAAGGCCAGGGGCCAATTTCTTCTTCAATAGCATATCTTCCCTCTATTGCTTGCTATATAGATGAAACCAAAAACGGAAGAATCTTTGGCAAATAGCAGAATGGATTAGAATCCAAAACCCTACCATATGTTGTCTTTAAGAAACACACATAAGGAGGTAGACACCCACAAGGTCAGAATTAAAGGATGGAGTAAGACCTTCTGGGCCTCAACTGACAGAAAGAAGGCAGGAGTGGTAATCATGATATCTGATAAAGCCAAAGCAAAAATAGACCTGATCAAAAGGGATAGGGAAGGTAATTATATTTTGTTAAAAGGGACTTTAGATAATAAGGAAATATCACTAATCAACATATATGCATCAAATAATATAGCACCCAAATTTCTAATGGAGAAACTAGTAGAATTGAAGGAAGAAATATACTGTAAAACCATATTAGTTTGAGACTTAAACCAACCATTATCAAATTTAGATAAATCAAATCAAAAAATAAATAAGAAAGATGTAAAAGAAGTGAATAAAATCTTAGAAAAATTAGAATTAATAGACATATGGAGAAAAATAAATAGGGACAAAAAGAATGCACATTCTTCTCAGCACCACATAGCACATTCACAAAGTTTGACCCTACACTAGGTCACAGAAATATGACATACAAATGCAGAAAAGCAGAAATAATAAATGCAGCCTTCTCAGATCAAAAGGCAATAAAAATAATGATCAGTAATGGTACATGGAAAAACAAATCAAAAACTAACTGGAAATTAAACAATATGATACTCAGAAATCATTTAGTTAGAGAAGAAATAATAGAAACAATTAATAATTTCATCTAGGAAAATGACAATAGTGAAACATTCTTTCAAACCTTTTGGGATGCAGCCAAAGAGGTAATCAGAGGTAAATTCATATCCCTGAATGCTTATATTAACAAACTAGGGAGAGCAGAGATCATGGATAGGACGAGCCAATATAATAAAAATAACCATCCTACCCAAACTTATTTATCTATTTAGTGCCATACCCATGGAAGTCCCAAAATATTTCTTTACTGATTTAGAAAAAAAATAACAAAATTCATCTGGAATAACAAAAGATAAAGGATATCCAGGGAAATAATGAAGAAAGACACATATGATGGGGGCCTTGCAGTCCCAGACCTTAAACTATATTACAAAGCAGCAGTCATCAAAACAATTTGGTACTGGCTAAGAGACAGAAAGGAGGATCAGTGGAATAGATTGGGGGCAAACAATCTCAGCAAGACAGTATACAATAAAGCCAAAGATCCCAGTTTTTGGGACAAAAATCCACTATTCGATAAAAACTGCTGGGAAAACTGGAAGACAGTGTGGGAGAGATTAGGTTTGGATCGATACCTCACACCCTACACCAAGATAAATTCAAAATGGGTGAATGACTTAAACATAAAGAAGGAAACCATAAGTAAATTGGGTAAACACAGAATAGTATACATGTCAGACCTTTGGGAGGGGAAAGGCTTTAAATCAGAGCAAGATATAGAAAGAATCACAAAATGTAAAATAAATAATTTTGACTACATCAAACTAAAAAGCTTTTGTACAAACAAAACCAATGTAACTAAAATCAGAAGGGAAACAACAAATTGGGAAAAAATCTTCATAGAAACCTCTGACAAAGGTTTAATTACTCATATTTATAATGAGCTAAATCAATTATACAAAAAATCAAGCCATTCTCCAATTGATAAATGGGCAAGGGAAATGGATAGGCAGTTCTCAGATAAAGAAATCAAAACTATTAACAAGCACATGAAGAAGTGTTCTAAATCTCTTATAATCTGAGAGATGCAAATCAAAACAACTCTGAGGTATCACCTCACACCTAGCAGATTGGCTAACATAACAGCAAAGGAAAGTAAGGAATGCTGGAGGGGATGTGGCAAAGTAGGGACATTAATTCATTGCTGGTGGAGTTTTGAACTGATCCAACCATTCTGGAGGGCAATTTGGAACTATGCCAAAGGGCGACAAAAGAATATCTACCCTTTGACCCAGCCATAGTACTGCTGGGTCTGTACCCTAAAGAGATAATGGACAAAAAGACTTGTACAAAAATATTCATAGCTGCGCTCTTTGTGGTGGCCCAAAACTGGAAAACGAGGGGATGCCCATCAATTGGGGAATGGCTGAACAAACTGTGGTATATGTTGGTGATGGAATACTATTGTGCTAAGAGGAATAATAAAGTGGAGGAGTTCCATGGAGACTGGAACAACCTCCAGGAAGTGATGCAGAGCGAGAGGAGCAGAACCAGGAGAACATTGTACACAGAGACTAATACACTGTGGTATAATCGAACATAATGGACTTCTCCATTAGTGGCAGTGTAATGTCCCTGAACAACTTGCAGGGATCCAGGAGAAAAAAACACCATTCATAAGCAAAGGATAAACTATGGGAGTGGAAACACCGAGAAAAAGCAACTGCCTGAATACAGAGGTTGAGGGGACATGACAGAGGATAGACTCCAAATGAACACTCTAATACAAATACTATCAACAAAGCAATGGGTTCAAATCAAGAAAACATCTAATGCCCAGTGGACTTACGCGTCGGCTATGGGGGGTAGGGGGGAGGAAAAGAAAATGATCTATGTCTTTAACGAATAATGCTTGGAAATGATCAAATAAAATATATTTAAAAAAAAGGAAGTTTTTTGATGGCTTGTTGGATTTCCATTTCTGATATGGGATTATTTAAGAATTCTATTTCCTCTTCTGTTAGTCTAGGCAGTTTGTATTTTTGTATATATTCATCCATTTCTCCTAAATTGGTGTATTTATTGCCATATAATTGGGCAAAGTAATTTCTAATGATTGCCTTAATTTCCTCTTCATCGGAGGTGCTGTCCCCCTTTTCATCTTTAATGCTGTGAATTTGCTTTTCTTCCTTCCTTTTTTAATTAGATTGACCAGTACTTTGTCCATTTTGTTTGTTTTTTCAAAGTACCAGCTTCTTGTCTTATTTATTAAATCAATAGTTCTATCACTTTCGATTTTATTAATTTCTCCCTTAATTTTTAGGATTTCTAGTTTGGTTTTCAGCTGGGGGGTTTTAATTTGATCGCTTTCCAGTTTTTTCATTTGCATTTCCAATTGATTGATCTCTGCTCTCCCTTGTTTGTTAATATAAGCATTCAGGGATATGAATTTACCTCTGATTACTGCTTTGGCTGCATCCCAAAAGGTTTGAAAGGATGTTTCACCATTGTCATTTTCCTCGATGAAATTATTAATTGTTTCTATGATTTCTTCTTTAACTAAACGGTTTTGGAGTATCATATTGTTTAATTTTCAATTGGTTTTAGATTTGGTTTTCCATGTACCATTACTAATCATTATTTTTATTGCCTTGTGATCTGAGAAGGCTGCATTCATTATTTCTGCTTTTCTGCATTTGTGTGCTATGTTTCTGTGACCTAATGTATGGTCAATTTTTGTGAATGTGCCATGTGGTGCTGAGAAGAAGGTGTATTCCTTTTTATCCCTATTTATTTTTCTCCATATGTCTATTAATTCTAATTTTTCTAAGATTTCATTCACTTCTTTTACCACTTTCTTATTTATTTTTGATTTGATTTATTTAAATTTGATAATGGTTGGTTTAAGTCTCCCACTATTATGGTTTTATTGTCTATTTCTTCCTTCAATTCTCCTAGTTTCTCCATTAGAAATTTGGGTGCTATATTATTTGGTGCATACAAGTTGATTAATGATATTTCCTCATTGTCTAGAGTCCCTTTTAACAAAATATAATTACCTTCCCTATCCCTTTTGATCAGGTCTATTTTTGCTTTGGCTTTATCAGATATCATGATTACCACTCCTGCCTTCTTTCTGTCAGTTGAGGCCCAGAAGGTCTTACTCCATCCTTTAATTCTGACCTTGTGGGTGTCAACCCGCCTCATGTGTGTTTCTTGAAGACAACATATGGTAGGGTTTTGGATTCTAATCCATTCTGCTATTCGTCTACATTTTATGGGTGAGTTCATCCCATTCACATTCAAAGTTATGATTGTCATTTGTGGACTCCCTGGCATTTTGATAGTCTTCCCAAATTCTAACCTTTTCTTCTTTGGCTCTACCTTTTAGTCCAGTGATTTACTTTGAATCAGTCCCCCTTGTCCCCTCCCTTGATGTTTCCCTTTTTAGTCCCTCCCTTTTTGTTCCCTCCCTCTCCCCCCTCTCTTTCCCTCCCTTTTTGTTCTCCCTCTTCCCCTTCCCCCCTTGGTTTTCTCTTCTCCCTACCCTTGTTGGGTAAGATAGAATTCAAGATCCCAATGGATCTGGATGTTTTTCCCTCTCAGAGTTGATTTCCCTGAGATTGAGGTTTAAGTAACCCCCCCCCCTTCCTCTCCTTCTTATAGGAGTTTTCTTCCCCTCCCCTTCCCATGTGAATCTTTGTGTGAGAACGATTATTCTATTTGGTCTTTCTTTACCCCCTATTTATACATTACATTTTCCCCACATATTAGTATACATAGATTGATAGAAATGTAGTCCTTATAGAAGAGAGTTTGAGTAAAAGAAGAAGATAACATTTTTCCCCTTTCCTTAATATTTACCTTTTCAGGGATTCCTTGCTCTTTGATTTTTGGTATCAAACTTTCCACAGAGCTCTGGTCTTTTCTTTGCAAAAATTTGGAAGTCTTCTATTTTGTTGAATGCCCATACTTTCCCTTGGAAGTATATAGTCAGTTTTTCTGGGTAGCTGATTCTTGGTTGGAGACCCAGCTCTCTTGCCTTTCTGAAGATCATGTTCCATGCCTTACGATCATTCAGAGTAGAACTTGCAAGGTCTTGTGTGACCCTGATTGGCACTCCTTTATATCTAAATTGTCTTTTTCTGGCTTCCTGTAGGATTTTTTCTTTTGTTTGATAGCTTTGGAATTTGGCAATCACATTCCTGGGAGTTGTCTTTTTGGAGTTTAGTGTAGAAGGTGTTCTGTGAGCTCTGTCAGTGGCTGTATTGCCCCCTTGTTCTAGAATCTCTGGGCAATTTTCTTTGATTATATCTTGTATCACCATGTCCAGTTTGGTGTTTATTTCTGGCTTTTCTGGGAGTGCAATTATTCTTAAATTATCTCTTCTCCCTCTATTTTCCAGATCTATCATCTTGTTGGTGAGATATTTTATGTTCTCTTCTAATTTCTTGGTTTTTTGGCTTTGCTTTATTAGTTCTTGTTTTAAAGCCTGGTTTTCTTTTACAGTTTGGTCAAACTGGTTTTGTAGATGCGTGAATTTCTTTTGCATTATCTCCCACTTTTCCTCCCAGAAGGTTTCCATCTTTTTGGTCATTTCTGATTCAAATTCTTCATGGGTTTGTGGAGAGTTTCCATTTCCTTTGGAAGATTTTGGAGCATATTCTTGTATATCTTCTTCTATCTGCTCTGTATTTTGTATTTTGGCTCCATAGAATGTGTCCAAAGTCGCCCCTTTCTTCTTATTTTTCTTGGTAATTGGGGGCTTCTGTGCTTCTGTGGAGTTTGCCATCTCTGAATGGGGAGCATTAGCTTTTCTTATCTCTGTCTGGTGTTCAGAGGCTTTAGTCCTGGGCAGATTGTTGGTTCTATGAGCTTTCCCTTGGTTAAACTGAATATGCCTCACTGGAACTGGAATGGAAGGGTCGGACCACGAGGCCACACTCTCCCCTGCTCTCTGGGTCGGTTTGCTTTCCGGAAGTTGCCTTCAGAATAGCTGGCCGTGAGGCTGTTTCGTCGGCCTGTGGGGGGATGGGCTGCGGCTTCCCTGAGCTCCTAGGGCAGGGATTTTCACTGAGACTTGGATAGCAGGATCCAGCCCATGAGGCTGTCTTGCCCGCCCTGAGGGTTGCTGTTGTTTCAGACAAGCCTGCTCTCTGCGGGGGGGAGCTCTGAGGACAATGACTTTCACTGGGACTCGGATAGAAGGCCCTGAGGGTTGTTGTTGTTTCAAACGACCCTGCTCTCTGAGCCGGGCAGGGCTGCGGCTTCCGGGAGCCTTGGACTCTGCGCTCCTACCCCTTAGGTCCGAGTGATCTCGGGTTCTGCCTTTTGAGGGGGGCCGTACCTTTTGATCCGGGTCCAGGTCCAGGAGGAGGGTTCCCAGGGTCTATGCTGTTGATCGTCTTGAATTTCGGCGCCTTAGGAGCTTATAGTTTGAGATCGGTCGGGAAGGGTTTTCCGGAGATCTGAACTTTAGCTTTCTCTAAGCCACCATCTTGACCTGAAGTAAGAAATAGATTTCTTAAATAATCCCATATCAGAAAATGAAATCCAACAAGCCATCAAAGAACTTCCTAAGAAAAAATGCCCACAGCCTGATGGATTCACCAGTGAATTCTATCAAACATTCAAAGAACAGTTAACTCCAATACTATACAATCTGTTTGACACAATAAGCAAAGAGGGAGTTCTTCCAAATTCCTTTTATGACACAAACATGGTACTAATTCCAAAGCCAGGAAGGCCAAAAACAGAGGAAGAAAATTATAGACCAATCTCCCTAATGAATATAGATGCAAAAATCTTAAATAGGATACTAGCAAAAAGACTCCAGCAAGTGATCAGAAGGGTCATCCACCATGATCAATTAGGATTTATACCAGGGACACAGGGCTGGTTCAATATTAGGAAAACCATCCACATAATTGACCACATAAACAAGCAAACCAAAAAAAATCACATGATTATTTCAATAGATTCAGAAAAAACCTTTGATAAAATTCAACACCCATTCCTACTAAAAACACTAGAAAGCATAGGAATAGAAGGGTCATTCCTAAAAATAATAAACAGAATATATCTAAAACCATCAACTAATATCATTTGCAATGGGGATAAACTAAATCCATTCCCATTAAGTTCAGGAGTGAAACAAGGATGACCATTATCACCTTTATTATTTGACATTGTATTAGAAACACTAGCAATAGCAATTAGAGAAGAAAAAGAAATTGAAGGCATCAAAATAGGCAAGGAGGAGACCAAATTATCACTCTTTGCAGATGACATGATGGTCTAAGTAAAGAATCGTAGAGATTCAACCAAAAAGCTAATCTAAATAATCAACAACTTTAGCAAAGTTGCAGGACACAAAATAAACCCACATAAGTCATCAGCATTTCTATATAATTCCAACACAGCTCAGCCGCAAGAACTAGGAAGAGAAATCCCATTCAAAATTTCCTTAGACAAAATAAAATACTTTGGAATCTATCTCCCGAGACAAACACAGGAACTATATGAACACAACTACAAAACACTCTCCACACAACTAAAACTAGACTTGAACAATTGGAAAAACAAAACTGTTTAGAAAAAACCATAACAAAGTTCATTTGGAAGAACAAAAGATCAAGGATATCCAGGGAAATAATTTTTAAAAAATACAAAGGGAGGGGGCCTTGCAGTCCCAGATCTCTGAATATATTATAAAGCAGTGGTCACCAAAACAATCTGGTACTGGCTAAGAGATAGAAAGGAGGATCAGTGGAATAGACTCGAGATAAGTGACCTCAGCAAGACAGTATATGACAAACCCAAAGATCCCAGCTTTTGGGACAAAAATCCACTATTTCATAAAAACTGCTGGGAAAATTGGAGGACAGTGTGGGAAAGATTAGGTTTAGGTCAACAGCTCACACCCTACACCAAGATAAATTCATAATGGGTGAATGACTTGAACATAAAGAAGGAAACTATAAGAAAATTAGGCGAACACAGAAATGCACGTCAGACCTTTGGGAAGGGAAAGACTTCAAAACCAAGCAAGACTTAGAAAGAGTTACAAAATGCAAAATAAATAATCTGGAATACATCAAATTAAAAAGTTTTTGTACAAACAAAACCAATGTAACTAAAACCAGAAAGGAAGCAACAAATTGGGAAACGATCTTCATAAAAACCTCTGACAAAGGTTTAATTACTCAATTATACAAAGAACTAAATCAATTGTACAAAAAAATTAAGCCATTCTCCAATATTAAATGTGTAAGGGACAAGAAAAGGCAGTTCTCAGCCAAAGAAATCAAAACTATTAATAAGCATATGAAAAAGTGCTCTACATCTCTTATAATCAGAGAGATACAAATCAAAACAACTCTGAGGTATCACCTCACACCCAGCAGATAGGCTAACATGACAGCTATGGAAAGTACTGAATGCTGGAGGGAATGCTGCAAAGTAGGGACACTAATTCATTGCTGGTGGAGTTGTGAATTGATCCAACCATTCTGGAGGGCAATTTGGAACTATGCCCAAAGGGAGATAAAAGACTGTCTGCCCTTTGATCCAGCCATAGCACTGCTTGGTTTGTACCCCAAAGAGATAATAAGGAAATAGACTTATACAAGAATATTCATAGCTGTACTCTTTGTGGTGGCCAAAATTGGAAAACGAGGGTATGCCCATCAATTGGGGAATGGCTGAACAAATTGTGGTATATGTTGGTGATGGAATACTATTGTGCTAAAGGGAATAATAAAGTAGAGAAATTCCATGGAGACTGGAACAACCTCCAAGGAGTGATGCAGAGTGATAGGAGCAGAACCAGGAAATCATTATACACTGAGACTGATACACTGTGGTACAATCGAAGGTAGTGGACTTCTCCATTGGTGTCCATGCAATGTCCCTGAACAATCTGCAGGGATCAAAATCATACTATCCACAAGCAGAGGATCAACTGTGGGAGTAAAAATTACAAGGAAAATCAACTGCCTGACTACAGGGGTAGAGGTGATAGGACTGAGGAGACTCTAAATGAACACTCTAATGCAAATATCAACAACATGGAAATGGGTTAGAAACAGGAACACATGTGATAACCAGTGGAATCGTGCATCTGCTATGGGAGAGGGAAGGGTGGTGGTGGGGGGGGGGGAGGAAAAGAAAATGATATTTGTTTCCAGTGAATAATGTTTCAAAATGACCAAATAAAATAATGTTTAAAAAAAAGAAATTAACATGCTTTCTCAGCTTTGCTTCAAACTCCAGTTCTTTTTTCAAGCCATCCACTCTACTTTTTATCCCTGAATTAGTTAAAAAAATACTTATTTTCTAATATCATCCTTACACAACTCATACTAATATTCTCTTTAAGTCCATGAATCCTGAGGTAATTTGATTGTTGAACCAGTTTTCTTGCCTTCCTAATATCATATGCTACGCCTTCTAGTCCTTTAGTGTGGAACCTGCCAGATCCTATGTAATCCTTTCAGGTGTTCCATGATATATGAATTGTTTTTTTCTGGCCACTTGCAGTATTTTATTCTTGACCTGTAAGCCCTAGAATTTGGTGGCAAGGTTCTTGGGAGATGTCTTTTGGGGATTTAATGTAGGGAGTGATCTGTAGATTCTTTCAGTGTCTAGTTTGCCCTCTTTTTAAAATTATGGAAGTTTTCTGGGATAGTTTCTTGCAATATGGAGTCTATGATTTTTTTTTTTTGGTCCAGCCTTTCAGGTAGTACAATAATTCTCAAATTGTCTCTCCTGGATCTGTTTCCATATCAGTTGTCTTTTCAAAGAGATATTTCATGTTTCCTTGTATATTTTCATTCCTTTGGTTTTGCTTTGTTATTTCTTGTTGTCTTCTGAGATCATTAGCTTCTACTTGCCCAATTCTAATCTTTAAAGTTGATTTTCAGCCATGATCTTTTGATTTTTCCTTTCAGGTTGATCTATCCTGATCTTCATGACTTCCAGCAGATCAATTCTGGTCTCCAATTTTCTTATTTCATTTGACTTCTGTGCTTCTTTTTTCCATTTGGGGCAATTTTGTCTTTTAAGTTGTTGTTTTGTTTTTGTATTACTTTCTTTTCCTGAGGTAATTAGAACAGAAGTCTGGATGCATATATATAGGGAGAAAGGAGAGAAAGATGAAGTAGTGGCCTTCAATGCTGATTCTAACTGTATTTTCCAAAATCTAGCAAAATGTCTAGCACAAAATAAGTGCTTAATAATTGTCTTTTGATTGATGAGTTGATTATTATCAAAATGATTTTTGTTGGTTGATAGATACTAAAGGTCTGGGTTAGGGCAATTGAGACTCAGTGCAACAATCTGCATAACAGGAGAAATATAAATGATATGCCTAAAGAATGAACAAAAGAACAGAAAATACAAAAATGGTCAACAAGAATTTGAATATTTTGAATAAATCTAAACTGAGAACTGATGAAAAAATTCCTAGTAAAAGAGATAAACAAATGTACAGTAGGGATGTAATAGTTTTCAAGAAACCATAAGGCAGTCCACTTAAAGACCAATGTCTAACATATGTGCTCAAGAATTGATGAGAGAAGAAAATACTATGGAAGCACTAGTGATACTTTTAATATATTTTAACAAATTAGAATAATTATGAATGATTAATGAAGAAATTTTTTCAATGAAAGTTTAATACATCCAGAAATGGAGCAAGGATTTTATGATTTACTCTACTAGTGGGTGCCAATGACAAGATATCATTCAATCAAAAATTGATAGATGTTTTTGTTAATGTGTAGTTGGGTTTTTTAAAGGGACTATAAGTTGTATAATGAACTATATGATTGGTCTTTAGAACATTGTCAAGCAAGAAGAAATAAAATGTCAGAACTTGTAATTATAATAATATAATTATAAGAATAGTGTTTTTGACTATAAGGTACTTAATTATCAACAATCTTAATTCACAATATTCTGTGTTTTGATGAATTCTTGATTTTTGCTTTGAATAACAGCAAAAACTTGGATGAAAAGATAGGATTCTATAGGCCATAACCAAATGGGAGAAAAAACAACAATTGTAATATAACCATTAACCAATTGAATTAGCATATTCTGGTTCTGGGTAAAACATTTGATCACTAGTAAGAAAGACTTTTGGAACAATTTTAGAGGAGACATAACTGCTCATATGTAGCCAGGACTTAGAAGTGTAGCCATGAGGGAACCATTTGAACATTGATGATGATAATAGCTTACATTTGTATATTGATTTAAGGTTTGTAAAAGGTTTTATGTACATTATCCTATGTGATCATTACAATAACCCAGTGAAGTAGGGCCTCTTATAATCAGCATTTTGTAGGTGAGGGAAATGAGGTTTTAAGGGATTAATTGAATTGCCTAAGGTAAGAGAGGTAGTGTCAGGGGCAAGCTATGAACTCAGGTTTTCCTGAATTTGATCACAGAATTATTTTCACAATATCTTGATGCCTGTTTACTAGCAAGAGAGAGATCTATGAGCAATATCCATCTTAGATTGGGGTCAGTAACTATTACTGACCACAAGGCCATTGCTGATTAAGAGATTTAACCATGGGAAGGGCAAGGAAGTCATAGTACTAATAGTTTATATAGATTTCCTAGAGCATATCTACATAGCCTAACAACTTGGAGAATAATAGCTGAAAATCACATACTCTGTTTCCCTGTCATCTCCAAAGCCCAAACTTTGCACAAATTTAGCACTTGATTAATTATGTAATGAATGTGAATGAATGAATGCTGATAATAGAGTTAATTCTTCTTAGTAGATATTCATACATATATTATTATTTTAAACCCTTACCTTCCATCTTAGAATCAATTATTGGTTCTAAGGTAGAAGAGCAGTAAGGTTTAGGCAATGGGGGTTAAGTGACTTGTCCAAGGTCAAACAGCTAGGAAGCACCTGAGTCTAGATTTGAACCCAGAACCTCATCTGTCTAGATCAGGTTCCCAATTCACTGAGCCACCTAACTGTCTCCTTATGTATATATATTAATTTCTTCTGTTCCATCGTCTTCAAACTACCATGGGTTCTATCATTTGTCCCCAGCCTGATTTACTTAATTATAAATCAAAAATTCTTAAATTTTTTGTTGTAATGGACCCCTTAGTCAAGTAAAGCCTAAGAAATACTTCTTAGAATTTCTAATTCATGAAATTAATAGGCATTAAAAGGAAAAAATATGTAAAAATGGAACTACACTTTTTTCTTTTAATTTATTTTAATCTTTCAATATTTTATTCTTCCCAATTACATATAAAAGCTTTTTATAAAACATTTCATAAAATTTTGAGCTCCAGACTCTCTTCCCCCCTTCTCCATGAGAATAAGCAATTTGATATAGATTATGCATGTAATATCATTATGGTAGAAGAGAATTTTTATATTTTTAATATTTTTATAATTTTTTGAATCCAGAAAGAAAATAAAATGAAAAAAATAGTGTGGTTTTGGTGGTGGCTGAATTTGAAACGATCTGTATTAGCAGCAACAAGATGAGTGGCATCTCTACCTTCCAGAACTGGCCCTTTATGGAGGACTGCACCTGCACACCAGAGAAGATGGCTGAAGCTGGGTTCATCCATTGCCCAAGTGAGAATGAGCCTGATTTAGCCCAGTACTTCTTCTGTTCCAAAGAATTAGAGGGCTGGGAACCAGAAGTCATGTTGGAACATAAAAAGCACTCATCTATTTGTGACTTCATTGGCATTAAGAAGAAGATTGAATATTTAGCACTCAATGAATTCTTGAAATTGGAGAAAGAGAGAGCCAAAAACAAGATTGAAAAGGAAAGCTCCCAGAAAATAATTTCATTTGAAGCAGGCAACGAAAGTATGGAATGAGATTGGACAATTGACTGCTTCAGAGTGACTCTTCTCTCCTTGATACATTATCTCACAGCTTAATCATTAAATATGAACCATATTCTCCAAATATTAGTGTGGAATTCATTTAATGATGCCTTTTAATAGGAGAGATCTATGGGAATTTGACATTTGACTTCATCAGCTGTTTTTTACTTTAAAATGGTGCCAGACACAACTTGATTCCCATCTTATTCTGCTTATGTTTATAGTGTTGGTGGCTTCTATATCTTTGAGCTATTTTTAAATTTTAAATTTTTGTATTTAAAATTTTAAATTTTGTATTGTAAAATTTAAAATTTTGTATTTTTATTTTGCTACCCCCTGGCCTTGCCAGAATGAGACCTGGATGAGAAGTAGAAGGAAGGAACTAAGCACTAAATCCATTTTTATATTGCTAGTCATGACTGATATACTGTTTCATAGTTATTACTGTTGTCGTGGTATTTGTTGCCTGGGTCCTGAAATTTGAGAACTAGAATGGTCTGTGGGTGAATTTATAATCCCATAATGAATATATAAGCAGTTAATTAAGGATACAGTATTTTTATATCTTGTATTATAATACTTTGGATTTATACTGTACCATTTTTGCATTGTACACAAACTAATTTGAATACTCATTTATCACAATGGTCTTTTGAAGAAACTGTTGCTTTGGTTTTATCTTATTAGGAGTATATATATATATATATATATATATATATATATATATATATATATATATATATATATATATATATATATATGCTTCCAGCCCAGGTTCTGAATGAAATATCAATTAGCAAAAAAAAAAAATAGTATGGTTTGATTTGCATTTAGATTCCATAACTCCTGTCTTTGAAGGTAGACAGCATTTTTTTCATAAGTCCTTCAAAAGTACTTTGGATCATTATATTCCTGAGTATAGGAAAGTAATTCACCGATGATCATTGTATGATATTGCTTTTACTCACTTAACTTTGCATTAGTTCATGAAAATCTTTCAAGGTTTTTTTGAAAGTGTTCTATGGAGTCATACTTGTGATCACCATTAACCAAAAAGAGCAAAATGATTATTGTATGTCCTTTGAAGCTAGTAAGAACCTGACATTCTATTTTACACATTATTGGTGTGCAATTAACCATATAAAACTTAAGGTCTACTAACATATCTATTGCTTTTATATATTTAAAAAAGTCTACTTTGAATCATATTTAATCTATTCAATTTTTTTCTATAAAATGAATTTAATAGGGGCAGATAGGTGGCTCAGTTCTTTGACAGTGAGGCCTAGAGGTGGAAGGTACTGAGTTCAAATCTGCCCTAGATAATTCTAGCTCTGTTAACCTGGGCAAGTCACTAAACCCCCATTTTATTGCTTTTCTGTCTTAGAACCAATATATTATAATGACATATATAAGGTGGAAATTAAGGGTTTAAATAATAAGTTTAACTATCTCTCAGTAAGGGTAACTATATTTTCTCCTTTAAATAATTTAAGTTAATATAACCTAAACTTGTGTTCAATTTAAAATGGATATAATTGTATATATAACACATATGAACAGAGATACATCATGCATATATGCAATGGAGCCAGCAACAATTTCAAAGTATTTTTGGAGGGATTAGTGGCAGCAAATGTATATTCCTATATAGCCATCAACAAGAATGATTCCTGATTTGTGGATTTAAGGAAGAGCATTATAATTCTATTAATTTTTCTTTTTGCATCAATTTTTTTAAGGATCTGAAGAAAAGAATAGCTATGTGTAAAAAGGTCAAATTGAGAATTATCTTAAACTGACATTTTTATGATTATGGCCCTGTTTAATAACTACAAATGTAGAATTACCTTTCCTTTGATGTTTTTAAGACTGATACAGTATAAAAATGTCATTTTTAAAATGATGTTTTTACAATCTAAGCAATGTGTAAAAATGTCAGGTGAACAACTCAATGAATTCACTTTTTCTGAGGGCATAAAAATATGTTAAAATATCCAATGGAGCATTTCATTGATATTCAATGTTTTTCCAGGATACAATGATTATAAAATTGTCACACTTCATGTAATACTATCTTTAATTTCATAGTTTGTCTCATCTGTAGCAATGACCACTGAGTAAATATTTTTTCTCTGACAAAATTAGAAAGCAGCACTGTATCCTTTTGTGGATATTATCCCTAAACTTCAAGAAAAAAATATACATTTTGTACTAAGGAATGGATAATGAAAATATAGTTTTGACCAGCAGTTAGTCTAAATTATGCCTTCCACATATGATGCTAAATAACCAATATTGTTTAAAAGGAAACAATAGTTTCGTTTGTTCCTTGACAACATGGAAAACAGAATTTTTAAAGTATTTTTCTTTTGACCAGGGGTTTCCAGTGGTAGAAGAAATGGAGAGTTTTTAGTCATGAAATCCACTGGTCAGTCAAAATAGCTACATAGTTGTAGACATAACTAGAGTTCCTCAATAAATAATAAATTAATATGAGAGCCATTATTTTCATATATTTTATTTGTATACAATGATTTCTACAAAGATATTTGAGTGCCATAGAGACAAGAACATTATGAATAGGAGGTATATTTTTATGGTCATAGTTCTACAGTCAGAAATGGGGAAAATATCATTATTGTTATTTAATAGACAATTATATTAAAGGATCACTTGGAAAATTCCCCAGAGAGTTGGCAATAGAAACATGGTTTGGTTCTGGAGATTTATAAATGGTAAAATATTATTTGAGTTTTTATAGAAGGCCATTTGAAATATCACTCCTGCAACATTGATGAAATCTTACCATATATGAAAAGGTTGGGGAGTCTACTTATGGGAGGCATAATGACATGCAATGCAAATGACTAGAAGAAATATTGGAATATTTTGTAGATTTTGTAACATCTTCTGATTGATTAATATTGTGATGAATAGAATGCTATTTGATTAGTAAAAGTCAGTCAAAAAGGACTAACAACTAGAGCTTTGACCATTTTTTCTTCTTTTGTTAATTCTTATTTTGACTCTGAAAGACAATGCTGTGAAATAAAGGGATGAATGGAAGAGGCTTGGACCTATTCTTTAAGGCCAACATGTAATGCCAAGAAAATGAGGTTTCATTCTTTTTTGCATTAACATCTGTCATTTCTTTTATGTAGACATTAATTGGAATGTTCCAAAATATGAGTTTTTAAATCAGAAGAATGAGCA
Source organism: Monodelphis domestica (assembly GCF_027887165.1). NCBI lineage: Eukaryota > Metazoa > Chordata > Mammalia > Didelphimorphia > Didelphidae > Monodelphis > Monodelphis domestica. Next base: position 330,733,898 of record NC_077229.1, on the reverse strand, counting down.
TTTGAGATTCTGGGAATTTTAGTGTGTGTATGTATATGTGTGTGTGTGTGTGTGTGTGTGTGTGTGTAGTATGTAGTGTGTAGTGTGTGTGTTTGCCAGAGCAAAAACAATGCATTAAGGAGTAAGATATAATCATATAGTAACATTCAGAACTTAAACCAAATGTATCTAATAAAAGAACTTATTCTGCAGTTTTGCTGAATTGGAATGTGAAATGGGTGTGTTTAGTGCTATGTAAGAAATAAGAATAAGTTTACTCTCTTCAGACTCCAATGTGGGATATGGAAGAATGGGTCCCTTACAATATGAGAGGAAAATATTTGAACATTTGCTCTTACTTGGAACTTCAAGGAAATATCCCTTTATAAAAGGTAGAATTGGTGTTAAGTAGTTAATTGTATTACAGTGATATTCACAGACACCTAATAATGAAAAGATTACAGCCAGTTGGGGATCAAATCAATGGCATTAGAAAAGATATGCCATTAAATCCATCAGTGCCCTCACTAGGTCCCTAATGGGAAAATGTTGGATGAAGAGCCAACCACACATTCATGATATATAGATATAAATTGTGGTCACATGAGATTACTATGAATTGAAATTGTTTATTTTTCTGATCCCAAAACATCCAAACTAGAAAGCTCTATTAAAATTGTGTAAGCCAAGAAAAAAATTTACAAACTTTGCAAGTGTTGGTCTACTGAGAGTGGAAATAATGGTGCAAGAGATGAGCTGATTAAAGATAACCACGTAAAAGAGAGACAGTTGCTAGTGAGTTCACACAAAACACTCCTTTTTTAGTGTGCTCTAAAGGGAATCACTAAAGATCATTACATTTAATAGAAATAAATTTTAAAAGAAATATCACATTCTCAGGCAGTAGGGTCTTAGTGAAAAAAACCCAGATTTAAAATCAGAAGACTTGTGCTCAATGGCAGTTCTGTCTCTTACTATATGTAGATATTTTAGAGGACTATTATAGGAATTAAATGATACAATGAATGTAAAAGGACTTAGTAAAGATGACTTCTAAGTGAATGGAGACTGTACAGGTTCCACGTATCTACTATAGGAAAAAAAAATCGGAAGCTAAAATTAAATAGAATAGTGATTAAAAATATGTAATGATTAATTACAGTAAGTTACTACTTCCATCAGAAATTTTCATAAATTATCAGACATAAGAGTACAGAAAATAAGAGAGCTACCTCTAAAACCAGAACCAATATAGCTAAACTAATAAAAACAAATACTAGTAGTCTCTAATTTCTACCAGAGATATTCTAACCTCTGTCTAGAGGTAGCTAGAGCCGTACTGTATTGTGAAAACTAGGGGATTGTTCAAAAATATCAGTAGAAACCTTGGAAACAAAAGGAAACATGACAAACTGTGGAATGGCAGCATTGAGAATAAGACAACATAGAAACTGAGATATTCTGAAATTCCTGATACTTTGAATTGAGACATGAGAGTGGATTTTGAAGTTCCAAAAATCCACTGTGGATGGTTGGGGATGAAAATCGTAGGAGGCAGTAGTATAGGAATCTTAGTGACCCAAGTCATAGTGAAGCAGGTCTAATAACAAAAGATGAAATGAAGAAAGGGTAGACACTGAACCTGGCACAAAGCCCCAATTCAGGAACTAAAATTAGAAAGATTCATAAAGAAAATACCTAATAGTTGAAAATGATTCTAAATCTAGAAATTCATAAAAAGGAGAGATAAATAAAATAACAACTACCAAAAGAGATCCAAAGGAAATACTTGATATTTTGGAAAAGAATACATAATTGTGAGAAAATTTTTTTAAAAATAGTTCTTTAGAATAGGAGTTGGCAAACTATGGCCTGTGGATTGAATCTGATCAAAATCATTTGTAAGCATTTTTTCCCTTTAAAAGGATTGGGGGAAAAGCAAAGAATAATAATTTGTTAAATGAAAATTTGATGGCTAAAACAGCCATGTTCTTTTATATATTAACTATGGTTACTTTCATACCACCATGGCAGAGTTTATTCATTGCAAGAGAGACAATGTGTCACTATTTTTCCCTCACATTATTTCTAGGCACATTAAAAATTATAAAAATCCAGGTATAATTCTGCAACATTTAAAATTTTACCTATATTTCTAAGTCATATTTTATTTCATTTTTACCAGTTTAGATCAGTTATGTCAGAACAAGAAATGAGAAAAAGAAAATAATGTCTTATTATGATTTTTGGAACTCAAGGACTATTTAATTTTTTTCTCAATAAGAGCATTCTGTAAACATTATTATTCAATATAGAATTGCATTAACAATTAGTTTTTGTTACATTCTTGATAAAGTTTTTCTATGAATTTGACCTAAAATACACAGCAAAGCAATATTCCTTTTCAAAACTTAAACTATAATAAAGTCAATTAAAGACAAGTAACATTAATATCTGTGCTGTCAAAAATTGAAAAAAAAAGTAAAATCTCTATATCCACATGAATTTTCAGAGGGTATATCCTCTGAGTTAAAACTACAGTTTCAGTAGTATGTTTTAGATATTCATAAATGTATATTTTTCACATATTTCAAAATCCATTTAACTGTGTAATTGAAGAGTTTCAACCTAACCTTCAAATGGAAATGATTAAACTGCCTTGAAATGGAATATTCAAAGGCAATCTGTGGAAAACAATCTAAGTGATTTCCATGGGATGATATATTCCACTAAAACTATAATCTCATGGTTTAAATCAGTATTTGGTATTATCTTTCTAAATAAAAAAGATATTTTTTCTTTTTTTTAAGGAAAATGCATTTTGTTAATTTGTTGTCCTGATTTCAGTTTCTTTTTTAAAAAAATTCATAATATTTTATTTTCCCAAATTACATGTAATAATAATTTTTACTAATTTTAAATATTGAGTCCTGAATTCTCTCCCTCCATGCTCTCCTTTTCCCCTGTCCACCTCCAAATGAATCATTAAGTAATTAAATACAGGTTTATATGTGCAATCATGAAAAACATTTCCCTCTATTTATTCTTTTCTGGGAGAAAACTGGAATAAAAAATTGAAGAAAGGTATTGATATATACTATGTTTTCATCTGGATTTAGACACCATCAGTTCTTTCTTTGGAAAGAGATGCCATCTTTGTTATGACTTCTTTGAGGTTGTCTTAGATCATCCTGTTGCTGAGAACAGTTAAGTTATTTTCAGTTGTTCATTTTACAATAATTACTATTACTTTGTACAATGTTCTTCTAGTTCTGCTTACTTCACTCTGCATCAGATTGTGTAAGTCTTTCTAGATTTTATGAAATACATGTTCAAAGATAAGTTTCATTAATTATCATATATCAGCATTTACAGATGAACATTTGCAATTAATTTTGTTTATAAGGATTACTATGAACTCCAATTAAGCTAAATGGTATTTCCCTGTCAAAAAAGAATTCTATTTTTCTTATTAGAATATCAAGCAAAAAACAATAAATAGTTCCTAAATTTATCAGTAATTAATGCTACTATATTTTATACTTAACTAATAAAACATTTTTGTAGAAATTAGTATCTATCCCCTACTATTATATGACTTCCTAAATAATGTCCTCAATTTTAGCTGTCATCAAACTTTAAAATATTTAATTTCTGACCTTTCACTTAAAAAGTTTTCTAATCTCTTCTGTAGAATTAAGGATTGAAAGGAAAATAAAATGCCTACAACAGAAAAAAAATTAAACCACAATAGTCTAAAACTCCCTGAAAATTAAAATAAATCAGACAGAAAACAGTGATTACAATGACATCAAGGAATGAAAGCGCAAAACCAAAAGATTAAATTAAAAAGTTATAATATTTCATATTTTTAAAAAAACTCACCTAGAAAACATGTTGGAGAAACAATTTGATAATTATTAGACTTGGTGAAAAGCATGATCAAGGAAAAACATCTAACAATATAACTCAAGAATTAATGAATACAAATTTCCTTTTAGAATTATAGGACAAAGTGGAGAAAAAACAAAAAACATATTGCCTTCTTAAAAAAAAAACCCTCCAAAGAAAAATCTGAAGATTCTCATAACCTTAAATCCAGAGATTACTATCTCTATCTTTTTTGCCTCTATCTCTTTGCCTCCATCTCTCTTTCTTTTATTTCTCTTTGTATCTCTTTCTGTCTGCCTCTCCTCAATGCTTATTTGTCTACATGTTAGGTTCTCCAAAGTGCTCATTGGTTTCTATGGACATGGGAGAGGGAAACAAAGATGATAGAAAATGTGTAATATATGCAAAACTGTGAAATCCTTTTAATCTATTTTGAATCTTCACACTTGTAGGTCATGAATACATTCTTTACAAAGAGCATCAGAAGATACAAATCAGGTAAACACGAAGGGCCATAAAAATAACAATAAAAATGAAACAGAATGTCAACATAGGTATTGGTAAATTCACTTTCCCACAGAGGTAGTCATTTTCCATAGGATTGACTTATTCTTTGAGAATGTCAATATTAAAATAAAGATAAAAGTCTACATCAAAGCATATAAAATGTTAAAAATAAGGATAAAATAACGTGCAGCATTGTGACAAGTCCAGTTTGACTTATTCAAATGAAACATTAATCTTCTTAAAAACAGAAAACAGATGAAGGATGATATATTAATACAGACTAAAATTAATTCCTATAGAAATTTGACTATTATGTAAAATTCATGTGAAAATTTGTGGCATAATTAACCCAGAAATCACAGCAGTCAGCAAACACTTATTCTTTTTAATAAGCAAACAGAAAAGACAGCAAAAAGACTGCACAGAGGTGGGAGAAAATATTTAAAATGTGAAAAATATAATTAAGTTGGATGATGTAAGATTGTAATAATATTTCACAGAATAATGTAAAAATGTAGATGTAGAGCCTACATTTTAAAAGGACACTGATTCATTTTAATCAAATTGTATTTCAGTTAACAGAAATCTGTTCTTTATACATCCCAATTAGAAAAAGATAATACTTGGCATAAATATGAATAGTCAAGCAAAGCAAATTTCTTAATTGGCCATATCCAAATAAGACATGTCTCATTCTTCTCTCTGGGGCTATTACTTTTCCTATTAGGAATTAGCCATTTAGTTTTGGTCTGCTGGAGTGTTAATTTGAATTCTTAAATATTTTTAAATGATTCATTTTCATTTTCATAATGATATACTAGATTAGATATAGAAAATATTTGGGAGAATATTCTACAAATTTCCAAAGATTATCCTTGATGAAAAATAGGAAGAGCAAGGAGGTAAATTTCACAGATGATTTTATTTAGCATACACAGAGTTAATTGAAAGTAAACTGAGGGCAGCTAGGTGGCTCAGTGAATTGAAAGTCAGGCCTAGAGAAAGGAAGTCCTGAATTCAAATGTGACCACAGACTCTTTCTAGCTATGTGACTCTGCACTGGTCACTTAATCCCTATTACCTCGCCCTTACCACTTGTCTGCCTTGGAACCAATATACAGTATTAATTCTAAAATGGAAGGTTAATCTCTGCCTTAGTCTTCTCATACATAAAATTGGTATGTTAATAACAATACCTAACTGTCAGGGTTGATGTGAATACAAAATTAGATAATATTTGTAAAATGTGATGCAAACAATAAAGGTTATGGAAATTGACATTAATATTGTTAATAATACAAATAATAATAATGATTTTGATGATTATTATGTTAATTTCCTAGGAGCTATTAGGGATTGTATCTGGGAGGGGATTTAGTTGCCTATGGGAGCTATAGATCAAGGGTCATAGATTCCAGTAACAAAGCATAAAGGCAATCTAGATGAGGCACCAAGGCATCATGAGGGAGGGAGAGGAGGCAGTAAATGTTGGATAACTTGAGCACCACCATCACTATAATATCATCTCTGTTCAAATTCTAATTGTAGCAATCCAGGATGTGGAAGCAAAGTACCTCAAGCATAACACTCTCAGATCATCAACCTAATCCCTGTGTCCCACAGAGAAAAAATCACTGTGGTCTGGGGGCCAGTCTTCCTCATCAGAAGTCACAACTGCTGATCAAATGACATACTGGATACTCTGATACAGGAGCTTTGGTAGTGATAGTACTCCCTACCACCAAAGTACCATTCCTACTGCCCGTCTAACCCTTCCACCAATAATTATGGGAAGAAACTCCTTTGATAAAGGGGTCAGCCATTCCTACCAATTGTTAACCAAATATTACAAAGAATAGTCAGGTCAACCTAATTGAAGCATCAGTGTATTTGGAGGGCATCATAAAAGGCAACGGCATGTTCTGGGCAAGTCAAACTACCACTACCATTTTGAGCACAATATCTCCTTAGTCTCTGATGCTGACATCTCAGGAACCTGAATACAAGATCTCTGTGAAGAGTTACATTAAAGAATTAATATTGACTTCACCTTTGTCACTATCCCAAGAACCATGAATCTTCCATCTGATTTTTTACTCCATATATATATATATATATATATATATATATATATATATATATATATATAAACACATCTTTAGAACTGCATTTAGTTTACTTTTCCATATGTCCCCTGCTCATAGCATAGTAATATTGTACATAATAAATGTTTAATTCATTCATCTACTCATTATTTTATCAATGTAGATAGTCTTGCCAGTGGTGTAGATTGCAATTATAATATGCACATGTAACACCCATTTTTCCTTTAGGGAATGCTAATCAAAAATTATCTTAGGTAATAGAAGCATTGTTCAAGATCTTTGGACATAGTAGTAAATGGGCTTTTCATTAGTTATCCAGTGCTTTTGCTCCATGAACAGCTTAATACCTTATAATATACAACTCTTTTATAATAATCTTTATTCCATTTCTACTCCATAATTTATCATTAGTGATATCCTATAACTTATACTCAACACATGTTGACCCATGATATATCATAACAACAATGTTGAAAGTGAAAATGTGGATTGAATACCTGTATATGTTTTCATATAAAACTTATTTGACAAATAATTGAGAAAGAAGAAAGAATTCTTTCCCAGACTGGTGCCCCCCCCAAAAAAAAGACAGAAAAGATTTAAGAATTCCTGATATGGACATAACAGAAGCCTAAAACTTGAGGTGATTCAACATTACTTAATGAATAATGTTAAATGAATGAGTGCTTATTTCAATGAGAATCTCAGAGTCTTTTATTGTAATGTCATTTCACAAATTCATATAGTCCACTCTTACCCAAAGGTCCCTTGCATCATCTACCTCTATATATATCTAAAATATATGTTATAAAATACACACACACACACACACACACACACACATATATATATATGTTATGATAGAGAAATTCAGTTTGTTGCATAGCTCATCTATAAAATAACGTATCATAGTTTGTTAACTTATTTTCTTAATTTCCTTGGAATTTTTATGTGAATAGTTAAATTCTTTTGTGTGTTTTTGGATGTAATTTAGAAGCCTCTATGATGTTCTATTGTTTGCCATATTCAACACAATTTTATCTGAAAATAGCAGCATCTAGAAGACTACCATGTATGCAGTTATCCTACAATTCAAGTCACAAAGTCAAATCTACAAACACTTATTGAGTGCCTATGATGTATTCCACACTAAGCTAAATACTGGAGATATATAGTAAGGAAAAAAACAACAATAAAATGTTTAACTCAAAGGTCTTCATCACAGTGGGTAGATATATACAATGGTCTTTCAAGGTCCTTTTTCCAGTTTATATAATGCTATTATATCCCCTCATCTATATCCATCAGGGCAGGTTGGAGATGAAATCTTCTTCTGGTGTATCTAATAGAATTTCGATCACTGAAAATAGGAAAGTATCAATTAGCTTAACAACTGGTTGTTCTTAGAATAGAAGATTCTGGGTATAGACGATTTTGGGATTCTAGATCTTTAGTACCAGACGAGGTTTAGTTGAAACTTGTCACTGGAAAGATTATTCCAGAACCCAAGTTTAATTTGTAATCTAGACTTCAACATTTCAAACTATTCAATTCTCTGCTTTACATTTAGGACTTCTCATAATCCATTGTATTTACTGAATTCATTTTCTGAAGATTACATATGAAAAATCTGACACTTGTGGCTTATATATTCTACTATTGGTGAAGTCTATAATTTTCATTGGTTTCCATTAACAGACCTGAAGATGTCACATTCAACTCAATCACTAATTCAACCCCCTCACCTCCAATAATCCTATGTGTGAGATTTTGAGGATACAAAGATTTTTTTTAAATGAGACAATCCCACAAGAGGTTGTTTCCAAGAGGATTCTAAACTCTCAAAAGTTGCACCTTTATTACAATGGGAGTACATTAAACATAAACTCTGACAACAGTTAAAACAGCAAGATTGCACTTACACTGTATAATCGCTACACAAAGGGCCAATAATCACTTTGTTCAAAAGAGATAATGCAGCATAATATAAGTAGTAGTTTAAGCAATTATCTGGTAGAACAGTTAATCATCGCCCTCAGTTCACAGCCTTTTGTTTCTCTCCAATACACATGTCAGATTGTAATTAAATGCATTCACACTATTCAGGGCAGAGCAAGCTGCCTAGGCTGAGCAGTGGAACCAAGCTGGAGAGCACAATGCAGACAAGTTTAGACATAGTCTTTATGACTATGTCTGCCTAGCATGGGGTCCTTGCTGACAAATTGGTTATGTAACGATGAAACCACACTGGAGTAAATTATTTATAGAAGAGTGTAATTCATGTTAAAAACTTCTGTGTGTAGAAAATTTATGTTTACATAGATTTCAAATTTTCTAAGCATCTAATTTCTCTGTGAATTATCTGCTAGGAATAAGCTTTTCTTCAAATTGAATGTACAAAGAAACTAACTTTCAGAGTTAAGGGATTTGTTCAGAATTGTTCTATGATTAAAAAAAAAAGCAATACCAACACCGTATTATTCTTCCTCCTGCAATACACATTGCAATATACAGTTATCATTTTAAGCTAACTTATAACAAGATAACTTTGGACATGTTCCTCAGGAAACTGTTGCAGTATCTTCCAGGTAACAATTCAAGATTTTCTTCTTACCCTTAACATTGTAATGAACACTTTTTTCCCCATTGAGTTTTGTTTGATACGTCATTAGGACAAATGTTTTTTTTCTTTAAAATTATGTTTTAAGTAAGAATGTTTCACCGTTTTCCTTTTAATTTGGTGTATCTGATTATATTTCTGCTGGCCAGTATTGTGTTTGGTAATATTATTTTAAAGCCATCTTCCTTAGATTCTATTAATTTAAAATTTCAAGTAATTCAATTAAAATTCAATTGGTCTTAGGCATACTTTCCCCCCTATACGTCTGAAAATAATTTACTAAGTAAAGGAATAGTATAAAATATGAAAAAGAGTGTCTAACTAGTCATGAAAATAATTGCTTTCAAGCAATAGATATATTAATTTATATACAAAAGCTATATAACCCTGGGAAGTTTTTCTTGGTACCTCACTTTAGTGGCCTAGTTTAGATTTGTTTTGAGTGCTGACTGAAATTGAAAATAATAAAAACTGAATTTGATGAAAATATTTTATCATTTTGATAATTCAAGAACAGAGATTAAATAGTCTGAATTAGTAAAGATTTGAGCATTTGTAATTTTGCATCTCATAACTGAAATATATATATAGATGTTTATATATATATATTTATTTATACATGTATGTATGTGTGTATATTTGTCCACAGACAAAAAATAATAGCTAGAACATAATTAGTATTTATGAAGAAAGAATTATAATTCAGGGGAAAAAAGCATTTATTATGCAATTAACTATGTGTGAAACAGAATGTTAAATTCTGCGTATATGAAACTAAATTTTAAAAATTCTCCTTCCTTTCAAGTGGCTCATCATTCTGATAATAGGTACTATAAAAACTATGGAGATAAAAATAAGTCCTGATATAAAAAATGTTATATTCTAATGAGAATTAAGCCCATATAATGGGAAAAATACAGACTAAAGTTAGAAGGCCTAGTTTAGATATCTTGCTTCTATGTAAAATAAAGTCTTTAATTGATTAATTTCATTATCCATAAAAGGTGAAAGTGGGAATAGATTACTTTTAATGTCTTTTTAAACTCTGAATCCCATTTGTGTTGAGAATTGTGTAATTTAATTTTTATATATTGATTTATGTATATACCAATATTTCTCTTCTGAAAAGGCCAAGAAGGATAAATTGACTAAATACTCAATTGGTTAAATGAGGAAATGTACATTTCAAGAAATGAAAGACATCCCATTACAAAAAAAGAAAGAAAGAAAAGAAAAGAAAAAAGAAAGAAAGGAAGGAAGAAAAAACTTCTCTTACTTTGCTACTTCCATCTTCCTAAGGTCCCAACCTTTTACTTCTCAGTTGTCCAGAATATGTGAAATTTCATGGGCAGATAAGTGGTACAATCAATATAATATTGGGCTTAGAATCAGAAACATTCATTTTCATGAGTTTAAATTCTGCTTCATGTATTTACTAGTTGTATGACATTAGGCAAGTAACCTAATTTCAGTTTTCCAGTGGAAAAGGAAATGACAAATTGCCCCATCAATTTTCCAAGAAAACTCCAAATAGTGTCACTGACAACCAAACATGAATGAACAACAGGCAAATTTAAATTATAAATCTTTCAATTAAAAAAAGATAAAATAAAACTTTCCTTCCTTGTTGAGAAGAAAGTTATATCAGTATGTGTTTCTATTTTTAAAATAAATAATATAAATAAATAATAGAATAAAATAAATGCACTTAAAATAAAAATGATTGTATTTCAATAACATGAAATATTAATTAATTATATGGACATCATGTTAGAATCAACTGTCTAACATGGTCATGCCACCAACTTATTATATGGCAAAGACTGAAATTAGTAAAAATATTCAAGAAAGAATAAAATTGACCTTAAGAAAGTATTACAAACAATTCCAAAAACTCCAACCCTAATAAATTTAAAAATATTTAAAAATTGTAAAAGATAGATTGATGGAAGAAAAGACACATTAATTAGATTAATTTCTAAGAGACCCTTAATGTAAATCAAAAAGAAATCCCTCAAAAGATTAAAAATCATCTTAGTCAGCAAATACTCAACTTAAAGATGACTAAATGAAATATCATCTGAGAATACAAATACAGTTGTAAAATATCAAAGAGAATGATCTTGAAGAATTATGGATTCTCTTACCTAAAAAATTGAGAAATAGTGGGAAACAAAAGCCCATTTAAAAAGTAATTTGTAAGAATTCCAACTAATTGAAGTCAAATCAAGAGTATAGAATGTAAAAATAGAAATAAGAAACAAAATAAAAAGTCAAATTCTCCAAAACTTGTTGCTGACTTTTCCATGATTATTTTTCTTTAATGATATGTTTTCATTTCATTGAATATAGAAATGTTACATTCATACTCTAATATAAAAATCCTGTATTCTAAGAAAGGTGATGAAAGTAACATTTAAGAGAATAAAGCAGGAATATCAGTGGTATTATAGTAATCTCTATGTAAAGGTGTTACCTAATATAGGCAACGAAGTTAGGATGGCAAGAGATTTTCAACTTTTATCTGAAGGAATGAAAGAAAGTTAACAAATTCATATGATATATAACAAATAAAAAAAGAATTTCACAAAGAATCAACTACTAATTTATATGCCAATGAAGCAAAAAATTCTTGAAGAGAATATTTTAGTGGGAAAACAGGTTTTTGCAAGTATCATTCCACAGCAAACAAATTTTTGCCATCATAGATTACTAAAATATGTATAAAAATACATTTTACTAAACCTATTCATGATTCCCCAAAAAAGAAAAGAAAAAAGTAAGAAAAATGTTTGAATGTGCAAAACATTCACTTATAGACATGTTCAAATGTTGTTTTGTAGCAGGTATGCCAAACTTCCAACTGCATGCATCAAAGTTGTTTAAGAAACCTAGTTGTTGTTATTGTTGTTTGTTTGTTTATTTGTTTTCTTTTTGTATAAGCCAAAGAAAAAATCTTTATGGATAAAATATCTTCTACATGGTTGTTTGGATATTAAAATTTGTTGGTTGAGTTAAGATACATAGCCCCATGGAACCTTCTAAAAGTATGCTGCAATTAAAAAAAATTGACTTAATAATCTACATGGAAAATACCAAGTAGATGAAAAAATATTTTTGTATAGATTATGTTACAGGTGAAATGAAGACCTGTTGAGCTTGTACATTATTGATTCACATGTGTGCATATTTATGAGGTCATGACAAAACAAATGTACTATTTGAAGCTATAATTAAAAACAGAATGAAATATTTTATCTTTGATGAATTGCAAAATTCAATTAATAACTTAAAATTCCTCCTAGATATGAAATTCTTTAAAAAATACCAAATTCCCATCAGTTCTATTATATATCATTAACACACTGAATATAGTAATTTTCCAAAGATTTGAAAATTAAAAGCATTTGAAGATACATGAGAGTTATTGAAGAGTCTCATATTTAACAAATTCTAAAAACAAGGAATAAAACATGTCTCACTAAAAATGTGCTAATAAAAAGTTGGGTTGCTCACATGAGGAAGACAAGGGGTAATGGATTGATATGGTATACTCATTATGTGAGTAGATAGCAATATGAGAGAATAATTCATTAAGTGAACTACAAATTGCAACTATCAGAGGACAAGAATCATATGTGGAGGGTTTAGGATCTACATCTCTGGAGAAGTATCCTCATCAATTAGGCTAGAGATCAATTTGGGTATCCCCATTGTCTAGCACAGTACATTGCACTTGAAGAGGGTTAATAAGTGATTATTTAATCTAGATGTCTTTTAAGTTCACTCTCATCAATTTACAGTTGATGAATAATGGCCTCAAAAAGTAGAATTATTTGACCAAAATCTTGCAGTCCAGGTGAGACTAGAACTAGTAACTACCCTCCACCAGTGAATAGACCTCCAACAAATGCTGTTTTGGGCATATTGAAAGTATTATTCCTTTGTTGCTACTTCAATAACATACTCTACAAGTTGGGGCAAAAATGAGTTATATTTTATGTATTTTTAAATAAATCCCCCCCAGATATTTTAGAATCCGGCAAATCATTCTAGTTATACGAGATTTTTATTTAGGAAATGAAGTCTTTTTTCATAAAACCACAGAATCATAGAATTATAGATAGCAATGTAGTCAGAATGTTGGTAATGAAATCACAAAGAATTGAGTACACTCACTCCTACTTTGGATAATTACTGGCTAAATGAGTGACCCTGGGCAAGTGCCACTTAACCTATTTGTCTCTATTTCCCCATCAATAAAATGGTAATAATAATAGTTCCTTCTCAGAATAAAATAAAGTAATATATGCAAAGATTGTATAATATATGCAAAATTTGCAAATCTTAAACTACTCTATAAATGTTACCTATATAGGTAATCTTGTATGATTCCCAAACAAAATCTTTCAATAGTTCCACATGGGAAATGAATAGATTTTGTCCAATAACTACCACAGTATTTGGTATAAATACATGCTAGGTATTTAATCAATTCTTGTTGATTAATTTAAGATGGAATAATGCCAGAGTGGTAGTTAATCTTTTCTCAAGGAGCAATCTGTGTAGGACAAGTAACACTATATCAGTCTTTAGGAAACAAGTTAAAGGGGTGGAAACAGTGTTGCTCACTGTGCATTAGAATTTGTATAGTAACATAAATACTTGCAATACTGATAGTATTTTAATTGTCATGACAATAACAAGGTTATTACAACCCACTATTTATTACAAAGGGTCACTGATAAGTATACATAGTCAAAGACTGAAATTAAATTAGGGGTGAAGGATCACTGCATCTAGCTTTTTTTTCCTTTCTGCCACTTTAATTTGCTTAACAATCAGTGAAGATATTGGAAGCAAACAAACAAACAAACAAAAAACAAAAACAAAAAAGTGCCAGCATTCCAACTGATAGCAAAACTATAGATTTTTTAGTGAGAGAAAATGAAGGAGGATGGAGTTCTTGCAATAGGTTTGACAGTGAAGATTTGCAATCAGGGAATTTACAAGAATTAAAAGAAATCGAATGCTAAAGCAGTTAAAAATTGTCTGGAACAAAAATCCTTTCTACTAGGCATCAAAAGAAAGAGTCAAAAGAACAGACCTATTTGTAACTTAGATCATTCTGGAGTTTCTGTTGAGTGGCTTACTGGGAATGGTGGCAGAATACTGTACAATATCCTAAAAATTTTAGCTCTGCCAGAGAGAAAGAGGCAGTGCAAGTTCTGTAACCCAGTAGATGGTAGCAGAGTGCAACAGATGACCCTAAATAGCCTAAATGTTCATTAAAAGGCTAAAAAGATGAAGCCCAGGAGATGATACTAGAGAATAGCTCAGCCAACAATATAGCTGAGGAAATTCTCAGAAGAAAAAATGTGATAGCAGTCATCAAGGACAATCAACCAATTGGAGAGTCAATCTTACCATTCAGTCAAGAATGGTGAGCTAAATAATGATATCAGCACAGGACTCAGATCGGAAGTGTCAGAGATTTGAATTCACTTAGTCTTATGTGTGCTCAGGACTATCAGACCAATTTAGACATGCTTTCCTTTCGGTGTCCTGGCCACATGAGCTTTTGGATTGCTGTCTTGAACTATGCTATGCACCATTTATACCTTTCCTGTGTGTTTCTAGGGCCACAATTTTTTTAAGTGGGAAGGATTTAATATACTTCCACATATAATAAAATAATGCTTTGCTGATCCTTTAAATGAAAGTAGAAATATTCTTTTTTGAAAATGGAATAAAATTGTAACAACAACAGTAGATAATGATCAGCTGTGAATGGCTTATGTATGCTTAACAAGGCAAGGATCCAGGTCAACTCCAAGGGAATCATGACAAAAAAAAAAAGTCTCCACTTACATAGAAGGAACACTTAGTGTCCAGATCCAGATTAAAACATAACATTATCCACATTATTTCCTCCATGAATTTTTCTCTAGTGTTAAGTAATATGTGTCCTGTTTCATAACATGATGAACAGGGAAATAAGTATTATTTAACATTGTACAACCTATAGTATATTCCCTGACTCCTTAGTGGGGGAAAGAGTAGGTAGAGTGAGAAAATGTATAGAAATGTTAGAAAATGCATATTAAAAATTATATCAACATGTAATCTAGAAAAATAATAATAAATGGAATAGAATGCTGCAAAGTATTTATGGAGGGCTTATAAGAATGGAACTAAATTTATTGTCATGGAAAGGACATTAGATTGAGTGTCAAAAGACCTAGATTTGATGCAAACTTATACTACCTGTATATCATTGGTCAAGTCACTTACCTTGTCTGAATACTAGTTTCCTCATCTTTTAAATAAGGGTGGTAGACTAGGTTATATATAGGGATCTTTTCATTTTAAAATACTATGATCCACCCAGTGTTCAATAACTTGAAAATGTAAATTACTTGTGAAAGAACTTTCTCATTTGCTAAAAACATCTAAAAAGATGTCAGGCAGCAATTAGACTTAGATGAACATCTGAAATCATGTTTCATAATGTATCTTGAATGGATAGGTAACTTTAATCAGAAAGAGAGGAGAAGGAGATAATATAACTCTTCTAGCTATATGGAAACAATGTATTCCTAACAAATCAAAAGACAGAGGCAATGAGAAGCACTAAATAAATGACTTGGGTGGGGGAAGGGGGGAGGAGTGGAGCCAAGATATTGGCTTAGTAGTAGCAAAATATGAAACCACTCTGATAGTCATTCCAAACCAATCTTTAAAAAGTGCCTCAAAATGAAAGGAGTAAACAAACAATAGCAAGACCAAATGAGAGGGCTCTTCCACTTGAAAAGTAGGAAGAGAGAGTCAATGTTCACAGGATAAGGGGGAATAAGTAGCAAAACCGCCTATGGAGTACTGACCAACCATACACACACACACACACACACACACACACACACACACACACACACACACACATACTGCATTATGTTCGGTCATAGGTCAACTTTGGAATCCCTGGATCCTGCCAATATGACTAACAGAGCACTCCATACCTCAGACCCATCCCTTGAAGTGTCAGGTCATGGCACCATTTTCATGCAGTGAGGCCCAAAAGTGCATACTGCTTGACCTTTTCAAACCTGCCCTGTGGTGAAGACCTAGCCCCAGGGCAAAATAGCTCACAGTGCTGAGATCTACAAGTCATCAGCAGAGAAGACAGAATCATGAGGAGAAAGAAAGAAAGAAAGAAAGAAAGAAAGAAAGAAAGAAAGAAAGAAAGAAAGAAAGAAAGAAAGAAAGAAAGAAAGAAAGAAAGAAAGAAAGAAAGAAAGAAAGAAAGAAAGAAAGAAAGAAAGAAAGAAAGAAAGAAAGAAAGAAAGAAAGAAAGAAAGAAAGAAAGAAAGAAAGAAAGAAAGAAAGAAAGAAAGAAAGAAAGAAAGAAAGAAAGAAAGAAAGAAAGAAAGAAAGAAAGAAAGAAAGAAAGAAAGAAAGAAAAAAGAAAGAAAGAAAGAAGAAAGGAAGGAAGGAAGGAAGGAAGGAAGGAAGGAAGGAAGGAAGGAAGGAAGGGAAAGATAAAGAAAGGAAGGAAGAAAGACTTAGCCCAAGAAAATTTCTATAGTGACAAAGAACAAAGAACAGGGACAATACTGGACAATGAGATCCAAACATCCATATGCAAAACTTCAAAGAAAAATAGAAATTGGTCTTGGGCACTGGAAGAACTCAAAAAGAAATTTAAAAAATCAAATAAGGTAGGTTGAATAAAAGGGGAAAATGAAATAAAATAAGAGAAAAAGAAAATACCAGGCTTATATAAAATTAATCAACTGAAAAAAGAGGCACAGAAATCCAATTAAGAAAAAAGTTCCATGAATATTAGAATGAACCAAATAGAAAAAGATGATCAAAATGTCATGAAAGCAATTCTGTCTTTAAAGATTAAAATTGGGTTAATAGGACTTAATGACTTTATGAGACATAAAGAAACAAGACAATCAAATCAAAAGGATGAAAAAATATAAAATATCTCATTAAAAAACAGCTGACCTAGAAAATAGACATAAGAATTATTAGACTACCTGAAATTCATGGCAAAAATAAAGGCCTAGACATTATGTTACAAGTAATTATCAAAGAAAACTGCCTTGATATTCTTGAACAAGAGGGTAAAATATAAATTGAAAGAATCCACAGATCAGTTCCTGCAATAAATCCCCAAATGACAACCCAGAGGAATATTAAAGCCAAATTCAAGAACTCCCAGGCTAAGGAGAAAATACAGCAAGCAGCCAGAAAGAAATAATTCAAATATCATGAACTACAGTCATTATGTCAGCTTCATCACTAAAGGCTTGGAATATGATATTCTGGGAGTCAAAGGAACTGGGTTTACAACCAAGAATCAATTACACATCAAAATTGACTATATTTTTTTCAGGGAAAAGTTTACACATTTAACAAAATAAAAGATTTCTAAGCATTCTTGAAGAAAAGACTAAACCTAAATAGAAAATTTGATGTCTAAACACAAAATTCAAGAAAAACATAAAAAAGTAAATAAGAAAGAGAAAAAATTTAAGGGCTTCAATAAGGTCAAATTGTTTATATTTCTATATGGAAAGATTATACCTGTAACTCTTAAAATTGTTATATTTCATAGTAGTTAGAAGTATGCATAGACAAATGGTATGGTAGTAATCTCTTTTAGGATGATATGCAAAAAAATTTAGGGGTGAAAAAGAGGATTGAACTAAAAGAAATGGGTAGGACAAAGTAAAATGGAGTAAATTATGTCACATAAAGAGACATGGGGGGATATTGCCATAGAGGGGTGCATGAAGGTGATGATGGATTACATTTAAACCATACTCTCATTGTAATTGACTCAGAGATGGAAGAACATCCAGATTCATTGGGTTATAGAATCCTGCCTTACTCTATAGAGAAGTAATAACATGGTGAGGAGGGGAATATAAGGGAAGGAGAAATTGGAAGAGTTGATTAAAAGACCTTAAAGAGAAGTAGGAAGGGAGTAAGAAGGGTGGGGGGGTGAAGTGGTATAGTACAGAAGAAGGGGAATGGGGAAGTAATTAAAAACAAAAACAAAAACTACTGTGGAGGGAAAGAGTTAAAGGAGAAAGGACATGATTAGAAGCAGAAAACAAGATGGAGGTGAAGAAAATGGGATTTCAGGAGAAGGGTCTTGGGGATTAAGTTCAGCCAAAATTTGTAAACCATGAGGGAACAAGTTTGTTACCTGAACTACAGGAAAGGTATTTTCCATCTCCATTTCAGGGACTTCCTCATTTAGAAGTTCAGAAACAGGTGTGTCAGGTTCAGACCTGTTTTTGGTGGAGTGGTTGTTTGCCAATTGATCCTGTAAGAACCATATTAAATTTTCCAATTGTGCTTGCATTTTCTCTTGCATGATTTTTATGTCTTCCTGTGTTTTATTTTCAGATTTTTGCATAATTTTTTGTATTTTAGCATCTCTTAACACAGTATTGAGGAGTACAAAAATGACATTACCTAATTACATTAAAAATTGGAGGTATCCTGAATTCCTCAATTTCCCTAATTGTTCAACTGCCACATAAATGTCAAAGAATGTAGTATTCATTTATATATATGTATATATAATATAATAATAATATATAAATTATTTTCCTAGAGGGCTTCACAAAACAAGTGGGGATCAGGACAAGGCCAAAACTCAATCCAGGTCTCCCTCACACCTAATTAAGGGTGATCTAGGCAGTATTGTCAGTGAAGGTTGCCTAATTGGGTTGTTTGTTCCCTGAGGGAAAGGGGGTTTTTAGCTAAACAGCTTCTCAAGTCCTGCTGCTTTCTGGTTTAAAAAAACAAACAAACAAAACAAAACAAAACAAAAAACAGCTGTGTTCAATTCAAATTAAGGAGAGATGAGAGAAATAAAAATGTTTTTAGTCACCTGCTCTCACAGCTGTGTTTCAAACTGTTTAAAAGGCCTCATTTTAGTAAGTAATAAAGAATGAAAGAAAAAAGATTTCACAGAAATTTTAGGGTCCTGGTCACAATCGTTATGGATTAGCCAGACTATAAAGATAATTTTAGGATTTTCACTTAAATCCAAATTAATTGGTCACCAGGGGGAAAATCCCAAATAAAATACCCAAGTCAGTCTCGAAATTTATGGTAATTTTCATTAATATAGAAGGAAGGCATTTAAGGAGGAGGGAAAAGGATATAGGATTTCTCCCGCCTGGCCTGTAACACGGGGATTTTAAAATCTCTACCTCTCGTTCTCTGAAGAAGATGTAAGGCTTATAAAAGGATAAAGTTGGAAAGTAAAGGAGGAAACTTCAGCCAGAAACTCACCACCAAACTGGAAAATAGCTGTAGCCACATCAAGAAGCTGAAAAGCCCAGTACGCTGCTCTCAGCCACCTCTTTGCCTCCAAAGGTACCAGAGAGAGGAAAAATATATAGAACTTTCACCCTTGTGTCCCTTCCTCTAAATGCCCATTCTTTAGTTCTCATCTTCTTTGATTAGATTATATCTTAATTACTTAACACTTCTTTGTTAAATTCATCTTTTGTTAGTTACTTGACCTTTTTGTGATTAATTTAACCTTTATAGTTACTTAACACCTTTTTGTATTAATATATAAAAATAGACTTAGTTTAAATTTCTAGCTTCACTATAAGGTAAGACCTAAGTACCTTCATTGTTCAATCAGGAGATTACAACTTTATCTTCCCATAAAATAATGTCTAAGTAGGATGGAGTAATTTAAAGTTCACAATATACAGATGGAAATAATAATTATAAATGTAAATGGGATGCATACAAAATGAAGCAGATAGCAGAGAGAAGCCTACCATAGTCATTTACAAGAAAAATATTTGAGGCAAGTAGACACACACAATATAATGGTAAAAAGCTGGAGGAGATTTTACTGGTCTTCAACTAAGACAAAAAAAAGCAGGAATAATGATCATTTCAGACATAGCTAAAGCAAAAATAGATCTAATTAAAAGAGATAAGGATGCAATTACATCTTGATAAAAGGTACAATGAAGTAATATCAATACTTAACACATATGCTTCAAATGGTATTGCTTCCAGATTTTTAAATGATAAACTAAAGGATCTTAAGAAAGAAATAGACAGTAAAACAATACTAGTAGGGGACCTCAACCTTCCTTTAACAAAATTAAATAAATCTTTAAAAAAAAAGAAAAAAAGTAAAAGAAACTGAATGAAATTTTAGAAAAGTTAGATTAAATAGATATCTGGAGAAAATTGAGTAGGAATAAAAAAGAATACACCTTCTTTTCAGTAGCACATAGTACATATATAAAGGTTGACCATTTTCTAGGGCATAAAAACTTTGCAATCAAATTCAGAAAAGCAGAAATAACAAATGTATTTTTCAGATAATAATACAAAAATTATAATCAATGAGAGTTGATAGAGCGGCAAATTAAAAATTAATTGGAAACAATAATTGAATTCTTCAAAACTGGTGGGTCAAAGAACAAATCACAGAAAAAATCACTAATTTCATTGTAGAAAATGACAATGAGGAGATGACATATCAAAATGTATGGAATATAGCCAAAGCAGTACTCAGGGGGTATGAAGATGGGATTCACTCTTCCCTGCCTGTTTTTTAGATTTTTCACCAGAAGCATATACATCTCACTTATCCTTAAGTGGGGGAGCTCTGTGCCCTACATGTGTGAATCAGAACCTCTTGACTGCCCCTGGGCAGTCCTAAGCAAAGCTTTAGCTGTAATTGGTCCACATAAAATGGAAGACATGGGAAGTAACAAAAAGGAATGGTCTTTAACAATGCCAAGAAAATCCTGTTAGAAGTCTTTTGCCTTCAGCTTCACCTTGGAGGAGCTCTGGCTGAGAATGTCTTCAATTAGGATTACCACGTGGGTGAGTAAGAAAGGCTGACTCCTTTGTGTCTTGTTCTAGAGATATTAGCCTCTGTGGAGGCCCCTGGTCTTGTAAGAGGCCTTATGACTAAAATCCTTGTCTAATTTACCTCTGGGCCCCCTTTCTGGGACCTCTTAAGCCCTTCCTGGTTCAGACCAGGCCAGAGTAAACATCTACTCTCTCTGATTTTCTCACTTTCACTCTTTATACTTTGTAAATAAATTACCATAAAAATAATTTGGAATTGAGTAACAATTCCTGGCAACCATACTCTTAAATAATTTAGTATAACCCTTTAATTTTAACCCCTTACATTCTAGTCCTACAGGGGAAAATTCATATCCCTAAAGGCTTACATTATTAAGTAGAGGGAAAAGGTAGATAAATGAATTAGGCATAAATTTAAAAAAAAGGAGAAAAAGAACAAATTAAAAATCCCCAAATAAAGATTAAATTGGGAATCCTAAAAATCATAGGAAAAATAAAGTTGGACGAAAAAGAACTATTGAACTAATAAATGAGACTAGAAGCTAGTTATATTAAAATGTCAAATTGACAAAGGATTGGTTAATTTGATTAGAAAGGAAAGAAGAGAATCAAATTAGCCCTATGAAAATGAAAAGAGTGATGTCACCTACAATGAAGAGAAAATTAAACCAACAATTAGGAGCTATTTGGCCTAATGATATGACAATAAATCTGATATTCCAGGTAAAATGAATGAATATTTACAAAAAATATGAATATTAATTGTCTAGATTAGAAAAGAGGAAATAGACTTGATTCCACCCCCCTGATTATATTAACTTTTAAAAGTATTTATACAAACAAAATCAATGTAACCATGATTAGAAGGAAAACAACAAACTGGGGAAAATGTTTATAAAAATTACTCTGATAAAGCCCTCATTTCTTAAATATGTTAAGAACTAATTCTAATTTTTAAAAATCCAAATCATTATCCAATTGATAAATGATCAAAGGCTAAGAATAGTAATTTTAATATCAAGAAATCAAGCGATCTATAATCCTTTGAAAAAAATGTTTGAAATCCCTCTTGATTAGAGAAATGAAAATTAAAAGAATTCTGAGTTATCACTTCATACCTATCAGATTGGTCAATATGACAGTAAAGGAAAATGATGAATGTTGGGAGTAATCTGGCAAAACAGAAATACTAATATATTGCTGGTGGAATTATGAACTGAGCCAACCCATCTCCATCGCAATTTAGATTTATGCCCAAAGGGCTATAAAAATGCATACCTTTTTATACACTGATATCATTACTGTATCTGTATTCCAAAAAGATTTAAAAAATGGGATATGACCTGTTTGTAGGAAAAGGTTTATAGCTGTTCTTTTTGTAGTGGCCAAGAATTGGAAACTAAAGGGATATCCCTCAAATGTGGAATGGCAAAACAAACTGTGGTATATGATTGTGATAGAATACTATTGTGCTATAAGGAACGATGAACATTTGGAATGTTTGAAACAAGGAATGATTTTGGAAAGAACTGGAAATAACTACATGAACTGATGCAAAGTGAAATAGGCAGAACAAGGAGATCATTATACTCAATAACTGCAATATTGTGGGATGATCAAATGTGATAGACTTTGCTAATAATAGCAATACAATAATCTGAGCACAATTTTGAGGGTCTTACAAAAAATAATTCTATATACCTCCAGAGAACAAACTGTGAGGGTATGAAGGCAGATGGAAAGATATGACTTATCACTTTTTTACTTGGGTATATTTTTTAGAGTTTTGGTGTTATTCACTTACAAAAATGAATAATATGGAAAGATGTTTTGCATGTTAATACATGTAGAACCCAAATTGAATTGTTTGCAAGCTCCAGGTGTAGGGAGAAATGAAGGGAGACAATTTGGATTATATAACTTTTGAAAACTCATGTGGACATTTATTAAAATTAAAACCAAGAAATTTTGATTACCTGAACTGGAAAAACTTGTATGGAAACAAAGTTAATGCATCTAAGAAGAGATACAATAAAATTGGGAGGGAATAGTCATCTTTGAATCAAATTTCTACAGTAAAGCTTTGATATCCCAAATGAATAAACTATATATACATTTAAAAGACACTCGCACAAGGCCAGCTACATGGCACAGTGGATAGAGGGTATGGTCTAAATTTAGGAAGAATGACCTTCCTGATTTCAAATCTGACCTCAGCCACTTATTAGCTATGTGACAATAGGAAAGTTACATAACTCCATTTGCCTCAGTTTCTCATCTCTAAAATGACCTGGAAAAGGAAATGACAAACCATTTCAGTATTTTGGGGAGAAAATCCTAAATTAGCTCACAAAGAGTCAAACATGATTGAAATTAAGTAATAAATACACACACATATTCAAATAAGTTAGGCAAAGGTTATGAACAAACAGTCGTCAAAAAATGAGAAAGTATTAAGAAGCATATAAAAGAATGACCAAATCAGTAAGAACTGCAAATCAAAACAGACCTGAGGTTTAAACTTGCACCTTCTAAATTTGCATCTGGGAAAATATATTTTGGAAAGTTTTGAAGAAAATAAGCACATTAATTCATTGTTAATCGAGTTCTAAATCAGTGTAACATTTTAAATGTAATTTGTAAGTATGCCAACATAATTACTCTAATGTTCATATTTTTTCATCCAGTGATTTCATTTCTGAATTTATCCTCTAAGGAAACCCAATGACTCAAAGAAATAAGAGAATGTTTTTGATAGCAAAACAAAATCAACATCGATCATTTTAAAAATTATTAGATAAATTGTAGTATATAAATATTATTGAATAGTATGTTGTAAGAAATGAAGAATGTGATGAAAACAGAGAAGCATGAAAATATCTACATGAATAGATGGTAAGTACAGTAAGAAGAGCCAATATTAAAATATTCACAATAACTACAATAATGTAAAAAGAAAAAGCAATGAGACACAAAAAATCTAAATTGAATGTTGAAAAATTTATAAAGAACAAAACCACCCAAAATATATAAAAGATTCCTACTGCAGTGCTTTATAGAGTTGGAAAGTACACAAGAATAAATTATACATATATTCAGATACTGATCTATTTTTTTGCCAGTTATTGATACATTATTCTTTACTTTTCCTCTATATTTTTCTTTTGGCTTATTTTTATACTTGTTATATTATATGATCTGGGAGAAGGGTGAAGAGGGATACTGGGAGAATCTATGGTGATATTTAAAGATATAAATACTAGCTTCCTTGGGTTCTTTAAACCCTATATAATGTCTTGATTTCCAAAGTGAATCTTCCCTGACCTCCCTTAATTCCAGTGTGTCTTTTCTGATGATTATTTCCAATTCATTCTGCATGTATTCTTATTATTTTACATAGTTGTTTTCATGTTTTGTTTCTCCAATTATAATGTGAATTTGTTGAGAGCAGGGACTATATTTTGCTTTCCTTTGAGTTCCCAAAACTTAAAGCAGTTCCTGAAATATAATGACATGCAATAAATGTTTATTGACTGAATAAAATGTTTACAGAGAATTTGATTTGAGGCATTTAAAACACAGTTGGAGATGAAACTATAGAGGTTAAAATAGAAATTAGGTCAGGATAATTTAAATGATAGAGTGCTGGAGACTGATCATACCGGTTTGTGAAAGAACATTGTTACATTTCAATGTGATTATTTATACCTCAGAAAAACAGAAAATTCTATAAGTTCAGGATTGAATTGTTATTTAGTCAATTATCTAGATTTAATGAAGTGATGGAAAATGCTAATAATAGATGAAATGCAAATATTTTGAGAGTTTAAATTTGAAATATAATGTGTTTTCAGAGAGTTGATGGTTAAACATTTACTAGCACATATCTGAAAAGGTATATCTAATAATCAACAGAGAGAAAATTTAATTCACAGTAGCTCATTAAATAGAGTTAAGATGACAACTAGAAGAATTAGGTGTAGAATCAAAGTTTTATTTCTCTTAAACCATGGTTATTTTCACTACACTGAACAAAATTATTAGGAGGAAATTTAATAATAAACTCAAAATACATTTATAAAAATTATTTGGCACCTTCCTTTTTTTCTGGGAAGATAAGTTAAGGAGGTGATGAGCAATGTAAAAACTTTTATAAAAAAGCTTTTATAGCAATGTAAAAACTTCAATTATATTCATGATCCACAGTTACAGTGTGTTAAAAGCACTAGCAAAAATGTAACCTTGACCCTGACATCTTACCAATTAGAGCAAAAGGATTAATTAGACTCTTACTACTCCCTTATAGAATAAGATGGGTCTCAAAATGGGAAGTCATTCTAATCTGAAGTTATTCCATTCAAATTCTATTTAATTCTAATTTTATACCTTGTATATATTAATGAAAGTAAAATGGTATATTTGAGCACTTGCATTTCTTTAATTAGAAAGTTGAAGACTAATTCTCTAAGGCTCCTTACAACTCTAAAATTCTGTGCTTTTAATATTCTGGTAAAGCCAAGATATAATTTTGCTTTTCTTACATAAGTGATACAAGTGGCCAAAATTTATTAGTGAAAAAATTACTGTTTACAACAAATCATATCTCTTGGGGAGTGCTTCAATAAGAGAAGAGTCTCAGTCTGAAGTAAAATAAATTGGAAGATCACAAACTTGGTGATTCTCGGTTTTGGAAGAGATGTCAACATTCATCTAGCCCAACTCACATACAAAAACAAGCCATTTAATAACCTAACTAATACATATTCATCCAGACTCTTCAGGAAGATCTCTTATGAGGAAGAACCTGCTACCTTTCAAAGCAACCTAGTCTAGTCTTGACAGTGTTAATTAAGAAGTTTTTCCTAACATCAAACCTAAATTTTCTTTTTCATTAATTTTACCAGTTACTTATGGTTCTGTTCTTTGCAGTCAAATAGAACAAGTCTAAACAATTTTTACTCATTGTAACACCTCAAATTCTTAAAGATAGCTATCAAGTCAAGTCAGTTTTAGTTGACTTTTCAAACATGCCTAACTCTTTTTTTTAAACATTATTTTATTTGGTCATTTTCATACATTGTTCATTGGAAACAGATCATTTTCTTTTCTTCCTCTCCAACCCCCCTCCACCCCTTCCCTAGCCGAGGCACTATTCATCTGGGTATCACATGTGTCCTTGCTCTGAACCCATTTCCTTGTTGTTGGTATTTGCATTAGGGCACTCATTTAGCTTCTCTCCTCGATCATGTCCCCTCAACCTCTGTAGTAAGGCAGTTGCTTTTCCTCGGTGTTTTTACTCCATATGCCTAACTCTTTTAATCAATTTTCAAAATGTCATTGCCTCAAAACCCTTTTCAATCTTTGGTGACCTACGGGTTAACAATATTCTTTTAAAATCACAGAATCCAGAACTGAATTTATTATTTAAGATGCATTTTAATTAGTGCAGCATATGGGAGTACTAGTATCTTATTATTCCTGGAAACTATATGATCCTTAATAGAGTTCAGTTTCTCTTTAGTGTTTTTAGCTATCATCATACTAAAATTTCATGTTGAGTTTGCTATTCACTAAAGTAATGTCTTTTATTTTTAATGCCATTTGCCTATGCCTCCTCCATTTTCTACTTGTAAAACTGATTTTTGTACCCAGTTTATTCTTATTGAACTGTTAAACTTATCTGAATCTTCTGACTTATCAAGATCCTTTTGGATCAATGACCATCATTCACTTTGCTGGATATCCCACTCAGCTTTGTATCTTCTAAAAATTGGATACGCATACTACTTGCATATTTACCAAAGGCATCAATAAGTATATTAAGTAGCATATGAGCACATAAAGATCTCTGGAGTAAATTACTGTCAACTTTCTGATACATCATAATTGAGCTATTATGAAGTACCCTTTGATTCTGTACATTAAATGATTTCTGAATTCCTCTGATCTAATATAAAGATCTAATATAAATCTATTCATTTTCTTCACCGTAATTATATATTAATACATCACAATCTTTACTAAAATATAGGCAAAAGCTCATTCTCTTTGCAAACTAATTTTCTAATCTAGTCACAAAAGTAAATAGCTTTTTTTTCTTCTAAAACCCTTAACTTCCACCTTGAAGTCAACACTGTATATTGTTTCCAAGGCTGAAGAGTGGTAAGGGATAGGCAGTGGGGGTAAAGTGACTTGCCCAGGGTCACACAACTGGGAAGTTCCTGAAGCTGGATTTGAACCTTCCATCTCTAGGCCTGACTCTCATTCCATCGAGCTCCCTAGATACCCCCATGACCTACTCTTGATTAACCATATTGGCTCTTTGATACCACAATTTCCCTTTCACTGTGTTCACTAATTATCTCTTTAATGATCCATTGTAGAAATTTTGAAAGAAAAATTAAAATATTGACTCAAAGCTTGTAGTCACTTCCTCTTTTTAGGAAAAAAAAAACACCACAAACTATTGTATAGCTTTTGCCCTTCTATAAATTTGTAAGCCTACTATATTTATGCTCTGTTTAAAATGTCACTTACAGTAGCAAGCACATCTCCCTTTTCTTTCAGAATCATCACATATTGTTCATTTTTGCCAGCTGTTTTGAATTCATTAAAAGAAGTTATATACTCTCTTATAATCATTTTATTTGGGGTTTCAACACTTTGTTATCTATTCTTTTAGCACAAGTTCTAAAAAAGAGCACCAGAAAAAAGCCTAAAGCTTGACACATTGGACCCTCCTCACAAGAAGCAGTCAAACTTTTAATATAAAGTTGGATATTAAGAAATATACTAGGAAAATGAGCAAGAAATAAAAAGATCCTTAGTATGCAATTTACTATGGTGATAAGGAAAATAAAAACACAAACTCAGAAGAATACAACAATGTTAAAACTTCTGATTGCAAAGCCTCAGAGAAAAATATGAATTGCTTTCAGGTCAAATAAGAATTCCTTAGAAGATTTATGAAAAGGTTTTAAAAGTCAATAAGAAGAGTGGTGAAAAATTTGGGAGACAAATGATACTGATACAAGAAAAACATAAAAAATAATAGCTTGGGAACAGAAACATGGAAAGAGGGAAAAGATGTATTAAAAATCAAATGAAGACTACTACAATGTCTTTAAAAAAGCAGAATTGTCAAATGGAAAAGTAGTTACCAAAGCTCACTGAAGAAAATGGTTTCATAAAAATATGAATTGGGCAAGTGGGCACTAATGACTCCTTAGGTTGTAAAGAAACAAAAAAGCAAAATAAAGAAATAGCAAATAGAAGAGAAAGTGATATTTCGTATTGGGAAAACAACTGATATAGAAAAGAGATTAAGGACAGATAATTCAAAAATTTATTGTACTACTTAAAAGTCATGATAAAAAACAAAGCAAACAAAAACCCTTGATATCTCATTTTAAGAAATCATTAAGGAAAAGTGCTCTGCTATACTAGAATTAGTTAGAAAAAGGTAAAAGAATTGATAATTTTTTTAATTAAGAAGGCCTTAAGGACTTCCAGGTAATCATGGCTGCAATCTAGACGCCACACACTTCCTCTCCCCAGCACCGAATGAAATAGACTACATCAAAGGAGCATAAAATCACCTTTGGAGGAACAGAAGGACTCCCCAGTACCCCACAGAGGCAAAGGTACGTGGGGCTTGAACATTTCCACACTAAAATAAGAAGGAAAAGCTTGCACAGACAAGTGAACTGAGCCGCCCTTCCCCCACCCAACCTCCCCCACTAAACCAGAGTGAGCTACCTGAGCGCTCACCAGGACAGCGAGTGAGTGGGGAGCGTCTCTGTCTGGGGGGGCACTCCAGGGTCCTTGGGATCTGGGGACTGCCAGGAAAAAATGTCTCAGGGCGCTTTCACTGGAGAACCCAGCGGAACTGTACTTGGGGTGGGCTGCGCTGAACAAGGCGCGCTGATTATCTGGGCGGAGCTGAATACCTGGGCTCCGAGGTTGGGAAGAACTAGTCTGAAACAACCTAAATTCACAGAAAAACCGCTCTTATAACCCAGACCCCAGACCAAAAAGGAAAGGGGAATAAAACCACCAAAGGGATGGCTCACATGGCCCAAAATCAAGCCTCCAGGAAGAAAGGGAAAAAAGTGACTATTGAAAACTTTTATGGTGGAAGTACCCAAGGAAAAGAGGAGAATGAGGAGGAAATCCAAAAAAATTCAGAACACGCCTCCCAAAATGGAAACTATCAACAAGCTCTGGAAGATCTCAAACTGGAACTTATCCAAAAGATGGAAACCTTCTGGAAAGAAAAATGGGAGAAAGAGATCAGCTGTCTGACAGATAAGACTGCTCAATTGGAAAAAGAACTCGAAGCATCCAATAGAAGGGCAGACAAGGCTGAAAAGCAAAACCAGTCCCTAATGACCAGAATTAAGCACCTCGAAGAAAGTGAGATGATAAAACAGCAAGAATCAATAAAGCAAACCCAAATAATTAATGAATTGGAAGAAAACATAAAATATCTCACTGAGAAGGTCACGGACCTGGAGAACAGAGGAAGACGAGAAAATCTCCGTATCATCGGTCTCCCAGAAAAACCAGAGGTAAACAACAAATTGGATATTATTCTACAGGAGATTATAAAAGAAAATTGCCCTCACGGAGCAAGGGGGCAAAATAGAAATAGAAAGGATTCATAGAACACCTTCTATACTAAATCCCCAAAAGACAACGCCTAGGAATGTAATTGCCAAATTCAAGAGCTTCCAAGTAAAGGAGAAAATCCTACAAGAAGCCAAGAAGAAGAGCTTCAGATATAAGGGGGCTCCCATAAGGATCACACACGACTTAGCGGCTAATACACTAAGAGACCGCAAAGCATGGAACACGATATTCAGAAAGGCAAGAGAGCTGGGTCTCCAACCAAGAATCAACTACCCAGCAAAACTGACAATATACTTCCAGGGGAAAGTATGGGCATTCAACAAAATAGAAGATTTCCAAGCATTTGCTAAGAAAAGACCAGAGCTCTGTGGAAAGTTTGATATCCAAGCACAGAAAGCAAGAGAAACATGAAAAGGTAAATATGAAAGAAAGGGAAAAGGAGATAAATCTTATCTTTTTCTTTAAGTCAAACTCTCTTCTATAAGGACTACATTTACATCAAATTATATATATTAATATGTGGGGGAAATGTTTTGTGTAACTCTCATAAATTGTATCATCATAAGAGTAGTTAGAAGAAACATGCATAGGGAAAGATTGGGGAATTAAGAAGATTTGGGGAAAGTTGGGGCAAAAAAAGGAAAAGGGAGGGGGGAACCATGATAATACTAAGATTAACTTCAAGAAATAGGGGGGGAATCAATAGAATAAATTTTCCCATATAAAGATACACATGGGAAGGGGAGGGGAAGAACTCTCATATGAGAAGGAGAGGAAGAGAGTGTGAAGTGGAATTACTTAAACCTTACTCTCAGTGAAATCAAATCTGAGAGGGAAGAACATCTAGATCCAGTGGGATCCTGAATTCTATCTTATCCATTAGGGCAAGAAAGAAAGGAAAATTAAGGAGGGGGAGGGGGAAGGGAGTACAAAAAGGGAGGGAAGGAGAGGGGGGAGGGGAAGGGAACATAAAAAGGGAGGGGCTAGAAAGGGAAGCATCTCAAGGGAGGGGACTAGGGGGACTGATCTAAAGTAAATCACTGGTTCAAAAGGAGAAAGCTAAAGAAGAAAGGTCAGAACTAGGGGAAGATATCAAAATGCCAGCAAATCCACAAATAACAATCATAACTTTGAACGTGAATGGGATGAACTCACCCATAAAACGCAGACAAATAGCAGATTGGATTAGAACCCAAAACCCTACCATATGTTGTCTTCAAGAAACACATATGAGATGGGTTGACACTCACAAGGTTAGAATTAAAGGTTGGAGTAAGACCTTTTGGGCCTCAACCAATAGAAAGAAGGCAGGAGTTGCAATCATGATATCTGACAAAGCCAAAGTACAAATAGACCTGATCAAAAGGGACAGGGAAGGTAAATATATTCTGCTAAAAGGAAGTATAGACAATGAGGAAATATCACTAATCAACATGTATGCACCAAATGGTATAGCATCCAAATTTTTAATAGAGAAACTAGGAGAATTGAAGGAGGAAATAGACAGTAAAACCATATTAGTGGGAGACTTGAACCAACCACTATCAAATTTAGATAAATCAAATCAAAAAATAAATAAGAAAGAGGTAAAAGAGGTGAATGAAATCTTAGAAAAATTAGAATTAATAGACATATGGAGAAAAATAAACAGGGACAAAAAAGAATACACCTTCTTTTCAGCACCACATGGCATATTCACAAAAATAGATCATACACTAGGTCATAGAAACATGGCACTTAAATGCAGAAAAGCAGAAATATTAACTGCAGCCTTTTGAGATCACAAGGCAATTAAAATATTGATCGGCAAGGGTACATGGAGACCCAAATCAAAAATTAATTGGAAATTAAATAACATGATACTCCAAAATCGGATAGTTAGAGAAGAAATCATAGAAACAATTAACAATTTCATTGAAGAAAATGACAACGGCGAAACATCCTTTCAAACCTTATGGGATGCAGCCAAGGCAGTACTTAGAGGAAAATTCATATCCCTGAGTGCATATATTAACAAATTAGGGAGGACAGAGACCAAGGAATTGGAAATGCAAATCAAAAAACTTGAGAATGAACAAATTAAAAACCCCCAGAAGAAAACCATACTAGAGATCATAAAAATTAAGGGAGAAATTAATAAAATAGAAAGTGACAGAACTATTGAGCTAATAAACAAGACTAGAAGCTGGTACTTTGAAAAAACAGACAAAATAGACAAAGTACTGGTTAATTTAATTAAAAAAAGGAAAGAAGAAAGGCAAATTAATAGTATCAACGATGAAAAGGGGGATCTCACCTCCAATGAAGAGGAAATTAAGGCAATCATTAAAAACTACTTTGCCCAACTATATGGCAATAAATATACCAACCTAGGTGATATGGATGAATATTTACAAAAATATAAATTGCCTAGACTAACAGAAGAAGAAATAGTTTTCTTAAATAATCCCATATCAGAAAAAGAAATCCAACAGGCCATCACAGAACTTCCTAAGAAAAAATCCCCGGGCCTGATGGATTCACCAGCAAATTCTATCAAACATTCAGAGAACAGTTAACCCCAATACTATACAAACTATTTGACATAATAAGCAAAGAGGGAGTCCTACCAAACTCCTTTTATGACACAAGCATGGTACTAATTCCAAAGCCAGGCAGGCCAAAAACAGAGAAAGAAAACTACAGGCCAATCTCCCTAATGAATATAGATGCAAAAATCTTAAATAGGATACTAGCAAAAAGACTCCAGCAAGTGATTAGAAGGGTCATCCACCATGATCAAGTAGGATTTATACCAGGGATGCAGGGCTGGTTCAACATTAGGAAAACTATCCACATAATTGACCACATCAACAAGCAAACCAACAAGAACCACATGATTATCTCAATAGATGCAGAAAAAGCCTTTGATAAAATACAACACCCATTCCTACTAAAAACACTAGAAAGCATAGGAATAGAAGGGTCATTCCTAAAAATAATAAACAGTATATATCTAAAACCATCAGCTAATATCATCTGCAATGGGGATAAACTAAATCCATTCCCATTAAGATCAGGAGTGAAACAAGGATGCCCATTATCACCTCTATTATTTGACATTGTATTAGAAACACTAGCAGTAGCAATTGGAGAAGAAAAAGAAATTGAAGGCATCAAAATAGGCAAGGAGGAGACCAAATTATCACTCTTTGCAGATGAAATGATGGTCTACTTAAAGAATCCTAGAGACTCAACCAAAAAGCTAATTGAAATAATCAACAACTTTAGCAAAGTTGCAGGATACAAAATAAACCCACATAAGTCATCAGCATTTCTATATAATTCCAACACAGCTCAGCAGCAAGAACTAGAAAGAGAAATCCCATTCAAAATTACCCAAGACAAAATAAAATACTTAGGAATCTATCTCCCGAGACAAACACAGGATCTATATGAACACAACTACAAAACACTTTCCACACAACTAAAACTAGACTTGAACAATTGGAAGAACATTAACTGCTCATGGGTAGGACAAGCCAATATAATAAAAATGACCATCCTACCCAAACTCATCTATCTATTTAGTGCCATACCCATGGAACTTCCAAATTTTTTTTTTACTGATTTAGAAAAAAACATAACAAAGTTCATTTGGAAGAACAAAAGATCAAGGATATCCAGGGAAATAATGAAAAAAAAATACAAAGGAAGGGGGTCTTGCAGTCCCAGATCTCAGACTATATTATAAAGCAGTGGTCATCAAAACAATTTGGTACTGGCTAAGAGACAGAAAGGAGGATCAGTGGAATAGACTGGGGGCAAGCAACCTCAGCAAGACAGTATATGACAAACCCAAAGATCCCAGCTTTTGGGACAAAAATCCACTATTTCATAAAAACTGTTGGGAAAATTGGAGGACAGTATGGGAAAGATTAGGCTTAGATCAACACCTCACACCCTACACCAAGATAAATTCAAAATGGATGAATGACTTGAACATAAAGAAGGAAACTATAAGAAAATTAGGCGAACACAGAATAGTATACATATCAGACCTTTGGGAAGGGAAATACTTCAAAACCAAGCAAGAATTAGAAAGAATTACAAAATGCAAAATAAATAATCTGGATTACATCAAATTAAAAAGGTTTTGTACAAACAAAACCAATGTAACCAAAATCAGAAGCGTAGCAACAAATTGGGAAACAATCTTCATAAAAACCTCTGACAAAGGTTTAATTACTAAAATTTATAAAGAACTAAATCAATTGTACAAAAAATCAAGCCATTCTCCAATTGACAAATGGGCAAGGGACATGAACAGGCAATTCTCAGCCAAAGAAATCAAAACTATTAATAAGCACATGAAAAAGTGCTCTACATCTCTTATAATCAGAGAGATGCAAATCAAAACAACTCTGAGGTATCATCTCACACCTAGCAGATTGGCTAACATGACAGCTATGCAAAGTAATGAATGCTGGAGGGGATGTGGCAAAGTGGGGACATTAATTCATTGCTGGTGGAGTTGTGAATTGATCCAACCATTCTGGAGGGCAATTTGGAACTATGTCCAAAGGGCGATAAAAGACTGTCTGCCCTTTGATCCAGCCATAGCACTGCTGGGCTTGTACCCCAAAGAGATATTGGACAAAAAGACTTGTACAAAAATATTCATAGCTGCGCTCTTTGTGGTGGCCAAAAATTGGAAAACGAGGGGATGCCCTTCAATTGGGGAATGGCTGAACAAATTGTGGTATATGTTGGTGATGGAATACTATTGTGCTAAAAGGAATAATAAAGTGGAGGAATTCCATGGAGACTGGAACAACCTCCAGGAAGTGATGCAGATCGAAAGGAGCAGAACCAGGAAAACATTATACACAGAGACTGATACATTGTGGTACAATCGAAGGTGATGGACTTCTCCATTAGTATCAATGCAATTTCCCTGAACAATCTGCAGGGATCTAAAAAAAAATACTACCCACAAGCAGAGGATAAACTGTGGGAGTAAAAACACCGCTGAAAAGCCACTGCTTGACTACAGGGTTGGAGGAGATAAGACTGAGGAGAGACTCTAAATGAACACTATAATGCAAACTCCAACAACAGGGAAATGGGTTCGAGTCAAGAACACATGTGATACCAGTGGAATCATGCGTCGGCTATGGGAGAGGGAAAGGCGGGGGGGGGGCAGGGGGGAGGGGAGGGGAGGAAAAGAAAATGATCTTTGTTTACAATGAACAATGTATGAAAACGACCAAATAAAATAATATTAAAATTAAAAAAAAAAGAAGGCCTTAAAATGTGAATTCACAGGGATTTTATAGAAAAATTCTGGAGCTGCTATATTACGGAGAAAATATTGCAAGCTGACAGAAAGAATACATTAAAACACTATTGAATCACAGATAACATGAGATTTTAGTAGTTTCTACATTAAATGATCTGAGTTTTTGGAATATGATATTCCAAAAGGTAAAGGAACTAGGATTGCAATAATGAATCACCTACTCAGTGAAACTCAATATACTCCTTTGGGTGGGAAATGAATATTCAATGAGATAAACAAATTTCAAATATCTCTGATGAAAATACCAGAACAGAACAGAATATTGTATTTTCAAACACAAGACTCAAGAAAAACCTAAAAAAGTAAAGACAAGAGAAGTAAAAAGTGATTCAATAAGGTTAAACAGTTTACATTCTCATATAGAAAGATATTTATAACTCCTAATGTATGATAATTTTTAGGGAAGTAAGAAGGAGCAGAATAAACATGACATAGAGGGTATAAGTGCAAATGGACTCTGATGGGATTATATCCCAACCAAAAAAATCAAAGGTTGAGAAACAGAAGCATTGGGAAGGAAGAAGGGAGAAGTAGGATAGAACAAGGTTGCATGAGGGAGCACCTAGGTGATTCAGTGGATTGAGAACAAGGCCTACAAATAAAAGGTTTGGGGTTCAAATCTAGACTCAGAAACTTCCTACATGTGTGACCCAGGAAAATCAGTTAACCCTCATTGCCTAGTCCTTACTACTCTTCTGCATTAGAACCAATTCATAGTATTGATTCTGAGTTAGAAGGTCAAGGATTAAAAAAAAACATGAAATAGGGAAGGTGGAGTCAATATGGAAGCATAGAGGCAGCAAAAGGTCAAACTTCCGAAAACCCTTCCTCATCAATCAAAACAAAATGGTTCGAGGGCACTGAAAACCAAATCTAACAACAGAACAGAGCTAAGGAAGCCTCCTGTTGGACTTAATTTAAAAGGCACACCTCCAAAAAACCTGAATTCTACAACACTTGAGTTTAAGGGAAAGGAGAAATGAAGGTCACAGGACCCCTCTCCGACCTAAAGTCCTGAGCCTCCAGTGGTGTCTGGAATCTCTGGGCTGGCAAAGGCACTAGTCTGTAGGGAGTACCTTGCTGGCACAGCTAAGCCAGATTCAGGGCGTTGAACACAGGTGTCAGGGAGGCAGCTGGAGGAGAAGCTCAGAGAAGGTAGCCTGATTGCAGCCAAGACACTCCATCTTGCCCCCACCCTTCTCAAAATTTTGGCCTCAAGGCATATCTAGCCCTGCAGATCACTGACTCCACTGAGAGCCTACTGACTAAACTCCAAGGATGAAGGCTGCAATTACTACAGAATACCTTAATAATAAGGTGGGAAGCCCAGCTCCTGTTCAGCTTCTGATGACAGTTGGGAAAGATCTGACATCAGGACTCAACCTGACCAATCAGCAGAGCAGAGAAGTTCCTTCAGGACAGAATAGTTCAAACCTACAGATCCAGCACACAATCAAAAGAGCAATATTACAGGCAATTACAGCAGGGAAAGAAGGGAAAAATATGAGTTAAATAACAGAAAAAGAAAAAAATAAAAACCAACAGCTTCTATCCAGGCAAAAAACAAACAAACAAACAAACAAACAAACAAACAATCAAAGAGCAAATGTAACAGAAGAGGACCAAGGAACAATTAGCAAAAACACACAGAAACTCCAGCAAATTGGACAGGCTTTGGAAGAACTCAAAATACAATTAAAAAAAAATAACAGATGCTGAAGACAACTGGGAAAAGAACTTAAAAAGCTAAATCTGGAAACAGAGGCACTTGAAATAATGAGAAAATAGTGTCTTGAAAGCCAAAAATTAACCAGCTTGAAAATGAGGCAAAGACGATGAAAGATCAGAAGAAGGATGCCCAAAAAACAAGGAAAGAAATTCAGCCTTTAAAAACTAGACCCCGACTTCTAGAAGCAAATAACTACATAAGTAAGCAAGAATCTGTAAAACAAATCAAAAGAATGAAAAAAATTGAGGAAAATATGAAATATTTCATTCACAAAATAAGGGACCTGGAAAAAGAAGCAGGAGAGATAATTTAAGAATTATTGATCTACCAGAAGAGCATGACAATATTAAAAGCCTAGATATCATTCTATAGGAAATTATCCAAGAAAACTGCCCCAACATTCTAGAGCAGGAAGAAAAAGTGGAGATTTAGAGAATCCATATATCACATTCTGAATTTAATTCTGAATTGACAATTCCCAGGAATGTTATATGCAAATTTAAGAACTACCAGACCAAGGAAAAATATAACAAGCAACTAAGAAGAACTCATTCAGACGAGGATAACACAAGATCTGGCTGCATATACACTGAAGGACTGAAAGGCATGGAATATAATTCTGGAAAGCAAAGGAACTAGGTCTACAACCAAGAATCAACTACCCAGAAAAACTGACTATAATATTGCAAGGGGAAAGTATGGTTATTTAATAAAAATAGAAGACTTCCAAGCATTCATAAAGAAAAGACGAGACTTAAACAGAAAATGTGATGCCCAAACACAGAACTCAAGAGAATCACCAAAACGTAATTAGGGAAAGGGGAAGAAACCCTTTTTTTAAAGGGAATCATTAAGTTAAAATGATTTGTATTAACTATAAGAAAAGAGGAACTCTTAAAATTGTTATCATCACCAGGATAGCTAGAATAATTATACTTAGAGGGAGCAATGAGAAACTGTAAAGGATGAAATGCCAATATATATATATATATATTTAAACTAGAGGTAAAAAAGAGGTTAATATTAAGAGAAATGGGAAAAGAGATGAAATGGGGTAAACTTATATTTCATAACGAAGCACGTGGCATGAGTAGGGGAGAAAAACTATATACTGGAAGGGTAAAGAGTTTGGAGACAGGAAGTACTTAATACTTATGTGCATTGAAATTGACTAAAAGAGGTAAGAATTATCAAATCCATTGGGGAAGAGAACTTAGTCATGCCCTATAGGGAAATAGAAGGGTAACAATCAGACTGATGTGGAGGGAATCAGTATAAGGGAGGGAGAGGGTGGAGGGTAGTCTAAAAAGACTTTAAAGTACATAGGAGGGGACTAAGAAGGGAGAGGAATAGATAGGGAAGTAAAATAAGAGTGGGAACTAGGGGAACTAATTAAAAATGAAACACTGATGTAGAAGGAAATAGTGAAAAAAGAAAGGGCAGGAAAAGGAGTGGAAATCAAAATGTTGGGAAATACACAGCTGGTATTCATAACTCTGGATGTGAACAGAATTAACTCTCCCATAAAATACAAGCAAAGAGCAGAGTGAATTAGAAACCAAAATCCTACCATATGGTGTCTACAAGAAACACACATGAGGAAGGTAGACACACATAGGGTAAAAGTAAACAGATGGAGTCAAATCTATTGGGCATCAACTGAGAAAATTAGGCAGGAGTTGCAATCATAATATCTGATAAAGCCATAGTAAAAATAGATCTAGTTAAAAGACATAGGAAAGGTAGTTACATCCTGATAAAAGGCAGTATAGACAATGAGGAAATATCAGTACTCAACATGTATGCGACAAATGGTATAGCATCCAGATTTCTAAAGGAGAAATTGGTGGAGCTGAAGGAGGAAATGGATAGTAAAACTATACTAGTGGGAGACCTGACCCTTCCTCTATCAGATCTAGATAAATCAAACCAAAAAATAAATAAGAAATAAGAGATGTGAATGAAATCTTAGAAAAATTAGAGTTAATAGATATGTAAAGAAAAATAAATAGGGACAAAAAGGAATACACCTCCTTTTCAGCAGCACATGGTACATACACAAAGATTAACCATGTATTAGGACATAAAAACATGGCAAACAAGTGCAAAAGAGCAGAAATAATAAGTGCAACCTTTTCAGATTATAATGCATTAAAAATAATAAATAGCAAGGGTACATGGACAGGCAAATAAAAAATTAATTGGAAATCAAGTAATCCGATTCTCCAAAATTGGTTAATTAAAGAAAAATCATAGAAATAATTCATAATTTCATTGAAGAAAATAGCAATGATGAGACATCCTTTCAAAATCTTTGGGATGCAGCCAAAGCACTACTAAGGGGGAAATTTATATCCTTGAGTTCATTTATTAACAAATTAGGGAGGGCATAGGTCAATGAACATAGATGCAAAAATATTAAATAGAATGCTAGAAAAAACACTCCAGCAAGTGTTCATGATGGTTATTCATTATGATCAGGTGTGATTTATACTAGGAATACAAGGATGATTCAATATTAGGAAAAACATCCACATAATTGACCATATCAACAAGAACCAACAAAAATCACATGATTACCTCAATAGATGCATAAAAATCCTTTCAGAAAATACAACACTTATTCCTATTGAAAACACTATAACATATAGGAGTAGAAGGACCTTTGTTAAAATTAATAAACAGTATATATCTAAAACCATCATCAAACATCATCTGCAAAGGGGACAAACTAGACACCTTCTCAATTAGATCAGGAGTGAAACAAGGATGCCCATTACCACTTCTATTATTTAACATCGTACTAGAAACACTAGCAGTAGAAATTAGAGAAGAAAAAGATATTGAAGGCATTAAAACAGCCAATGAGGAGACCAAGTAATCACTCTTTGCAGATGATATGAGGGACTACTTAAGAATCCTAGAGAATCAACTAAAAAGGTAGTGGTAATAATCAACAGCTTTAGCAAAGTTGCTGGATACAAAATAAACCCACATAAGTCATCAGCATTTCTATATATCTCCAACACATCTCAGCAGCAATAATTAGAAAGAGAAATTCCATTTAAAATCGCCCTAGATAATATAAAAATACTTACGAATCTGTCTGCCAAGACAAACACAGAAACTATGTGAACACAAATCCAAAACACTTTCCACACAATTAAAACTAGATCTAAATAACTGGAAAAAAACATTAATTGCTCATTAGTAGGATGAGTTAACATAATAAAATGACATTCCTACCCAAACTTATTTACTTTTTTAGTGCTATACCCATTGAACTACCAAGAAATTTTTTTTTACTGAATTAGAAAAAAAAACATAACAATGTTTATTTGGAAGAACAAAAGATGAAGGATATCAATGGAAACAATGAAAAAAATGTGAATGAATGTGGCCTAGCAGTATCAGATATCAAACTATAATATAAAGCAGTGATCACCAAAACAATATGGTACTGGCTAAGAGATTGAAAGGAGGATCAGTGGAATAGATTTGGGGTAAGTGGCCTCAGTAAGGCTGTCTATGACAAACCTAAATATCCCAGCTTTGGGGACCAAAATCCACTATTTGAAAAAAAAAACTTCTGGGAAAAT
Organism: Monodelphis domestica; assembly: GCF_027887165.1. NCBI lineage: Eukaryota > Metazoa > Chordata > Mammalia > Didelphimorphia > Didelphidae > Monodelphis > Monodelphis domestica. The sequence goes on along the minus strand of NC_077229.1, from coordinate 330,693,613 downwards.
TGGAAGAGAGTATGGGAGAGATTGTGTGTGGATCAATATCTCACACCCTAAACCAAGATAAACTCAGAATGGTGAATGATTTGAATATAAAGAAATAAAATATATGTAAATTAGGTGAACACAGAATAAAGTATTTGTTAGATCTTTAGTAAAGACTTTAAGACCAAGAAAAAGTTAGAAAAATTACAAAATATTAAATCAATGTTTTTGCTTAAATTAAATTTAAAAGTTTTTGTACAAACAGAACCAATAAGACCAAAATTAGAAGGTAAGCAAAATATTGGGAAACAATCTTCATAACAAAAGCCTCTGACAAATGTCTAATTACTCAAATTTATAAAGAGCTAAATCAATTGTACAAAAATATCAAGCCATTCCCCAATTGATAATTGGGCAAAGGATATGAATAGGACATTTTCAGCTAAGGAAATCAAAACTATCAATAAGTACATGAAAAAGTATTCTAAATCTCTTATAATCAGAGAAATGCAAATCAAAACAACTCTGAGGTACCACCTCACACCTAGCACATTAGCTAACATGACAGCCAAGGAAAGTAATGAATGTTGGAGGGGATGTGGCAAAATAGGGACATTAATGTGTTACTGGTGGAGTTGTAAATTGATCCAACCATTCTGAAGGACAATTTGGAACTATGCCCAAATGGTGCTAAAAGACTGTCTGCTCTTTGATCCGGCCATAGCACTGTTATGTCTGTACCCCAAAGAGAAAATAAGGGAAAAGACTTGTACAAGAATATTCATAGTTGCACTCTTTGTTGTGGCAAAAAAAAAAGGAAAATGAGAGGATTCCCCTCAATTCGAGAATGACTGAACACATTGTGGTATATGTTGGTGATAGAATACTATTGTACCCAAAGTAATAATGAACTGGAGGAATTCCATGTGAACTGGAGAGACCTCCAGGAACTGATGCAGAGTGAAAGGAGCAGAACCAGGAGAACATTGTACTCAGAGACTGATATACTGTGGTACAATCAAATGTAATGGACTTGTCTATTAGTAGCAATGTAATGATCCAGTACAATTCAGAGGGATTTATGAGAAAACTATCTACATTCAGAGGAAAAATTGTGGGAGTAGAAACACAGAAGAAAAAAACAACTACTGGATCACATGGGTTGATGGGGATATCATTTGGGATGCAGACTCTAAATGATCACCCTACTCCAAACGTCAATAATATGGAAGTAGGTTTTGATCAAGGACACATGTAAAACCCAGGGGAATTGCACATTGGTTATGGGATGGGTGGCTGAAGGGCAGGCAAAGAACTTGATTCTTGTAACCATAGGAAAGTATTCTAAATTGACTAATTAAATAAAGTTTTAAAACAAAACAAAAAAACGGGAAAGATCAAAAATATTATCTATCAGAAATTCTTTGTAAATCTTGATCATCTATGTAAATGTCAACTAGTTTGGATAAATTAGTGAAAGACATTTATTGAGTGATTTTTGTAAGCAAGCACTAAGATAAACTTTAGGTTTAGATATAAAAAAACTAAGAGAATTAAAAAAAAAACCCATAAAATAAAAGATAATAGAAAGAATTTTTACTGTGAAAGGGAAGATAGGGATATGATTTACAATGTTTGGTTCTTACTCTCATTGAAATTGGCTGAAACAAAGACTAGCATACATGTTTAATTGGCTATAAAATCTCATCTCATACTACAGAGAACTAGTAGGTTGAACTAATAGGTAGGAAGCGAAAGGGAAGTGGTCAGAAGCAAAATACTTTTTAGGGAGAATAGGGTTAAAGGGAAAGGAAAGAGAGAAACAGAACGGTAAACAGTTTAAAATAGAATGAATAAAGGAAAATACACAGTTATGAGTCATAACTAATAACATCTGATTGAAATAATCAATTAAATATAACCTGATCATAGAATGGATTACAAATCAGTACCCTATGATTACTTTTTTACTTTAAATACATTCAAAGCAAACATACCTTAACAGATTAAAGGTAAGGGTCTGGAACAAAATCCATTTTAATTCAGCTGAAGTAAAATAAAAAAAACTGAGGTAGCAATCAAGTTCTAAAAGTAAAAGCATTATTACATCTGATCAAAAGAGATAAGCAAAGAAATTACTTCTTGCCAAAAATAACATAAAGAAGGAAATAATATCATTACTAATGATTCCACAGAGTATTCATGGAAGAACAGTATCTCTAAAGTGAATGCTCTCTAAACCTTTTGCAAGTTTGCTTGTCTTCTTTGGTAACCACCTGCCACTCAGCTCTCACCTGTGACTCCTATAATCTATAACCTATAAGCAGGGAGGCTAAAACAGAATGAGGGTAACCAATAGACCTCTAACACATTAGTGAGTTAGAGAGATGTGCACCCTAGGTTTTTAAAGATTCCTCTTTTCAGAATGGGCGAGTCTGGACAATTTATTCCAATGGTCTTGAAAGTGGCAAAAGTGAATAACTACAGAGTCCTTAGAGCTTGGTTAGATATTTGAAGAAGCCAAGGTAATCCAATCCATCCTGAGGTATCATCTGTCATCTTGACTTTTGTTTTTCTTAAATTCAATGTATGCATGTGTCAAAAGATATCACCAATGATAACAATTTGGTCTTCTACCAGTACAATATACAACAAGTAGCTTGACCATTAATACTAGCCATATATGTACCAGATTGTGTGGCATCCAAATTCTGAGAAAAAAAATTAAATGAGTTATAGGAGGAAATAAACATTAAATATATGCTAGTGAGGGAGCTCAACTTTTCACTATCAGAACTAGAAAAATCTGAACAAATAATAAACATGAAGTTAAGGAGATAATAGAATTTTAGAAACCAAATAAAATTGAATAGGAAAATAAAGTAATATACTTTTTTCTTTGCTAAATATGGCTTCTTCACAAAATTGATCGTACATTATGGTATAAAAATCTCACATCCATATTAAAAAAGCCAAAATGTTAAATGCATCCTTCTCATATAATAATTCAATAAAGTATATTTAATAAGGAACTATGAAAAGAGATTACAAATTATTTGGAAATGTATAATATAATCCTAAAGACTGGGTGAAAAACAGTATTAGAAAAAAGTCAATAAATTTATTAAAGAGAATTATAACAATGAGACAACATACACCAATTTTTTTCAAGGGGTGAGATGAAGCCAAAGTAATAGGAAATGTATATCTCTAAATGATTAAATCAATAAAAAAAAACCAAGATAAATCAATTGAGCATGCAACTAAAAAATCTAGGAAAAGATCAAATTAAAATATCCAGCTAAATACCAAGTTGGAAATCCTAAATATCAAAGCAGATATTATTAGAATCAAAAGTAAGATAATTAGTAAACTAATAAATAAAATTTGGAGTTGGATTTATGAAAAGCAATACAACTGTTAAAACTTTTTAACAAGTAAGGAGACCAAAAAAGTTACCAGTATAAAAATCAAGAAAGGGTGAATTTCTGGAAAGGAAGTTAACGTAATTATTTGGAAGTATTTTGTCCAATTATATGATGATAAATCTGACAATCTAAGTGAAATATATGAATATTTAAAAATTATTTTTACAAGAAAATAAAATGCTCAGATTAATTGAAGAGGAAATAGAATATCCGAAGAAACCCTTATTAGAAAAAGAATTTAAACAAGTCATCAAAAGAACCCTAAGAAAAAATCTTCAGAAACAGATGTATTCACTAATGATTACCATCTCTATCTCAGAGATTAAAGAAAGGGGAAAAGCCTACTTGTATAAAATATTTATTGGAGCCCTATTTGCAGTGTCAAAAACTGGAAATTGAAAGAATAACTATCAGTTGGAGAATGGCTGAAGAAGGTGTGGAATATATTTGTAATGGTATATTATTGTACCATCAAAATGATAAACAAAATGAACACAAGAAGCCCTGGAAAGATTAATATGAAATGATGTAAAACAAAGTGAGTAGAACCAGGAGAATGTGGTACACAATAGCAATAATAATGTATAATGATCAACTATGAATGACTTAACTTATCAGCAATGCAAGGATCCAAACAACTCCAAGAAATTCAAGACAAAAAGTGATAACCACTACTATAAAAGGAATAACTAGATTCTGGATCCAGATTGAAATGTACCATTCTTCATTTTATTTCCTCCAAGAATTTTTCTCTAGGTAAAGCAATATATGTCTTTTTTCAAAACATGATGAATATGAAAATATATATTGTATGATAATATACAAAACCTATGTCATATTACCTGACTTTTGGGGGAAGGGGCAGGGGCAGGGAGAATGGGAGTGAGGGAGAGAACAAGAATTTCAAAATATCTCAAAATGAATATTAAAAAGTATATTGAACTGTAATCTGAAAAAAAAAATAAAATTAAAATATGATCCATACGGCTTTTTTAAAAATCAAAGCTTACAGACAGACTTCCAGTCAAGATGGAGGCTTAGAGGCTGCAAAAGTTCAGACATCTGAAACCCCTTCCTTACCAATCACAAACTGAATGCTGCCAGGACACCAAAATTCAAACTGAACAATAGGACAGATCTGGGGAACCTTCCTCCTGGATCTGCATCAAAAGGCAAGGCCCCCAAAAGCCAGAACCCAGATCACTTGGATCTAAGGGGTAGGCAGAAGGAAGGTCCCAGGACCCACCCTGCCCAACCCAGAGTGCTGAGCCCACGGCAGCAGCAAGAACCTCAGGTCCGGCAAAAGGGCCTCAGGGCTGGCTATTCTGAAAGACTCACCTTGAAAACAACCTGAGCCAGTCTCCCCAACACAGACGGCAGGGAAACATAGAGAGAAGGGGGAAGCCTGTAGCCCCCTGGCTGGGTCCTTCCATTTGAGTCTCAAAGGAGGTTCCAGCTTTAGGGCACCAGCTGAACCCAATCCCATCAGGAGCCCTCAGAGTGTCTGAAAGGACAGAAACTGCAGGGCCGGCAAAGGGGTTGCTCTGAAGGGCTTACCTTGAAAGCAACCTGGTCCAGTCTCTGGGCATTCAACACAGACTGTAGAGGAGGAGGTTTTTTGGTTTGGGGATCATTCGGCCTACACCAGCTGAACTTAATCCCCTCAGGAGCCTTCAGAACCCAGGGAGGACAGGACCTCTCTCCCCTTAGACAGCAGAGTCTTATGAAAGAACAGAAACCTAGAGGCGGAGTCAAGACAATTTTATCCTAAAGAATTCTGTGGAGAATTAGAAGGAACATAGACCTGGCAGCCTGGCCAGAGCTTTGGAGATCCTCCATATTTGCTCCAGCCCTCCAGGAAGTTTAGAACTCAGAGCAAAGGAAGCCCAACCAAGCTGAACTTAATCCCATCAAAAGTCTCCAGAACACAGGGAAGCCCAGGCTCCCCACACATCCTCATTGAATGCTGGACTTTAAGCCAATCAAAAGCCTCCAGAGGACAGGGAAGCTCAAACCCCCAACAACCCTCCCCCAGAGACTACACCAAGAGAGCCTCTGTTAAAGCTCCAAGAGGGGAGACTGATAGAAGTCCCCAAAAAACAAACAAAAAAAATGAGAGGACCAAGAGCACAGACAAATACGGGGAGTAATGAAGGGGTAAATTTGAGCAAACAACAGAAAAAGAAGAAAGAAACTGCAATATACAGCTACTACTCAGCACATGGAACAGAGGGGGAAAGATCAGTAAACGATAAACCAGAAATCCCAGAAAATTGGATACAGGCTGTGGAAGAACTCAAAACACAACTAAGAGAGGCTGAAGACAATTAGGAAAAGAACTTAAAAATTAAGATAAGTCATCTGGAAACAGAGGCACATGAATTAAAACAAGAAAATAGTATATTGAAAGCCAAAATCAACCAGTGGGAAAATGAGGCAAAGGAGATGAAAGACGATCTTCAGAGAAAATCAGACCAGAAGGAAAAGGAAACTAAAAAGTGAGAAATGAAATCCAATCTTTAAGAACCAGAATACAACAACTAGAATCAAGTAACCTTACAAGGCAGGAGGACACTATAAAACAAAACAAAAAGAATGAAACAATTGAGGAAATGTGAAGCATCTCATTCACAAAACAGATGATTTAGAAAATTGTTCAAGAAGAGACAATTTAAGAATAATTGGATTACCAGAAGACCAGGACAAAAGAAAAGGCCTGGACATAATACTAGAGGAAATTATCCAGGAAAACTGTCCCGATATCCTAAAACAAGAGTGGAAAGTGGAGATTGAAAGAATCCACAGATCACCCCCTGTATTTAATCCCCAACTGAAAACACCAAGAAATGTTATAATCAAATTCAAAAACAATCAGATGAAAGAAAAGATATTACAAGCTTCCAAGAAGAAGCCATTCAGATACCATGGAAACATGGTGAGGTTAATACAGGATCTGGCTGCATCCACACTGAAGGATTGAAAGGCATGGGATACAATATTCCGGAAAGCAAGGGAACTAGGTCTAAAATCAAGAATAAAATGCCCATCAAAATTGACTATATTCTTACAGGGGAAAGTATGGTCATTCAACACAACAGAAGAGTTTCAAGCATTCATAAATAAAAGACCAGACCTGAACAGAAAATTTGATGTCCAACCACAGAACTCAAGAGAATCATCAAAAGGTAATTAAAAAGGAGGGGAAAAAAACAAACAAAACAACAACAACAATTTTATAAGAGACTCAATAAGTTAAAATGATATGTATCCCTATAAAAAAAGAGGTAATTGGAAACTCTTAAAAACTGTTGCTATCATCTGAGCTGATAGAAGAATTACACTCAGAAGGAACAGTGACAAACTGTATAGGATGAAAGGACAAGACATAAATAGGTATATAGATATATGCATGCACAAATACATCCACATGTGTATGCATATATCTGTCTATCTGTCTATCTGTCTATCTATCTATCTATCTATCTATCTATCTATCTATCTATCTATCTACATGACTAGAGCTAAAAAAAGAGGTTATGACTAAAAGAAATGGGAAAAGAAACAAATGGGGGTAAATTTATATGTCACAAAGAAGCTCATTGCGGGAGGAGGGAGAACATCAATACACTGGAAGGTTAAAGAGGTTGGAGATAGAAAATACTCAACTCTTACATACTTTGAAACTGACTCAAAGAGGGAAGAACAATCCAATCCATTGGGGAAGAGAATAGATTTGCACCCTATAGGGGAGTAGAAGGGTAAAAAACGGACTGGTGGGAAGTGAAGCAGTACAAGGGAGGGAAAGGGTGGGGGGGAAATTTTAAAAAGACTACAGGGGAAAATAAGGAAGGGAAGAAGAAGGGAGGGGGGTAAAAAGGGAAGTATAATAAAGGGGGAACAAGGGGGACTGACTTTAAAAAAAACATTGGTGTAGAAGGAAATAGTGAAAGAAGAAAAGGCAGGACCAGGAGTAGAAATCAAAATGCTGGGAAATACACAGCTACCAATCATAACTCTGAATGTGAATGGAATGAACTCACACATAAAATGCAAGTGAATAGCAGAGTGGATTAGAATCCAAAACCTTACCATATGCTGTCTGGAAGAAACACACATGAGGAAGGTAGATACACAGAGGGTGAAAGTAAGAGGATGGAGCCAAATCTATTGGGCATCAAATGATAAAAAGAAGGCAGGAGTAGCAATCATGATATCATACAAAGCCAAAGTAAATATAAATCTCGTTAAAAGAGATAGGGAAGGTAATTACATCCTGATAAAAGGCAGTATAGACAACAAGGAAATATATGTACTCAATATGTATGCACCAAATGACAGAACATCCAAATTTTTAAGGAGAAATTAGAGGAGCTCAAGGATGAAATAGATAGAAAAACTATACTAGTGGGAGATCTGAACCTTCCCCTATCCGAACTAGATAAATCAAATCAAAAAATAAACAAGAAAGAGGTGAGAGAAGTGAATGAAATCTTAGAAAAATTAGAGTTAGTAGACATATGGAGAAAAATAAATAGGGATAAAATGGAATACACCTTCTTTTCAGCAGAACATGGTACATTCACAAAAACTGATCATGTACTAGGGCACAAAATCATTGCAAACAAGTGCAAAAGGGCAGAAATAATAAATGCAAACTTCTCAGACCACAATGCAATGAAAATAATAATTAGTAAGGGTACATGGATAGATAAATCAAAAATTAATTGGAAATTAAACAATATGATTCTCCAAAACCAGCTAGTTAAAGAAGAAATTGTAGAAACAACTTCATTGAAGAAAATGACAATGGTGAGACATCCTTTCAAAACCTATGGGATGCAGCCAAAGCAGTACTCAGGGGGGAATTTATATCCTGGGGTTCTTATATAAACAAATTAAGAAGGGCAGAGGTCAATGAATTAGGCATGCAAATTAAAAAACTAGAAAGTGAACAAATTAAAAATCCTCAGATGAAGACTAAATTATAAATCCTAAAAATCAAAGGAGAAATTAATAAAATTGAAAGTCAAAGAACTATTGATTTAATAAATAAGACTAGAAGCTGGTAGTTTGAAAAAAAAACAAATAAAATTGACAAATTACTAGTCAGTCTAATTAAAAAAGGAAAGAAAAAAACAAATTGACAGTATCCAAGAGGAAAAGGGAGATCTCACCTCTAATGAAGAGGAAATCAAGGCAATCATTAAAAACTACTATGCCCAACTATAAGGCAATAAATATACCAACCTAGGTCATATGGATGAATATTTACAAAAATATAAATTGCCTAGACTAACAGAAGAAGAAATAGATTTCTTAAATAATCCCATATCAGAAAAAGAAATCCAACAGGCCATCAAAGAACTTCCTAAGAAAAAATCCCCAGGACCTGATGGATTCACCAGTGAATTCTATCAAACATTCAAAGAACAGCTAACCCCAATACTATACAAACTATTTGACATAACAAGAAAAGAGGGAGTTCTACCAAACTCCTTTTATGACACAAACATGGTACTGATCCCAAAGCCGGGCAGGCCAAAAACAGAGAAAGAAAATTGTAGACCAATCTCCCTAATGAATATAGATGCAAAAATCTTAAATAGGATACTAGCAAAAAGACTACAGCAAGTCATCAGAAGAGTCATGCACCATGATCAAGTAGGATTTATACCAGGGATGAAGGGCTGGTTCAATATTAGGAAAACCATCCACATAATTGACCATATCAACAAGCAAACCAACAAAAATCACATGATTATTTCAATAGACGCAGAAAAATCCTTTGATAAAATACAACACCCATTCCTATTAAAAACACTAAAAAGCATAGGAATAGAAGGGTCATTCCTAAAAATAATACAGTATATATATAAAACCATCAACTAATATCATCTGTACTGGGGATAAACTAGATGCATTCCCAATAAGATCAGGAGTGAAACAAGGATGCCCATTAACACCTCTATTATTTGACACTGTACTAGAAACACTAGCAGTAGCAATTAGAGAAGAAAAAGAAATTGAAGGCATTAAAATAGGCAAGGAGGAGACCAAGTTATCACTCTTTGTGGATGACATGATGGTCTACTTAAAGAATCCTAGACATTCACACAAAAAGCTAATCGAAATAATCAACAACTTTAGCAAAGTTGCAGGATACAAAATAAACCCACATAAGTCATCAGCATTTCTATATAATTCCAACACAGCTCAGCAGCAAGAACTAGAAAGAGAAATCCCATTCAAAATCACCTTAGACAAAATAAAATACTTTGGAATCTATCTCCCGACACAAACACAGGAACTATATGAACACAACTACAAAACACTCTACACACAACTAAAACTAGACTTGAACAATTGGAAGAACATTAACTGTTCATGGGTAAGATGCGCGAATAAAATAAAAATGAACATCCTACCCAAACTCAATTATCTATTTAGTGCCATACCATTGAACTTCCAAAAACTTTTTTTACTGATTTAGAAAAAAACATAACACAGTTCATTTGGAAGAACAAAGAGTCAAGGATATCCAGGGAAATAATGAAAAAAATACAAAGGGACGGGGCCTTGCTGTCCCAAATCTCAGACTATATTATAAAACAGTGGTCATCAAAACAATTTGGTACTGGCTAAGAGACAGAAAGGAGGATCAGTGGAATAGACTCGGGCTAAGTGACCTCAGCAAGACAGTATACAACAAACCCAGAGAACCCAGATTTTGGAATAAAAATACACTATCTCATAAAAACTGCTGGGAAAATTGGAGTACAATGTGGGAAAGGCTACGTTTAGATCAACACCTCACACCCGACACCAAGATAAATTCAAAATGGTTGAATGACTTAAACATAAAGAAGGAAACTATGAGAAAATTAGGCGAACACAGAATAGTATACACCTCAGACCTTTGGGAAGGGAAAAAATTTTAAAACCAAGCAAGACATAGAAAGAGTCACAAAATGCAAAATAAATAATTTGGAATACATCAAGTTAAAAAAGTTTTTGTACAAACAAAACCAATGTAACTAAAATCAGAAGGAAAGCAACAAATTGGGAAGCAATCTTCATAAAAACCTCTGACAAAGGTTTAATTACTCAAATTTACAAAGTGCTAAATCAATTGTACAAAAAATCAAGCCATTCTCCAATTGATAAATGGGCAAGGGACATGAACAGGCAGTTCTCAGCCAATGAAATCAAAACTATTAATAAGCACATGAAAAAGTGCTCTACATCTCTTATAACCAGAGAGATAGAGATGCAAATCAAAACAACTCTGAGGTATCACCTCACACCTAGCAGATTGGCTAACATAAAAGCTATGAAAAGTAATGAATGCTGGAGAGGATGTGGCAAGGAATGGACACTAATCCATTGTTGGTGGAGTTGTGAATTGATCCAACCATTCTGGAGGGCAATTTGGAACTATGCCCAAAGGGCGATAAAAGACTGTCTGCCCTTTGTTCAAGCCATAGCACTGCTAGGTTTGTACCCCAAAGAGATAATAAGGAAAAAGACTTGTATAAGAATATTCATAACTGCAGTCTTTGTGGTGGCCAAAAATTGGAAAATGAGGGGATGCCCTTCAATTGGGGAATGGCTGAACAAATTGTGGTACATGTTGGTGATGGAATACTATTGTGCTAAAATGAATATTAAAGTGGAGGAATTCCATGGAGTCTGGAACAACCTCCAGGAAGTGATGCAGAGTGAAAGGAGCAGAACCAGGAAAACATTGTACATATAGAATGATACACTGTGGTACAATCAAAGGTAATGGACTTCTCCATTAGGGTCAATGAAATGTCCCTGAGCAATCTGCAGGGATATAAAAAACACTATCCACAAGCAGAGGATAAACTGTGAGAGTAAAAACACCAAGGAAAAGCAATTGCTTGACTTTAGGGGAGGAGGGGATATGACAGAGGAGAGACTCTAAATGAACACTTTAATGCAAATACCAACAACACAGAAATGGGTTCGAGTGAAAAACACATGTGATACCCAATGGAATCATGTGTCAGCTATGTGAGAGTTGGAGGGGGGAAGAAAAGAAAATGATTTTTGTTTCAAATGAATAATGTTTGGAAATGACCAAATAAAATAATGTTAAAAAATAAAAAATAAATAAAAATCATAGCTTACAGATATCTCAGTAACACTTAAATTTCTCTCCTACATATTTTTCATGTGTATTGTTTTTTGATGAAATATTTCATTTTCTTCTATTTTTAAAAATCTAGACTTTATTTTATTATTTTTGGCATCCCACAGGGTGATTACCTTCTAGGTACCCAAACCAAAATGTCAAAGCATTGTTTTCTTCCATAAATTTTGTAAATTTTTTTTGTATTTGGTAAATTTTCCTTTTACAGAAATTTTTCCCCAATTAAGTTTCATACCTTTTTTTTTCCCATTTCTTTCCATTTTGGGTTTTAGGATATTATTTTCTTTTTCTCCCTCTTTTACCAAGATATTAATTGTCTTTTTTAAAGTTGCCTTTCATTACGCTCATTTCTTTAACCATTTTATTCTTCTCTACTACTCTAATTATGAAAATTAATATTTATCTCTTCCAGGAATAAATTCTGAGTTTGTGTCTGTGAGACATTTTTTTTCTTCAAGGCTTTGGATATAGCTATATTGAGACCATTATCCTCTGAGTTCATGTTTTGATCTTTGTTATCACTATAGTATGTGGACAGGATTTTTTTTTTTTTGGCTAATTTTCCTTGATTTTAACTTTATATTAAAGTTGGGCTCTTAGCACTTGGGATGGAAGAGTACTCCTCCTAATTTCAAGGGTTTTTGTACTGCTCTTTTCCCACCCTAGTCTTATGGTTTTGGAAGCTTCTGGTGCTTCCAAGGTGGTGTGATCTGGGGAGGGGTGAGGCCACTACTCTTTTAAACTGTCTTCTCTTATTTATCTAGGAAGAACTCCTGATCCCTTGCAGGTTTTACTCCTCACATCTGCCCTAATGTAATATGAAACACTTATCTCAATCATAGAATTATGACTTAGAACTGTGTATACATAATGGAGGTTCCAGACTATGCCTTTTCTTGTACCCAGTGCTGTCATAATTATCCCTTGTTTTTCAAATAATTATTTGTTTTTACCAGTGGTTTTGCCACTTTCTCATCTCTGGGTCTATCCCTACACTCATGTCATAGACCTTTACTTCTAATCCCTAAAATGTCTTATGGTGGAAAATACATTATGCTAACTTTTTGTGAACTGTACCACTCCAGAATTAAGTTTGATATAGTATTTTAATGTTATCTAGATGGTAAAATTGGAAAATATGGGCTAGAGCATTTCCTCTACTCTGCCTTCTTGGTTCACCATACCTTCCTCTTTTGTATCACTTTATCCTCCTTTATTCATACATCATTCAATGAAATGATTCTACTTCTTGTCAAGGATAATTTCTTTCCTTGTTCGATCTATCCTATTTCATCCAATATTCTTCTACAAATTTCACCCTATATCATTCCCCCCCTTTCAATATTTTTCAATCTTTTTTTCTTTATGAGCCCATTTTCTACTGCATGCAAATATTCCCACGTTTCTCTTATTCTAGAAAAAAATCTCTAACTTGATACTTCTACCCCTGAAAACTATCATCATATCTTTTCTTCCAGTTGTAATAAACTCCTTATAAAGTCCTTTATAATAGTGCCTCCACCTTCTCATTTTCATTCTGACCCCCTGAAATCTGGCTTCTGACCTTATTATCCCACCAACACTTCTCTAAATATGTTTTAATTTCCTAACTCAACATTGTTTTCTAAAGTATCCTTTCTATTAGCCTCTCTATAGCTTTTGACCTTGCTGATCACTTCCTCCTCTTTGATATTCACTTCTCTACAAGTTTTGAGTACACTACATTATCATGGGCTTTCTCTTACCTATCTGACAAATCTCTCCCTGTATTCTTAATGGATCTTCCTCAATATTCTACCCTTCAACCATATGGGTCCTAAAGAGTACTATTGTGGACCCTCCACTTTTTTCTCAGTACTTCTATACCTGTTGATCTCATCAGCTTTTGTAGATTTATTTACCATCTCTCTGCTAATGATTCTCAAATCTATCCAATCTCTGTCCCAATCCCTGCTGACATGTAATTTCACATATTCAACTGCTTTTCAGACATCTCAAACTAGATGTCCAGTAGACCTCGTGAACTTGGTGTGTCCATATTGGAATCTCCCCCAAATGGCCCATGTCCTATATTCCCTTTTATTGTGAATGACAATATTATTCTTTCAGTATTTCATGATTGCAATGTAGGAGTAATTCTGGATTCTTCACTAATTATCATTGAATCCCATAAGTTAAACTGTTTTCAAGGATTCCTGATATCACCTTTACAGCATCTCTTAATATTCCCCCTTCTCTCCTATGAGGATAAAAGTTATTTTGAAGTTGTTTTGAGGAGAATGTTGGAAGAGTTAGCCTATGTTGTTTCCAAAACTCTGCCATCTTGGCTTCCCTACTAACACCGTAGAGCATGATCTCATCACCTCATGCTTGACTAATGAAAATAGCTTTCTTGTCCATTTGTCTTCCTCAACTCTCTCTACTAAAGCAGAGATCCAAACATGTCACCTTCCTGCCCAATAAAGTGCAGTGAACTCTTATCATGTCCAGGAATCAATCAAAAAATGCTCAATGTGGCATACAAGTCTTCAATAATCTACCATTCTCCTACCTCTCCAGTCTTCTTAAACCTCTCTCCAAAAAATACTCATTTATCCAGTGAAAATAGGCTCCTAGCTATTTCATGAACAAAATGCTCCATCTCTCAGATCTGAAAATTTACTCTGTCTAGTTCCTTTGATCCCAACAATCTTCTTCCTTCAGTCCAACTACTCATCTCCCAGACTTCCTTTAAGCCCTTCCTAAATTTCCATCTTCTATTCCTCAAACCCTTCTTAATTCCTGGACCTATCTCCTTTTAATTATTTCTTAATGACCTTCTTATTGTATTTTGTATATATTTGTTGTATATTTTCCCTCTCACCTTGTAAGCTTCTTGAGGGCAGAGACTGATCAGGGAATGATTTTGTCTCTTTGAATCCCTAACATTTGGCACAGTGTCTGGTATATAATAGGTCATTAATAAATTTTAATTGATTCCTATTCATGGCAAGAAACTGCTTATAATTTATTTTTTCATTTATTTTTCTAGTTCCTTACTCATTTTAATTGATATCATATTGACCAGTGCATGTAATAAGCAGTTGATACACATTTAGTTGAATCACTGAATAACAACTTACATTTTTATAAAATATTTAGTGTTTATTAATTTTTGCAATAATCCTATGAGGTAATTAATCCTAATATGAATATCCTTATTCTTCAATGAACTGAATTCTAGGGGAGTTGTTACTTGACCACAATCATATAATAATTTTTGGCCTAATTTTTGGAAACAGTACTCAAAAGTAGACTTTACAAAACCCAGACTGATGTGGCATACTCATTTCAATGAAAGTAGAATCAAAGTTAAAATTGGATGTGATGTATCTCCAAAATCTAAGCTTAGGATGATCATGATGGGATTTAAGCATATTTTTAATAAGGAGTCAACTTGTAAGTTTTTGTGAAATGATGCAAAAGAACATGTAGAATAATATAGTAAGATTTGACGTCATTATATATAATATTGGTTGATTAGGTATAACTAACTATTAAACATTGAATTTGATAAGTTTATTCATAGACACTGTGACAAGGAAATCACTTTAAAAGACTGATATATATTAATTTAAGGTCGCCAAAGAATTCAGCTATGTAATTCCTAAATGAAAACTCAAGTCAGCAGTCAACCTTTTATGGAGTTTTTAATTACAAATAGGAGGAAGAAAGGAGTTAGAGAGAGAGAGAGAGAGAGAGAGAGAGAGAGAGAGAGAGAGAGAGAGAGAGAGAGAGAGAGGCCAAAAGGCCCAAGCCCTTAGATAGCTGAGGCAAAGAAAAGAGATTAGTCCCTATCTCTCACGTGACCAAAATGGAGAAACAGTTTCAGGGGCCTCCACCTCCAGCCTCCTTCAGAGAAAGCTTCTCAGAGCACAACATCTCAGAGCAAAACCTCTCCAACCTCCCCAGTCCTCAGACCCCGCTATCTTTAAGGAACCCATCCAAGTTCCCTCCCCTCAGTTCTCACATCTACCAATCACTGTCCATGTGTTCCCTGTGCCAAAGGTGGCTCTAGATTAACCCAGGACCGCCCAGAGGTCTGCCCCCCTTTGCACATGTCTGTTGAAGGTCATATTCTCAAATAATTAAATCTTGATCCTTTGCTGCAGCCCTTCCTAAATCCTGTTACTCTAAGTAGGGTGGAAATTGTATTTTCCAAGACCTGGTTCTGTCATTCCAAGTATCTCTATTGTATCAATTCTAAAATCAATCATGACTCAAAGAACTTCCTGTTCTATGCTTAAGCATAGGTCAAAGCCCTTTCCATTGTTCAGCAAAAGGTTTCTGTCCTAAAGCGGTCCCAAGTAGGTAGGAGAAGGATCCTCCCATGCCAAGGGGGTTCTTACTATCAGTAGGAAATTTTTTCCAGTATGAGATTTCCCAGTGGGGAAATTTCCAACATTCATAAGTCTAAGAAATTTTAAGGTTTACAACATATCATGTGATATATTAGGTAATAATTAAATTCTTGAAATAAAAGTGATATTTAAGATTAATTTTTCTTCTAATACCATGCATTAAGCCAGGTTATTTTATGGGCAATTTTTAAAAATATGCTTGCAGAAAATGAAAATTTGGGATTTGGTTTAAAACAAATGTGCTGAGTATAAAAAGAAAAGGTATTTTCTTTTAAGCATAAGCATACCAAAGTAGATGACAACAATGTAGGAAAATAGCATTATTATTCTCAGAATGTCATTATTTTGTTACTTCCATTGTTCTGACATAATCACTTGTTTATTATAATTGCTTCCATTGAGAGGAATGATGTTATGTCGATCATCAATGCAAATGGAAAACTTTAACTTTTGTAATTATGTCATGAATGCAATATTGGTTCCCTGGTAATATAAGATTGACTAAGTAGCCTTCCTTACAGTGGAGCACATGGCATTTATGTGTTCACAAATACCACACTTTTGTGTAAAACCTGTAAGACACAATCGCCATGTTCTTAGAAATCTGTGACCTAAATTCTATATAGTCTTTAGTCATTAGCTAAGCAGTAACCCATTTGCATGAATGGAGAAATTGTTAATTAACTTTTATTTCAAAGGGGCATTTGTTGTTTTCAGATATATGCTTTCTTTTTAATTCATTAATCTATTGTAAATTAATTATTTCATAGCCTTTTCTAGAAAATTTTGACATATTGTTTTAATCTGGATCATATTGGATTCTGGAATACCACACACTAAGGCCTTGGAAAGAGAACTTAAAGTTGTAAAATCAGTGACTTGATTGAAAAATGTTCTACTCTCCTAACCCAATAGGGCATGATGAGAGAAATTTAAAATATTAATATATCAGAAACCTTATCCAAAACCCAATTCCTTCCCGATTTTGCACCAAAACTGATCTGTTTTCAAGCAATGTATAACATAAAATATTTCCTCCTAATCCTGGATCTTTGATGTTTTATGTAGGTTCACATTATATATTTGTATCAAAATTATATGCTTCTTTTTATTCACTGACAGCTACAGACATTTTAACCACATGCATACACACAGTGCATTTGTATGTATAATCAACATTTTTAGGTCTTTGTATATAATTTTAAAGCCATACCTACTTAGAGATTTAGTCATATAAGGGATTATATCTCTACTTGTATAACACAAAACATATAGAAATATTTTAGCACATATATAGTGGTCAACACACATTTCCATACAGATAAAGAAAAGATTCTTTTTTCAAATAAGAGACTGTTACTGTTGAGATGACAATCATTTTGAGACAGCAGTGTTACTATAAAAGCTACAAAACAAAAGGGGGGACAGTAGGTTGTGCTATATTCAAGTGTAGAAACCTCTAAGAAAAGGCTATAAAGGCAGTTAGGGTTTACAGAGATCTTTTTAGTGCATGCACACTAGCAATTAATTTGATCTGTGGTCTAAGAGGCATTTTATAATTAATTTCTCAGCATTTACTGCATACAAGCCATCACTTTAAAGTGCTATGTCATTAACAAAATCCCATTTTTTTCATGAAGAATAGGCATACTGATCTACATTTTTCCATGCTGCCGAGCCAGAATGGACTCGAGGGATATTATCTTATTCAGAAAGAACCTTTCAAGGTTGAATAAAAGAAATGGTGCAGGGTCCCTGGGAGAGGGAAGTGATCATCATTTTCACCTTCAACTCTTCTTTGATGTGGCAGAGTCAATTTTTAATCAGCAGCCATCAGACTGGGCTTCATTTCGCCTTACAAAGTCCTATTACTCTGCCACTTTCTGGAAGGAGGTGATAAGGACAATGCTCTTCTTTTTCTCTGCATAGAGCCCCGCATATGATGAGTCCCTTTGGAGAGGCTTGATAAAAAAAAAAAATGAATGAGTATGTAGGGATAAAGGTCACCTCTCTGTCAGAATTAACTCTTCAGGACAACAAAGTTTGATTTTACTATATTTGTTTTTCAGAGGCTACCCATTGTCTTTGAAAGGACCAGCTGCTATGAGCACTGAGGGGAAAAAAGGGTTAAATGAACATCCGCTTTTGATGGTAGTGATACTTAGGCTTATTAGCCCTTGCTCAGCAAGGGAACTTAGTGGCTATAATGCTATTAGGCATTATAGAAATTAGTGAATTTTTTAAGGGAGGAGGAAACACACAATTAAAACATACCTCTTTGAGTAACACACCTGAAAGAAGTCATTTATCACTGGAGTGCACATTAGAGCAATCTAGATAATATAAGGAAAAATAGACTTCATGCATTCAGCCAAATTGAAAAATGAAAAGCAGAGGAAAACATCCCACAATTTTCCCCTCTGGAGGTGTTTTTATGTTAAATAAAGCTAAATTATTTTTTAAACTATGCATTCATGCAGAAAGAAAAAAAAAACCTATAATCTCTTAGTATCATTTATTGTAGTCAGCAGTCTTAATTGCCTCACTGAGATGGATCAGAGTTCTGGGAATTACCCACTAAAATGATGTTTCTACTCTCCAGCCCTCACATTCCTTGATATAATCTCATTAAAAATATCAAGCCTCTAGGTGAGGGAATACATATGGATACTAAATGCATTTTGAACAGGAGCACCCAAACTGATGACCTAGTTATTACGGAACAAAGCAGCCAAAGATGAATGTTAATGCTGAAGTGCAGCAGTTTCTTTCTTGGTTAATTCCATAATTATTAACATATTTTTGGAATACATATGCCTGTTATCCTTGAAAAAAAGATGATAATGTTGAACCAACCAAAATACCAAAATGACATTTTTGGAATAAAATAAACACTTATTTTCCAGAAGACCACACAAGTGAAAAAAAAAACACAATAGTTTTATTAACTATAATTATTGTAAGGAGATGGGAAGAGATCTTTGCCAAATCGCTATTTTTTTTTTCTGTGTTCTAGAAAAGCTAGCTGGGTTGAAAAATATAAACCTCTAGAGAAAGTACACTCATCACCCAGCCATATAAAGGGGGGGAAGAGTGAAGGGGAGAGCCCTGCTGAGTCCACTATGGGGAATAATTAGATTTTTATAGAATTGGATTTCATTTTATAAATTGGGAAGCATAGTTCTGCTAAAGCTGAGAGGATATAGCTAGAAGTGGTCATGTGCCATACAATCCAATGTGTTGCAATCACAAACCATACTCTCTTTGGTTCAGAGTAATGAGGCAGGAGAAGAAATAGAAACTTTGGACCCAGGGATGTACTTTAGAAGAATGTAATGGTTAATTACCACTGATTCCAAGTTTTTAGAGGGCCCAGTCAAAGACCATACAAAATTGAAGCAAATAATTTGAATATGGTTTTCCTTGTTAAAAACATATTTCATTGCCCTGTAATAATAATGTCTAAATAAATTGAAATATACACACAGACACAGACTCACACACACACAGACATATATATATATATATATATATATAACAAAGGAGAAAAAAGGGAGGTGAATATCATTGCAAACTTTAAAAATAAAGCTTAATTTGCAGTTATAATAAAGAGGTATTTCAGCATTAGGATAAATTATTTATTCCTTTGAGTTCTAATTCTATTTTTTTCTAGATGAATGAAAAATAGTAGGAGTCATTCTTGCCCTTTAAAGAACCATTCAAATTCTTAGTAGGTTAATAAAAGTTATTTGACTTAAACAATATAAAATTATTGTCATTTGGCAACAGCACTGTGAATTGACTTTTTATATACTGGAATATTAAATTATCTCCTAGGTTAGTAGTCTCAAACTCATGTTCTTTTTATATTCTATTCATTTAAAAATATCCATTATTTTTAAAACCTTATTTTTATATTTTGATAATTACATGTAAAAACAATTTCCAATATTTTTCAAAGAATATTGAGTTTCAAATTTTCTTCCTCCTCCATGCCTCCCTCCCAATGAGATGATGAGAAATCTCATGTAGATGTTACATGTGCAATCACGTAAAACATCTTTTCATGTTAATTCTTTTGTAGAAGGAAACTCAAAACAAAACAAAACTTAAGAAAGAATGTGAAAAAAAGTTTGCATTGGTTTGAATTCAGACTTCATAAGTTCTTATTCTGAAAGCAGGTACCCTTTTTTTATAATGAGTCCTTTAGAATTATTTTAGATTGTTGTAAGTCACAGTGTTCATTGTACAGTATTACTGTCACTGTATATACACTCTTCTGGTTCTACTTATTTTACTCAGATTCAGTTCATGTAAGTCTTTTCAGGTTTTTCTGAGCTCCTGCTGGTATTTGTTTCTTATCCCACAATATTTTTCTATTATAATCACATGCTAAAAATTACTCAGTCATTCTCCAGTTGATGAGTATCCCTTTATTTTCCAATTTTTTGTCCAAAGGAAAAAAAAAACGCTTTAAATATTTTGGTTCATTTAAGTCCCCTCCCCCCTTTTATCTCTTTAGAATACAGAGTTAGTAATGGTATTTCTGGGTAAAAAGTTATGTACTGCTTTTTAGCTCTTTCTGCATAGGTACAAATTGTTCTCCAGGATGATTGAATCAGTTCACAATGCCCCCAACAATGCATTAGTATCTCAATTTCCCCACATCTCTCTCAAGTTTTATCATTTTTCTTTTCCATCATAATAGTCAATCTGACAGGTGTAGGGTGGTACCTCAAAGTTGTTTGAATTTGCATTTCTTTAGTTAATCTTTCTTAATTTCTATGTCAAAAATACATATTAAATGTGACCTTTCATAGAAAGCCTTTCTTGATTTTCACCCAAACAGGTGCCCCACCTTGAGTCAGTATGCTGGGAAATGTTGAATAATCAATACCTCCCCCCCATGTACATATGACACACTTTTAAGTTTAATGAACATTGTTGAAATTATCTTCATTACTTTAAGTCTAAATCAACAACAACAACAAAAATATTTATTTGTAGTGTTTGCCAATTTCTGAAATGTAATTTCTCACATTGAACATTTAGTAATAGGGGTATCTAAGTGAATCTGTAGAGAGCACCAGGTCTGAATATAGGAGATCCTGGGTTCAAATTTGGCCTCAGATACTTCATAGTTGTGTGACCTTGAGACAGTTACTTAACCTCAATTGTCAAGGCCTTATCATCTTCTGTCAAAGAATCAATACTTACTTAGTGTTGATTCTAAGAGAGAAGTCAATAATTTGAAATAAAAAAGTAAATTTAGCAATAGGGACTCAGTATAGGCAGTTTCTACCAAACCCATGTCAATCACCCTAAATTACTTTGCATTTATTTATACAAGTAAATATGATCTCTACTGTTAAATTTTTATAAGCTGCTTGAGGAAGGAAGGAAGGAAGGAAGGAAGAGAGGAAGGAAGGAAGAGAGGAAGGAAGGAAGGAAGGAAGGAAGGAAGGAAGGAAGGAAGGAAGGAAGGAAGGAAGGAAGGAAGGAAGGAAGGAAGGAAGGAAGGAAGAAGAGAAAAGAGGAATGAAGGAAGGAAGGAGGGAAAAGAGGAACAAAGGAAGGAAGGAAGGAAGGAAGGAAGGAAGGAAGGAAGGAAGGAAGGAAGGAAGGAAGGAAGGAAGGAAGGAAGGAAGGAAGGAAGAAAGGAAGGAAGGAAGGAAGGAAGGAAGGAAGGAAGGAAGGAAGGAAGGAAGGAAGGAAGGAAGGAAGGAAGGAAGGAAGGAAGGAACTATTTATTGAATGTTACATGCTAGGGACACAAATATAAATTAAAAAAATAGCTTTTACCCTCAAAGAAATTGCATTCTAAAGGGAAAAATATATCATGCAGCTGAGGAGGATGGAGGAAGAGTGTACCCTGAACAGAAGTACTATTTTGAAGTCCAGAAGCCAGTAACAATACCATGATGAGAATGAAAGCCAAACTATGACCTTTCACAAAATTAAAATTCCAGGAGGAACTCATCAATGGGAGAAAAGAATTAGCCTTATAGATAGATAAAGTAAAGAAGGGATAATAGTTGGACAATTTGAGCTTTGTAACTAATATATAAAAATAGTGAAAAAACCAAAATGAACTAGATAGAACTCTCAAATTAATTGGAGAGATTCTCTATGGAACATTTAAGGTAAGCCATTTAGAAGAATTAAAAAGGTTGAAAAGACAAAGATAAGTTGCAATTTGCCCCCAAAGGAGTTTTATACTACTGCTATTATAGATGAATTAAGGAATCAAAGTAAATGCTGATGATCACAATGATGTTAGTGAGATATAAATTTAAGACAACTTTAAAGAAATGGATCATACTTTTTTAAGGAAAATTTATTATATTGAAAACATTAGCATATTGAGTTTCATGGCCTCATGAAAATCTTTAGCATTCAGGGAGGTTATAATAACCACTCCTTCATGCTTACCCTCCTTTCTTCCTTCCCCAACTCAATTTTTAATTTCTTCATGTGCATAAATTCCATAATTCACAGAAATAATTTACTTATCTATTCATTTGATTGAATGTCTTATATAATATAATTGTTGAAAGTTTTCTGCAGACTTAAAAAGATGAGGTTATATATTTGGAATAAAAAAAATTTCTCAAATATAAACTATGAAATATTATTCCATATAGTTACTACTCACTTTTAATTACTTCTACGAAAACCTTTAGCAAGCTAATCTCAACCCCAACTATCCATATCATTCATAATTTAGTTGACTTTAATAGTATCTCCTCTCATTCTATATTATTTGGTCTTAGTATACATAAAAGGAGGATACTGATATCTAATTAACATGTAATGGAGTTTTTTGTTAAATTAATTCTTTAAAATATCCTCTATTTTTGTCTTTGCTATTATTTTTATCCTTCTCTTCATCTTCTATATTATTCTACAGTGATGATCATCACTTCTTTTGATATTCTCTGCGTACTTGAATTTTTTGACCCTGTCAAATCTTGGTATTTTTTCCCTTTCCATCAAAAGGGCATTCAAGAGATATCTTTTACTTAGCAAAAATACTTAAAAAAATTTTGTGGCTCAAATTAGACTTGAGAAACAGTTTTAGTTTAAAAAATAATAAGAGTTGGGGAGAAGAATAATCATCTTAAATATATGCAGTGCTATCATCTTACATCATAGAATATTTTCTATATCTTATTCACTAATTATATATTATAAATTATTTTAGTAACAAATGCTATTCATATATATATATACATATATATGTATATGTTTCAAGTTCCTCATCCATTTCCAAACATGAAGGTCACTATCAATGTTCAAATCTTTGTGGTCTCATGTGGCTTTAAACAGACACATGGAGAATATGAGCTCTAAGATATTTTGATTTGGTAAAAATAATTCCACATTTTACTAATCACAAATATATGCAAGTAGAATAGAAATGCTCACATTAAGGTATTCCATATACTATTCTGAGCATGACTTAATCATTTTGAAACTGAAGGTCATTTGAAATGGTACAGAATCTAATGTGGGAAATGTAAATATTATTGTATAGGGAAATCCTTCACAAATAGGCAAGCATTCTAAGCACCAATATCTCTCTAAAATGACATTTTCCTCTAATTGTAATAGAAAAATAAATCTATACTAGAAAATGTGTGTAATGTATAGTGTGTATATTTCTATCACAATTTTAAAAATCACATTCAATTTACCTTTCCATGAATGAGAAAATCCCCTTCTATGGATCAGACAAAATTTAATTTTGTGGCCTAATGAATTTTTTAAATGGAAAATCAGTTTTGTATTGTCCTCCACCCTCAACATGTCCATTCTGAATTCTCTTATGGGGTCTTGAATCTTCTTTTCTCCTCTTTATAGTAGGTTAAATATTTTTAAATGAATGAATAACAAACAGAATAAAATAGTGGGACAAAATCAAACAATAATTTTACTGGCTTCCTTCAAAACAGCTCAGATTCCACCTCGTGCAAGAGATTTTTCCCAATACTCATCCACATAGTAATCTTCAATCTATGCCTCCCTAATCTAATGATTATGTGATGATCTAATGATCTAATGTCATCACTCTGAAATTATCTTCTCTAATATTGTGTGCAATTAGTATATAACATGTTTTTCTTCATTATATTGAGTTCCTTTTTTATTTAAACTTTAATTTTTAATTTTAAAAATAAATTTCCACATAAGTTTTCCAAAATTATATGATCCATATAGTCTTCCTCCTTTTTTTCCTCCCACCTCCTGGAACTTACAAACAATTCAATCTGGGTGATACATGCATTATCACACAAAATATATTTGATAAATCACATGTTTTCATCTGCATTTTTACTTCCATAATTCTCTCTCAGGAAGTGGATAGCATTCTTTTTCATATCTCAGAATTGTCCTGGGTCATTGTATTGCTGTTAGTAAAGTCTATTACATTTGAAACATCCACAATATTGCAGTTGCTATGTATAATGATCTCCTCATTCTACTTATTTCACTCTGCATCAGTTTGTGTAGATCTTTCTGAAATTATCCTGTATTGATGCCAGGGTTTGGACACTGAGAGAAAAACTAAAGAGAGAGGGAGAGATGGAGATAGACCTACAAAGTAGGACCAGATGGAGTGATGCATAATCTTTATTTTTTTAGTTGTATTTTTTATAATCTCTATTTATTAAAGCAAAGAAAATTATTTTTGTAGAGTTCTAAGCATTACATCATATTTAGGATGAATTTCTTTCTCACAGAATACTGTGTATGAAATTACTTTAACTAAAACATTTATAGAGTTGCTCTATAAAGCCAAGCAAATTGAGGAAGAGTGATAGTTAATTTATTATGAGTAACTTGCAGAAAGGAAAGTCTAAGTCATTTGGTCATGACATTACAAAAGCTTCTTTGCTCTTCAAAATAAGGAATAGCTCAAGGTTTTATGATAACCATTTGTGGAGGATTCCTTCAAGAGTTCTCCTTATCTGAATTTCAGCCAAGACAACACTTAGTAGCTGTGAGATTTTGGCCTCATAAGAAAATCCCAGACAAACTTACAAGGGTGTCTTTATGACTATTTTTTCCTCAGTGGGTCTAAAGTGTCTTAGGTTCCTCCATAGATCCTCCTTTTTATTTAGAAGCTGTATTTTACGTATAGGAAACAAATTAAAAGTACATAAAGTCAAGGGGTTCTACTATAAACCAGAAAAATCAGTAAGTCACAAAGGGCTCATATGGGGTAAGGGTCTATTCACTTCAGGGAGTGGATGTCCCTACTGTTTGTTATGTAGTGATAGGCTTCTTTTCTCTCTCCCTTGAAGTTCTAGCTAAACTTATCTATATAGGAGAGTTACAGGAACAATTGATTAGAAATTATCAATGTTACTATTAATCCTAATGCTAACCATAATTTTGAATAATGCACGATTAATTATTAATTTTTACTCCACCCAAATCCATGATCTTCAAAAAAACTTTCTCTTCTTGTTTTAAATTCTAATTAAAATTAGTATCCTATTCATCATTCTATATAGCAAAATAGTATTCCATCACCATAATATAATACAATTGGTTTAGCCATTCCTCAATTAAGGGATGTTCCTTTAGTTCATAATTGTTTGCCACCACAAAGAGAACAACTATAAATATTTTTGTACAAAAAGATCCATTCCCATTTTTTTCTTATCTCTTTGGGATCCAGATAAACCCAGTAGTGATATGACTGGATGAAAAGGTATGCATTCTTTTATATCTCTTTGAGCATTATTCCACATGAATCTCCAGAATGGTTGAATAAGTTCCAAACTCCACCAAAAATGCATTACTGCCCTATTTTGTCACATACATTAACTTTAATGTCATATTGGTCAATCTGATAGGTGTAAAGTGATATCTCACAGGTGGCTTAATTTGTGTTTTTCTAACAAAGAGAGATTTATAACTTTTTTGGTATGATTATAGGTGGCTTTGATTTCTTCATCTGAAAATTTCCTTTGACCATTTATCAATTGGGGAATGACTTGGATTCTTATAAATTTGGCTTAGTTCTTTTATATATATATATATATATATATATATATATATATATATATATATATATATATAATATTATTTTATACATTTGAGGAATGAGACTTTTATCAGAGAAATTTGGTATAAACTTCCCCCCAATTTGTTTTCCTTTTAATCTCAGCTATCTTAGCATAATTCAGCACAAGAGGAAATATTGATATTAATAGTTTTTTTCTGTGAAGAAAAGTTCTTTGAATGAGAGTACAAAGATTTATTTTCTTTCAGTTATACACTGATTGACCTAATGGTTTCAAGAGAACCAAATTGAAATTCTTTGATCTTGAATTTGTTATTGTTATGTTTTAAAAGAGACTGTTTTTTGAAAGTCATTTGAAAGACCACTGTTGGTAGCTAGTCCCTGATTTTACCTCACAAGATTGGGAGGAAGTGGATTTCAAATAATTTGTAATGCTTGCTACTCCAACAAAGCATTCAGGTCAAAGTCCAAGTCAGTATATCTGTCTCTTAAGGTTATTTCTATTCTCAAGAGGCCCACCTATCTACATGTATTAGTCTTTAGACATGTCTTTCTGTCTCCTTCTTGGGACTTACTCAATGAATTTTCATTTAACAGTGGTTTTGTATAGTGTCACATATTTTCTTATAACCCTACTGTAAAGAGCAGTTCTTTTATTTCGATTGGCAGGTTTTTTTTTGCTCATCTTCTCCATTATGCAGTATATATGCATATAAATATATTTAATTGGTGCATGTTTTCAGATTTTTCTTAACAACTTGAGTGTCTTGTCAAGTGAATGAATTCACATTGTAGAGTCTTTAGAAGCAGACATCTACCAAAGAAAGGGGAAAATTATTCATTGCAAATTATTCTGTAAGATGATGTGCTGAACCTGCAGAGCTATGGAGCCCTGAGTTTTTTGGCTCAGAAGTAGAGTTAACTAAGTAAATCCCTATGTAACTATTTCTATCCAACTCCTATAAATGTGTTTGTAATTGCATTATGAAATAGGGGAAGGTGGCCTATATATTTCAGAAAGATTTAAGAGGTGAATCCCAAGAGTAAAAGGAAGAGATTCAGAAGTATGCACTTTCTCCCTATGGAAATAGTTATGGGTATGCATTTTTCCCTCTCTTGTCATACAGAAGCTATGAAATATGTCATTTGGCTTGATTTACATAGTGATCTCATAATTATCTTAATGATACCTAATATTTCAAATGTGCACTTTTAGCCTTGTAATCTAAAATATAAAACACACTTAACTTTCAAAGGTATGTGGAATCTTGATGGTTGCTTTCAAGAACAATGTGAATGCATTAACCTGGGGTTATTATGCTTTTTTGGTTGGTAAAACCAAGAGCAAGAAATATGATATAAATATTTTATCTGTTCTGTTTGTCTCCTCCCAAGTGGTAAGAGAAAACAAGAAAAGTCTCCAACATATTGAGAAAAACCCTCTGTCAAACTTATGGAATGTCCATCACACAGAATAGGTAGGTGGGTATGCATGGATTATCATATGCATCATTGAAAGAAACATGAAATTTGAGAAGCTCATTGCCACTTTTTTAGTATTTCATGTTTCCACCATTACCTGGACTCATATGAAGCCAAAGGCAAAGATAGAGCATTGCCATGGTCTATAATCCAAATACACACAGAAACACACACACATTCATATTTTGGTATAGAAACAGAAATGCCACAAAGCAGATTCCTCTGACTATCCAGTAACCATATTGCTCCTGAATGAAAGTCAATCTCTCTTTCAGACAGTTCTGGTAAAGGTAAGAGATATTCTTTTGGGATCCTAGGTGCTAATGAGGCTGACAAACTGGAAATATATTTTGCTGTCAAAAAATGTTTCTCATATTGTGTGAATTGTGATAACTAGATTGATTACTCATTGCTTTTAAACATCACTTGACAATATAAGGAGTTAGTGTGCTGGGCAAGATATAACCATTTTTAATCAGTGAAAAAGGAATCATGCAATCTGCTAGAGTGTCGAGCAGGGAAAGAAATGTGTTCCATGATTCCAAAATGGAAGTCAATAAAACAATTAAACTCAGTGCCATGACTCACAAATACTTTAGAGATGAAGCCATCTGGAAAAATATATAGATAGATGTATGTTTCTCTACAAATTTATATATGTGTATATATAAATGTATGTTCATAAATATACAATTATATTTCCCTTCCCACACAAATCCTAACATTTTCATCATTTCCTAGGTGAATACAACCACATATAATTTGCTGTAATAATATTCAGAGGAAACTGAAGATCTTCATCACTTAGGATCCTTGATACCTCTCCATGTTAGCATTCTTCTCCAAATTTAGCAGCATTGACTTCAATGATATTTAAATATAATACAAGCAAAATCAAACCTGAGCAGAGCAATGAACATGAAATCAAAGAGATTAACATGATTTCCTGGAGTTCATGCAGCATATTTGGGCTATGGAAAGACTCTCTGATTAAAGAGTGCCACCTTTTGTGGCCAAAGATGTAATTGGATCACTTAAACAGTCATATGATAAGTAATATAATATTCTGGAAAAACTCCTTCTAAAGGACCAACTACCAAAA
The DNA here is from genome assembly GCF_027887165.1 of Monodelphis domestica. Taxonomy (NCBI): domain Eukaryota; kingdom Metazoa; phylum Chordata; class Mammalia; order Didelphimorphia; family Didelphidae; genus Monodelphis; species Monodelphis domestica. The sequence continues at coordinate 330,665,010 of NC_077229.1, read as the reverse complement.
AGTAGTCTGCTTTTGTACAGGGAAAAATTGAGGGGGAAAAAGTACATAACAAAGGAACACTTTCAGTATAATACATTTCATTTTAAAGATAGCATTCCTTATGTTATTCAATATTAGTAGGATAAATATATAGAGAAATGTGTGTCAAAAGTGCTCTCAAAAGACAATTTAAAGTAAGTCTACTTCACACATTAGACTCCTTAATTCAGTTTGAAACTGAAATATTTTTAAGTGAGTGCTTTCTCAATGATGGCATGTGAGCAACCTCTTAAATTTATCAGATTCTTAACACTAGCAATAAATTAATGTATTGAAAAAATTCCTTAAAATAAATATACTTTCATCTGTTAAAATGTATAATTTTTCTAATTAAAAAAGATTTGCCAAAATGGAAGTATAATTATCTAAAATAAAATTAGCTGCCAAGTCTTAATCAGTTAAGACAGCACTTTAATTCTCACACATCTCACAATAATTCCCTCATTTGATTTGTACAAAAATGAAGTTTCTATGCAAGATTTAAAAGCATATTGATTCAAATATCTGCATCAAAGTTGAGAAATAGATGCATAATTTCTAAGTTTTAATGAAAATGACATAGTTTGCATGTAGGATCAATATAAAAGAGAATTGAACCCTTTTTGTTTATGAGAATACAGAAGCATGGGCTATGGGTCACAATTATTTTTCGTTATGCCCTATAGCTATTAATGCATGTTGATCAAGTATTATTGGGGGGAAATTAAGTATAAACATGAAAGAACCAAAAAAGCTATCAATTTTAAACTAATTTAAACAAAATAGCCCTAGAGGCATGATTGCCATTGTAGAAATGAAAAAATTATGGTGACAACTATTTTGCCTAAAAAACCAGACTATTACACACTACCAAAATGCATTATAAAGTACAGATGTTCTTTTATATTAGAAAAATAAAGTTTGTTTTTAGCATATTTAAGCATACCATATGGGATTAATTTTCATCACTTCAATACTTGAAAATTTTTTCTTAAGTAAAAATTTTAGGAGTTTGTTATTGAGATGTAAAAAATCTCTAACATGTTTTTATTCTGTGGTATTAAATAAGTACAAGGCAATAATTTAGAGACTTAATGTTGAATGGATTAGATAAGAATAAAAAAAAGCTAATAAAACAAACAAAAAAAAACCCACAGTATTTTCCCTTGGTTTAGTATTTTCAGAATATATTTCTTCATTGCAGAACACCTGAATTCTCTATATAGGTTCATTCCTTTTTTATGTCCATTTTTAAAACTAGGAAAGTACTTCTCCATCAGATGTTATCCTTTATGGTTTCTTCTTTTTCATTACTTGAGCACTCTTATTCCAAATATGTCCTGAAAATATCCCCCTCTTTAGTGAGAGAATTAAAAAAAAAAAGAATGGTCAGAGGCACGATCCCTTAAATTTATATTTCAATGCAATAAAATCCACACTGTCCTACTAATTTTTGGAGACTTTAGGTAATCTCTAAGAATAAATCATCTGATTTGTCTCATATAGTAGTAGTCTCTCGGTAACCAAGGATGACGATTGTCTTTGTGCGGTTTCGTCTATGGGGTATAGATGAGTGTGCACAAAGACACTTGTGCATGGAGATTTAAGTGGAAAAGTCATTGCACAGAGACAGTCCCATACTCTCAGCGTTGGAAGCCTGGGTCCAGTGGCACGAAAAAATAGTTACACCTGGAGACTTCCTCAGTTGCATTGGATGGCTGTGTTGTCCTTTGTGCTCCAACATGCCCTAAGCACTCCACAGTGCTTTGCTGCATGGCCCTCTCAGCCACTGAACCTTCTTATTGGCTTCTTCCTCCTGTTCAGCTGAAGCAGTCTTCACATGCTGGGTGAGCAAAATCCTGGTTCACCAGGGGTCGACGACCCGATGGCTACCCTCACAAGGTTTAGCCAGCCTGTTGAAGCCGTTGCCCGGTGTGTGGCCGCTGCCGCATGCTAGCAGCTACTGGGAGCCACAAGTGAGAGCTGGGTGTCAGGTGAGGGTCAGAGGCTGGAGAGCTGCCCTTAGAGGGCACAACAAGCCCTCCATGCCAGAGAACTACCCCTCCCTGAGCACCCTATAGTTCTTCTAAATATTAACAAGTTTCTTTCCTTTAGCAAGTTATTGGAGGAGAGGGAGAACCAGATGGAGGAGGGAGGGAATTAGAAAGGAAGGAGGAGTCAGAAAAAGGAAGAAAATGAGAAAAAAAAGAAGAAAAGAAAGAAGAAACAACAACCATAGAAAGACATAATAAGCAAACTTTTTGATATTTAGCAATTTCTATAGGAAATCATGCATTATAGTTATTGATTTGTACTCACTTAATTTTTTTTTTAATTTTGAGCATGAATCTCCACTATTACCACCAGGTTGTGAGGGGAAGGACCATTCAAAATTCTGATACTAATACTCATCAGTATAGAATTTTGACCTTCTGTGAGTTCAGGCTGGGAATGTGTCCTATTCTATGTAACTTTGTGGCCCTCCTTTATGGGGACTCAAGTGGTTTTGTGTGGTCACCTAAGCAGCTTTATCCCTAATGTAACTCAGAACTTAAATTCAAGTGATTCCCTCACCATCAGCCTCCTCAGTAGGAGGGAGTATAATAAAAAATCAGGCTTAGATTGCTTTCTAAGGTCTAGAGATTAAAGAAAATCAAGATAATTTTCTATGTCTCAGGATTTTGATTGGAAAGGAAGATTTCTATTTCCAAAAGATGTTTTACAAACATCTTCCATTCTTCTTCCATATTCCAACTATCTTCCATATTCTTCCAGCTTTTCCAATATACTTTAAATTTTTTTGTTGATGCAATTTAAGTCGTTTCTCTGACTCTTATTGGAGAGATAATTGAGATTACAGAAATAAATTTGTTTAAATGGTCTTTTTAGAATTTATAAGTAATCTTTCATTTAATTTCCCTTTTTTAAGGGACATGTCAATAATTCAATTCAAACCAATAACAATTTATAAAGGATCTATTATGTTCAGGTTCCTGAATTAGTAATAAAGGTAGAAAACAGAATACAATCCAGCATAGGATAAGACTAATATACTATAAAAAATACTAGAGTGTAAAAGAAAAAGCATCTTATGTACTCACCTAAATATTTGAACTTATTGATCTGAATATTTCTGGTTGTGATCCAAATTGTGAATCATCTATGTATGTGACTCCTGTTCATATTCTGTAATAATTTTACCATATGAATCAATTCTAACTACTTTTTTTTCTCATATAATAAGGATAAATTGAAGCATAAGGAGTATCCATCATTTATCTCTTGCTTTTACCACATGACCAAATATCTTTCTTACGGATCAACTAGACATATGAGGCTATTCTTTCCAATTTTAATAATTTCTTATTTGTTATATTATTTAAACTATCTAAAAACATATACTGTGCACTCACTATGTCCTGTATTTCCCCCTACCCTGTTCAAAACCAAACTCTTAGAAAAATGTGTCAATACTTATTTCTTCCATTCTTGATCCTCTTATTCATATTTTGACCCTTGGCAATCAGTGTTCCAATCTAATCTCTACAAAATCCCCTGATTTTTCATTAACCAATTTATAGAGTTTCTAAATTCTCTTTGACCTTGCTGCTACAGAGTGAAATCTTTTGATCATGTTCTCCTGTAAACTATTATTTGAGCTTTTATGACAGTGTTTTCATTTTTTATGTCTATATTTCTAATTGTTCCATCTCTATTTCCTCTTCTGATTTCTCATCTATATCATGAACCCAGGTTAATGTGGAGTCCTAATGCTCTGTCTTGAGTGTACTTCTCTATATTCTCCTTATCCTTTTTCAACCCCTGTACCTTTTATAGTAATCCATTACTTTCTGTGGATGTTATAATGAACATTAATCAAATAATACCAAAATCTATATATCCAGCCCTAGTCTTTCTCCTAGGTTTCAGTTGTACATCTCCAATTATAAATTAGAAATTTCAAACCAAATGACCTAAAAAGTCTCCATACTTATATCCAAAACATATATCAGTATTTCTACCTTCCCCATCCACCTTCTAAATGTCCCTATTTGTTTTTAAGATAGTATAAATTTTTCAGTTTTTCAGATTTGTAATTTTGATGTGATCTTGACTTTTTATCTTACCCTACATATAAACTCATTTGAAAAATAGTATTTCCACCTCTAGATGGTCTATTATACCTGACCTTTTCTCTCTACTTATATATCCACTACCTTTGTGCAAACCTATGTCAACACTAACCTGGATTAACAATACTAATTAATCTCTCTGTCACTAGTTGTTAACTTTTATAATATTTTCTCCACTTTGGTCTTAAGCTTTATGTCTGAGCACAAAACTGCCATGATCAATTATCTCTGAAAACTACTTTTTGAATTTCAATATGGCCATCAACTTGACAGCACCATAGGTATCAAAGAAATATCCTGTTTATCTGTAGATCCATATTACTTTCCTCCTGACACCTTTCTTGACCTCAGAACCTTCCCAGAGGGCCTTTCATCAGCATCTCAAGGTAAATCATTGTTACAAAGCATTCAAAGGTCAATGGTTTTTTTTTTTAATTTTCCAGTCCTCATAAAGGGTATCAGTAACCTGCAACATGGTATCAACAATGATATGCATATCAAAGACTTTTCTTATAGAGAAAATTGGTCATGAACTTTTCTTCTTCCTGACCCCAGAGGAAGCCATTTTGTAAATGCCTTCTTCAATGGCTACTTTATGCCACTGTTGTATTTTAAAATGTTTAGAAGGACATATGCATATATAAACACATTCACATAGATATATTGGTAGAGCTGAGGATATATATATTTATGTACATAAATATACATAAAGATAGATAGATAGATCGACATCTGGATCTATCAGTCTCTCTCTCCCTGTCTACTCAAGTATCTTTAATAAATAGGTTGGTTCGAGACAATCAATAAAAAATGCAAACCTGAAGAGGTTAGCAAATGATCTACTTTGATGCAAATGAGAATACTCACTCTTTCATTGGGCCTTTAGAATTCCCACTCCTAGGTGAACAAACTTTCATACATTCTAAATCCATGTGCCTCATATTCCTTCTATCTATTAGCATTAACTGTCATCTACTTTCCTGAAGATGATAGTACATACCTGGTCATTTGCTTCAGCCATGTCTGTACTTTGACTGACACCCTCAATGCACTGGTAAAGAAAAGGGAATTGGAATGTTCCTTTTTATGATTATTTCTTTTTCTACATCTTTTTCTTTATTGCCACCACTCAGCACTGCTCCTCTGAATTCCATTCAATCTAAATCTCACCCAATCGAGAATATTATATTGTATCTACTTGGTAATGAACTCATGTCAATCACATCCCTTTCTCAAGGATGTATCCCTTTCCCTAATATTAGGGATCTTCAACATTCCTCCTGAAGTCTCCTCAAACTGTCTAATTTCACAATTTCACATTATTCTTTCATCCTGTGGGATTCTCATAGGGTGGCCAAAGCCTGTATCTGATCCTTACTTTCATGAATGTCACTTCTCTAATAAAAAGTTTATGATTACCAAATTTCATCATTGGCTATTGAATTGATTTCATTTTCTTCCTTTTCCTGTAGTTAGTTAGTTGAACCCCACACTTGTACCTACTCTCAAATATTTTTCCATTTCTCTCATTAGTTTATTCTTTGCCAAAACTCAACTTTAGATTATGCCTTTCATCTCCCTAACTCTATTGTTAGTCATAAAATGCTGTACAAAGCAATAGAGAGTAACAGCTAAGCTGACTCATTATGGCAAAAATTCATATTATAAATTTTATTTGGACCCTGACTGTACAAAAGGAATCCTTTTATTTTACTGTGATTTATTCTCTGAGCTACCCTCCACAGATTCTTTGCTAAATCTTCTCTTCTCTGTTTTCTTATAATTTTGTTTTCCCTACTCTCTTAGCTAAGAACTTTGTCTTTAATTTTAATGAGAAAAAATAAAAAATTGTAAGAGTAGCTAATGCTAATAGTGTTTTGCTATTCACAAAAAGATTAAAAAAACTTTCATTCCAAGACAGAAGAGTAGTGAGGGCTAGGCAGTGATGGGTAAGTGACTAGCTTAGGGTCACACAGCAAGGAAGTATCTGAGACCAGATTTAAACCCAAGACCTCTTCTCTCTGCACTGACTCTCAATCCACTGAGCCATGTAGCTGCTCCCTCAAAATAGACTTTAAACTATCATCTAATTTAATCACACAAGTCTTAAGAGTAAGGTGTTATTATAATCCCATTTATATAAATGAGGAAATTGAGGCAGGTAGAAATTAAATGAATTTTCAAGATCATATTGCTTAGAATACTGACTTAAGGCCCATCATTCATTCTGCATTTAACATGAGATTCATCCTCTTTCATTCTTTTCATTTTAAATCCCCATTGATATCATCTCCATCACATTATCATCCCCTTCCCCTCATTTTATAATAATGAGATTGCCCAAAGCCTAACCAAGAAAAAGAAAATCCACTGCATATGCTCCTTGTGTTATCCTGTTTAATTTCCAGTAAGTGGAAAACATAATCACACATTATGTCTCTAATCTTCATCTTCTTATTATTTTATCTTCCTTAGATACTGACTTCAAACATGCAAAAGACTTAACTATATTTAAAAATTCTCCACTAGACTGTACCTTATTAAAAAATTCTCCACTATTAAAACTATTAAAATATTAATTAATTATTAAAATCAATCAATCAATTATTAATTAATTGTTAAAATTATTAAGAATTCTCCACTGTTAAAAAATTCTCCACTAGACTGTACCCAATTTATTATCTAATAACAAACACTCCATTTCTTAACCAAATTATTGGAATAGTTTATTATTATTAATATTATTATTATACATTTATAATGTTAGTTCTTATTATTGATGTCAATAACATGGTGCTTTAAGATTTGCAAATTGTTAATGTGTTACATGTGTTAATTTATTTGATTCCCCAAACCATCAAGTAAGATAGTTATTATTCACCCTTTATAATAGAGGAAACCTAGGACACAGAGATATTAAAAGAGTTACCCAAGGTCATATAACTACTAATATCTGGGGCAGGTTTTGAATTCATCTGACATGGACTGTATTCAAAGCACAAACTGAATATCTTCACTTGTTTTCTCCACTTCTACTCTCATTACTCAATCCTTTGGAAATCTGACTTTTGACCTTATCACTTAACTGAAATGGCTCTCTTCAATGTTAACAACATCCTCTAAATTGTCTGATCTAATTTCATTTTCTTGGACCTCATCATGCTTGACCTAATTGCTTTATTTGAAAACTATTGATAACTGTCTCCTCCTAGATACCCTCCTTGGTTTTCATGACACTTATTTCTCCTCTTTCATGATGACATATGATAAGTCATATCCATTAGATTTAAGTGAGCCCCAATGCTTTATCTTGGTTAGAACCTTTGTGCCAAATACACAAACATGCCGCATATAAATAGATATGCATATTAACATATATCTATATACATTTGTCTATCTATCTAGCTATATTATTCCCTTATCTATCCTCAGAGTTTCTGTCCAGAATCATCAATTGACTATTAGTTATTTTAAGCTGGTTGCCTATTATGCATTTCAAAAAAAAAATGTCCAAAACAGAAGTCATTATTTCCCCCTGAACCCACTCATTTTCCAAAGTTCTCTTTTTTTTTCTTTTAAAGATACTGCAATCCTCCCAGTTTACTAGGTTCAGAATCTTGGCACTATCCAGGACCTTTCATTCTTCCATACCATAAAAATGAAATCAGTTGCCTAATCTGGTCATTTCTGCCTCTATAATTTCTTTTAAATCTTATCTCTGTTTTTCTACCTTCTTGTATCTATGTCTATATATGCATACTCATACTTTTTAATTTGTGTTTCTCACTACCTCTCATAGATTATTATAATAACCTTCTAGTTGATGTGCTTTAAACTGCTCACTACTCTAGTCTATCTTACACCTTGCCACAAAAGCATTCAACTCCAGTGGCTCATTGTTACCTCCAGGATAAACATAAACACCTCAGTTTAGCTTTTAAAGCCCTAACTTTATACCATTATTGTATTTCAATCCCCCTCCTCTGTATTATACAGACAAAGTGGACCTTAATATGTTTTGAAAAGTTAAATACCTTTTTGTCCAAAATTAAAATTGTTTTTGCAAAGATACATTTCTTCTCTCCCTGGCTTTGCACTGACTGTCCCTGTACTTGGTATGTGCTCCCTCCTTACCTTTCTTTCTTTTTAGTTTTTAGTATTAATTTTCTTAATCCCCCCCCCCCCCAAGTACAAGTAAAAAGTTCCCAACATTTTTCTTTTCTTTTTTTTTAAACATTATTTTATTTGGTCTTTTTCATACATTATTCACTGGAAACAAAGATCATTTTCTTTTCCTACCCTCCTCCCCCCCAACCCCCACCTTTCCCTCTCTCATAGCCGACCCATGATTCCACTGGTTATCACACGTGTTCTTGACTCGAACCCATTTCCCTGTTGTTAGAATTTGCATTATAGTGTTCATTTAGAGTCTCTCCTCAGTCTTCCTCCAACACTGTAGTCAAGCAGTTGCTTTTCATTAGTGTTTTTACTCCCACAGTTTATCCTCTGCTTGTGGGTAGTATTTTTTTTTAGATCCCTGCAGATTGTTCAGGGAAATTGCACTGATACTAATGGAGAAGTCCATCACCTTTGATTATACCACAATGTATCAGTCTCTGTGTATAATGTTTTCCTGGTTCTGCTCCTTTCGCTCAGCATCACTTCCTGGAGGTTGTTCCAGTCTCCATGGAATTCCTCCACTTTATTATTCCTTTTAGCACAATAGTATTCCATCACCAATATATACCACAATTTGTTCAGCCATTCTCCAATTGAAGGGCATCCCCTCATTTTCCAATTTTTGGCCACCACAAAGAGCACAGCTATGAATATTTTTGTACAAGTCTTTTTGTCCATTATCTCTTTGGGGTACAAGCCCAGCAGTGCTATGGCTGGATCAAAGGGCAGACAGTCTTTTAGTATCCTTTGGGCATAGTTCCAAATTGCCCTCCAGAACAGTTGGATCAATTCACAACTCCACCAGCAATGAATTAATGTCACTTTGCCACATCCCCTCCAGCATTCATTACTTTCCATAGCTGTTATGTTAGCCAATCTGCTAGGTGTGAGGTGATACCTCAGAGTTGTTTTGATTTGCATCACTCTGATTATAAGAGATGTAGAGCACTTTTTCATGTGCTTATTAATAGTTTTGATTTCTTTGGCTGCGAACTGCCTGTTCATGTCCCTTGCCCATTTGTCAATTGGAGAATGGCTTGATTTTTTGTACAATTGATTTAGTTCTTTATAAATTTGAGTAATTAAACCTTTGTCAGAGGTTTTTTATGAAGATTGTTTCCCAATTTGTTGCTACCCTTCTGATTTTGGTTACATTGGTTTTGTTTGTACAAAACCTTTTTAATTTGATGTAATCCAGATTATTTATTTTGCATTTTGTAACTCTTTCTAATTCTTGCTAGGTTTTGAAGTATTTCCCTTCCCAAAGGTCTGACATGTATACTATTCTGTGTTCGCCTAATTTTCTTATAGTTTCCTTCTTTATGTTCAAGTCATTCACCCATTATGAATTTATCTTGGTGTAGGGTGTGAGGTGTTGATCTAAGCCTAATCTTTCCCACACTGTCCTCCAATTTTCCCAGCAGTTTTTATGAAATAGTGGATTTTTGTCCCAAAAGCTGGGATCTTTGGGTTTGTCATATACTGTCTTGCTGAGATTGCTTGCCCCCAGTTATTCCACTGATCCTCCTTTCTGTCTCTTAGCCAGTACCAAATTGTTTTGATGGCTGCTGCTTTGTAATATAGTCTGAGAACTGGGACTGCAAGACCCCCTTCCGTTGTATTTTTTTTTCATTATTTCCCTGGATATCCTTGATCTTTTGTTCTTCCAAATGAACTTTGTTATGGTTTTTTCTAAATCAGTAAAAAAATTTTTTTGGAAGTTCCATGGGTATGGCACTAAATAGATAGATGAGTTTGGGTAGGATGGTCATTTTTATTATATTGGCTCATCCTACCCATGAGCAGTAAATGTTCTTCCAATTGTTCAAGTCTAGTTTTAGTTGTGTGGAAAGTGTTTTGTAGTTGTGTTCATATAGATCCTGTGTTTGTCTCCGGAGATAGATTCCTAAGTACTTTATTTTGTCTAGGGAAATTTTGAATGGGATTTCTCTTTCTAGTTCTTGCTGCTGAGCTGTGTTGAAGATATATAGAAATGCTGATGACTTATGTGGGATTATATTGTATCCTGCAACTTTGCAAAAGTTGTTGATTATTTCGATTAGCTTTTTGGTTGAGTCTCTAGGATTCTTTAAGTAGACCATCATGTCATCTGCAAAGAGCGATAATTTGGTCTCCTCCTTGCCTATTTTAATGTCTTCAATTTCTTTTTCTTCTTTAATTGCTACTGCTAGTGTTTCTAATACAATGTCAAATAATAGAGGTGATAATGGGCATCCTTGTTTCACTCCTGATCTTAATGAGAATGGATTTAGTTTATCCCCATTGCAGATGATATTAGCTGATGGTTTTAGATATATACTGTTTATTATTTTTAGGAATGACCCTTCTATTCCTATGCTGTCTAGAGTTTTTAGTAGGAATGGGTGTTGTATTTTATCAAAGGCTTTTTCTGCATCTATTGAGATAATCATGTGGTTCTTGTTGGTTTGCTTGTTGATGTGGTCAATTATGTGGATAGTTTTCCTAATGTTGAACCAGCCCTGCATCCCTGGTATAAATCCTACTTGATCATGGTGGATGACCCTTCTGATCACTTGCTGGAGTCTTTTTGCTAGTATCCTATTTAAGATTTTTGAATCTATATTCATTAGGGAGATTGGTCTATAATTTTCTTTCTCTGTTTTTGGCCTGCCTGGTTTTGGAATCAGTACCATGCTTGTGTCATAAAAGGAGTTTGGTAGAACTCCCTCTTTGCTTATTATGTCAAATAGTTTGTATAGTATTGGGATTAACTGTTCTCTGAATGTTTGATAGAATTCACTGGTGAATCCATCAGGCCCTGGGGATTTTTTCTTAGGAAATTCTTTGATGGGTTGTTGGATTTCTTTTTCTGATATGGGATTATTTAATAAATCTATTTCTTCTTCTGTTAGTCTAGGCAATTTATATTTTTGTAAATATTCATCCATATCACCTAGGTTGGTATATTTATTGCCATATAGTTGGGCAAAGTAGTATTTAATGATTGCCTTAATTTCCTCTTCATTGGAGGTGAAATCCCCCTTTTTATCCTTGATGTTGTTAATTTGCCTTTCTTCTTTCCTTTTTTTAATTAGATTAACCAGTACTTTGTCTATTTTGTCTGTTTTTTCAAAGTACCAGCTTCTAGTCTTGTTTATTAGCTTAATGGTTCTGTCACTTTCTATTTTATTAATTTCTCCCTTAATTTTTAGAATCTCTAGTATGGTTTTCTTCTGGAGTTTTTTAATTTGTTCATTCTCAAGTTTTTGATTTGCATTTCCAATTCCTTGGTCTCTGTCCTCCCTAATTTGTTAATATATGCACTCAGGGATATGAATTTTCCTCTAAGTACTGCCTTGGCTGCATCCCATAAGGTTTGAAAGGATGTTTCGCCATTGTCATTTTCATCAATGAAATTGTTAATTGTTTCTATGATTTCTTCTCTAACTATCTGATTTTGGAGTATCATGTTATTTAATTTCCAATTAATTTTTGATTTGGGTCTCCATGTACCCTTGCTGATCAATATTTTAATTGCCTTGTGATCTCAAAAGGCTGCAGTTATTATTTCTGCTTTTCTGCATTTGAGTGCCATGTTTCTATGACCTAGTGTATGATCTATTTATGTGAATGTGCCATGTGGTGCTGAAAAGAAAGTGTATTCTTTTTTGTCCCTATTTATTTTTCTCCATATGTCTATTAACTCTAATTTTTCTAAGATTTCATTCACCTCTTTTACCTCTTTCTTGTTTATTTTTTGGTTTGATTTATCTAAATTTGATAGTGGTTGGTTCAAGTCTCCCACTAATATGGTTTTACTGTCTATTTCCTCCTTTAATTCTCTTAGTTTCTGTATTAAAAATTTGAATGCTATACCATTTGGTGCATACATGTTGATTACTGATATTTCCTCATTGTCTATACTCCCTTTTATCAGAATATATTTACCTTCCCTATCCCTTTTGATCAGGTCTATTTGTGCTTTGGCTTTTTCAGATATCATGATTGCAACTCCTGCCTTCTTTCTATCAGTTGAGGCCCAAAAGGTCTTACTCCAACCTTTAATTCTAACCTTGTGAGTGTCAACCCGTCTCATATGTGTTTCTTGAAGACAATATACGGTAGGGTTTTGGGTTCTAATCCAATCTGCTATTTGTCTATGTTTTATGGGTGAGTTCATCCCATTCACCTTCAAAGTTATGATTGTTATTTGTGGATTCACTGGTATTTTGATATCTTCCCCTAGTTCTGACCTTTCTTCTTTAGCTTTCTCCTTTTAAGCCAGTGATTTACTTTAGGTCAGTCCCCCTAGTCCCCTCCCTTGAGATGCTTCCCTTTCTAGCCCCTCCCTTTTTATGCTCCCTTCCCCTCCCCCCTCTCCTTCCCTCCCTTTTTGTATTCCCTTCCCCCTCCCCCTCCTTAATTTTCCTTTCTTTCTTGCCCCACTGGATAAGATAGAATTCAGGTCTTCCCTCTCAGATTTGATTTCACTGAGATTGAGGTTTAAGTAATTCCTCTTCATGCTCTCTTCCTCTCCTTCTCATATGAGAGTTCTTCCCCTCCCCTTCCCATGTGTATCTTTATATGGGAAAGATTATTCTATTGATTCCCCCCCTATTTCTTGAAGTTAATCTTAGTATTATCAATGGTTCCCCCTTCCCTTTTCCTTTCTTTGCCCCCACTTTCCCCAAATCTTCTTAATGCCCCAATATTTCCCTATGCATGTTTCTTCTAACTACTCTTATGATGCTACAATTTATGAGAGTTACACAAAACATTTTCCCCACATAGTAATATATATAATTTGATGTAAATGTAGTCCTTATAGAAGAGAGTTTGACTTAAAGAAAAAGATAAGATTTATCTCCTTTTCCCTTTCTTTCAGATTTACCTTTTCATTTTTCTCTTGCTTTCTGTGCTTGGATATCAAACTTTCCACAGAGCTCTGGTCTTTTCTTAGCAAATGCTTGGAAATCTTCTATTTTGTTGAATGCCCATAGTTTCCCCTGGAAGTATATAGTCATTTTGCTGGGTAGTTGATTCTTGTTTGGAGACCCAGCTCTCTTGCCTTTCTAAATATCGTGTTCCATGCTTTGTGGTCTCTTAGTGTGTTAGCCGTTAAGTCGTGTGTGATCCTTATGGGAGCCCCCTTATATCTGAAGCTCCCCTTCTTGGCTTCTTGTAGGATTTTCTCCTTTTCTTGGATGCTCTTGAATTTGGCAATTACATTCCTAGGGGTTGTCTTTTGGGGATTTAGTATAGAGGGTGTTCTATGAATCCTTTCTATTTCTATTTTGCCCCCTTGCTCCAGAACGTGAGGGCAATTTTCTTTTATAATCTCCTGTAGAATAATATTGAGTTTATTGTTTATCTCTGGTTTTTCTGGGAGACCGATAATTCATAGATTTTCTCTTCTCCCTCTGTTTTCCAGATCTGTGACCTTCTCAGTGAGATATTTTATGTTTTCTTCTAATTCATTAATTTTTTGGGTTTGCTTTATTGATTCTTGCTGTTTTATCATGTCCCTTTCTTCGAGGTGCTTAATTCTGGTCGTTAGGGACTGGTTTTGCTTTTCAGCCTTGTCTGCCCTTCTATTGGATGCTTCGAGTTCTTTTTCCAATTGAGCATTCTTATCTGTCAGACAGCTGATCTCTTTCTCCCATTTTTCTTTCCAGGTTTCCATCTTTTGGATAAGTTCCAGTTTGAGATCTTCCAGAGCTTGTTGATAGTTTCCATTTTGGGAGGCGTGTTCTGAATTTTTTTGGATTTCCTCCTCATTCTCCTCTTTTCCTTGGGTACTTCCACCATAAAAGTTTTCAATAGTCACTTTTTTCCCTTTCTTCCTGGAGGCTTGATTTTGGGCCATGTGAGCCATCCCTTTGGTGGTTTTATTCCCCTTTCCTTTTTGGTCTGGGATCTGGGTTATATGGGCGGTTTTTCTGTGAATTTAGGTTGCTTCAGACTAGTTCTTCCCAGCCTCCGAGGTTTCTTAGAGAGCTGGGTCACTGATCACAGCCACACTGCCCAGGTGTTCAGCTCTGCCCAGATAATCAACGCGTGGTCCGCCCCTGGTGTTTAGCTCCGTGGAGATGTTCAGAGCAGCCGCCCCAAGTACAGCTCTGCTGAAGTGCCGGATTCTCCAGTGAAAACACCCTGAGATGTTTTTTTCCTGGCATTCCCCAGATCCCAAGGACTCTGGAGTGCCCCTCCCCCAGACAGAGACATTCCCCACTCACTCGCTGTCCTGGTGAGTGCTCAGGTAGCTCACTCTGATTTAGTGGGGGAGGTGGTGTGGGGGAAGGGTGGCTCAGTTCACTTTTCTGTGCAAGCTTTTCCTCCTTATTATAGTGTGGGAATGTTCAAACCCCATGTACCTTCGCCTCTGTGGAGTACTGGGAGTACTGGGGTGTCCTTCTGTTCCTCCAAAGGTGATTTTTATGCTCCTTTGATGTAGTCTATTTCGTTCGGTGCCAGGGAGAGGAAGTGTGTGGCGTCTAGATGGCAGCCATGATTACCCGGAAGTCTCGTTCCCAACATTTTTCAAAGAATTCTGAGTCCCAAATTCTCTCCCTCCCTTGCACCCTCCCCCTTCCACTTCCCAAACATTGAGATAAGCAATGTCATATATGTTTTACATGTGCAATCATATAAAAATATTTTTCCATTTTAATCCTTTTGTGGAAGGAAAGTCAAATAGAAAAATGCAAGAAACTGAAAGAAGTTTGTTTTGGTCTAGATTCAGATTCAGTTCTTTTTCTCTGGAACTAGATGTCATTTTTCTCCTGAGTCTTTTTGGGATATTTTTGGATTTTTGTATTGCTAAGAATAGTTGTTATTCACAATTGTTCATTGCAAAGTATTCCTGTCACTGTACAATGTTCTCCTGTTTCAGCTAGTTTCACTCTACTTCAGTTTATGTAAGTTTCTCCAGGCCTTTCTGAGTTTCTTCTACTCATCATTTCTTACAGCACAATAGTATTCTATTACAACCATATACTATAAACAATTCATCCATTCCCCTCTTACTGGGCATCCTTTTTTTTTCACAATTTGCCCCCCCCCCCTTAAAAAGAGCTGCTTTAAATATTTTTGTATGTATACATTCTTCCCTTTTTTCATCTCTTTGGGATATAAATTTAATAATGGTATTGCTGGGTCAAACGTTATACACTGTTTTATAGCCCTTTCCAAGGTGGGGTGATGTAAGGAGAGGTTTCTTTTTAATAGTCTGAAGGCCTGTGTTCTGGTCTGTGAGTAATCTCACACACTCTTTTATTCATTGGAACTGTGACCAGGGTCCCCTGCTCCCCTGTGCTGCAAGTACTTGTGTATGCTGGAGCTCCTCTTTACCCTGTGACTGAGCACCAGGACTCTGACCTGGTTCTGCATATGGCAATAAGACAAGAGTTTTGAATCCAGAGTCAGCAAAGTGACCTTGTAATATTCTTCTGAGCATTTGTCCAACCTCCCTTTCCATCTGTGATTGAGAGTTCCTGAAGCCTTGGCTACTGCTTCAATTGTGACTAAAGCTTGTTGACTTGGTGGGCCCTGCCCTTGCCCATTGAGCTTCACCACTAC
Organism: Monodelphis domestica; assembly: GCF_027887165.1. Taxonomy (NCBI): domain Eukaryota; kingdom Metazoa; phylum Chordata; class Mammalia; order Didelphimorphia; family Didelphidae; genus Monodelphis; species Monodelphis domestica. The sequence goes on along the minus strand of NC_077229.1, from coordinate 330,649,120 downwards.
TCTAGTGCACTAGATCCTTTGTGCTGGCCTTCTAAGTTGTATCGGGCTGAAGAATTACTTTGTCTTGTTTTTTGTGGGTTATGCTGCTCCAGAGTTAATTTTGAGGCATTTTATCATTGCTTTTTGGATGGTGATTTGGTAGAAGTCAGATTGGTCCTTCCCTGAATCTTCTCTGCCACCTTCTCCAAGTCTTGTTTCTTTCAAAACTTGACACAAATATAGCTTCCCTGTAAGGCTCTTTCTTATTTCCACATTTGCTAATGCTTTCATTCCCAAATTGCCTAACACTTAACTGCTTTGTGAGATAGAGAAAAATAGGTTGAAACTTAAATAAATTTTTAAAAAAACATGTGTTTTACCTCTTTCTCTACAAGTATTTGCCCCTACCATTAGAATATAAGCTAATAAGATAAATATTATTTTCTTCTTTGAATTTATATCACTATCACTTTCTACAGAGCCTAGCATATTTTAGGATTGTAATAAATGCTTTTTGAATGATTTACTGATTAGTAGATGTAAAGCATATTGAAGGTATATGCAAGAATTATTGTATAGGGATAATTTCCTAATTATAAGGAGATTAACATTATTTAATAAAATTGGGATGTGGAAATCCAGCATGTCATTCTAACATGATGTAGTTGAGGGTCTTGAATTTGTAATGAGGGAAGACTTGGATTTGAATCTCTACTTAGATACTTCCTATTTGTATAAGTATGTTAAAGTTGCTCATTCTTACTTAACCTCTGTTTTCTCCTTTGCTGAATGGAGATAATCACACTACTAATAATTACCTTACAGGTTTGCATTGAAAATCAAATGAAGCAACATATGTAAACTGTTTTGGAATTTTTGAAGCCTCTTTAAATACAAACTATTATTATGTTTTCATTTCCATTTCTCTCCTTCAGAGACTGACAAAGAATATGCAGAGCCTTCATGAAAGGTATATCTGAATGTGGAGTAGAGATTCACTCACTGGAGCAGATGAAAAGACATTGGGTCTTAGAGCATCAATACCTAATTTCCTGAGCAAAGTACTTAGAATGCCTAACTATTTAGAGATTCTGATGCCTGAAAAATGAGGAATGGGGTGAACTAGCAAGGTTTTCACCAGAAGTGAATTAATGCCACAGCTCAAAAGATCCTGAGCATCAGGTGCTTTCAGAACAAATAAGCATGGAAGGTTTCTAAAGAGTTCTAGGAATAATTATAATTCACACTTTAAGAGTTTACATTGTGTTTTCCTCCTCTTTACTCTCTGAAATGAATAGCTTACCTCCATTGTCATTGAAAGCACTTATAATAGAGATCCCTTATCCATATAACAAGGAAATGGAGGTGGGAGGCTTTTTGGAGTAAGCAAATAGGGGTAAAGGTGTTCAGGAGAAAGTGTTTAAAAAAAAAAACTCTAGGATAATACTTTATGAGAACCAAGATGTCAAAGGATGTGGAAAAGAAAAAAATCTAGACAAGGTGTCAGAGAATTTGAGTCCTATTCTTAGTGGGCCAATGGATTTGCTATATGATCATAATCAAGTTTTGTTTTTTTCCCATATCCTGAACTTAGTTTTCCCATTCATAAGTTTAGCTAGCTGATTGCTAAGGTCCCTTCCAGATAGTGTTGTATAATCTAAGTAGTATTACAGAGGAGTCACATTAAAGCCTGAAGATGTCAGGTTGCTTGTCAAAGATCATAGATCCAAGTAACAAAGGCAGAAATCAAACCAGTCTCCCAAAGTGAATCAAGGTACATTCTAAATAAGTCCAGGAATTAAAACTAAAATTAGATTGATCAAGTATCAATAACAGTTGGAATCTACAGGGAAGAAGTACTTAGTTAAATCTAAGTGGTTAACTAATGGGTAAATAATGGATTCTGCCAGTTTTTAAAGTTCTTTTTAATAAAAAACTAAGAAAAGATATTGATATTGGTCATCTGTCATTTTATTTCTTTTAGTAATTGATTAAAGAATTGCCCACTATGATTACTATATATTTCTGACCCCAATGGTAAATACTATATTTGTAGGCAGAACAACTTATGTAAATGACTAATATCTTATAGGCTGATTTCTTAGCACAAATCGTATAAAGTAATGACAGATTTCATACACATTCCATTCCATTCTCTTATCTTTCTCTGCTTTTTTCTTCTTTTTTCTCTTCTTTTATTATTTTTTTCCCATTTTCAGATATTTAAAAATGTCGTCACTTTGGATTATTGATAATATTTGACCTGCATTCTATGACTTTCAAATGTATTTCCTTTTGAACAGTCATTTATTTTGATTACTTTGGAATCAAAAAAGAAATTGACTTTAAAGTTTTATTTTTTCTTCCTTTTCCTTCTCTTAGACTGATACAAATTAGAGCACTTAAATAGTAACAAAGCATTTGCTAATTACATTTAAGTAAGATTAATTAGAGATACCTTTTAAAACAGAAATTTACTTTCTACAGTAGGTGGTATACATTGAATAGCCCCCATTACATATATTTATTCAAGTCAATGCTATTTAAAATTATTATTGTTTTCCAGGAATTATTCCATGCAAATTAGCCACTAATCCTTTTAGCATTCTTTAAATATATATTTTGGTTTTTTTTTTCCAATGACAATAATAGATTATTTAGGCACTTAAAAAACTTATATTCATATTACAATACATACTGTTTTAAGTCTATAAAACTCAGCAGTGACCATTTCCTAGACAATAGAACTTAAAAGTATGTATGCAATTTAAAATGTTAGCAAATATCATATGATCTCTCTATTTAGCATTTGCAATTTAATAATTCATAGCCTATTCATTTTTAAAGACCTTTTCAAGTTCAACTTTTCTCCCAAGAGTGAAGCAGAACATTCAATAACCAGGAAAAAGAAAGGTGGAGAGGATGAAGGGGATTTTAACATTTTTTATGACATTACTGACTCTGATATAGTTTAAAAAACACAATCCACAAGAGAGAATTAAACTCTAATTTTGAATATATCAATAACCATTTTAGCAACATGGCATCCATTAGTATGTAAGTCCTTCAGGCATGAGACTGTTTTTTTTTTTAAATGCCCATTACTAAACCCAATCAGAACTTGACACATAGTAAGCACTTTATAATTGATTGTTCAATTGAATAGAATTAAGGAGATGTTGATCAATTACTTTAACCATTCCAAAAATCATTTTCCTCCTCTGTAAAACAAAGGGGACTTATTAAATAATTTGGGGAGTTATTTTTAATTTTAATGTGTATTTTATATTTCTTAAATTCAATGCATACCAACTATGATTTAAAAGGACTATTTACTTCATAAAATGATTAAATAAAAATTTAGTTAAATAACAAATGCTTTATTATATTTACAGCTTGGTAGAGTTTTCATAAATAATTTTGTCTTTCTTTCAGGTAGAGATAATATTGGTTCCTTTCTGTTTATAAATAATAGAATGGATTAGGAAATAGAATGCCTGGCCCAATTTCAAACATGTGTTTACTTGCTTAACCTCTCTGTTTTCACTTCCTTCCTTTATAAAAAAAAGATAGTTATACTAGCAAAATCTGCTAAAAATTCTACAAGATTTAGAAGTAAACAAGTTATTATTGAGACTCATGTAGCTCATATTGAAATAAAAATAATGGCTATAAAATTTATCTTGCTATTGCCATGGTTCTAGGTGAATCATTCCACAATGGTATAATGGATTAGAGAAGAAGACTCTTAAAGATGACAGCAAAACTCTTGGGACTCACTATTTTCCTTTTTTGAGGACAGTTCTCTTTCTTTCCTTATTAGTAATGAGAAAATAATATGTATACAGATCAGTCAACTGTTATTTAAGATTTACAGGACAAAACTTTATCCATAATAAAAAAATCACACAAGGGAATGGGGAAGACTCAGAATTAATTTTCTCTAAGTTATATTTAAAAACAAATGCCTTACATACCCAACAAGAGTTCATCCACCTTTGCATAAACACCTCTGGTAGTCACAGTTGGGAACTAAGAACTTCTCTAATAGGCTATGTTAGTGAAATCCAGGTATATTCTCAAACTTGCTCAGTACAACCAATTGTTAAATTTTTAGTATGAACATTTTAGAATCAGTTGTTAAACATTTAACAACACTCTCTTGTTTAGATCAGACTATGAGAAAGTTGTTTTTTTCTTTTCTTCTTCTATTGATTGAGCCTAAATCTGATTCATTTTTATAATTTTTAATATCCTTATTATATCACAAACTTTCAGATACTTGAAAACATATTATGTTCTCCTTAATCCTATATTTTCTAAGATTTTAATCCTACATTTCCTCTTGACATGCTATTCTCTAAATTGAATTAAAGTGTTTTCACAATCCAGGGAAAATTCCTATCTTTACCTCCAATTTATTGCTGTTCTTTTTAAATGTGGTCTCCTGAACTCAACCCAAGTTTAATCATATCAGAATCAGTGATCTTATCAGTTTCCTAGTCCTGGGGGATAAATCTCTAACTGTTGGTTCATAGTATACCAAAGTCCACCAAAAAACCTTTATATTAAATAAAATAACACAAGCAAACAATAATCAAAACCTAAAGAAAGAATTGCTGCATAATCCCATTTTATTAATTGAAGTCTTTATAAGCAGACTGTTGCCCATAGTTTTGAGGGTAAATTTCTCTCAATTTTGAGTTAGTAGGAGAAAGAATAAATACAGCATGGATTTTTAAGTGGAAAACTTAATTGCAATGTCCTGGTTCAACTGCTTATTACCTTGGCCAAAGAACTTGTCTCAAGCCCTCTTTTTCCTCATCTATAAAATGAAACAAAGATCTGTGATTTTAAGTCCCATGACCAAATTCCCCAAGTCATCACAAGTATTGTGTGACAGAAATAGGTTTCAAACCCAGGTCAGGTGCATGAATAATGATTAGAATATTAATAAGGCTTAAACTTTGTTAACTATTGTAGTAGAAAACTCCTCTTAATTCTGGGTACTGGTAGCTACTCAGTAGACTCAGATATTTTTCAGAAAGTTAAATTTCCATCATTTTAAAGTTACCCATTATGATGAAGTGAGTGATTGTCCGAATTTATGGTACAGAGTTTGACCTGGGCAGTGTCTGATCATTAAAGTGGTAGAATCTCGGGACTTAAATTAAAATGTTAGCTCCAACAATTACAAAACAGTCTTTCTATTTCTCCTCCCAGGAATTGGACTGGAAAAGACACACTTGTGTGAACTTGAAAACTCATTTCTCTGAATATTAATCTATAGAATTGGAATATTTGGATTCCAAAATACCTTTAATCTCTCCATCTGTGATTCTATAATGATTACAACAGATTGCTAATTTGTTTAAATAGTAAAGAAACATATTTTTAGACCAACTAGGACAGATAAATAATTCCCTGCCTACCTTCAAAAATACATCTTACATAGACCTGCCATGGGAAAGCAGATTAGTCTGGAAGGCTCACTTTTCTCCTAAATTGGGTTTATAGGAAAGTTTGGTCAGAGTATTTCCTTTTCTCCCTAAAGAATGGATTAGAAGTAGAATTTATTAAAACAGCTTCCTACATAAAGCAGTTATCTGAGTGTGCTAATTTCCTATTTTACTGAACAGTGATTTGCATAATTGTCTTTGAGCTAGAATTTCCCCAATGTGTTCAATATGTAGCTTAATTCTGTATGCTTAATGAATAGACCTTTCTATTGTCAAGGAAGTCATGTGAACATGACTCATTGGTTACAGAGACACAGAGACAAAGACAGAGAGAGATGGAGAGAGAAGAAAAAGAAAAAAGAAAGGAGAAAAAGAAGAAAGAAGAAGAAGTAGAAGAGAGAGAGAGAGAGAGAGAGAGAGAGAGAGAGAGAGAGAGAGAGAGAGAGAGAGAGAGATATTTAGAGACACAGGGAAGACCCAGAGAGAGTGCTTTTATTTATACCATATATAAATAAGTACACATATAAATATATTAGTATCCATTTAATTATATAAATATCTGTATGTGCATAAATATATAATTATATATGTTTGTGTGTGTGTGTGTGTGTGTCTAAAGATTAAAGACAAGTGTGTAAAATGATTGGGAAAATCAGCAATTGATGGTACTTAAAATCTCAGTTTTCTTGGGAGAGGGATTTCCACTTTCCTCTTCCTTTTGTGAACATATGCCTTTCTTCCAGTTCTTTCTCATAAAAATATTTTCCTTTTAAAACCAGTCATCTAATATGGTAAGCTCAGGAAGGAAAAGTGTTAAGTACTTGTCCCCATTGTAACCTGTGATACTTGTTTTCTGGAAAACACACACACATATGAATTTACCTCAAATTATTTTTCTCTTTCCTCATCTTATCACTGTCTTATAATTTAAAAAATCCAAATTAGTTATAAAAACTTCAAGAAACTGAATGTACTAAACTTTTCTTTCTTCTTAGTCTCACCAATAACATTTTAGTAATTAACACATCATGGACTTACCATCCTGTTATCTTTGATGGTTAAGAATAAGAATCTGAGCACCAAAGGGTTAGCACCTATGGGTTATTTTATATAAGTATATTTTTGTGGGAGGAATGGGCATCTCTTAAAGCATCGAATATTAATGGAGTATCAGAAAATTCAGAAAGCTCTTTAGAGAAAATGAATCAGTCAGGTCACTGAATCATGTGACTCTAGGTCCTTATAATATCTCCAATCCACAGGTCTAGGAACACTTCAGTATTAGGGATCTTTTCCTTCAAGGAGAATCACTAGACCCTTACATAGCTCAAGCTCAAGTTCAGCATAAAATTAGATTCATTGGAACTTTCCCCCTTGCATCTCATTTCTTTAACTTGAATTCCATTTCCAATTCTTGAGATATTGTATTGTTCATTGTGACTCAACCCCCAACTTGCATACAAAATTGAGTAAATGAGTCCTTGTTGAAATTTCTTATTTTTCTGTGATTTTTTGGAAGGGACTTGCCTTCTCTTTATTTTAGCCTACTTTCTTTTATAGAATGGATAGAAGTTCCTGTCATCTATTCTAATTACTTCTTCTCTGAACTCAAAGTTGTTCGCCAACATGGCAGGTGAGACCCCTTAGCTGTTCATGTGAGCAAACCTTTGCCTTTTTTTATTGATCAGTGTCCTAATCTATCCACCAGCATTAGAACCAGGATCATTGTCTTTTTCTTCAAAGGCATCATATAAGCAAAATTCCTTTTTCTGGACTTGTAGCTGGGCTCCTAAAAGCTGCTCCCATGTTTTATACCATTTCACACATCCCACTTTCTCATCTTTTCTGCCTTGATTTTTAACTAATTTTGTACCATATTTCCCTTAGTCTTTTTTGCTCACATAAGATGTCTGTGAACTTAATCCTTGCCAGTTTGTACATTTTATTAACTACTACTGCATTAATTTTCTGTTCTGATTTCTTTTCTCTCTTATGTCTATGAATCTCAGTGATGTCCATTTTCATAAAATCATAAATAGCTCAAAAGAACCTTGGAGACCATCCAGTATAATCAGGCCCTCTTCTGAAGAAAATATATTGAGCTCATAGATTTAAACTGACTTGCTGAAGTTTAAATGTCAGAAGCAGGGTGTGAACCCTAGAATTCTGCCTTCAATACTCTTTTGAGATTTCAATATTGTATTTGAATATAATTCAAGTCATAGGACTTTAGAAATTATCACATGGGGAAAAATTTAATAGATAATGTCAATGGATAGGAGGAGAACTTCAGCCAGAAAATGGGAGAACTAGAACCAAAATAGAATTCTTCAGAGTCTCAATATACTCCTAGAATACTGTACAGGTCCTTTTTAGTTATACTGGATAACTGACTATGAAGGCTAGTCCTTGAATCATGTACATATTTGCCCTCCTTGATGGGTTGTACAGATTGTGGACAGATTCAAACATCATGGAGAACTTGAGGAGTTAGAACTTAGGGTGCTTAGGTAAGAGTCAGTTACTCCACTCAACTTAAAGTAAGTGATGCATGCTCTGCCTTGACACCTTAAACATGTGATAATGTATCTCAGTGAAAGAATAAATCAATCAAAGGTTTTAGGCTAAGTATAAAAAGTCCTTATGAACTACTATGTGGACTAAAGTGATGTTGTGAATACAATATATTCAAATTGGCTGAGAAAACCTTGTCATGCCTATGACTTGTCTATAAAATATAAAGTCAACTCCAGAACTGGGAGATTTTGAATGAGAGGCAAGCCAGGGGAAAAAAATAACCAAATTCTTCAGAAGAAACCATTTTGGATGAGGAAGAGTACCTCACTCCTTTATTCCTTTCTTTGGAGGCAAAACTTACAAACATTAAAGGCTCAGGAGGATTTTGAACATTATATAATCCCAAAGATGTACTATCATTTTCCCCCATGACAGCAGCATCTATATCTAATTCATGTCAGCCATGAATTATGGAAGAAAGCAGACTGGTGGAGAGTATTCACTTAATTAAGCTTCAAAAAACCACCTAAACCTTTCAATAATAAACCTAGAAAATAACTGAGGAGACACTGAACTATCTGCTGAGATGACCTGGGCTCAGATCCCATCCATCATGAGGGTCATTTCCCTGTAACTGCCCACCAGTCAGAGATCCAAGCTGTTCAAAGATGTGGGTAGTGAGAGAGGAGGCAGGGATGGGTCCCCAGGGTGATTCTCTGGAACTTGGAGCTGATGCTGGACCTGTGGCCTTGCTTGGACCAGTCAGGGCTGGAAGAAGGTTTTTGTTTGTTTGTTTTTCCCCCCTCTTCTCACTTCAAAATTACAAGCTTTTACCTCAATTTTTATATGAATCAAGAAGAAAAAAAAATAAGGAATATCTTTAAAAAAGACAAGCCTTTTCTGTCTTAAATTTTCAGGAAAATTGAATGAGTATTTGGAGGCAATACAAAAGGTACCAAAAGCTTTGAAAACTACCAAGACAAATTGGATGATAAAGAAAATGCTAATTGGACTATATTGAAAACCATCCTCATTGTAGAAAGGAATGGTATTTCCTTAAAATTTATCAATATGTTGACAAATTCAGCATTAATGCATAGTTTCCCGAGAAACTAATAAAACTACACATGTCACTTTTGTGACCTTAAAATTCACCATTTCCCACTTGGTCAAAACTTTTCCCTCAAAATAAATAATAATGATAAATAACTTATTTCAAAGAAGTTGAAACAAGATGCTACTTTGCCAAAGAAACCAGTTCTTAGCTCTTAATTTGGTAGATTTGGGCAATCTAAAGTTTATACATTTTGAAAGTCATCAGCATTAATAGATGAAAGTTCTATGACAAGTAGGAAGACTTCAAGTGCTGTTCTAAAATAAAGTCACTGTAAGTAGCATGGATTTAGCTGTGAAAGGTCATTAAACAACATATTACTATTTGTAATAAATTTGATAGTAAAGGTTCTTGCTGTACAGTCTTTCAACCTTCTAGGAAAAAGCAAGTTGATTCTTTTCAGGACAAGGAGAAAGAAGCCACTGGAAGAATCTCTGTCATTGTTATTATCCAAAGAGAGTCTTATAAAAAGAGATTGCCTCTATCAAAGTCAGTTTCCCCAAATGTCAAAACAAAGTTAGTTTCTGGTATTATAGAAAATAAGGCACAAAATATAATACATTTGGAGGTATAACCATTCATATTTCTGAAGTTCCTGCTTTACTTTTCAGTACCAAATTCAGAGGATTCTCAAATTGTTGACAAGAGGAGATACACTTTAATAAAACTACTGCTCAATATAAGAACTATACTAACCAAAGAATGAACAAAAGAGAGAAGTAATCATCTGATTGAATGGCAAAATAAGAAAAGTAATTAAATGATCATCTATGTCTGGTCTGTCTACTTTACCTAAGATGGAATTGCCAAAAGGAAAACCATTTGAGACTTTCTAGATGACAGTTTCAGAGTAAGATGAGCAAGAATTTTTCAGTGATAAAGTTAGGAAAAATTTTTATGAATATTTGAATTGATAAGGGCATTAATAATGTCATTGGACATTAATAATATCATAGCAAAGAATTGGTTTTAACCCTGAAAGAGTTCATTATAAACATGTGATATGCCAAAAAATTGTTAATTGTTAGATATACCTATACACCTTGAATCACTAACAAACCATATGCAAAATATAATAGTGCCATATGAAGGAACCTTTCTTGAAGGGTCTCAGCTTGTGAAAGAAATGTGAAATACACTTGTAATTTGCCCTAGCAATTAAGAGTCAAATGAAGGTTAATGCTGGGGAGAATGCTGATGAAGTTTTTTCACCTAATGAAGGGGTCAACAGATTATGTGATGAGGTTAGAAATCAGGGGTAACTTTCTCTAGATGGGATATGAGGAGTGGAAAATTCACAATTAAAAGATAAAGATCATAAAACAAAGGATATAAAACTTAAAGTGTTTGAAAGAAAGCAAGAGGATAATGCAAAAGATACAACAATGGATTTAGGGACTCCTGATGAGGAAACCAGCATATTTTATGTCAGTGAATATATAATGTGTCAACTACTCCATATTGACTAAGTGTGAAAAAGAAAATGACTTCTGATGAAAGCAGTCTTAATTTAAAGTCTTGAAGCATTCTTTTTGTTTTCAGTAGTTTTTATTTTTTTTAATTATCAGCAACTTTTTAACAAGGTAACTATATTTTATAATGCTATTAAGCCAACTGAATGTGACATATTTATCTGTTTCTGTATCTTTCCTATAAACCAGCATTTTGCAATAGGATGTGGTCCCATTCAGGTAGAAGGCCTGTGTATGATTTGACTCAGTAATAGGAAGACAAGCATCCTCTAACAGAAGGACATACAGCCATATAAGGCATTTCTGAATGAGGTTATCAATTAAAATATCAGTTTAAGCATAATCTCAACCAATTAGCATTCAGTAGGAAGATGACATACCTCCTAATAAGAAGCTATTACATACCCATTATAAGGAAGAGTAGATCCCACCCATTTCAAAAATATGTCATGTTTTAATGTCAGAAAATGTATTTGCCACTCATTGTATCCCTCATCTTTTTTTATCTCCCTAGCCTCCCTCCCCACATATCCTGATGTAATATAATTGGGGCCATATAAGAAGCAAAAACCCTCATTCAATTGTCTTAGCTGAGAGGAAACCTAATGATCTAGCTTTGCTGAGAAATACCATTCTCTCTCAATAAACTTGTAGTAGGCTTGGAGATATGCCTCTTTGTTTTCTTTCATATTGCCTGAAAAATATCCAGCACCTAAGTTAGGAAGGTCAAGTCGGTTATTTTCCTTATATATCAAGGAGCCTTTTATTTTTGGCACTATAGCTATATTTGCTACATCTCATCCTTGGTTGAAGTGAAAATAGCCAACAACTTTTTTTTACAAAACTAGATTAACTTTTAGGAAAAGTTAGAAGATAAATTTTCTTTTTAAAGATAATTGGGTAAGATCCTTGAAGGGTGGAGCCAAGATAACAGAATAGAAGCAGGGAGAGCTCAAACCACTCTGAGAATCCTGTCAATCATTAAAATAAGGCTTCAAAATGAATACTGCAGTGAAAGAATCATTAAGGGGATAAAGCAAAGTAAACTTCCTGCAGAAAATTATATTAAAGGTATGCAGAGAAGGTCAGGTTGGCTGGGGTGAAAGGGAAGTGTAGTTCATTGCAATGTTGCACCAGTATAAACCAGCTCAAGTCAAAAGCAAGCCTCTCCACCCCACATCTACTGTTCCAGGTTCTGAACCTGAGCCCAAGCCAACTTTGATACTCTGAGACATTGCCTAAGCCAAGAACAGTGCAAAGCCACACACACTCTTTAAATTTCCAAGCCCCAGCACAAACCTGAAGTGAGTCCCCAATCACCAGAGCAAGAGAGTCAATAGGGCACCCAGAAGATACAAGCCAAAGTAGTATCCTGGAGCCTCTGGCCAAGCCTGCAATGAGGACCTGAATTCAACTCTCCTGACCCATTATAAGCACAGAAGTGAGGCTAAGTGTGGCTACTCAAGCCCAATATGAAGCCATGGGCTGTTTAAAAGGATACCTTTTGACTGTTCTGGTAATTTCATTGACTTCACCTGCCTGCCAGAAGAAGCATTCAGCCCAAAGATTCAACTTTAACTTTGGGGAGGCAAATGGGTGGCTCAATGAACTGGGAGCCAGACCTGAGGACATGCAGTCCTGGGTTAAAATCTGGCCTCAGATACTCCCCAGCTATGGGGCCCTGAGCAGATCCCTTAAACCCCATTGCCTAGCCCTTACTACTCTGCCTTCGGACAATAGACATTTAAATGGATAAGAACCCAAGGAACTTAAAGGCTATATTTTGAGGCATTTCAGACTCCAATGGTTTATAAAAATCTCTGTATTCTATTGCATTTTTTGTTTAAGGTTTAACTTTGTGATGTCAAATTCATATATTACTGGATTCAATATTCTCTTACACTGAAGGTTGATTGAATTTATTTTGAATGTACTGAGTTTTAAAATTCTGTTGCTTTCCTCCTATAACTATTGAACAAATATTAGTGATTAAGCCCATATATGAAAAAACAGCCTTTCTATTTTTGCCTTTGTAAATTGACATAGAGGATAGATGGACTTCAGGACTGGTTATAATTGTATAACAACCTTTGGAAAATTTAATGTGCTAAATATCTCAAATGATTTAAGGGATTTTTTAAATATGATTTTTGTAATTTTTTAAACAATCTCTGGTTATTTTGCCTGCCCCTACCATGAGATAAGGCCCATTATAGTAGCTGAAGTGAAATACATTTTATAACCCCCAACCTTCCCGCATTTCTAAATGTGTGAATGGAAGTTGGGGCAGTTAATCTCAGGGCATTTGTATCCCTATAAGCCTCCAAGAAAAAGGAGCACCCTTTTATTTATACTCTTCAGCTGACTACTTTACTTGCACCAGAATGATATATAGATTTCTTGATTATGTTCTTAACCCAAGATGAGTTTTACTTTGTTTAAAAAAATATGTTTAAATACCAAGGTTGAAAGATTTGCTATGTTTGTAAAAATTGTGACAAATGTCCATCAATTCATAGGTTTTAAAAATGCCATACAGCAACTTATGTGAAATATGATAGTGTGTTTCTTTGCTATTGTAATTAATTGGACTATTGAGAATTTGGGGGATATTGAAACTACATATTTGTACTACTGTTCAATTCATTTGCCTTTTACTCACAGTGAGCATGGCCAGATACAAAGAGGAAATGTATCTCATTTTTGTTGAGAAAGCCTTGTAATCTTTATTTTCTTAGCTGACACAGTATGTCAATGATTATAAGCTATATTTTGGAATTTTTAAAGACTTTTATTATATTTTTCTTGCATGTGCAATATACTATTTTTTTCTCTCTTTTTTATATTTGAAGCACATGTCACCAGCATTAAGATTTTCTTTAACTTTTTGACTTTTCAGTAATATAAGTTTGAAATACATTTGCTAACACATACCCAAAAAGCTAGAAACTATAAAAACGATGCCACTAATTATTTAAATAAATTATGGGACGTTGCTTAATGATTCTGTCTGATTCCAGGACAAGATATACACACAAGATCCATTGCACAAAGCCAAAGAAAAGCCAATCCAGGATGGATTGATGCACTTCTAGGCCAATACAAAGCTTTTGAAACTAGTGTGAGACTTGGGGTTACTGTGTTTAACATTATTAGACATAGGCTTTCCTTGTGTCCACACTCACTCTGAAAATACTCACAGACGAGGATCCCCAAAACCTTGGCTCCTATAATCTGGTCCCCTTTTCTGCCTCTCATAGTGTGTTACCTTTCTGTAGTCCTGGCTACTGACTGGGTAAAGGCATCATTGCTAGATCATTTTGATCGGGCCCTGATTCAAGGACCTGTTGTAGATTTATTTTTCTTTTCACTTGGAATTTTTACACATAAGACTTTGATGGTCTATATTTTCATCCAGTTTTTTCTTTTTTTAATTTGGATATATCTGATATCTTTTTAATATCTCTTGCCAATTGATTCATATACCTCATACCTCAGCCATGTATCCCTAAGTGATCCTGCATTTGTCAATCACCCTCTTAACGGGGGGAATGTAAAAAAATATCATTATTTAAATTGTAAAGTTTAAATTCCTTTTAAGAAGAATTTTAGGTAAAGAAGATGCTACCTCTCTGAATCCAGAACTGAACTGTTGGAGAAGCCACCATAAGAAGCCTCCAGACCACAAGTTGCACAAAACTGAACTTTGGGTATGGTTGATTGAACATTTATTTGTATGTATACTTTTATGCCAAAGGGGACTGCCCCCTAACTGGCTTTCTGTCAATGTGTCCAGTAATTATTGGGGTTTTTTTTCTCTTATACTCAAATTATTATAATCTTTAAATTGATTATGTTTTTATGATCCTTTGGGGAAGGACTTCTTCCCAGAGGATCAAACAGGGAATTGTAAAAAATAGACTCAAATTCAGGACTACAATCCCCACAAGCCTTTGCTCCACTTCCCCAAAATGCTTTGTAATCTCACGGGAATTGTGAGGTGGGCCGAGAGCGAGGAAGGATTTAAGCTGGTGGCAAAGGTTTTTTGGGTCTCTTTTGGACTTCCATTTTGGAGCAGATGTGTCTTGTCCGTGATGTGAGGTTATCTTGCCTAGGCCTCTGGCCTAGGCACGTGTTTTTTCTTATTCTGTATTTTCTTTAATCTTTAACCTTTAATAAACCTCTAAAAAATATAATACTCCTTGCAGAGAGAAACTAATTTCTACCTGCCTCAGATGCCTCAGTCTCCCCTAAATTTTAATCTTTACATACTCTGCGGATGTTATTCTTAGAAAATCCAAAATAACTCATTAAAACACCAGTTGGATACAAAAGGCATAAATCATCATCATTTCTATATATTGTCACAAAATCCAGCATCAAGAGATATAAAGAAATATGCCATTTGAAATAACTCTGGAGAATGTTTAATAACTGGAAATCTACTTACCTATAGAAACACATGAATTATATGAAAACAATTACAAAAACATTTTCTCACAATCGAGTTCGATCTAAACAATTTGAAAATATTGTTTGGAAATGGATAGGCTGAGATATAAAAAAAATTATCAGCAAGATGATTTCAGGAGAAGTTTGAAACATCTACATGAACTGAAACAGAGCACAATTAGCAGAACTAGGAGAATATTCTACACAGCAAGAGCAATATTGTATGATCATCAACTGGAAAAAGAAAACTAAACTACTCTCAGCAATATAATGATAGAGTATAATTTTAAAAAGACTTATGACAAAGAATACTATCTACCTCCAGAGAAAGGACTATTAGGATCAAATGCAAATCAAAGCATACTATTTTTGATATTAGTTTGTTATTTTATTCTGAAGTTTTGGTTTTATATGAATATCTTCTTACAACTATGAGTAATATGGAAGCATGTTTTACATTATTGTACATGTATAACCCAGGTAAAATTGCTTATCATTTCTGAAGGGTGGGAGGGAGAAAATTTGATATTAAAATTTTGGAAAATGTATGTTGAAAACTGCTATTACATATAATTGGGCATAAAACTGGATTACATAAAATTTTAAATATAGTGTCATCATTTAAGTTTTTTACTAATGTCAAAAACTAGAAAGATCATTGGATATGGAAGTAAATTATTTTGGTTTGAAACTGGAGTTTTTCCTTGATTCTTAACCAGAAAGTTTTTTTTTCTCTTTGGAACTTAGTTTCCTTATATACATATGAAAAGTGTTGTATAACTTGATCTCTATTTTTTTTTTCTGTTCTAAATCTTGTGACCTGTA
Organism: Monodelphis domestica; assembly: GCF_027887165.1. Taxonomy (NCBI): domain Eukaryota; kingdom Metazoa; phylum Chordata; class Mammalia; order Didelphimorphia; family Didelphidae; genus Monodelphis; species Monodelphis domestica. The sequence continues at coordinate 330,633,302 of NC_077229.1, read as the reverse complement.
GTCAGAAAGTGTTACACAAGAAGTTCATGCCAAAAGAAGTCAGCTACGAATGCCATTTGTAGTCATTGTCATTATAAGGAGAAATCTCCAAACCAAGGATCAGATGTTTTATAGGCTGCCCATTCATGCCAAACCTTAGAGATTGGCAGACAACAGGGTTGAGCAATGTGAATATTCAGTCATGGATTACTTTGCTTGCTCATAAGGAGGAAGAAGCAATGAGAATATTGCAATTGATGCTGGCATTCACAATTTCATTTTTTCAGAGAATTAAAAATAATAATCTTTAGCTAAACAAAGATTCAAGTCATGTTTGAGGTTCTGGTACAGAGAAGCAGTGGCATTAGATATCAACACTAAGCTTGGTTGTTTAAATTTTGAATAAGTATGTTATTTATGAAGTTGCAAAACAATATTTGCAATTCTCATCCCTTTCCCACATGAATCTGTCCCACATGCAGAGCTTCCATTGACTTCAAAGGGAATTCTTCACGTGGAAGCAATAGGAGTGGGGTGGAAAATTGAACCCAAAGAGAATAATGATATGGTATATGCATTTAGGGATACTATAGGTCCATTAATTCAACATCTTTTTATAAACATATATAAAATTCATTTTGAAAGACATTTTATAAATCAACTAAAAATATTAGACTATTGCTTTAGAATAGAAAAGATATGCTCATCATCTAAGTTTATAACAAACTATACACACAACACCAAGGAAGAGCTTGTAGACCTATATTGATAACTGTGCTGACTTAGTGCAAGAAGACCTTTGAAGACAGATACTGATCTTGTAAAAAGGAATCCTTTTGCCAGGCTCATATATATATGCAAACTGCCAGACCTATTTAAATTCTTTTGATTCTTTAGACATTTCTTTTTTTTTTCCTTCCCTGCTCTGAAGAATATGTCATATGACATAGTCAAAAAAGAGAACCCCACCCAGATATAGACATCAAAATGTGCATATACTTGCCTATTACTGGAAGATAATCTACATTAGTATGGCAGAGACCTGCTCAAGAGTAGTAAAGCAAAAAACTAATACAAATTCAAATTGTAACTGAGTCTGATACTTTTGCAATCAGTATAAGCTCAACTAGAACATATAGAACTTATAGGATTCCTTCAAAAGCCAATGTTTAATTTCTGAAGTAAAGTGGCTATATTTCAAATTCATTTAAAACTACCACCCTTTCTGTAGCACTGACACAGGAATTATCTTGTATAACAGCCATCTCTTTGCCTTCACCCACCTATGAGTTCCTCCACATTTCTTTCATTTACCTATATCCCATGTAAAGAGCATATAGAGTACCACTTATGGTACTAGCTACAGTAGAAATCGTTTTTTTTTTTTTAAGATAAGTGCATTTTATCTATTAGCTCAAAAAATTAACATACAATTTTTAAAAATGGAATTGAAATGTCTTCTGTAACTTCTTTCCTTTTTTCCCTCCCTCCCCCACCAGAGTTCTGCTGCTTTGATTGCCAAGGTAATTTTTAAAAAATTAAACCCTAGTACTATGGCTCCATCCCAAAAATATATTGCTGTGCATTCAATTGCAATATTCCTCCTGAGGCCAAAACATTATTTTCACAAAGAATAATGCTATGCAAAATAACAGGAAACATACTGTGAATAATGTCTTACATATGAAACCCTCAATACTGTTACTAAAACATTGGTTATGTGTATGCAAAACTAAATGGCCATGAAGAAAAGACAACATAATAGTTTGTGGATGTATTAGTTAAGTATTTTTTTTTAGTTGAGAGCACTTTAGCAATGACTAAATATAGTTTAATTTTCCTTTAAAGAAAAAGCATGGGTATATTGCTGCTTTGGGGAATATTTAAAAAACACATTTCTGGCATTTCAACATAAGGTCAAAAATATTAAAAAGTAAATGTTGGTTTTCATATTATTGTCTGTTGTTCATTGAAAAGTGATAAAACAGTGAGATATTCAATGTCAATGTTGATTGTCCATTATTAGAGACCATTTAAAAGACATTTACATGAGAGTGCTGTCCTCTATAAGGGAAAAAAGATTTACATTTTGAAAAAAAATTCCTTAGCTAATTGAGCAGTCATATGTGAAGTGTTCAGTCACAATGTCTAAGAAAAATCGGGAAGGACAGTTAACCTTTAAATAATTTCCCTGGATTTTATCATCAAGTCACATCATTTCATTTGACTTCTCAGCCTCCATTTTTAATGTCAACTTCCCTGTAACTTCAGTATACTTTAGTAATGATATATGTATATATGCATATATATATGTACATATATTTATGTCTATATATGTACTTATTTGATTGTGCTAACAATATAAAATTAAATGAGCCAAAAGAATTTATAGTTGTGAAATATTACTAAAATTTTAGTAATATTAGAACATCCTAGGCATAGCTTATTTTACATTATATTAACTTTTTTATATTTTTTATTTTAAAACTATCACTAGGTTTTTTTTAATGGAAAAATTGTGCATACTTTTTGAATAATCTATTTTATGAAACAAGGGTCAGTGGATAGAGAGGGAGGCCTGGAGATTGGAAGTCCTGAGTTTAAATTTGGCCACAGATACTTCCTAGATGTGTGACCCTGGGAAAATCATTTAACCCTAGTTGCCTAATGCTTACCACTCCTCTGCCTTGGGACTAATACTTAATATTGATTCTAAGAGAAAAGGTATGGGTTTAAAGTTAAATTAATAAATGAAACAAGGCTCTATCATTAATGTGAATGATAATAGTATCATAAAATATGAGTTCCCTGAGATTAAGACAATTCCTGCCTTTTGTATCCTCAGCACTTAACATGGTAAATGAAACACAGTAAATGCATAGTAAATGTTTCATTTCCTCATTCATTTGTATTGGCAATGCAAGGTGATAAGTCATATAATACTACCTTCTCTTATAACCTGTAACCCATTACCACAAATATTTATTAGGTGTGGTTAATAAAATCTTGAGGTACTTCTCCCCAAATAATTGGCTCATTTTTATAACCCAGAGTTTCCTGTGGGAACCCTAGAATATAGTTAGTGTATAGATTTCTCAAAATATGAATAAAAGTTCCCCAGCTTAGAGAAATGCACCCACCTTTGACTATCTGATATGGATAGCAGGAAGCTTTTTATTTCACTTCAGAAAATGTCAAACAACACTAAGAATTTATAGGAGCCCTTAAAATCAAGATACAGTCTTTCTTTCTGATAAATTATAGTTTATATCTAGAGATACATTCAGGGCCTCAATTTTAACATACTATCCTAATGGTTTGGAATGCAAGGAAAATAGACATGGAGTTACTATAGAGTTAATGCTTTATATTATGGTGAGGCCTATTGGTATCTATTATGATACTACTCTAAGCATTTGAATTTCCCTTGGAAATGAAATGAACTTAGTGCTGTTAAAAGACCAATCTTTTTCCAATGAAATCTCTGCCATAAAACAAAAATTGGAAATATTCATGGTAGGAGAGAGAATTTTATATTGTAGAAATCATAAACACCTACCAATCTTTCAGAAGACTGGGATCCAGAATCTTTCAAAATTAAAAAATGTGGCTGAGAATATAAAGGATATAATAAAAAATATAGGTAGGCAACCACATTATGTCAAGGGATCTGAAAATAACCCTTTTATGTGTGGGATGGACCTCCTCTCAAGGCCTTACAAGAAAACTTTGAAAAGAATGACATGAAAAGAAAATCAATGATTGGATTTCTAATTATACTAATAGAAGAAATACCCACATTGATGAAATCATAGATCAAATAGAACATTTAGGTTTTTTAAATCAATCCATCAACAAAATTTTGCTTAAATATATATTTTATTTATTTTATTAAGTATTTTCCAATTACATATAAAATTTTAAACAAGGATTTGATTTTAAATTTTGAGTTCCAAATTCTCTTCCTTACTTCCACTCCTCCCCCTTTCTTAGAAAAGCAAAGAATTGACTATTGATTATTCAAGTGAAATCATGCAAAAAATATTACTATATTAGTCATTCAACAAAAATTTTTTAAAGAAATTGCTATGTGCCTGTTACTGTGCTAAAAAAATGAAAGCTAAGAAGTATTTGTGGATTTGTTACTAAATGCCAGACACCAGGGTCAAGAAGTATACAAAGACAAAAGGAAAATAGAATCTGCTTTCAAGGAGCTTCTATGCTGAAAGAGAAAGAGAATACAGTTACATAAGCATACATAAAATGTACACAACAAATATGAGAGTATGGGGATGGAGCACAGTAGAATCAAAATGGAACAGAAAATGCTACTTCTAGAAAGTGCTGCTTAAGCAGTTTTGAAAGAAATATGGATTTCCAAGAGGCAGAAATAAAGAGAGTGTGCATTAGGGAAACAAGGGACAGCCAGTTCAAAGGATGGAATGTTTATGTGAGTGACAAATAAACAATAGAGGAGAAAAATTCCTAAGAAGCCTTGAAAGATAGAAAGGGAACACGTTTTGAAAGATTAAAATGTCAAATAGACAAGTTTGCTTTTGATCTTAGTAATAATTGAGACAAATGGATTCTTTAGGTAATTTTTGCTGTTGTGGTATTTTTTTGTTGTTGTTGTTTTCATAATATTTCAGAACTGTTCTTTAGTCCTAGAGTGTTGGTTGTTGAATTGAGAATCAAAGATTCTTGAGGCAGGTAGCATAAATATGAAACTATCAAAGTACTCCAGGTGAAAGATAAGACTAAAATAGGGTAAAAGATGAAAAGAGGAAATATGGAAGAGTTATGGAGACAAGAATAACAAAATCTAATGGCTGATTAGATGTGTGAGATGAGTAAGGTGAAGAGGATTAGGTTTAGGTTAGGATGATACTGCAGTTAAAAACCTAGATTAATGGAAAGATGAAGTATCCTCAATAGTATGTTAGGGAGAAAAATTCTGACTACAATTTTGTTCATATTTAGTTTGAGATGTCTTCAAAACATCAAGTTATAAATATCTGGTAGACATTTTGTAATGCAGAACTAGAATTTAGGAGAGAATGTAGAAGGCCTTAAGTTTATATGTCATTTCTAGGGATTCTGGCTTTTAAAGGCAAGAGACAAAGAGAATATTAGCTTTTGATTTTCAAGCACATATACACACACACCACATATATTTATATATATATATAATTAACATATATTTTGCTTTTTACATATAATATATGAACATATGAACATATATGTATGTGAATATATACATATGTACATATGGATTATATATCAGATATATAATTATATCCTCACAACAACACTAGGACAAGTATTAATATGCTCATTTTAAAGATTAGTCATTTGAAGGAACAGAAAATGAAGTGACCCAAGACCATAAAACTAATTTTTAGTAGAGCTAATAAGACTAGAACTCAAGTTTCCTTACTCATAGCCTCACTGCCCAGGTAGAAACAATCCTTAATATATATGTAGGCAGTTAAAACAAACCCAAAGTGTCTGTTTCTGAAACTGTGTACTTGTTTCTTTACCTCTAAAGTTTTCTCAAACTGAAGTAAAGACACCCCTGGCAACAAATGAAAACCTTTTAGGGAATCTGTGAGGGCAAAACTTTCATCAAATGTTTAAACATTTTAACTTTGAATTTGTCAAATCTTAATAGATATAAAACTCACATAAAAGCTCTTCAGGAAAGCAGCCTCATTTTTTAAGTCTAAAGTGGTTCTGAGACCAAGTTTGTTAATCACTACTCTAGTCCTTCATTCTTTGCCAAGCAGTGGAAAGGATGTTTCATCATTGGCTTTTTTAAAACATGATTATTTGGTTAGAGCTCTGAAATCTTTCAGAGTTGTTGAGGCTCACATTACTGTCAAGATAGTCAATTAAATGTTTCTAGTTCTAACCAGGTCATACAAGTCTTTTCATATTTCTCTAAATCCATCATACTCTTCATTTCTTATGGAATAGTAAAATTCCATTATTTATATGCTACAATTTGTTGAACCATTTCTCAATTGATGGCTATTTTGTTTTCAATTCTCTGCAACAACTAAATGCACTGTTATCAATATGGATCCCTCCCTCCCTCACCCCCCAACTTTGTCTCTCTTTCTCTCACGTTCCCGCTCTCTCTCCCTCTCTCTTCTTTTCCTCCCTCCCTCTCTCTCTCTTCTCCCCCCACCTCTCTCTCTTTCTTTCTCTGTCTCTCTGTCTCTATCTCCCTCCCTCCCTCCCTCTTTCTCACTCCCTTTGGGATACATGTCTAACATTAGTAACTGTTTACTATATCTTGTATAGTGCTGGCTTAGGATTTTTAGACATACAAATACAATATAATCCTAAAACTAAGGAATGCTAGAATTATATTGTTTAATGGGACTTCAGAAAGAAACTAACATACCTGACATGAATGATATGTGGGTTTTTAAATACACACACATATTATATATATATATATATATATATATATATAATTCTGTATGGGAGTTACATTTATTGTGGGATATGTAAAAAGTGAGGTGGTTTGGGGGATGTGAAAGGGTGGATTGTATTGGGCCAGTGTTCACTAGGTTGACTGTAGGTTGAAAGGCTAACAGACACTCTGACCAGGCAGAGCCTGGTCTGAGATCACACACAGACCACTCAGTAAAATGGGAAAGTAGATTTAATTAAAGGGAATAGTTTAAAAGAGTATGGGATAACCCCAATGCTGAACCCCTCTAACTGAAGGTCCCAGGGATCTAATATCTCTTCACAGAGATTGTTGTTCTACACTAATCTCCTCACTTCCTAGAAAATCCCAAGTCCTTGTTCTTGCTAAGCTACAACAAAAACCCCCTTAGATGGTATTAAGGTACCCGTCAGTGTACGCTTGACAGGGCCCAGAGAACATCCTGGATGCAAAAAGGACCTAGACCTGCTCTTACAATCACTGCAGACAGCTGGTCAGGATCACCAAGTTCTGCTCTGATGAAATGCAGCACACAAGACAGCAAGCAGGACAGGAATAAGGATAGGATCAGCCACTAAGAAAAAGCAGCCACATCCTGCAGATACCTCCAGAGAGACAGACAGCTAACCCACTCAGTTCCAGTCTAACCCTTCCTTCAAAATTCCAGAATCTTTCCTGTTGGTCCCATGCCACTAACTTTTACAAAATTCAACACTTTCCTATTTAACTTTTCCTTATAACATCACTATTGGCTGACTAAAAGGTGATCAACCATAGACCTTGCTCTGTATCCTGTGAATTGATTAGGTCAATGACTGCAGGTTAATAAAAGTGTGGAAAAGATTTATAGGAGACTGGGAAGGGTTTATAAAGCCTTAAAATATATATAAATAATAAAATAAATGCTTCCCAGATTTTCACCTATTGAGGGTCTCTGGAATGTAAATCTCCCAATAGTTGAGTCTACATACATATATATATATATATATATATAGTGTAAAAATAAATTTTGCAATCTATAAAATAAAATGTCTGTCTTGATATTTAATCTGTTTTCATTTTCTTCTTTTGATATCTTTTTGACTGCAGCCATATTGTCTAAAGTAATCTCTTCTTCTGCTGCTGTTTTTTTCACATGCATGCAATGCAGCCATGTTTCTTTCTCTAATAAACAAATAGCTAATGGTGTTGTCAAAATAACATTGAATGTTCCTACCCATAATGGTTGTGCTGTGCTAGTTCTATTAAAGTTTTTTCTGATAATGGTAATATATTCAGCTCAATGATACCCCTTTCTCTTTCTTTCTATCATTCACTGGAACCCACTACTTAATTGTGTAATGATAAATTTTTAACAAAGATCTCCAAGAAAAAAACACATATAATATCTTTTAAGTTTATTTTTAATGTTATGAATGTTTTTCATCACTTTAGACATTTGATAGCATCATAAAACAGACCCTTAATTTGTAACTTTTGCTATTTTCCAAAATGTGACTGCTTATATTGAAAATTTATGAACTGATTCTCTCAAGTAAGTAGAAACTAATACATCTTTACTACATGTTATTGCTACCAAACCACTATTATCTTTGGATGTGTAATTTAGTATTATTTCCATCTCCTGCCACCTGTATGATGCCAGAAATTCTTATGAAATCATTTTTCCTGAGACTTCAATTTTCATTCAATTTCAAAACTTGGAGGTATGTTTATACCTTAAAACTCAGCATCAGTCAATTAGTCAACAAGTGTGTATTCAGGTGCCATATACAGTGCTAAGGGGTACATAAGAAGGCAAAAACCAAACAAATAAAAGCAATCTGTGTCCTCAAGAAAAGTGCATTCTAATGGATGCATTGTGTTATTGTGTAGTCATTTTTAGTCCTGTCTAACTGTTCATGATTTTTGGATTTTTTCTTAGCTAATATATTAGAATAGTTTCTGTTTCCTTATCTAGCTCATTTCTGTTGTTGCTCAGTCATTTTTAGTAGTGACAAACCTTTGTGACTCCATTTGGTTTTGAGGGGTTTTTTTTGGCAAAGATTCCATAATGGTTTGCTATTTCCTTTTCCAGTTCATTTGATAGAAGAGGAAACTGAGACAAACAGTGTTAAGTGAATTGTCCAGGGTCATAATCTGAGGCCAGATTTGAAATTAGCAAGAAGAGTCTTCCTGAATACAAGCCAGGTATTCTTCAAGAAAGACTAGAACTTCTTTTATGAAGGCTAGGTGATTCTTTTTTAAAAAAAGGCTGCTTTCTTCTTTTGGTATACATCTGACATTAAGTTCATATGTATAGCTCCAAGAAACTGTAGCATGTGCAATAGCTATACCCTGGTAAACTGTCTCAGCAGGTAGGCTATGTCCGGTTGAGGGTAACTGACAGGACTCAAATATTTATGTGAATTTGGAGGTGTATCTAAGTCAGGCATATGGATAATTCCCCTAGCCAAAGAGGCAGATGAGAATAATTGATTCAAACAGCCATGAAACAGGTGCCAAGAGGCTCTGAAATGTTGGTTACACATTGAAGAAGCAGAGTTCATAACTGTATCCCAAACCATCACCAATCTTTTTAAATTTTGTCTTGATACTGGATTTTGATGACTTAATGAGATAGTAAGGTCAGATGACTTTGTGCTATTATGCCTCACTTATTTATGCCCAAGTCAAAAGATATCATCCATGCTATTTTACATATTATTATTTAACTATCTCATTATTTTATTCCTACTTCAAAGCCCTGTGGTGACAGGCAAGTGATAAAACAGCAGATGTGGATATCCTGGAAGCTATAGTAACAACATTGTGTGAAGATTAAATTTAACTCCCCCCTGATTGTGAAGATTAAATTGTGACCCTTGCCTATTTTTAGATCTAATCACCAAAAGTGTAAACATCCCATTTAATCATTAAGTGGGAGGTCTGTGACACACGTGTGCAATAGTGGGTGATGAATCAGAATCAACTGACTGCCTCCTGGACAGTCCTAAAGCTGGGCTTCAACTGTGATTGGTAGATGTAGAATTAGGGAAAGGTACAGGAAGCTAGAGAAAGTGTCTTTAAAAGGAAGTGACAACTTCCTGAGTGGAGTTCTACTGGCAGTTCTTCATTCTTTGAAGTGGAAGCTAGTGATGAATGTGCTGACTGGAACTGAAACCCTGTTTCCTGGTGAGCCTGTTCTAAAAATCTCTTCCTTGAACTTGATGAGTGAAAAAGCTGACTATTAACTGCTGGATTTTTTTGAAGAGACTTCCCCAGGTCCTTGACTTTGCCAAGGCCTAAAGACTAACTCTCCCTGCCTGAGGCCAGGAGTAAATTACATGGTGCTAAAGCTAGATATCTTACCCTTTCCTCTCTCTGATTTTCTTACTTCATTCTTTCTACATTTTTAAACAAATTGTAAATAAATCTCTTTGAAATAAATATAAATTCCTGGCAACCACAATTTTAAATAATCCAGTCCAACCCTTTAAAAAATAAAATCTTCTCCCTCCTTACAATTGGATGCAGACTACCTAAGCCATTGGGTGATCTTAATGGATGGAAACAGCAGGGGAGTTAGGAAACCCTCTGGGTGTCTGAAATGCCTTTTGCAAAATCTTTTTTTAAGGATTGAACTTCTTACCTCCTGGAATGAGGAAGGGTTTATAAAAAGGACCCTAAAATTGTTTCTCCTAACCTGGACCTGCTTTCTGTAGCAGGTAGCAATCCTATTTTGTGGTCAAAACATATACACTCACACAAATGTGCATAAACTTTTGTAAAGACTATTCTGCTCTGTACTGGAACACAATATGTACACATGGATAACATGACATCCAATAGGCCTGAAGATACATACTTCTTGTGTTGATGTAAAATCTTGAACCCTAGACACTACATTTCACACAACCCCCTTTTCCTTTACCTGTTGTGCATCATTGGTTAATTTGCTTTTGTTTTGGATGAGGCTGCACTCTTGCTCCTAGAAGCTTACTCTGCCTGTAGCAGCATTGGGCTAGGTGCAGCTGGGCTTTTTCTCTGATTTCACTTTTCTCTTTGCCCCAAGTTGTTTATTAATAAATAGTATTAAAATAATACTGGGAGTATCAAATATTAATTTTAGTCTTTACAATTGGCAACCACAAAAGAACTTTAGAAATCAAAGTTGATTTTGTTTTGTTTTGTTTTGTTTTTAAAGCTGGCTGCAGCTGAGCTTATCCCCCCCACACACACACACACTACCACAAGTGGCTATTGGGGCTTGTAGGCACAGTGAGTTCCAGCCCAGCTTGCAGCCCCTGCTTGCTCACACAGGCAAAAAACTTAAAGCTTGGTTCCTGCCAGCAACTTGGCCAAACCCTGGCTAAGGTGCAGGCTTGCTCCTCCCTCATGGTATCCAGTGGCTGCTGGAGATACATCCTGTGCTTCTGCCGCTTTCTTTTATTTTCTCATGTTCTTTCCTTCCCCTTGCCCCAGCCCATCCTTTATCTGATGTGTTAATCTTCTGGGTTTAACATGTGTCATTGATCAAAACCTATTTCCATTTTATTAATATTTGCACTCAGTGATCTTTTAAAGTGAACTTTCCCAGTCATAACTCCATTGGCCCATGTGATTAAGTAGTTGTTTTTCTTCTGTTTCTTTTCTCACAGTTCTTCCTCTGTATGTTGTAATGGGGAAATTTAGGTCTCTGGGAGAGGGTTATAATATTGTAATGGCTAAAATGTGGCTACAGGATTTATGTAATATTGAACAATGGCCGCCAAGGAATTTACTTATGAAATTCCTAAAATGAACACTCAAGTCAGAATGGAGTTTATGGAGGTTTAATCACAACGGGAGTAGGGAAAAGGAGAGGGAGAGAAGGAGAGAAGAGAAAAGGGAAAAGGGGCTACTCAACCTCTGACCAAGGCAGAGGGAGTTTAGGCCTAAAGGCCCAGGTGGAAAGAACCAGTCCTTAACTCACGTGACCGATCTGAAGGAAAGCTGTCTGCGGGCGTCCTCTCTCTCCAAGCTCCTAACACCAACCCCCCTAGCTCTCTCCACAGGAAGTTCCGCGAATTCCAGAGGCTGTTCCCTACCTCACTTCCTGTGTCTCACAAATCCAATGGTTGGCTCTAGCTTGGCTTAGGACAGCCCAGGTGGGCAGTTAATTATTTCTGATTAGTCATTGACTAGCGCATGCCCGTGTAGGTGGGTGTGCACAATTTTTGGGTGCTAGACCAAGATGGAGACTTTTAAAATTCACAATCCCCCCTGATGATGATTGGGAGACTAGTCTCCCCAATTGATCACTAAACATAAGCATACTGCACCCCAAAAATTTCTAACTGTAAGTATATACAAAAATTTTTTTTTTTTTTACCCACTAAGAGGAAAATTATAATAGTTGTAAATATGGGAAATAGAGGAGAGAGAAAGACAGCAAACCAATGTTTTGCTGGGCGCATTGACAAAAGCCAATTAGGGGGCAGTCCCCTTTGGCATAAGAGTGTACATTCAAAAAATGTTCAATCAACCACACCCCAAGGTTCATTCTGGATCTTCCTGTAGTGAAAAGGTTTAGATATCTTTCTGCAAACAGTTCATTCTCTGGATTCAGTTAGTTAGCAAGCTTCTTCTCTGAAGATTTCTCTCGAACAAAATTTAAATCTTGGATTTTATGAAATACAATCCCCCCTGAAGAAAGTGTTGAAAAAAACACTGAGTCCAGCTGAGGATTCAAGTTTTAGTTGTGGGGGTGTGTGAGTTAATTCAAAAGAAAAACAAAAAAATATGAAAATAAAATCAAAAATCAAAATCAAAAGAAGAAAAAGGGAAAAAATTAAGGGAAAAATATATAAACCCTTTTTATATGCATATTTATATTAAAGAAGAATTCAAATTCAGTATCAAAATTCAAAAAAAAATCTATGTATACAAAATTTGAGAAAGCAAGAATAAAAAAAATTTTTTTTTTTTTAAATTTTTCCACAGGCCCCTGTATTAGGGTCCAGTTAAGTAATTTCTAATCCCACAAGTCTGTAGGACAGAATGTAGCATATTTTACTTCCCCATTTGCAGCCAAGGCTACAGGAAGTTGCCATACTATAGGAGAGAAAAAAGAGGACCAGATTTTTTTTTTTTTTTTGGTATCTAGGGAAGTGTCATTCCCTCGTCTGATTTTACCTTCGTTCTCAGGAATGGATGGAGCCAGGACGGTAGCCAACCTTAGGTACTTGTCTGTAGGTACTTTCACGAAGAGTGTGGATACAGGGAAGGCCTACATCTTAACGTCTGTCAAGTGTCGCAACCCCGAGTCTCACACTAGGTTCAATTCCTTAGTATTGGCTTAGAAATGCATTAATCCTACCTGGATTGGTCTTTTGATTTTTAGACCTGTGAGCTCTTTTGGCATTATCCAGGTTATCTCTGTGCTCCTTGTTTGATCTCATTCCTAGAATCAGACACAAACATTAATCATAGTCCCACAACAATTATCAATAACTGGCAGGTTCCCATAGTCTAAAGCTGTTTGGGTGCGTATTAATAATAACAGCAAGTATATATATTTAAACTAATATTGTAGAATAAAAATTAATATTGATCATATGTACCTTAAGTACATAGAAATGAGAAAAAGGGAAAAAATAAAATAATGTAAAAATAATAATAATAATAAAATAAGGAAAAGAGAAAAAAAAGGAAAAAAGGAAAAAAAACTAAATTTAGGAATTCAATGTGTCAAAAGCAGAATAAAACATTTCCACTTGTCAATGGGTAGTTATCTCCAATGCATGTATAGGATAGAGTCAATCAGTCTCAACAGAAGATGCTCTCTTTACATGAGAACAGTGAATCCAAGAGTCCTTTTCTCCAACCTTTATAGATGTTGGAGTAGTTAACAATATTTGGAATGGTCCTTCCCATGAAGGTTCAGTTGCTCCAGTACGCTTGAAATTCTTTATATACACGTTGTCTCCTGGGTTCAGGTCGTGAAGTGAGAAGTCTAGTGGTCCAGCTTGTACTGCAGCTCCGGATTCATGTAGCTCACGCAGTTTGTGCTGTAATTCCTGTATATAGGAAGCAATAGTAATATCTCCCCCTAATAGCGATGTATAAGCCGGGGAGAAAGGCTTAGCCTGTATAGGCGGATGTCCAAAAAGCATCTCAAATGGTGAAATATGTAAGTCTCCTCTAGGCCTGCTTCTAAGATAAAATAGGGCCAGAGGGAGAATTTCAGGCCATTTTAAATGGGTCTCAGTGCATAATTTTCCAATCATAGTTTTAAGTTCTTTGTTCATCCTCTCAACTTGGCCTGAACTCTGGGGATGATATGGAACATGGAATTTGGGAGTTATCCCCAAGCAAGAATATATCTGGTTTAGAACAGAATCAGTAAAATGACTCCCCCTATCGGAGTCAATACGTGCTGGTAGGCCAAAGCGAGGAATAATTTCTTTTAAAAGCACCTTAGCAACAAAAGCTGCTGTGGCTCGGGCTGTAGGAAATGCTTCCGGCCATCTGGTCAGTTGGTCTACTATGACCAAACAAAATTTATATTGTCCAGCCTTTGGCATCGTTATAAAATCTATCTGCAGGTGCTCAAAAGGTGTGTAAGCCAGAGGACGTCCACCAAAGGCTTTACCACGAAAGGCATGTTGGTTATACGCCTGGCAGGTAGAGCAGGATGAACACACTTTAGAGGCTATGGTAGTTATACCAGGGGCTATCCATACTCTCTTAACAGAGTCCACGATGCCCTGGGTGCCAAAATGACCATTATTATGAACAGATTGGCAAATTCGGTGATAGAAACTTCTAGGGAGCAGGGGTTTTCCTTCAGATGACACCCATACTCCATTAATCTGTTTTGCTTTAAATTTTTGTTTCCATTTTTCCACTTCCTTTTCATTATAGGAGAGTGATAAATTTAAATTATCAGTGGTTGTTAATGTTAAAATTAATCCAGGTCCTTCTATGGCTGCTAGTTTTGCAGCGGCATCTGCTCGGTCATTTCCTCTAGAGACAGGGTCAGAGCCACCTGTATGGGCAGAGCAATGAACTACAGCTAAGGCTTTAGGCAGTTTGAGAGCAGAAAGAACTTCATTAATAATTTCTGCATTAGCTATGGATTTTCCAGCTGAGGTTAAAAATCCTCTTTGGAGCCATAGCATCCCGACTGAGTGACAAATGCCAAAAGCATATCTAGAATCCGTATAAATTGTTGCCTTTTTATCCTTGGCAATTATACAGGCATGTTTCAGAGCTATGAGCTCTGCTCCTTGAGCGCTAATGTTAGAAGGTAGTGAAGCTGACCATTCAGTGGCAAATTCTGAGACTACGGCAGCTCCAGTGTAACGTATGCCATCCCTCATAAAAGAGGAACCATCGGTAAATAAAATCAGATCTGCATTGTCTAAGGGAGTGTCCAAGAGATTATCTCGAGGCTTTTCTGCCATGGACACTAATGTTTCACAGTTATGTAGTGGTTCTCCTGAAGTAGGTAAATCTGGAAGCAAGGTGGCAGGGTTAAGAGTTGAACAGCGTTTCAAGGTAATATTTTCACTATTTAATAAGGTTATTTCATACCTTGTAATTCTCTGATCCGAGAATGCCTGTGTTCTATGTTTTACCAATAATGCTTCAATCTCATGTGGGCACATTATTGTTAATGGACATCCCAATACTAAATCAACGGTTTTTGTTACTAGTAAGGCTGTAGCAGCTACTCCTCTAAGGCATGGTGGTGCTCCTGCTGCTACTGGGTCTAGTTGGGCTGAATAATAAGCAATTGGACGCTGAGAAGGTCCCAAAGTCTGAGTTAAAACACCAGAGGCTACTCCTCTTCGTTCATGTACATACAAAGTAAATGGCTTGTTGTAATCTGGGATGCCTAGAGCAGGGGCAGATAAGATAGCCTTTTTTAGCTCTGATAGAGCTGACAGGTGTTCAGGCTCTAATTTGAGGGGTTCCGGGACTGCATCCCTTGTTAGTGCTATAAGAGGTTTAGTAATTTCCCCATAACAAGGAATCCATTGTCTGCAAAACCCTGTTGCTCCCAGAATTGCTCTTAACTGTTTTTTAGTAGTAGGAGCACTCAATTTTTGAATATTCTCAATTCGCTTGGGAGAAATAGAGCGGGCACCAGCTGTCAGAATGAACCCCAAATATTCTACTTTGGGGAGACACCACTGGACTTTGTCCTTCGAGATCTTATGACCTCTTTTGTGCAATTCCAAAAGAAGGTGTTTGCTATCTTCTTGACATGTTTTTGCATCTGTTGAAGCCAAGAGTAGATCATCTACATATTTGATTAATTTGCTATTTTGAAATGTTATATTGTCTGTGTCTTGGCTCAAAATTTGCTCAAATAAGCTCGGACTTTCGACATAACCCTGTGGCAGCCGACACCAGGTATATTGTGAGCCCTTCCAGGTGAAAGCAAAAATATGTCTGGAGTTTTCATGTATTGGTATGGAAAAAAAAGCTGAACACAAGTCTACTACTGTAAAGTATGTAGCTGTGCTAGGAATAGATGAAATAATAGTATGTATGTTAGAAACTACGGAGTGTCTCTTTATAACGTGATTATTCACTGCCCTTAGATCCTGTATAAATCTATAGATGTGCTTGCCATCGGGCCCTTTTTTTGGTTTTTTAATTGGTAGGATGGGCGTGTTGTATTCAGATTTGCAAGGGATTATTATTCCCTGTTCTATTAATGAGTTAATAACTGGTGTAATACCCTCAATTGCCTCCTTTGAGAGGGGATACTGAGGGATAGAAGGAGGTGGGCTAGATTTAGTTTTTATCTGCACAGGAACAGCAGATTTAAGTAATCCTACATCAGAAGAAGATGTGGCCCAAAGAGACTCAGGTATATCTTTAGGTATTTCGAAAATGGAAGGCTCTTTTGCGTCCTGGTTTTCCGAGAGAAGTACAGGGAGTAATTTTAAAGATTCCTCTGGTACTTCTAATGATAATGAGCCATCTGGGGAGCAGGTTATTGTGGCTCTGAGTTTGCATAGAAGGTCCCTCCCCAGCAAATTTAAAGGGGAGTCAGGCATCAAAAGGAAAGAGTGTTGTACCTCTAGGGGTCCTACAGACACCATTCTAGGAGGAAGTCTTTTAACTCTTTGGGTTATTCCTGATACTCCCATTACATTCTCTGAGCCAATAGAATAACATTGTAAATCAGGTTTTCTCTTTAATACAGACCAGGAAGCTCCGGTGTCTAATAGACAATCATAATAGGTGTTACCCACCTTTAAGGTAACATGGGGTTCATTAGTATGGGGAGGGCAGTGGATAGGGACAACGGGTAGTAGGACATCAGGGTCCGGGAAATCAAAGGTTGTATCCTCTGATTCCTGTGCCCCAGCCCCCCCCGGGCACCATCATTGTTTTTGGGATATTCCTTGGGCACCCCCCTGAAGGGCACCTCTCTGAGGGTCATTAGTACCTCGAGTAGTTTTTGGACGAGCGCCATTTCTCATATATTGTTGAGTATTATCATTAAAATTTTCTTCAATTTGAGCATTGTCATTAATTTCCCAATTCCTATTTCTATAGTTCTGGTTTCTAAAGTTCTTATTTCTATATTCATTATAGTTATTATTTCTAAAACTATTATTAAACTGTGTATTCCTTCCAAACATCTTAAGAAAGGTTCTACATTCCATCATTTTGTGGCCCTTCTTCTCACAGAAGTGGCAAGTAATGGATTGATAATTGGATTTCTGGAGAGGGGCAATTGTCGTTGGTTCATTATCATGCCCACTTTCTAATTTAGTTATCCTATCTATTAAATATTTCATTTTTTTCTTCATTTCCTCCATGTCATCATTATTTTCTATCTCCTTTTCTTCGTTTCCCTTTAAAACATATATAGCTGTTTTTCGCAATTCTTCAAGGTCCATATCTGACCATCTTGGGCATTGTGTTTTGAAGTAATTTTTAATTGCTTTGCAAGAATTGTTTACAAAGATTCTTCTAACTTGTCTTATACTACTCTCTTTAGTTAAGTCCCAATCTAAGTATCTGTTCCCAAACTCGATAATTCTGTCCATAAATCTGGAGGGGGTTTCTTCGGCCTTTTGCTTAATTTTTTCCAGTTCCATCCACTTATCTGTATTGTCTGCACATTCCTTCATGGACGTGAGGATGGCCTCTCTACAACGGTATAGTTGTAGATAATCATCAGGATTGTTATAGTCCCATTCGGGATCCTGAGATGGCCAATGTGCTGCATTACGCCCCCTGGTTTTGTTGACATGAGCAATTATTTTATTTTTTTCACGTTCACTTAAAAAAGCCTGTAGTAAGCTCTCAACGTCCTTGTAAGACGGATTATACTGAAAAAATATGTCTCCCATCTTTTTTGTTACTAGAAAAGGATCTTGTTCATATGTGGGGATATTTCGTGTAAATTCATTTATTTCTTGGGGAGTAAACGGTATCCTATGTCTTAAAGTCACCACATCCCCATTTCGTCCTATTTCAGGTACTTCTCTTAGAGGAAACAGGCCTCTAGTTGAATTTTGCACCTGTGGGTCAGTTTGACAAGAACGGGTTTCTCTAGGAGTACAAGATTTCTCTTGCATTGGAATTTGGTTTTCTGTAGGAGAAGGAACATGAGAAGCTGGGATTGCAGGGGGAGGGTTTTGGGGATTAAATTCAGACAAGATTTGCACTGCACGAGAGAAGCAGTCTGTTAACTGCGCTATAGGGAGGGTGCTTTCCATCTCTATTTCAGGGAAGGAAATTTCCTCATTCAAAGGTTCAGAAACAGGTCTGTTTCTGGTAGAGTGGTTGTTTTCCAATTGATCTTGTAAGAGACTTTTTAGATCTTCTAATTGGGCTTGCATTTTATCCTCAATTTTTTTATTTTTTCATCTCTAAATATAGTATTGAGGATTACAAAAATGACAGTACCTATTAATATAAAAATTTGGAGGTATCCTTCATTCCTCAATGCCCCTCCTTCAGCTGCCGTATAATTGTCAAAGAATATAGTAGTCATTTTTATATGTATATTTTGTAATTTCACAAAGCAAGTGGAGAGCAGGGCAAAGCAGCAAACTTTCCACAGGCTTTTTCTTTTTACAGTAGGTGGCTCTGAGATACAGGCTAAGGGCCTATTGTATTGTAAATTCTCCTTCTTTACAAAGTGTATGTGGGTGGGTCCCAGCAATCTTCTTTGGCCCTCAGGCTAAAGCCTCTAGGACCATGTGCTATCTTCCTTGAGCAAAGCCCACTTAAATTTTTAAGACTAGAAAGGCCTGGAAACAGAGAAAAAAAATGGGTTTTAAGTTAGCTCCCTAGCTGTATTCAGCTGTTTTTTGCGGGCTAGGAGCTCCTAAGAGCTCCTTCTCCTGAGGTTCCTCGTTGCTTAGTTGATTAGGTAAGCCTGGCCTGCCTCTCTCTACTGAGCCACCTCCTTAAAGTAAAAGGAGACGGAAATGAGAGACAAAGAGGAGAAGGAAAAAAAATCCTGTTGACCCCAATTTAACTTAAGGGGTAAAGGGAAAAGAGAAAAGGTGTTTTATACTCACCTGTTCTGGCAGCTGTGTCTTTAAGCCAAGGTATTTGGTAACAGGACTGAGGGAGTAATAAGTGGGTTGAAAAGGCAAGAAAATTCAGGAAATTTATTGAGGTTCTAGAAACCTTCCAAGCACTAAGGCAGGGCCAAGAGCCAGAGGGGGTAGCCGGGGTGGGATTTCTCCCCGGTGATAGTAAGGAGATCAGAAGACTGATAAGGTTCAGGAGCTGGAGCGGCTGCGGGGGTGGGCAAGGCCGGGACCAGGTACCAGGTGAGGACGATCAGGGCTGCAGGCTGCAGGCAGGAAGCGGCGGGGCCGATCCGGAGCCTGTAGCAGCTTTGCGAGGGTAGAAAACCTTGGCCAGAGATATGGCTCCAAAAAAAAATTTTTTTTTTTCTAGGTACTAGATATTAAAACTGAATTTAAGATCAGAAAAGAAATCAGAAGACTGAAAGTTCTTTTTCCCGTAGTGGTCTCCAAAACTGCAATGGGGAAATTTAGGTCTCTGGGAGAGGGTTATAATATTGTAATGGCTAAAATGTGGCTACAGGATTTATGTAATATTGAACAATGGCCGCCAAGGAATTTACTTATGAAATTCCTAAAATGAACACTCAAGTCAGAATGGAGTTTATGGAGGTTTAATCACAACGGGAGTAGGGAAAAGGAGAGGGAGAGAAGGAGAGAAGAGAAAAGGGAAAAGGGGCTACTCAACCTCTGACCAAGGCAGAGGGAGTTTAGGCCTAAAGGCCCAGGTGGAAAGAACCAGTCCTTAACTCACGTGACCGATCTGAAGGAAAGCTGTCTGCGGGCGTCCTCTCTCTCCAAGCTCCTAACACCAACCCCCCTAGCTCTCTCCACAGGAAGTTCCGCGAATTCCAGAGGCTGTTCCCTACCTCACTTCCTGTGTCTCACAAATCCAATGGTTGGCTCTAGCTTGGCTTAGGACAGCCCAGGTGGGCAGTTAATTATTTCTGATTAGTCATTGACTAGCGCATGCCCGTGTAGGTGGGTGTGCACAATTTTTGGGTACTAGACCAAGATGGAGAGTGATCTTTCTCATATGCCCCTCTGAATACTTCTGGATCATTGCATTGCTACTAGTAGAGAAGTCCATTACACTTGATTTTATCATAGTGTATCAATCTCTGTGACCATTGTTCTCTTGGTTCTGCTCCTTTCACTATGCATCAGTTCCTGGAGGTCATTTCAGTTCACAAGGATAGTATTCCATCACCAGCATATTCCACAACTTGTTCAGCCATTCCCCAATTAGAGGGCATCCTGTCATTTTCCAAATTTTTGCTACCACAAAAAGTGCAGTTTTAAATATTCTTGTACAAGTCTTTTTCTTTATTATCTCTTTGGAGTACAAACCCAGCAGTGCTATGCTTGGATGAAAGGGCAGACAGTCATTTAGTGCCTTTTGGGCATAGTTCCAAATTTCCTTCCAATGACTGGATCAATTCACAACTCCAACTGCAATGCATTTATGTCCCAATTTTGCCACATCCCCTCTAATATTCTATACTTTCCTTTGCTATGATGTTAGCTAATCTTCTAGTTGTGAGGTGATACCTCAGAGTTGTTTTGATTTGCATTTCTCTGATTATAAGAGATTTAGAACACTTTTTCCTCTGATTATTAATATTTTTGATTTCTTTATCTTAAAAGGCTTTGTTCTTTTTGTTCAACAGGTCTTCAATAGCAGTGTTGTTCTGGTCGAACCAGTCCTGTGGTTGCATTGTTTGGGGCCTAGGACTGCCTTTGATGTTTCTGTCACGGCATCTCTGAACTGGTTCCATTTCTTGGTTGGGCTTCCAGTGAGTGGTCCCTTGGCAGACATTTTGTCATCCAGACAGGACTGGAATGTTTGCAGATAAAATAGATCTCTGAGACGACTCACATTGCAAGATGTGCGAACTGTCTGGGCATGTTTTGGATGGCAAGGTGCAATGCGCAATTGAAGAGTCACTCTAACCAATCAGTAGTCTGTCCAGCATTCAGCTCCTCTCATGGCTCTGGTTATCTGTACATCCTGGATGTCTGGCTGGCGTACAATGACGTAGTGAATGAGATGCCACTGCTTTGATCGTGGATGCATCCACGTTGTTTTATATTTGTTTGCCATTCTGAACACAGTGTTCGTGATGGTGAGTTCAAACTCTGAGCATTTCCTGAGTTGCAGTAAGCTGTTGTTGTTCATTTTGCCCAAGTTGTATTTGCTGAGCACACCTTTCCATCTTTCATGGTCCTGGCCAACACAGGCATTAAAGTCTCCCAGTAGTATCAGCTTGTCATTTGTGGGCACTGAGTGCAGGACGGCACTCAGGTCAGAGTAGAACTGCTCGATAGTCTCCTCTGTTCTGGACAGTGTTGGGGCATATGCAATGATGATTGTGGCATGCTGGTCTTTACTGAGATGTAAACAGATCTTCATGAAACTCTCGCTGATGCCCACAGGCAAGTCTGGTAGCTGTTTAAGCAAGTTGGTCTTGATGGCCAGGCCAACACTGTAGATTCTGTCTTCACTTATGGTTCTACCTTTCCAGAAGGTGTATCCAGTGGTGGGTTCACTGAGTGATCCCTCTTCTGGTAAGCGTGTTTCACTAAAGGCTGCGATGTCGATGTTATATCGTGCCAGTTCTTTACCGATTAAAGCTGTTCTTCTCTCAGGTCTTGGGGTATTCTCTCTGTCAAGTAACATCCTGATGTTCCATGCTCCTAGTAGGAGTTTCTTTGTGTTTTGTTTTCTTTGGTTTCGACTGCTTAAAGGGATGACTTGTCAGCCACAGTGTGCTGAATAGGTGTTTGTAGGGCAGGCAATGTTTGGGACATCTTTTCTAGTCCCCTCCCTTGATTAGGGTGAGCCGTGCTATCCTAGAGAGGGCTGCTCAGTCTCCCAGGATGCTGCCAAACAACGCTGCTGCCCAGGAACAGGGTCGAATGACCACTGGTCTGTGGGCAACCTGTGTGCAGGATCATGACTACAACTGCCAGTGGTCACCTCCACCTGTTGCGTCGCCACTCCCCCATCACCCCAGGTCTTGAAAAGGGTAGGCAGGGTTGGAATAGATGAGTGTGCACAAAGATACTTGTGCGTGAAGGAGATTTAAGTGGAAAAGTCTATGCACAGAGACAGTCCCACTCTCTCGGCATTGGAAGCCTGGGTCCAGCGGCAAAAAAATTCATTACACCTGGAGACTTCCTCAGCTGCATTGAGTGGCCCTGTTGTCTTTTGTGCTTCAACATGCCCTAAGCACTCTACAGTGCTTTGCTGCATCGCCATATCAGCCATTGAACCTTCTTATTGGTTTCTTCAGCCTTTTCCACCGAAGCAGTCTTCACATGCTAGGTGAGCAAAGCCCTAGTTCACCAGGGGTCTTCGACCAGATGGCTACCCTCACAAGGTTTGGCCGGCCTGTTGAAGCCATTGCCCGGGGTGTGGCCACTGCCGCATGCTAACAGCTACTGGGAGCCGGGTAGCACCCTTGGTATGGAGGGCTTGTCATGCCCTCCTAGGGCAGCTCTCAGCCACTGACCCCCACCTGACACCCAGCTCTCACTTGTGGCTCCCACTTATAATAATAATAATTAAAAATAAGTAAATAAAAACATACGTTTTTTATAAAATGCTAAGCAGCACAAATACTACTATGCATGAAAGTCTTCTGCTTTTTTGCCCAATTAGAGACATTTCAGATTCTGAATTACCTCCTTATCCTTATCCTCCCAGGATATTTCATTTTCTGATCTTAAATATTAAGACAAAAATGCTTCTATATGAGAGATTAAAGCAGAAATGCAGGCTGACAGGCAAATTCAATCAGAAAATTTCAAACACTACTTACATGATCTAATGACAATCACTGCAACTCCTGGATGATCTTACTTCCCCTGAACCTTCTTCTAATCCCTCATCCTCTCCTTTCCTTTCTCCTATCCCATGACCAGCCCCAGCCCCAAAGGAATGTCATACTCCTACCTGTTCCTACCCATGTTACCTCAGTAGCCCTACAGTCACCTTCTAAGGAACCACAGCCATCAAATGATTCCTATGAATTTCTTTTCCCCTTAAGAGAAGTTCCCCAAATAGTACACAATGGGGGTGTGGTAACCCTAAGACACCATACACCTTTCACTCCTCAAAAAATTAGAGAGCTGAAATACAATATTCCTCATTTTGAATGAGAACCTCTAGCTGTGACCAAGAAGATGGCTGATATTTTTTATCTACATAACCCATCAAATAAGGATGTTGAGAATTTGCTCAATGCTTTTTCTAACAGAACGTGAGAAACATAAGATCATCTCTCATCTTAACAAGGTCCAGGGGTATGGTGCAGAGCACTGGCCAGCTTAGGATCCTAAATGGGATTACAACAGTCCTGAGGACCACTTGCAATTAAATCATTGTAGAGAGGCTATTGTAACAGCAATGTGAGAATGCTCCAATGATATAGAAGCATGGACCATATTTGAAAGCCTTAGAAAATCTGATGAAGAGACACCCTCACAATTCATGGATAAGCTCATTGAATTTGGGAAACAGTAGCTAGATCTTGATATTTCTAAAGACAAAGATATTAGGCAAATAAAGTGACACTTCGTCAACAACTCTTGCAGGGTGATCCATGATTATTTTAAGACGCATTGCCAATGGTGACCTCAGATGAACCTTGAAGAGTTGAGGAAAACTGATGCTTATGTCCTTAAAGGACAAAAGGAAAAACAGGAAGAAGCTAATAATGCCACAGAAACCTTGAAAAAAGAAATCAAATCTTTAAAGAATAGGTTTGATAAACCTAACCCTAAATTCTTAATATCAGAGAATTCAGCATGTATCAAATCCAAATAGCATCCCTGATAGGAACAAAGTTGTCAAATGAAAGTCAGCCTACCAAACTCAGATCTGAATATTCCTTTTCTGGAGTGTGCACCTTGGTGAGGAGCTCTTTGAAGCTTCTTGGCTTAAATAATCAAATGAAAACTAAGTCAACAAGCTTGTATGTCCCCCCAAAAGGAATGAATGGGGGGAGGAAAAGAAAATGATCTGTTTCCAATGAACAATGTATGAAAATGACCAAATAAAATAATGTTAAAAAAAGGATGAATGACAGGGATATGAAAACATGATTTCTACTTTCAGGAAAACTCCCTGAAACTATCATGAGAAGGTCTGCTCCCTGTGCTCCTGCCTGACCCCACCCCCAATAATCCCTGTTGAGGTAAAAGGAAAAAATAGGAATACTTAGAAATTCTCAACATCAGTGCGCCAAAAGAGGACAGGCTTGTAATTCTTTTATTTTTTTTTAATTTTAAACATTATTTTATTTGGTCATTTCCATACATTATTCACTGGAAACAAAGATCATTTTCTTTTCCTCCCCTCCCCCCCTCCCACCACCTTTCCCTCTCCAATAGCCGACGCACAATTCCACTGGTTATCACATGTGCTCTTGACTCGAACCCATTTCCCTGTTGTTGGAATTTGCATTATAGTGTTCATTTAGAGTCTCTCCTCAGTCATGTCCCCTCCAACCCTGTAGACAAGCAGATGCTTTTCATCGGTGTTTTTACTCCCACAGTTTATCCTCTGCTTGTGGATAGTATTTTTTATATCCCTGAAGATTGTACAGGGACATTGCATTGACACTAATGGAGAAGTTCATCACCTTCGATTGTACCACAATGTATCAGTCTCTGTGTACAATATTCTCCTGGTTCTGCTCCTTTCGCTCTGAATCACTTCCTAGAGGTTGTTCCAGTCTCCATGGAATTCCTCTACTTTATTATTCCCTTTAGCACAATAGTATTCCATCACCAACATATACCACAATTTGTTCAGCCATTCCCCAATTGACGGGCATCCCCTCATTTTCCAATTTTTGGCCACCACAAAGACTGCAGCTATGAATATTCTTGTACAAGTCTTTTTCCTTATTATCTCTTTGGGGTACAAACAAAGCAGTGCTATAGCTGGATCAAAGGGCAGACATTCTTTTATGACACTTTGGGCATAGTTCCAAATTGCCCTCCAGAATGGTTGGATCAATTCACAACTCCACCAGCAATGAATTAGTGTCCCCACTTTGCCACATCCCCTCCAGCATTCATTACATACCATAGCTGTCATGATAGCCAATCTGCTAGGTGTGAGGTGATACCTCAG
Organism: Monodelphis domestica; assembly: GCF_027887165.1. Taxonomy (NCBI): domain Eukaryota; kingdom Metazoa; phylum Chordata; class Mammalia; order Didelphimorphia; family Didelphidae; genus Monodelphis; species Monodelphis domestica. Next base: position 330,608,179 of record NC_077229.1, on the reverse strand, counting down.
AGTTGTTTTGATTTGCATCTCTCTGATTATAAGAGATGTAGAGCACTTTTTCATGTGCTTATTAATAGTTTTAATTTCTTTGGCTGCGAACTGCCTGTTCATGTCCCTTGCCCATTTGTCAATTGGAGAATCACTTGATTTTTTGTACAATTGATTTAGTTCTTTATAAATTTGAGTAATTAAAACTTTATCAGAGGTTTTTATGAAGATTGTTTCCCAATTTGTTGCTACCCTTCTGATTTTGGTTACATTGGTTTTGTTTATACAAAAACTGTTTAATTTGATGTAATCCAGATTATTTATTTTGCATTTTGTAACTCTTTCTAATTCTTGCCTGGTTTTGAAGTCTTTCCCTTCCCAAAGGTCTGACATGTATACTATTCTGTGTTCGCCTAATTTTCTTATAGTTTCCTTCTTTATGTTCAACTCATTCACCCATTATGAATTTATCTTGGTGTAGGGTGTGAGCTGTTGATCTAAACCTAATCTTTCTCACACTGTCCTCCAATTTTCCCAGCAGTTTTTATGAAATAGTGGATTTTTGTCCCAAAAGCTGGGATCTTTGGGTTTGTCATATACTGTCTTGCTGAGGTTGCTGGCCCAAAAGTCTATTCCACTGATCCTCCTTTCTGTCTCTTAGCCAGTACCAAATTGTTTTGATGACCACTGATTTATAATATAGTCTGAGACCTGGGACTGCAAGACCCCCTTCCTTTGTATTTTTTTTTCATTATTTCCCTGGATATCCTTGATCTTTTGTTCTTCCAAATTAAGTTTGTTATGATTTTTTCTAAATCAGTAAAAAAAAATTTTTGGAAGTTCCATGGGTATGGCACTAAATAGATAGATGAGTTTGGGTAGGATGGTCATTTTTATTATATTGGGCTCATCCTACCCATGAGCAGTTAATGTTCTTCCAATTGTTCAAGTCTAGTTTTAGTTGTGTGGAAAGTGTTTTATAGTTCTGTTCATATAGATCCTGTGTTTGTCTAGGGAGATAGATTCCTAAGTATTTTATTTTGTCTAAGGTGATTTTGAATGGGATTTCTCTTTCTAGTTCTTGCTGCTGAGCTGTGTTGGAATTATATAGAAATGCTGATGACTTATGTGGGTTTATTTTGTATCCTGCAACTTTGCTAAAGTTGTTGATTATTTCAATTAGCTTTTTGGTTGAATCTCTAGAATTCTTTAAGTAGACTATCATGTCATCTGCAAAGAGCGATAATTTGGTCTCCTCCTTGCCTATTTTAATGTCTTCAATTTCTTTTTCTTCTTTAATTGCTACTGCTAGTGTTTCTAATACAATGTCAAATAATAGAGGTGATAATGGGCATCCTTGTTTCACTCCTGATCTTAATGGGAATGGATTTAGTTTATCCCCATTGCAGATGATATTAGTTGATGGTTTTAGATATATACTGTTTATTATTTTTAGGAATGACCCTTCTATTCCTATGCTTTCTAGTGTTTTTAGGAGGAATGGGTGTTGTATTTTATCAAAGGCTTTTTCTGCATCTATTGAGATAATCATGTGGTTCTTGTTGGTTTGCTTGTTTATGTGGTCAATTATGTGGATAGTTTTCCTAATGTTGAAACTGCCCTGCATCCCTGGTATAAATCCTACTTGATCATGGTGGATGACTCTTCTGATCACTTGCTGGAGTCTTTTTGCTAGTATCCTATTTAAGATTTTTGCATCTATATTCATTAGGGAGATTGGTCTATATTTTTCTTTCTCTGTTTTTGGCCTGCCTGGCGTTGGAATTAGTAACATGTTTGTGTCATAAAAGGAGTTTGGTAGAACTCCCTCTTTGCTTATTATGTCAAATAGTTTGTATAGTATTGGGATTAACTGTTCTCTGAATGTTTGATAGAATTCACTGGTGAATCCATCAGGCCCTGGGGATTTTTTCTTAGGAAATTCTTTGATGGGTTGTTGGATTTCTTTTTCTGATATGGGATTATTTAATAAATCTATTTCTTCTTCTGTTAGTCTAGGCAATTTATATTTTTGTAAATATTCATCCATATCACCTAGGATGCTATATTTATTGCCATATAATTGGGCAAAGTAGTTTTTAATGATTGCCTTAATTTCCTATTCATTGGAGGTGAAATCCCCCTTTTTATCCTTGATGCTGTTAATTTGCCTTTCTTCTTTCCTTTTTTTAATTAGATTAACCAGTACTTTGTCTATTTTGTCTGTTTTTTCAAAGTACCAGCTTCTAGTCTTGTTTATTAGCTTAATGGTTCTGTCACTTTCTATTTTATTAATTTCTCTCTTAATTTTTAGAATCTCTAGTATGGTTTTCTTCTGGGGTTTTTTAATTTGTTCATTCTCAAGTTTTTGATTTGCATTTCCAATTCCTTGGTCTCTGTCCTCCCTTATTTGTTAATATATGCACTCAGGGATATGAATTTTCCTCTAAGTACTGCCTTGGCTGCATCCCATAAGGTTTGAAAGGATGTTTTGCCTTTGTCATTTTCTTCAACGAAATTGTTAATTGTTTCTATGATTTCTTCTCTAACTATCCGATTTTGGAGTATCATGTTATTTAATTTCCAATTAATTTTTGATTTGGGTCTCCATGTACCCTTGCCGATCAATATTTTAATTGCCTTGTGATCCCAAAAGGCTGCAGTTATTATTTCTGCTTTTCTGCATTTGAGTGCCATGTTTCTATGACCTAGTGTATGATCTATTTTTGTGAATGTGCCATGTGGTGCTGAAAAGAAAGTGTATTCCTTTTTGTCCCTATTTATTTTTCTCCATATGTCTATTAACTCTAATTTTTCTAAGATTTCTTTCACTTCTTTTATCTCTATATTGTTTTTGGTTTGATTTATCTAAATTTGATAGTGGTTGGTTCAAGTCTCCCACTAATATGGTTTTACTGTCTATTTCCTCCTTCAATTCTCCTAGTTTCTCTATTAAAAATTTGGATGCTATACCATTTGGTACATACATGTTGATTAGTGATATTTCCTCATTGTCTATACTCCCTTTTATCAGAATATATTTACCTTCCCTATCCCTTTTGATCAGGTCTATTTTTGCTTTGGCTTTGTCAGATATCATGATTGAAACTCCTGCATTCTTTCTATCAGTTGAGGCCCAAAAGGTCTTACTCCAACCTTTAATTCTAACCTTGTGAGTGTCAACCCGTCTCATATGTGTTTCGTGAAGACAATATACGGTAGGGTTTTGGGTTCTAATCCACTCTGCTATTTGTCTATATTTTATGAGTGAGTTCATCCCATTCACGTTCAAAGTTATGATTGTCATTTTTGGATTTGCTGGCATTTTGATATCTTCCCCTAGTTCTGACCTTTCTTTTTTAGCTATTTCCATTTGAACCAGTGATTTACTTTAGGTCAGTCCCCCTAGTCCCCTCCCTTGAGATGCTTCCCTTTCTAGCCCCTCCCTTTTTATGCTCCCTTCCCCTCCCCCTTCTCCATCCCTCCCTTTTTATACTCCCTCCCCCCCTCCTTAATTTTCCTTTCTTTTTTGCCTTCTGGATATGATAGAATTCAGGATCCCACTGGATCTAGATGTTCTTCCCTCTCAGATTTGATTTCACTGAGAGTAAGTTTTAAGTAATTCCATTTCACACTCTCTTCCTCTCCTCATATGAGAGTTCTTCCCCTCCCCTTCCCATGTGTATCTTTATATGGGAAATATTATTCTATTAAGTCCCCCCCCTATTTCTTGAAGTAAATATTAGTGTTATTGATGGTTCCCTCCTCCCTTTTCCTTTCTTTGCCCCCATTTTCCCCAAATCTTCTTAATGACCCAATCTTTCCCTATGCATGTTTCTTCTAACTACTCTTATGATACTACAATTTATGAGAGTTACACAAAATATTTCCCCACATATTAATATATATAATTTGATGTAAATGTAGTCCTTAGAGAAGAGTTTCACTTAAAGAAAAAGATAAGATTTATCTCCTTTCCTCTTTCTTTCAGATTTACCTTTTCATGTTTCTCTTGCTTTCTGTGCTTGGATATCAAACTTTCCACAGAGCTCTGGTCTTTTCTTAGCAAATGCTTGGAAATCTTCTATTTTGTTGAATGCCCATACTTTCCCCTGGAAGTATATAGTCAGTTTTGCTGGGTAGTTGATTCTTGGTTGGAGACTCAGCTCTCTTGCCTTTCTAAATATGATGTTCCATGCTTTGTGGTCTCTTAGTGTGTTAGCCACTAAGTCCTGTGTGATCCTTATGGGAGCCCCCTTATATCTGAAGCTCCTCTTCTTAGCTTCTTGTAGAATTTTCTCCTTTTCTTGAAAGCTCTTGAATTTGGCAATCACATTCCTAGGGGTTGTCTTTTGGGGATTTAGTATAGAGGGTGATCTATGAATCCTTTCTATTTCTATTTTGCCACCTTGCTCCAGAATGTGGGGGCAATTTTCTTTCATAATCTCCTGTAGAATATTATCGAGTTTATTGTTTATCTCTGGTTTTTCTGGGAGACCGATAATTTGGAGGTTTTCTCTTCTCCCTCTGTTTTCAAGATCGCTGACCTTCTCAGTGAGATATTTTATGTTTTCTTCTAATTCATTAATTTTTTGGGTTTGCTTTATTGATTCTTGCTGTTTTATCATTTTACTTTCTTCGAGTTGCTTGATTCTGGTCGTTAGGGACTGGTTTTGCTTTTCAGCTTTGTCTGCCCTTCTATTGGATGCTTCGAGCTTTTTTTCCAATTGAGCAGTCTTATCTGTCAGACTGCTGATCTCTTTCTCCCATTTTTCTTTCCAGGTTTCCATCTTTTGGATAAGTTCCAGTTTGAGATCTTCCAGAGCTTGTTGATAGTTTCCATTTTGGGAGGCATGTTCTGATTTTTTGGGGGGTTTCCTCCTCATTCTCCTCTTTTCCTTGAGTACTTCCACCATAAAAGTTTTCAATAGTCACTTTTTCCCTTTCTTCCTGGAGGCTTGATTTTGGGCCATGTGATCCATCCCTTTGGTGGTTTTATTCCCCTTTCCTTTTTGGTCTGGGGTCTTATATGGGTTATATGGGCGGTTTTTCTGTGAATTTAGGTTGCTTCAGACTAGTTCTTCTCAGCCTCCGAGGTTTCTTAGAGAGCTGGGTCCCTGATCACAGCCACACTGACCAGGTGTTCAGCTCCACCCAGATAATCAGCACGTGGTCCACCCCTGGTTTTTAGGTCCACGGAGATGTTCAGTGCAGCTGCCCCAAATATAGCTCCGCTGACCCCTGTGCTCAGCACCAGGTTCTCTAGTGAAACCGCCCTGAGACATTTTTTCCTAGCAGTCCCCAGATCCCAAGGACCCAGGAGTGCCCCACCCCAGCCAGAGACGTTCCCCACTTACTTGCTGTCCCTGTGAGAGCTCAGGTAGCTCACTCTGGTTTGGTGGGGGAGGCCTGGAGCAAGGGGGCAAAATAGAAATAGAAAGCTTTTCCTACTTCTTATTATAGTGTGGAAATGTTCAAGCCCCACGTACCTTCATCTCTGTTGGATACTGGGGAGTCCTTTTCCACCAAAGGTGATTTTTATGCTCCTTTGATGTAGTCTGTTTCGTTTGGTGCCGGGGAGAGGAAGTGTGTGGCATCTAGATTGCAGCCATGATTACCCAGAAGTCTCTCGACAGGCTTGTAATTCTTGATGACACTTGTGCAGAGTGGGCACAGGCTACCAGATATGGCAGAGAGTCATTGAAGGGAATGAATTTGGAAACAACAATAGCTATTGAAGACTTATGTGTCTCAAGCCTTTCAGATCAGCAACACTGTCTTCTTTTTAGCTAAATGCAGTAAAACTTCATGGACACACCCTCAAAGCAAACATTGGCATATAATAAGTTACATCATTGTGAGGAGAAATAGATAGGACATGATAATGATAAAGGTGAATTGTGGCAGAGTACTGAACTGATCATAGAATTATCTCCTACAAGCTAAACATTTGCATTTAATAAAAGTAGTGGCCTCAAAACAAGATGACTTAATGATAACCAATTATACTGTTCCTTAATTATTGAACAGTTAGTTGCTGACATGTTGGGAAAGCTGAACCAATAGATGTTTAGGCACAGTAAAGCATAAATGGAGTGGGTAGCTTTCAGAGATTTGGTACAGAATGACAATTACTCATCATGGCAAGAATATTGACAAATATCACCATTTGCTTGATGGAAATGATGGGAAATTTAAAAACTACTAAATGAAAAATCAGAACTCCACAGAGTTTACCAGCAGGAAAGTTTATCCATCTCTAAGGTGTCAAGTTTAAACTCCGTCAAAATTGAGGTACAAAAGAAGATTAGTGAAATACAGCATTCATGGCTGAATAAGAAGGTAGAAAAAGTTCAGTTTTACACTGATTGAAACAACAAAAAATTATTCTATGATGCCCTTGTGGCTATGTAGGGGTAAAGACCTTTGATATATCTCAACTCTTCAGTGCTGATTGAGTCACTTTGATTAGTGATAAGGACATGATCTTGGAGAAGTGGGCTGTGCATTTTCATAGTGTTCTGAACAGTCATTAAGTAATGCATAAGTCATTGAACATATATCTCAGATTGAAGTCAGTCCCTCCCTAGCCAAATTTCCAAATGAAAAAAGTTTTGAATACTACTAGACTCATATTGTTTGGCAAAGCACCAGGTACTTATTCAATTTCACAAGAGATTTACAATGTAGGGGGGCTACTTCATATATCAAAGTTGACTTAATTCTTATATAGCAAGAGAATGTTATCCCCCAGAAGACTGAGGATGCTTCTATTGTACATCTCCATAAAGGACAATGAATTAAATTGTTTTGTGGCATTCACAAGTGTATCTCTCTCTTAATTATTTCAGCAAGATTCTTGTCAGAATCCTTATTAATAGGTTGATTCTTCACCTGGAAAATGATTGCCTACCCAAAAGCCTGTATGGCTTCAGAAAGGGTTAAAAACAGTTCATATGGATTTCAATGGTAGATAACTTCAGGAGAAATACAAAGAGCAGAACAGAGATATATACAGATAAGGGGGGAAAAGAGAGTAGTATTCAGTAGATAAATCTAATATGTGAATTAATGGATGATATTCTGGAAATCAATATAGGATATTCAGGTATAAATCAATAATAGAGAGATGAATGGAAGTGATTTTTTTATTCATTAGAATACCATAGAAAACCTGAACAGAAACAGAGATATTATTGAAGAATTTGCAAAATATAACTAATTTGATTTACCAAGCTAAAATAATTCTATTATATATGATATGAAGTCTGAAACCTTGGTTATAATAAAAAATTTAATAAACATTTATTAAATAGCTACTCTTTTCCAGTCACTAAGGTAATTGCTGCAGGTGCAAAATGAATAAGACTATCCCTTCCTTAAGGAACTCCCAATCTAACACAGAGGCATAGAAAACAACATATAATAAAAGTTAAAGATGAGGGAGGAAGATGACTAAATCTTGCAACCAGAAGAGGAGGGAAATTATCTGAGAAGATGAGAATTTTGGAGTAGATTTTACTTTGCAGAATGACAAATTTCTAGAGCTCATGAAATAGAGGATAAGTATGTGCTGGAATCAGCTTGGTTTATATGAGGAGATTACTCAATATTTAGTATGAACATTTATACTACAGAAATTACAAAACATAGTAAACTAAGAATTGATTTGTTATTTTATTGGTTTCTAAACTTTAGAAATTGATGAAGAAATTATCAAGAATTCTTATTAAACCTAAAACTGTCATGAGTACTTTTCTTTTTCCTGGAGAGCCTATCATTAATCATTTACCAGCTTCTGATCAAAGGCAAGGTATACTAGTGTTGTAATACTTTAATTATCCAGATATCTGTGTGGGGAACCACTCTGCTCAGGTACAGAAATTTACAACTTAAACAAGCAAAGAAATTTACTTTAATAAATATTTCCTTCTTTAGAAAGTGAAGTGAACAAAGAGGGGGAGTTCTAGTCTGGATCTTATTTCACTAAGAGGAAAAAAAATAGTTGCTAGAGTATTGATGATGAAGATATGTTGGAGGTTTTGAATACTCCTCCCCAGTGTTTTCAAAACAAAAGGATTGGAAAACTAAACATAATCTTACATGAGCACTAAATTTTTGCAATATAGATATACAAAAATATTTAAGTACTTAGGTAGTTAATTTGCTAAATATTTATGAGTTTACATAAAGAAGTCATTAGCAACTTAGGCAATTAAATACTAAGGTATTAGATAAAGTGTGTGTTCAGTTACTTAGGTTATGAATTATGCAGTTAGTTATGAGGTACTTAATTATGTCATATAGATACTTATTTCCTTGGTTACATGAATACTTAGGTGATTATGTACATAGCTACAAAGGTACTTGGGTTATTAGCAATTAAGTATTTTAAACTCAAATAGTAATTATAAAGTTGCTTACTTATATAGTTATTAAGGGAGTATTTATTTAAGTAATCTGGTATTTAAATACTTAGGTGGTTACCTACTGGGCATTATCACTTCCTCAATTGACAAGTTAGGTTTTAGTTTCTTTGATCTGAATTGAACTGCTTTGAAATTGACCTCAATTCTTCTAAACTGAACCAGTTTGAACTAGTTTGAACCACATAAGAACAGATGGTTTAGCAAGTCTGAATGGGTTTAAACTAGTTCATACTAGTTTACCACTATGATATTATGATAATATGACTTATACATATCAAACTAGTTTATACTTATGTAGACATTTTATATCAATTACATTGGTTTATACCAGTTTAGACCATTCTGAATGAACACAAACTGACTCATACTGTATTGAACTAGTTAGAACTAAATTTAAGTGAATTGGACCAGTTTGAAATAGTTTAAAATGGAGGTCTATAATACATTGAATATAGGGATTTAAAGGTACAAGTAATTAACTAATCAGGTTATTGACTTATTAGGTATTTAAGTTAATCAGGAAAAATATAGGAATTAATACCTAAGTTCTTTATTTTTATTTTTTGCACTCTGCATTACTTTATTCATTCATTCATTCATTCATTCATTCATTTATTTATTGTTTATTTATTTATTTATTTTATTCAGTCCTTTCTCCCCTCCCCATATGATAGAAGTCATCATATGTCAAAATATATATAGATAAGTCTTTCATGTTTCCACTTCTCAGATCATGCCCTGAAGGTGAGCATTCAAAGTTATTCTTCAAATATTAAATCTGCAGTTACATATAGTGTTCTCTTGGTTCTACTCATTGCACTCTTTGTTTTCTCATGTCATTCTTTTCAGATTTTGTTTTAATCTATCTGCTCATCTTTTCTTATTGCACAGTATTTTTTTCATCATATACCACAATTTGTCTATCCATTCCCCAATTGATGGACATTCTCTTGATTTCTATTTCTTTCCCAACACAAAGACAGCTGCTATGAATATTTTGGAACACATAGGTTCTTTTAATTTTTCCCCTGTTCTCCTTGGGAAATAAACCCAGCAATGGAACTAATGGGTCTAAGGTTATACATAGATTTATAGTTCTGTGGAATAATTCCAAATTGCTCTCCAATTGGTGGAATGAATTCACAGCTAAACCAGCAGTGCACTACTGTTCCTACTTTTACACATCTTACCATTTGTGATCCTGTCCTTTTGTTATTTTACTTGATCTGATGATTGTGAGATGATGTGAGTATTGTTTTGACTTATATTTCTCTAATCAGTAGTGATTTAGATAAATTTTTATGTAACTATATGTGACTTTGAATTCTTTATGCAAAATCTGTCCATAAATTTTGTCCATTTATCACTTGGGGGATGGTTCTTATTCCCATAAATTTCATAAGTTCTCTATATACAGATATGCTATATAGTTAAGATATAGTTAAGATAGTTAATACCCCTATCCAAGAAACTGTCTCTGAAAGTTTTTCTCCCAATTTTCTACTATCTAATCTTGGCAACATTTGTCATATTTACAAAAGTTTTTCAATATGCTCAAAATGATCAATTTTACATTCTACAGAGCTGACCATTTCTTTTGGATCATAAATTCCTCTTCAAATCATAAACCTGTTATGCAATATTTCTTGTTTGAATTTGATTAATATGTCTTCTTTTATGTCAAGATCATGTATCCATTTTGATATATTAGTGGTATAAGATAATAGTGTAAGAAGCATAGTATATTCTGCTCAAGTGCTTTATTTTTAGTTTATGTATGTCTACTTTTTCATTCTATTTCTTATGAACAGAATTTGTCAGATTTTAGTTTTGATTCATTCTGATATCCATTTCAATTAGTTTTATGGATGAAATCACTCCATTCAAAATCAAAGTTACAATTATTAGTTGTGAATTTCCCACCATTCTATTTTTCCTCACTCTTTGCCCTTCTCTTCCTATCCTGTTGTTGTATCCCTTCTCATATTTCCAATTTCTTCTGTCCACTATTTCTCTTATCCCTGCCCATTTTTATAATGACTCTCTATGCATAAACTTTGATCCAGCAATACCACTATTAAGTTTGTACCCTAAGGAGATAATAAGGAAAAATGCTTGTTCAACAATATTCATAGCCATGCTCTTTGTGGTGGCAAAAATTTGGAAAATGAAGGGGTTTCGCTCAATTGGGGAGTGACTGAACAATTTGTGGTATATGATGTTGAAGGAATACTAATGTTCTGTAAGGAGTGATAAACTGGAAAATTCCTATATGAACTGGAAAGACTTCCAAGAAATGATGCACAGTGAAATGAGTAGAACCAGGAGATCATTGTACACAGAGACTCATACATTGTGGCAAAATCGAATGTAACTGACTTTTCTATCACTATCTGATACCACAATTTGTTCAGTCATTCCCCAATTGATGGACACTCCCTCAGTTTCCAAAATTTTTCCACCACAATGAGGGAGGTGATAAATATTTTTGCACAAATATTTTTCTTTATTGTCTCTTTGGGGTACAAATCCAACAGTGGTATGGCTGGATCAAAGGGCAGGCAATCTTTTAAAGCCCTTTGGACATAATTCTAAATTTCCCTCCAGAATAGGTGAATTAATTCACAACTCCACCAACAGTGTTAGTATTCCAATTTTACCACATCCCCTCTGATATTTATCACTTTCCTTTACTGCCATGTTGGCCAATCAGCTTGGTGTAATGTGTTACTTCAGAGTTGTTTTTATTTGTGTTTCTCTAATCTGGAGGGATTTAGAAGAATTTTTCATGTGATTACTGATTATTTTGATTCTTCATCTGAGAACTGCTTATTCATATCCCTTGACCATTTGTCGATTGGGAAATCGCTTAATTTTTGGTAAATTTGACTTAGTTCCTTATATATTTGAGAAATTAAAATTTTATCAGAGAATTTGCTATGAAGATTTTTCCCAATTTGTTGCTTTCCTTCTAATTTTGCTTATGTTGGTTTTGTTTGTATAAACCCTTTTTAAATTGATGTAATCAAAATCCTTCATTTTATATTTTGTATTGTTCTCTATCTTACTTGGTCATAAATGCTTTTCTTTCCCACAGATCTGATAGGTATACTATATTCTATGGTCACCTAATTTATTCATTATTTCATTTCCTATATTTAAGTCATTTACCCATTTTGAATTTATCTTGGTTAAGGCAGGTATTGGTTTTAAAATATTGCTCTATTGCAAAAATGAATAATGAGGAAATAGGTATAAATGATAACATTTGTGTAAGCTAGTGGAATGCTTATTTGATCTGGGAGGTGGCAGGGGAGGGAAAGAAAATGAAATGTGTAAACATGGAAAAATATTTTAAAAATAGAATGCTTCTTTTATCCTCTCCTTTGCCCTCCTAGTTCTAAATCAACCCACCCTTCAAATGGTCCCCCCTTTGTCCATTTACCTTTACCTCCAAGTTATTATTCTATCTCTGCTTCCAAAATTATTTCCTTATATCTCTACCTTGCCCTTTTATTTCTTGTTCTAATTTCCCTTCTAAAAATCCCTCTTTTATCCTGTCCTGAGAAACCTTCCTTTTTCCCTTCACCTTCTCATATCTCTTGATATGTATTCCCTTCCAGTAATCTCTCCCTTTTCTTATCACCTTGCCCTCTTTTCTCTTAATTTATACTGCCTTCTCTTAGTCCCTTAAGGAGACCTTTAGTTTCTTCCTTATCCATTCCCCTCACATTCTGGTTTTTCAGTATAGTAAGAAGTTTGTTTTTATCCTTCTAGATCTATATGTTATTCCCTCTTTAACCCAAATCTGATGAGAATAGGGCTTTAGAACCATAAGCCCTTAATCCCTTCTTCTTTTTTTCTGTCACAATTTATGAGATAATCATTCCATTTTACTTCTTCACAGTTTCATTGATATTTTTTCATTAATTTCTTCATATTCAAATTGAACTATCTATCTATATATTTATTCATTCAAATTTTTGCCAAGTAATGATATCATAGTTAAGTGTTATAGATAACATTTTCCAACTATGAAGCAAACAATCTGCTTCTGTTGAAACTACTTTACTTCATGAAAAATGCAAATTTTCCCTTTTATAATTATGCACAGCTTTGCTGGATATGTTATTCTTGGTTGTAAATGCAGCTTTTTTACTCTTCTCAATATTATGCTCCATGCCTTTCATTCTTTTAATGTGGAAGCTGCAATGTTTTGTGTTATTCTTACTGTAGCTCCATAATATTATTATTTTCTGTTTGCTTATAGTATTTTCTAATTAACCAGGGAGTTATGGAATTTAGTAATGATGTTCCTGTTTATTTTCATTTTGGGCTCTCTTTGCAAGGTGATTGATGTATTCTTTCTACTTCTATTTTACTCTCTAGTTCTAGAACTTCCAGATAATTTTCATTAATGAGTTCTTGGATTATGGTGTCTAAAGTCTTTTTTTATTACAACTTTCCAGTAGTTCTCCAATTCTTATATTGTCACTTCTTGTTCTATTTTACAGCCAATTTTTTGTAATGGAGTATTATTGTATTCTCTTCTATCATTTCATTCTGTTGACTTTTCTTTTATATTTCTTATTGTCTTAGGAAGTATTTAGTTTCCTCTTGCCCAATTCTAATTCTTTACTATCAGTCAATTATATTCATTAAGCACCAGATAATGTCTATGTTCTGAGAACACAGAGAAAGGAAAAAGAAAGTTCCTGCTCTCAAGAAGCTCACAGTGTCAAGAGACAACATATCAAAAATATGTACAAATAAAATATAACGAATATACATATGTGTATATATATATACATACAGGATAAATTAGAATTAATGAACATTGGGAATATAGTTTCATTAATTCAGGATGATGAAGGGCAATTTGTATTAAGCAAGTTTTAATATTATATTCATAATTTACTTATTTATAACATTCTATTATTTGAAAATTTTGCATTCCAAATTCTCCCTCTCCTTCTTTCCTCCATACCACCCACTGTGAAGGTAAATAGTATGATATACATCATACATGTGAAATCAAGCAAAACATATTTCCATATTAGGCATATTTCAAAAGAAGAAAAGCAAAACAAAGGAAATCATAAAATTATGCTTTATTATCACTCATAGTTCATCAGTTCTCTTTCAAGGTGGACATTTTTATTTTCATCATGATGTCTTTGGATTAGGCTGTATTAATCAAAGTAATATAATTTTTCATATTTGATCATCATTTCAACATTGCTGTTACTGTGCACAATGGTCTCCTGGTTCTTGTCATTTTACTTTGCATCAGTTCATATAAATTTTCCCATATTTTTTTTAACTACAACCCTCCTCATTTTTATAGTACAATAATACTCCATTATAATGGCATGCCACACTTAGTTCAGCCTTTCCCCAATTGATGAACATCCCCTCAATTTTTAATTCTTTTCAAGCACAAAAAAGAGTTGCTACATATATTTTTCTATGTATCTAAAGGTTGTTTTTGTTTTCCTTTGATCCTTTATGCTGGATCAAACAATATACACAGTTTATAAACTTCTTGACATCGTTCCATATTGTTCTTCAGAATTGTTGGACCAATTAAATAGTCCACCAAATATTCGTTAATATACCTTTTTTTTCTCTCTTCCCCTCCAGTCTTTGTCATTTCTGGTATGTGTGTGGTGGTAACTCAGACTTGTTTTAAGTTGAATTTCTCTCATCAGTAGTGATTTAGAGTCTTTTTTCATATGACTATAGAGAATTTTAATTTCTTCTGAAAATGGTCTATCTGTTTTGACTATTTATTAAAATGGGAATGTCTTTTATTCTTTTAAATTTTATTCCGTTCTCCATATTTCTGAGATATGAAGCCTTTGTTAGAGAAACTTGCTATAAAATATTTTGATATTACTTCATTTCATAAAGCATCTTTTAACAAAATATATCTTCTTCAATTAGGTCTATTTTTGCTTTTCCTTAATCTGAGATCACTATTGCCTCCTCTGCCCTTTTCTGTTCAACTGAAGAATAGTAGTCTCTACTCCAGACTTTCATTTAAATTCTGTGTGCCTTTCTGTCCCAAGTGTGTATGCAACATGTTGAATTCTAGTTTGCAATCCATTCTGTTAAATGCTTCCATTCAATGGCTTATATAATCCCATTTATGTTCAGTTATGATTACTGACATTTTATTTCCCTTCATCCCATTTTACTCTGTTCATTCTTCTCTCTCTCTCCTTTTTATACTATCCCTCCTCAAAAGTTTGTCTTGCTTCTGACACTTCCTCTCTCATTTTGACCTTATGTTTATAATTCCTCCCAACATTTCTTTTATTCCCTTTCCCTCATGTCTTCCTCATGGGGAAAATGGATTTCTATACCCAGATGAAATTCTTGTGTGTTATGTATGTACATGTATGTTTGTGTGTACATTCACATATATGCATGAACACAGACACATATATGTAAATGTGTATAAGTAATTGTGTGTGTGTGTGTGTGTGTACATATTGACACATACTTTTTTCCTTTCACTCAGAAACTCTGTGGTTTGGCAATAATGTTCTTAGAAGATTTTATTTTAAGATTTCTTATAGGAGATGACCAGTATATTATTTATTTCTCAATTTTTGGCATCTGTTACCACCTGCAGGTACAAATTAATATCTTTATGGGTGGACACCTGAGAAGGAGAGTTAGCAACTGAGGGAAAATGGGTGAAGGGGATATTGAGGGGGGGGAACACAATAAAGGAAGAAAGATTCAGAGACAAAGAGTTGAACAACATGCATGGTGGAAAAGAGAGAGATAGAACTACAGCTGTCCCCAATCATTTATTGGAGGATCAAGGAATGGGGAATGGGAGGTAGCCAATGATCATATGACATGGCATAAGATTTAACACTGGCTCAATTGATAACCCCAAGATCAAAGAGGAAGAACTTAATTAAACATTTGACCTATTATGGAATCTGGTCTGACAAGGTAGGAACTAAGACCCTGTGGCAGCCAATGTCCTACCCAGGAATTCTGACCTTTGGAGTGTAGGTTTGGAGAGTGGTCAGAATTAAATACAATGATCAAGAAATAATATGACCATGAGTCTGGTACATGAGCACATAGGTTACAATATTAATACATCAATAATACTTTCAAGATTATAATATACCTGGGATGCCACAGCATTTTTTCTAAATATGTGGGAAATTTAATAATTTCTTGAAATATGTCCAAAACTTTTTTAAGGTCAGAACTTTCATAGAATCTAGTGTTCCTTATCTCTCTTTGATCTGTTTCCTAGGTAATTCATCTTGCATATTCTCCTTTATATTTTTTAGCCATTTTCACTTTGTTTTAATTTTTCTTGTGATCTGTTATTGCAATTACTTTTCTTTTGGTCAGTTCTAATTTTCAGGTTATTTGTTACATATGTAAGGTTTTATAACTCTTATGCCTATGATGATGATTCTCTTTCCAATTTTTTCTTCCCTAGTTCTTATCTATTTTCCATTTTTGTTTTAATGATCTCATTTCAATTACTGAAAAAAGTTCTTAATTTTAAACTATTAATTTTTTCATATATATTCTAGTTAAATTAGTAATCAGTTTTTTATTCTCTTTTGTGACTTGGTTTTAAATATTTTCTAGTTATTTCCAGCAAACTTTCATTCTAGTCTTTTCCCCCTTTAGTCCACAGTGGGATTTTTTTAAATATTTTTTTTCTATTTTGCTCAGTCTTACTTTTTGATTTGGGATTTTATGAGCAGATTCTGCCCATTTTTGGAAGGAATATCTGGTATGAAATTGTATACCATAGGCTATTGCTCTTACTACCTTGGGATATTAATTGCATAGTTGTTTAATTGTGTCTCTTTCTGTACTCTCCAAGTGGTCTACTCCTAAGCAAAGCTTAAGAGAATGTAGCGAATTACAATTGTTGTTGTCAATAAACATTTATTAAGCAGATACTATATACACAAGACATCATGCTAAGAGCTGAGGACTTAGAGTAAGGCAAAAGAGAGTTACTACTCTTAAGAAGCTCAGGGTCTAATAGGGAGAAAACATAAAATGATTATATATGAGAGCGATAAATGCCAAATAAATTGAAGGCAATCTCAGACAGAAAGCATAGAGTTTAAGAAGGAGAGAGAAAGTTAATATTAATGAAATTAATGTCCACAGATAATTCACATTAAAGGGACACATCAGAATTGGAGATCAACATTGTAGCATTAGAGAATAATTACCTTCACCATTCATGGGTATTATTTGGACCCTGAAGGGGCTCAGTTTACATAGAAGAGCCTTTAGCCATTCTTAATTCTAGAACATCATCTTTGGCCACAGTTCCTTTCCCTCAATATAGATGGAATTTCTGTCTTGGGTATGACTAACAAAACTACTATTTGGCATTGACTCCTACACCCTAAATAAATTGAAGTCCCTTTGTGCTAAATTTGAGTTTCTTTCTTGGTCTAAAGCATAGCTTCTACTTGCACAGAAATATTCTACAGATGTTTTCCCTAGTATCTCTAGTTTCTTCCTACTCCAAACTATATATCCTGAAGTTATTGAAATTCCCCTCCCCCAAAGCATGGTTTTGACTATATTACATTATCCCTTCAGTAATTTCTGGTTATCTCCTCATTACCTCAAGAATCAAAAAAAAAAAAAACTTAACTCTTAGTTTTATAGTCTAGTCAGGTTTTGTTCCTAGAATATGGAGGGTGATGCCTCAAATTTAGGATATGTTCTGCTATTTTCATGGGCCCTAATTAGTTCTTCCAAATTCTATGACCAAGGGCCTGGTATAGTCCCTAATCCCTCAGTTTCAAAGCTCAGACTGATTTATCTCTGGTGCTTCAACTAGAGTCCCGCCTGGTAGTTCTGCCACTACAAAAAAAGATAGTTTCTCTTGAGACAAAACTCAGGGATTCCAGTATTTTATAGGTGACCACATCCAGTAGGCCCCAGTCACTGGTGTACTCTCTTTCTTCACTCTTCTTTTCCTGAAGCCATTGCCTAGGACCAAGGTGATTTCTGGTCAGCATGCCTGAAGTCCCTCCTTGTTTAGTAGTCAACTCCCAGGTGTGGATGAGTGGGAACCCCTTAAAGAAGGGCCTCAGTCCACACAAGTGCCCCCAGGATTTGCCACCTATAGATACCTCAGGCATCCCCAACTGGGACACAAACTACTAGTTCAAGCAGGCAAAGGGAGACTGACCACCCTCCCCAATGGCTTGTGGTTTGTTGGCCATTTGATATTGTTCCCAGAAGCTTGCACCTCCAGGATGCCAAGGCCAAAAATGTCAGAGAACTCTCTTCTAAGTTATCCCTGTTTGCTCTATTTCACTCCCAACTCTCTTCAATATTTATTGCTTTTAGCATTGATTTTGTGGAGTTCTTTTTGATTGAGGTAGTTTTGAGAATGTGGCAGTATTATATACCATCAGCTCACCTATCTAGATACTTTTAATTCTGGTTTAAATGGTTTAAAACTCTTTCAATATGCTTAAATTAGTTTGAGCTAGTTTGAACTGAATTAATTAGAATCAATCAGTTTATATCAGTTTGAAACAATAGAATTTATTTGGAATATATGGAAGCTCTTTAAACTGGATTAGACTAGTTTGAAATGGATTGAATGGATTTAATTTAAACTGGTTTGAATTGCATTCAATGTAGTTACTTAAATATATTGTTAGATCTTGGATAATTATATGTTTAATGATTCAGGTAGTTAAGAAATTACTGATATAGAACTTATGTACCTAGACACTTAGATACTCAAGTATTCAGGTACATACCATTTAAGTACTTAGGAAGTTAGGGACAACAAGCACTTATGTATTTGGTACTTGGTGACATAAGTACTTAGAGGCATAAGTATTTAGATAATTAGGTACTTGGGTAATCAGCTAATTAGGTATTAAGCCCATTATTCTTAAGTTATTATGTACTTAATTGCTTAGCTACAAAGATAATTAGAAAATTAGGCACATAAGCATTAAATACCTAATTAACCAGGCATTTGGTTGAATAATTGGGGACCTTGACACATATAATTAGGAACTGACAGACTTAGGGACAAAAGAGCTTAGATACTTAGATACATAGATATATATGGAATGGCTTCTTCAAGAAAAGGCCATATGAAATTAAACATTTTTATTTTGATAGAGCTATTAAATCTATCATGAAAATACTCTATAGACACATATATCTATGTAGTATACCTAGATGGAACATTTAATAAATTATCTCAGTATTGCTATACATCTACTGCTAGAGTAGTATTTCTGTTCTTTAGGAATGTAAGAGATAAGGGATAGAGAAAAATTCATAAATTGTCTTTAATATAAAAGGAGGAGAATTTAAGTACAAGCCCTGGGGAGAAATATTCTGGAAGGAGAGGAGGATCTTGGAATTTAAATGTTTTTAACTGTCACTCCTGATTCTGGCTTTCCACTGAGCAGGAAGGAGAATTTTTGTTCTGTCATAACCTGGGAAGAACTAATCTTGTGGAAAGGTTAGGGATTCCTAAATTGGAGAATTTGCCTTGGAATAGTCTGCCTTTTCCCTGGGGTATAGAGATTCACCAGTCTGAGTGTTACCAGTCAGAAATCCACTTGGTTAAGGTAATCCCAAGGATTTGTCACTTGGACTCTTGGTTACCTAGGAAGCCAACCCCAAGCTTGAGAGGGGATTCAGGCTACTAGTGGGTCCTGTCTCCTTAGTCTTCTTAAAGACAACCTGGGTAGTTAGATTAGCAGATAGTCAGATAGCATTTAAGTTTTTAAGTAAGAGCAGGGAGTGGATGGGCAGGATCTATAGAAGCAACAAAGAGGACTTCTTGTGAGGTATGTAGAAGGTGGGTTGAGTCTAGATTTGTAGTTTTCCCTTTACTCAAATTATCAAAATAAACTTGGTTTCAAAAGCCAAAGTGTTTTGTGTTTTGCTGGCTGTGGGGAGATCCCTAGGTGGGTGTTTCTCATCTCCCATCCCATCTTTGCCAAACAATTTATCTGCCTTTGGAAGAAGAATTTTATTTCAGTTTTTGGATACAGGAGTACTTTATCCTTTCAAGAGGTCTATAATTCTATTACTGTACTCGCAAAATTGTCCAAGACTTCAGGAGAGTATATTTCCTAAATATCAAAATATTTAAGATTGAAAGCCAGACTTAAGACTTAAGGAAACCTAGATTCAAATTCCAACTGTTTATGTCAGTAATCTCTCATTGCTTTATGCAATTTTCTCAGCCTATAATTTATAAAGAAGTTGCTGGCCTACACTGTTAGAAGTTTCCTCTTCTGTCAGTTTCTTATATCTATAAAATATAGTTCTAGTACTATCATATATACAAATGCCTCAAAGATAACAAGAGTGTACCTGCATACTATTAATTGGTATGGATGATTTATTTGCCTTTTGAGACTTTAAAAAGAGAGAGAGAGGTAGAGGGAGAGAGACAAAGAGAGAGAGAGAGAGAGAGAGAGAGAGAGAGAGAGAGAGAGAGAGAGAGAGAGAGAGAGAGAGAGAGAGAGAGAGAGACATGGAGAGACAGAGAGACAGAGACAGAGACAGAGACAGAGAGAGGAGGGGAAAAACTGATGTAAATATGATAAATTAGATATCTACCATAACTGATAATAGCATCAGGATCAATATTGATCTTAACAGGTAAATGGGTAGAATTAAAATAAAATAAAATAAAATCTTAAAGGGACAGATATAGTCTTACACTTGGTTCCAAAACATTAATTTCACAATTATAGAACAGGGGTAAAGTTAATTATTTTTCTTCAAAACAAACAACTAAAACAAGTGTTTAGTGAACTTAAATTCATTGTGAATCAGCAATATGATATGGCACCCAAAAGAGCTAATATAATCTTAGGCTGACTTAAGAAAATCATGTATCCCATAAGAAGTCCACAGATTCATAGATCTCAGACAAAGAGGGATCTTTAAGTCCATCTAGTCTAAACCTCTGATTTTAGAGATGAAGAAACAGGCCCATCTTATTTAAGTGATTTACCCAAGATTACCTACATTGCAAGTATCATATCCCAAATTTAGACAGAGGTCCTTCAACTTCAGTTTCACACTATTTTCATTATACTATCCTATCCCTATATACTATTCCCTGGTCATATAGTATTTGGCATATTATATTTCACAAAGGACACTTCAGTTATGGAAAGATGTTTATTCTAAAAAAATTCAGAGTACTGTAAAAATAATGTAAAAATGGAGATTTGAACCTAGGATGCCAACCCCCAGAAATCCATGCTCCACTTCCTAGGATGTTTTGTAACCTAACTGAATTCTCACCTGGGCCAAGAGCAAATTATTATTTAAAGAGTCTCTGCCTATGGCTGGGTCTTGCTTCCTGTTTTCCGCTTGCAAGCAGATGGGTCTTTCATGATGTAGGTGAGGTTGAATGGGCCTATCAGCCCTCTTTTGCATGTGCTTTTCTTACTTGTATATTCTTAAATTCTTAATCCTTAATAAACCCCATAAAATAAAATACTTTTAAGAGAGAAACAAATTTTAACTGTTACAGTTATGGCAACCACTAGATTGGATGAGAACTTCTCAATTAAAAAAAAAAAGAAAGATAGCCTAGATAATGATTTCTAAGCCACATTTCTCCAAGATGCTTTTTTAGAAAACCATCTTGATCAGCTCCTGCTGCAGCCATCCTGCTTTGGACTTTCTTGATTCAATATCAATCACCTGGTCCCAGCCTTTCTGGCTCAGCTACTGTTGCCTGTAATCTGGACCTGTTTGATTCAGATCGCTCACCTGGTCCCAGTCCTGCCCACCTCAGCTGCCTGCTCCGACTCTGGCTCCTGCTCTTGGCCTCTCTCTTGCTCACCTGGCCCAGCAACCCAGGCTCAGGACTCATTTCTACCAGCTGGTAAACAAGGAGAGGTAATTTCTCCTTAGGCTAAGTCTCCATGTGGACTGGGGGCATCATAGGAGGAGAGCAAAAAAGGGGAAGAAGAAAGACTTTTCTAAACCAGGAACTTAAAAGCATGGATACCTTAAAAGGATATCTCATGACTGTACTGATAATTTCATTTACTTCACATGCGATCCAGAAAAAAACAAACAAACAAAAAAAAACTTCAGCTCCTTTTTTAGCAAAATTTGAAATTCCTAAAATCCACTTTTACTATGGGGAGGAAACTCTGCAGCTCAGTGAAATGAGAGCCAGGCCTAGAGATGGGAGGTCTTTGGTTGGAATCTGGTCTGAGACACTTGCTGGCAGTGTGGCCTTGAGCGGGTTGCTTAAACCCCATTGCCTAACCATTCTCCTGCCTTCTGACAATAGGCATCTAAATGGATAAAAATCCTAGGAACTTTAAAGAGACTGGAGGTTATATTTTTAAGGCATTTCAGACTCCAATGGTTTATGCAAAGCTCTGTATTCTATTACATTTTACTGTTTGCTTTGTTTAAGATTTAACTTTGTGATTTTAAGTTCATATATTACTGCATTCAATATTATTCTGTTATACTGTTCATTTTGATGTACTGAGTTCTAACTACTGTTAAATTCTCTTTCTTTTCCCCTATAACCATAGTGAACAAATATCATTGTAATTAAGCCCATATTAAAAAAAAAAACAGCTTTTCTATTTTTGACTTTGTAAATTGTCACATAGAGGATAGATGGACTTCATCAGAAATGGTTACAATTGTATAACAACCTTTGGAAAATTTAATGTAGCTAAATATATCAACTGATTTTAAGGGATTTCTAGACATGATTTTTGGAATTTTTTCTTAACAATCTCTGGTCATTTTTGCCTACCCCAAACATGAGATTTAAGGCCCATTCTAGTAGCTGAAGTGAAATACAGTTTAACCCCCAACTCCCACATTTCTAAAAATGTGACTAGAAGATGGGCAGTTAATCTCAGGGCATTTGTATCTCTAAAAAGCCTCCCAAAAAAGGAGCACCCCTCATTTATAACTCTTCAGCTCACTACTTTACTTCCACCAGAAAGATATCTAGATTTCTTGATGATGTTCTTAACCCAAGATAAGATTTACTTTGTTTAAATAGCAAGGTTGAAAGATTGCTATGTTTGTAAGAATTGTGACAAATATCCATCAGTTCATAGGCTTTTTAAAACTGTCATACAGCAACTTATGTGAAATATGATAGTGTGTTTGCTATTTTACTTAATTGGGCTATTGAGAATTTCGGGGATATTGATGACTACATATTTGTACTACTGTTCTTTAACAATGAAAAATGTTACCTAGCTCAATTCATTTCCTCATACTCACAGTGGATCATGGCCAGATATGAAGAGGAAATGGATCTCATTTTTGGTGAGAAAGCTTTGTATTCTATATTTTCTTAGCTGACATAGCATGTCAATAATTATAAGCTATATTTTTGAATTTTTAAATCTCTTTTATTATATTTTTCGTGCATTTTCTTGCATTTCTTGCATTTCAGTATTTTTTATTTTTTCTCTCCTTTTTATATTTGAAGCACATGTCACCAGTATTAATATTTAACTTTTTGATTTTGCAGTAATATAAGTTTAAAATACACTTGCTAATGCATGCCCCAAAAGCTTGAGACTATAAAAACAATGCCACTAATTATTAAAAAAATTAAATTATGGGACTTTGCTTAATAATTCTGTCTGATTCCAGGACAAGATATACACAAAAGAGCCATTGCACAGGGCCAAAGAAAAGCCAATCCAGGATGGATTGATGCACTTCTAAGCCAATACAAAGGTCTTGAAAGTAGTGTGATGACTTGAGGTTACATTTTTTTAACATTGTTTAACATTGTTATGACAAAGGCTTTCCTTGTATCCACACTCACTCTGAAAATACTTACAGACGAGTATCCCCAAACCTTGGCTCCTACCTGGCTCCTATAATTTGGTCCCTTTTTTCTGTCTTTCATAGTGTGGTACCTTTCTGTAGTCCTGGCTACTGACTGAATAAATGCATCATTGCTTAGATCGTTTTAATTAGGCCCTGATTCAAGGACCTGTTATAGATTTGTTTTTTTTATTTTACTTAGAATTTTTACACAGAAGATTTTGATAGTCTATATTTTCATCCAGAAATTTTTCTTTTTTATTTGGATTTTTCTGATGTCTTTTTAATTTCTCTTATGAATTGATTCATATACCTCATATCTCAGCCATGTATCCCTGAGTGGTCCTTGTGTTTTTCTATCACCCTCTTCATGGGGAAATGTAAAAAAAAATTGTTATTTAAATTTCAAAGTTTAAATTACTTTTGAGGAGAATTTTAGGTAAAGAAAGATGCTACCTCTCTGAATCCAGAAACTGAACTGTTGGAGAAGACACCATGAAGAAGCCTCCACACCACAAGCTGCACAAGAAGATCAAGAATTGAACTTTAGGTGTGGTTGATTGAACATTTATTTGTATGTATACTTTCATGCCAAAGGGGACTGCCCCCTAACTGGCTTTTTATCAATGTCTCCAGCAATTACTGGTTTTGTTCATTTTTTCCTCTTATACTCAAATTATTGTAATCTTTAAGTTGCCTATGCTTTCATGATCCTTTGGGAAAAAAAAAACCCTTTTTCCCAGAGGATCAAATGAGGGAATTGTAAAAATGGAGATTTGAACCTAGGACTCCAACCCCCAGAAGCCCTTGCTCCACTTCCCAGGATGCTTTGTAACCTCACTGAATTCTCACCTGTGCCAAGAGCAAATTATTATTTAAAGAGTCTCTGCCTATGGCTGGGTCTCTCTTCCTGTTTTCTGCTTGCAAGCAGGCGGGTCTTTCATGATGTAGGTGAGGTTGAATGGGCCTCTTTTGCATGTGCTTTTCTTACTTGTAAATTCTTAAATTCTTAATCCTTAATAAACCCCATAAAATATAATACTTTTAAGAGAGAAACTAGTTTTAACTGTTACAGTACCACAGACAGAATTGTGAAGGACCTTAAATCCATTTCATTGAAGATATTAATGAAAAATTGTGGATGCTTGATAGGAGGAAGATACACCTGAGGAGAAATAGAATAACTGTGTCCATGTATTTGGAATGAGGTGATGTGTAGGATGAATTGCATTCTTTTCATTTTGGTTTCCTTGAAGAAGTCTGGAAAATGATTAGAAGTGTTAAAGAAGTAATTTTAAATTTAGTGTCAGAAAGAAAAAACCAACAAAAAACCCCTTCAATAATTACAACTATTAAAAAGTTACATATTCTCCCTATGGAGAGAGTAGGTTGGCCTACATCAGGCATCTTCAAACAGAATATGAATGACCACTTCTTGAGTATTTTATAATAAGGATTCCTTTCCTAAGTTGGATTGAAATACATGGCAGCTGAGTTTCTTTCCAATATTACATTTTTGAGATTTTTTGAGATAGGAATTACTATCATGAATATGTATTCTTACCCCTTTTCACATACTTTCAAAGCAAGCTTGTTGTCATGTCTATTTAATGGATTTATTAATTTGAGACTCAACAGGATGTAAATTATGAGTCAGAGTAATCTTGAATATTTAGTGAATAATCACTGCTCTCTTACAAAAGGGCTGAAAAGCTAGTGACATGAGGCAGAGGTTTTATACCACATGCTACTTATTTATGAGCCAACATCATAGGTACACATTGTGGTCACAAAAAGGAATGATTCTTATTGAAATAAAAGTTTACATTGTTGGTTCCTCAAGGTCAGGAATTATTAATTCAGCCTAGTGATAGTGAAAGGCAGCTTCAGGTATTTGAAAAATAATCTTTAATAGTTCCTTGTATGATGATGAAGGTGCCCTTAGCTTCCTGTCATGCATGTCAAGGACCACAATAGTTCATTTCCATCTTATTGGCTACATTATTTTGTTCCATATTAAACACCCTTCTATCCACCCAGGAAATGTAAATTATAGACCCACAGTCTAATCTTACAGTATAGGAAATGTTTTCTTTTTCTCTTTTCTTCCTAGAAGTGTTCAAATTTAGTGTCTATGTTGATCACATTTGCTATATAAATACTCCACTTAGTTGGATTAGGGTAGGTGCAAAATGCATAGATGATGAGATATTGGGACTTTTTAACTGGGGAATCATACAAAATTGCTTTTGGTAAAAGGACTTAGCAAGTATGAAATATTTTTTTGTTAGTATTTGTATTGTCTATGAAGTTATCACCCAGTATATGTTTGTGTTCTCTCAAATAACATTTATAAATGTTATTATAAAATTAAGCATATTTTGTGTAATATGTTCTATGGCCAAAAGTCATGAATAACTTACCAAATAAATGAAGTTATCATTAATCAAGGGCAATTGAATGATATCTTTGGAGTAGCAGGTTGTAAATTCTTATTTAAAAAAAGAATTACAAATGCAAATTAGAGTAAAACACAGAATACACATCAACAGCAAGAAATCAGTGACAGAAAGTTTCCCCCACTCCTCTCCAGCCCTGTTAGTATTATCATGCCAAAAAAATAAAAGTAAGACATCCAGAATTTGGAGTGAACTCACATCGGTAAAAAAAAAAAATAAGGATTGACTTGGGCAAAAATCACACAAGTGGAATCCAAAGGAATAGATTGTCCTTTACATCCCTAGAGAAAATAGACATATCAATTAGTGAGCATACTGATCATCTATCATATTACAGATAATATTTAACAAGCATAAGTTATTAATTGAACTATAATGAAAATGTTCAGAAGATATGAACCAACACTCTCAATTTTATAGCCTTTCATGATAACTTGATCTTATTTTAGGGTTTCTCTAATTCATCTCAATATTTTTATAACCTTTTAAGATTTTATCCTTAGTGGAGTGTACTGCCTCAGTGGAGCCTGATTATCTGGGTTTGGAGTAGCTAGGTAGTACAGTGGTTAGGGTGTTGGCCTTGAAGGAAAGAATATTCATCTTCCTAAATTTGAATCTGACCTCCAACAATTACTAGCCAGATGACAGAAAAAAAAGCAGATAATTTTAATTCTGTTTGCCTCAAATGTCTCATGTGTAAAATAGACTGGAAAATGAAATGAAAATCACTCTAGTATATTTGCTGATAAAACCACAAAGAATCATGAAGTGTCAGATACAACTACAAAATTACTAAACATCAAAATCTGGGGTCTTTATTACATCTAAGAGTTAAGCAAGCAGAAGTGCTTCTTAAGACCACCTTAGAATTGTTTCATTTGCTTGTAGGCTAGATACCTCATCTGGCAGGATGTGATGATTCAATGGGTGAACTGTGTTATTTACAGGTCCGAAGTCTTCTTATTTTTGGCTGGTCCCCAGAGCCACTGAGAAAAAGTTACTCTGTATTACTAAATATTGAAACTTTGATTTTACTTTAATTTTACACTTGGTTTTCTATATTAGTCACTTTTCACAAAACTTGTTGAGAAATAGTAAGTCTCAAAAAAGAGATTTAATTCATATGCTAAATTTTCCTTACCTTTTGAAGAAATTAAATTATTATTTTTTGTTTTTATTTGTTTTTGCATTCCCATGGTATTTTCCTTCCAGAGAACTAGTGAAATCAAGAAATTTACTAGAAGTATCATTTTGGATCATTTGGCTTCTTTCCTTGAAGAAAGCCAAGAAAAACATAAATGAATTTTATTTCTGACTTTCAGAGGACACCCTGTCTTTTAAAAATCTACCAGATTCAACCATTTTGTGATTTTGAACATTTCAACTGCTAAAAATCATGTTTCCATGTTATTTGACATGAAAATAAATGAGCAAAACATTAACTTTAATAGAAAAGATGGAAGAGTAGTAGATTTTTGAGGACTTTTAAAAACCAAATCAATCAGCATTCATGATCTATGTCTTCCTCTTTATCCTGATACTATTTAGGCTGTGAGCTTTTTTCAGAACAAGCTTTTATTTCATTACTGCAAAAATGGACCCAAATATTCTGATAATGGGTGTGTTCAGCAATTCCAAGTGAAAATAAATAATAAATATCATTTGTTATTCAATCAAGGATCTTTTGGCCACACAGGGCTTTCTTTATTCAATGACTCATTTTCTTTTCCATTTTTACAAATGAATGAAAATTTTCACAGATCATATATTTCTCACTAGCCACTATCCAGTTTGATAACAACCATCAAGTTTCTCAAGAGATTGAAAGGAACAGTAGTCTGGATTAGTGGGTGAGGTAAAGAATAATATGCATTCCATTCCCAATGTGAGCATGGTGTATTCAAAGATTACTACGTTCTCATTAAGAATATGTTCAATTATGCTGTAGATAGAATTCCATTTGGTTTAATGAGCAGTTGAAATGGATGGAATTGGATTTACAGAAGAATCCCATGAGTATTAATAGAGTGATTAAAGTGGGTGCGGGAAAAGTCTTCTCTCTCTTTTTTTTCCAAGTGCCAACCAGGAAGTATAATTCCTATTATAATCTAAATAATATTTAATGGTAAAATAATTTAAACAAAATATAAAATGCTAGTTGCACTGCATTTTCCCTTCAAAAATTGAGATATTTTAGTGAACAATAACTGTCAAACTAATTCTCATTTTAAAAAAATTACACAATTTTGAGCTACCATTGAAACAAAGGGAAGTCTTTAATTAAAATGAAAATAGAGGGCTTTATCTCTTGTTCAAATAGGATAGGTACATCCTTTAGGGAATAAGTAAGCTTTGGAAAAGTACTAATACTAAGGCAAGAGAAGGCTTTTCCTCAGGCACAAAAAGCTGAGAGGTATAGGAAAATATTAAGATAAGCACTATGAAGAGAAATGACTTGCTCAGGATCAAATAGCCTATAGGTTTGACATTCAACATATAAACATTTATTAAATACTTACCATGTGCCCAGCACAGACCAAAGTCTTGTGGATTTAAAGATAGATTAAAAACAGTCTCTGCTCTTAAGAAGAACCTTACAGTGTAGTGGAGGGGACAATATGGAATCTATTGTGTACAAAAAAAAAAAAAACTATATACAGGATAAATTAGAAATAATCAATAAAAAGAAGGCACTAGAATTAAAAGGGATTAGAAAAATCTCCTTGGAGAAGGTGATATATTATATTGGATTAAGCCATAGAAGCCAGAAGGGAGAGATGAATAGGGAGAAGATGCAGGGGGCAGGTTATAAAAAAAAAAACTTTAAAAACCAGACAGTGGATTTATATTTAATACTAGATGAGATAAAGTAACATTGGAGTTTATTGAGTAGAAAGGAGATATGTTGACAATTATTCTTTAGGACAATCATTTTGATAGCTAAATTGAGTATGGATGGGAAAGAAGGGGAAATACTGTGGCAGAAGTCAGGTTGATCTCACTGAAAAATCAGTATATAATCAACATCATTACTGCTGTCTCACCTTATAGAATAATAGGAGGAGAAGGAGATAATAAGTTGGAGGAAGGAGAGGAAAAAGAAGAAGAGAAAGATTAACAATAATAACAATATCAGTATTAATAACTAATAAATTTAGATATTTTATATGAATATTAATTTGATTTTCATAATATTAATATGAGGTAGATCCTTTAATTATTGTCATTTGAGAGAATTTGAGGATCATGAAACTTAGGTGATTTGTTCAGTCTCATTATTCATAAGTTTCAGACTAAGTATTTAGAGCCAATAATTTAGTCTAGGTTTTCCAGCATCAGTGTTTATCGAAGAAAGACAAAATCTCAATTCTCATGTCTATTTGATAATCACTTCCAAAATCCTGTTTTATCATCTGCCTACATAATGAATGAATAGCTAGTCATTTTAAGATAATGCCATTCCATACTCACTTTTTTTTTAGTGTCCTGGATAAAGAACAATTAGAAAAACACTAGAGTGGGAAAAAGTGATGGATATTTCTGTCAATGTACTTAGTATTTTGCCTATTTGGTGAATAAATCTTGAATGTAGGTCCTGGAATAAACATTATGACTAATGTCTTCTTTCAATTGTAGCTCATCAATTTGACAAAATAATTCTTCTTTTGAAGCTGAGTGAAGTATGGATTTATAAACAGAATAGTTATAAGCTTTTAAAAACTATTTATTTCTCAAAAACTAATTGTAAAGAGGATATAAGAAAATGTGTTTTACCAAAGAAAATCCATACAAGTTTTATGTAGTTCCTCTTTCAAAAGCTTGGATTTGGGGGTCTGCCAAACACTAATATGTTCATTTACTATGTGTTGAGTCCCTAATTTATTTCATTGTTTGACTACTCTATTTTTTAGTCAGTACCTATTTGTTTGGTGATTACCACTTTATAATACACTTTGAAATCCAGTAGAGCTATTCCAGCTTCATTCCTGTATTTTTCATTAATTCCATGAAATTCTCAGCCTTTTTTCTTCTTATTTTTTACTAGCTCTATGAAATAATTTTCTGGGATATTTTTTTCATGACACTGAATAGGTAAATTAATTAAGGGAGAATTGTCATTTTTATTATATTGGTTTGGCATATCCATGGGCAATTAATATTATTTCAATTGCTTCAATCTGACTTTATTTGTATGAACCTGTTTTGTAGTTTTGATCATATAGTTCTTGGGATTGTCTTGGCAGGTAGATTTCCAGGTATTTTATGTTGTCTACAATTATTTTAAATGTCATTTCTCTTTTCATTTCTTGCTGATGTGTTTTATTAGTAGTATAGAGAAATGTTGATGATTTATCTGGGTTTATTTTATATCCTGAAACTTTGCTAACATTGTTCATCTATTTGATTATTGAAAGTTGCATGCTGAGAGCTAAAATGGTGGAGTAAATGATGCCCCATTTACCCAAATCCTCCACACATGAACATACACAAAGAAAATAAATTGCCACAAACAAAACAGGAAAGCAGAAGGGGCTTATCTCACTGAGAAAATAAAAGAGAATAGCTCAAGCATTAGAAATAGCAATCCAGGAATTCCTGACCAAAAAAAAAAAGAATAGAAAAGAAAATTTGATGAGCAAATTTGAGATGCTAAAAGAAAAGCATAACACTAAAGAGAAGAATAAAACGGTAAATAGAAAAGTAATTATGGATTTGGGTAAGATTAAATTGATTACATTAATATATGGGAAAGCAATAAAATACTTGATATCTATCACACTTGAGATACTAAAGTATTCATTATACTAAAGATATTTAAATTCTTTAGAACTTTATCACTATTAAGGCAGAGAAAAGGAGTATACAAAGAACAAATAAAGAATAAGCTAAATAGAATGAAATGATATCCAAATAAAAACTCAGGTGTTGAAAAAAAGAGAACACTGGGAGAAGAGAAAAGAAGAGATAAAAGGGAGTAAATTATCTCACATGAAAAGGCATATAAAAGTCAACCAAATAGATGAGAAGATGATGGGATAGAAGGCAAAATTTGGAACTTTCATCAGAATTACCTTACCATCGGAATAACATCAACATTCAGTTGCCTATAGAAACCTACTTTACTCTATAGGGAATGAGTTGGGGAGGGGAAAAAAAGAAGGGACAGATAACAGGGATGATGAATTTGGGGAAGCAATCATCACAAGCAAAACATCCATGAATAAGGAAAGACTGAAATGAGAGAGCTAAATAGAAAAAAAAAGAATGGAATGAAATAAGTGAATGTGGTTACATCACCCATAAAAATGGAAGAGGATAGCAGAATAGATTAAAAAACAGAATTCCACACCATACTGTCTATAGGAAAAAGATATTTAAAGCAGAAACACACACAGGATAAAAGTAAGGCACTGGAGAAGAATCTATTAAGCCTCAGCTAAATAAAACAAAACAAAGAGCAGGTGTAGCAATCATGATCTCAGATAAAATAAAAATTGATCCAATCAAAAGAGATATTGGAAAGAAATTAAATCTTGATTAAAGAAATCATAGAAAATGAAGCAACATAGAAAACACATTATATAGAAAATTGAATAGCATCCAGTTTCCTAAAAGAGAAGTCACATGAGTTACATGAGGAATTTTAGTAGACTTAAATTTTTCCCTTTCAAAAAATAGATGAATCTGTTAAAAAATAAACAAGAAAGAACTTAAGGACATAAATAGAACTCTAGAAAAGTTTGATATGATAGACCTGGGATGGTAATCTTCTGGCATGTGTGCCAAAAAGGGTACACAGATCCCTCTCCATTGGCATGCCTGCAGTCACCTGTCAGAGTTCCTTACTAGAAATCCAGAGGGACTCAGGGAATAGCTGTTCTCCTTCCCATCTCCATGTACCTGAAGACATTTCTCACTTCATCCATCTCTCTGCCCAGCAACCCAATAGAAACTTTCTACCTCCCCTGTCTGGAGTAAGGTGCTGGGGAAAGAGTGACTCACATGATGCCTGAGGCTGTAGTGCAGACAGCAGCCTGTTGAGTCTGTGATGAAGGCAATTCCTGTGGTGGGGTTGGAGAAGAGCTAGGTTTGAACCACTCCTCTCTCCCTCTCCACATGCATATCTCATCACTTACTCCTCTGCCCAACAGGCCAATAGGAGTGTTTCCTGGGGTAAGGGAATTTGGGGGGGATATGGAGGGAGTGGGGTACAGCACTGGGGCTCTTGGGGAGAGTGAGCACAGTACTCAAGTCTAAAAGGTAGGGTAGCTTAAAGACCTGGCACTCCACCTCTAAAGGTTCTGTGATAGTCCTGTGGAGAAAAGTGAATGGGAATAGAAAGGAATATACATTTTTTTCTCAGTAGTACATGGCACCTTCACAAAAACTGACCATCTAATACAACATAAAAACTTCACAATCTAATGTAGGAAAAAAAAAGTTTTGATCAGTTTTTGTTGTTGTTGGTATTGTTGATCCTCTAGGATCCTTTAAGTGTCATCATATCATTTTCAATAAGTGATAGTATGAATTCCTCACTATCACTTCATTTTTTTTCTTTTTTTATTGCCATAGCTAGCACTTCTAGTACAATATCAAATAGTATTATAGATACCAGATGTACTTGTTTTACTCCTGATCTTACTAGGAAGGTTTCTAGCTTGTCCACATAACAGAAAATGATTGTTGATGGGTTTTAGACAGATGCAATTTATTATTTGGGGGAATGTCCTGTCCACTAATGTTTTCAATAGGATTTGTTGTGTTTTGTCAAAACTTTTTTTTCTGCATCTACTGAGATAATCATATGGTTTCTGCTGGTTTTGATAATTTTAGGATCAGTATTCACTAGGAAGTGTATTATTTATAAATTAATTTATTGCATGAATATATGTAAGTGAATGTGAGAGTTTGATATGACAAATTTTAGGGTTCATTCTGGCTCCAAATTGATGAAACTTTTATCAAATCAACTTTCTTCAGCCTTAGTTTTGTCTTCTGTAAAATGGGGTCACAGAGTTATTGGGAAGCTCAAATGAAATAACCACATTATCAGTTATTGTTATGATTATTGTTTACAACAGCATGACTTGGAGGCCTATCATATGTATTCCAAAATGCTATGTTCATCAAGTTTTGGTTAAGAGGAATAAGCAAAATCATGTTTGTAAAGCACTTTGTAAAACAAGAACAACATGAGAGTTGTCATTGTCATCATCATCATCATCATTTTCATTTCTACCTTAAAATGAATGTTATCCTCACTTTTCTGACAAAATATTACTGAGTAGAAGGTAATACGAGGTATTCAGCATTAGGTACTTGCATCTGAGCTATGTCTCATCCTATCCCCCTTATTTTACAGAGATGAATTTTATATACAAGACAGAAAATAACAATATGTAGATCATTTACCCAGAATCCAGTTTACCTATGGATTCACTGTGGCAATATGACATGTGGCTCAGAAGTATTTGTCTGCTCTAAGTTTAACTACAGAGCCCTATATACAATATGCATTACATGAAGGAAGAAAATCACTTCTTTGATCCTAACACAACTCCTACCTACCCATGTCTGCCCCGCAGGCACAATATAGTAATTTAAAAGCTGGGATTTCTATTAAAGCCTTGAATGTCTAATATCACAACTGTGAAATATGCAATCTCACAAGCTGATTTGGTTTTAAATCTCTAAACTCTACATTTTCACAGAGCTTTCATGGTATGTCATTTGGGTTACTTTGCTTCAAAAATCTGCCATGTTTTCTAGAAGCTCCTCAAAGAAGCTTTGGAATGAATGCTGCGCCTAGAATGTATTCTAACATTTCAAATGGGACTCTTTATTTTCCTTAATTCTTCTACGTTAAACTATAGCTATATAATGCCAAATGTCATAATCAATCTCCCCTATTCCACCTTGTCCTACTAAAAAAAGTAACATAAATTAAATCATTTTACCTAGAGGATACTAAATTTCCAGATATAAGAGATTTGAAAAAATGTAGAAAATGATGAATCCAGAATTTATGTAGTCAATTTTTCAGTTTTCAACCTGTTGTTTGGTATTGGGTTGAAGCAATCCACAGTTTCGTAAGAAAATCCTAAGCTAAAAACAGAGTCACTTCAGGAAAAATAATAAAAAGAGAGGCAATGCAAGCTTTTTTATAATACAGAAATTATCAACCAGAATCTCAGGAAATAGAAGTCTTCACAGGAATGGTTTTAGCACCAAATATGTATGGTGTACTTCATTTCTCCTAATGGTCCCTTTGAAAACAGTGTACTGAATGTAAATCCCTTCTTCAGAAGGAATTTTTGACACAATTAATTGCAATTGTATTGATTCTTTGATTTCATTTTTTATAAAACAAAATTTCATTCTTTTGCTTTTTATGAAGTACTTCTGATCAGTCATCCTCCTGTTTTCTTTTAGTCCAACATTTAACAATACCATGGGAAGAAGGAGCCAGAATTATCACCAGACTACTTGGGCTAGGTAAATAGGTTAGAAAAAAAAGCCCACATAAAGCCAAATTTTCTAAATCTCTTGTCTAATTTAATAGAATAAAACAAATAACATTAGTTTCATTCTTTCTCTTAATGCCATGTTAATACCATTTTACTTACATTTTGTACATTCTTCAAAGCTAGAAACAAATAATAGAGATTATTCCTCTTTGTAAATTTGTAATCAGAAAGTAAGGTCAACATTCAGATTATGTGCTGAGTACTGTATAGGATATTCAAGAGTTTTAAAAGATCACAGAAACACCAGGAAATTAGTTAGCAAGGATACTTATAATAATGGACCTGAGAAAGGGAATACCAGAGTTCAAATCTGACTTCAAACACTTAAATGATCCTCTCAACCTTTGTATGGCTCAGTTTCCTCAACAGTAAAATTGGGACAATAGCACCTATTTTTTAGTGTCCTTAAAAGCATCAATTGAGACAAAATGTGTAAAGTAGGTGTGCCTCCCACAAAGTAATTGCTTCATATATATTTCTTGTTTTCCTTTCTTTCCTTCATAGGTTCATAGATCATAATATTATAAAAGGAAAAAAACCCTCAAAGCCCTTCATATCTAATCCTTTCCTTTCATAGATGAGGAAAATGAACCAGAGGTATTAATTAACTTGTCCATATAGGGCTCACACTAAGGTTTTCCTGATGTCAACTTTAGCACTCTATCATAGTGGACCTAGAAATGCTTTGAATGTCAATTAAAGACTCAGGATATTATTTAACAAACTTGCCACTACCTTTTTTTTCTTTGTCCCCTTTTCTGTATTCACATAACCAGAACTATAGTTCAAGTCTTCCTTACCTCTCTCTTGGGCTATTGTAACAGCTTCCTAGTTGGTCTCTCCAATTCAAATACATCCCCATTTTAATCTGTCCTCTACCAAAATAATTTTCCTAAGCATAATTCTTACTACATCCCTCCCTTAGAAACTTAATAACCTCTAGTAATTCCTTATTTCTAGGGGGGGAAATCTTTATTTGACTTTTAAATTTTTTCACAACTTAGCTCTTTCCTAACTTCCCAATCTTAAACACAATTCCACTTCACTCCATATACTCCATGATAGTCTTATTTAGTGTTCCGTCTCCCATCTCCTTGGATCTGTTTCCCATAACTGGAATGTTCACTGTTCTAAATTCTGAATGTTAGAACATTTCCCTTCTTTTAATACAACACAAATATCACTTTTTTTTCCTTCTCCCCATATGCTAATACCTTCTCTTACATTATTTTCAGCCTACTTCATCAATATCGTGTATTCATGCATTATGCATATGTATCCTTTTTACCATTAGAATATAAACTTTTTTGCTTTTTTATCCAGCACTTAGCATCATTTTTAAAGGTAAAATGAAGTCAGAACTTTTTTTTAACTTAACAGAATTTATTTACAAGTATCTCATCTCCTTCCTCCCTTCCTTGCCTTCCTTGCATAAATATATATATAATGTCTTTTGTGTGTCCATGTTTCAGTTCCTTCTGTGGAGATGCTCTTCACAAATTATTCCTCAAGTATTAATTCTGTAGCTGTATATAATGTACTTCTGGTACCATCATTTTGCTGTATACTATCCACTTTAGTTCTCTCCAAGGTTGTTTTTTTTTAATAAGCCTGCTCATCATTTCTTATGGCTCATAGTATTCCATCACAATCAACATACCCTATTTGATGGTCTTACCTTCAATTTTCAATTATTTGTCACCACAAAGAGAGCTGCTATAAATATTTTGGAATTCATGTGTTCTTTTCCTTTCCCCCAGATTTCTTTTGGAAACAAACCACACAATGATATTGTTGGGTCTAAGAGTACACAGTTTTATAAATTTCTGTGTAATTACAAATTGCTCTCAGCATACTTCTTAAAAATAGTAGGCATTAAATAAATAATGGTCATGGGTTGATTATACTCAAAGATAGGTAATAAACCTCAATGCTATTGTAGGAATCTATAATACTTAATATAATTTAACTTTATTAACTAAAAGTCTTTATTACCTGGTGATAAAGTGTTGGATTTGGTTAGAGGACCTGGGCTTACATCTCAGCATGACTAACATGTAACAGTGTCCTTGGGCAAGTCATTTATCCTTCTTAGTTCTTACCTTTTTGATCTAAAAAATGAATGAGTGAGATCAGTTTAATCTATACATTCCTTTCTCACTTCAAATTCTCTGAAAATATTTTTCAATATTTACAAAATCAAAACTAGTTCAAAGAATTTTCATAACTCCTTTAGTCCAGCTAAGTAAAAATGCTAATTGTCTCTTGTGTCTCTAAAGTTGTAAAATCACCTTCTGAATAAAGCTGATTAGATTTAGAGGTCCTTTATAGTAATCATAATTCATAATACTACTCATTTTACAAATGGGAAAATTTGTTCCCAAATAATTCAAAGTATTTGTCAAATGCCATAGTGATAAAAGATGCTAGAAGTAAGAACTGAATACACATTCTGATTCTTAAACCATCACTCTTTGCACTATGATTTATATGGTCTAATTCACAGATTATCAGTCTTATTAGTTCATAGGTTAGTGAGATTTAGAGCTAGATGGGATGTTTAATGTCACTTAGTTCAACCCACTCCCATCATAGATGTGGAAATCAAGCACCCAAGCATTTAAATAAGTGTGATTAGCACCTGAGCCCACGTCGATATCTACTAAATAACGTAGTTTCTATTAGTGCTCTGAAGAACAGGAGAGATCATATAACAGGGGATCTTAAACTTTTGGGGATCATGGTTTCCTTTGCTGACAGTCTGATAAAGTCTGTGCACCCCTTTTCAGAAACATAACTTTAAATGCCTAAAATAAATGCACATGATTTCAAAAGAAACCAATTATTTTAAAACAGTTATTCTCACATGCACACAAACATATATGTATAAAGTGTACAAACCTCCTGTAAAAAAAATATGATCTAATCTAAATTTCTTATTTTGAAAATAAGGAAACTGAAATCCACAGGAGAAAAAAAAAGGAAATATCCTGAGGGCATAGTGATAGAAGAGAACAGACCAAGAATTTGAATGCAGGTCTCCTCACTTCAAGTTCAATGCTTTTCATAGTAGGCAAACTTCATAATACTTCTATTAATTGGTAGAGAAACAGAAGATGTAAATTCTATGATATTAAAGGGCAAGGAACTCTTGGAATTTGTATTTCAGCTCCTAGAGTAAAGTGTTGAACCCAGGCAGTCTTGAATAAATACTCATTGAATAAATTCAGTTCCATTCTGCTCCTAAAGCTCTTTATATCACCGAAATTCAGAAAGAAATGGGAAGAGGGAAGGAAAGGAAACAAGTCTTTATTAAGTGACTACCATGCACCTGGCACTATGCTAAGCACTTTACAAATATTATTCCATTTATTTCTAACAACAACCCTGTGAGGTGAGTGATTTGACCAAGAATGGTTTTCTTAAACATAAGGGGAAGAGAAAAGATGCCTTCCATGCAAAATATCTCACTCTTTACTACTACTACTACTACTACTACTACTACTACTACTACTACTACTACTACTACTACTACTACTACTACTACTACACACACACACACACACACACACACACACACACACACACAAACACACCACTTCCCAATTCCAGAAATTGTAATCTTGTAGCTATAGCTTTTCTTCTTCCTAAAATCCAAGCTCTTCTAAAAGCACTGCCACTTTAAACTACTACTTACTTTCATTTTAGTATGAATGAGTTTAGTTTATAGTTTATTGTCTTTTCTCTAATGAGCTTTTGACTGAAATCAGTTAAATCACAAGAGGAGGGGAGTGAAGCTAGAGTCAAAGAGCTTGACACAGAGGTAAGGAGATTTGATAGTGTCGAATAAATATGAGTGGAGTATAGGTAATAAAGACTTGTTCTGATTCTGAGAGTACCATGTCTCAGAGAAAGTAACTAACTTTTCGGGCTGAGCATCTTTCCTCCTAATCCGATGTGTTAGAGTCAGAATTCAAAAACTTATAAAATCACAATATCAAATTTATATAAATTATTTCATCACTTTATTATCTTGTTTTTTATGACTTAGAATATTGCTAGGGCTTATCAATTACTAAATCAAAACAAATATTTTATACCAAAATTATTTTCATGATGGCCCAAAATTTGGTATTTATTCTAGTAAAACAATTTAGTGTTAAATATAATGTTTTCAAAATATAAAATCACACCATTTTATTTGAGGAAGCAATAAAGTAGTGTTCCTCAATTATGTCTACATATTCTCAGCAGAATGAAATCCTATGCAATGGGAGATAGTGATAAAACTCTATCACTGGCCTCATAAATAAGAGTGACCTTAAATTTTTTTTAAATATAGGTCTTTACATGCAGATTAAACAACAGTAATTTAGTTCACACTGTCATGGATATTTTCTCATCATTTTTACAAAAAGAAATCAGTTATTTCATGATGATTTAGCCTGAAACTTTAGCAGAGAAGTTGTTTAAATTACCTCTAAATTTATACTTGAGTTACTATACTCATTATTTCAAACATCTTGGCCTGAATCAATAGCAGTAATGATTCATTCTTTTGATTAAGAAGTGACTCCATCTGTAGATGTCAGATAATTACTGAGATGACCTATAATGAGAACATTTCACAACTCTCTGACTCAAATTTCTTATTCCCTCAACAGTATAATGACTTCCTCCTAGATCTTTTTATAGCATCTCTATGCTCCTGGGGTTTCTTTTCATGATCAGTCACTATCAGTGTTTGCTACTATCATCTTTATTTTTTAAATACAAGGAAACATTGTGCTTACATTGAATAAAACCTTTACTTTGTCTAGGGTTGTTTTTAAATTTTCTGACTATTTCCCCAAACCCTTTTTCCCCTAAAGCCTGCTTGCACTCATCAGTATCTGAATCACACATGACCACAATGGCAAAAGATGATACAGGAGATATTTTGTTATTTCATTAAGACACAGAAGGGAATTAAAGTGTTTTTAATATAAAATATTAAGATTAGAATTGCAAGATATTCTTTTGATCCAGACTCTTGGAAATAGTGGATATAAAAGTTTGTAAGAATAAATGATAACTCTTGATGCCATCCCCTGTAATGCTTGGAAATTCATGACTATACCAATATACAAAGAGCACTTTGTACCCAAAGTCATAAATTTGGTGTCATGTTCTTTGATTCTTTCATGAAAAATTTCTGTAGAATAAGTAGAGTGACTAATGTAACATTCTCACTCTAGTCTTAACATAACACCATCTTTATTACTTCTTTAGGTATATTGACTAACAAAATGTCGATATTCATTTAAATAAAATATACATTTACTTTCATATATTTCTTATTTTCTAGTTACTTCTTTTGGGAAAAATGAACTATTTTTATATTGTTGTTTAACACAGATCATGTATCTTCCTGAGCCTTCAATCTTTTGGTTTAGACACTGCCCCTCCCCCAGTTTTCAAGCACACAATCAAAATGACAATGAAGACAAGTCAAAAATTGCAAATTTCTTGTTTAATTTCTGTGTTTAAAGCACCACAAATCAAAGCCAAATGCTAAAATATCTCAGCAAAAATATTGCAAGATTTATTTTTTGTAGTTTTTTTTTATTATTATGTTTTAGCATCCTCCATTTCTCCTCCCTAAACAAATTGTCACAGAGATGACCTACTGGCTTAGTGTCTCCTGGAATTCTTAATGAGTAAAAATTTTATGCTCATTAATTATAACTACTTCATTCTTTTCACAAGACTTACATTCTTATTCCCTAAATGGCCCTGCTCAAAGAATTAGAAATAATGAAAGTCCAAATGACAGCCTCATTTCCAGCCTCTTTTAATAAGAAAGAAAGGGGAAATTTTGTCTTCAAAACACATCTTGAATAGAATAGGTAAAAACAAAACAAAACAAACAAAAAACATAGATACATCCTTCTTACAAAATATTTTAATACTGCATCTTTACTTTATCAACTGATTTTTGCATCATTAGTAACAAATGGAGAATAATTATTTCTTCTTCACATACATATCAAATTTATAATTCATATTAAAATACATGCATGAATGAGATGAGTGTAATACTAATGAATGAAGCCCATCCAACTTGGGAGAACTGTGTGCATTGGCTCAGGAGGGAGGGAAATTAGAACCAGTGTTCATATGTAACTTTGGGCAAGAGAAACACGGGTGATGAGAGACCAAGAGAAGGGGTGGGGAGGGAAGAAACAGTGAAATGGTAAGGTACTTAAATCCATAAAGGAATGAGTGACATATGCTATGTCCCCTTTTCCTCACACAGTCACTATTACAAGATGACTTGACAATGAGAGTGAAGGAGATCATTATCCAGGTAATTTTAATCAGAACCCAAGCCTGGATCTCTAGGTACTAAGCCACCTTTCTGTCAACTGCTTTCACTTTTAATTGTCTCTGGGTAATGGGTAAAAGTTTAGTTCTTTAACACTGATTTAACTCCTGAGAAACAATATTTCAAAAATAGTTACAACCCCTGCTCAAACTGGACCCCTATTTTATGGCATAACTATGATGAAAATGCAACTGTTCTAATAACATCAGTTCTGACCCCATTTCTTGAACATCATGCTTTATCCTCTGTAGCTGTTTCTGAAGTTCTATTTAACAGCTTATAACAGCAACAACAATAACAACAGCACTGAATAGTGTTTTAAAAATTATAAATCCCTTTATGAATATTATCTCAGTTTACCCATATTACCCTAGAGCCAGGATGATGAACTTATGACTTCTGGGCCAAAAAGGGCATGCAGAGCCCTCTCTGTGGGCACACCAGCTGTCATCTACCAAAGTTCATTACTATAAAAGTAGAGAGACTCCAGGGAGTTGCTTACTTTCCTCTCCTCACCAAATTGAGGATGTTTTTTAACTTCACCTACCCATCAGTCCAACAGTCCAATAGAGTCACTTCACAGGAGGCAGAGCTGGAGGGAATGGCAGGGAAGCACTTGGGTCACTCCCCTTCCCTTTACCACCAATGTCCTTATTTCATCCATCTCTCTGCTGAGCAGCCCAATTGAGCCCTTCCTGTCCTGTCTGGAGTAAGGGGGCAGGGTGGAGCACATGGAGTGCTCTACACAGGGTCTCTAGGGGGCCAGGACTGGTACCTGGTCTCCAAAAGTATTTCCATTACTGCTTTAGAGTATTGGTGCTATTATTATCTCCACTTTATAGGTAAGGACACTAAGATAGACAGAGGTTAAATGATTTGCTCAGGATCACATAGTAATTTTTTGAGACTAGATTTGAACATAGTGCTTCCTGAGTCCATAGCCAGTGCTGTAACCACTGATCTACACTTGATATTACTTAAATAAATCAAGATGCCATAGAAATCAGAGCTGGAAAAGGACCTTGGATATCACTTACTGCAAAGATTCTCAAAGATACTGCAAAAAGTCTCAGTCTGTAACCACAAATCTCTCATGGAGGTGAGGCATAGATACAGAGCAAGACATTCAAGAACTCAACACCAAGGTTTCAGCTTACTGCTGATGAGCTTTCCTGTCCTTGGGCTATTTCTCAGTTACTGTTATTAACAGAAATGTATTATAAATAAGGAACTGCACTGGAGAAATGGCATAAAGGGTTTAATAAGAGAAATAAATATATAACCAGAATTAAAGATGGGCAGTCATTTATTGAGCTAAGCTTAATCAATATTATGATTTATTGATATTGATAGAATATTAAGAGAATAGGGAGAGGCACCAACTATATTGGGAAGATTTATGGGGACATAAAGACCAAAGTCAATTGAGAGGGACAGGTACTAGCAGTTTGTAATGTACATCATTGTTGAGAGTATTCACATCAATGAGATGAGATTATCATTCATTAAAGTATCCAAAAAATTACTATAAACATTAATCTGTCAATAATCATTTATTAAGTACCTACTATGTATCAGGCACTATGGAAAGTGATAGGGATATACAGAAAGGTAAAACATAGTTCCTGCTCATTCATTCTAAAAAATGAGACAGAATGTAGATAAACATGCATAAAAAGCTATATATAGGTGGGAGGGGAAGGGGGAGGAAAAGAAAATGATCTCTGTTTCCAATGAAAAATGTTAGGAAATGACCTAATAAAATATTGTTTACAAAAGCTATATATATATATATGTATATATATATATATATGTATATGAAAATGGGAAACAGTCAATGAAGAGAAGGCATTAGCATTATAGGAGATCAGGAAAGCCTCTGTTTAGAAGGTGAGAGTTGAATGAAGCTGAGGAAGTCAGCAGGCAGAGATGAGAATACATAGCATACTAGGTATGGGGTAAAGTCATTATTATCATTCAAATATATTTATACATTCCTGTGATGAAAAAAAATTAAATTCACTGAAAAAAGATAACTGTAATTTTGTGTCGTTATAATTTTTTTTAATTTTTCAATCAATTGATTTAAATAATATAGCTACTCATATGTGATACTTAATAGGGATCCTCAGAGTGGCAAAGATCCAGAAGCTTTGATCTAAATCCATTTTGCAAATTTTCTTATAGAAGTTGAACTCCTTGTGTGGAAATTCTTTTTTATAATTTCTACATTTGTGTTCCCAGTAAAGATATCTCAGGGTTGTTGTAATTATCAAAGGACAAAAAAATTTTAACACAGCACAGTGAGTGACTCATTCTATGATGCATAACAATCCTTTCCCACTTAATAAATGTATGTTTGCTGAATGTTGGTGACTGATCAGGAAGTCAGGCCCAGAGTCATTAAGTGACTTATCCCAGATCTTAAAGCATCCTGTATGACTTTAATAGAAGAGACTAGATTGGAATCCAGACCATCAGTCCAGATTCACTGGTCTTGCCTCTGAAACACTGTTTTCCAACATCTGGATTCTACATTTGCCCATTATTAATTTAAGAGGAGGCAAGAAAAAACTATAAAATTAGGAGAATGGAAGAGTGGTCATTACAATTGCTGTGAAATTGCATTTTTAGGAAATATTTTGGGCAGTTGCTCTTCACAGATTCATGGAATTTCTAATAAGTGCCTCTATTCAGCTCAATTTCCTATTATTATAGGATTGGAAAGATCTTTGAGAAGAGATCTA
Organism: Monodelphis domestica; assembly: GCF_027887165.1. Taxonomy (NCBI): domain Eukaryota; kingdom Metazoa; phylum Chordata; class Mammalia; order Didelphimorphia; family Didelphidae; genus Monodelphis; species Monodelphis domestica. The sequence continues at coordinate 330,564,811 of NC_077229.1, read as the reverse complement.
TTCCAACTCTAGGCAAGAGAACAAATGCAATATCTCAGAGAAGTAGATTCCATTCTATCCTAAAAGATTTACCTTACCAAACATTCTACAGCCACCCCAGTAACTCATGAAAACATTTAACATTTTTTGCCTGATAAATCAGTTTCTCATTTAAATTCCACGGGCTGAAATATGAACAATATGCTAAGAAAAGATGAGCCACTGATTACTGACCTTAAATTTAGTCACAAGTGAGATATTAGTGAATTAGATCTCAGTCTTCTCCTCTCCAGGTCAAATAATTCCAGTTCTTTTAAACTATTTCTTACAGGTAATATTTGTCCAGTCCTTTAATCATCATTTTAGCCCTGCTCTGAAACTTCATCAAGTATTTAAACAATTATTATTCTTTTAAGTTATAAGAGAAAGTCAGGTTAATACATAGTACATCAGTATGGTAGGAACTCAAAATGAAGAGAAATAATGCTTTTCATAATGGCACATTAAATAGCCCATCTTGTAGTTGTTCAAAAAGACTTCTTTTTTTTTTCTTTCTCTCTAATGACTTCCCCATGCTCTGTTGAGTCTGAACAGGGAGCTACAATTTTTCTTTTCCCTACATTTTAAACCAGTATGTTGACCCTTGATTTCTAGTTGTAAAATAAAATTTCTTTTGACTCTTTAGTTATTGGCATAAAGTTCATGTTTGGCTGTCTGTATATTTTTTATCATTGATGTCCATATTATTTCGTCTTAGATGGTAGAATCTCACAGAGCAAATTGAATATATATGATCATCTTCATACTGTGCCTAATATTTACAATTAGCATGTATAAAAGTGCTATTTTGAAAGTGGCATCATTCACATCCACCTTTATTACAAGTTCATTATTTAATTATCAAATGAGATATCATTAGGATAATTCTTAGTGAACCTTAAAGTGCTATATTAATGCTATTTTTATTTACTGTTTTCATTATAGAATGGTTGAATGAAAAATGCCTGGATATGAATTCAAATGACCAGGGTTTGAAGTCTGCCATCATTATTAGCTCGTTACTTACAATGGAAATAAGAAAGCTTTCTTAAGTGAAATGTTTGATATGAGTTAAACGCTTATTATTGAAGGTTTTTAGGATGGATATCCATTTGTTAGGGACCTTTAGATAGTTATCATTCAGGTTAGAAATCTCATCTAGTATTTCATTTTTTTCTAGTTCTGCCTGTTTGACTTTGGACAAAATCAACAACCTCCATTTCCTTACATGTAAAAAGTAAAATTAGAGTTGTCATGTCTATCTCATATACTTAATGTGAATATTAAAAAATAATATATTTGAAAGTATTTTGGAAACTTTAAATCAATAGAAATTATTTACTTTCAGTTCTAGTACTTTTAAATTTTACCTATCTGACATTTAAAAATTTCAGCTCAAGGTTTCCTTAAAAACTTGAAAAGTTGGAGGGCAATTTGGAACTATGCCCAAAGGGCGACAAAAGAATATCTACCCTTTGACCCAGCCATAGCACTGCTGGGTCTGTATCCCAAAGAGATAATGGACACAAAGACTTGTACAAAAATATTCATAGCTGCGCTCTTTGTGGTGGCCCAAAACTGGAAAACGAGGGGATGCCCATCAATTGGGGAATGGCTGAACAAACTGTGGTATATGTTGGTGATGGAATACTATTGTGCTCAAAGGAATAATAAAGTGGAGAAGTTCCATGGAGACTGGAACAACCTCCAGGAAGTGATGCAGAGCGAGAGGAGCAGAACCAGGAGAACATTGTACACAGAGACTAATACACTGTGGTATAATCGAACGTAATGGACTTCTCCATTAGGGGCGGTGTAATGTACCTGAACAGCTTTCAGGGATCCAGGAGAAAAAAAAACACCATTCATAAGCAAAGGATAAACTATGGGAGTGGAAACACCGAGAAAAAGCAACTGCCTGAATACAGAGGTTGAGGGGACATGACAGAGGATAGACTTTAAATGAACACTCTAATGCAAATACTATCAACAAAGCAATGGGTTCAAATCAAGAAAACATCTAATGCCCAGTGGACTTACGCGTCGGCTATGGGGGGTGGGGGGGAGGAAAAGAAAATGATCTATGTCTTTAACGAATAATGCTTGGAAATGATCAAATAAAATATATTTAAAAAAAAAAACTTGAAAAGTAAGTCATGTAAAGAATCCCAAGGTAGTCATGTGATTTGAGGCAAGTCACTTAACCCTTATGGTATTCAATTAACTCATTTGTATAAGTGGCTGGAAAAATGCCTGTTAAATCCATTCCATCTTTGAATTTATTAGTCCTAGCAATCAAGGAGACCAGAGAAGCCTCAGTATGTCAATTATGATTATAAAAATAGTTTGACAATATATATTAAAAATAACCTATAACTTTCCTTGAAAGCAAACAATGCTTTTTTCCAGTTCTCTAAGCTGCCACCCTCCTATTTTTCCTTCATATAAACCTATAGTAAAATTCCATTACACATTCTGGGTCTGCAGAAGATATCTTACCATTTAATTTGTAATCATAAACTAAATCATCATCCATCACCTGGACTCATACAACTACTACTTTAGTTCAAGTGCTTGTCATCTCTCATCTACATTTTTCCAATTACCTTCTAGTTATTTTCCATGCTACATATCTCTCATCATTTTCATTCCTCTTTCACAATGCTACCAAAGAGATTTCACTCCCATTAACATGGATTTAACTATGTAACTCACCTTCTCAATCAACTTTCGTGGCTCCCTTCTGCCTTTGGAATAAAAAATGAATCCTTTGGTTTAACCTTTAAAGCCCTTTATAACCTGACACTAATCTATTTTTCCAATCTTATCATGTCTACTGTCTTCCCCATATCTGTTATCCAGGTTCCCTTTGCTTTTCTCCATTTATCATGTATAATATTTCATCTTGTAAAGAAATTGAAGTTGTTGATTTTGCCTAAGGTTACATAGGGAGAACCAGAAAATGCTTTCACCCTATTTGCTCTCCCAATACCTAGAATGTACTTCTTTACACCAATCTCCTTAAATTCCAATATTGCTTCAAGATACTACTCAGGGATTATCTAAGAATTTAACCCAAAGCTTCTTTGGATCCTTTCAATTTCTTGGGAAAGTCCTCGTAAACAATCTTGTGTTTAACTATGTTTCATTGATGTATATTGATTCATTTTACATTTGTCCTGCAATATTCCTATATAGAGATAGATATGTAGATATCTAAATAACTAGTGTTTCCCCTATTTTACTTTACTTTAGAGTAGGAGTTATTTCATTCATTATTTGTATCCTCAGCATCTAACATGCGGCCTTTCATAGAATCAGTATTTAATAGATCCTTGTTGATTGGTAAGAAATGGGAAGCATGCATAATGGAAAATTGATATATGTATATCTGAAAGGGAAATACAAAACTGACAATTTAGAGAATAAAATCTCCCCTTTCTAGTAAAGTGAAGGATCACTTCAAATCCATAGTACTTGCTCTACTAATCCTATACTCATAATGGCCTTCTTGAGCTAATCATGAGTCTTTAGTCACTTGCCTTCCTTTAACACTTTTTGTACTTCAATAAGATTTTTATTGTTTTCTATGGGAAACTATAAAAATCTGAAAAATTCCTCAAAAATTCACACATAGGGAATTCCATTAGCCCTCATCATAAGCTCCACAGTCTCTCTGGGATTATTTCAATTTCATTGAGTTTAATACACTTTGAGGATATAGCCCAGCAATGATGGAAGAAAAATATATTTCCTTTATTTAAAACTAATTGTGACTTGTCTTCTTTTTAGTTTTTAATTGGTTTCCATGTGATCCTCTGGTTGTTCATTTCAACAAGTGTGGCAGGAACTTTGCTATGCAGAAAGGTGAGAGGTCAGGCAGAACTAGCTAACTGGTTATATTGTCATCTTGGGTGGTCAAGAATATTGAGGTTTGGGAAAAAACTCCCCCAAAATGTCTTAAATTGAAAACACCTGAACTTAAACTAATTTTCCCGTTCTTTACCCTCACTCAGAAATACATCAAAAATGAGTTTGAAATTTTGAAACTGAATGATAGGGTAATCAATTGTTCCCAAGTAACTATGGGTAATTTCTTCATATATAATTCATACTTTAAGTCATTTGGAAACAGATCTAGCATTTTATCTAAATAAAAATTTGTGATGTCTAAATTTAAATAAATTAGCATTTATTTTGACATATGAAAGAGAGGTCCTGCTTCTTGCCCTCCCATGCATACTACCTATTACCCTGGGAGAATACAAAGTATTAGTTAGAAGTTAAAGAAATGTTTTATTTATAATAGTTACAGAAAGATTGTAAGAACTGTTTCTCCTGCTATTCTTGTCATGTGAGTTTGGTAAGTCAATGAAGTAGGCTATGAATGTTTTTATGTACAAAAGCCATGTGACTACTTTGATTTACTCAACCAGTCAAATCTATAGCAGCATTGATCAGATGATCAAATTTTCTTTTTGTTCTTCTATTTATTATTATGAACCAGCAAGTACACAAAACACTCTAGGGCAGTTGTGCATCTAGAGACAATCTAGTCTAATCAATTGGTTAGTCAATTGTCAATAAGCACCAACTATACATCAGGGAAGAAGAAGAAGAAGAAGAAGAAGAAGAAGAAGAAGAAGAAGAAGAAGAAGAAGAAGAAGAAGAAGAAGAAGAAGAAGAAGAAGAAGAAGAAGAAGAAGAAGAAGAAGAAGAAGAAGAAGAAGAAGAAGAAGAAGAAGAAGAAGAAGAAGAAGAAGAAGAAGAAGAAGAAGAAGAAGAAGAAGAAGAAGAAGAAGAAGAAGAAGAAGAAGAAGAAGAAGAAGAAGAAGAAGAAGAAGAAGAAGAAGAAGAAGGAGGAGGAGGAGGAGGAGGAGGAGGAGGAGGAGGAGGAGGAGGAGGAGGAGGAGGAGGAGGAGGAAGAGGAGGAGGAGGAAGAGGAGGAGGAGGTGAAGGAGAAGGAGAAGGAGAAGGAGAAGGAGAAGGAGAAGGAGAAGGAGAAGGAGAAGGAGAAGGAGAAGGAGAAGGAGAAGGAGAAGGAGAAGGAGGAGGAGAAGGAGAAGGAGGAGGAGGAGGAATATAAAGAGCAATTGAAACAATTGATTTATATCTTTGACTAGTCAATTAGTTTTAGCATAATATATACACAACAGGAAAGCCAAATTGGAAGAATCCAAGCAGGGAGATTCTATTTTGCTTTGTCTCCACTGCATCTGTTTGAAATTTGCTGATCCCTACACTAAGCAGTGGAGCAGAACATGTTGAAGAATAGATTTGGCAATATTTTAGGACACTTGAAAATATCTCATGAAGTTGCCAAGTTGTTTTTTTCTGTTGTGAAGAGTTGCTAATATTTGTTTATGATTATTAATGAATCGAAAACAGTACTAAAGAGATTGGAAAAAATGAATTTGTAATTATACTTCAAGGGAATTAATGTTGAAGTGAAATGTACTGTTGTAAAATAAAACCTGGAAATGATAAATCTTTATGGAGAGACCAAAACAAGTAGGAAATATGAATTAATATTTGAAGAATTTATTTACTCCCATCACATTTGCCTCTTCCAGTGAAAATTGCAATATTCAGTGGCTTTCAGACTTCATGAGTCATAGTTTTTATTTTATTCTTGTTGTGAATATTGAATTCCAACTATATATTGTTATCTCCTATAGACACAGCCTGACTACAAATATTTGGAAGCAATATGAAATTGTTCCAACCTATTTATTTAATTTCCAATACATCTCAGGTACTTTTTTGAAATTAATGCTTGATTTACAAGAGATATGAAGTGTGTGCATGTTTGTGTGCATGTGTGTAAATTATGTGGAGAAGTTTTTTTCCAAAAATAGTTTTGTATAACAGAGGACAACACTTTTAGTAACAACAGAGCCAAGGCAATTTTGAATGATAGAGAAAAGATGGCAGATATTTTGTCTCAAAGAAGGATAAAAGAATGTATACCTAAGAGTGATTGCTGAATCAGAAAAAAGATTTCAGATTTTAAATTAATTAATATTTTTCCATGTTTATGTGATTCATGTTCTTTCCCTACTCTCTTCCCTCTCCCATCCCTGAGCTGACAAGCAATTCTACTGGTTTATACATGTATCATTATTCAAAACCTAGTTCCATATTATTCATATTTGCAATAGAGTGATCATTTAAAGTCAAAATCCCTAATCATATTAAACCAATTAAACCACATGATCAGTCATATGTCTTTCTTCTGCTTTTCTACTCCCACAGTTCTTTCCCTGAATGTGGATAGCATTCTTTCTCATAAGTCCCTCAGGATGGTTCTGGAACAATGCATTGCTACTAGTAGAGAAGTCCATTATATTTGATTGTGCCACAGTGTATCAGTTTCTGTGTACAATGTTCTCCTGGTTCTGCTTTTTTCACTCTTCATCGATTCCCAGAGATCTTTCCAGTTCACTTGGAATTTCTCAGTTCATCATTCCCTTCAGCACAATAGTATTCCATCACCATCAGATATAACAATTTGTCCAGTCATTCCCCAATCAAAGGACACCTCCTCATTTTCTGATTTTTTTCCACTGCATGGAGCATGGCTATAAATATATTTTTATGAGTATTTTTTTCCTTTTTATCTCTTTGGGGTACAAATCCAGCAGTCTTTTAAAGCCCTTTGGGCATAATTCCAAATTGACCTCCAGAATGGTTGGATCTAATCACAACTCCACCAGCAGCTTATTAGTGTCCCAATTTTTTTTATTTTTTATTTTTAAATAATATTTTATTTGATCATTTCCAAGCATTATTCATTAAAGACAAAGATCATTTTCTTTTCCTCCCACCCACCTCCCATAGCCGACTCGTGATTCCACTGGGTATCACATGTGTTCTTGATTTGAACCCACTGCCATGTTGTTAGTATTTGCATTAGAGTGTTTGTTTATAGTCTCTCCTCTGTCATGTCCCCTCAACTGCTGTAGTCAGGCAGTTGCTTTTCCTCAGTGTTTCTACTCCCACAATTTGTCCTCTGCTTATGGATAGTGTTTTTTTCTCCTAGATCCCTGCAGATTTTTCAGGGACATTACACCGCCACTAATGGAAGTCCATTATGTTCGATTATACCACAGTGTATTAGTCTCTGTGTACAATGTTCTCCTGGTTCTACTCCTCTCGCTCTCCATTACTTACTGGAGGTCGTTCCAGTCTATATGGAATTCCTGCACTTTATTATTCATTATTGCACAATTGTATTCAATCAACAACATGAACCACAATTTGTTCAGCCATTCCCCAATTGATGGGCATCCCCTCATTTTCCAATTTTTGGCCACCACGAAGAGCGCAGCTATGAATATTCTTGTACAAGTTGTTTTCCCCATTATCTCTTTGGGGTACAAACCCAGCAGTGCTATGGCTGGTTCAAAGGGAAGACATTCTTTTATCGCCATTTGGGCATAATTCCAAATTGCCCTCCAGAATGGTTGGATCAGTTCACAACTCCACCAGCAATGAATTAATGTCCCTACTTTTCCACATCCCCTCCAGCATTCATTATTTTCCTTTGCTATCATGTTGGCCAATTTGCTAGGTGTGAGGTGATACCTCAGAGTTGTTTTGATTTGCATCTCTCTGATTATAAGAGATTTAGAACACTTCTTCATGTACTTATTAATATTTTTGATTTCTTTATCTGAAAACTGCCTATCCATGTCCCTTGCCCATTTATCAATTGCAGAATGGCTTGGTTTTTTGTACAATTGATATAGCTCTTTGTAAATTTGAGTAATTAGACCATTGTCAGAGGTTTTTGTTTTGAAAATTGTTTCCCAGGTTGTTTCTTTCCTTCTGATTTTGGTTACATTGGTTTTATTTGTACAAAAACTTTTTAATTTGATGTAGTCGAAATTATTTATTTTACATTTTGTGATTCTTTCTATGTCTTGCTTGGTTTTAAAGTCTTTCCCCTCCCAAAGGTCTGACATATATACTATTCTGTGTTTACCCAATTTACTTATGGTTTCCTTTTTATATTTAAGTAATTCACCCATTTTGAATTTATCTTGGTGTAGGGTGTGAGGTGTTGATCAATTCCTAATCTCTCCCACACTATCTTCCAATTTTCCCAGCAGTTTTTATTGAATAGTGGATTTTTGTCCCAAAAGCTGGGATCATTGGGTTTATTGTATACTGTCTTGACGAGGTCACTTGCCCCCAGTCTATTCCACTGATCCTCCTTTCTGTCCCTTAGCCAGTACCAAATTGTTTTGATGACTGCTGCTTTGTAATATAGTTTGAGGTCTGGGACTGCAAGGCCCCCATCATTTGTGTTCTTTTTTTCCATTATTTCCCTGGATATGCTTGATCATTTATTATTACTAATGAATGAACTTTGTTATGGTTTTTCTAAACCAGTAAAGAAATTTTTGGGGAGTTCAATGGGTATGGCACTAAATAGATAAATAAGTTTGGGTAGAATGTTCATTTTTATTATATTGGCTTGTCCTATCCATGAGCAGTTAATGTTTTTCCAATTGCTCAAGTCTAGTTTTAGTTGTGTGGAGAGTGTTTTGTAGTTGTGTTCATATAGTTCCTGTGTTTGTCTCGAGAGATAGATTCCTAGGTATTTTATTTTGTCTTAGGTGATTTTGAATGGGATTTCTCTTTCTAGTTTTTGCTGCTGAGCTGTATTGGAGATATATAGAAAAGCTGATGACTTATGTGGGTTTATTTTGTATCCTGCAAATTTGCTAAAGTTGTTGATTATTTCAATTAGCTTTTTGGTTGAATCTCTAGGATTCTTTAAGTAGACCATCATGTCATCTGCAAAGAATGATAACTTGGTCTCCTCCTTGCCTATTTTGATGCCTTCAATTCCTTTATCTTCTCTAATTTCTACTGCTAGTGTTTCTAGTACAATGTCAAATAATAGAGGTGATAATGGGCATCCTTGTTTTACTCCTGATCTTATTGGGAATGCATCTAGTTTATCCCCATTGAAGATGATATTAGCTGATGGTTTTAGATATATACTGTTTATTGTTTTTAGGAACGACCCTTCTATTCCTATGCTTTCTAGTATTTTTAATAGGAATAGGTGTTGTATTTTATGAAAGTCTTTTTCTGCATCTATTGAGATAATCATGTGGTTCTTGTTGGTTTGCTTGTTGATGTGGTCAATTGTGTGGATGGTTTTCCTAATGTTGAACCAGCCCTGCATCCCTGGTATAAATCCTACTTGATCATGGTAGATGACCCTTCTGATCACTTGCTGGAGTCTTTTTGCTAGTATCCTATTTATGATTTTTGCATCTATATTCATTAGGGAGATTGGTCTATAGTTTTCTTTCTCTGTTTTTGACCTGCCTGGTTTTGGAATCAGTACCATGTTTCTGTCATAAAAGGAGTTTGGTAGAACTCCCTCTTTGCTTATTATGTCAAATAGTTTGTATAGTATTGGGATTAACTGTTCTCTGAATGTTTGATAGAATTCACTGGTGAATCCATTGGGCCCTGGGGATTTTTTCTTATGGAGTTCTTTGATGGGTTGTTGGATTTCATTTTCTGATATGGGATTATTTAAGAATTCTATTTCTTCTTCTGTTAGTCTAGGCAATTTGTATTTTTGTATATATTCATCCATATCACCTAAATTGGTGTATTTATTGCCATATAATTGGGCAAAGTAATTTTTAATGATTGCCTTAATTTCTTCTTCATCGGAGGTGATGTCCCCCTTTTTATCTTTGATGCTGTTAACTTGCTTTTCTTCTTTCCTTTTTTTAAATAGATTGACCAGTACTTTATCTATTTTGTTTGTTTTTTTTTCAAGGTACCAGCTTCTTGTCTCATTTATTTAATCAATAGTTCTATCACTTTGATTTTATTAATTTCTCCCTTAATTTTTAGAATTTCTAGTTTGCTTTTCTGTTGGGGGTTTTTAATTTAACCACTTTTGAGTTTTTTTTAATTTGCATTTCCAATTGAGTGATCTCTGCTCTCCCTAGTTTGTTAATATATGCACTCAGGGATTACTGCTTTGGCTGCATCCCAAAAGGTTTGAAAGGATGTCTTGCCATTATCATTTTCCTCGATGAAATTATTAATTGTTTCTATGATTTCTTCTCTAACTAAACAATTTTGGAGTATCATATCGTTTAATTTCCAATTAGTTTTTGATTTGGTTTTCCATGTACCTTTACTGATCATTATTTTTATTGCCTTGTAATCTGAAGAGGCTGCATTTATTATTTCTGCTTTTCTGCATTTGTATGTCATATTTCTGTGACCTAGTGTAGGGTCAAACTTTGTGAATGTGCTATGTGGTGCTGAGAAGAATGTGCATTCTTTTTGTCCCTATTTATTTTTCTCCATATGTCTATTAATTCTATTTTTTCTAAGATTTCATTCCCTTCTTTTACCTCTTTCTTATTTATTTTTTGATTTGATTTATCTAAATTTTATAGTGGTTGGTTCAAGTCTCCCACTAATATGGTTTTACTGTCTTTTTCTTCCTTCAATTCTCCTATTTTCTCCATTAGAAATTTGAGTGCTATATTATTTGGTGCATATATGTTGATTAGTGATATTTCCTCATTATCTAAAGTCCCTTTTAACAGAATATAATTACCTTCCCTATCCCTTTTAAGCATGTCTATTTTTGCGTTGACTTTTTCAGATATCATGATTGCAACTCCTGCCTTCTTTCAGTCAATTGAGTCCCAGAAGGTCTTACTCCATCCTTTAATTCTGATTTTATGAGTGTCTACCCTCCTCATGTGTGTTTCTTGGAGACAACATATGGTAGGGTTTCAGATTCTATTCCATTCTGCTATTTGTCTACATTTTATGGGTGAGTTTATCCCATTCACATTCAAAGTTATGATTGTCACTTGTGGACTCCCTGGCATTTTTATATCCTCCCCTAATTCTGACCTTTCTTCTTTAGCTATAACCTTTTAAGCCAGTGATTTACTTTAATTTAGTCCCCCTAGTCCCCTCCCTTGATATGTTTCCCTTTCTAGCCCCTCTCTTTTTGTTCCCTCCCCTCCCCCCTCTCATTCCCTCCCTTTTTGTGTTCCCTCACCCCCTTACCCACCTTGGTTTTCCCTTCTCCCTACCCATGTTGGGTAAGATAGAATTCAAGATCCTAATGGATCTGGATGTTCTTCCCTCTCAGAGTTGATTTCACTGAGAAAGAGGTTTAAGTAAAAACTCTCTTCCTCTCCTTCTTATAGGAGTTCTCTTCCCTTCCCCTTCCCATGTGAATCTTTGTGTGAGAAAGATTATTCTATTTGGTCTTTCTTTTCCCCCTATTTACACATTACATTTTCCCCACATATTAATATACACAGATTGATATAAATATAGTCCTTATAGAGGAGAGTTTAAATAAAAGAAAAAGATAACATTTTTCTCCTTTCCCCTTTCCTTCATATTTTCCTTTTCATGTATTCCATTCTCTTTGTTTTTCGATATTGAACTTTCCACAGAACTCTGGACTTTTCTTTGCAAAAACTTAGAAATCTTCTATTTTGTTGAATTCCCATATATTCCCTTGGAAGTATATAGTCAGTATTGATGGGTAGCTGATTCTTGGTTGAAGACGCAGCTCTCTTGCCTTTCTGAAAATCATGTTCCATGCGTTACGGTCATTCAGAGCCGAACTTGCAAGGTCTTATGTGACCCTTATTGGCATTCCTTTATATCTAAATTGTCTTTTTCTGGCTTCTTTCAAGATTTTTTTCTTTTGCTTGAAAGCTTTGGAATTTGGCAATTACATTCCTGGGCATTGTCTTTTGGGGATTTAGTGTAGAGGGTGTTCTGTGAGCTCTTTTAGTGGCTCTATTGCCCCCTTGTTCTAGAATCTCTGGGCAATTTTCTTTGATTATCTCTTGTATTATGATGTCGAGTTTGCTATTTATTTCTGACTTTTCTGTTAGTCCAATTATTCTTTTTTTTTTAAATATATTTTATTTGATCATTTCCAAGCATTATTCGTTAAAGACATAGATCATTTTCTTTTCCTCCCCCCCCACCCCCCATAGCCGACGCGTAAGTCCACTGGGCATTAGATGTTTTCTTGATTTGAACCCATTGCTTTGTTGATAGTATTTGCATTAGAGTGTTCATTTAGAGTCTATCCTCTGTCATGTCCCCTCAACCTCTGTATTCAGGCAGTTGCTTTTTCTCGGTGTTTCCACTCCCATAGTTTATCCTTTGCTTATGAATGGTGTTTATTTCTCCTGGGTCCCTGCAAGTTGTTCAGGGACATTACACCACCACTAATGGAGAAGTCCATTACATTCGATGATACCACAGTGTGTTTGTCTCTGTGTACAATGTTCTCCTGGTTCTGCTCCTCTCGCTCTGCATCACTTCCTGGAGGTTGTTCCAGTCTCCATGGAACTTCTCCACTTTATTATTCCTTTTAGCACAATAGTACTCCATCACCAACATATACCACAGTTTGTTCAGCCATTCCCCAATTGATGGGCATCCCCTCATTTTCCAGTTTTGGTCCACCACAAAGAGCGCAGCTATGAATATTTTTGTACAAGTCTTTGTGTCCATTATCTCTTTGGGGTACAGACCCAGCAGTGCTATGGCTGGGTCAAAGGGTAGATATTCTTTTAGCACCCTTTGGGCATAGTTCCAAATTGCCCTCCAGAATGGTTGGATCAGTTCACAGCTCCACCAGCAATGAATTAATGTCCCTATTTTGCCACATCCCCTCCAGCATTCATTACTTTCCTTTGCTGTTATGTTAGCCAATCTGCTAGGTGTGAGGTGATACCTCAGAGTTGTTTTGATTTGCATCTCTCTGATTATAAGAGATGTAGAACACTTCTTCATGTGCTTGTTAATAGTTTTGATTTCTTTATCTGAGAACTGCCTGTCCATGTCCCTTGCCCATTTATCAATTGCAGAATGGCTTGATTTTGTGTACAATTGATTTAGCTCTTTATAAATATGAGTAATTAAACCTTTGTCAGAGGTTTCTATGAAGATTTTTTCCCAATTTGTTGTTTCCCTTCTGATTTTAGTTATATTGGTTTTGTTTGTACAAAAGCTTTTTAGTTTGATGTAGTCAAAATTATTTATTTTACATTTTATGATTCTTTCTATATCTTGCTTGGTTTTAAAGCCTTTCCCCTCCCAAAGGTCTGACATGTATACTATTCTGTGTTTACCCAATTTACTTATGGTTTCCTTCTTTATGTTTAAGTCACTCACCCATTTTGAATTTATCTTGGTGTAGGGTGTGAGGTGTTGATCTATTCCTAGTCTCTCCCACACTGTCTTCCAATTTTCCCAGCAGTTTTTATCGAATAGTGGATTTTTGTCCCAAAAGCTGGGATCTTTGGGTTTATCGTATACTGTCTTGCTGAGGTCGCTTTCCCCCAGTCTATTCCACTGATCTTCCTTTCTGTTTCTTAGCCAGTACCAAATTGTTTTGATGACTGCTGCTTTGTAATATAGTTTTAGGTCAGGGACTGCAAGGCCCCCATCATATGTGTTTTTTTTTTCATTATTTCCCTGGATATCCTTGATCTTTTGTTCTTCCAAATGAACTTTGTTATGGTTTTTTCTAAATCAGTGAAGAAGTATTTTGGTAGTTCAATGGGTATGGCACTAAATAGATAAATAAGTTTGGGTAGGATGGTTATTTTTATTATATTGGCTCGTCCTATCCATGAGCAGTTAATGTTTTTCCATTTGTTCAAGTCTAGTTTTAGTTGTGTGGCGAGTGTTTTGTAGTTGTGTTCATATAGTTCCTGTGTTTGTCTTGGGAGGTAGATTCCTAGGTATTTTATTTTGTCTAAGGTGATTTTGAATGGGATTTCTCTTTCTAGTTCTTGCTGCTGAGCTGTGTTGGAGATATATAGAAAAGCTGATGATTTATGTGGGTTTATTTTGTATCCTGCAACGTTGCTAAAGTTGTTGATTATTTCAATTAGCTTTTTGGTTGAATCTCTAGGATTCTTTAAGTAGACCATCATGTCATCCGCAAAGAGTGATAACTTGGTCTCCTCCTTGCCTATTTTGATGCCTTCAATTCCTTTATCTTCTCTAATTGCTACTGCTAGTGTTTCTAGTACAATGTCAAATAGTGGAGGTGATAATGGGCATCCTTGTTTCACTCCTGATCTTATTGGGAATGCATCTAGTTTATCCCCATTGCAGATGATATTAGCTGTTGGTTTTAGATATATACTGTTTATTATTTTTAGGAATGACCCTTCTATTCCTATGCTTTCTAGTGTTTTTAATAGGAATGGGTGTTGTATTTTATCAAAGGCTTTTTCTGCATCTATTGAAATAATCATGTGATTCTTGCTAGTTTGCTTGTTGATGTGGTCAATTATGTGGATGGTTTTCCTAATGTTGAACCAGCCCTGCATCCCTGGTATGAATCCTACTTGATCATGGTGAATGATCCTTCTGATCACTTGCTGGAGTCTTTTTGCTAGTATCCTATTTAAGATTTTTGCATCTATATTCATTAGGGAGATTGGCCTATAGTTTTCTTTCTCTGTTTTTGACCTGCCTGGTTTTGGAATCAGCACCATGTTTGTGTCGTAAAAGGAGTTTGGTAGAACTCCCTCTTTGCTTATTATGTCAAATAGTTTGTATAGTATTGGGATTAACTGTTCTCTGAATGTTTGATAGAATTCACAGGTGAATCCATCAGGCCCTGGGGACTTTTTCTTAGGAAGTTCTTTGATGGCTTGTTGGATTTCAATTTCTGATATGGGATTATTTAGGAATTCTATTTCCTCTTCTGTTAGTCTAGGCAGTTTGTATTTTTGTATATATTCATCCATTTCTCCTAAATTGGTGTATTTATTGCCATATAATTGGGCAAAGTAATTTCTAATGATTGCCTTAATTTCCTCCTCATTGGAGGTGCTGTCCCCCTTTTCATCTTTAATGCTGTTAACTTGCTTTTCTTCCTTCCTTTTTTTAACTAGATTGACCAGTACCTTGTCTATTTTGTTTGTTTTTTCAAAGTACCAGCTTCTTGTCTCATTTATTAAATCAATAGTTCTATCACTTTCGATTTTATTAATTTCTCCCTTAATTTTTAGGATTTCTAATTTGGTTTTCTGCTGGGGGTTTTTAATTTGATCGCTTTCCAGTTTTTTCATTTGTATTTCCAATTGATTGATCTCTGCTCTCCCTTGTTTGTTATTATAAGCATTCAGGGATATGAATTTACCTCTGATTACCGCTTTGGCTGCATCCCAAAAGGTTTGAAAGGATGTTTCGCCATTGTCATTTTCCTCGATGAAATTATTAATTGTTTCTATGATTTCTTCTTTAACTAAACGGTTTTGGAGTATCATATTGTTTAATTTCCAATTGGTTTTAGATTTGGTTTTCCATGTACCATTACTAATCATTATTTTTATTGCCTTGTGATCTGAGAAGGCTGCATTCATTATTTCTGCTTTTCTGCATTTGTGTGCTATGCTTCTGTGACCTAATGTATGGTCAATTTTTGTGAATGTGCCATGTGGTGCTGAGAAGAAGGTGTATTCCTTTTTATCCCTATTTATTTTTCTCCATATGTCTATTAATTCTAATTTTTCTAAGATTTCATTCACTTCTTTTACCTCTTTCTTATTTATTTTTTGATTTGATTTATCTAAATTTGATAATGGTTGGTTTAAGTCTCCCACTAGTATGGTTTTATTGTCTATTTCTTCCTTCAATTCTCCTAGTTTCTCCATTAGAAATTTGGGTGCTATATTATTTGGTGCATACATATTGATTAATGATATTTCCTCATTGTCTATAGTCCCTTTTAACAAAATATAATTACCTTCCCTATCCCTTTTGATCAGGTCTATTTTTGCATTGGCTTTATCAGATATCATGATTACCACTCCTGCCTTCTTTCTATCAGTTGAAGCCCAGAAGGTCTTACTCCATCCTTTAATTCTGACCTTGTGGGTGTCAACCCGCCTCATGTGTGTTTCTTGAAGACAACATATGGTAGGGTTTTGGATTCTAATCCATTCTGCTATTCGTCTACGTTTTATGGGTGAGTTCATCCCATTCACGTTCAAAGTTATGATTGTCATTTGTGGACTCCCTGGCATTTTGATTGCCTTCCCTAATTCTAACCTTTTCTTCTTCGGCTCTACCTTTTAGTCCAGTGATTTAATTTGAAACAGTCCCCCTTGTCCCCTCCCTTGATGTTTCCCTTTTTAGTCCCTCCCTTTTTGTTCCCTCCCCACCCCCCTCTCTTTCCCTCCCTTTTTGTTCTCCCTCTCCCCCTCCCCCCCCCCTTGGTTTTCCCTTCTCCTTACCCTTGTTGGGTAAGATAGAATTCAAGATCCCAATGGATCTGGATGTTTTTCCCTCTCAGAGCTGATTTCCCTGAGATTGAGGTTTAAGTAACCCCCCCTCTCTTCCTCTCCTTCTTATAGGAGTTTTCTTCCCCTCCCCTTCCCTTGTGAATCTTTGTGTGAGAATGATTATTCTATTTGGTCTTTCTTTACCCCCTATTTATACATTACATTTTCCCCACATGTTAGTATACATAGGTTGATATAAATGTAGTCCTTATAGAAGAGAGTTTGAGTAAAAGAAGAAGATAACATTTTCCCCTTTCCTTAATATTTACCTTTTCAGGTATTCCTTGCTCTTTGATTTTCGGTATCAAACTTTCCACAGAGCTCTGGTCTTTTCTTTGCAAAAAGTTGGAAGTCTTCTATTTTGTTGAATGCCCATACTTTCCCTTGGAAGTATATAGTCAGTTTTGCTGGGTAGCTGATTCTTGGTTGGAGACCCAGCTCTCTTGCCTTTCTGAAGATCATGTTCCATGCCTTACGATCATTCAGAGTAGAACTTGCAAAGTCTTGGGTGACCCTGATTGGCATTCCTTTATATCTAAATTGTCTTTTTCTGGCTTCCTGTAGGATTTTTTCTTTTGTTTGATAGCTTTGGAATTTGGCAATTACATTCCTGGGAGTTGTCTTTTGGGGGTTTAGTGTAGAAGGTGTTCTGTGAGCTCTGTCAGTGGCTGTATTGCCCCCTTGTTCTAGAATCTCGGGGCAATTTTCTTTGATTATATCTTGTATCACCATGTCCAGTTTGGTGTTTATTTCTGGCTTTTCAGGGAGTCCAATTATTCTTAAATTATCCCTTCTCCCCCTATTTTCCAGATCTATCACCTTGTCAGTGAGATATTTTATGTTCTCTTCTAATTTCTTGGTATTTTGGCTTTGCTTTATTGATTCTTGCTCTTTTACACGATCGTTGTCTTCCAGCTGCCTGATTCTGGCCTTTAAAGCCTGGTTTTCTTTTACAGTTTGGTCAAACTGGTTTTGTAGATGCGTGAATTTCTTTTGCATTATTTCCAACTTTTCCTCCCAGAAGGCTTCCATCTTTTTGGTCATTTCTGATTCAAATTCTTCATAGGTTTGTGGAGAGTTTCCATTTCCTTTGGAAGGTTTTGGAGCATTTTCTTTTATATTATCTTCTGTCTGCTCTATATTTTGTATTTTGGCTCCATAGAATGTGTCCAAAGTCGCCCCTTTCTTCTTATTTTTCTTGGTATTTTGGGGCTTCTGTGGTTCTGTGGAGTTTGCCATTTCTGAATGTGGAGGATTAGTTTTTCTTGTCTCTGTCTGGTGTTCAGAGGCTTTAGTCCTGGGCAGATAGTTCTATGAGCTTTCCCTGGGTTAAACTGAATATGCCTCACTGGAACTGTAATGGAAGGGTCGGACCACGAGGCCACACTCTCCCCCCGGCTCGCTTGCCGGAAGTTGCCTTCAGAATCGCTGGCCGTGAGGCTGTTTCATCGGCCTGCGGGGGGATGGGCTGCAGCTTTCCCAAGCTCCGGGCAAGGACTTTCACTGAGACTTGGATAGCAGGATCCAGCCTGTGAGGCTGTCTTGCCCGCCCTGAGGGTTGCTGTTGTTTCGACCAGCTCTCTGCAGCGGAAGCCCCAGGCAGTAACTTTCACCGGGACTGTAGAAGGCTCTGAGGGTTCTGCTCTCTGAGCCCGGCCGGGCTGCGGCTTCCGGGCGCCTTGGACTCTGCGCTCCTACCCCTGAGGTCCGAGTGATCTCGGGTTCTGGCTTTTAAGGGGAGCCATACCTTTTGATCCGGGTCCAGGTCCAGGAGGAGGGTTCCCAGGGTCTGTGCTGTTGATCGTTTTGAATTTCGGCGCCTTTGGAGCTTATCGTTTGAGATCGGTCGGGAAGGGTTTTCAGGAGATCTGAGCTTTAGCTTTCTCTAAGCCGCCATCTTAACCGCTCCAATTATTCTTAAATTGTCTCTTCTCCCTCCTTTTTCCAAGTCTATGACCTTGTTGGTGAGATATTTTATGTTCTCTTCTAATTTCTTGGTCTTTTGGCTTTGCTTTATTAATTCTTGCTCATTTTCTTCCTGTTGGCTGATTCTGACTTTTAAAGCCTGGTTTTTCTTTTCAGTTTGGTCAAACTGGTTTTGTAGATGCGTGAATTTCTTTTGCATTATTTCCCACTTTTCCTCCCAGAAGGCTTCCATCTTTTTATTCATTTCTAATTCAAATTCTTCATGGGTTTGTGGGGAATTTCTTTTTCCTTTGGAAGGTTTTGGAGCATTTGCTTTTGTTTCCTCTTCTATCTCCTCTATATTTTGTATTTTTGCTCCATAAAATGTTTCCAAAGTCGCCCTCTTCTTCTTGTTTTTCTTAGAGTGTTGAGGCTTTTCTGTGCTGTTTTCTATTTCTATCTGAGTGGGGAGGTCTAGCTTTTCTTATCTCTGTCTGGTGTTCAGAGGCTTTAGCCCCATGCTAATTGTCCATTCATGGGTGTTACTGCTCTCAGTTCCCTCCCGATGCTTCTTCATTGCCTTACTCCCATGGTCTGAACCTGGCTTTGCACTTTCCCCGAGGTATCTCAGAGCCTTTGTGGGCCAGAGAGGCCTGCACTCTGAGGGGGGAGGGGCCAAGGTTTCCCGGAGCTCTGAGGGCTCCTGATAGGATTAACTTCAGTTGTGTTGGATTGAGTGTGTCTTAAAGCTGGGACCTTCCCTGAGACTTGGACTGAAGGATCCAGCCAGGGGGCTACAGGCTCCCCTCTGTCTCTCTCTGTTTCTCAGCTATCTGGGTGCCCCTGTGACTGGCTCAGGTTGTTTTCAGCATTTGGCCTTCTGAATAGCCAGCCCTGAAGATTACTGTTGTCTCAGAAGACCCTGCACTCTGAAGAAGGAGAGGCTGTGGCTTCCCGGACCTCAGAGGGCTCCTGATAGGATTAATTTCCCCTGGGTTTGATTGAGTGTATCTTAAAGCAGGGACCTTCCCTGAGACTTGGACGGAAGGATCCAGCCAGGGGGCTACAGGCTCCCCTCTGTCTCTCTCTGTTTTCATACTATCTGGGTGCCCCCGCAACTGGCTCAGGTTGTTTTCACTGTATGGCCTTCAGAATAGCCAGCCCTGGGGTCCTTTTGCTGGCTCTGAGGTTCCCTCTGCTGCCTCAGAACTCAGAGCTCTGGGTTGGGGGGATGGGTCCTGGGACCTTCCTTCTGCCTATCCCTTAGATCCGAGTGATCTCGGGTTCTGGCTTTTGCTGGGCCATACCTTTTGATCCAGGTCCAGATCCAGGAGGAGGGTTCCCTGGATCGATCCTGTTGTTTGTTTTGAATTTCACTGTCCTAGGAGCATACAGTTTGAGATTGGTAAGGAAGGGGTTTCCAGAGAGCTGAACTTTAGCTCCCTCAAAGCCACCATCTTGACCAGAACTTTTAGTGTCCCAATTTTGCCACAACCCCTTCAACATTTATCATGTTCCTTTACTGTAATATTGACCTATCTTCTAGGTGTGATATGGTACCTCTGAGTTGTTTTTATTTGAATTCCTCTAATTATAAGATATTTAGAACACTTTTTCATATTATTCCCTTCCTATAGCTTTAAATGTCTCCCATATTTACAGTGTTGGATTTCTAGTTAACATTTAAGCTCTTCAAAATCTAACATTATTGTCCCTCTACAGAGTTATTCCAAATAACTTCCCTTCTTGTCCTACTGATATTGATATTGAGTTTAACATCCTAATGTCTTGGCCCCCATGAGGGTCATAGCTGCCTTGATGGCTTGAAGAAGACCCTGTGCTCCATGAGCAAAAAAGACTGTAGTAGTACAACAGAAACATGAGATTTAAAAATCTCAAGATATCTCCATCTCCAAATGTTCAGGTGAACTATTCATGCTTAACTTTTGGTAGAGCTTTCTTATTGCTGAGACAAAAAAAATAATTAAAATTACAGCCTGTAACTTTTCAGTGATAAGTCCCAGAGCTAGAATGATTCTCATCAAATAGACACAATTTACTTCCAAGCCAATAGAAGTAGAACCTACCTGTGCTTGACCTCCCCTGGCATAGCTTTCAACAACCTATAGCCATGTCTAGTCCACCATGAGAAATCAGAATAGTGGTTCACAGAAAAGTTCCAGAATGCATATTTTTACAGGACTTATATTTTATGTAGCCTTAGTTCCTTTGATTTATCAGAACTCTTTACAGTGCTCTTTGTGGTGGCAAAAAATTTGAAAATGAGGGGATACTCTTCAATTGGGGAATGACTGAACAAATTGTAGTATATGTTTGTGATGGAATACTATTGTACTCAAAGGAATAATAAACTGGAGGAATTCCTTGTTAACTGGAATTACCTCCAGGAATTGATGCAGAGTGAAAGGAGCAGAACAGGGAGAACATTATACAACAGAGACTGATACACTGTGGTACAATCAAATGTCATAGACTTCTCCATTAGTGTCAATGCAGTGATCCTGAACAACACAGAGGGATCTACAAGAAAGAGCACTATCCACATTCAGAGGAAAATCTGTGGGAGTAGAAACACGGAAGAAAAACAACTGTTGTTTACATGGGTTGAGGTGAATATGATTGGGGATGTAGACTCTAATAATAATCCTAATGCAAACATAAACAACATGGAAATAGGTTCTGATCAAGAACACGTGTAAAACCCAGTGGAATTGTGCATCAGCTATGGGAAGGGTAGGGGAAAGGAATGGAGGGAAACAATAGGATTCTTGTAACCAAGAAATAATGTCCTAAATAAAATAAAATTTTAAAAAAGAACTCATTACAATCCTTAGTTTCAATGTGGTACTAGAAACGAGGTCGTATTTTACTGAAATCTGAACATTTCACTTTACATGTTATATACCTAGCTCTTTGCCTTTGTATCTCTCCATGCCTGGGAATATTCTCCTTTGCCTTTCTATTTCTGGGAATCCTTAACTTCCTTCAAGACACAATTCCAAAGACAGTTTCTATAGGAAGCCTATTCTGCAACCCCATCCTCACCCCAGGCAGCTCTTTTCTTGCTCCCAAAGGTTACTGTCTATCTACTCTGCATAAATCTTACATATAGACTCATGAATTTACGTCTTGACTAGCTCATTAGAATGTTAAGGTTCGTGAAAGCAGGGTCTATTTTTATATTTTTATTTGTATTATCAACATTTTGCAGTGTTGGTCATAGAAGCTTTAAAAAATGCTTGATCACTGATTGATTGACACATGATTTCCTTTGGTTCTTCATGCAGGATCCACATTATAAAGAGTAAATAAATTCAATTCTGTAGGCTTTAAGAGGGAGGCACAGTGACCATGATACATCACTCTGCATACATCAATATATCCTAATCCACAAAAATGTACAAGGAAATAAAGCTAGGTGCTTTCTTTAGAAAGGAGAAAAATCAATTGAATGAAAATTCAAAAGCATTTGCAACAGGTTTCTATATTTCAGAAATTCATTACAGGTGATTAGTTTTATCAGGACAGCAGTGTGCTTATTTCCTCAGTCCAGCTCAAAAATAGCTTTAAAAAGCAAATAATCCAAACTGAAAAGACCTGGATGTCAACTCAAAAAAGTGGTGTTCTCTATATAATGGAATTTTGGTCAGTAAAATCTCCTGTGTAAGATTGTTCTTGATAAATCTACAAAGAAAAAGGGATTCTAAAGCAACAAACATTCATTAGATAGGGTGAATTTTATGAACTTGTGATTTTTGTTAGTAAGCATAGAAGGAAGATCTGTGATACAATGTATATGATAATTAGTTTCTTTAATGAAAATGAAGAACTATTCCCATCAGAATCATCAGTGATATTTTTCTTATTTCTTTCACAGAGATCATGTCATTTTGTTTCAAATTATATAAAAATAAAAATTCTAAAATTCATGCTAATTTTATTTTATACTTTCCAGAATAGTAAACATATAAATAACTTATGGGATACTTCCAGAAATTTCCATGGATCTATCAACCGTATTTTCATTCACATATTATTTCCCCCAATTAGAAGATGGTTGCCTTGAAAGCAAGGACTGTTTTAATTTTTCTATTTGAATTTATATTTTTGAGCAGTGTTTGGCACATAATAAGTTATTAAGACATACTTTTTAAATTTAGTTTATATACTCTAATTTATTCAGATCAACCTTACATGTCATATAATCCAACTTCCTTATTTAACTGAAGAAGAAATTGAGAGTTAAAGATAATAACAGATCTTTTTCATGGTATAAAAAGGGAGCACCTTTTTTTTTTCCTACTCAAATGACCTGCTCTTTCTCTGAGATATTTGGGATTAAATGCAACAAGAGATATAGACACACTTGGTTTTAGTCTTTGTTTTTATTCTTCTAATGAATGAGTAAGAATACTAGAAGTAGTTTCCCTTTGCATCTTGAGGCATATCTAGAACTTAATCTCTTTTATATAAAAAGGGGGAAAAAGTAGTATTATCCCTCATTTTTTCTATAACAGCTGCAGTTCAAAATTTAACCCAATGAATACTCTATGATATAAAATATTTGGGATACAGAATAGGATTTTAGTGCACTCTAAAAACCCATCAAAAATATTTTTGTTTTATAGAGCAGGTACTAAATGCATATAATGGTAACCAAATCTCCTATACATATTGATGCTCTCTGACTTATTTTGCTTTTTCTGTCCAAAGCTTTTCCTCTTTTCCCTTATAGTAATTTTTGTGTGATTGCACTGTGTTATTCAAGTATCAAAACTCTTACATGACTTGCAATCATTTTATTTAAATGGCAAACTCACATTCTAGAAATATAGGCACCCAAGTTCTAGGCTGGAGGTATCTGTATCACATTATCATACTTTCTATGCTTCTCTAATCTATATTTACCCCCAACTGACTTACTCAATCTAGACTATGGGCAACCCCTTTCCAAAAAATTATTCATGAATTAAGTGGCAGATCTGAGATTTACCTTAATATTTTCTAGGGATTTTCACCCCAAACACCTTAAGAGAAAGATTCACTAGGTGAAGTTTCATACATCCATTTTACTCTCTAATCCTTCTAACCCTCTTTTAATTATGAAATAACATTTTAATCCCACTCAATATACCCAGTATTTAATTATTGTATACACAATCACAAATATTTGGGGACTAGATTCTGAACATAAACATTTTGGGACTAGATTCCAAAATTATCACTTTTATTTATCACCAGTGGCAAGATAATGTCCTGATGCTGTAACTGGCTCAAAGGATTATAGATGTAGACATGGAATGGAACTAAGAGCTCATCTAATTCTACCATTCATTTTGCAAATATGGACACTACATCCTGTTAAGGAGGGACTTCCCAAGCGGTTTTCCACATGCATTGTAAGGATAAATTCTGAGATGTGACCCTGGACACCTGATTCTAAAACCAACAAATTTCCAAATATACTGCAACTCCTCTCCACATCCTCCCTACCTCCTGTAGATCTTTCTTGGTCTCTTCAATTCACAATGCACAGAAATCATAGTAGGAAAACATAATGGTACTGATAAACTCACTTTTCCATAAGGGTGAGGCATAGGATCTGAGATACTCTGATGAACTTCTTTATCTATAGATGAGTTCTTAAGATATCATATGTATCTTTATTAGTTGCTACAATTGATCACTTTTCCATGGGCATTTTATAATCAAATTATGTCTCCATTTAATTGACATGTGCATCTATTAATTATATGTGAATATATGTATGTGTATATATATATATACATATATATAGGTACACATATATAAGCCATGCTTTAAAAAGTGTTAAAATCTGTATTTTGTGGTTTCAAATAAAAAAAACAGAAAAAAGTCATTCCTGGTGTGTAAGAAAAAAAAAACTTGTATAGAATTTTAAATAAAAAAGGACATTAAAATAATTTATATGCTTAGCAACTCCATTATTTCTAACAGATACCATCTTACTTAATAAGCTGGTTCATAAAAAAAGAGTTGAACACAAAGTGAAAAAGATTTTTTCTCCCTTGTTCTTTTAAGCAAGGTATAAATCAAAACTCTCTATGAAATAAATAATAAGAAGGGAAGCTGGGAAGCATTATGTATTTTATTTTATTTTAAAAGAACAATTTCCTTCTGAAAAATCTTGTATGATGCATTAAGGTGTTCTTTTTAGTACCTTTAGTTGTTTTCCTGCTTTAATAAAAATAATTTTTCAAAATGTGATGGCACAATCATCCGATGATATCATAATGGTAAGAAATATGACTCTTCATGCTTGAAAGTGTTTGTATTTTGAACAAGGTCCATTAGTCTACCTACTATAGATTGATCTCAGTAGTCTCAAAATGCACTACTCCTACCTCAACATTTGATAGTAAAGATTGAACTAAGTCTGAAATCCACTACATGCAAAAGCAGTTAGCACATTTTGAATAAAACTCTATTTTTACTATTGTTCTTAAATCTAATTATTTTTATGTGTAAAACTATATTTTCTTTAATTGAAGCAATTAACCATTGAGAGTAGCTTACAAATCAAAAGTAGAAGAAATGAAATAATAATTTATGAATTCCAAATGCAGATTAATTTTAAATTACATGGAATA
Source organism: Monodelphis domestica (assembly GCF_027887165.1). Lineage (NCBI taxonomy): Eukaryota > Metazoa > Chordata > Mammalia > Didelphimorphia > Didelphidae > Monodelphis > Monodelphis domestica. Next base: position 330,539,889 of record NC_077229.1, on the reverse strand, counting down.
TCAAATAATGATTATATAGCTGATGATGTCAATGATCTCTAATATTCTAGTTAACATTCGGAGATTCCAAAGAATAGTAGAAATAGCACTTTTTGATCTCAAGTTTTGTTCTTATTTAATTCTTAGCTCTCCTCCAATATGACACTGGGAAAATCACACAAGCATCTTATATTTCAGTTTCATTGTTTGTAAAACAAACAAACAATAAATCCCAATATTTTAGAATAGAAGATCTTAAAATCCCATGCATCTGGAATGCTTACAAATTTGATAGTTTAGTCCATATTTAAGCAGAATTAGCATTTTATGTTTTTAGTAATGTTTTATTTGGTCATTTCAAAACATTATTCATTGGAGACAAAGATCATTTTCTTTTCTTCCCCCCCCCCCATAGCCGACGTGTGATTCCACTGGGTTTCACATATGTTCTTGATTCAAACCCATTTCCATGTTGTTGGTATATGCATTAGAGTGCTCATTTAGAGTCTATCCTCAGATATGTCCCATTAACCCCTGTAATCAAGCAGTTGGTTTTCCTTGGTGTTTTAACTCCCACAGTTTGTCCTCTGCTTGTGGATAGTGTTTTTTCTCCTAGATCCATGCAGATTGTTCAGGGACATTGCACTGACACTAATGGAGAATTCTATTATGTTCGATTGTACCACAGTTTATCAGTCTCTGTGTACAATGTTTTCCTGGTTCTGCTCCTTTCGCTCTGCATCACTTCCTGGAGGTTATTCCAGTCTCCATGGAATTCCTCCACTTTATTATTCATTTGACCACAATACTATTCCATCACTAACATATAGCACAATTTGTTCAGCCATTCTCCAATTGAAGGGCATCCCTTTATTTTCCAATTTTTGGCCACCACAAAGAGTGCAACTATGAATATTCTTGTACAAGACTTTTTCCTTATTATCTCTTTGGGGTATAAACCTAGCAGAGCTATGGCTGGATCAAAGGGCAGATAGTCTTTTATTGTCCTTTGGGCATAGTTCCAAATTGCCCTCCATAATGGCTGGATCAATTCACAACTCCACCAGCAATGAATTAATGGCCCTACTTTTCCACATCCCCTCCAGCATTCACTACTTTGCTTTGCTGTCATGTTAGCCTATCTGCTAGGTGTGAGGTGATACCTCAGAGTTGTTTTGATTTGTCTCTCTCTTATTATAAGAGATTTAGAACACTTTTTCATGTTCTTATTAATAGTTTTCATTTCTTCATATGAAAACTGCCTGTTCATGTCCCTTGCCCATTTATTAATTGCAGAATGGCTTGATTTTTTGTACAATTGATTTAGCTCCTTGTAAATTTGAGTAATTAGACCTTTGTCGGAGGTTTTTGTTATGAAGATTGTTTCCCAGTTTGTTGTTTCCCTTCTGATTTTGGTTACATTTGTTTTGTTTGTAAAAAAGCTTTTTAATTTGATGTAGTCGAAATTATTTATTTTACATTTTGGGATTCTTTCTATGTCTTGCTTGGTTTTAAAGTCTGTCCCTTCCCAAGGCCTGACATATACACTATTCTGTGTTTGCCTAATTTACTTATACTTTCCTTCTTTATCTTCACGTCATTCACACATTTTGAAATTATCTTGGTGTAGCGTGTGAGGTGTTGAACCAAACCTAATTTTCCCCACACTACCTTCTAATTTTCCCAGCAGTTTTTATCGAATTCTGGATTTTTGTCCCAAAAGCTGGGATCTTTGGGTTTATCATATACTGTCTTGCTGAGCTCATTTGCCCCAAGTCTATTCCACTGATCCTCCTTTCTGTCTCTTAGCCAGTACAAAATTGTTTTGATAACTGCTGCTTTGTAATATAGTTTGAGATCTGGGACTGCAAGGCCCCCTTCCTTTGTATTTTTTTTTCATTATTTCCTTGGATATCCTTGATCCTTTGTGCTTCCAAATTAACATTGTTATTGTTTTTTTCTAAATAAGTAAAGAAATTTTTGGAAGTTAAAAGTGTATGGCACTAAATAGATAAATAAGTTTGGGGAGAATGTTCATTTTTATTATATTGGCTCGTCCTATCCATGAGCAGTTAATGTTTTTCCAATTGCTCAAGTCTAGTTTTAGTTGTGTAGAGAGTGTTTTATAGTTGTGTTCATATAGTTCCTATGTTTGTCTCGGGAGGTCGATTCCTATGTATTTTATTTTGTCTAAGGTGATTTTGAATGGCATTTCTCTTTCTAGTTTTTGCTGCTGAGCTGTGTTGGAAATATATAGAAATGTTAATGACTTATGTGAGTTTATTTTGTATCCTGCAACTTTGCTAAAGTTGTTGATTATTTCAATTAGCTTTTTGGTTGAATCTCTAGGATTCTTTAAGTAGACCATCATGTCATCCACAAAGAGTGATAACTTGGTCTCCTCCTTGCCTATTTTGATGCCTACAATTTCTTTATCTTTTCTAATTGCTATTGTTAGTGTTTCTAGTACAATGTTAAGTAATAGAGGTGATAACGGGCATCCTTGTTTCACTCCTGATCTTATTGGGAAGGCATCTAGTTTATCCCCATTGCAGATCATATTAGTGGATAGTTTTAGATATATTCTGTTTATTATTTTTAAGAACAACCCTTCTATTCCTATGCTTTTTAGTGTTTTTAATAGGAATGAATGTGGTATTTAATCAAAGGCTTTTTCAGCATCTATTGAAATAATTATGTGATTTTTATTGGTTTGCTTGTTGATGTGGTCAATTGTGTGCATACTTTTCCTAATATTGAACCAGCCCTGCATCCCTGGTATAAATCCTACTTGATTATGGTGAATAAATCTTCTGATCACTTGATGGAGTCATTTTGCTAGTATCCTATTTAAGATTTTTGCATCTATATTCATTAGGGAGATTGATCTATAATTTTCTTTCTCTGTTTTTGGCCTGCCTGGCTTTGGAATCAGTACCATGTTTGTGTCATAAAAGTAATTTGGTAGAACTCCCTCTTTGCTTATTATGTCAAATAGTTTGTATAGGATTGGGATTAGCTGTTCTTTGAAAGTTTGATAGAATTCACTTGTGAATCCATCAGGTCCAGGGGATTTTTTCTTAGGGAGTTCTTTGATGGCCTGGTGGATTTCATTTTTTGATATGGGATTATTTAAGAATTCTATTTCTTCTTCTGTTAGTCAAGGCAGATTATATTTTTGTATATATTAGTCCATATCTCCTAGATTGGTATATTTATTGCCATATAATTGGGCAAAGTAATTTTTAATGATTGCCTTAATCTCCTCTTCATTGGAGGTGATGTCCCCTTTTCATCTCTGATGCTGTTAATTTGCTTTTCTTCTTTCCTTTTTTATTAGATTGACCAGTACTTTGTCCATTTTGTTTGTTTTTTCAAAGACCATCATTTAGTCTTATTTATTAGTTCAATGTTATATCACTTTTGATTTTATTAATTTCTCCCTTAATTTTTAGGATCTCTAGTTTGGTTTTCTTCTGGGGGTTTTTAATTTAATCAGTTTCGAGTTTTTTTTATTTGCATTTCCAATTCATTGATCTCTGCCCTTCCTTGTTTGTTAATATATGCACTCAGGGATATGTATTTACCTCTGATTACTGCTTTGGCTGCATCCCACAGGTTTGAAAGGATGTCACACCATTATCTTTTTCCTCGATGAAATTATTAATTGTTTCTATGATTTCTTCTCTAACTAACTGATTTTGTTTTATCATATTATTTATTTTCCAATTAATTTTGATTTGGTTTTCCATGTACCCTTATTAATAATTATTTTTATTGCCTTGTGATCTGTAAAGGCTGCATTTATTATTTCTGCTTTTCTGCATATGTATGCCATGTTTCTGTGACCTAGTGTATGGTCAATCTTTGTGAATGTGCCATGTGGTGCTAAAAAGAAGGTGTATTCCTTTTTGTCCCTATTTATTTTTCTCTATATGTCTATTAACTCTAATTTTTCTAAGATTTCATTCCCTTCTTTTACTTCTTTCTTATTTATTTTTTTATTTGATTTATCTAAATTTTATAGTGGTTGGTTCAAATCTCCCACTAATATGGTTTTACTGTCTTTTTCTTCCTTCAATTCTCCTATTTTCTCCATTAGAAATTTGGGTGCTATACCATTTAGTGTATACATGTAGATTAGTGATATTTCCTCATTATCTAATGTTCCTTTTAACAAAATATAGTTACCATCCCTATCCCTTTTATTCAGGTCAATTTTATATTCTCTTCTAATTACTTGTTCTTTTGGCTTTGCTTTATTAATTCTTACTCTTTTGCAAGATCATTGTCTTCCAGTAACCTGATTCTGACCTTTAAAGCCTGGTTTTCCTTTTCAGTTTGGTCAAACTGTTTTTGTAGGTGTGTTTTTTTCATGCTTCAAATTGTTAAATTCCTTTTGCCTTATTTCCTACTTTTCCTGCCAGAAGGCTTCCATCTTTTTTATCATTTCCAATTTAAATTCTTCAAGATTTTGTGGAGACTTTCCATTTCCTTTGAAAGGTTTTGGAGCATTTGCTTGTGTTTCCTCTTCTCTCTCCTCTGTATTTTGTATTTTTGCTCCATAAAATTTGTCCAAAGTTACCCCTTGCTTCTTGCTTTTCTTGGTGTTTGGAAGGTTTTGTACTTCTGTACTGTGTGCCATCTCTATCTGAATAAGGAGGACTGGCTCTTAGTGTATCTGTCATATGGTCCAAGACTTTAACCCCAGGCAATTTGTCCATTCTCAGCAGCTCCTCTATCTTCCCGGGGAAGCCCAGGGTCTGCACTCTTCTGCCTACTGGTGTTTCAGGTGTTACCTCTCTCAGTTCTGTCCAGTTGTTTCTCCACTGCCTTACTTCCATGCTCTGAGCCTGGCACAGCACTGTCCACAAGGTACCTCAGTGCCTTTGCTGTCCCTGAGGTTTCTCTTCTTTCAGAAGACCCTACACTCTAAGGGGGGAGGGGTCTTGGCCTCCCTGGGCTCTGAGGGCTCCTTATGGGATTAAGTTCATCTGGGTTTGAGCTGGATGAGGCCTGAAGCCGGAACCTCCCATGAGACTCAGATGGAAGTACCCAGCCAGGAGATTATAGGTTCCCCCTGTCTCTTTCTGTTTCCCTGCCATCTGTGTTGGGAGCCCCTGTGATTGGCTCACATTGCTTTCAAGATGTTCCCTTCAGAATAACTGGCCCTTAGGGCCTTTTGCAGGCCTTTGCATTCCCTCTGCTGCCTTACTCTGGGTTGGGGGACCTGGGACCTTCCTTCTACCTTCCCCTTAGATCAGAGTGATCTAGGATTCTGGATTTATTTTTTGGGGGTGTACCTTTTGATCTGAGTCCAGAAGGAGGGTTCCCCATGTCTGTCCTGTTGTTCAGTTTGAATTTTGGTGCCCTAGGAACATTCAGTTTCTGATCAGGAAGGAAGGGTTTCCAGAGGTCTGACCTTTTACTGCCTCTAAGGTGCCATCTTGACTGGAAATCCAGAATTAGCATTTTAAAGACATATATGAATAGAAAAACTATTAATGAATGTTTTTTGTTTTCTCCTTCTGAATTCATTTGATTAACTGACATTCAAGTCTTAAACAATGGTAAAATAATGGTCTTAGAATTGTTTCTCTAAATTAGCCACTTAAGTTTAACCATAAAATGCTGATTAATGATCAAAATGAATTGAAAAAGTTTCAGGAAGGAAGTAATGTTTTTGTGTACCATTGGTTTGTGGTAGTTATAAGCTAGTTTTTAAAATCAGTAATTTTTACATAATAACAAGTAGAGAAAATATGTATCAAAATTTTCATAATTAAAACACTTTAATGCAAAAATAATCATTAGCATTTTGGGGGTGGACCCAAGATGGTGGAGTAATCCAGAGCACCATAAGAATCCTGTGACCAAGACTAAAATATAACCACACTACAAATACTGGAGTGAAAGAACAAACAAGGAGACAGAGGATGAAACAACTTACAAGAAAAGAAAAACCTTCTGTTCAAGGTTTGGAACCTAAGGCCAAGCCAAACATCTTGACCCTACGATCCTGCCTGGGAAAATCGTGGTACAAGCAAACTTACATTCCTTGAGTTTTCAAATGTGTGGAGAAATACAGAGCCCCATCCCAGAGAATTCTAGTCTGGACTTGGGATAAGGACATAGTTCTCACTTTGGGGTGGCTAATAGACTGATCTGAAAGAAGCTGTCTGGGGGCCTCCTCTCTGCTCAAGCTCCTCACAGAAACTGGCCTCTCTCCCTGTCCACAGGAAGTGAGCGAATTCCAGAGGCTGTTCCCTACCTCACTTCCTGTGCCTCACAAGTGCCAATGGTGGCTCTAGCTTGACCTAGGACTGCCCAGAGGTCTGTCCTTTTTTTTGCACATGTTTGTTGAGGGCCATATTCTCAAATAATTAAATCTTGAACTTTTTGCCGCAGCAATTCCTAATCTCTACCTGAGTAGGGTGGAGATTGCAGTTTCCAAGACCTGATTCTGTTACTCCAAGTATCTCCATTGTCATTGATCAGGATATAGCTAAATCCCATCATCCAAAGAATGGTCTGAACAGGGTGGCTTAATTTTGAAATTCACAGAATTAAGTACTAAGTACTGACATTTTTCCCTAAAGCTTATGGCAGAGCTCTAAGGCAGGACTATCAAGGGTGTGCCCAATTATATCAAATACATAGTGAGATAAAAACAAACAAACAAACAAAATTGAGCCTAAGCCTGGGGCTAGAATTTGACCAACCCCTGACCTAATCAAGATCAAAGTGAGATCAAAAGTTTACACTTAAGCCTGAGGAAAGTCTTTAAGCTGTCAGCATCTCAAGGGTCAATTGAATCATCAGAGGGAGGGGCTCTCAGAGCTCTCAGCCCATATACTATCACATCATCCCACCAAGCCTACCTATATCTGGATAAGAAAAATGAGTAAACAACAACAAAAGCACCTGACTCTAAAGAACTTTTATGGAGACAAAGAGCAAGACACAGGCATAGATGGGGACAGTGAAAATAAAGGAAACACATACAAAGTCCAAAAGAAAATTATAGAATGTATGCAAATTCTGGATGAACTAAAAAGGACTTCAAAAAAGAAAACAATTAATAGAATGAGACAGTGGTTGTTCCTCAAACAGACCTCAAGTCCAGGGCTCTAACCACTTCACCACCTGGGCAACTGGTAAAAAACAACACAGTAGAGTGGCATTATCACTCATTTTGTAGTCAGAAAGTCCAAGTTTTATAAAATGAGCTGGAATGGATCCAAGATGGAAGAGTGAATAGAGCAGCAGCTCCATCTCACCACAAGAATCTTCTCTGACAAAGAGATAAATATATCAAGATAGATCAAGAACACAATTAGACCAAAAACTTGAGCCTAAGCCTGGGGTTAAAATTTGATCAGTCTTTCACATAATCAAGTTCAGAGTGAGATCAAAAGCTTACTCTCAAGCCTGATGAAAATCTTTAAAATATCAGCATTTGAAGAGTCAATTAAATTGGCAGAGCAATGGGACTCTCAGAACACTCAGTCCTTAGTCCATCTAGTAAACTAGTAACAACCCAGAATATAAGCCCAAAATAGCATCAAGGAAAGACTGAAGTTTAAAAGTATACCCCACCTTCCCAGAAAACAGAGCTTGCCTATTATTATACAGGAAAAATGAGCAAACAACAAAAAAGCACATAACTCTAAAGAACTTTCATGGAGATAAAGAGTAAGGTACAGACACAGATGATAGTGAAAGCAAAGGACACACAATGAAAGTCCAAAAGAAAAATATGGGTTGGACACAGAGTCCATAAGAACTAAAAAAAAAGACTTCAAAAACCAAATAAGAAAGACATAGAAAAGGGGGGAAAGAGAAATGTAAGTTATACAAGAAGAATTGATAGTTATGCAAGGAGAAAGGAAAGTGATGCAAAAAGATATGAAAGTGATGCGAGAAGAAACAGGTCAATTGAAAAATGAAAACAAAAAAATGACAGAGGTAAACCTTATCTTAAAATTCAGATTTGACTATCTAGAAACTAATGATTTCATGAGAAATTAAGAAACAATGAAGTAAAATCAAAGGAATGAAAAAATGGACGAAAACATGAAATATGTTATTGAAAAACTACTGATCTAGAAAATAGATTTGGGAGAGACAATTTGATAATTATTGGACTACCTGAAAGCCATTATGAAGAAAAAACTTTAGACATTATATTACAAGAAATTATCAAAGATAATTGCCCAGAGATCCCCAAACAAGAAAAGAAAATCAAAATTAAAGAACTAACAGATCTCTTCTAGAAAGAATATTCAAATGACAACTTCAAGGAATATAATAGCTAAATTCAAGATCCGCCAAGTCAAGTAAGAAATACTTCAAACAGCTAGAAAGAAAATATTCAAATATCATGGAGTTACAATCAGAATCACACAGGACCTAGCACCTTCTACATTAAAGGATCAAAGGGCATGGAATATGATATTCATGAAGACCGAAGATTTGGATTTACAACCCAGAGTCACCTTTCCAGCAAAATTGAGTATGTTCTTTCAGGGGGAAAATGGACATTCAGTAATTAAAAGAAGATTTCCAAGCATTCCCATTGAATAATCCAGAACTAAACAAAAATATGAAGTCCAAACATGAGTCACAAACAAAGCCCCAAAAGATAAATAAGAAAGAGAAAGTTTAAGGGACTCATCAAAATCAAAATGTTTATATGTCTATATGGAAAGGAGATACTTGTAACTCTGTAAAATCACTCTTAGTAGTAGAGTAGATAGGAGAAATTTACCCCGAAAATAATGAAGAAATACATTGATTATTACATTATATATAAGATAATATAAGATGATATGACATGTATGTAAATATGATGATATCAAATGACATATATGTATGATATGTATGCATATGAATGATATATAAAAAACCAAGGGGTGAAAGATAGATTGCACTGAGAGAAAAGGCAAGGAGAGATAAAATGAGATGAATTATATAACACAAAGACACATAAAAATTATTTCAGAGAGGGGAGCTTAAAGGTGGTGATGGGCAATGCCTATACCCTATTTTTATAATTCCCCCCCTCTTTGAGATGGCAAGCAGTCTGATTTTGATTTTACTAATAGGCCACGTAAAACATATTTCCATGCTAACCCTGTGGCAAAAGAAAACACAAACAAAATAAACAATTAAATTTTTTTAAAGAATATTTCAATATGCATTTAGAATTAATCTGTTCTTTCTTTGGAGGGTTTTTGGATGAATTTTCTTGGATCATTGTCTTGATTTGAGTAGTGTAATAAATGAAAGTAAATTTATAAATATAATATTAATAAAAGTGTAGTTGAATAATAAATGAGTAGTGTAATAAATGAAAGTAAAATTTTAAATATAATATGAATTTTAAAAGTGTCATCACTGTTTATACAATTAAATCTCAAGTCAGGATTCTGTCAATAGCTCTAAACAATCAAGTTTTTAATAAAAATGGAGATTATAAAAATGGAAATGTAGGAAAGGGACTGGAAATTTCACCTAGCTATATGCCTGAGCTGAATCAGGAATCCCACCAAAGTCTGCAAAAAACATTCAAGCACCCAGCAGGCACAAGAGCTTTCCCTCAAGTCCATCTTCCACCACTGTGCCAACCCCAAGAGAGAGTGAGCGACCTCCCCCCTATAAGATTTAAAATAGTGAAGCCCATAAACTGTAGTGAGTTAAAATGGTGGAAGATATAAATTATGAGAGATATAAAAGAGGGTGAGTAAATTTTCACCTTTTAGGTCTAAGTAGTTTACAAGTTGCCCCACCTTTATAGGCACCTAGCATCCCATTGTATTAATTCCAAAAACAGGTATGGATCAAAGAACTCCTTTCCTTTATAAGTATGGTTTTCAAGTATTTTCATTGTTTAGCAAGGAGTTTTCTGCCCTAAATCAGTCTTAAGTAGGGGTGGAGTAGGGATACTCCCATATGTAAACCTTAAAATTTCTTAGACTTATAAATTGTGGAAATTTCATCATTGGGAAATTTCATACTTGAAAAATTTCTTACTGATAGTCTATTGGAATGTGAACCCCATTGGCATGGGAGGTTCCTTCTCCTCCCTTCTTAAGATTACTTTAGGACAGAAACCTTTTGCTGAACAATGGAAAGGGCTGCAGCATAGATCAAAATTTAATTATTCCAATCTCCACCCTACTCAGGGTAACAGGATTTAGGAAGGTCTGTAGCAAAGGATCAAGATTTAATTATTTGAGAATATGACCTTCAACAGACATGTGCAAAGCCACAGACCTCTGGGCGGTCCTGGGTTAAGCTAGAGCCACCATTGGCACAGGGAAGACATGGACAGTGATTGGTAGATGTGAGAACTGAGGGGAGGGAACTTGGATGTTTTCCTTAAAGATAGCAGGGTCTGAGGACTGGAGGTAGTTGGAGAGTTTTTGCTCTGAGAGGTTGTGCTCTGACAAGCTTGCTCTGAAGGAAGCTGGAGGTGGAGGCCCCTGAGACTGTTTCTCCATTTTGGTCACGTGAGTGATAGGGACTGATCTCTTTCCTTTGCCTCAGCTATCTAGGGGCTTTTGCCTTTTGGCCCAGCCTAAACAGAGGGGGTATTTAAGCCCTATTCCCTTCTCTCTCTCTCTCTCTCTCTCTCTCTCTCTCTCTCTCTCTCTCTCTCTCTCTCTCACTCTCTAATACTTTTCTTCCTCCTGTTCGTAATTAAACTCCATAAAAGGTTGACTGCTGACTTGAGTTTTCATTAAGGAATTACATAGCTGAATTCCTGGGTGACCTTAAATTAATATATATCAGTCTTTAAGTGATTTCCTTGTCACACATAACAAGGAGTTTTCACATTCAAGTAGAGTTCTCACTATCTGGTAGGGAATTATTTCAAGTAGGGAATTGGAGGATTCCTCAATGTGGAGTAAATTTTTTAACATTCATAAGTCTGTGAAATTTTAAGGTTTACAATCCCCCCTGATGATCATTGGGAGACTAGTCTCCCCATTGATCATTTAACATAATCAATTTGTAATCCTAAATGCACTTCTAACTATAGATATACACGATATTCAATATTCTAAGAGAAATTAGAATAGTGAGAAAGGAAATAGAAAAGAAAAGAAAGCAAAACCAAAGTTTTGCTAGGCACATTGACAGAAAGCCAAATTAGGGGCAGTCCCTTTTGGCATAAATGTGTACATTTACAATAAATGTTTAATCAAAGTTCAGTTCAATCAATCATATACAAAGTTCATTCTTGATCATCTTGATGAAGTGTAGGTTTTCGGCATCTTTCTGCAACAGTTCATTCAATGGATATAAAGTTTCAAGCTTCTTTCTTGAAGATCTTTTCTTGAACAAAATCAAATCTTGAATTTTATAACAATAAAATCTTAAACAAAAAATCAAAATTCTTGGATTTTTATAAAAATACAACCTCAAACAAAAAATTCAAAATTTGAAAATTCTTAGATTTTAAATTAAAATACAATCACCCCTGAAGTAGGTGTTAAAAAACATTCAGTTCAACTCAGAATGCAATGTTGAGTTATGGGGGTGTATGAGTCAATTATCAAAAGAAGAGAGAAATAATCAAAAACATAAGGAAAAATTCAAAATAGGCCCTTGTAAAGGTCCAATATAAAGTAATTTCTATCCCACAAGTCTGTAGGACAGAATGCAGTAATATGTCATTTAGCCATTTGCAGCCAAGACTACAGGAAGTTGCCATAATATAAGAAGAAAAGAATAAGAATTTTATTTTGATGGGGAAATGTCATTCCCTTGTCTGATTTTTTTGTCATTCTCAGGGATATAGGGAGCCAGCATGATAGTCAAACTTTGTACTTGTATGAGTACTTCATAAAGAGTGTAGATACAAAGAAGTCCTATGACTTAACATATGTCAAGCGTCGCAACCTCAAGTCTCACATTAGTATTTCATGTGTGCTCTTTTTGGCACTATTCAGGTTAATTCTGTGCTCCTTGTTTTTTATCCCTTTTTCTGGAATCATACATAAACATTAATCATAGTCCTATAATATTTTATCAATAAATGGCAGGTTCCCATAGTTTAAAGCTTTTAGGTATATATTGATATTATAGCAAGAATATATATTAACTTCTATTACTGCAGGAAAAATTATTAATATTAATTATGTGTACCTTCAGTACAAAAATGAGAAAAATCAAATATTCTAATCAAAATAAAGAAAGGAAATAATAAAAATAAGGAAAAAATCAGTAATTCAATGTGTTCTCAAAAAAAAAAAACAGCATCCACTTGTCTAAGGATTATTATCTCCAATGCATGCGATAGGTTTCAGTCAATCAGTCTCAGCAGAAGATGCTTTCTTCACATGTGAGCAGTGAATCCAAGAGTCCCTTTCTCCAATCTTTATGGATGTTGGAGTAGTTAACAATATTTGGAATGGTCCTTCCCACGAAGGCTGAGTTGCTCCAGTACGCTTGAAATTCTTAATATAAACTTTATCTCCTGGATTCAGATCATGCAAAGAAAAGTCTAGTGGTCCAGCTTGTACTGCAGCTCCGGATTCATGAAGTTCATGTAGTTTGTGCTGTAACTCCTGTATATAGGAAGCAATAGTAATATCTCCCCCAATAGTGAGGTATATGCCGGGGAGAAAGGCTTAGCCTGTATAGGCGTATGTCCAAAAAGCATCTCAAATGGTGAAATATGTAAGTCTCCTCTAGGCCTGCTTCTAAGATAAAATAGGGCCAGAGGAAGAATTTCAGGCCATTTTAAACGGGTCTCTGTGCATAATTTGCCAATCATAGTTTTAAATTCTTTGTTCATCCTCTCCACTTGGAGATGAAAGAAGTGAATGAAATCTTAGAAAAATTAGAATTAATAGACATATGGAGAAAAATAAATAGGGATAAAAAGGAATACACCTTCTTCTCAGCACCACATGGCACATTCACAAAAATTGACCATACATTAGGTCACAGAAACATAGCACACAAATGCAGAAAAGGAGAAATAATAAATGCACCCTTCTCAGATCACAAGGCAATAAAAATAATGATAAGTAAAGGTACATGGAAAACCAAATCAAAAACTAATTGGAAATTAAACAATATGATACTCCAAAATCGGTTAGTTAGAGAAGAAAACATAGAAACAATAATTTTATCGAGGAAAATGACAATGGCGAGATATGACAGAGGAGAGTTTCTAAAGGACACCCTAATGCAAATATTAACAACATAGCAATGGGTCCGAATCAAGAACACATGTAATACCCAGTGGAATCACGCATTGTCTATGGGGGGTGGGAGGAAGGAAAAGAAAATGATATTTGTCTTTAATGAATAATACTTGGAAATGATCAAATAAAATATTATTAAAAAAAAAGAAAACAGCAATCTATTATACTTGTGATGTTTCAAAGTAAATGAAATTGAATTTTATTCAGGAATGGTAATCAAATACATTAAAATTTATTTTGTAGACCTTTTCATTAGCAGCCAAGCTCCTTTTATAGCATTGAAGAATATTTAACTTGTCAGTTTAGAATCATTTCTCTATTAAAATGTCACAAGTTAAAAAAAAATTAAATAAACATTATAAGATATAATAGATGAGTGTGCACAAAGAAGAAATCCATCATTTTGCTGATACGAAAAACTACAAAAAATTTTTCAGTGCCCTCAAGACAATCTATGGGCCATTAAAACCCACCACCACTCCTTTGCTATCCTCTGACGGTGACACTCTCATAAAAGATAAAAAAGTCATCAGCAACAGGTGGAAAGAACACTTCAGCCAGCTTCTCAGCCAACCCTCTTCAGTCGACCAAAGCTCCCTTGACCAGTTCCCCCAAAACCGCACCATTGAACAACTTGATGTCCCTCCTTCAATAGAGGAAGTCCAAAAAGCCATTAAACAAATGAGTGCAGGCAAGGCACCCGGTAAAGACGGGATCCCAACCGAGGTGTACAAGGCCTTAAATGGAAAGGCGCTCCAGGCATTCCACATAGTGCTGACCTGCATATGGGAAGAGGAAGACATGCCCCCAGAACTCAGAGATGCCTCCATCGTAGCCCTATACAAGAACAAAGGCTCACGAGCAGCCTGTGACAACTACAGAGGCATCTCACTACTCTACACTGCCAGAAAGATCCTCACCCATGTTATACTCAACAGACTCCTGTCATCTGTTTCAGGGCAGACCCTGCCTGAATCACAATGTAGCTTCTGACCAGATCACAGAGCCATCAACATGGTCTTCATGGTGAGGTAAATGCAGGAAAAATGCCTTGAGCAGAACCTGAGTCTCTACATTGTCTTCATAGACCTGACAAAGGCGTTCGACACAGTGAACAGGGACTCATTGTGGGTGATCCTTAGAAAGCTCGGTTGCCCAGCAAAATTCGTCAAACTGATCCAGTTCTTTTATGTCAACATGACAGGGGAAGTCCTATCTGGTGGAGAGACTTCCAATCGCTTCAACATCTCCAATGGTGTGAAACAAGTCTTTGTCCTCACTCCAGTACTATTCAACCTATTTTTCACCCAACTATTATGACATGCTGTGATGGATCTAGACCTGGGCATCTACATCAAATACTGACTGGATGGCTCAGTTTTTGACCCTTGCTGCCTGACTTCAAAAACAAAGACAACAGAGAGACTCATCCTGGAAGCTCTCTTTGCAGATGACTGTGCTCTCATGGCCCACCAAGAAAATCATCTTCAAACCATTGTGGACAGGTTCTCTACCGCAACAAAACTGTTTGGCCTGACCATCAGCCTCAGCAAAACAGAGGTGCTGTTCCAACCAGCACCAGGGAGGCCAACTATCCAGCCATGCATTACAATCGACGGCACGCAGCTTTCTAATATCAATACCTTCAAGTACCTGGGCAGCATCATCACCAACTATGAATCCCTAGACAACGAGATTAATGCCAGGATCCAAAAGGCCAGCCAGGCACTTGGGTGACTGTGCTGCAAAGTCCTCCAACACAGAGGTGTAAGCACTGCAACAAACCTCAAAATGTACAATGCAGTGGTCCTCAGCTCGCTCCTGTAAGGTTGCGAGACATGAACACTGTACCGGAAGCACATGAAACAGCTGGAGCAATTCCACCAAAGCTCCCTCCGGTCAATCATGAGGATCTGATGGCAGGACCAAATCACCAATCAGGAAGTCCTCGACACAGCCAACTCCACCAGCATCGAAGTCATGGTCCTCAAAACCCAGCTATGATGGTCTGGACACCTCATCTGCATGGACCCACAGCGAATACCAAGACAGGTATTCTATGGTGAACTGTCAGCTGGACTCAGGAAACAAGGCCGACCAAAGAAAAGATTCAAGGATCAGTTAAAGTCAAA
Source organism: Monodelphis domestica (assembly GCF_027887165.1). Lineage (NCBI taxonomy): Eukaryota > Metazoa > Chordata > Mammalia > Didelphimorphia > Didelphidae > Monodelphis > Monodelphis domestica. The sequence continues at coordinate 330,524,555 of NC_077229.1, read as the reverse complement.
CATGAAGTGGGCTGGCATTATATCAAAGTAACTAGAACTTGCTGCCTCTGACAGTAGCAGCTGGCGAACCCACATTTACCATGCCGCCACCACCTTTGAAAATGAATGACATCGATGTCTTGCCGCTGGGTGTGAACACCGACACCAGGCCACAACCACACCTCCCTAACAACTGGGGTCCCATGCCCCGTGTGCCACAAACTGTGCGCCTCAGCCTTTGGACTCCAAAGTCACATGAAGGTACACCATAGATGAAACTGCACAAAGACAATAGTCATTCTTGGTCACCGAGAGACTACCACTATCACTATAAGTTATAATAATTGGAGCTATTAGATATTAATTTTAATCTTATAATAATCATAGGCCGTAACTTATTCAATCATTCCTCAACTGATGTATACATTTGACTTCAATTTTTTTGCCTCCCACAGAAAAAAGACTTAAGACTATTAATATTTTGTACAAGTGGAGCCTTTTAAGTTTTCTTTTATCTCTTTAGGTCATACACACAGTAGTGGTATTGCTAAGTGAAAGTTCTGTACACTTTTATTGCATTTGAGTGTAGTTTCAAATTGTTCGCCAGAATAACTGGACTAGTCTACGACCTCTCCAACAGTGTCTGAATTTTCCCAATTACCCTCCAGCTTTTGTAATTTTCTTTTCTGTCATGTTAATCAAATTTAGAGGTCATCTAACAGTTATTTTAATTTATATTGAATCAGTAATGATTTTTAGCATTTTTCTTGTGACTATTGATAGATTTGATTTCTTCTTCTGAAATCTGCCTATTCAACTTCTTTGACTATTTATACATGAATAAAGACTCCATTTAAAATAATACCTCTGTCTGCTATATATTTGAGAGATGGTGCTTTTATCAGAGAAACTTGCCTCAATTTTTTTCATGATTTTCTATTTTCCTATTAATTTGTCTTCATTGGTTTTATTTTGCAAAAAATTTTTGTTTCATGTAATCAAAATAATCAATTATAACCTGTGATGTTTCTATGTCTTATTTGAACAAGAACTCTTCCCCTATCCATATAACTAACATTCATTTTCCAAGGCCTGCTCATTTACTTATGATATAAACCTTTAAGTGTCAATCATTGGTGTCTTGGTACAAGTTTTAGGTAGTATTCTATACATATTTGCTGCCAGATTGCTTTCCAGTTTTCCCAGAAATTTTCTTCAAATGTTCACTCCATACCCCAAAAGATTGAAACTTTTGGTTTTTAGCTAGAATACTTTGTCATTAATTATTCCATATTGTTTACCAGTATATTCCACTCATTGACCCTTCTATTTCTTAGCCCATACCAAATTATTTTTCATAATTACTAACTTGTAACATAGTCTGAAATCTGGAATTCACAGTTTGTTTTCCTTAACATTTTAATTGATCCCAATGATATTCTTGAATTTTTATTCTTCCATTCAAATATTGTTGCAGCTTTTTCTCAATCTACAAAATGCTTCTGTGATATTTTATTAGTATGATACAGAATAAATAATTAAGAGGTCAAATTAGCATTTTTATTATTTTGGCTTAGTCTACCCGTGAGAATTAAGATTTCTCAAATCATTTGTATCTATCTTTAATTGTATGAAAAATACTCCCAAGTATTTTATATCATTTGAATTTATTTTAAATGGAATTTCTCATTCAATCTCTTTATGCTGTGTTTTTTGGTAATATATAGAAATGTTGATGATTTATATGGGTTTGTTTTATATCCTACAACTTTACTGAAGCTTTTAATTTTGTTTTAACTAGTTTTATAGTTGATTATTTAGGGTCCTCCAAATAGACCATCATATCATCAGCAAAGATTGGTAGTTTTGTTTACTTATTGCCTATTTTTATTTTTCTTCTCTTATTGCTATAAGCTAGCATTTCAAATATAATCTTGAAAAAATAATGGTGGTAATTGACATCAATGATTTACTCTTGATTTTATTGGTGAGGATTCAATTTAATTCTTATTAAATATAATGTTTGCTCTTGGTTTTAGATAGATACTACTTACCATTTTAAGAAGGACTCCATTGAATTTTATGCTTTCTACTGTTTTTAATAGTAATGGTTGTTGAATGTTGTCAAAGGCTTTTACTGTGTTAACAATTCCTTTTTTTATGTCTTGCCTTTCCAAAGCACTCAGATTATTCAATATACACTCTTATTGATATCATTTTCAACCAATGTCAAGTACAGAGTATTGAAATGAATAATTGATGAAAAATGGAGTGAGCACATATAGAACTATGTATACCATTACCCATTTATTTCAGAAAGCAAGTCAGAAAGTACTATTGCATTGTTATGTATCATGGGGGGAAATGTTTTGATCATTTTGCATTTCACATGGAATGAAGAATATTTAACATTCTACAGTTAAAGATGTCAAATTCAAAAAATCAGATGAGAAAAAATGTGAAGATTGTGAATCTTTTGCTAAGTATGAAAATAAGCTTAATTTTCCACTTCACAGTAAGGAATGTGTTTTCTTCAGGCAGGCCTACCTAAGAGTAAAGCAGAGAGGACTGGACCTCTATCTTTCTTCTATCTTTCTATTCTTTCTTCATGGTGCTTTCCAATTTTAAAGTTATGTACTTAGTAACCACTAGTAAATACAAAAATTCTAAATTAATGCATAAAAATTATGTGCAAAACCACAAACTCTAAATTGCTTGCAATCTGTTTAAAATATATATTATATATGTGTGCTAATATGCATATCCCCTGATTTATTACCCTTAGGAACTGTTTTACTCTGATACATTTTCCCCTTTATATTTTGACTATTTTTAGAGATATATGTGCATAGTATATATTATTTTTATTCTCTTTTCATCTCTTCAAATATTTACCCAAGTTTCTTTATATTTCCCACATGTATAATTTCTAATAACACAATCCATTTCAAATATCAATCTATTGAGCCAATTCTCCCATTTGTAGTATATCTAGTTATTTTTTCATTTAAAAATTTCAATGAATATTTTCATAATCCAGCTTTTTACCCTCTCAATTATGCTCCAATACTCTAGTATTAGTAATGGAATCCCTATGTCTGTGAGCATGAACAATTTTATAGCTCTTAAAGTCTATTTCCATCTTGTTTTCCAAAAGAACAATTTATAACTATTCTAGCAATGTTATATTAAACCTGTTTCTTTATGTCCCTGTCAGCATTTAATTTGATTAATTTAACTTTTCTGGTTCTGAGTTAATATGCATAACCAGGGCCATATTTTACTATATTGATACTTAGGCATCAAACACAACCTATTGCCAAAACTATACTCTTTTCAAAACCAAGTATTTCCAGCTTAATCATACACATTGGAACTTGTGGTCCAATGTCACAATCCCTCAGGAATGTAAGGATTACTTCCATAGTAGGACAACTGTTTAAAAATATTTTTGCAGAATACATGTGCTCTCTAAACCATTGTTGGGGGTCAGAGTCAATATGTCAGTTTGGAAGCAGCAGAAGTCAATTCCTTTGTGAAAACCTGTCCACACCAATCAAAAACAAAGCAGTTCAAGGGGGACAGAAAACCAAATCCAACAACAAGACAGAACTGTGGGACCCTCCTGCCTGATTGAACTTAAAAAGCTATGTAGAGAAGGTTGAATTCTCATGCTTCAGGAAAAGAAAGAAGAAACATTCCCCTCCCCAATCTACTATATTGAGACTCCAGGCAGGAGGTGAGATCTCAAGCCAAGGACTCCAATTGGGGCAGAGTACTTTGCTACCACAACTACATGAAGCCTAGTGATCTAACCACAGCTGGCAAGAAGGCATTTGGAGTAGAGAAGTCAAAAGAGGGCAGGCTGATGACACCCTTCAGGCACCACACCTCTATCTTAGGACACTGCCTCTGGAAGTTTTGGACTCAGGGAACATTTTTTCTTTTCAGATCAGCTCAACTAGATTAGTTTACTTTATCAATAATGCAGAGAAAAAGTCTCCAGTGGGCAGAAAAGCCCAAATGCACAGAGGTAGTAAACAACCAGAAGAGCAAGTACACAAAATAGACAGAAAGCCAAACTCAATAACCAGACAGAGCCACAGGTCTCTCCTACTCAATACAACCTGAAAGATTGAGAAAATGTTGACTTCTCTAGTATAAGGGAAAGATCCAATACTACTCTCCCAACTTCTGCTCTGAGACCCTTGGTAGGAATCTGGCTGACTGTAATCCCAGGATAAAGGTTGCAACTGAGACAGAGTACCTTGGTACCACAACACAAAGTTCAGGGCTCTGACTTTGCAGCTGGCAGGGAGGAGGCTAGCAGAAAAAAGTAGAGAGGAGAACTGAGGGTAACTACCTTCAGCCTTCACATCTTCACTTTCACCTTCAGCCTTTGCTGGTAGCTGGGGTAGGGAAGATTCAGCCTCAGGACACATAAATATAACAAGTTAGCTCTATCAAGCCACATCCAGTTAATCAGCTGAGCAGAGAAGAAGCCCCTTCAGGGCAGAAATACCTAAACTCACAGATCTAACAAATCAACAGAGGAGCAAGAAGATAGCCAATAAGGAGGGGAAAAGAAGGAAAAAAATATTAGCAAACAAAAGAAAAACAAAAAAAAATTGCAATTAACAGTTTCTATTCAGCTAATGAACAAAGAACAAATGGAACAGAGAAGAACCAAGGAACACACACACACACACACACACACACACACACACACACCAATAAATCAGAAAATCCAGTGAATGGGACTCAGCCTTTGGGAGAACTCAAAACATAATTCAAAAAGCAATTAAGAACTGAAGGGGTGGAGCCAATATGTCAGAGTAACACTCAGTAGCTCTGTGCCACCATGAGAATCCTCTCCAACCAAGATTAAAATATAATCATGAAATGAATACAGGACTGAAAGAACCAAAAAGAAGACACAATGAAACAGCTTTCTAGAAAAGAAAAAGAAACAACCCAAAAGGTAGGCAATGAATATCTGGGGCACTGGGGAGAGGAGAACAGAGCTAACACGAAACTATAGCAAGGAGAGAAAAGCAAGCCAAGAGCAACCCACAACCCCCCACCTTATATTTGCTATTCAAGGTTTGGAACCGAAGACCAAGCCAAACTTCAGGACCCTAACATCATGCCTGACAAATAGTGGTACAAACCAACCTATACCCCTTGAAATTTCAAACCTATGGAGGAGTCCAGAAACCCATCTCAGGGAATTCATCTGGGCTTGGGATAAGGACATAGTTCACAATTTGGGGTGGCTGATAGTACTAAGTATTAAGTAGGAAGTACTATTCTTTTTGCCTAAAGCTCAGGGTAGAGCTCCAAGGCAGGACTATTAAAGGTGTGCCTGATTAGATCAAGTGTACAGTGAGATAAAAAACATGAGCCTAAGCCTGGGGTTAGAATTTCATCAGCCTCTGACCTGATTAGGAATAAAGTGGGATCAAAATATTAAGCCTAAGCCTGAGATAGAAATAATAAATGCACCTTTTTCATATCATAATGCAATAAAATTATAATTAACAAGGGTCCCTGGAAATTCAAATTTGAAATTAATTGGAAACAAAATAATCTAATTATTCATAGCTGGCAGGTCAAAAAAGAAATCGCAGAAATTATTATAAACTTCATTGAAGAGAATTAAAATGAGAAGAGAACATATCAAAACCTATGGAATATAGCCAAAGTAGTATTCAGACAAAATTTATATCACTGAGTACCCATGGCAACAAAATTGACAGGAGGAGATCAATGAATTGGGCTTGCAACTTACAAAAAAAATTAGAAAAAGAACAAATTAAAATCACCAGGTAAACATTAATTTGGAAACCCTAAAAATTAAAGGAGAAATTAATCAAGTTGAAAATAAAGGAACTATAGATAAATAAGAATAGGAGCTGGAACTTTGAAAAGACAAATAAAATAGATCAAGTACTAGTTAATATAATAAAAAAGAAAGAAAAGAATCAAATTAACAGTATCAAAGATGGGAGACTTCCTGGTAAACATGGCTGCAATCTAGACAGCACAGGCTTCCTCTCCCCGGGACCAAACAAAATAGACTACATCAAAGGAGCATAAAAATCACCTTTGGAGGAACAGAAGGACTCCCCAGTACCCCAAAGAGGTGAAAGTATGTGGGGTTTGAACATTTCCACACTATAATAAGAAGGAGGAAAAGCTTGCACAGAAACATGAACTGAGCCACCCTTCCCTCCCACACATCCCCCACCAAACCAGAGTGAGCTACAGGAGAGCTCACTGGAACAGCGAGTGAGTGGGGAATGTCTCTGTCTGGGGGAGAACTCCAGGGTCTTTGGGTTCTGGGGGCTTCCAGGAAACAACATCTCAGGTAGGTTTCACGGGAGAATCCTGCGCTGATCACAGGGGCCCCAGAGCTGTACTCGGGGTGGTTGCGCTGAGTATCTGAGCAGAGCTAAACACCAGGAGCGGACCACATGCTGGTTATCTGGGCAGAGCTGAACACCTGGGCAGTTTGGCTGTGATCAGACCCCAGCCCTCTAAGAAAACTTGGAGGCTGGGAAGAACTAATCTGAGGCAACCTAAATTCACAGAAAACCCCCCACATCACCCAGACCCCAGACCAAAAAAGAAAGTGAAATAAAATCACCAAAGGGATGGCTCACATGGCCCAAAATCAAGCCTACAGGAAGAAAGGGAAAAAGGTGACTATTGAAAACTTTTATGGTGGGAGTACCCAAGGAAAAGAAGAGAATGAGGATGAAATCCAAAAAAAAAAAAATCAGAACATGCCTCCCAAAATGGAAACTATCAACAAGCTCTGGAAGATCTCAAACTGGAGCTTACCCAAAAGATGGAAACCTTCTGGAAAGAAAAATGGGAGAAAGAAATCAGCAGTCTGATAGATAAGACTGCACAATTGGAGAAAGAGCAGGAAGCATCCAATAGAAGGGCAGACAAAGGTGAAAAGCAAAACCAGTCCCTAATGACCAGAATTAAGCAACTCAAAGAAAGTGAGATCATAAAATAGCAAGAATCAATAAAGCAAAGCAAAAAATTAATGAATTAGAAGAAAACATAAAATATCTCACTGAAAAGGTCACAGACTTGGAAAACAGAGGGAGAAGAGACAACTTCTGAATTATCGGTCTCCCAGAAAAATCAGAGACACACAATAATCTCAATGTTATTCTACAGGAGAGTATTGAAGAAAATTGCCCACATGTTCTGGAGCAAGAGGGCAAAATAGGAATAGAAAGGGTTCATAGAACACCCTCTATACTAAATCCCCAAAAGACAACCCCTAGGAAAGTAATTGCCAAATTCAAGAGCTTCCAAGAAAGGGAGAAAACCCTACAAGAAGCCAAGAAGAGGAGCTTCAGATATAAGGGGGCTCCCATAAGGATCACATATGACTTAGGAACTAACACACTACGAGACCTCAAAGCATGGAACAGGATATATAGAAAGGCAAGAGAGCTGGGTCTGCAACCAAGAATCAACTACCCAGCAAAACTGACTATATACTTCCAGGGGAAAGTATGGGCATTCAAAAAAATAGAAGACTTCCAAGCATTTGCTAAGAAAAGACCAGAGCTCTGTGGAAAATTTGATATCCAAGCACAGAAAGCAAGAGAAATATGAAAAGGTAAATATGAAAGAAAGGGAAAAGGAGATAAAACTTATATTTTTCTTTTAGTCAAACTCTCCTCTATAAGGCCTACATTTACATCAAATTATATATATTAATATGTGGGGAAAATGTTTCGTGTAACTCTCAAAAATTGTATGCATCATAAGAGTAGTTAGAAGAAACACGCATAGGGAAAGATTGGGGCATTAAGAAGATTTGGTGAAAGTGGGGGCAAATAAAGGAAAAGGGAGGGGAGAACCATTGATAATACTAAGATTTACTTCAAGAAATAGGGGAGGACTTAATAGAATAATCTTTCCCATATAAAGATACACATGGGAAGGGGAGGGGAAGAACTCTCATATGAGAAGGAGAGGAAGAGAGCATGAAGTACAATTACTTAAACCTTACTTTCAGTGAAATCAAATCTGAGAGGGAAGAACATCTAGATCCAGTGGGATCCAGAAATCTATCTTATCCAACAGGGCAAGAAAGAAAGGAAAATTAAGGAAGGGGGGGGGAGAGTATAAATAGGGAGGGAAGGAGATGGGGGAGGAGAATGGAGCATAAAAAGGGAGGGGATAGAAAGGGAACCATATCAAGGGAAGGGACTAGGGGGACTGACCCAAAGTAAATCACTGGTTCAAAAGGATATAGCTAAAGAAGAAAGGTCAGAACTAGGGGAAGATATCAAAATTCCAGTGAATCCACAAATGACAATCATAACTTTGAACGTGAATGGGATGAACTCACCCATAAAACATAGACAAATAGCAGATTGGATTAGAATCAAAAACCCTACCATCTGTTATCTTCAAGAAACACATATGAGGTGGACCGATACTCACAAGGTTAGGCAGTGAAGGAAACATCAAAGGCAGTCCTAGGCCCAAAACAATGCAACCACCAGAACTGGTTCGACGAGAACAACACAGCTATTAAAGACCTATTGAGCAAGAAGAACAAAGCCTTTATGGAGTGGCAAAATAACCCAAACTCTGCTCCTAAAAAGGACAGATTTAAGTCTCTCGAAGCCACGGCAAAGCGTGAGATCAGGAAGATGCAAGACCAATGGTGGGAAAAAAAGGCAAAAGAAATCCAGCGGTTTGCTGATATGAAAAACTACAAACAATTTTTCAGTGCCCTCAATATTGTCTATGGGCCATTAAAACCCACCACCACTCCCTTGCTATCCTCTGATGGTGACACTCTCATAAAAGATAAAAAAGACATCAGCAACAGGTGGAAAGAACACTTCAGTCAGCTTCTCAACCGACCCTCTTCAGTCGACCAAAGCCCCCTTGACCAGATCCCCAAAAACCGCACCATTGAACAACTTGATGTCCCTCCTTCAATAGAGGAAGTCCAAAAAGCCATTAAACAAATGAGTGTAGGCAAGGCACCCGGTAAAGACGGGATCCCAACTGAAGTGTACAAGGCCTTAAATGGAAAGGCGCTCCAGGCATTCCACATAGTGCTGACCAGCATATGGGAAGAGGAAGACATGCCCCCAGAACTCAGAGATGCCTCCATCGTAGCCCTATATAAGAACAAAGGCTCACGAGCTGCCTGTGACAACTACAGAGGCATCTCACTACTCTCCACTGCCAGAAAGATCCTCACCCGTGTTATACTCAACAGACTCCTGTCATCTGTTTCAGAGCAGACCCTGCTTGAATCAAAATGTGGCTTCCAACCAGATCGCAGAGCCATCAACATGGTCTTCATGGTGAGGTAAATGCAGGAAAAATGCCTTGAGCAGAACCCGGGTCTCTACATTGTCTTCATAGACCTGACAAAGGCATTCGACACAGTGAACAGGGACTCATTGTGGGTGATCCTTAGAAAGCTCGGTTGCCCAGAAAAATTCATCAATCTGATCCAGTTCTTTTATGTCGACATGACAGGGGAAGTCCTATCTGGTGGAGAGACTTCCAATTGCTTCAACATCTCTAATGGTGTGAAACAAGGCTGTGTCCTCACTCAGGTACTATTCAACCTATTTTTCACCCAAGTATTATGGAATGCTGTGATGGATCTAGACCTGGGCATCTACATCAAATACTGACTGGATGGCTCAGTTTTTGACCCTTGCTGCCTGACTTCAAAAACAAAGACAACAGAGAGACTCATCCTGGAAGCTCTCTTTGCAGATGACTGTGCTCTCATGGCCCACCAAGAAAATCATCTCCCAACCATTGTGGACAGGTTCTCCACTGCAACAAAACTCTTTGGCCTGACTATCAGCCTCAGCAAAACAGAGGTGCTGTTCCAACCAGCACCAGGGAGGCCAACTAACCAGCTGTGCATTACAATCAATGGCACACAGCTTTCTAACGTCAACATTTTCAAATACCTGGGCAGCACCATCGCCAACGAGGGGTTCTTAGACCACGAGATTAATGCCAGGATCCAAAAGGCCAGCCAGGCACTTGGGTGACTGTGCTGCAAAGTCCTCCAACACAGAGGTGTAAGCACTGTGACGAAGCTCAAAGTGTACAATGCAATGGTCCTCAGCTCGCTCCTTTAAGGTTGCGAGACATGGACACTATACTGGAAGCACATGGAACAGCCTGAGCAATTCCACCAATGCTCCCTCCAGTCAATCATGAGGATCTGATGGCAGGACCGAATCACCAATCAGGAAGCCCTCGACGCAGCCAACTCCACCGCCATCGAAGTAATGGTCCTCAAAACCCAGCTATGATGGTATGGACACGTCATCCCCATGGACCCACAGCGAATACCAAGACAGGTATTCTATGGTGAACTATCAACTGGACTCAGGAAACAAGGCCGACCAAAGAAAAGATTCAAGGATCAGCTAAAGTCCAACTTGAAGTGGGCTGGCATCACACCAAAGCAACTAGAACTCACTGCCTCTGACAGAAGCAGCTGTCGAACCCACATTAACCATGCCATTGCCACTTTTGAAGATGAATGACGTCAATGTCTTGCCGCTGCGCGTGAACTCCGACACCAGGCCACTGCCGCACCTCCCAAAACAACTGGCATCCCATGACCCATGTGCCACAAAATTTGCGCCTCAGTCTTTGGACTCCAAAGCCATATGAGGGTACACTGTAGATGAAACTGCACAAAGACAATAGTCATACTCTATCACTGAGAGACTACCACTATTTGACATAATAAGCAAAGAAGGAGTTCTACCAAATTACTTTTATGACACAAACATGGTACTAATTCCAAAGCCAGGCAGGCCAAAAAAAGAAAAAGAAAATTATAGACCAATCTCCCTAATGAATATAGATGCAAAAATCTTAAATAGGATACTAGCAAAAAGACTCCACCAAGTGATCAGAAGAATCATTCACCATGATCAAGTAGGATTCATACCAGGGATGCAGGGCTGGTTCAATATTAGGAAAACCATCCACATAATAGACCACATCAACAAGCAAACCAACAAAAATCACATGATTATTTCAATAGATGCAGAAAAAGCCTTTGATAAAATACAATACCGATTCCTACTGAAAACACTAGAAAGCATAGGAATAGAAGGGTCGTTCCTAAAAATAATAAACAGTATATATCTAAAACCATCAGCTAATATCATCTGCAAAGAGGATAAACTAAACCCATTCCCATTAAGATCAGGAGTGAAACAAGGATGCCCATTATCACCTTTATTATTTGACATTGTATTATAAACACTATCAGTAGCAATTAGAGAAGAAAAAGAAATTGAAGGCATTAAAATAGGCAAGGAGGAGACCAAATTATCGCTCTTTGCAGATGACATGATTGTCTACTTAAAGAATCCTAGAGATTCAACCAAAAAGCTAATTGAAATAATCAGCAACTTTAGCAAAGTTGCAGGATACAAAATAAACCCACATAAGTCATTAGCATTTCTATATATCTCCAACACAGCTCAGCAGCAAAAACTAGAAAGAGAAATCCCATTCAAAATCACCTTAGACAAAATAAAATACCTAGGAATCTATCTCCCGAGACAAACACAGGAACTATATGAACACAACTACAAAACACTCTCCACACAAGTAAAATTAGACTTGAGCAATTGGAAAAACATTAACTGCTCATGGGTAGGACGAGCTAATATAATAAAAATGACCATCTTACCCAAACTCATCTATCTATTTAGTGCCATACCCATGGAACTTCCCAAAAATTTTTTTAATGATTTAGAAAAAACCATAACAAAGTTCATTTGGAAGAACAAAAAGATCAAGGATATCCAGGGAAATCATGAAAAAAAAAATACAAAGGAAAGGGGCCTTGCAGTTCCAGATCTAAGACTATATTATAAAGCAGCGGTCACCAAAACAATCTGGTACTGGCTAAGTGACAGAAAGGAGGATCAGTGGAATAGACTTGGTATAAGGGACCTCAGCAAGACAGTGTATGACAAACCCAAAGATCCCAGCTTTTGGGACAAAAATCCACTATTTCATAAAAACTGCTGGGAAAATTGGTGGACAGTATGGGAAGGATTAGGCTTAGATCAACACCTCACACCCTACACCAAGTTAAACTCAAAATGGGTGAATGACTTGAACAAAAAGAAGGAAACTATAAGAAAATTAGGTGAACACAGAATAGTACACATGTCAGACCTTTGGGAAGGGAAAGACTTCAAAACCAAGCAAGACTTAGAAAGAGTTACAAAATGCAAAATAAATAATCTGGAATATGTCAAATTAAAAATTTTTGTACAAACAAAACCAATGTAACTAAAATCAGAAGGGAAGCAACAAATTGGGAAACGATCTTCATAAAAACCTCTGACAAAGGTTTAATTACTCAAATATACAAAGAACTAAATCAATTGTACATAAAATCAAGCCATTCTCCAATTGATAAATGGGCAAGGGACATGAACAGGCAGTTCTCAGCCAACAAAATCAAAACTATTAATAAGCACATGAAAAAGTGCTCTACATCTCTTATAATCAGAGAGATGCCAATCAAAACAATTCTGAGGTATCACCTCCCACCTAGTAGATTGGCTAACATGACAGCAAAGGAAAGTAATGAATGCTGGAGGGGATGTGGCAAAGTGGGGACACTAATTCATTGCTGGTGGAGTTGTGAATTGATCCAGCCATTCTGAAGGGCAATTTGGAACCATGCCCAAAGGGCGATAAAAGACTGTCTGCCCCTTGATCCAGCCAAAGCACTGCTGGGCTTGTACCCTAAAGAGATAATAAGGAAAAAGTCTTGTACAAGAATATTCATAGTTCCACTCTTTGTGGTGGCCAAAAATTGGAAAAGGAGGGGATGCCCATCAATTGGGGAATGGCTGAAAAAATTGTGGTATATGTTGGTGATGGAATACTATTGTGCTAAAAGGAATATTAAAGTAGAGCAATTCCATGGAGACTGGAATATCCTCCAAGAAGTGATGCAGAGCGAAAGGAGCAGAACCAGGAAATCATTATACACAGAGACTGATACACTGTGGTACAATGAAGGTAGTGGACTTCTTCATTAGTGTCAATGCAATGTCCCTGAACAATCTGCAGGGATCAAAAAAATACTATCCACAAGCAGAGGATAAACTGTGGGAGGAAAAACAATGAGGAAAAGCAACTGCATGCCTACAGGGGTGGAGGTTATAGGACTGAGGAGAGACTCTAAATGAACACTCTAATGCAAATACCAACAACATGGAAATGGGTTAGAAACAGGAACACATGTGATAACCAGTGGAATTGTGTGTCAGGTATGGGAGAGGGAAGCGTGGTGGGAGGGGGGGAGGAAAAGAAAATGATCTTTGTTTCCAGTGAATAATGTTTGGAAATGACCAAATAAAATAATGTTAAAAAAAACAGTATCAAAGATGAAAATGATGATCTTGCCTCTAATGAACAGGAAATTAAAATAATTATTAAGAAATCTTTTGCCCAATTATATGGCAATAAATATGACAATCTACTTTAAATGGGTATAAATCTACAAAAATATAAATTGCCTAGATTAACAGAAGAGGAAATGGAATACTTAAGTAATCCCATCTCAAAAAAAAAGATGAAATTGGAAAAGCAATCAAGGAAATTCCTAAGAAAAAATCTCCATGACCAGATGGATTCACAGGTGAATTCTATCAATCATTTAAAGAACAACTACTCCCAATATTATACAAATTATTTGACAAAATAAGCAAAGGAGTCTTACCAAATTCTTTTTTATGACATAAGCATGGCATTTATTCTAAAGCCAGGTAGACCAAAAACAGAGAAAGAAAACTACAGACCAATCGCCTTAGTGAACATAGATGCAAAAATATTAAATAGGTCTAAAGCAAGTTATCACAAGGATTATCTACTATGACAAGATGGGAGTTATACTAGGAATGCAAGGATGGCTTAATATTAGGAAAACACTCTATATAATTCACCATATCAATAATAAAACCAACACAAATCACATGATTATTTCAATAGTTGCAGAAAAAGCCTCTGACAAAATACAAGACCAATTCATATTGAAAACACTATAAATTATAGGAAAAGAAGGGCCATTACACAAAATAATACAGTATATATTTAAAACCATTAGCAAGTATCATTTGCAATCAGGAAAATTTAGAAGACTTCTCAATAAGATCAGGAGTGAAGCAAGGATGCCCATTATCACCTCTATTATATAATATTATATTAGAAATGCTGGCAGTAACAATTAGAGAAGAAAAATAAATTGAAGGGATTAAAGTAGACAATGAGGAAACTAAAATATTTCTTTTTGCAGATGATATGTTGATCTACTTCAAGAATACTAGAAAATAAACTAAAAGAGTAGTGTAAATAATTAACATCTTTAACAAATTTGTAGGGTACAAGATAAACCCACATAAATCATCATAATTTCTATAAAATTTGTTATTAATTATATGGGTAGTTAGAAGTATATGGAGGATGATATGTCAAAAATATATTAAAAATAGGAGTAAAGAAGAGGATAATACTAAGAGAAATGAGAAAAGAGATAAAATGAAGTAAATATATATTTCTAAATAATTGCTGTCCTACATGAAAATATGTATATATTAAAAGTATGTTCTGGCTTCGATCTACTCCAAGCCTCATTTTGTTGTGCATTCATGTTTAACTCATGTAAAATTTTATTCATCTCTTTAACATTTTTCTTATTTTTTTTGGTAGATCTACCTACTTCTGAGAGAGGAAAATTAAAGATCCTCTACTATTATTATTTAGTTATGTATTTTTATTTATATCTCATTTAGTTTTTCCTTTAAGAATCTGGATGGTATGACTTTGGGAATACAGGTCCAATACTGATCAATAATGAATATACTATGCCTTGGCGAATCCAGAGAAGGCAGGGGTAGAGTCATGATCTTTGATAGAGTTGGGCCTAAAATAATTGAAAGGAAAGAATGGGGGAGGTACTATGAATAATGGATGTCTACTAACTCCATGAGCCTACAAAAAAAAAAATTAAACAAAGTCAGAAGAGCTAAAAGGTAATTGTAAAATATCTTATTATGAAACAAGCTGACCTGTAAAATATATTAAGGAGAGAAAATTTATGAGTTATTGCATGACCTGAAAGCCATGATCAAAGAAAGCTTAAACTTCAGCTTTCGAGAAATTATCAAAGAAAACTGATCTGATATATTGGATCCAGATGGTAAAATAGAAAATTAAATAACCCACTGGTTTTTTAAAAGAAATCCCATAATGAAAACTGAAGAGATGACATTTTGGAAGAAGAAATGTGCTTACAATGTTTAGGTATTATTAATTCTCCCATGCCCATTTTTAGATTTAATCACCAGAAATGTATACACCCCACTTACACTGTGACCCACATGTGCAATAGTGGGTTACAAATCAGAATCAAATGACTGCCCCTTCAAAAGTCCTAAGGAAAGCTTTAGCTGAAATTGGTACATGTAAAATGGAAGGAAGTCACAGGAAGTGACAAAAATAAATGGTCTTTAAAAGTGCCAAGAACTTCTTGTGAAGAGGTCTTTCATCTTCAACTTGACCTTGGATGAGTTCTAACTGAGGATCTCAGATTGCTTCTATTTTCCTTAGAAATACCATGTGGGATGAGTGGAAAAGGCTGACTCCTTTCCTGGATTTTATGAAGGGACTAGCCTCAGGAGATGCCTCCCATCTTGAGAGAGGCTTCCTGCACCTCCAGGTCCTTAGCTCAAGGCTGAGGCCCCTCTGGTTAAGCACTAATTAGCCCTGTCTGGGCTGAGTCAGGGGTCAGAGCAAAATACTTAGTGTGTAGGTTAGATATCTTATCCTATCCTCTCTCTGATTTTCTTACTTTCACTCTATATTTTATAAATAAATTGTTTAAAAAATCATTTTGGAATTGATTAAATTCCTGTTGACCATTCTCTCAAATAATCTAGTCCAGCCTTTCATAATAATCCCTTACATTCTGACCCTTACAACAAGGAGATGCTACAGAATGAGGGGGAGTAGTGATTGACTGGAGAGATTCTTAAAACCTTTGAGTAGGGGTGGAATCTGAAAAGGTTGTAACTACCAGTTCTGGGAGTTGAGAGAAAAACTCTGAGGGTGAAACAGCTTGGAGAGACTCTTACTTGAGCTTGGGAAGTGAACCCCACTTCTGAGAATGATTTTCCTATCAAACCAGAGATCTAAAAATTCCCTAAAAGCTTTCCTATCACAAGAAGAAGAAGAGACCAATAAGAGAGCAAATTTAAAATCCTGAGTCCATACTCAAGGGTTTTCCCTGAAGTAGACAGAATCTCTCCTGGTTCCTGGATCCTCCTCATCCAACTACATCTAATATTCTGGAGACTTATTCCTTTGTGAATTAGCCTAGTGAAGACAGATTAGAAAGCCTTTAGGTAGAGAGGAGAATCAAGACTTAGCCTTGGTTTTGCCAGAAGACTGATGAGGTAAGACTTCATTACTTGCCATTTTTAGTTTAGGGACTCCTTCAACATCTTTTCTGCCCCATCCTTGTTCCCTTTATACAAATAAATTTTAACACCTGAAAGCAGTCAGCTTCATTAGAAAGGGTTATTAAGGGGATAGCAGTTTTGCGGTTTATCCTAGAGAGAGGGAGTTTACCTCGATAGGGTGAAGCCAAGTCCCAATCAACCACCAATTTACTCTCTCTCTGTCTGTCTCTCTGTCTGTCTGTCTGTCTGTCTGTCTCTGTCTGTCTCTCTGTCTGTCTCTCTGTCTGTCTCTCTGTCTCTCTCTCTCTCTCTCTCTCTCTCTCTCTCTCTCTCTCTCTCTCTCTCTAGTTAGCACTCTTTACAGAGGAGAGACATCTTGGAAAAGCTAGGTTACATGAAATTCCTAGCAAACCATCATCTCCATTTTCCTGAAGTGTTTATCTCCCTCTGGCACAGTTTGCTGTACTATCCCTTTTAGCAGGTTGTGTCAACCCAGCTCAGAGAGCTCAACCATTTGCCCTCTGAGTTTAGGAGTAACTGCCTTGATTGACCAGGTTACTCCAAAACCTGGTCAACCATTAAAATCAGTGAAGGAGTTTCCCTGCCCATTTAACAAAACTCTCAGGAATAGTATATTTAAATTTCAATATTCCCAAGTGAAGGAAAAATATTGCAAATAGCTAGGAAAAAATATTTAGTTACCATCGGTCAGGGCCAGACGTGTAATGGGTTAAAATTAAAGGGTTGGATAATATATGTAAGAGTGTGGAAGCCAGGAATTATTACTCAATTCCAAATGATTTTTATGGTCATTTATTTATAAAATAAAAAAGAATGAAAGTAAGGAAATCAGAGAGAATAGATATTTATTCTGGTTGAGTCTGAACCAGGCAGGGCTTATGAGTCCCAGTAAAGAGGGACCAGAGTTAAATTAAAGAAGGATTATAGCCAGGAAGCCTTTCCCAAGAAGGGGGCCTCTCCAGAGACTATTCCCTCCAGAAAATCCTGGAAGAAGTCAGTCTTTTCACTCACCCATGTGGCAATGCAAAGGAAGAGATTTAAGAACAGTCTCACCAAGTCCACGGTCTTAGGCCAATGAAGCAGATTCTTCACCAGTCTTCAACATGAACTCAGAACTCTGAAGAACAAAGAACTGACTCTCAGAGAGATTTGTAACTCCTTTTAAAGAAGCTTCTTTGCATCACTTCCTGTGCTTTCCTCTACTTTATGTGCACCAATTATAATCTATAAATTTTCTTTGGACTTCTGTATTGATTTAGAATCTTGAACCTTAGAAACTACATTTCCCACAATCCCATTTTCCTTTTCTTGTTTGTGCATCTCCTTATGTGGAGGAAATTTTGAGTTTCTGTTTCTATCCACACAGGCTCTCTGGGCTTGTACTATAGGGAAGGAGGACGTGACATTTCAGTACTTGCTGGAGTTTTTTAAATTTCTCTTATCTATAAGTGGATTTTAATAAATAGTATTAAAATAATACTTGTAGTATTGAATATTAATTTTAATCTTTATATTTTGGCAACCATAAAGAGATTCTAGAACTCAACAGGTTTTTTTTTTCTTTTCTTTAAAGCTGGCAGCCTGGTTATAGCCAAGCAACCTGGTGGGCTTAAAACTGCTACTGGTTTGCAACCAAAAACTGCTTTTCTGGTGGGAATTTTCAAACCCCCCCCCACTAGAACCACCTAGCTGTGACTCATTCCTCTAGCTCTCCTTCTGCCTTCTAAGCCTCTGACAGCTATGAGTATTTTATACCCTGGCCTGCCTGCTGCTGGCCCAGCTGCCTTAATGTAAGGGACTTGGTGGAGAGGCTGCTCCCCACCCATGGTTTGGAGAGTAGCCCAATCAGTCTGATTGACCATTCCTGCCTGGAGCTTGGCCAAACTTCAGCTAAGTGGCAGGCCCACTCCACCCCCCACTGCCTTGAACTACTACCTCAGCCACAGCACCCGGAGTCTATCCTGGTGCTTCTTCTGTGTCCTGTAGCTGCTGAATCCTAATCATGCCTGGAATGGCTCTCATCTCCATGGCCCAAAATAGATGTTGGTTTTTTTTAGCCACAGCTAGTTCCAGCCTGGTCCCTACCCCTGTATTGCTCCTGCTTCTGCCACTTCTGCTGCCCTGATCCCCATTCCAATTGGTGAATATAGCTTCCCTTTCCACAGCCAGTGCAAAAGGGAATTACTTTTGCCAGCTGCCCAGCTGCTTTCCCCCTAGGCTCTACTAGGCTCTTTGACTTGACTGGGAGGGTCCTAGCCCTCTTTTAACCACCCCAGATTAACTCCTACCCTTCCTTGCTTTACCAAATTTGCCTTACTTCCATCTTTTGGTCTGTGCCCAATTTTGTAGTCATATGCTCCATTTTGGTTTCTAGCAGTCTCTAACTACATGTCTTACCCTGAAAACCACCCATAACCATGGCCCTAATCCCTCCCAGGTGTAGTGCTTTCTCTTCGTCACTAGAGGACAATATTGAGCACTGATTTTTTCTACCTTTTCTTCTGTTCTCCTTTCTTCTTCCTTTCTTTTCTTCCCTTCCTCCCTCCCCCATTTCCTGCTTAGCTACAATGGTTGTATGCTGCCACTAGATGGCAGAAATAAATAAACAATTTAAAATTTTTCCCATTTTTTAAAAAATACAAATCTAATTAAATAATAAAAACTAAAATAAAATAAGCTAAATACCCATACCTTCTACCACCACCCCTTATAATAATAGTAATTTAAGATGAATTTAAAAATATATACATTATTATTTTTTTTCATTTTTTGATCAAAATGTTAAGCAGCATAAATGCTACCATGCATGAAAGCCTTTTGCTTTCTATCCAATTAGAGGCATGTAATATTCCAAGTCCCCTCCTCCTCCTTATACTCCTGGGAAATTTTATTTTTCTGATCTTCATTCTTAAAACAAAAAATGTTTCTATATGAGAGATTAAAGCAGAAATGCAGGCTGACAGGAATATTCAATAAAAAAAATTTCAAACACTTACATGATCTAATAAAAAACACTGAAACAATCCAAAGCAAGTCTGAATTTTGAGGACCTGTTCCTGAACCACAAATATAGGATGATCCTTTTCCTCCTGAAATGGAGATGAGACACCCCTCTCCTATACATGAAGTGCAGACCCTTCTCTCTCATACTCTGCAACATCTCTCTCATGCTCTGCAACTCTTGGCTGACCTCACTTTTCCTAATCCTTCTTCTAACTCCCCATCCTCTCCTGCCCTTTCTCCCACCTGACAACCAGCCCTAACCCCAAAGAAATCTCGATCTACTACCATACCTGTTCCTACCCATGTTGCCTTGGCATCCCCACAGTCAACTTCAAAGCAATTACAGGCATCAGATGACTTCAATGAAGCATTTTCCCCTTAAGAAAGAGCCCAAAATAGGATGCAATTAGGATGTGGTGACCCTAAGATACCATTTTCCTTTTACTCCCCAAGAAATTAAAGAACTGAAATAAAATGTACCTTCCTTTGAATGCAAACCTTTGGTTGTGACAAAGCAGATGGCTGATATTTTCATCAATATAACCTGTCCTATAAGAATGTTGAGAATTTGCTGAGTGCTTTTCTAACAGAACTTGAGAAAAATGAAATTATCTCTCATGTTAACAAGGTCCAGGGGTGTGGTAAAGCACACTGGCCAGCTCAGGATACTGCATGGGATTATAACAGTAGCAGAGACTGGTTGCAATTACATTGTTGTAGGGACACCATTATAACAGCTATGCAAGAATGCTCAGAGGATATGGAAGCATGGTCAAAATTTGAAAGGCTTAGGCATCAGATAATGAGACAACCTCACAGTTCATGGATAAGCTCATTGAGCATGGGGGGTGGATATCTAGACCTTGATATTTCTAAAGACAAAAATATTAAGTGAATAAAGAGACATTGTGTCAGCAACTCTTTCAGGGTAGTTCAAGATTATTTTAAGATGCATTGCCCATGGTGGCCTCAGATGGACCTAGAAGAGTTGAGAAACACTACTTCTTTTGTCTTTAAAGGCCAAAAGGAAAAAAAGAAAGAAGCTAATAATGTCATAGAAACCTTGAGAAAACAAATCCAATTTTTTGGTGGATAAGATTGATAAACAAAACAAAAGCCATAATGTTCAACCAATGGAGCTCCCCCCTCTCCAAGAATCTAACTATCAGTCTCTTACCTGCAGCTTCTGTTATAAGAAGGGTCACATAATGATGAACTGTAGGAATTTTTCCCAGGCAATGATGAACTATACCAACTGGAGAAATTCTTATAGGAACAATTACAGGAATGATAATTATAATGGTGATTTCAGGAATCATAATTTTAGGTCTGATAATAATCCAAGGGACCTAAATCAGGCACCTGACAACTCATACCAAATGACCCCACAGGAGTCTATTTTGAATACAGCTCAAATCCAAACCTCCCAGGGAGTGACTGTCCTACAGGGGGGAGCACAATGTACTACCCAAAGATTATGAAGGTATATTGGGATGCCCTCTGAACATAATGTGCCCATACATGATTAAGGTATTATTATTAAGACATAGGACACAGGCATTTACTGCCCAAAAGATTACTAGGTATGATATTACCCTATTAAATAATGAGCATATCACATCAAAACACTGTGGAGTTCTTAATCCTGAAACCTTGCTCCTTGATTTACCAATTTTCTGAGAACCTTTACATGATTATATATCTTTAGTGTCCACTGTTGATAAATCTCATAATTATAGGAGTCTGTCCAGTGGCTGCTCTGAGGACCCAAGTTCCTCTGCCCAGATGTGACATCACATTCCAAATAAGGAGATGAGACACACTGTGCATTCAACCCATGTATGCAGGCACCACACACAGTGCTCTGACATAGTATCGTGGTTCATTTATTATATAGCTTTTTTGGTACATGCTTCTTTGACACATACTCAATCATCTATGTATGTGGCATTCTACAATTTGATTGGATATTATCAAATCACCTAAACAACACTGTTGTGATGTTACTACAACAAGGAATTCTGTGATCATTTACTAGGTTTCTACAACATTCTGTGGTTGATATGATTAATGTGAATAAAGTCATTTAAAGGTTAGTACCCCTTGAGCTGCTGAGAGGATCATTGTGCTTTTGGTCAGCTTTCACTATACATCATAATTACTTGGAAGATGAACAATAATACATATTCATATCTAGGCATAAGGACTTAAAGCAGACGAGTTTTGGAGTTTTCCACAATTTACAAGTTCAGTTTTTCCTGTGTTATTTTGAAGTACCTAGTAATGATGCTTGGCTTCTGTTCCAACAAATTCACTGCAGTATGGTAACTGTAGGAAATGTTTCATTATAGTACTCAAGCTTTTGGTTGGTGTTTATTGTAGAACCTTGGAGCATGTCTTGTGCTTGAGAAAGGAGGAGTCATGGGTAGAAATATTTGGGCTTTAATTCTATAAATGCAATTTTGGGGCGGTAATAACCTAGGGGTCTTAAAGTAGGGTATATGTTTATTGATTCTATAAATATTTGTTCTCATATTATTTCTCCTATATTGCGGAGAGAATAATAATCATAACAAGTCCATTAGTGGAGAAAATTTGGGTTGAGAAGTTACAGAGAGGGAGCAGAGGGGGCCCTCATTCTGGGGGCTGCTTTGCTGACCTTCCTTCCTTAGACCATGACCTTGTCAACTGGTCAGAATATGATGGCCTCCGGCACATAATGATTTATTGGACACCCCTTTGGATGATTCATATTTAATATTATTTACAGATGGTTCTTCATTTATGAGGGAAGATGTGTGCTATACAGAAGCTATGGTAGTTACTGAATTTGAAACTCTGTGGTCAGCTTTCTTGCCCTCAAATGTAAGAGCACAGGTTGCAGAACTCACAGTTTTGAAATAAGCCTATATCATTGCAAAGGATAAAAGAGTCACAAAAGGCTCCCTCTAGGCCTTTGGCATATGTCACACTGTTGGCATGCTATGGCTTCAGAGGGGATTCTTAACATCAGGTGGAAAATTGCCAATGCAAACCTTATTACAGAACTTCTTTCTGCCATCCAGCTCCCTGAAGCTATAGCTGTCATTCACTGCACATACAAGTAGCACTACCCTGTCTCCAGGGGAAATAACCAAGCAGATATCACAGCAAAACTAGCAGCCTTAGAAGGTACTGAATTAATTATGCCACTAACAATTACTGATGATTTGGATCTATCCCTCTCTTATAATGACAAGGAAGTGGAAAAATGGAAGCAGAAATTTAAAGCAAAACAGATAAATGGAGTATGTTGATGGCAAACCCTTACTCCCTAGAGCTTTCTATAACCAGATTTGTCACTCTATTCATAAACATGGTCATTTTGGCACCTAAGGCATTGTAGACCCTGTTAAAAGAATATGGATAGCACCTTGAATAACTACAATTGCCTCTAAAGTAGGTACAGATTGTCCTACCTGTCAGGCCTATAATCAATATGTCTTTTGAGGAAAAGCCTTTCTTGAACATCCTCTTGCTTACATACCATTTGAGCACCTACAAATTGACTTTATCTCTCTGCCAAAACATGGACAGTATAAATTTTGTCTGGTCATAGTCAATCAACTGACCAGGTGGCCTGAAGCATTTCCTACTGCTTGTGCCACAGTAGCTTTTGTTGTTCAAATCCTTTTGAAAGAAATTATTCCTCATTTTTGCCTGCCAGCATGTATTTTTTCAGGATAAAGAAACTCATTTTAGTGATTCGGTGTTTTCTCAAATTTTTCATGTCTGGGGATAACTCCTAAATTTCATACACCATATCATCCCCAGAGCTCTGGCCAAGTAAAACCAATGAATACAGAACCTAAAACCATGATTGGCAAATTGTGCACAGAGACTCATTTAAAGTGGCTTGAAATTCCATCTCTGGCCTTATTTTACCTCAGAAGCATATCCAGAGATGATTTAGACATCTAATGGTTTGAGATGCTATTTGGACAATTACCTCTTTAGGCACAACCATTTGCCCCTACCTATACCTCACTCTTAGGAGGAGATCCAACCATTGCTACATGTATCAGACAATTATAAACAAAATTGAAAGAACTCCACGACTCTGGAGGTCCTGTTCAAGCAGGCCCTATTGATTTCTTGCTTCATGATTTAAACCCAGGTGATAGTAAGTACATAAAGAATTTCAAACATACTGGGTCAACTGAACCTGCTTATGATGAACCATTTCAGCTCCTATTAACTACATAAACAGCCATAAAAATTGGAGAGAAGGACTCAGGGATTCCTTGTAGCCATGTAAAATGAGTACCTTCTGTTGATGGTGAATAATTGATTACACTATTGTTTGTCTATTGATTGTGATTAGATGTCTTTATTGCTGGATTTGTACTATTTTGTTATACTTTATCTGATTGATTCTTGTATTTGCACAAATTGCCTTGTAGGTCAACACATGTACTACCTCATAGAAGAAAATCTGTGTTAGTGACTTATATTGACCTGATTTGCCTTTTGTAGCATTTTGTGCCTTTACTGATTTTTTTGGATTTTCTTGAATGTATTATTGCTTTGTCTATCCCTCAAGATTTAACAGCTTTCATGTTGAAAAAGTACAGGGCATGAACTTTATAATATTCCAGAGGACAAGGATCTAGGAATACAACCAAGAATAATCTGCCCACTAAAACTGGATATAAACCTATAGAGGACTTTTAGGCATTTCTGATGACAATAAGAGAACTGAATAGGAAAAGTTACATTCAAATACAAAACTCAATAGAATCATAAAAACAGAAATATTAAAGACCATAAGGGAACCAAAGGAAAGAAACTGTTTTATAAGAACTTTGTTATTATTATAGCAATTTTAAGGAGTCTAAATAGACAATGAGCATGGGTGTGAGTATATAAGCTTATCTTTGGATGATCTCAAAAAAACAATATAAGAGCAAGAAAGAGAGTTGAATTTGGATGAGGGGAAGAGGAGAGATAAAAAGGAACAAATAGTCTCACATAAAGGAGGTATACAAGGAAGGGCTTTTGTGCTGGAGGTAAAAATGCTGGGGATGGCAGCAGTTCTTAACCTCACATACAGGAATTGTTTCAAAGAAGATAAATTATATGTTCACACACAGTTGAGTATAGAAATTTTATCTTACTCAATAGGGAAATAATAAAGAAAGCAGATAAAAGATGGGAAAGTAGGGATAATAAGGGTGTAGGCAGATTGAAGGAGACCATTTTCAAAAGAGAGAGAAAGAGACAAGACTAAACATGAAAATGGGAAGGAAGGAAATTTTCAATTAGTGGTCATAACCATGAATGTGAATGCAAAGAACTAACCCACAGAATGGAAGCAAATAGGCTAATGGATTGAAAATCAGATTGCAACAACTTATTTATATGTGACATATTTTGGATGAAAAGAAATACATGTACAATTGAAATGAAGTGCTGGAAAAGAGTCATTATGCTTTAACTGAAATGAAGAAGGCAAATATGATAATCATGACCTTAGAAAAAGCTAAAGCAAAAAGAGACCTAAGTGAAAGAGATGATCATGCAAATTACAATTTGCTAAAATGTACCATAGATAATGAAGTCATGTATGAAGTTTTTAAAGTCAGTATTTTTTCTCAAACATAAATGGAACTTGGTCAAACTTATAAAACTATGAGCCATTCTCCAGTTGATAAGTGATCAAAGGAGATGAATAGTGTTCAGAATAAGACATCATGGCTATACATAGACATGTGAGGGAAATACTCTAAATCACTCTTAATTAGAAAAAGGAAAATTAAAGTCACTTTGAGATAAAGCCTCCCATCTAATACAAGTGAAAAATTCTAAATGGGAAGAGGGAAAATAGGTACATTAATGAACTGTTGGTACAATAATGAATTGCTCCAAACATTCTGGAAAACAATCTGGAACTATGCCCCCCAAACTAAAAAATACTGTTTATCTTTTGATCCTGCAATACTATTACTTCAAGAAGATCAAATTAAAAAAGGAAAAGGACTTTTAGGTACAAAAACATTTACAGTGGCCCTTTATATGGTGGAAAATAATTGGGAATTGAGTGGATAGTCAAATGCAGAATAAATGAGCAAGATGTGATTGTGATAGATTACTATTGTGGTATAAGAAATGATGAATGAGAGGCCAGCTCAGTGGACTGAGAGCCAGACATAGAGATGGTAGGTCCTAGGTTTAAATCTTGTATCAGCCATTTCCAAGCTGGTGTAATAATGGATTATTTGAATGATAAATGATAACTAAAGATCATATCTGCTAATCTTCTCCCTTCCTTCCTTCCTCCATTTACCCCTGGTTACCTCCCTCCTCCCTTCTTGTCTGTCCTTGTACCTCCTCCCTTTCTCTCCCCTATTTTCCATTGATTCTTCAGTTCGTTTCTTTCAGTCAACTCACAGTCATGTATCAAATAAATATCTCTTTTCTCTTCCCTAAGATAAGTAAGGTATTTATTGGGTAGAAAGGTAAAGATAAGAAATTGAGGGAAAGAGGGTTTGAGGTTTCACTATATACTAGAATAATTCCTAGGTTGGAGGATGGTGATATGTATTTCAGATTGGGAAAATGGGTAACAGGTCTGGAAATTCAGTCACTGTAACACACCAGAGAAATCAGAGAGCTGAACTTTGTCCTTCTTTTCTTTCTTTCCCCAAGCCAAGAGACCCCTTCTCCTTTATCTCTCCAAGGCAAAGGAGACCTCTTTTTCCTTTCTGTCTCAAAGGCAAAGAGACCAAGAATTTTAGTTTCACTCCTTCTTAACTGTCTTTTCCAGTCCTCATTCCAATTAGAATATTCTCCTTTATTGACAGTTCTGGAATCTGCTTTTCCAGCCTTGTTGCAGGGTTTTCAAATTCTCTCCTCCATACTGGGTGACCCTGGGCAAGTCACTTAACCTCCATTGACTAGTCTTTACTGCTCTTCTACCTTAGAACCAATACACAGTATTGAATCTAAGATGAAAGGTAAGGCTTAAAAAGAGAAAAATAAATGGTGACCAATTGGTTTTGGGGGAAAAATTACAAAACTTATATAAACTAATGCAAAGTGAAATGAGAAGAACCAGATCACTGTGCACAGTAATGTCAATTTTGTAATGATAAAGACTTGGTTATTCTGATCAATAAACTGAACACCAAAAATTTGAAAGACTCATGATGAAAAATTCTATTCAACTTCAAAAAGAGAACTGATGAATTCTGAGTGAAAATGGAAATATAATGCTCTCACTTTATTTTATATTTTTCTTTTGTTTTCACTATGGCTAACATCGAACTATTTTCCTGTGATTTCAGTTTTATAAATGATGCCATGTTTTTGTCTTCTCAGCAGTTAGAGGAAGGGTGGAAAGGAGAGAGAGGAAATGGAACTCAAAATTTAAAAAGGAAAGAATGTTAAAAATAAATAAATAATACATATTAATTAAAATACTTATTAAATTTTATTGAATTTGATTACTCAGTCATCAAGAATTTAGCAAGCAATTAATATGTGCCAAGCTGTGCTAAGTATTGGGGATTAGAAAAAAATAAGCTGCCAGAGTATATTTAAGAAATAGAAGAGGAAAGGTCTACTATATTATAATTAAGAAACTCATTAAAATAATTTAGAAATAGAAGATAACACACTCAAATATACTTTCCTTAACAGGAAAATTTGAAATATTTTTATACTTGGAATTTGGTGATTTTATAAAATTTGCAATTACAAAATTCTATTTTGAAAACAGATTATCAGATCCCTGAGATGTATACATATTATTTAAAAACTCCTTATGCCTAGTATCACAGAAAACCTGGAACAGTAGCTATCTTACCATACAATTTATGTTATTTACTGAAATAATACTTCCTAGATTTAGGGAGAATTATGTCAGATATGAGATTTTTATACTCAGTATACATTTGGAGAGATAAAGAGAAAGGGGGAGAGAGAGAGAAAGAGATGGAAATTTCATATATTTTTATATATCATATTATCAGTCAATCTATTGTCCATAAAAGTTTGTTTCTGACTATGGTGACTAATTTCAATTTGCAGTGGCCACATTAGCATATACATCAATATTTTCACCTCGATAGAATTAAAGATCTCCTTTTTCTTTAAAAATAACACAGCTAAACCTTAATCTCAGGGAAATCAACTCTGAGAAGGAAAAACATCCAGATCCATTGGGATCTTGAATTCTATCTTACCCAACAAGGGTAGGGAGAAGGGAAAACCAAGGGGGGGAGGGGGAGAGGGAAAACAAAAAGGGAGGGAAAGAGAGGGGGGTGGGGAGGGAACAAAAAGGGAGGGACTAAAAAGGGAAACATCAAGGGAGGGGACAAGGGGGACTGACTCAAAGTAAATCACTGGACTAAAAGGTAGAGCCAAAGAAGAAAAGGTTAGAATTAGGGAACGATATCAAAATGCCAGGGAGTCCACAAATGACAATCATAACTTTGAACGTGAATGGGATGAACTCACCCATAAAACGTAGACGAATAGCAGAATGGATTAGAATCCCAAACCCTACCATATGTTGTCTTCAAGAAACACACATGAGGCAGGTTGACACCCACAAGGTCAGAATGAAAGGATGGAGTAAGACCTTCTGGGCCTCAACTGACAGAAAGAAGTCAGGAGTGATACTCATGATATCTGATAAAGCCAAAGCAAAAATAGACCTGATCAAAAGGGATAGGTAAGGTAATTATATTTTGTTAAAAGAGACTTTAGACAATGAGGAAATATGATTAATCAACATGTATGCACCAAATAATATAGCACTCAAATTTCTAATGGAGAAACAAGGAGAATCCTAAAAATTAAGGGAGAAATTAATAAAATCGAAAGTGATAGAACTATTGATTTAATAAATAAGACAAGAAGCTGGTACTTTGAAAAAACAAACAAAATAGACAAAGTACTGGTCAATCTAATTAAAAAAAGGAAGGAAGAAAAGCAAATTAACAGCATTAAAGATGAAAAGGGGGACAGCACCTCTGATGAAGAGGAAATTAAGACAATCATTAGAAATTACTTTGCCCAATTACATGGCAAGAAATACACCAATTTAGGGGATATGGATGAATATATACAAGAATACAAACTGCCTAGAATAACAGAAGAGGAAATAGAATTCTTAAATAATCCCATATCAGAAAATGAAATCCAACAACCCATCAAAGAACTTCCTAAGAAAAAATCCCCAGGGCCTGATGGATTCACCAGTGAATTCTATCAAACATTCAGAGAACAGTTAATCCCAATACTATACAAACTATTTGACATAATAAGCAAAGAGGGAGTTCTACCAAACACCTTTCATGACACAAACATGGTACTGATTCCAAAACCAGGCAGGTCAAAAACAGAGAAAGAAAACTATAGACCAATCTCCCTAATGAATATAGATGCAAAAATCTTAAATAGGATACTAGCAAAAAGAATCCACCAAGTGATCAGAAGAATCATTCACCATGATCAAGTAGGATTCATACCAGGGATGCAGGGCTGGTTCAACATTAGGAAAACCATCCACATAATTGACCACATCAACAAGCAAACTAGCAAGAACCACATGATTATCTCAATAGATGCAGAAAAAGCCTTTGATAAAATACAACACCCATTCCTATTAAAAACACTAGAAAGCATAGGAATAGAAGGGTCATTCCTAAAAATAATAAACAGTATATATATATATCTAAAACCATCAGCTAATATCATCTGCAATGGGGAGAAACTAGACGCATTCCCAATAAGATCAGGAGTGAAACAAGGATGCCCATTATCACCTCTATTATGTGACATTGTACTAGAAACACTAGCAGTAGCAATTAGAGAAGAACAAGAAATTGAAGGCATCAAAATAGGCAAGGAGGAGACCAAGTTATCACTCTTTGCAGATGACATGATGGTCTACTTAAAGAATCCTAGAGATTCAACCAAAAAGCTAATTGAAATAATCAACAACTTTAGCAAAGTTGCAGGATACAAAATAAACCCACATAAATCATCAGCTTTTCTATATATCTCCAACACAGCTCAGCAGCAAGAACTAGAAAGAGAAATCCCATTCAAAATCACCTTAGACAAAATAAAATACCTAGGAATCTATCTCCCGAGACAAACACAGGAACTATATGAACACAACTACAAAACACTCTCCACACAAGTAAAATTAGACTTGAGCAATTGGAAAAACATTAACTGCTCATGGTTTGGACGAGCCAATATAATAAAAATGACCATCCTACCCAAACTTATTTATCTATTTAGTGCCATACCCATTGAACTACCAAAATACTTCTTCACTGATTTAGAAAAAAAACAAAAACATAACAAAGTTTATGTGGAAGAACAAAAGATCAAGGATATCCAGGGAAATCATGAAAAAAAAACACATATGATGGGGGCCTTGCAGTCCCTGACCTTAAACTATATTACAAAGCAGCAGTCATCAAAACAATTTGGTACTCGCTAAGAAACAGAAAGGAAGATCAGTGGAATAGACTGGGGGAAAGGGACCTCAGCAAGACAGTATACGATAAACCCAAAGATCCCAGCTTTTGGGACAAAAATACACTATTCGATAAAAACAGCTGGGAAAATTGGAAAACAGTGTGGGAGAGACTAGGAATAGATCAACACCTCACACCCTACACCAAGATAAATTCAAAATGCGTGAGGGACTTAAACATAAAGAAGGAAACCATA
This sequence comes from Monodelphis domestica, assembly GCF_027887165.1. Taxonomy (NCBI): domain Eukaryota; kingdom Metazoa; phylum Chordata; class Mammalia; order Didelphimorphia; family Didelphidae; genus Monodelphis; species Monodelphis domestica. The sequence continues at coordinate 330,494,283 of NC_077229.1, read as the reverse complement.
AGTAAATTGGGTAAACACAGAATAGTATACATGTCAGACCTTTGGGAGGGGAAAGACTTTAAACCAAGCAAGACATAGAAAGAATCACAAAATGTAAAATAAATAATTTTGACTACATCAAATTAAAAAGCTTTTGCACAAACAAAACCAATATAACTAAAATCAGAAGGGAAACAACAAACTGGGATAAAATCTTCATAGAAACCTCTGACAAAGGTTTAATTACTCAAATTTATAAAGAGCTAAATCAACTGTACAAAAAATCAAGCCATTCTCCAAGTGATAAATGGGCAAGGGACATGGATAGGCAGTTCTCAGATAAAGCAATCAAAACTATTAATAAGCACATGAAAAAGTGTTCTAAATCTCTTATAATCAGAGAGATGCAAATAAAAACAACTCTGAGGTATCACCTCACACCTAGCAGATTGGCTAACATAACAGCAAAGGAAAGTAATGAATGCTGGAGGGAATGTGGCAAAGTGGGGACATTAATTCATTGCTGGTGGAGTTGTGAACTGATCCAACCATTCTGGAGGGCAATTTGGAACTATGCCCAAAGGGTGACAAAAGAATATCTACCCTTTGATCCAGCCATAGCACTGTTCAGTCTGTACCCCAAAGAGATAATGGACAAAAAGACTTGTACAAAAATATTCATAGCTGCACTCTTTGTGGTGGCCAAAAACTGGAAAATGAGGGGATGCCCATCAATTGGGGAATGGCTGAGCAAATTGTGCTATATGTTGGTGATGGAATACTATTGTGCTAAAAGGAATAATAAAGTGGAGTAGTTCCATGGAGACTGGAACAACCTCCAGGAAGTGATGCAGAGCGAGAGGAGCAGAACCAGAACATTGTACACAGAGACTAATGCACTGCGGTATAATCAAACATAATGGACTTCTCCATTAGTGGCGGTGAAATGTCCCTGAACAATTTGCAGGGATCCAGGAGAAAAAAAACACTATTCATAAGCAAAGGATAAACTATGGGAGTAGAAACATGGAGGAAAAGCAACTGCCTGAATACAGTGGTTGAGGGGACATGACAGAGGAGAGACTCTAAATGAACACTCTAATACAAATATATCAACATAGCAATGTGTTCAAATCAAGAAAACATGTAATGCCCAGTGGATTTACGCGTCGGCTATGGGGGGTGAGGGGGAGGAAAAGAAAATGATCTATGTCTTTAATGAATAATGCTTGGAAATGATAAAATTAAAAAAAAACCACCTCCCTCCATGTAAGAGCTTGTGGTTCATGAACTACTCTCCCAGGATCACTGGGTATTTACATGTCTTCCTTTTGCATGTGCTTTCTTTTACAATAAAACTTTATTTTATTTTTAAAACGAAAAAAAATAAAAATAACACAGCTAGCATAAGAGCAGGTGGAAAATATTATTCACAAGTATATTAAAATGCAGAGATAATAAAGAACCAGAGGTAAAATAAAAGCACAGCCACCACAAGGCCTAAATTCCAGGCATCTCCATCTCCCTATGTGACCTCTATAGACTAAACCAGCTTCAGAGTTTTCAAAGCACCTGGAATATATAGGCTGTCAGAAGAATAGATGCTGCTATGGAATAACTATTTCCATTTCTGTTACCTTTTTATAAACCAAAAATAGCAAAAGATGGCCTGTCTGTATGTGGATGAAGGCAGGATTTTGTATGCATTCAAATTGTCAAATATTTCACCAGAAAATGTGTCAGGAAAAAAATTCTTTAGGGGAAAAAATCAAAAGAAGTGAATTTGCTTTAGAATGCAGTTACCACCAAATTAAACATGACTGAAGCTTAATTTAAAATTCCAAGATATTTAATATCTTATAGTACATGTGTCCATTTGAATAGATGTATACATCTTTCACCAAAAGGAATTTTTAAAGACAATAAGCATTCATTTTGTACTTGCTTTTTAAAGAGATTTTTGTTGTCATAGTTTTGTGGCCTTTGGTAAATGCCCTTCTATCACAATATCTCCTTCTTATGCTGATGTGTTGAACAGAAAGAGATCATCTTGGGTAAATCCAGAAAAAGGCAGTGTCAAGTAATATAAATAGCTTTGAGGACCTGAGAAAAATATTTCAAAGCCAAAACATACTATGATTGTTAAGATGGCTACAATGTCTTCTTTTCTAGAAGCTTATCTATATAATATTGGTTTAGGGCTTGGAAGTTAATGAATAATTTCTCAGAAATCATATATCAAAGAATTATTTTGAGATTGTTGAACTATTGCATATGGAGTATTTATGTTACATCTGCTCTAAATGTGTATTTACATTGCTTAATTAATGAAGAATAGTCCCTGTTTTGAACATCAGGAGCATTAGAGGGCACAAAACAATGGCAACAGAACTCTTTTAGGAAAACAAGTAGTAAATGAATGTTTATTGTATTTGAAAATCTCTTTTACTGATAATTGCAGACATCTTTTGAAATGATTATATGAAGTATAGAACTTGAAGTTTACTGAAACTTTAAATTAAGATGTCCATGATTAATTTGATAACTGCATTCTAAAGCAAACTTACTTCTTCTGAGTCTTTTTAACCAAATGATTTTTCTTGATCAAGAGTCTATAGCTAAAGAACTTAAATATAGGAGGTAGAAGAGAGAATTTTGTATGCTCTGGTTGAAGAAGTGACTGAGAGAGAGGCTCTCTTGCTCTCTACTCTAATATGCAGTTTGAGAAACAACCAAGTCTCTCATAGATTTATGCATGTAGCTCTTTACTTTTCTCTATAGCTTGAGAGGGGAAAATCTCTCAAAACATAAAGGGAACAATTATTGAATTTATTGGCACTCCACAGGATTAAAGGGAACTGATTTCCACTAAAATAATAAAAAAATATTTTACTTCAATATCTGCACAAAGAAAGATATGGGAAGGTTTTCAGATACCAGACATAAGACTACAGTTAGCAAAAAGAACTCCAAAATGATGAAAAAAAAAGTTCACTCTTGTTCATTAGGACAAGAATGTCAAAGAAAAAGTTTCTTACTATCATATTGAAGGATCTCATAAGAGGATATTCTTTAAAAGGCCATAGGTTTACAACATATGCTCTATTTTGTGAGCTGTCATGGAAAAATGAGTTTGCATATTCATATCTCTCACCATCATATTTCTGTAAATTTGTATTCATTCTCCCTCATTAGATATTGTACATTGGTGGAATAGTATGATAAAAAGTTTATAGTTGGACCATGATATTATTATTTCCATTCATCTTTCTACTCAGTGTCTTCTATTTGGTATGCTATTTCCTTCTTTTTAGTATGTAATATTATGGTGATTTTTTTTCTTTAGACTTCTCATTTAGTGTTTCATTTTGAAGGGTTAACAGTATCATCATGACTTATTTGGGCAAATACAAAGCATACTTGTGGAATCTCAAAAGCTACTTATATGCCAATGTATATTTCTCATACAAGATTAACATGAAGACGTTTATGGCCAGTCTGTTGAGAAACCATCCTAACCTTCCAGAGCAGATACAGATAGGTATGAATTGTCTCAGACTTAGAAGAAAGAGATCCTAGAGAGAGTTAAGGAAGAATAGTGATATCACATTCATCACATCTTACTGAAAACTGAATGCAATGGTAGAATTCTTGCAAGAATTGACATTGTTTTTCTGTTACAAAAATACATTTATTGGCGTTATCATTGCCATTAGTATTAATAGGACCTTCATGACTCCTTTTCTTCCTCATTCTTCCTTCTATACTTCTTGTATATCCTTCTTTGCTCTTTCATCTCTAGATTCTGCTCTTCTGTGCTTCAACTGTCTCCTAACCTCAGAATTTACTTCTACCCTTACATCCTGTTATTCTATGAACTTCTGGAATCTTCCTTTTAAGGAAGTATACAGGAAAGTAATAATTATTTCATTACTTCTCACCTGGTTCCATTCTTTACTTTTCAATTACTCACTCATTATGAGCCAGATATTTTGTTAAGCCCTTGAAATAAAAACATGTAGAAATAATATCTTCAAATTTCTCATTATGCCACAGTTACCTTCTCATTCTGGAAGAATTTTTGTTGTGGTTGTTGTCTCACATCTCCATCTGGTGACTTCTTACCAGAATCTCCATTTTCAGGAAATACACAAGGCAGCCTTTTTCACCACCGCCTATATGGCTACCTTCTCTTTCTCCTACTTTTATGTTCCATTTTATGTATTTTTTTCTCCCATTAGAATATAAACATCTTGAGGTTAAAGATTCTTTTCATTTTTATTTATATTCTCAACACTAATATCAGTATCTGAAACATTGTAAGTACTTATAGACTTTTTGATTCAAATCTATTACACTTTTACTTTGATTACTCATTGTGATATAAAGATGATGATTAATCTTTGGAAATTATTCAATAAAGTATAAGCTCTAGTAACCTCTCACAAAATGTACTAGCTTTGACTATGATGGCAAAAGCAGCTTTCATTTTTAATGTGTCAGTTTCAGGTTTGTTAATTCACCATGGGATGGCTCATTATCAGAAGATGCAATATCAGATTAAGGAATATTTTTGGCCATAAATACTCATGAATACTATTTTCAATAAGTGAAAACAAGTGCAGGTCTACACTGATAAACAGAGTATCCTCCCTTATGAACTAGAATCTTTAAAATATTGAAGTTTGAATCACTATTATTTCTGAGAAAGTTCATATTCATATAGGGTTTAAGTTAAAATGTTTTCATGAGAATAATTTAGATTTAGTACAAATTAGATCCATTGTAAGCATAATGATTTTGTGGAAATTTTGGTGTATGAATCTTGGTATATAGGAAGGAGAGAGTAGTACATCATGTTTATGTATCTACAAAACCAATTTTTTTATTTTAAATCATCATTTCTCTGAATATGAAAACCCTCTTTCCTTTTCCTTTTCCATTCCCACAGCTTTCTTCTTTCTCAAAGTCATTCCTTTTTTCCTATATTTTCTCCCTTCATTTTCTTTCCTATTCCTTCTTTTTCTTTCCACAACAACTAATCAGGAATGATTCTTAATAACCACTGACTAGGCAGTGAAAGATTAGTATTTACTCATACTACTTTAAAACCCCTAGCCTAATCCTGTCAATTTACCAATATCCACATCATCAGGAAGAGGACCTGTGACTCTGACCTTCAAGTTATATGATAAATGATCATTTAAAAATATTATTGTTATTGGTACAAGTATTATTCTTGTTTCCATTCTTCCTGTCTAGAAGAGCAATCTATTCTGAATATTTCTGATTAGCTAGATTAATGACTTCTGCAATAACAAGGTTTTATCAGAAATCATAATGTTTTTCCTTTCCTAAGTTCCTTACTGTTTTCTGTATTCCATTCTCATTTAATATATGTCATTAAAAATGGGGGGAGGAACCTATCTTTAAAAGGCACCTCAAAATGACAGAAGTCAAAGAAGAACAGTGTGAGGCAGCTCTCCCACTAAACACAACTTGAGAGGTAGGAAGAAAGATTTAATTTTCACAGGATAAGGAGGACCCAGAAACAAAAATGCACACAAAGGAGTGCTATCTGTCTACCCCCACCTCCACCTACTGCTCCAGGTTCCATGACTAGAAGGAGGCTAAAATCACAGTCCTCTGCTACACCAACAAAAGAATACCTCAGACCCAGCCTTTAAAGGCACAGACCCTGGCATCAGCCCACAGTAAGGTATAGAAGTTCATAGCACTTGGCCCTTTCAAGCCTTCCTTACTCCAGTGAAGACACAGCCCCAGGGCAAAATAGCTTACAGTGTTGGTCCCTGAAAGCCACAAGCAGAGAAAACAGAATCAGCTAGCAGCTTTCAGTATTCCCAGTCAACAGGCCAAAAAAAAGGCAGGGAAATGAGAAAAACAGAAAAAAAAACAAATGAACAAACACTTAACTCTCAAAAAATTCTTTGGGACAAAAGAGAAAAGAACAGAACCAACAGGGAATGGTGTGAGGCATGCAAAACTCCAAAAACAAACAAACAAACAAACAGTAATGGTCTCAAGCTCTGGAAGAAGTAAAAAAGGAATTCAAACACCAAATAAGACAGATTGAAGGAAAATAGGAAGAAAAATGGAAAAGGAAATTAAAATAATGCAAAAATAAAATAACAGCCTAAAATAAAAAAAAGGTAAACTAGAAAAAGAGACACAAAAATCCAATGAAGAAAAGACTACCATGAAAACTAGAATGGACCAAATGGAAAAGGAGGATCAAAAGGTCATTGAAAAAATTGATTATCTGAAAATTAGAATTGTGCAAATAGAAGCTAGTGGTGTTATGAGACATCAGGAAACCATAAAACAAAATTGAAAGAATGAAAAATAGAAATGTGAAATATGAAATATCTCAATGAAAATAAAAATGACATGGAAAATAGATTGAGAAGAGAAAATTTAAGAATTATTGCACTACCTGAAATCCATGATCAAATAAAAAGCCTAGACATCATATTCTAAGAAATTATCCAAGGAAATAGCACTGATATTCTTGAACAATAGGGTAAAATAGAGATTGAAAGAATCCACAGATGACTTCCTACAATAAATCCCCAAATAACAAATCCAAGGAATCTCAGAGCCAAATTCAATAGCTCTCAGGCCAAGGAGAAAATATTACAAACAGCCAGAAAGAAACAATTAAAATATCATTGAGCCCCAGTCCATATTACATAGAATCTGGAAATTCAACATTGAAGTACTAGAAAGCTTGAAAAATGACATTCCAGAATGCAAGGGAAATTAATCACCTACCCATCAAAACTGATTATATTCTTTCAAGAGAAAGAATGAATTTTTTTACATGGAATATTTCCAAGTATTCTTGAAGAAAATACCAGAGTGAAACAGAAAATTTGATGTCCAAATACAAAATTCAAGAGATGTATATAAAAGTAAATAAGAAAGAAAAAATTAAGGACTTTAATGAGGTAAAATTAATTATATTTCTATATGGAAACATATCAGTAAGTCTTAAAAATTATCATTAACATAGTTAGAAGAAGTATACATAGAGGGTATGGTGTTCAGGATAATATGTATAAAATTAGAGGTGAAAAAGAGGACTGCACTAAGATAAATCGGAAGAGAGAAGTGAAATAGGTAAATTATCACATAAAGAGATGCAGAGGTGGGGGGCAATCTGTTACAATGGTAGGGAGTTGACAGGTATAATGAGGGTGGTGACAGGGTAAAAATCTTATTGTAATTGTCTCAGAGAGGGAAGAAAAGTCAGATTCATTAAGTTATAGAATCCCATTTTACCCTATAAAGTAGAAGAGGAATAAGAAAAAAGGGTTGTGGAGAGGGGTGTAATATAATGGAGGGAGAAGTTGAGAGTTATTGTTAAAAAATATAGAAAAGTAAAAGCTGAATAAGAAGGGAAGTTTTGGAAAGGGGAGAAATCTAAGGGAGAGGGAAAGGTCGAGTGGTTAAAATTAAAATAAAAGGGTATGGAGGGAAAGAATGAAAAGAGAAAAGACAGGATTAAAAGAGGCAATGAGGATGGGGGGGAATACACAGATGGTAATCATAACTGTGAATGTAAATGGGATGAACTCATTCTTAAAATAGAAGCATAGAGCAAAGTGTATTAAAAATCAGAATCCTACCATGTGTTGTTTACAAGAAACACATCTGAAGCAGATAGGCAAACAGAGTAAAGGTAAGAGGCTAGAGCAGAATATTTTGTGCTGCAACTGAGACAAAGAAGGCAGAAGTAGCAAGCGTGATCTCAAACAAAACTAAAGCAAACATATATCTTGTTAAAAGAGATGAGATAGGTAATTGCATCTTGATAAAAGGCAGTATACAGACTTCCGGTTAAGATGGCAGCTTAGAGAAAGCTGAAGTTCAGATCTCCGGAAAACCCTTCCCGACCGATCTCAAACTAGAAGCTCCTAAGGCGCTGAAATTCAAAACGATCAACAGCACAGACCCTGGGAACCCTCCTCCTGGACCTGGACCCGGTTCAAAAGGTACGGCTCCCCTTAAAAGCCAGAACCCGAGATCCCTCGGACCTCAGGGGTAGGAGCGCAGAGTCCAAGGCTCCCGGAAGCAGCAGCCGTGCCGGGCTCAGAGAGCAGGGTCTGAGGAACAACAACCCTCAGGGTCTTCTACCCAAGTCCCAGTCCGGGTGAAAGTTACTGCCTGGGGCCTCCGCTGCAGAGAGCTGGTCAAAACAACAGCAACCCTCAGGGCGGGCAAGACAGCCTCACGGACTGGATCCTGCTATCCAAGTCTCAGTGAAAGTCTGTGCTCTCGGAGCTTGGGGAAGCGGCAGCCCATCCCCCCGCAGGCCGACGAAACAGCCTCACGGCCAGGGATTCTGAAGGCAACTTCCGGAAATCGAGCCAGGGGGAGAGTGTGGCCTTGTGGTCCGACCCCTCCATTCCAGTTCCAGTGAGGCATATTCAGTTTAACCCAGGGAACGCTCATAGAACCAACATCTGCCCAGGACTAAAGCCTCTGATCACCAGACAAAGACAAGAAAAGCCAACCCTCAACGTTCAGAGATGACAAACTCTACAGAAGTACAGAAGCCCCAAAATACCAAGAAAAATAAGAAGAAAGGGGCGACTCTGGACACATTCTATGGAGCCAAAATACAAAATACAGAGCAGATAGAAGAAGATATACAAGAAAATTCTCCAAAATCTTCCAAAGGAAATAGAAACTCTCCACAAACACATGAAGAATTTGAATCAGAAAGGACCAAAAAGATGGAAGCCCTCTGGGAGGAAAAGTGGGAAATGATGCAAAAGAAATTCACGCATCTACAAAACCAGTTTGACCAAACTGTAAAAGAAAACCAGGCTTTAAAGCAAGAACTAATAAAGCAAAGCCAAAACACCAAGAAATTAGAAGGGAACATAAAATATCTCACCGACAAGGTGATAGATCTGGAAAACAGGGGGAGAAGAGAAAATTTAAGAATAATTGGACTCCCAGAAAAGCCAGAAATGAACACCAAACTCGACATGGTGATACAAGATATAATCAAAGAAAATTGCCCAGAGATTCTAGAACAAGGGGGCAATACATCCACTGACAGAGCTCACAGAACACCTTCTACACTAAACCCCCAAAAGACAACTCCCAGGAATGTAATTGCCAAATTCCAAAGCTATCAAACAAAAGAAAAAATCCTACAGGAAGCCAGAAAAAGACAATTTAGATATAAAGGAATGCCAATCAGGGTCACACAAGACCTTGCAAGTTCTATGCTGAATGATCGTAAGGCATGGAACATGATCTTCAGAAAGGCAAGAGAGCTGGGTCTTCAACCAAGAATCAGCTACCCAGCAAAACTGACTATATACTTCCAAGGGAAAGTATGGGCATTCAACAAAATAGAAGACTTCCAACTTTTTGCAAAGAAAAGACCAGAGCTCTGTGGAAAGTTTGATACCGAAAATCAAAGAGCAAGGAATACCTGAAAAGGTAAATATTAAGGAAAGGGGAAAAATGTTATCTTCTTTTACTCAAACTCTCTTCTATAAGGACTACATTTATATCAATCGATGTATACTAATATGTGGGGAAAATGTAATGTATAAATAGGGGGTAAAGAAAGACCAAATAGAATAATGGTTCTCACACAAAGATTCACAGGGGAAGGGGAGGGGAAGAAAACTTCTATAAGAAGGAGAGGAAGAGAGGGATTTTTTTTACTTAAACCTTAATCTCAGGGAAATCAACTCTGAGAGGGAAAAACATCCAGATCCATTGGGATCTTGAATTCTATCTTACCCAACAAGGGTAAGGAGAAGGGAAAACCAAGGGGGGGAGGGGGAGAGGGAGAACAAAAAGGGAGGGAAAGAGAGGGGGGAGGGGGAGGGAACAAAAAGGGAGGGACTAAAAAGGGAAACATCAAGGGAGGGGACAAGGGGGACTGATTCAAAGTAAATCACTGGACTAAAAGGTAGAGCCAAAGAAGAAAAGGTTAGAATTAGGGAAGGCTATCAAAATGCCAGGGAGTCCACAAATGACAATCATAACTTTGAACGTGAATGGGATGAACTCACCCATAAAACGTAGACGAATAGCAGAATGGATTAGAATCCAAAACCCTACCATATGTTGTCTTCAAGAAACACACATGAGGAGGGTTGACACCCACAAGGTCAGAATTAAAGGATGGAGTAAGACCTTCTGGGCCTCAACTGATAGAAAGAAGGCAGGAGTGGTAATCATGATATCTGATAAAGCCAATGCAAAAATAGACCTGATCAAAAGGGATAGGGAAGGTAATTATATTTTGTTAAAAGGGACTCTAGACAATGAGGAAATATCATTAATCAACATGTATGCACCAAATAATATAGCACCCAAATTTCTAATGGAGAAACTAGGAGAATTGAAGGAAGAAATAGACAATAAAACCATACTAGTGGGAGACTTAAACCAACCATTATCAAATTTAGATAAATCAAATCAAAAAATAAATAAGAAAGAGGTAAAAGAAGTGAATGAAATCTTAGAAAAATTAGAATTAATAGACATATGGAGAAAAATAAATAGGGATAAAAAGGAATACACCTTCTTCTCAGCACCACATGGCACATTCACAAAAATTGACCATACATTAGGTCACAGAAACATAGCACACAAATGCAAAAAAGCAGAAATAATGAATGCAGCCTTCTCAGACCACAAGGCAATAAAAATAATGATTAGTAATGGTACATGGAAAACCAAATCTAAAACCAATTGGAAATTAAACAATATGATACTCCAAAACCGTTTAGCTAAAGAAGAAATCATAGAAACAATTAATAATTTCATCAAGGAAAATGACAATGGCGAAACATCCTTTCAAACCTTTTGGGATACAGCCAAAGCGGTAATCAGAGGCAAATTCATATCCCTGAAAGCTCATATTAACAAACAAGGGAGAGCAGAGATCAATCAATTGGAAATGCAATTGAAAAAACTCGAAAGCGATCAAATTAAAAACCCCCAGCAGAAAACCAAATTTGAAATCCTAAAAATTAAGGGAGAAATTAATAAAATCGAAAGTGATAGAACTATTGATTTAATAAATAAGACAAGAAGCTGGTACTTTGAAAAAACAAACAAAATAGACAAAGTACTGGTCAATCTAATTAAAAAAAGGAAGGAAGAAAAGCAAATTCACAGCATTAAAGATGAAAAGGGGGACAGCACCTCCAATGAGGAGGAAATTAAGGCAATCATTAGAAATTACTTTGCCCAATTATATGGCAATAAATACACCAATTTAGGAGAAATGGATGAATATATACAAAAATAAAAACTGCCTAGACTAACAGAAGAGGAAATAGAATTCTTAAATAATCCCATATCAGAAATTGAAATCCATCAAGCCATCAAAGAACTTTCTAAGAAAAAATCCCCAGGGCCTGATGGATTCACCTGTGAATTCTATCAAACATTCAGAGAACAGTTAACCCCAATACTATACAAACTATTTGACATAATAAGCAAAGAGGGAGTTCTACCAAACTCCTTTTACGACACAAACATGGTACTGATTCCAAAACCAGGGAGGTCAAAAACAGAGAAAGAAAACTATAGACCAATCTCCCTAATGAATATAGATGCAAAAATTTTAAATAGGATACTAGCAAAAAGACTCCAGCAAGTGATCAGAAGGATCATTCACCATGATCAAGTAGGATTCATACCAGGGATGCAGGGCTGGTTCAACATTAGGAAAACCATCCAAATAATTAACCACATCAACAAGCAAACTAGCAAGAACCACATGATTATCTCAATAGATGCAGAAAAAGCCTTTGATAAAATACAACACCCATTCCTATTAAAAACACTAGAAAGCATAGGAATAGAAGGGTCATTCCTAAAAATAATAAACAGTATATATCTAAAACCAACAGCTAATATCATCTGCAATGGGGATAAACTAGATGCATTCCCAATAAGATCAGGAGTGAAACAATGATGCCCATTATCACCTCTACTATTTGACATTGTACTAGAAACACTAGCAGTAGCAATTAGAGACGATAAAGAAATTGAAGGCATCAGAATAGGCAAGGAGGAGACCAAGTTATCACTCTTTGCGGATGACATGATGGTCTACTTAAAGAATCCTAGAGATTCAACCAAAAAGCTAATTGAAATAATCAACAACTTTAGCAAAGTTGCAGGATACAAAATAAACCCACATAAATCATCAGCTTTTCTATATATCTCCAACACAGCTCAGCAGCAAGAACTAGAAAGAGAAATCCCATTCAAAATCACCTTAGACAAAATAAAATACCTAGGAATCTATCTCCCAAGACAAACACAGGAACTATATGAACACAACTACAAAACACTCGCCACACAACTAAAACTAGACTTGAACAATTGGAAAAACATTAACTGCTCATGGATAGGACGAGCCAATATAATAAAAATGACCATCCTACCCAAACTTATTTATCTATTTAGTGCCATACCCATTGAACTACCAAAATACTTCTTCACTGATTTAGAAAAAACCATAACAAAGTTCATTTGGAAGAACAAAAGATCAAGGATATCCAGGGAAATAATGAAAAAAAACACATATGATGGGGGCCTTGCAGTCCCAGACCTCAAACTATATTACAAAGCAGCAGTCATCAAAACAATTTGGTACTGGCTAAGAAACAGAAAGGAAGATCAGTGGAATAGACTGGGGGAAAACGACCTCAGCAAGACAGTATACGATAAACCCAAAGATCCCAGCTTTTGGGACAAAAATCCACTATTCGATAAAAACTGCTGGGAAAATTGGAAGACAGTGTGGGAGAGACTAGGAATAGATCAACACCTCACACCCTACACCAAGATAAATTCAAAATGGGTGAGTGACTTAAACATAAAGAAGGAAACCATAAGTAAATTGGGTAAACACAGAATAGTATACATGTCAGACCTTTGGGAGGGGAAAGGCTTTAAAACCAAGCAAGATATAGAAAGAATCACAAAATGTAAAATAAATAATTTTGACTACATCAAACTAAAAAGCTTTTGTACAAACAAAACCAATATAACTAAAATCAGAAGGGAAACAATAAATTGGGAAAAAATCTTCATAGAAACCTCTGACAAAGGTTTAATTACTCATATTTATAATGAGCTAAATCAATTGTACAAAAAATCAAGCCATTCTCCAATTGATAAATGGGCAAGGGAAATGGATAGGCAGTTCTCAGATAAAGAAATCAAAACTATTAACAAGCACATGAAGAAGTGTTCTACATCTCTTATAATCAGAGAGATGCAAATCAAAACAACTCTGAGGTATCACCTCACACCTAGCAGATTGGCTAACATAACAGCAAAGGAAAGTAATGAATGCTGGAGGGGATGTGGCAAAGTAGGGACATTAATTCATTGCTGGTGGAGTTGTGAACTGATCCAACCATTCTGGAGGGCAATTTGGAACTATGCCCAAAGGGCGACAAAAGAATATCTACCCTTTGACCCAGCCATAGCACTGCTGGGTCTGTACCCCAAAGAGATAATGGACACAAAGACTTGTACAAAAATATTCATAGCTGCGCTCTTTGTGGTGGCCCAAAACTGGAAAACGAGGGGATGCCCATCAATTGGGGAATGGCTGAACAAACTGTGGTATATGTTGGTGATGGAATACTATTGTGCTCAAAGGAATAATAAAGTGGAGAAGTTCCATGGAGACTGGAACAACCTCCAGGAAGTGATGCAGAGCGAGAGGAGCAGAACCAGGAGAACATTGTACACAGAGACTAATACACTGTGGTATAATCGAACGTAATGGACTTCTCCATTAGGGGCGGTGTAATGTCCCTGAACAACTTTCAGGGATCCAGGAGAAAAAAAACACCATTCATAAGCAAAGGATAAACTATGGGAGTGGAAACACCGAGAAAAAGCAACTGCCTGAATACAGAGGTTGAGGGGACATGACAGAGGACAGACTTTAAATGAACACTCTAATGCAAATACTATCAACAAAGCAATGAGTTCAAATCAAGAAAACATCTAATGCCCAGTGGACTTACGCGTCGGCTATGGGGGGTGGGGGGGAGGAAAAGAAAATGATCTATGTCTTTAACGAATAATGCTTGGAAATGATCAAATAAAATATATTAAAAAAAAAAGGCAGTATACACATTGAACAAATATCAGTAGTTAGATATATGCACCAAACAGTATAGCATCCAGATTTTTAAAGAATTAACTAAAGGAACTTAAGAAGGAAATAGATAGTAAAACTATAAAACTGGGGGACTTCAACTTTCCCCTATTAGAACTAGATAAATCTAACTAAAATATAAATAAGAAAGAAGTAAGGAAAATGTATAACATTTTAGAAAAGTCAGACTTTATATATATCTGGAGAAAAATGAGCAGGTTAAAAAAGGAATGCACCTTCTTTTCAGCAGTACATGATACATATATAAAGATTAATCATTTACTGGAGCATTAAAAATTCAGAATCAAATGCAGAAAAGAAAAAAATAATAAATGCACTTTTCAGATCATAATGAAATAAAATTTTAATCAATGAGAATTCATGGAAAGGCAAATTTAAAATTAATTGGAAACTGAATAATCTTTTTCTTCAAAATGGGTGAATCATATCATAGGAAAAAAATCACTGATTTAATTGAAGAAAATGACAACATGGATACAACATATCACATATTATGGGATGCAGTCAAAGTAGTAGAGAGGGGAAAATTTATATCCCTAAGTACTTATATCAATAAATTAGAGCGAAAGCAGAACAATAAATTGGCCATGTAACCAAAAAAACTAGAAAAAATAACAAATTAAAAATCCCCAAATAAAGACTAAATGGGAAATCCTAAAAATCAAAGGAGAACTTTTAAAAATTGAAAGTAAAAGAACTATTGAACTAATAAATTAGATTAGGAACTGGTTCTATAAAAAATAAAACAGATAAAGTATTGGTTAATTTTATTAAAGAAAAGAAAAAGAGAATGCAATTACCAGTATCAAAAGTGAAAAGGGTGATTTCACCTCAAATGAAGAGGAAATTAAAGCAATTATTAGTTGCTATTTTGCCCAACTATATGATAATAAATCTAATAAACTACATAAACTTAATGAATATTTGCAAACATATAAATTACCCACATTAACAAAAGAGGAAATAGAATACCGCTATAGACCCATCTCAGAAAATGAAATTAAACAAGTGATTGATGAACTCCCCAAGAAAAAATCTCTAGGCCCAAATGGGTTCACAATTGAAGTCTATCAAACATTTAAAGGCCAATTAATCCCAATACTATACAAATATTTTTAAAAATAAGCAAAGTAGTCATACAAAATTATTTTTATGACAAAAGAGATAAAACAGAGAAAGAAAAGTACAGAACAATCTCCTTAATGATCTTCGATGTGTAAGTCAAATAAAATATTAGAAAAGGTAATACAGCAATGTATCACAAGGCTTATTCACTATGACCAGTTGGAATTTATATCAAGAATGCAAGGCTGGTTTAATATTAGGAAAACCATCAATATAATTGAGCATATCAATAATCAAACTAACAGAAATCACAATTGTATCAATAGATGCAGAAAAAAACTGTGATAAAACACAACCTTCAATGTTATTGAAAACCCTAGAAAGCATAGAAATAAAAGGACCTTTCCTCAAAATTATTAATATTAGTTATTTAAAACCATCAGTAAGTATCATCGGGAACCAGAATGTTAAAAGTCTTTCTGATAAGATCAGAAGTGAAGCAAAGGTGCCCAGTATCATCACTATTATTTAATATTGTACTATAAATGCTATAGTTTTAGCAATAAGAAAATAAAAAGAAATCAAAATTATTAAAGTAGACAATGAGGAAAACACACTATCATTCTTTGCAGATGATATGATGGTATCCTTAGAGAATCCTAGTTTATCAACAACAACAAAAATACCTAGTTAAAATAGTTAACAACTTCAGCAAAATAATAGGATACAAAATAAATCCTTATAAATTATCAGCATTTCTAAGTATTTCCAACAAAAAGCAACAGCAAGAGTTGAAAATAGAAACTCCAACATAAAATATTTGGGAATCGATTTGACAAGAAAATATAGGAATTATGTGAATACGATTACAAAACACTTCTCACATAAACAAAATTATATCTAAAAATTAAAAAAGAAAGCATTACTTTTGGTTAGGGTGAGCTAATACAATAAAAATGACAATCATATCTAAAATAATTTACATATTCACTGTCATACCTATGAAACTACCAAAAACTTATGAAAACAAGGTCAAAATGGGTATATGATTTAAACATTAAGAGTGATATTATAAGTAAATTAGAGTAACACAAATTAGCTTACCTGTCAGATCTATAGAGAAAGGAAGAATTTAAATCCAAACAAAAGATAGATAGAATTACAAGATATAAATGGATAATTTTGATTTTATTAAATTAAAAAGATTTTGTAAAACAAAACCAATGTAACCAAGATTAGAAGGAAAGCAACAAACTGGGGGGGGAGTTTATAACAAATTTCTCTCATAAAAATATCATTTCTCAAATATATAAATAACCCAGTCAAATTTAGAAGAATCCGAGTCATTTTTCAAATGCAAAATGGTCAGTTTGCTGATGAAGTTGGGAATTGATCTAACCATTTTGAAGGCAATTTGCAATTAGGCCCAAAAGGCTATAAAAGACTGCATACCTTTTGATGCAGTAATACCACTATTAGGCATGTATCTCAAAAAGCCTAAAAAAAATGGGAAAGGACATTTTTATGGTAGAAATATATTTACAACTGCTCTTTTTGTGGTGGCAGAGTTGGGAACTAAAGGCATGACCCTCAGTTGGGGAATGGCTGAACAAAATGTAGTTTATGATGTTGATGAAATACTATTTTGCTATTAAGAATGATGAAAAGGATGATTTCAGACAGAACTGGAAAGACCAACAGGAATTGATACAGAGTGACATAAGCAGATCCAGAGAACAGTATGTATGTACACAGTAACTAAAATATTGTGGAATGAGCAAATGTGATAGACTTTGCTACTAACAGTAATACAATGATCTGGGCCAATTTTGAAGGGCTTGTGAAAAAGAATGCAATCCACCTCTAGAAGTGCTGGAGTATACTATTGGAGTAGAAATGCAGAGGAAAACATGATTTTTCAGTTGTTTATGTGGGGAAATGGTTTGGGGTTTTGATTTTATAAGATTATTCACTTATAAAAATGACTATACAGAAAAAAGTTTTGTGAGATACCACATGTATAATTCAGATTGAATTACTTGCCAACTCCAGGAGGGGGAATGGAAGAAGTGATGGATACAACATGAATCATGTAACTTTGGAAAACATGTGGAAAATTGTTAGTAAAATAAAATAAGGATAAAAATTTTAAAAATTATGTCATTTTATAGATCACTATAGAAAGGACGTAACTAGAATACAACATAAAATGCTGGTTCTATCTTAATTTAGTTCCTTTTCTCTTTTCATATAAATTAGGAAGGTATTTTTTTTACCCTTTCACTTCTATAGGGAAATTCAATACTTTTGCAAAAAGAACTGCCTAATAAATATCCTTTGAATAATTTCTCAATAAACATTTATTACACATGGAAAACAATGTTTATAAAACAAAATCCTTTTAGATACTTGTTTATAAGGAATCCACTTAAAGCCACAAGAGAACCCATTTTTCTCCAGGTTGAAGAAGAAAGAGTATTAGAACCATTAAAACTGCTTCTAGAAAATGGGTCGGTCTGTGTTTAAACCAGACAAAGGTCACTCTCAGTGATGAAACTGTAGCACGAAATTCTCTTATCCCTTTTAGTGCAAAACAGAGGGGGATGTAAAACCCCATCACCTCTTAAGTGGCATATAAACCTCTATGAGTCCTTTATGACCAGACAGGGAAGAGAGACTATCAGCAAGTCCATAAGCCTACTCATTTGTGCATGAAGATAGTTGAAGTATGGCTCTCATGACAAGCCTTTGGGGAAATTGGAGGAATTAAAAGTGGTGAGTATGACCTTCATATATATCAACTGTAGGCACAAAGCAATAGAGTATTTAAAATTTTTCTATTTAGTATATTTCTCAGTTTATTGATAATATTATATTGCATTTATATGAATCATCAGGGTCTAAAACATAGGAAAAGGCCAATGTTCATTAGCATCTTGGAGCTAATAAAAATAAAATGCAGGTCGCTCTAGAACTAGTATTTTATTTTAAGTGACAGTAGTTTTGGACATTATAATCCTGTTTTGCAAGCCTATAATATGTTAGATGAGGCTGTTTTCCATAGAAAATTTAAGGTACTTCACCCTCCTTCCTTTCTGACAATGAAAACTAAACCCCAAAAGGAGTTTCCACCAATGGAGGAGATTATAGCAACTATCTTGTTGGTGCTTTTTCAGGAAAATTGGAAGCAATGTTCTAGACAATTGATGAAAAATCCCCAATTTCTAAATCACAGAAGAATATGAAAATAACCCCCCTATAGTAGAATAATTAAAGATTGAAAAGACTTCTGTAGTGAAAAACATTATAAAACTGGACAATTTCCCCCTCTTTACTATGGCTAATATTAATACCATATTCAAAATAACAGGAGATTTTTTGGGTATGTGTGTATATGTGTATGTGTACATGTATGTGTTTGTGTATATAAAAATAAGCATACCTGCCTATATTTTAAAATAAAGTAAATATTTTTATGCCATAAATATCTTTTGAAATGCAAAGAAATCCATGTATCAGCACATCAAGAGGAAAAATCCTTTGATTTTTAAAATAATCACTAATTTTGAGGGAAAATAAACTAAATTTACTGACATTAATTACATTATGAAGAACACATTGATTTTTTGCAATATCTTCCTTGCTATATTACAAATGGGCATTAGGTTCAATAATTATTGTCCAGATGCTTAATGAAAGATTATACAAAAACACATAATTATTTCCCCAGTTCTTTGTGTCCCTGGAAAGGCACAAAATTCATGCTGACCTGCTAGATATTCCAGACTAATAAAATCAGAAAATTGTCCTAAAGGTGTTGACAGTACCATCTGCCTAGGAGGGTAAAATTATTTAAGGTTCTCTATCAGAGATGGTATTCTTGCCCTCTACTAAATGAAATCTCATGATAAGTTGGCCAATAATGTTCTAGCAATGATTTCTTATTTCTTTGGATAACAATAGTTAAGGGTAACCAATTTATGGTGTTTTTTTTTTCTACAAAAAGCAACTTCCCTTTTCTATTCATAATGATCTTTTGCCAAGGGAAAACATGTGTGCATGTATATACTCACAAATATAATCTTGAGTAGTGACAATCTGGTTTGTCAGGACCACAAATTGATGGTTAACACATCATAGGATAGGCCTAATGTTAGCAATGTCAGCTTTCACCTTATATCTTCTTCAGTCTTCTCTGTCAGGATATACATTTATCACTTGGTCAATCCCCTATATTAGACCTCTATGAACAATGGTTCTATAGAAGCAATGGGAAGTGATCAATGCAATTTATAAGAATACTGGGGTTTTCTCTTTCAAAAGTGACTATGATCATTTATGCTAGAGACCATCCTTGTTCAAATTGAAGAAAAAATCTGCATGAACATTGGCACAGGTGGCATGTTTATTACTTAACTCATGGCTCCCATTTGCACATTTTACATCAGGAGTTATCTTGGAAAATATATGGAATGAGAGAACTGAGAGCAGTGAAAAAAGGGGAAAGTATATTCATTAAAATAAAAATAAAAACAAAATTGTGTTACAAATATCCTCAGAGTAGGTAAGGAATCATACAATTAGTTCCAAAAGTGTAGGTCAGTTGTGTTGTTAATATCAAAGAATACTGACTAGCCTAGGGGTCATATATATGCTCCAATTTTACCAATAACTAATTGTATTAATCTTGATAAAGCATTTCATCTGTAGAAGCAAGTGCTATCACAGTGAATAGAATACTAGGTCTGAAGTCAAGAAGACCTGAGTTCAAATTTGACCTCAGGCACTTGTTTGTTGCATGACTCTTTTTAACTTCTTTTAGCCTCAGTTTTCTTAATTGTAAACTATGCATAATAATATAAAATAAATAAATAAAATAATAATATAAAAATAATAAAAAATAAAAAAACTACCTTTCAGGGTTGTTACAAAAAGGAAATGAGATAATATTTGTAAGCTCCTGACGCAGTTCTTGGCACATAGGAGGCACTAAATATATGCTTATTTCCTTTTCCTATGACCCATATTTTCTTCATGTATATGATAAAGAAGTTGGGTTTGAGGCCTTCTAGATGTTATTTCTGATTCTAAAATTCTACATTTTCCAAAGGGAAACATGATCGTGCATCAAAGAAGGAAAGAGGTTTCACATGTAAGATGGAAACTGGAGCTTTGGTATTCTGGTAGTCATGTTCAGAAAGCTTTTTGTTTTCCCTCCAGTAAGGTCCTTTGGGTAAACATAAGTTACATTTCCCCCCTTTTTATACATTTAATACAACTCAGATTCTTTCTATACGGGACAAGTCAGTTGCAAGAGAGGCAGCATGGTGTGGTGGCAAGAGCACTAGATTTGAAGTCAGGAAATTAGGTTTAGTTCCTTGTCCTTCTACCTAGAGTTTGTGAGATCTCAGCTAAGTCTTTTAATATCTAAACTTCAGTTGTTTCCTCTTCAAAATGGAATAACCACACTTTTACCACCAACCTTACAGGTTGAAATTTTGCCTTGCAAATCACATAATGAATTAATATTATTGATATAGTCAAACTTTTGATTCAATTTATTTTTCTGAATTTTTACATTTTAGTCCCTTGCCCCCACCATAGCTGTTTATGTATATTTTAAATATTTACTTAAATAAGATATAACTTACTGTTTGATCTCAGCAATTATACCAAATATAACCAAACAATAAATGATTTGATTATGATGGAAAGAAGGATGACAGTGTGATCCATTTTTATAAATACTGGCTTTTCTCCTGATACTGGGTTTTGGGAAGGGACGACATTGTCCAGAAATTGATTTCCCTCCTACTCATTTTTGTGGGATGACTTAATAAGTGAGGAGGTAGACTTGATTTTCTTAGTGCCTTTATGTCTCTTTCTCAATATACTATGACTGATACTCCTCCACTCTTAGCCATCTAAGACTTCATTTCCTTCTCATTGCTTACACATTTTGAGCCCTATCCTTTACATTAAATGAAATAGAGTATCAAATGTCTATTAGTAGAGGAGAAATCACCAATGCTCACTGACCATAGGTATTATTTTGATATCTCCCTTCCACAAATCGTATAATAATCATATAGAATTATTCATGGCTTTAATTGTACAGTGGCAAATGTATTCATATACACAGAAGTCTTAATGACTTTATGTGTGGACTAAAACTACTGGAAATCAGGAAATTCACAGTTCTTGCCTAAACTCTGTCTTTGGCCTATGTATTAAAAAATAAGAGCACAGTACAGAAGACAAGACACATTGCAAAGACTTGAAATGAAATAAAGAATAGAAGAGTAACAATGGACTTTAATTGTGGACATTCTCAAAATTATTTCATTATACAATATTGGGGGACATGTTCTAAATTAAATCTATATATCTAGTCATGATTTCTCTGTGTAACTCCAGTCCTACATCTTAAGGATGGCCTGACAAAAATAAACTTATTCATATCCAAAACTCAAATCATTTTCCCTTCTCTTTCTGTTGCCATTTTCATTACTTATCTTCTTTTTAAGATAAACTCATCTTTCCTATTGCTTAGGACAGAAAACTCAATAATCTTTAATTTTTCTTTCTTCTTTAGTCCTTATAAATCTGAAGTACTTTTATCATCACAACATATCTTACATACAATCCATCAGCATTCTCCACAGAGATAATGGTATGGTGGAAAGAGTAGTGGAGAGTTTTTTTACACCATTTGGAGTTTGGGTTTTTTTTTTTTTTGGCAGAGATAGTTTGTCATTTCCTACTCTACTTCATTTTGTATTTGAGAAAACAGAGGCAAATAAAGTTAAATGATTTGCCCAGAGTTATATAGCTAGTGTGTCAGCTATCTGAATGCATAAAGTTTAGCCTTTCTGACTAGAGCCCTGGAGTCTTTCCACTACACTCTATCCCGTACATCACCTACCTGCCCAGCTTCCATTCATTCTTTATAACTTACTACTTGTGTGAACCTGGATTAACATACTTAATTTCTAATATTCTCAGCATTAATCTATAACATATTGGCCTAGAAGACATTTTATTTCCTTCTAAATCTGAACATATAACACATAACTTACTTTCCTCTAGACATATTGACACTATCAGAGTTCAGGTCCCAAGCATGTCTGGAAGGTTTAGAAATCTTTCCAAATGTCCAACCTTCAAATCTATCATTCACACAAATGCCAGAATTCATTTCCATGTCTACCCAAAATGCTCCTTTGTTCATAAAACATCAATGTCTCTCTATTCACTATGGCAATGGCTTCTAAATTTTTTTTATCATGTACGTCATTGGTTAAGCATTTTTCTTCCTGAAACCCCAATATATATTTTAGTTATTTATAAAATATATCATTGTGTTATTATACTAGTGTTTTGAAAATAATCAGATTTTAAAAGGGTGAGATAAGGATAAAAATATTTATTACTAGGTTCAACAGAAAACTATAGGAGACAGATTTAGAGATAGAATCAAGAAGATTACATAATTTATAAGATATGAAAATCCAGGGTGAAAAAAGTGCCCATCTTGCTACCTAGTGACTTGAGCTCAGACTGGTTTAAGGAGGAAGAAAACATTGACACCTCCCCCGGGACACCACAGATCATTCATTCTCAGTCACACTGATACAAGATGAATAAAACAAAATAAAATTAAGAAACAAAAACTAAAAAAAAAATAGTTTGATATTTCAATTTATTCAGGTGAATTCTACCTGAAGGCTTCCTCCTCATCTCTACCAAAATGATTTCAAAAGGTAGGGGGAGCTTATAATTGGAAAGTAAAGTTAAAAAAAAAAAAGATCTCCTGAATAAAGTGTCATCTAAGCTTTTTTTTTGAAGAAAATGTGCTATTTTAAGTAGTAGGCAAGAATAGAAGCTCATGTATAAGATTAGCTAACCTCCTTCAGGGCAGCTTCAGTGTCACTTCTCCCATAATGTCTTTCTATTTCCACTAATTATTAACCCTCCCTCTTGAAATTAAATTGTATTAATTAGTATATGCCTTTATTTAATTATTGGCATCCATCTCATTTTCCCGCAGCACCTCAGTTCCTGAAGAACACAAATTGCCTAATGCTTGTACTCTCAGCTTAGACCATTAGTGCTTTCAATATTTTGTCCCTCAGGTTGGCTTGTGATCCTGTGCTTTCATAGGTTTAGGGAGCTTTAGAAAAAGAACTTCTAGTAATACAGATAAACATCTATTCAGCAACTTATACTCTTAAACAATTGTCTGGGGTCAATACAAAGTTCAGGACTTGTTCAAGTTCACATGATCCATATATATCAGAAGAATTCAAGTTTGTGCTCTCTCCATTAGGTCATACTGCCTATAAATGTTTTAAACATTGTCGATGTTTACTAAATATTTCTTGAATTGATGAGAAGATAAGAAAAATGAGAAGCAGCAGAGAAATAGCTTAAATAGTACATTAATAAGGCAGGAATATTAAAACAAAGAGAAGAATGATTTCAATGTATTTTTTCAATATGTATTCCAAAGGGGGAAAATTAAAATAGAAAAGGGTTGGAATTTTGAAGGGGCTACCACAATAGTTGGTAGCAAAATTATCAGCATGGATGAAATTGTACTTCCATCAAAGTGCAGAAAAAACAGTCAGGCCTGCAATCCATAGCAATTCACTCCAATCAATTTTCTGCTTTTGTAAATATCAATTGTAACACATTGAAAACTTAATTTCATAGAAAATGTGTCTTTTTGAAAACAATCTAAGTCCTAGAGCCATTAATTTTCCAGATTTTTTTAGTAACATAGTATAGTAGTAGCAAGTTGTTGATGAGTTATTTCTGGAACTTCATGATCCCATTTTTCAAAGATACTGGAATGCTTTGACATTTTCATCTCCAGCTTATTATACAGATGAAGAAACTAAAGCAAATGGGTTTAAGTAACTTGACCAAAATCACATGGTAATAGGTGTCTGAGGCCAAATTTGAACTCAGGAAATTGAGACTTCTTTACTTCAGGCCTGGCACTCTCTCCAATGCACCACCTAGTCGCAAGATATATTTTCCTATTAAAAATATGGGAATTCAGTAGTCTAATTTCATATTTTCCTTCCAAATTCTCTTGACTTCTACTTCACTTCTTCCCCTCCAACTCAACACCGATCTTCATAAAATAAGAAATGGATTCAAAAAAAAGAATATCATGGCAACTTTCTATCACTTCTTTGCAAATTTAAAGTCATGTTACTAGAGAAGAATTTTGAAAGACCCTTCGACAGCAAGGAGATCAAATCAGACAACACTTTAAAGAAATGAATTCAGACTATTCACTATAAGAAGAAATCCTGAAGCAGAAGGTTAAAATTTTGGCCACATATTAAGAAAGAACTCATTGGAAGAGACTTTAATGTTGAGAAAATTTGAAAGCAAAAGGAGATATCAAGTGGATTAGATGGAAAGATGGAAGTCATGGAAGATGGAAAGATGGAAGACATGGAAGCAATGGACAGAAGTTTGAACAGCCTTTGAGAGATAGTGGAAGATAGAAGAACCTGGAATGCTATGGTCCTTTGGGACAGGAAGAGCAGGGCATGACTGATTGAATGAACAATATGTCACCTAATCTTTCAGAACTTTGATTTCCCCATGTGTAAAATAGTCATAATATTATCTGTAAATCTTACCTTAATGGATTGTTGTGAGGCTTGTATAGTTTTTGCAAACTTTAAAGCACTAGACAAATAAATAAAAATAAAATTCATTATTATTCTATACTTTGAAAGTTATCATCATTATGCAATGGTAGATAGACATGCACACTAATATACTTTATTGAGTACAAAGGAATTTTACTTTTAAATGGCTGATGGCATGTGTATGATTCTTCTTTACTGAGGCAAAGGTGGCCTAGGGTATAGTTAAATAAATGTGAGCTAAAATTAAAGGTTTGTCCTAAAGTTTTAGCTTTCAAAGTATTAGATTTGACACTAACCCTTAATATGTTCTTCACAGGGAGTTTGCTAAGGGTATCTCAGGCCCTGAAGCAACGCACAGTACATTCAGCTTTTTACATTACCATTCCTAATGTGTCCTTGAAATATCTAGGGTACTGGGGATTGTTCAGCTCACAATTTGCATCTTATATTATATAAACAGAAGAATACTTTAAAATCATAGAGCATGAAAATTGCTTTATGTAGTTTAACTTATTATTTTTAATTGATCCAAAATGCTCTGATACCAGAATCTAAATGTGTATATTTAAAAAGATTTCAAATCTATTAAGATTCTCCCTGCCAGATGGTTTATTCCTATCTTAAAAGCATGGAAACTAATCCTTTACAGAACAAGCAATTATGACTTTTAGAAGGTGTTATTCTATGAGTCTTGGTTTTCATTCCCTTTGTGGGAACCTCATTATTAGAAGCTGCTTTTCAGTTCCAAAGAATGATAGCTGACAAAGGTGCTCATAAATCCAGCATCTGTTCTTTAATTTGTCTTTCCAGTGATATAATATTTTCTCTAAGGAGATGTCACACATCTTGGGAAGAATGCATTTTATTAAAAGCAAAACTCTTTTTAAAAAATCACACAGAAGGACTAACTTTAACTGACAAAAGCAATGGAAACCTGCCACTTGGTCTTTTGCTTAATGCCATTAGCTTCACTATTGCAAAGCACAAAAGGAGGGCAGAACAGATTGGGCCAAGACTGAATTAATTTGAAATTCATAGGTTCTACATATCAAAACAAACCTGAACCTTTTGAGGTTTCTTTTGGGTTAATGTTGACAAAAGGCTGCTTTTCTGATGCAGAGAGAAAGGAGGGGGTTAAATCTTACTAAATTTTTATAAGATTTTTTAGTCACAAGATGATTTTTATGAAACAATATTTTGATGTGTAAATGAATTAGAGCATATGGATTAAATGTCCTTTCAAGTGTGCAGTTTTTAAAATGAAGAAGAAAAGAGAGTGGGATTGCCAAATTCAAGACATTCAAATAATTGTTTAAGAAATCATCCTGAATCACTAGCTCTTTTTTTTCTTTCTTTTCCAAATCTATATAATGCTGAAGACATTGAACTTATGTAGCACCTTCCTTCCCAGACACATGAAGCTCTTTAGAAATCATCTCTTCTAACCTTTATAATGCAAAATATCTTTTTATTCCTAGATAAATGAGATATTTACCACCATTAAAAAATTCTGATCACTTCAGCATTCTATCAACTTAAGAAATAATCTTGACAAAATAAACTCTGGGTTTTTATTGTGAATCAACTACATGACTATCTGAAACCCTTCCATGGGAATTATCAATTCCCTTTAACACACACATTCCTGCATATTGTTAATTTAGATAAAAAGCAGAGACGGCATTTTTCATATATAAATAGTAGTAGCAATCTTGGGCAAAACTGTATTTGAAAGACATGCAATGAAATGTAATAAAACATTTACTGATGACCTTACTAGTGACCATTTCTGTGTTTGGAGCTGGAAGGCATTAGAAAAACAGAGGAAAATGATGTCCCAAGTCTAGAGGACTATCTATCTGAGGAGATAATGAAAGCATAAAATAATTCTAAGGCTATAGATAAACAAGTACCAGATACCAGACCATCTATATGCATTATGAAAGAATTCCCAGAAACAGAAAGATAACCTTGAAATGGTTTTATTTAGCAAACGCTTTTTAGAGGAGATAATTCTTGAATCATAGACCTTTGTGAAACACTTTGAAGTTTAAAGAGTACTTTGCAAATATAATAACTCCTTTAAACCTAATAAAAGAGGTCAGATTACTTCAATAGGGCCACATAACTAGTAGGAACCTGAGACAGTATATAAACTTAGGTCTTCATAACATTAGTCTTAACTCTCTGTCTACCCTAATGCATTGCCTGAGACTTGAGAAGACAAATCTAGATATCAAATACTTGAAGAGGGCTATTTACAGCTCACCTTTATCTTCCCTTTTCTGAGTTATGTATACTTAGTTCCTTTAACTGATCTTTGTACTAATCTCTAGGATCTGTATTGCATTAATTGTCACTCTCTAGATGTTCTCTAGGTTTTCAACATTCTTATTGAAATGTGGTACCCATGATGAAACACAATTCTTCAGGTATGGTTTACCAAAAGAAAATACCTTAATCTAGATACTTTGCCTTTACTAATACAATTAAACATAGTGATAAAATTTTAGCTCGTAAATTACACTTTTTAATTTTTTAAAAATTATTTGTTGATAACAATATTAATTATCTTTTTTCTGACAATTTTCTATTCATGTTCTCCTCTCCCTAAGAGCCCTCTGCCATCCTCAATATGGCAGATAATGCAACATATGTTGTGTACATATATGTCATACAATACATATTTCCATGTTCATCATGTTGTGAAAAGACATATTACTTACACTAGAGAAAAATTTGTGAAGAAAACAAAGTGAAGAATGATACCATTTTTAAAATACTTTGATCACCATTTGTGGTCTATTCTTTTTGTGGCTATGGATAGATTTTTTCATCATGAGTCCCTTAGAATTATCCTGGATTCTTTCATTCCTCATAAGAATTCAGTGATTAACAATTGATCATTGTATTTTATTGTTTTTATTATGTACAATGTTCTCCTGGTTCTGTTCTCTTCATCTTGTATCTCTTCATATAGGCATATGATATTTTTCGTTGATAATTCCACTCCTGATTTATATGAATTAACAGTTCATTAATCTGAGTTTCCAAATATTTTTCATGTATATTATATTTTCTCTTAGAATTCTCTTTTCTCAGCTCTATTTAACCAGTCCATTATATATTCTAGTTTAGTCCATTATTATAAAGTAGCAGGAGAAAAATAACAAATATATTCATTGTCAGGAATAATTTGTTCTTCATATTAATGTTGATGTTTTTTAAAGCCCTCTCTAAAACTTGACATTTTTAAACTATCAAGATCAGATGCTTGACATAGTTCCATATCCTGAAATTTCACAATTTGTTTTTAAAGCAAAAATGATGCTTTTTGTTAATTCTTATTACAAGTTATTTTATTAGTTTTAGTTTATTTTCTCAATTTTCAATACTTTTATCATTATAAAGACAACAGACATGTTCAACAGACTACAACCTTCTTGAGAATAGGAATTTTTTCTCTTCATCCCTAGCACCTAGCACAATTCTCTTTTCATAGTAGTAGTCAATACATGTTAAATCAAATTGATTTTTATTTGTCAAATTAAATTTTATTTCCAAACAATTTGATTTTATTTAATAAATTTTTTGTGGACATTAGAATATGTCATTACAGCAAGGGACATGGTAAGAAGCAGTATGGTATAGTAGAAAAATAAAATTTGGAGTGAAGACCCCAAGTTTAAATTTAATCTTTGATATTTACTTCCTCTGAAACCCTGGGTAATGATCTATCTGCTTTCAATTTCTTAATTTACAAAATTAAAGAGTTTCATAAGATGGTCTCTTAGATACCTTCTAGCTTTAAATCTAGGATCACATGAATTCAAAGAAGAGAGATTAGCATAAATGAAGAGTGAAGTAGGAAAGATTAAAGGATATTAGTTGTTTCTAAGGATCCTGGCTATATGGAGGGGCCATATGTGGGTCTAGTACAAGATAAATAGAGCTCACTACTTGTATACCTTTATTTTCTTTTCACTATATAAATTATTCTTCATCTATCTTCTCAAAATTCCTTCTTGTCATATACATAGTTCCATGCTAGGGATGAGAGTCTGAAAATCCTAGAATAACTGGATCTTAAGATAGAAAAGAACCTTAAAGGCCCTTCTAATCTAAATTTCCATAAAGTACAAATATCTTTTCTAAAATATTTTATAAGTGGCTTTCTAACCAGTTCCTGAATACATACAGTGAGTTACTGGGAGGTTATTATATTAAAAATCATCAGGTTCTCTTGCTTAAAAAGCTCCAATTTATTAATAATTTATTAAGGTGGCATCAAATCTAATTCCTTATGATTCTTACCTATTGCTTCTATTTTTTCTCTGTGACAACACAGAACAAAATTATCCTCTTATATACATGAAATATTTTCAATTATTTCAATACTGATTTCATTTAGCTTATTTTTTCCCTTAACTTTCTCTTTCCTATGTTATATATCTCTAGGTTACATATTTAAAAACCTTTCATCACATGAATTACCTTCTAGAGCAGCTACCACTCTAACTATCAATGGTAAAAAATTAACTGATATAATTTTAAGCCTATGTTTAGATGTGTGGGCTAGAAGAATAGAAAAAGGACAATTTTAATTAATTACTAGGGTTTGAGAAGTCATTCTTGTCTTATGAAATGCTATGGAAGATATTTGGGCAGTATAGAGGGTACAATGATATTGCATAGGGTTATTAGGTGACAAGGATAATCCCTTAAAGCAAAATTAGCCCACAATGAAGATAGTGTATCAGAACTATGAGTGCTGTTAGTAATATAAACACTAAAAATGCATACTTTTTAGTATTCAAATTATTTTAGTAAATGGAGCAGAAATAATACTATTGGGTACAGTGCTATTGTTACAAATATAACTAAAAATTTTAGTTAATTATTTCAGTAAATATTTTTCAATTAGCTACTATATATCAGATAGCATTCCATGCTTTAGTGATACACATACAAATAAAGAAATGGTACTTACAGGAGTTCAGAAACTTAATAACTCTAGTCTTTTGATAGGAAATAGGATTCCAAGCTGCAAAGTATCAAATAAAAATGGTTTATGGTTCTTTTGTAACTTGGAGACTATCTATGTATCATTTATTACCATTTCTAGTAAAATTATGAGATTCCCCCAGACTTGAAAGTTAAGTACCATTGAAGCTACCTGTGTCAACTAATACTATATATAATTCTGAATTCCGGTTTGGAGTCTGGGTGATATGGAATGCAAAGAGGGCTGTCAAAGGGATTGATTTTATTTGGGGAATATACTTTATGCTTTTATAAAAAGTAAAATGTCAGATGAAGTAGCAAGCTCTTCAGGCATACCATAAACTATCAAAATCTAGAGGTAAAATTATTTCAGACACTTCTATTTTACTTCAATAACACTAAATTTATAAAGATATTTATTTGAAAATATTCAACCTAAATTTTTTTCAGACTATGTAAGACCAATGGTAATAAATTATATTCAATTTTTAAATAACCCACTACCCTATCTTTTAGACTGAGGACAGACACTTTAAAATTCTTTGCTCATGCCTGGTCAGGTCACATTTAAATGCAAAATCATGCTTTGCTCTTACGTATAATCAAGGGGCCAAGGAACAATGTGGAAATGTACTTAGAGAAGTTCCCACATCACATTGGGGAATATTCATGATAGAGAAGTTGCCAGGTTCCATTATCAGGATTGTTGATTTAACTATGCAGTGTTCTTACCCTGGCTAATATTGCAAGCAAATATTTTACTCCAAATTAAACAACTTAAAAAAAATCAATGCCCATTGAGACTATGAAACTTTGAAAACAACCATTTGATTCAGTACTCCTTTATGATATGCTACTACCTCAAATGTGGTTCTAAAATTTAATCTAGCTTTTTGATTATTCTACAAAACATGCTTCTGATTTTGGAAAATCAAGTCCCAGCACTGTTATTTGACTCTCACAAAATTATTATAGTTTAGAAAGACATACAAGGATCATATATTACTGCTGAGATAGAAGCTGAGTTTTTTTTGTGGTAGAGACTCGTGAGAGAGGGGCAACAAGGTTGCAATACATGGACACTAACAGTACAGTCTCCAGAGTGAAATGGAAGAGATGGTCCAGAAATATTCTGTCCTCATCAAACCAATGCAGAAATGATCTCTCCTGT
Source organism: Monodelphis domestica (assembly GCF_027887165.1). Taxonomy (NCBI): domain Eukaryota; kingdom Metazoa; phylum Chordata; class Mammalia; order Didelphimorphia; family Didelphidae; genus Monodelphis; species Monodelphis domestica. The sequence goes on along the minus strand of NC_077229.1, from coordinate 330,463,175 downwards.
CCTGGATTCCTAATTTTAGGAAATCCATTAAAAATGAGGATATCTAGAACAGAGATTATGCAGGAGACACTGCTTAAGATGAATGAACTGAGAAAAGACATGTTGGGAGTGGGATGGCATATATGACAATAATCTTCAAATTTCTGAAATACTGTTATGTAAATCCATGAATGAGATATGGCCTAAGCAGCAGAACTGGTGACAATGGGAAAAAGTTACAAAGAGATCAATTTCTCCTTCACACATCTACAAGTTCCTAAAAATTGGTCATCAAAAATAAAATGGGATTTTGTGGATAATTGTGAGTTTCTGTCCATAGAGAAATAGCAAGGAACCCTCAATGACCAAACTGGGGAACTAATAAAGGAAATTTATGATTACATAGCTATTTTAAAAGATGACTACTTCTGTTTATGTAATTTAACATTTCTTGCTTTGAGGGAAAAAAGTCTTCATCTTAACTAAATTGTATATTATACCCAGAGACAAGCACAGTGCTCCATAATATGAGCTGAACTGAAATTAGTTGCATATTAACTGAATATACTCTCTTAAGGCTTTGGGATTCTATGACCTCTCATTCATATGTTGGAGTTCCCCAGAATTAGGAGTTGCTTATCAGACGGTACTTTGTATATAGAAAGATATAGAAAAATGCATAAAATATAGAAAGAAGTGTGTTGTAGTGTCAAATTTGAAGTGTCTATAGATGGAAGAGAAATAATTTCAAACCCTTCTTTAAAACTTATTAGTTCTGTGATCTGGAGAAGTCATTTAACCTCTTAAATCCTGTTTTCTTAGCAGTAAAATGGGAAAAAAGTGACTCTAGGACCTACCTTATAGGCTTGCTGTGAGGATTATCTGATATAACATTTTATACATGTATATATGTATATACATGCATATATATTTGTGTGCATAAATAGATATTGATATAATTTCAGGACAAAGAAGAATACTTATTTACTTAGCAGATAATATGTCTATCTTTAAAGAACTTTTCATTTTTAAACATGGATGCACAAAATATAGGTAGCAAGCTAGATCCGTAGGAAATAAAGGTCCTAGGGCAGAGAATTGATATTGAATCCATAAGTTTCACTATGGTAGAGTAGGAGGAGATCCATAACCAGTATCTGGCTCTGGAATAGTATAACTTATTCAAAAGAAACATTATATGTAAAAAAAGACAAAGGCTGATGAAGAAGGAAATAGTATATGTTAAGAAGATATACTCATGTAAGGAAATGCAAGAAAATTAGAAGGAAGAATGAAGAAGAGCATTTTCAAAACCAGTAGATCTAGAAAAATATATAATCTTGCCCATGGATTACACCACAGATCAACTTTAAAGAAAAAAAAATTCAAAATATGAATAAATAAAAAGAAGATCAATGAAGACTACTCATACACTTGGTTCATATGAATTTGTGAAAGGGGATTTTGGTATTCCAGGTGTCTTACTAGAGTGCTCTCTCTCTCTGCCTCTGTCAGTCTTTTTCTGACTCTCTTTCTGTCTCTGTTTCTGATTATGCCTTTGTCTATTTTTGACTTCCTTCTCTATGTCTGTGTCCATCTGTCTCTCTCTTTCTCTTCTACCCCCTGGCTTTTCTGTCAATTTCTGGCTTTATCATTCTCTTACTACATCTGTCTGTCTATTACAGAGAACCAAATCATTATTTTTTATTGATAATATGCTTTCTAAGGGCAAAACAGCAAATAAGAGGAATTTCTATTATGGAGTCAGTTCTCATAAAAAAAAACCTAGGAATTGGTTTGTGCTATAGAAATGAAGGGAACCTTTAGAAAAACCTGACCATTCTTTCTTCTGAATTTTGTTGGGTAAGGAAAAGAAAGTACTAGTTACCTTCCAGGGAATTAGTAAATTAAAGAAATAAAAAGACTTAGTAAAGTTTGAGGCATATGAAAAGCTCACAAAAATGAAAATCTGAAGATATGAAGAATAGTAATTTAGATTAATAAAAAATATGGAGTTTCATTTGCTTCTATTTAAACTGAATTGCCCACAATATCAGTATTAGTTTTTCAGATATTATATTGTTAATAGGAATGCAAAGAAAGGCACAGAGAGAAAGAGAGAGATAAAAAGAGGCAGGAAAATATACCTTGAGAGAGAAAGATAGAAACAGGTAAATATAGAGTAAAAGGGAAAAAGACAAAGAGAATTTGCATCATTGGGGACACCTCATTCTCTGAGAATAAAACTTTTGCCTATGTAACCTCTTTTGTTTTCTGTTCTACTCGATCTACTCAAAAGTTTTCAAGATCATCCACTTTGGCCCCATGAAAATGCTATATCTCAACTTTTGTAAACAGCCTAGAGTCTACTAGGCCAATTTTGTCCTTACTTTGTCTAGTTCCAATTCTACACTATCTTTTTTTTTTTAGATTTTACTTTCTTTTCTTTTTTTTAATTAAAAAATTTAAATTCCCATGTATCTCATCTCCACCCTTTCCTCTCTGCACCATAGAAAGGTTCACTTGAGAAAAAGATATGTATATATAATTCATGTCTTTCCTGACTCTTCTATTTATCCATTCTTTCTTTGCAAATAGGCATTCACAAGATATTCTTCAAATATTAAGTCTTTAACTATATATATACATATATATAATATTATTTTGCTTCTACTCATTTCACTATTCATTATTTTATGTAGGTCTTTTCAATGTTTTTTTTTAATTAATCTGCTCATCATTTCTTCTCTCTCAGAAGTATTCCATCACAATCATATAATATGTTCAGTCTATAACTGATTGCTATCCCCTCAATTTCCAGTTCTTTGCCAATGCAGAGAGCTGAAGATATAGGTTCTTTTGGAGAAACAAAACCAATAATGCTATTTCCACCTCTAAGTGCATACATAGTTTTACAACTTTCTGGGTGTAATTCCAAAGTTCTCCAAAATGGTTGCATCAGTTTGTAGTACCATCACATTGTATTAGTGGCCTCATTTTTCCATATCCCTTCCATTTGTCATTTTGCCTTTTATTATTTTGGCCAATCTGATGAATATGAGATGATATCTCAGAATTGTTTTTGATTTGCATATATTAATAAAAAGTCATTTAGAGCATTTTCCATATACATGCATACATGCATATGCACATATATATGTTAATATATATATATATATATATATATATATCTTTCCATTTCCAAACTCCACTTATTGTGTGCTGTTGTCCTGCATCAGAAGAATGTGCTACTACATATATATATATTTTTTTTTGATCCCTACCTTCCTCCATCCACCAAGAATGAGCATCTATTTTCTACGCATTAGCTTATTATCCAGATAAAGAAAATTAAAATGAAGTGGAAACATTGTCTGATCATTTATATGATACAGAGACAAGTGGCTCCAGGGATTTAAGAGCCCCAACCAAGTTACCCTCTTAGTCATAGCCCCAAAGAGTCAAAACATAAATTCCCATTTTCCTATAAAATAATTGATTAAGAAAATGAAGAACTATCTATTTTTCTAATTAGAAGTGACTTTTTCATATGACTAATGCAATAAAGAAGTTATTGAAGAGGATTGAAGAGGTATAAGAGATAAGGAAGGGATGGTAACAGGGAATGGAGGAGGTGAAAGGACAGAGATTGTGAAGATTGGATTTGGCTCTCTCATGACTGTAACAATGAAGGTATTTAGCTCCTCCTTGATTGTGAAGATTAAATTGTAACCCCCTGTCTATTTTTAGACTTTAATCCCCTAGTGTAAACACAGTACTTAAAGTTGATCTACCCATTTTGGATTTTAACCACAAAAAGGTGTAAACACCCATTTCATACATTGAGTGGGAGGTCTGTGACCCATGTGTGAAAGAGTGGGCAGTCCTGGAGTGGAGTGTTAGCTATGATTGGTAGCTGTAAAATTTAGGAGAAGTGACACAAGAGAAAAAAGGTCTTTAAAAGTGGAGAGACACTCAGACTTGGTGTGAAGAGGGACATTTGGCTGTGGAACTTGACCTTGGAGGAGCTTGTGAGGGAGACCTCAGGCTTCTTTCCTTTTAGACAATCACCATTGTGAGTGTAAAGACTGACTTCCATCCTTGCCCTTCCTGGAGCCTCCAGGAAAGGCCCATCATCTTGAAACTCCTTTCCCCTTGCTAGGACCTGGATTAGAGGAAGCCAGAGCTCGATCGCTCTCTCTCTCTCTCTCTCTCTCTCTCTCTCTCTCTCTCTCTCTCTCTCTCTCAATCTCTCTCTCTCTCTCTCTCTCTCTCTCTCTCTCTCTCTCTCTCTCTCTCTCTCTCTCTCTCTCTCTCTCTCTCTCTCTCTCTCTCCCTTTTCTCTCTTCTTTAATATCTTCCCTCTATTGTAAAATAAAATACCACAAATTCCATTTGACTTTAGTTAATTCAATTTTGGGATTTAGAAATTAAATACTTGGCAACTAATTAAATATTCAGTCAAACCATAAAATTAACATGAAATTCTTGAGGGCTGGAGAGGTAAAGTGGAGGTATACCCTCTGTGGCTGAGAGGCTATTTTGAAATTCCCTCCCATTCAACACACAAGAGAGGTACCCCTGTGTAAGGTTAGGTTAAGGATGACAGAACCAGTGTCCTTGAGAGAATTTCTAGGGATTTGTGGAGATTACTTAGTAAGGCTTGACTAGTAGTTGAAACCTAGGAGTTCCCCTTCTCTGGCAAATAGACTGTTACTCTTGGCTCTCATTGTTTTGCCTAGGCTAATGGCTAGCTTAGGCACCAGCCTCTCATTCTTTTTTCTCCCTTCAATATGAATCTGAATGCAATTTTCTATTTCTCAAGTAGTTTAATAGTTATAGTAAATCAAAAAAGAGGATAGGTTTAAGGGAATAGGAGATCCTACTGGGTTTCTAGTTTTTCTTCAGCTGAACCATTTTACCTATCTTCTTCTTAGCTAATTGATGTCTCTATACTACTTTAACAAGTGGCAAGTGTCCTTCTTGGGAAGGTCAAAGGGTGGAATGAATCTTCAGGGTGACCCCTTGAAGTTAAGGAATCAGCCCCTTCTCAGCAGCTGTTGTTGTTTGTTCTTCCTGTAATGGATTCTCTTAAACAGACAGGAACCTTCTTTTTCCTCTGAGTAATGGAAATGGAGGCAAGGCTTTTCCACAGTTTGGTATCTGGAGCTCCAGGTCTTTGCTCCACACTCAACAGAGTTCAGAGGGCAAAGGCCCATTCATTTAGCATTTTCTCCCACAATCCTCTTCTCTCACTACAACTGTCATGCCCCTTCCCATCACATTCCAACTACTTTCTGATCCACCTCAGTGGGCAGAAATGCAAAAAGCTTGATTCACAGTTTTCCTTTTCACACAAATTATACTATTAATTTCTTCATCTGAGAACTACCTATTCATATTCTTTGACTATTTATCATTTAAATAATGCTTTGTATTCCTATACATTTGACTTGATTCTCTATATAGTTGAGCAATTAAGCCTTTATCACAGAGATTTTATATAATATATATATTTATTTTTATAATTTATATATAAATATATATTATATATTATTTATATATGTATAAATTATATATAATATATAGACATATATATATTTATATTTCTGCAGTTTATTTTTCCTTTCAAATTTGCTGCATTGCTTTTGTTTGTGCATAAACTTAAAAAGTAATATAGTTAAAGTTATAAATTTTCATCTCATAATATTCTCTATGTCTTCTTGGAAATAAATGCTTTCCTTATCCATACATCTGACCATCGAGCTATTCTATGCCCCTCTAATTCCTTTATGGTTGCTCCATTTATTTCTAAGTCATATATCCATTTTTACTTTAGCTTTGTATATGGCATAATGTATTGATATGTGCCTAGTTTCTGCCAAACTGTTTTGTAATTTTCCCAGAAGTTTTTGTCAAATATTGAGTTCTTCTTCCAAAAGCTTGGATAAAATGATCATTACTGATAATAAATTCAGCATTCTCTGGTGTACTTTTAATTCCCTCCAATTTCAAGGACCAACTAAAGCTATTATTCATTAGAAAATGGAAAATCATGTCAATTCCCTGTCTATCAGATATATCTATTTGATATACCTATAAGGTTTTGATATATTTTCTTCTCTTTCCAATATTAATTGGTGTTTACCACTGACCAGTATAAAGTGCTTTATGTTTTTTTTAATTTTATTTAATTGATTAATTTAGAGTATTTTTCCAGGATTACAAAAATCCTGTTGTTTCCCTAACCTCCCCCCAAACTCCCCATAGCTGACACACAATTCCACTGTGTTTTACATGTACCTTTGGTCAAGACCTATTTCCATATTATTGATATTCACACTAGGGTGATCATTTAGGGTTTATAACCCCAATCATATTATTTTAGAATTTTTTTTATCATAGTATTTTATATTGTCTAGGGTAATTTTAAATTGAATTTCTCTTTCTTACTCTTGCTGCTGAGATGTGCTGGAAATATATAGAAATGCTAATGATGTATGTGGATTTATTTTGTAACCTGCAACTTTGCTAAAGTTGTTGATTATTTTCAGTAGCTTTTTGGTGGATTCTCTAGGATTCTAGTACAATGTCAAATAATAGAGGTGATAATGGACATCCTTGTTTCACTCTTGATCTTATTGATAATGCTTTTAATTTATCCCCATTGCAGATAATACTTGTTAATGGTTCTAGATTTTGCTGTTTATTATTCTTAGGAAAGGCCCTTGTATTTCTATATTTTCTAGTGTTTTTAATAGGAATCAATGTTGTATTTTGTCAAAAGCTTTTTCTGTATTTATTGAGATAATCATGTGATTTGTGTTGTTTTGCTTGTTGATATGGCCTATTATATGAATGGTTTTCCTAATATTAAATTTCCTTGCATTCCTAGCATAAATCCTACCTGATCATAATGAATGACTCTTGTGATCACTTGCTGGAGTCTTTTTGCTAGTATTCTAATTAAGATTTTTGCATCTATGTTCATTAATAAGATTGGTCTATAGTTTTCTTTCTCTGCTTTTGATCTGCCTCTCTTTGGAATCAGTACCATATTTGTGCCATAAAAGGAATTTGGTAGAACTCATTCTTTGCAAATTATTTCAAATAGTTTGTATAGTATTGGGGTTAGTTGTTCTTTGAATGTTTGATTGAATTCACTTATGGATCCATCAGGCCCTGGGGATTTTTTCTTAGGGATTTCTTTGATGGCTTGTTCATATCCTTCTTCTGATATGGGATTATTTGTGTATTCTATTTATTCTTCTGTTAATCTAGCAATTTATATTTTTGTAAATAATCATTCATATCCTCTAGATTGCCATATTTATTGCCATATAATTAGTATAATAGTTCTTAATGATGGCCTTAATTTCCTCTTCATTAGAGGTGAGGTCTCCCTTTTCATCTTGGATACTGTTAATTTGATTTTCTTCTTACCTTTTTTAAATTAAATCGATTAGTACTTTGTCTATTTTATCTGTTTTTTAAAAAAAAGCTTCTAGTCTTATTTATTAAATCAATAGTTCTTTGACTTTCAATTTTATTAATTTCTCCTTTGATTTTTAGGATCTCTAATATAGTTTTCCACTGGGGATTTTTAATTTGTTCACTTTCAAGGTTTTTTGATTTGAATGTCCAATGCTTTGACCTCTGCCCTCCCTAATTTTTAATATATGAACACAAGGATATAAATTTCCCCCTGAGTATTGCTTTAGCTAGATCCCATAGATTTTTGAAAGGATGTCTCTTCATCGTCATGAATTCAATGAAATTATTGTTTCTATGATTTGTTCTTTAACCAGTTTTGGAGGATCATAGTATTTAATTTCCAATTAATTTTTGATTTTACTCTCCATGTACCCTTATTAATTATTCTTTTCATTGCATTATGATCTAAAAAGTTTGCATTCATTATTTCTGCTTTTTTGTACTTGTTTGCCATGTTTTTATGCCCTAGTACGAGGTCAATCTTTGTGAATGTACCATGTACTGCTGAAAAGATGTATTCCTTTTTGTCCCTATTTATGTTTTTCCCCATATCTATTAACTCTAATTTTTTCTAAGATTTTTTTCATAACTCTTACATCTTTCTTATTTATTTTTTGATTTGATTTATCTCGATAAGATAGAGGAAGGGTCAGTTCTCCCACTAGTATAGTTTTACTATCTATTTCCTCCTTTAACTCATGTACTAGTTTCCCTTTAGAAATTTGGATGCTATACCATTTGGTACATACATATTTATTACTGGTATTTCCTCATTTTTTATACTGCTTTTCATCAGTATTTAATTACCTTCCCTATCTCTTTTAATCAGATCTATTTTTCTTCGGCTTTGTCAGATAGCATGACTGCAACTCCTGCCTTCTTTTTCTTAGTTGAGGTCCAATAGATTTTCCTCCAGCCTTTGATCTTTATTCTGCGAGTAGCTACCTGTCTCATGTGTGTTTCTTGTTGATAATATATGGTAGAATTTTGGTTTCTAATCCACTTTGCTATTTGTTTTTGTTTTATGGATTTGATGTTTTTAAAAGAATGGAAATTATTTGGAACATATCTTTGAATATAATATTCATACATTATATATTCCAATATACATATATTATATATTCATAACTCTATGCCCATGTATTCCAAAGTTATAGGAATAGAGATAATGGTAGGTCTAGTTCAAGGAATAAGTACAAGAAAAAGAAGAGGGACAAGGAGAGAAAGAGGGAGGCTACCTTCATGTAGTAGAGAGGGAGAGAGCTAGATTTGTACCTAGATTCCATTCTTAGACCTCTCTAACTTTATGAGTTCCATCATTAATTGCTTTATATTTTTACTCAGTTTTCCCATCTGTGAACTTAGGGGTGTTAGGAAAATTAAAAAAAAATATTTGATTCACTATTTTTTTCTGGAAGAATCATGGAATTAGAAAGTATCTTAGAAATCACTCCATTTGACCACCTCATTTTATACCTGAAGAAATTTAGGCACAAAGCAATTAAGTGAATTTATGGGAATTACATACTTAATAGCAGAGATAGGGCCAAAGTCCATATTACCAGTACAGCATATTTATATACTTCATTTAATCTGATATTTATTTTTCTTCTGGAAATTAATTTCTACTACCATATCACATAAAATATTTATTATATTTACAAATACAAGAACAGTATAGTAAAAGAAAAATTAATCTTCAATTTATAAGTTCATTGTATGTAATTTTGGCATTGGAAAAATCCCTTAAATTTTCTGTCTCATTTTCTTAATTTCTAAAATAAGAAGAATGTTCTGGATTGCTTCCAGAACCTCTTTAATTCTTATACTCTGTGAGTCTGAGTTTTTTGATCCTCATCTCCCTTTTCATAGATGCAAAAGATCATACAGGTTTAAATAACAGAGATGAATTTGAATCCTTGTCTTCAGGTCTAATTTCATTCTTGCATACCTCCCTTTTACATCATTGTTGTCTGTGTCTGGCCATTAACAACAACCCTGTGCTAGTCTAAATAAATAGAAACAAACCATCCCCAAGAAAGGTAAATGTCATATATCCTCAAACGTGTTTGTTGAAATATTCTATACCCCCTGATTATACTGGTGGAAAATAAATTAAAACTTGCAAGTTGCTTTGTGGAACACTTACTTTTTCAAGTAAAATAAACCTCATTATAATTCAAGGATTCTAATGAAGAAACAATGGGTAAAGGAAAATTTCAGACACCTGGTAATTCAGTCATATCATATAGATCACTTTTGTTATGTTTTGTCAAGGATCTTAAATTTCCCCATATCTTAACTCCCACAAACACAAATGACTGATCTCTTTCCATATTCTCTGCAATGACATTCACAGTAAATTTAATTTATAATACTGTACCAAGTATCCACTGCTGTACTGTCATTGAGATTATTGAAATGATAGTTCTGCTAGATAATCTATCAATCCAAACTGCTGGACTTGGACCAATCTCGTCTATATTAAAATTACCTTCCCTGTAAGAAACCTATAATTCTTTTCCTTTCTTCCACAACTTTGCCTTCTGTTTGGAGTTTTATGAATAACTGCTTTCTACTGATCAAAAGCAAATTCTAATGTACTATACACACTGTCATTGATCACTATAAGCACTAATGTATGAATAAAAATATGTTTATGTTTCCAACTAAAACTGACATCTCTATAATAAGATCTCATGCACACAATTGAGCACATTACTATCGCCTGTGCACAGAGGTAGAGGACCTCTTCTATCTAAGAATCTTCCTTGCTCTATAACTAATGACACATTAAAATGACTTGCCTTTTATTCTCTTCTCCTTCTTGCTTTTTCTTTGGATTTGATAAATAAGTGCAGTGACATATTGCTATTAATTAGCACACCAGTTCATACCAAGAAGTTGTTGTATTGATTCTTTTTAGAAAGCCTATGTAAGCTGAAGGTAAGATGACTGAGGTAGTTTAGGAGACACATGTGCATCTCATGTTTGTATATTATCAATTTGCTTAAAACGGAACCTTGATTTGCCTTTGGAGACTAGAATTAAATGCACTCTTTCTACAAAGATAGGTGGATTATATTGGTTTCCATGCAGCAGGGCCTCATTTCAGAGTGGTGGATAGCGGTAGTGGTAATAACAGTGATGGTGGAAAACACTATTTAATGGTAAAACTAGATTTCAAAATTCATGGACACAATTCAAAATCATTGGTAAAATAATGAATTTGTTTTCTACTGAATTGGCTAGTTAATTTTTACCTATTATTCTGACACTATCTCTGAGTGTGAAGATCTGGTTTGAATCTACTCAGTTATATATGGATTTGCTTAATGATTTTTGTCACCACAGAAAACCTCTTTCAATGGGAAGAAAGATACCACCTCAATCATACTTCAAAGGAAACTACAAATAAAAAAATAGGTCTCAGACTTGCAAAATATTTTGAAACAACTCTCAAAATTTATAAACAGCGAAACCAAAACTCAGGTTAATTGGCTTTTCTAAAATCATAAAAGTTTTAAGTCATTCAGCTAATAATCAAATTCATGTTCTACCAATTTTAAATCTGCATAAGACCACCAATTTAAAAAATAGTCTTAATGATGTTTTAAAACCATTTTAAATTCCTATATCTCCATGATTTTAAGGCCTTCTTCTTCAACAAAGTAAAATAGTTACAAAAATGCAAGTGAGAAAATTTGCCTTTCAGAATAAGAACTATATTTCAAAAATCTTCTTTTGTCATACTTTACCAAGTAGAGGGAAGTGTGTTTCATCAAACGCTGTTAAAAAGTTAAAAAAAAATCTTTTTATGAATTTTTAACAGCATTTGATGAAATCTGTCAGAAGAAAGTGATAATGAAAAATACAATTGTAGTTGTTGCAAAAATATTAGAAATATTTCAAAAGCATGGCAATACCCAAGGAGATGTGAAGAAGCAATATAAAACAAAACAAAACAAAAAAAGCAAAACATTTATGTTCCAAATGTCCCAAAACCTACTGTTTTGTCACTGTCTCAATAAAATTGGCTGCTTGAATATTTTATTTTTCAGCATGTTGTTTTTTCAGGTTGATGTACTCCAAAAAGGGTAGAATTTGAAGACAGAAGGCATGCATTCAAATGTTACTTTTTCTACTTCCTCCCTTTGAGTCCTTTGACAGATAGCATTTGGGTCACCTTTTGTGACGACTGTTTGTTGTTCAATCATCTCAATGGTGTCTGAATCTTTGTGATCCCATTTGGAGTTTTCTTGGCAAAGTTACTGGAATGGTTTCCCATTTCCTTCTTTAGTTCATTTTACAAATGAGGAATCTGCAGCAGGATATAAGATTAAGTGGTTTGCCCAGGAGCACACCGCTAATCAGTGTCCAAGGCCATATTTGAACTCAGGTCTTTTTAGAACCAACACTCTATAATACTGGGTCACCTAGCTACACAGGATGATCCTAGATGACACCTAATGTATCTTCTTCCATTTCTAGATATTGTGATTCTGTATAGACACAACTTGAGTCTACACACTAAATATAGACTAACTACAAATTAAAAAAGTATGAGGTGCAAATAAATCTAGTGCATGGGATCATGCATAGCAATGCCATTTCAATTCATTTTGATTTATTTAAACATAATTATTGAACACTTATGATATAGGAAGCATCACTTGTTACCTATGGAATTATTAGTAAGATGTTACCATTGGTATCAAGAAACTATGGATTATGAACAATATGGAAATATGTTTTGCATGATAATGCATGTATAATCCAGATCAAATAACTCCACAGCACTGGGAGTGGGGAGGTAAGAGAGAGAGACAACTTGGATCATATAACTTCAGAAACCTTATGTGGAAATTTGTTATTGTATGTAATTGGCAAAAACATTAATTAAAATTATTGATTTAGATTGATATATTACTTTTATACAAATAAAATATGCCTAGATATTGTGATATGAGAACTACATAATATTTTTCAATTTGACCTGAGAAAATGGTGGTAGGGTTGGCATGAAGAAGTAACGGGTACTTTGTATCTCCTAGTATCACCTCCTTTTACTGGAGCAATCTGAGGGCATGGGAATGGGGTATCTGGGCCTGCTATTCCTGGCAGAAATGTTTCTCTATGAGAGTATTTATATGAGGTGTGAATTTCTGGTCTCCTTTCTCCTCACTGCCCCTATATACATACTTTATCTCCCTTCCAAGTAAGAGCATACATTAAATCCAAAGTTTGTCTGGTGCTTAATGTTTGTTTACATTTTTCTACATTACTAATGAATGCCAGTGTGATAAATTATGGTTATTCATAAAAAAGTCTACTCCATATGTAGATAACTCTAGGAAAAGTGGAACCAGAGAAAATAACAGTGATGAGCAATGTATAACAAAAGAGGAAACAAAAATACACTCCATCTCTGGCAGAATTGCCACAATCTTCCTCACAAAACTTTCAATTTCTCTCAAAGCATTAAAAAGGCATCCATTGTGGGGTCCCCTTAGTAAGGGCCTGGATATGTAGTTTCTATCTTTTGGGAGGTAGGTTGCCTCATCAAGTTACTTTGTCTTCTCCACTGATATACTTGACCATTGAAATAGATATGATGTTTTGTGTTAACCTATACAGTATATTTTGTAAGGATTTGCTGTATCCTGCTTCTGCCTTAATCCTGCACATTTAGGAAACAATGCAACTAACACCAATTTTAAATGATTCATGGCTATACATATAGGATTTTATATATTTTAGTATTTCAGAGTATAAAGGTATACCTATGTGTCTGTGTGCTTAATACCTGATTTATCTGAAAAATTGCTCATTTCTCTTATTGTGAGAATATTTTAAGTTATTCATGTCAATTAACACACAAATAGTCTAGTGTTGTTTGGATCGAGAACTGGCTTTGGGATCTAGAAGACCTAAATGTTAATGTGTTTGCTTGTTATCACAAAACATCTTTTATGTGCAAATGACCAAATTGCTTGGGACTTGGGGGTATAACCAATAATAAGCCAATTAATAATAAAATAACAATTAAAGGAAAATTGTTTGTGTAAATTTATGAAGAAATTTTCCATATCAGACATCTTCAAAATCCTCCATGTGGATGAAATTACGAATTAAGAAATAAAGCTATCGACGTGGTTATTAACAAAAAAATACAGATATAAGTAAATATACCTTTTGTATAGATAAGGTGATAATGTGTATAAAGAATGGATGAAAATATCCATAAAGAAAGATATAGGTGGAAGGATATATATATATATATATATATATATATATATATATATATATGAAAAAAGTGATTTTAACTGAATTATATTTGAAACTTCTTTTGACTTTTTGGGAATAGATACAGTAATTGGTTATAAAAATAAATATATATTTTTACTTATTAAATGAAAGCCAAGGCACTGCCACAGTCAGTGTTGCTCATTAAGACAAGAAAGGCCATGTTTTTGTTGCATTTTAAGGGGGAGGTTAACTTTGAAACATGTAATTAATTCTTTTCCACTGATATATTCTATTATTGTTTTTGACTATGAATTTTTTGTTACTCTATTTCTGAAAAAAAGGAATTTAACTTTAGCTTTAAGCATTAATTTAGGATTTTATTATTTTTTAAACCAATGGCCATATGGTTGAAATGACTCATAAAGGAGACTATTATTCTATCTCATCAATATACATTTATGGACTTTTGAAAATACAAATTATATAAAAATCTGTTTATGAACTTGAAAGAGAACTATTTGCTATTATTGTAGTAAACTGTGCAGGAGCATTTAAGCCTAATGATATCTTGACTAAACCTGAAGACAATTTGTACTAATACCAACTCACCTTCATAAAGAATATTTTTCACCTTTATACACATGCACATGCACATGCACATACACATATAGAAACAAACAAGAAAAAGAAGGAAAAAGAAAAATATGCTTCAATCTACACTTCAAGTTCATCAGTTCTCTCTTAGGAGGTAAATAGAAATTTTCATTATGGCTTCTTTGCAATTTGTCTTGCTCCATGGACCAGAGTAAAGGAACTTACGTTTTAATGGGAAAAGAACACATGCAAAATGAAGGTTAATAGTTTGTAGCAGATACGACGATAAAAGTACCTGGGTTCAGATCTGGGTTTTAACTTTTAGGAAGTTAGGAACAGCTTCAGGAAGAGATTGAAGTAAGTTTGATCTAATGCCTGAATAAAATATAGACTCCGGAAGGAGGACTACCCTAGGGTGAGCAGACCACAGAAAGTCTTTTCCAGAGTGAGAATGTCTTGCGACTTAAAAGAAAGTTCTAATATGGGACTACAGTAAAGAACTCATGGTTTAAAAGTCTATAAAGTCAGGAATAGGGATGAGAGAGGAATGAATGATAATATTATATCATTAGTAATAATAATGATGACACTAGTAATTATTATCTTTACTTTTGAGTACTTTCACTTAACTACAATCATTGTCTCATTATAGAAAAGGAGAACAACAGCTTTGGGTTCTTAAGGTTTATCCAGAAGTTCCAGGTAAAAGAAATATCACTATAGGGAACTGATGAAAAAATAAACTAAAAACCATAGAGATATAGTCAGGATCACAAAAGACATGGCAACTAACACTATAATAGAGAAGACGTTTGTTTTCTCAGACATTTGATATATTCTCTTACAAAGTTGGCAAAATATGAATATAATCCTACAAGGGAAAACTGTACATTTAAAACATAGAGTATTTTTTCCTTTTCTAATGAATGGATTAGAATATAGTAGGTATTAGAAATTGAAAAAGAGATGAGAAATATTGAAAGTTATCTATATTTGATGAATTGAAAAGATGAATAATTTGCATATAAATAGGGGAAGAAGAAACAAACTTTCTCTTAGAGGTCTAAAGCACTTAAGGGTACAAAAAGAGAGCCAGTTAACCTGGCATTTTATTATTTCATTTTGATGACCTTGAGAGAAAGGATGTTGGAAATTATCGAGATACACTAGGAAGAAAGTGGAAGGAAGAAAAGGGAATTCCTTATTTTACATTATAGGAGTTCAGAAAAAGAGTATATAGGAACAAAGGAATGGAGGTTACAAACATTCCATGAAAGACACTTTTTTTTTCTGAACTATGTTTCCTCCTCATATACATATATACATATGTTTTGTATCTATATGTGTATATAGTAGAACTCTTAGTCCAGCTATTCTGAAAAGAAGTTGAGAAACCATTTTAAAAAAATCATCAAACAATTCATACCTTACATCTTAGTAATACTCTTCTCACTTATATAGTGAAGATTCATGAGTGTATACACTCATACACAGACATAAGCTATTTTGTAATAGCAAAGAAGCAGAAACTAAAGGATTACCCTTCTTTTAGGAAATGGTTACCTTTTTATGGCACATAAATATAGTTAAATGTAATGGTGCAATTAGTGATGAAATTAATAGATTCAACAAAAACTGGGAAGATTTTATGAACTGATGAAGAGTAAAATGAGCCGAAAAAATTATGCCAAAATGCAGTAAAAAATCAAAATTAGTTCTGGTAAAAATTTCATCATCTTTAAGTCTAGAGAACTGATGAATGTGGATAAGAATTAGGTAACCAAAAATAATGATAGAATAAAGGAAAAGAAATAAAATATTTTGAAACATAGAGAAGGGAAGAGAAGCAAACCACAAAGGAATGGTCAAACAAGGTTAGCTTTGAAAGGTCAAAGAAGTCTTTAATTTCATGTGTTTTTTTTAAATTCTTATCTTTTGCCGCTTACATGTTAACACCATTATATCTGTTGTCACTTCAGTTCAGAATTTATTAAAAAAAAGATTAAAATGAATTTCTATCACAGCCCCTTTCAAGTTTACAAACACACCCCCACACACAGAAACATACATCCTAAGCTTCCAGAAGCTCTTTTTTAGCATTATTAATATGATAAAAAAAGGCTATGCCTTGAAATATTTACTATTATGCTAAAATGAATGAAAATGTCCCTTAATGCAATTATAAAAATTTGTTAATGAAGCCTACTAATAAAATCATCTATGTGATGATATATTAAGTTTAAATGAATTTTATAATATTTTAATTAGATTTCTTTGTCAGTAGGTATGGTATGCCATTTCCTAGAATGCAAATTACAATCCAATTTCTTTTTATGTTTTAATTAAATATTATAAAGTACTTGATATAGTTTCTGTCTCTTTCATATTGGCTTACTCTCAATATAGTAAATACTTTGGAACATTTTTTCTAGTAATACTAAATCAATTCTTGCCTTTCATATATGCTTGCCTTTCTAGCTCTAAAAATATTTTGACAAAGGTTTTAACTTATAGTCTCATTCTCAGAGTTCTTAAAATTACTATCTTTTTAATCATTTAGAGTATGATTGCCTAATAATAATTATCACTATATGTCCATTTGGACATCAGTGGAATGTTTCCATCAGGCTGTCCTTGATGAATAGTGTAACTGTTTTATCTAATTACTTTGTTTGCAATAGCACAGCATTCTAAGCACATAAGTTAATGGAGCGTCTTATAGTTGCATAATTCAAGGCAGTTAGGTAATAGTGGATAGTACTGGGCCTGGGATCAGGAAGATCTGAGTTCAAATACTGCCTTGGACACTTCATATCTCTGTGAACCTGGGGAATTTATTTACTCTCTTTTTTTGCCATAATACACTGCTGAAGAAAATGGCAAACCATTCCAGTAATTTTGCCAAGAAAACCTGAGGGACAATTTTGGTGTGCTACAGACTATGGGATCAAAAAGATGTGGACATGACTAAGAACAACAATATTTATATGAATAGGTAGGGATAAAGAAAGAATGTGTGTGTGTATGTGTGTGTGTATACATAAATAAAGATCTGAACTTTTATTCTTTTCACACATACTGGTTGGGAAGATTGGATTTAGCTATCTCTTTCTAACAATGAAGATACTTAGCTATTTATCTCTTGTGAAGACAAAATTCTAATCTCCTGATTGTAACAATGAAGGTACTTAGTTCTTCTTTTATATTGAAGCTAGAATTGTAAGCTACAATCTATTTTTAGATTTTAACTACAAAAAGGTTTTAAGTAACTACAAAAGGTGAATTAACCACAAAAAGGTGTTAAGTAACTACAAAAGGTGAACTTACCAAAAGAAGTGTTAAGTAACCCAAAAAGATATAATCTAACCAGAAAAGGTGAGAACTAAAGAGTGGGCAATCCTAGAGAAAATCTAACCAAAGAAAGTGAGAACTAAAGAATGGGCAGTCCTGGAGAAAAGCGTCTGCTGTGATTGGTAGACATGAAAATATAGAGGAGGTGACATAAGAGAAAAGGGTCTTTAAATAGAGGAAATAAAGACTGAAGAAAAAACAGTTAGTCACCCAGGCTTGGAGTGAAGGATCAGTCACTCAGAGCTTAAGGGAAGATGGACATTCATTCAGAGATTTGGGCACTGACTCAGAGGAGCAGCCCAAAGGCAGACACCCTGACTTCATTAAGACTGTCTCAATTAGGGAGTGAAAAGCTGACTTAGTGAACTTGCCATTCTGGAGGCATGAAGCCTCCAGGTAAGGCACATCTTCTTGGGACTCTCTTCCCTTGGCTGGGGCTTAGAGATTCTTACTGATACCAGAAGAAGTCAGAGTTTTCACTCTCTCTCATTCCTTAATATCTTCCTTCTATTGTAAATATTGTAAATAAACTACCATAAATTCTATTTACTTTAGTAATTCATTTTAGGATTTAGAAATTAAATCCTTTGCAATCACCTAATATAATAATATACTCAAGTCAAACACACAATTAAATTTAACATGGTCTTGTGACCATGGCAAAGTCAACCAACTTGACAGAACTCTAAGCAACACTTAAAAGCCATAAATTGGAAAGAAGTTGTTGACCTGCAGTGGTAAAGTAAGTTCCTCTATATCAAAGAAATCATAGGTCCAGTTCCTTTCCCTAAACACAAACAGATACACACACACACACACATACACACACACACACACACTATTATGTACTTTATGTTTTGAACTTCAATAAACTTGTCATTACTGGTCAGACAATATCTGGAGCACTCTAGTATTTGCTGAGTGATTCTTTCTTGGAAGGGCATTGACAAGACAGGCAGGATCCAGAGCAATGTGGTCAGTTTAATCTGTTAATGTTGGGAAGCTTAGCTGTAGCATCTGTCATAGAAGGACTGATTGATGAAGATGTAGGCATTATTTTGCTTAGCAAAAAGACTTCAAGTGTTTGAAAGATTATTCCAGAGAAAACTTATTCTTCTTGGATGCTGAAGGCAGATACAGAAACAAAGGATATGGATTTCAGTGTGTTAAATTTTACCTTTTTTTTTAAGGAGAAAACAAAAACAAACTTTCTGGCAATTAGAGACATTCAAAAGGCAAATGGGATTTCTCGGGAGGTAGTAGACTTTCCAGGACTTGAGTTCTTCCAAAATAATTTAGATGGTGACTTTTATAATTAGTAGGATATTCTTCTAGTTCAGAAGTATCATTAAGGTGAATAGAATCACTCAGGATTTGATTATTTGCTCTTTTGATGTGTTGGTTAATATATTAATAGTAGAAGAGCTACATGAATGAAAACAAAGCAAAAAAAAGAGTTAATACTTCTTATATTTTGGTCCCAAATTGTTCTTCACATAAAATAAAAATTTTAGAAAAACAGAGAATCATCAGAGAATTAATGAACAATTGCTTCTTTCTTTTTATTCTCTTAAAAAAGACTAAATAAAAGTATAAATTCAATGAAAAATATGTGTGAAGTAAAGTATTCTCCATAAGAAAAAACAAACTATTATATTTTCAAATCACTTCGTTGATGTGATTTAAAGGAAAAATGAACTAGAATGTTGTGGTTCATCTAATGCATTTTCTTTCTCCATAACTACCCTATTCATAGAAAGTTAACAAAGTCAAGGTATATATGTAAAAAAAAATGTAGATTGTTTTCTGAAATATACACTTTTGGGGATCCCTTACAACAATGTTTTTAATTCACAGCCAAGTGAAAATATATAAAGAACTTTAGCAAATGCACATAAATAAAATAAAATACTTAAAAACAGAATTAAAATCATTCTTAGATATTTCCAAAAATAGTCATAAAACTGCAAAGCATCACTAACTTTTTTGAGTGTACATTAATGCCTGATTTAAAGGTACTGAAGGGGTAAAGGGGCACATTCTATGACAGAAAGACTCTGGAGACATCTTTGATCATTCTTTGTGATGCATAAAATATGTCACAGTTGTACTATAAAAGATATCAGCCATTAGGTAAGGCTGTCATTTGAGCTTCCTGGATTATATTGGAAAAAATATAGCTTTCTCTCTCTCTCTCTCTCTCTCTATCTCTCTCTCTTTCTCTCTCTCTCTCTCTCTCTCTCTCTCTCTCTCTCTGTCTCTCTCTCTCTCTCTCTCTCTCTCTCTTTTCACTGTACTTGTATGGTATTGCTGTTCATGAAAATATAACCCATTTAGACTGTGTGTGACCATTATCACACCCCTGGTTTATTTCAAAAGAACGTAGTCATAAAATAAACATCCTAAAGAGATGATAACTGGTTGATATTTTGTTTCAACATTCACCCATTTCATAGGTTGTTACAAGCTGTGAATATGTTCAATACTGGTCTACATTAAAGCTGGTTTCTACAAAAGGATTGCATGTATCGCTAGAGACTAGTTGTTTTCATTTGATTTCTGTTATGAATACATCTTATTTTACTTCAAAATCTGAACCTATGTCACAGATTATATGTATAACAAAAGAAAAATGTCAGTAAACTCTTCTGAAATAATATGATACTTATTTTTAGCTACTCGCAGATTTTTAGTATTCTATTTATTAGTGAGCTGTCTCTGCTAATATGTTTAAGAGAAAAAAAATTATAATTGTATGTTATCAATTAAACATTGAGTATATTTCCAATAGTATAAAAGCTGTAGCATCAATATGTACATTGTTTTGTCTTAAAATACATGAAAAAGGTCTCTCAGATTTTTTTTAATTACTAAGAGAGTGACTCCACAAGTTATGTTGATTAAACATGAAAAGGTTCTGGTATAAGAGTGAGAATCGGTCATTTAAAAGAAAAACTAAAAATAGAATTTCTACTATTTAACAAATATTTTCAGCAGATTAAATAACAATTTATTTTGCTATCAAGATTAATAGTTTCACTTACTATATGCTCATATATAATTTCAATAAGATTTTGTTTTCCAATAGTATTTTAATCTGAAAGTTTTTAATTCTACAGATAAAAAAATGAGATAAAGAAATTATTTTGAATAGGGGCTAAATCCAAGCTTATTGACAAGAGACTCTAAAGAATACAACCATGACTCACAGATATGTTCTTTTCTCCTCAAATACTGTTTTTATTTTTCTTTAAATATGGAATCTCAATTTTTCTCTGTTGTAAATGTACTACTGACTGCCCAAGATGAAAAATTAGTCATTTAGTTAATTTATAAATTGGGGGTTAGGAAATATTTAATGGAGAGCTAACATGAAGTACCACAGACAGAATCGATTAGAGGCCTCCATCTGGTACAAGTTGAGAAAAGTTGCTGCCATATGTTTTGGACAACACAGCCAAACTAACTGTTTTATACTATCACCACCTCCAGATCTGTTTTATAAATTGCATTTTGTTTTATTACATATATGAAAAAGAGTAGATATAGTTTCATCTATGACTTGGTTGCCTAATTGGAAAGTAGACACAACATAAAATTTTAAAAGAGATAGTTGGTCAATATAGTTATATTCAAAAGACATTTGACAGCTTTAAATAACAGAAGCAAAGGAATCACCATAAATTGTTTACTCAGTAGGCCTTTAAATCTTAAATGTTTTTATTTAAATCAGTCTACAATGAGATAACATCTTTGAAGATTACTAAAAGAGATACAGCAAGAATAAAAACAAATCTTAAGGGAGACTGCTTTATGAAATTTGTGCATAATATTAAAGACTAGTAATATCAAAAATGCATTCAGTAGTCTTTTTTAAGGTACAATTTCATAAAGATAGATTAAAAATCAGAATATATATGTTGCTGTTGGAAAAATAACATATCAGGTTCAAATGAAATTTAGGAATGTTAATCTCTTTTGCAGCTGCTATTTTTGTTTTATGGTATTTTTACAGCTGTTTTTAATTTCTTTTAAGAAATACTAAACCTTTAGGAGAATTCCCAAGTGAATAACCACAGTACAGATAATTGGTTTCATTGCAATTCAGATTATGAACATCATTTTTCAGTTGTTACTTTCAAACTATATACACAGCTAAATCTGTAAGCCATTTTCTTTATTTTAGCTACTATCAAACGGGTGGGGGGGAAGAGTTTAAAGTATCACAGAGTCTTAATCTTTATATGATAGCTTGTAATGTTTAAAAATATTTATTTTCCTAAATAGAACATACATGATATGCAAAGAGATATACTTTAAATAATTATTTCTACATATATAGCATATATAGTCTCACACAGGGGTGTGTGTATGTGTGTGTTTGGTAAAACAGTACATTAACAAAATGTAGAATTTGAGGAGTTTTTATCCACAAGTGATAAGGAAATCTCAAGGACAGATGCTTTGACAAAGTTCTAAATTTTTATCTGGATAAATCTTTATCACAGCTCTTTCCTAAATAAAACATCATCTCATTTAATAAATTATCATCTCAAAGCATCTTTTACCAATCTATGGTTTCCCTTGATTAGCAGCCACACCTTTACCATATACTTTTTAATAGAAGCAACCCTTCCTATGCAAGCCACAGGGTAAAGTAATTAAATTTAATAGAAGCCATCTTTGTTTTATAGCAACCCTCAATTTAAAGCCACAGGGGTAAGTAATTAAATTTAATAGAAGCCACAGCTTCTAAACAAAGATATAGTATCAGTAAGGTATACCATGATATTGAAATAGGGCATATTCTACATTGGGTATTGTTGGAAAGATCTGTGGTTGGTTAGGAAGTCATGTAAAGAAAAAACCTGGAAATATTCAGGAGTAGATATTATTATTATAATGGTTAGTGATTTTCAATGGGTGGAGAAGGTACAGATGTCACTGCATTTTTCCAACTCTGAGCAGAGGGGTGGGGATACTAGACTTCCTTGTTAAACCACAACTGTCTAGGTATTTGTTGGCTGTGAATATTGGACGTGCCTCTCCCACTAAAACCAGTTGAACAGGAGCTGTCTTTCCTATGTGGAAAATGTAGGACCCCATACCATTCGCAATTTATGGTATGTCTTAAACAACATGTTGAGTACTTGGGGACTCTCTGGCACAGATGTTCATTTCCATTTAGTCTAGATCAGGGCTGATAACATTCCTATTTTAGAGTGATGATGGATCTTCAGATAGATTAAATAGATTGTAGCCAAGGACTTACAAGTGGCTAGTATAAGACTGGAAGCACAATTATGATGTTTAATTTTCACTTTTTCAGAGAATGTACTTGACAGTTTAAGCCATCTTGGGCAAGAAATAACTTTTCTGAATCTCAGATTCTTTAAACTTAACATGGTGATAAGGATTATTGTGGGTCCTGAGGTAGTTGTTAGGACAGTACTTTAAAAACCATAAAGTGTGATATATTGTTAATTATAGTAATAACAAATGGCCTAAGCTAATGTAGAGCAATTATTGTCATGGGCATTGTACCCCCAGAAACTCAGGCAAACTATTATTGGGGAAATTCCTTTGCTCCCTTACACCCTCAGACTCTCAACCCCAAACATCTGAGCCTGAGAGTATTGTCCTCCTTTGATTTTCCCACTGATTTGAGATGGACAAAGAGACACACCTCATCCATCTGTCTTCCAAATCATGAAAACCACCCCCATGCCTTCAGGGAAGCCTCCTCCCCAACCCTTGCCCCAGAGTCACCTCCTCATTGCTGTAAAAGAATATAAAAACCTCAGAAATGAGACATTTTGGGAGCAACCTGGCCACTCATATTGTCTTGCTTGCCAAAAATTCAACATTACTAATAAATCTCTCTTTACTTTTAAATTAAGTTCTGGAGTCTTGTGTTTTTGCAGAAGGAATCCTTACTGAACCTCAGGGATACACCTCTACACCCCACAACATTATGGAGACATTCATAGGAAGCCACCTAGATTATTTTTCCTAATCATTTAAAAAGGATTGGAAACTCTCCCACAGAGATAGGATATGTATTCCATCAAGAAATCATTAAGTGCCTGATTAGTGATTCCTAATAACATACTTAATGAATCAAGAACTGGCCCTAAAGGTAGCAAAACTTGAATTCAAGATTCACATCTTATGCACAGTTGCTATGATTTTGGTCAAATCACTGAACCTTTTAATGCTCTCAGCAATATGCTAAGACTCTAAGGAATAAGGAAAGTGCTAACCTGCATTAAGAAAGAATATTTCCTCACTCAGCAGTTCCCTAAACCAGTTAAATCATAGATCCTGACCTCCTTTATCCCTACAATTTCTCAGATACTTGTGCTACCATGAGAATGAAAGACCAAAAATTAAACTGTCCCTTACCTCAAGGAATTAACATATAGTCAGGGGAGCTTTTCTTGAAATTTATTTTGAGATAATTTTAAGATTTTCTCAATTGCAGTGTTTTATTTTTAAATCTTATTTATAAAAATCATTAAGATTATGATAAAACTTATTTAGTCTTGCCAAGTATGACTAACATGCATTTCATTCTGGGCAGGTAAATGGTTCAGTGGATAAAGCATTTGCTCATCTTCATCATTTCACACCCAACTTCAGACATTTACCGTCTGTGTGACCCTGGTTAAGTCACTTAATCCCATTTGCCTCAATTTCTTCATAAGTAAAATGAGCTGGAGAAGGAAATGGCATACAATTTTGATATCTGCCCAAAAACCTCCAAATAAAATCCCAGAGCCAGATGTGACAGAACAGCAATATTTTATTTTGCATTATGCCTTTAAAGTAAAAAAAAAAATAACAGATTCCTCTAGGAAAATAATTCTATTGAAATTAATAACCCAAAAGATTGAATTAGTAAAAATTAGGTAGGGAGACAACAAAAGATATATCCTTCATGAGACAGTGTATCATAACTTGGAAAGAGAAAGAAAAGATATAATGCCTTTTTAAGTGCCAGGAAAAGGAAGAATTGCCAGAGGGTAACTAATGATTAGAGTCAATAGAAGAGGTGTTAATCAAATTAAAATTTAAAAAACCCTGAATTTTAAATAGAAGTTACTAGAACAAGATTAGAAATAATAACAATAAAAATATCCTGAGGTAGTATCTAAAAAGTCTTCAATGTCAAGTCATCTAATCATACACAGGAATGTTTTTGCTCATTTGTTAACACTTGATCAGAAAACAGCATTTTATTCTGATTAGGTAAGAAAAAAAGGTATTTTATTTTTTTTAAATAAAATCTCAAGTGAATGTATTATGTAATCTACATCCTGGTCTTTTTCAACTGTCTCTTTCTGAAGTCATATCTAACCAGTGTGTGTGATATTATAATTAGAAACTACTGATCAGCACTTTGGGGAGCTACCAGAGGTCATTGCATGATACATGTAATTATGAAACTTCTCCAGGTTTTCCCTTGAAAACTCAATTACCTTTTAATGAAGGAAATATCACAGGTACAAGCATAAACCCTTTGTTATTCAGTTCCTTAAGATGTTATTTCTCCCTCCAAAATTAAATATATAAAACTAGAAATATATGAAGAGAATCAGAAGCATCACCTGGGTATGAAACTAGTAATTGACTATATGCCCCCCTGCCAAAAGCCAATTCAAGGAAGTCCAGAGAAGCTCCATGACAGGTTAATCATAGCTTCATATATCCTTTCTGCAACACAAACTCAAAAATAAAAATCTGCTTTGACTTAGTGAAGTTGTGATCAGCATTGCCATAGGGTGGATACTCATAGAGAAAATCATATACCTTAGAAGTAGCAAAAAAAAAAATATTAAGAGTATGAGGGAAGGCCCTCTAGGAATTCATTAATATCAATACCTTCATAGAAAAAAATTAGTGAGTATATGGGGATGAGACTTTTTATATGCAATCAAATTTATGACTTTGATGATGATGACTCTGTGACAGTACCATAACCTCAAGTACTTTCAAAATTATCAAAGATAATTTTACTTTCAGTACAGGTTAAATGCAACCACATCTGATTATATCCTAGTTATTTTAAAATTGTTCACTCATATGTGACATAAATAACTCCTGTATGAAAATATATACAAATACATAAATAAACCCACTTTAGAAGGACCTGTGTTTGATTGCTATAAAGAATTTTAAGGATAATATGGAAATACCTTCCATCCTTCACTGCAGAGTGACTATAGTTAATTTTTGTACTTTTCTTGAAAAATAATGCCATTTTAAAATAAGCTTCCACTATAGTACTGAGTAGAGAAATATGATGACTGGTTACTTCTCATCCCCTTTTACCTTCCTTTATCTTTCTTAGGTCTTTCTTAGGTCATTCAAAAGATAAGTAATGTATTCTATCTCAAATACCTAGGGCAACCAACAATTAACAACCTCCTTTCTGAAAATGTAGCAAACTGCAACTAAGACCAGTGTATGAAAAGTTGTGAACCCAGGATGACTATGTGCTCTCCTAATCCTGTGATTATCTGATAAAATTGAAAGTTCATTTGTCCCATAAATATTTCTTTCTGTATGTCATAAACAATATGTCTCCCCCTCTTAGTATGTTTCTATTCATGAAAAAAAAATTAATGGACTTTCCCCTAAATTGTAAGTGATGGGCATCCTTTCCATGACATATGTATGTTAGTTACATGTAGATATAAATAATAAGTCAATACAATGCATATTGATATATATAGACATATATAAAATATGCATTAGTCAATTAAAATACCAGGTTTCTAAATAATTACCCATAAAATTATAGTTGAGAAACAACAAATTTCAAAAAATACAGAAGCTGCTATTGAGTGGGATTTCAGTCTCAAATATCATTTGCCAAATCCCATGTAAGAAAAATATATGCCATGATACTAAATTTTTAAATTTGATTCCTTGAGCTTATCAAAGTTGATGACTCTAAATATCCTTGATTTTATTACAAAATCAGTAACAATTCACTAAATCTGAGTATACCTCCTTCAAAAAATATACTGTTATTCTCCTTTATGCACTATAGAATAAACAATTATTAATAACCATGAACCATAAAATTCATTCACAGTGAGTAGACCAACTTTAGATGTATTAAGCTTTTTTCTGAATGATTTTTACATTCTAATAATGAAAATGTTCATTCTGATGAATACTTAATTGTTCATATATTAAAAACATGAAGTAAAGGAGTATTAGAGATGATCCATGACCTTTAGATTTCTATAACCTTTGCTTTAAAATATAAAAAAATGTACTATGATCTTTCAAGTTCAGTTATCTCTATAATAGTAAAAGAGAAAGATTAAAGGGGGGAAGTTCAAAGTAAATTATTCTACAAGACAGATAACTTTACAAAGTATTATTGAAAATGGATATCTTTAATTAATAAAAACTAAAAAAATGCAAAATAATAAAAATTAGTAAAAGTTTTTTAATACTATATACTTACTACACAGTTTAGTTAAGACTATATCAAGCTCCTAAGTAGAATTTCAGCTAAATAATTCCCTATTTCTATTACATAATCTTTATGTAGCAATGGACATAGCTATATATTAACTATAGACACGGTCTAGATAGAGATAAAAATATGTGGTATAGATTTAGATATTCATAGACATGAGATACATGATATAAACATGGCCATATATAGAAAGATTGACATAAATATGGATTAAAATAGAGATGAGTTAAAGGTTATCTAGAAATAGAGAAGATTGACATGTAGTTATAGATAAATAGGTATATATAAATAGCTTTTCTGTTTATCCTAAAGTCAGGAAAGTTATTACTTTATTTAGTTATACTTTAGTCAAAGGAATATTGTCCCCAAAATGCAGTTTTGAACCTATAATGCCTGAAGTCTGTAATTTAGTTTCATTTTTCTCCTTTATATATAATGTCTGTGCTTTGAAAGTGACTAATTATGAGTAAAGATCTTGGCATTAATATAACATAGTCCAATGAAGAGATCAATTGCATTTACTAGACTTGACCACCTATGCTTGGTAAAGAAATCTGATGAATAGATTTTAGAAGTTTATTATTCAGCCACTCGCTTGACCTTCTCAAGTCATATATATTTCATAATAACTTAAGAGTTTGCTGATTAACCTGTCCATCCCTCTCCATTCTTACCTCATGGGAAACAGGTACACAAGAAAACTACCTATTCAGGTCCCCTGACCATATGTCAATAAGGAATGGCTTGATTTTTTGTAAATTTGACTTAGTTCCTTATATATTTGGAAAATTAAACCTTTATCAGAGAGTTTAGTTATAAAAATAGTTCCCTAGTTTATTCCTTTACTTCTAATTTTACTAGCATTGGTTTTGTTTGTACAAAACACTTAAATTTGATATAATCAAAGTAATTCATTTTATGTTTTGTAATGTTCTCTGTTTCTTTCTAGGTATTAAATGCCTTCCTTTCCCACAGATTTGACAGGTATACTAATCTATATTTACCTAATTTGTTTATGATTTCATTCTTTCTGTTTAAGTGATTTACCCATATTGAATTTATCTTGGTACTGGGTTTAAGATGTTGGTCTACACCTAATTTTTCCCATACTGTTTTCCAATTTTCCCAGTGGCTTTTGTAAATTAGTGAGTTCTTGTGCCAAAAGCTGGGGTCTTTGGGTTTATTGAACACTAGCTTGCTGAGGTCATTTACCCCTAGTCTATTCCATTAATCCAAATTTCTGTCTCTTATCCAGTACCATATTGTTCTGAAGATCACTGCTTTATAATACAGTTTGAGATCTAGTACTACGAGCTCCTCACCCCACCCTGCAACTCCACTCCCATCCTTCAATTTTTTCCCATTATTTCCCTTGATATTCTTAATCTTTTATTCTTGTAACTAATATTTTTAATCTTATAAGTTTTTTTGGTAATTTAATAGGTATGGCAGTGAATAAGAATATTCATTTGAGTAGGATTGTCATTTTTGTTATATTAGCTCATTCTACCCATGAGCAATTAATGTTTTTCCAATTATTTAGATCTAGTTTTAATTGTGTGGAGAGTGTTTTGTAGATATCTTCATATAGTTCCTGTGTTCTCTTGGCAGATAGATTCCAAAGTATTTTATATTTTCTAGAGTGATTTTAAGTGGAATTTCTCTTTCTAACTGCTGCTGCTGAATTTTGTTGGAAATGTATAAAAATGCTGATGACTTATGTGGTTTTATCTTGTACCCTGCAACTTTGTTAAAGTTGTTGATTATTTCCACTAGCCTTTAAATTAATTTTCTGCTATTCTTTATATCCTCATATCATCTTCGAAGAGTGATAGTTTCATTTCCTCATTGTCTACTTTAACCACTTCAATTTTTTTTTCTTCTCTAGTTGCTATTACTAGTGTTTCTAATACAATATTAAATAACAGAGGTGATAATGGGCATCCTTACTTTTCTCCTGATCTTAGTGGGAAGGCTTCTAACTTGTCCCCATTACAGATGATATTGTTGATGGCTTTAAAAATATACTGTTTATTATTTTGAGGAAAGGCCCAACTATTCCTATACATTCTGTTTTTTTCAATATGGATGAGTGTTGTAATTTGTCAAAGGCTTTTTCTGCATCTATGGAGATAAACACATGGTTTCTATAGGTTTGATTACTGATATGGTCAAATATGTTAATATATAGTAAATTAATTTTCCTAATATTAAACAATCCTTGCATTCCTGGTACAAATCTCATCTGATCATAGTGAATAATCCTTGTGATAATTTGTTATAGTTATTTTGCTAGTATTTAATTTAAATTTTTGCATCTTTGATGTAATGGTAAAAATGTGAGGGGTTTTTATAAAAGGCTGAACTGGATTATTTAAGAATAGGGTCACCAGGAATTTTAATTAATTCCTAGATATTTATTTGATAATTTATTTCTAAAATATATAAAGAGTGAAAGTAATAAAATGAGAGAGAGAATAGGGTAAGATACCTAGCCTAAGCACTAAGTATTTTGTTCTGATCCCTGGCTCAAAAATAGGTAGGGGAGTTTAGTCCTTAGCCCAAGAGACCTCAGTCCTTGTAGCTGAGGACCTGGGAATGTAGGGAGCCTCTCTGAAGAGGATATGTCTCTCCTCAGGCTAGTCTCTTCAGAAAATCCAGGAAAGGAGTCAGCTTTTTCACTCACCATGTGTCAGTCCAAAAGGAGAGATTCAAGGACAGTCTCACCAAATCTAAGGTCTCAGGTCCAGTCAGCAGATTCTTCATCAACCTCCAACTTGTACTCAGAACTCCAAAGAATGAGAGCACTCAGAAGACCCAAGCATGAAGAAATCCCGAAGAAATCACAGAACTCCTCCTCACAGAAAGTAATAGCTCCTTTTAAAAAGGCTTCTTTGTGTCACTTCCTTTGTCTTCCTCTACTTAACATGGACAAATCATAGTCTAAAGCTTTGCTTAAGACTGCCCAGGAGAAAGTCAATTCTGATTCATCACCCACTATTACACATGTGGGTCACAGACCTCACCCATGGAAGTGTGAATGAGGTATATATACTTCTGGTGATGGAATTTAAAAATGGGCAGGGGAGTTAATTTAATCTTCACAATATTCATTAAGGAGGTTGGTCTCTAGTTTTCTTTCTCTGTTTGTGGTCTGTCTGGCTTTGGAATCAATAACATATTTGTGTTATGAAAAGAATTTGGTAAGAGTCCTACTTTGATAATTTTGTCAAATATTTTTATAGTATTGTAATTCTTTTTTTCTTTAAATGTTTGATAGAATTCACTTGTGAATCCCTCTGGCCTTAGGGATTTTTTTTAGGATGTTCCTTGATATCTTCTCCAATTTCTTTTTCTGAGATGGGATTATTTAAGTATTATATTTCCTCTTGGTTAATCTAGACAGTTTATTTTTTTTGTAAATATTCACTTATTTCACCTGGATTTTCATATTTATTGCCATATAATTTATCAAAATAGTTCCTCATAATTACCTCAATTTGCTCTACATTAGAGGTGAGATCACTTGTTTCATCTCTGATATAGTTGACCTGGTTCTCTTCTTTCTTTTTTTAAAATTAGATTAAGCAGTACTTTATCTACTTTATTTCTTTTTTCAAAGGACCAGCTCCTAGTCTTATTTATTAGCTCAATACTTCTTTTACTTTCAATTTTATTAATTTCTCCTTTGATTTTTATGAGGCCCATTTTAGTTTTTATCAGGAGATTTTTAATTTGTTCTTTTTTTCCATTTTTTTCCTAATTCCCTAATTCCCTAATTTCCTAATTCTTTTCCCTAATTTTTTTCCCTAATTCTTTGATCTCCTCCTTCTCAATTTTGTTGCTATATGTACTCAGTGACATAAATTTTCTCCTGAGTATTGCTTCGGCTGTATCCCATAGGTTTTGATATGTTTTCTTCTCCTTGTCATTCTCTTTCATGAAGTTCATAATTGTTTCTATGATTTCTTCTTTGATCAACCAGTTTTAAAGAATTAGATTATTTAGTTTCCAATTAATTTTAAATTTGCCTTTCCATGGACACTTGATAATTATAATTTTTATCTTATGATTCATCTGAAAAAAATTACATTTACAATTTCTTTTTTTCTGCATTTGTTTGCAATATTTCTATGCCCTAGAACATGATTGATCTTAGTATATGTACCATGTGCTGCTGATAAGATATATTCCTTTTTATCCCTGTTCAGTTTTCTCCAGATATTTAGTAATTTTTCTATCATTTCAGTCACTTTCCTTACTTCTTTCTTATTTATTTTTGGATTAAATTTATCTAGTTCTGAAAAGCGGAGGTTGAGATCCCCCACTAGTATGGTCTTACTATCTATTAGCTACTTTAATTTTTCCTTTAGAAATTCACAGGCTCTACCATCTGGTGCATAAAACTTTAATGAGAATATTACTTAATAATTTATAATACCCTTTAGCAGAATATAATTTCCTTCTTTATCTCTCTTAATCAGATCAATTTTTACTTTATCTTTGTCTGGTATTTTTTTTATATAACTCCTGCTTTTTTTTTTTTAATTTAGATGACACATAATAAATTCTGCTCCAGTCTTTTACCTTGAATTTGCATGTGTCACCCTATTTCAAATGTGTTTCTTGACACATGCAAATTGATTACTAACTGTGTATTGGCCTCCATCATATTGTCCCCTTTAGATCACGATCTATTCCCATTCATTCTCTTCCTCCTGATCAGTATTTTGCTTTTTTATCACACCCACATCTTCCCCCTCTCTTCACTTACCCCTCCCCACTTCCCCTGTCTTGTATTGTTCCCCTTCTACTGCTTTGTAGGGTGATAGAATTCCACAACCTAATATACTCATTTTTCCCTCTCTGAGCCAGTTATGATGGGAGTAAAGTTTAAGCACTGCCTGTCACCACCCTTATCCTCCCCTCTCTGTAATGATTTTTCATGTGTCTTTATACTATATAATTTATCCCATTCTATCTCTCCCCTACCATTTCTCTTAGTTCAACCGTTTTTCAGCCCATGACTAATATTTTTTACATATCATTCATATGAAGACATTTCATATCAGACATACATATTATTTTATATCATCACATTTACATAAACATTATCACTATATAATATAATATACATCATATCATCATAATCTGCTTACTTCTTTACCTTCTTTACTAGTAAATTCCTTCTATCTTCTCTACTACTAAGAGTAATCTTTGATAATTATAGAAATCTGATTTCCATGTAGACATATAAATATTTTGACCTGAATGAATCCCTTATACTTTTTCTTTCTTATTTACCTTTTGGGGCTTCTCTTGTGTCTTGTGATTGGATTATATTTTGTATATGTCTGCTTATTCCTCAAGAATACTTGGAAACCTTCTATCTTAATGAATGACTATTTCCCCCTGAAGAAACATGCTCAGTTTTGCTGGATTGCTGGCTCTGGGTTGAAAAAGGCAAATCTTTTGCCTTCCTGGATGTCACATTCCATGCCTTTTGATCATTTCATGTGAAGCTGCTAGGTTCTGTGTGATTCTTATTGTAGCTCCATAGTATTTGAACGGTTTATTTCTAGCCATTAAAATATTTTTCCTTGGCATGGTGGTTCTTGAATTTAGATATTATATGCCTGGAAGTTGTCATTTGAACATTTCTTTCTAGAGGAGATCTGTGACTTCTTTCAATTTCAATTTTCTTTTCTTTTTTGAGGATTTTTTGTAATATGATATCCCAGATTTTTTCTTCATCACGATTTTTAGGTAGTCCAGTAATTCTCAAATTTCCTCTTCTACTTCTTTTTTCTACATCAGTTGTTTTTTCATTAAGATATTTCATGTTAGGGGACAGCTGGGTAGCTCAGTGGATTGAGAGCCAGCCCTAGAGACAGGAGGTCCTAGGTTCAAATCTGGCCTTAGACACTTCCCAGCAGTGTGACCCTGGGCAAGTCACTTGACCCCCATTGCCTAATCCTTACCACTCTTCTGCCTTGGAGCCAATACACAGTATTGGCTCCAAGACAGAAGGTAACGGTTTAAAAAAAAAGATACTTCATGTTCTCTGTTTTTTTTTCATTCCTTTAGTTTTTTTTTTAGTTCTTTATTGTTTTTTGATTTCCCATGAAATCATTAATTTCTAGATTGTCATTTCTGATTTTTAAGGTTTGGTATTTGTCAGTTTTGGGTTCTTCTTTTTTAATTGGGCCTTTTCTTCTTGCAACACTTTAATATTTTCTTTCATCACATTCCTTTCTCTTTACATCACTATCATTTCTTCTTGCATTTCTTTCATTTCTCTTCCCCACTTTTCTCCTGTCTCCCTTAATTGGTTTTTGAAGTCTTTTTGAGCTCTTCTAGACTCTGTGTGCAATTCATATTTTTCTTTTGGGCCTTGCATGTATTTCCTTTTCTTTGGTTGTCACCTTGTGTGTATATACCTTACTGTTTGTCTCCATAAAAATTCTTTAGAGTTAGGTGCATTTTTTGTTGTTTGCTCATTTTTCCTATCTAATTGTAGGTAAGCTCTGTTTTCTGGGAAGTTAAGGTACTTTCTTAAACTTCAGTCCTTACTTGATGTTATTTTCAGCTTGTTTTCTGGAATTTTATTAGTTTATCAGATGGTCTGAATGCTGAGAGCTGTGAGAGCCCCCTACCCCTGCTGATTCAATTGACTCTTGAGATGCTAATGGATTAAATTATCAGGTTTGGGATCTTTATAAGATCAAGGGCTAATTGAATTCTAGCCTTAGGCTTAGGTTTAAATCTTTGGTCTCACTGTTGTATTGATCCAATAAGGCACAGCTTTAATTTCCATGTTCTGGAGCTCCACCCATCTTTTGGGGAAATAGATCCAAGGTGAAGGTTCCCTCTGTGATCTGTGTCCTCACCCCAAACTGTAGATTATGTCCTCATCCCAAACCCTGACTGATATTCCTGGCTTCTTTCTGGGCCCACTTGCATCAGCCCCCTTCAGGTCAAATTGCCTTGGGCTTGGACTCCAGAGTTCTCCACAGGTTTTAAATTTCTATGGTTGTTTGTTGGCTTGTACCACTATTTGCCCAGGCAGTCTCCAGTCTCTCAGTGTCTAATTGTTAACTTGATCTTAGATTCAGAGTCTATGACAACAGATGTGGGATGGGGTGGGGGTTTGGTGGTTTGTGGTTTACTCTTGGCTTGCTCTTCACTCCTTGCTACAGACTCCTGCTGGCTCTGATATCCTCTCACCACAGTTTCCCTGATGGTCTCTGCTTACTTTTTTTTTTCCTGAAAATTTTTTCATTCTATCTTCTTGTTGGTTTTTTTCACTCCTGTATTCATTTTGTGGTGATATTTTAATATTGGTTGGAAAGTATTCTTGTAGTGAAATTCTCTTCCATTTTAGCTACATCCCTTGAAAATTTAAGAAGCCCAATCAAGAGACTTTTCATCACCTTAGTAGAGAGCCAATTTTAAATTAAATCATTTTAAACCATGATTGACTTAATAGAATTCAGAGTCCTTCTAGGATTTTATGAAGCTATATCAAACATAGAGACTATTCTTTTCTGATCAGATCGTTAGAAATGATAAAGAAAGGTCAAGGTTTTC
Source organism: Monodelphis domestica (assembly GCF_027887165.1). Lineage (NCBI taxonomy): Eukaryota > Metazoa > Chordata > Mammalia > Didelphimorphia > Didelphidae > Monodelphis > Monodelphis domestica. Next base: position 330,428,419 of record NC_077229.1, on the reverse strand, counting down.
AGTGGTTTGATAAGTTTCCAATCCTTTAAATATGATCCTATTTCCCCCCACCCTTTGCTCATCATCTCAGGAAAATCAGTCATGTGGTTGTTGTTGTTGTTGTTGTTTAATTTCCTGACACCATCTAGAAGCTAGCATTGACTTTTTATTGGTGAACAGAACATGTATTAAGTTCAATTGGATGTGAGGCTATCTCAAATTCATAAATTTCCTTAAAAAAGTATTTCTGAATTTAACCCTCATTCTTGTATTAAAGAGCCATAGAATTTAAGCTATTATTTTATCTGAAATTTTAGAAGTTCAAAAGTCAGTTAACTACAAATTGGGTCTCTTAGAAGTCCAAAAGTTTTAAAATTAAACATGTATTTGGTTAATTCACATTGGTTTCTTGCTCCCTAACTGATTGCAATGCAGATGATGCATATTGCCTTTACTGAAGCAAAATGATGCATTTATTTTCAAAAAATCATGGTTTTGTTCAAATACTTCATAAAATCAAGAAGATGGAGCGATTTAAAGTTTTTTAATTCCCTTTTTCTTTCTTCAGAAGAAAGAATAGCAGAGAAGAGAGAACTTATAAGACATTAATGAATCACATCATCAAATCCATGCTGTACATGCCTAAGAATGTGGAATGTCAGATTCAATTAAAGGAGCCCTTATAATAGAAGCCATTACAATGCATGAGAATATTTAAATCATCACACAGTTAGATAAATGAACCAAACATCCAAATAAGCATGTGAAGCTACTTGATTTTTTAATTATTGAATTAGAAGCGACTGAATTAATTTCCATGTATGATGTTACAAATAGACCACGTTTTCTTAGAAATGTTGATTTCTGGCTCTAGAAGAGTAACATTTTTTGAAAAAATGAAAGATCTTTGAAAGAAAAAAGTAGCATGATTTAACCTCAATATGCCTGAGTAGTTTTTTATTGAGTTAGAAATTCATTCAGATTTGCTTCTGTTAGAGGCTCGTCCTCAAAATGAGAAAATCACAAAATCTTTTGCTTATATTCCCATATAAGGATGGATCATAAAGTTTAAGAAATTAGCCTTCTCTGGCTTTTTAAATTCATTTGTTCCAGGTGACACCCCTAAAAGTTGGATGTGGCATTTGAATCCAAATTTGAATCCAAATGCTACCATAACTAGTAAGATTTCAGTAAGTAGCCTCCTTAAAAATGGAGATGGATTACTCTGTCCTGCAAATGAAAGGAGTAACTTGGATACTTATGGACTTTTGCAGGTGAGTTTTTAATTATTTTCTAGATATGACATAATGAGTAGAAAATGACTTGGAAGTATGTCTTTTCTTTAAAACTAGGTTCCAGGGGGTGTGGAAGTGGACAGGCAAATATCTACCTAAATGTCAACTGAGAGAGCTATCTTGCTACAGTCATTGCTTCTGACTCAGTTTCCTAAAGAAATTTTAGTTAAAGTATGGTCTTTGCTTTGGGAAATTGGTATATAAATCATTAACTCTTTTTCATGGATCTGAACCTCTAACAATTGATTGTACTGTGACACTACTCCAGAGATTTAAATTTCTCCCTTCCTTCTCTGTTATTCCACAACCTCCTCTAAACATATCCAAAAAAACCTGATCCAATGAAGGAATATGAGTGTTTAACAAATGTTTCACATTTATACTCTTAAAAGAAACTATCATCTCCCACAATCATACTCTGGGAGAAAAAATTAAGTTCTCTAAAGAGAGAAGAGAAAGAAAAAAGAGAAAGGAATAAAGAATCACTGTTTTGGGAAAGGAAAAGATCAGCAGCACAGTTATCTATAGTATCTTATTTTGTGCTCATGCAGCATTGGACTCAGAGTTCAAGAATGATCATCTTGTGACTAATTTCTCTGTACTATCTATGGAGGTTATATGGCTTCTTAATTCTCTAGACTTTTGGGGACTTTGTGATATCTTTTCTTCTATAGGATGGAGGGCCAGTTTGAGTCAAATTAATCCCATCCAATCAGTCCTTCTGTCAGAACAATACTACTTAATTAAGGAATATGACACTAGTACAACTGTATATTACTCATGCTGATGATTTTGGCAAGCATGTAGTAGCCATGATCAAGATAATATTACACAATGTCTACATATGGACAGCAAAAGATAGATGACAGATAGATATAAGTAAATATAGAGATATAACTATTATTCCCTACTCTCTATACATATATGCAAATAAGTATATGTATTTCCATGTAAATCTATATTTATATTGTTATTTGTATATATATATATTAAGATGTTTATGAAAGGCTATAGATATTTTTTAATTGTTTAATTTTTTAATAATTAAATGTAGACTTTTTTGGACAATTTCTTTACGCTATTTGTGATTCAGATTCTCTACTTCCCTCTTTCTCCTTACCTCCTCTAGGCAGTAAATAGCTTGAAAGACCTTATAACAATGCTTTCATGAAATATATATTTCTATATTTCCCATACCTTAACTGAAGACACATTTCACATGTAAAATTAAAAAAAAGGTAAATATATGAATTATGGTGAGTTTTGATCTGAAATCATATTACATAATTCCTTCTTTGATCATATTTTAATTATTTTTGATGAGTCTTGAGGTTATCTTGGAATCTTGTGTTTTCTCATAATGATTTAGTACTTTATAGTTAATCATTGTAAAATATTTCTGTTGTATACATTGTTCTCCTGATCTTGCACTCTTCACTCTACATCAGTTCATCTAAGTTTTTCCAGAATTTTATGAAATCATCTTGATCATCATTTCTTATGGCTCAATAGTTTTCCTTCACAATCAAAGGCCACAACTTGTTCTGTTTTTCTCCAGTTGATGGACACCATTTCAGGTTCTTATTTTTTGCCATTATAAATACAGCTGGAAAAAATATTTCCATACAAGTAGGTCCTTTTTCTCTATCTCAGATCTGTTTGAAATACAAAGCTTTTAGTGCTATTTCCAAGTAAGAGATTTCATATAGCTTTATGGCCTTTTGGGTATTGTTTCATATTGTTTTCCAGAATGATTTTCTCTCTTCATCATTCCACCAACAGTGCATTAGTGCCCTGATTTTTCCTCATTCCCTCTATTTTTTTTTATCATTTTCATCTTTTTCATATGAGGTACTTTGATAGGTGTAAAATAATGTCTCAGATATTTGTTTTCATTTGCATTTCTCTAATCAATAATGACTTGGAGCATGTTCCCTTGCTTCTGGTTATTTCACTCTATATCAGTATGTAGACCTTTCCAGCTTTTTCTGAAATTATTCTGATTATCATTTCTTATGGCACAATAATATTTCAACACCATCATATTCCACAGTTTATTCAGCCATTTCCCAACTGACATTAATTTCTTTTGCTACAATTATGTCCCTTATTTTTTTTTACCCTTTTGAGATGCAGACCTCATAATGGTATTACTGGATTAGAGGATATGTACAGCTTCAAAGCCCTTCTCAGCACATTTACAAACTGCCTTCCAGAATTGTTGGATCAGTTGACAACTTATAATACATTAGTGTCTTCATTTTCCCACAGCCTCTCCAACATGTATCAATTCCCTTTCTTGTCATATTTTTTTCTTCCTTGCCTACCTAACTTCCTTCAATTTCTTTTTTTCTCTAACTGCTAAAGTTAGACTTTCTAGTACAATATTAAAAAATACTAGAGATAATGGTCATCCTTGCTTTACCCCTGATCTCATTGGAAAGGCTTCTAGTTTATAATGATATTTGCTAATGATTTTAGATAGATACTACTTGTCATTTTAAAGAAAGACCCATTTATTTATATGCTTTTTAGTGTTTTTAATAGGAATGAGTGTTGTGTTTTTCAAAGGAATTTTCTACATCTATTGAGATAATCAAATAATATCTATTAATTTTGCAGTCTATATGTCAAATATCCTTATAATTTCCTTAATATTAAATAAGCCTTCCATTTCTGGTATAAATCCCACATGATCAAATTGAATGATAACTTTTATATATTTCTATAGTCTCCTTGAAATCATTTTATTTATTTTTGGCATCTATATTCATTCAGGAAATTGACCTATAATTTTCTTGCTTTGTTTTCCTACTTTCTGGCTTAGTTATCATCACCACATTTGTGTCATGAAAGGAATTTGGTAGGACTCTGTATTTGCTTATTTTCCCAAATAGTTTAAATAGTATTGGTATTAATTGTTCTTTAATGTTTGATAGTATGCACTTGTGAATCCATCTGGACCAAAGGATATTTTTCCTAAAGAGTTTTTTGATGTCTTGGTCATTTTTTTATGAAATGTGATGAAGTATTGTATTTCCCATTTTGTTAATTTTAGCAATTTATATTTTTGTAAGTATAGATCCATTTCACTTAAATTGTCAGATATATTGTTATATCACTGGACAAAATAACTCCTAATTATTGCTTTAATTTCTCTCTTCATTGCTGGAGAATTTACCCTTTTCATTTTTGATAATGGCAATTTCATTTTCTTCATTTTTTAAAATCAAAACCAATCCTCTATTTTTTCATAAAATAATTTTCTGTCCTTATGTATTAATTCAATAGTTATCCTGCTTTAATTTTTATTTATTTCTCTTTCCAATATCACTTTTGATCATGAATTTTAACTTTCCTACTTTTCCAGGTTATTTTTTTAGTTATATAACTAATTCAATGATATGTTTTTTCTCTATTTTATTGATGACACCATTGAGAGATATAGATTTTTCTCATAATTCTACTTTGGCTGTATCCCATAAATTTTGAAATGTTGGCTACTCATTATCATTGTCTTTACTCAAATTATTGATTATTTCTATAATTCATCCTTGAAATCACCCCCTTTTTAGGAGTATATTATTTAGTTTCCAATTAATTTTTGTCTTTCCCTGGTTACTTATTTTTTATAATTTTATTGCATTATGAACTGAAAAATGTTGCATTTATTATTTCTGCTTTCTTATAGTTGGTTGTAAAGTTTTTATGCCCTAATACATAATCAGTTTTATGTAGGTGGCATGAACTACTGAGTAAGGATATTCATTTGTGTTCCTATTCAATTTTTCTACAGAGATCTATTAAATCTATTCCATTCACCTACTGAACTTCTTTCTTATTTACTTATTTATTTGGTTAGACTTAGGTTTTGAGAGGGGATAAGTTGAAGTACTCACTAGTATAGTTTTACTGTCTATTTCTTCCTTAAGCTCATTTATTTTCTGGTTTAAACATTGAAGTCTATGTCATTCATTACATATATGTTTAGAAGCAGAGATGTTTTAATTTGTATTTCTCTAATCAATTGTGATTTGGAGCATTTTTCATACAAATAACAATAGTTCTAATTTCTCCATCTGAGAACTGCCTCTTCATATCTTTTGGCCATCTGTCAGCTGTTAACCCTGAATTATTAAATACTTAATCAATGAAAATCAAGATTAGCCATAATATAACAATTTAAAAACTTGAATCTAGTCTCCAATAAATGCACTTAGCAACTACAGATAAGAAATGCAAATGTTCATCAACATATCTAGTAAATACATGAATAGGAACCTCTTTGTACCCCTAGCTATTTAGAACTCTAGCCTGCAGGCCTTTATGGTCTTGTTATATATAGGCCCTACTTTCCAAACACCTGAAATTACTTACTGAGTACTGACTAGTGCTTGCTGAACTGCTCAAACTATTATTTGGCCATGCTTTAAGAAGTATTACATTCTTTTAGCAAAAGCAGTTCCTTTATGCCTAGGATCTGCCAAACTATTCAGGTCAGGTCTTTTGTCTGGTTTCTGGGATTTTTATCCCTCTCTAGCCATAGATATTATCAAAGAGCAAGACATACTGGTCTCTAAGGAATTTTCCTCTCTCAGGTAATACATCGAAAAATAGGTCAAAGCAGTCACCTTTTCTTTTCCTACATACTTCTGTTAAGCAGCAGAAATACCTATTCCTCTAATAATCTTGTGTATGAGGAATAGAGTCAAAGTATGGCTTCCTCTAGTCTATTCAGCAAGGAGACATTAAAACTTCTAGGATAGAGATTTTTAACATTTTGTGTAATAGACTCCTTTAAATATCTATTTAAGCCTATGATCCTATTCTTGGGATAATATTTTAGATATGTAGAATATAATTCTTGAGATTTAGAAGGGAAGTAAATTATACTAAAAGCACTTATATATCTATATCCACTATATAATAACACTTTATGGGCACTTTTCAGCTCTCTGTTTGCTTTTGTATGAAAAACCTGCTAAATCATAGTAGTTCACTTTTGTTTTAGGATAAAAAATATGTTTCTTTTATATATATATATATATAGAGAGAGAGAGAGATAATATATAATTTTCTGTGTCAAGTGTCAAAAAGTAGTTATAATTCTCATGATTTCGAATCTACCAACCTCAAAGTTCTCATGATATTCATATTTAATTTATATTTTAGGAAATAATCCATTTTAGCAGTCTTTATCTTCAGTCTATTCATTTCTTCAGGGCATTCTTTGCCTAATTTATTTTCAACCTATCTTTGTTTCTCCACAAGCATTTTCCCCTCACGGGTTGCTTTTCCTTGAGTCATTTCATGTTGTCTATTCCTACACTTTTTAAAAATTAAATTGTCCAAAAAGGCTGCCCCATACAAAGATATTTATGGACATATTTGACTAAAACCATGCTCTCATTACTAATTGTGTTCTCTGAGTTCTCAAGACTCTACTGGTATTAATCACATAAAAATGAATTTGAATATATTTTGAGTAATTGGTTCTCCATTGTCAGAAAACCACACAAAGCTTAGAGAAGATCATCAGGAGGAGTCACATAGTGATGATTGATTTCTACTGTAACAACCACACAGATTATAACCTATGCATTAGATACAGTTACACTATGTACACTAGGGGAAAATATCTATACAGAAAGAGGTTTTTTGAAAGATTATTTGAATTCTAAATAGGAGTGTAGATTTTTCACTATAAGATTCATAAAAAAGTGAGAAACATCAGAGGTGCTTTTCTGTCAACCTTGGAAATTCTCTAATTTAAATTCATTGATGGGTATAATTTAGTAGAGAACATTCTTTAAAAGATAAATAGTAAATGGTTATAGTACAATTCTCCATTTTGCATTCAGAAGGGTATTAGCATGAAAGATGACTCAGAGCATTATCAACACTCTTATTCTCAGAATCAAAAAAAGTGGAAGTTAGATGGAAATCAAAAAGAACTTCCTAATTTGGATCTTATATATTTCAAGTACCATTAAGTTAAAGGAACCAGGCACAGCTAAGCACATTTCCACATTTTCATTAACTTATAAAATAATAGCTACAGTATGTGCAATAATTTTTATACTAATTTGGTACACAAAGTGAGAGATATTTATTCTACTATAAAACCTAATTATCAGATCCATCACATACTACTGTTTCCCTGTGATCATTGAAATAATGTTCCTGAAAAAGTGTTATATTCAAACTAATTCTAATACTGATAGAATTAACTTAATTTAACAAACATTTAGGAGATAAGAACTTTGTCCAACACTATATTAGGTAATCAGTATTCAGAAACAAATGTGATCATTATCTGCCCTCATGAAGCTTACTATTTCCTAGGAGTAGAAAACTTTCAGAAAGATAAAAGAACATTAGAAAGGAAGAGAATATTAATATGAAGGGCCATTCATAATAACTTCACATAAGAGGTGGAACCTAATATAAGCTTTAAAATAAGATTTCTAAGGGACAAAGGCAAGAATGTAGTACATTCTGTGGTGTATTCATGTAAAATAAGGAAACACAGCATATTATAATGGAAAAGAATCAGTTTTTTGTAAGATGTAAGGTTCAAGTTCTGGTTCTTTAATTTCCCAGTTGTGTGAACTTGGGCCATTGACTTAACTTCTGTTCTTCTTAGTTTGCTAACTTGTAAAATAAAAGTATTCAACTACATGTGCCCTAGGATTTTAACCAGTTAGATATCTATGATCCTGAACCTTGAAAGGTATAAGTGACATATATTGGGAGGTTCTTTAAATTCCAGGATAAATCATGCAGATACTATCCTTGAAACAGTGAGTTTCTGAAGAATATTAAACAGGTTATATAATAGGATCAGAAAGATTAATCCCTTAGAAAGAATATTTTAAGACTGGTGTGGGGAGTGAGAGGATGACTCTGGAAGGCCAAATGGGACATTGTGATAATATTAAAGGAAATAAGTAATGAGACTCATCTATGGTGATAGTCATTTAATTAAAAAAAAAACACATGATGGAGATAATGAATTGAAAAGCTTGGCAGCAGAATGATATAGGTGATGAGGAATAGGGAAGAGAAAATGAAAGCTACAAAGTTTTGAACATGAGGAAATGATAGCATGGTGGTGACCTCAATAGAAATAGGATAGTCTGGAGGATTTATTAGGTTTAGGTTAAAAAAAAAAGATATCAACTTCTATTTTTGAAATATTGAACTGAAGAATTCCAGTAGTCATCTAAGTAGAGATATTTTAAAATAATAAGCTATGTATATCTGGAACATAAGAGAAATCAAGGCTAGCTATGTAAAAAAATGTCTTAAAGTAAGGATTTCTAAGGGACAAAGGCAAGAATGTAGTACATTCCAGTGATGGATGACAACCTTTGCAATGACACAGAACAAGGATAGCTAACTAACCATTCACTGGCTAGTTCAGTGGGACACAGAATGAACAAAGAGAATTAATGTAAAATAAGGTATCTATAGTCTATATCCCAAAGGCATCAAAGATAGGGGGGAAAGACTTACTTGTAAAAATATGTATAGCTTGGGAGAAAGGACATATTTGTATAAGTATACATATATAATCAGCTCATTTTTTGTGTTAGCAAAGAATTGGAAACTGAAGGATTGTCCATCAGCTGGAAAAAAAGCTGAAAAAGTTGTGGTATATAATTGTGATGGAATTCTATTGTGCCAAAAGAAATCATGAACAAGATAATCACAAAAAAAATCCTGGAAAAGGTTGATATGAAGTAATGTAAAGTGAAATGATGAGAACCAGGAGAATGTTGTAACCAGTAACAAAAGAAGTGTATGATGATCAACTGTAAACGACTTGATTATTTTTAATAATGCAAGGATCCAGGAAACTACAAGGCATTAATGTTGAAAAAAGTTATCCACCACAAAAGAAATTAATCCCCTGAATGCAAACTAAAGTAGACCATTTTAAGTCATATGTGTCTTGTTTCACAACATGAGAAACATGGAAATATGTATTCTATGATAACACATATACCACTTATAACAGATTTACCTGCCATCTTGGAAAAGAGGAAGAGGTAAGAGAGAGGGAGAGAAAATAAATCATAAAATATCAGGAAACTATTATTAAAATTTTATTGACATGTAATGTGGAAGAAAAGATTTTTTATAAAAGATAATTGAAATTGTGGAAATTTATGTCATCTCCATAAAGAAAGTATAAGCATATTAAAGATGATCCAAGATAAATTTTTGGAGGACCAGAATGGTTAGAAAAAGGAGTTGGATGTTATTAAGTAAAAAAAAAAGCTTGAAATATAGCCACATAGGTTGGAGGAAAACCAAGACAAAGTTGCATTCTGAAAGACAAGAGAAGAGGCAATATTCAGAAGATGTATGCTATTGACAGGTTCAGTAGAATGAAGGAAGAAACAGATTACAAATGACTTGAGAAGTGAATTAACAGTAAGGAAATTGATGCAGTGAATATGGGCAACTTCTTCTTTTAAATCAATAATTAGAAGTTTGGTCCTGATAAATAGGTAGGGTATCCCACTCAAATGAGACATGTGCATAATCCAAAGCACTGATCAGATGCCTTAAAGTTTTATTCTGTTGAAATTTAATGACAAGTCCTAAAATGATTGGGGGAAAAACCAAAACCAAAACAAAACAAACAAAAAACAAGCAAACACACACACAAAATACCAAGGTAAAGCCTTGATACACATATTTGGGACAAGACAAAGAAGATACAGTTTTAACAATGTTACAATTTTCTTAGTGACAAGACAGAGTTTTTCTAGCATCAAAAGTCTATTCTTAGGTTTTGTTTCCATTAAAGGGGGGGAAATCTTTTTTTTTTGATAATTTAAAGTCTATTCATGCCATAATCATATTCACTAGGATGTGAATACTGCAAGTGTTTTTATTACTGACAGCTGATATGATTGGTTTGAAGTGACCCATGGCCCTGGTCCCTAGTTTTGACAGTAACAGATTTATGGCAATATAATTTATCCTCCTGAGTGTACACATGCAAAGGACTGTTGCTATGCCAAACTCACAGCTACCTTGATTGGATGAGATATGCTTAGCACCTAGGTTTGGGCCTAGAGCTACTGGTTTAGGTTCAGGGGACAAGATAACTCAGGAAAATTAGAGGCATTAGCAATAAATTTGGGAACATTGTAAAGGTCAATGATTTAAGCTTTTGCATTTGGGATATATAGATTGTCTGAAAAGTTTTTAACAGAATCAGAATTCTGGTATGGTTGAGTTGAGAAGAACGTTAATCATCAAATGAATTAGTAAACCATTAATTAATTTACTATGAGCCAATGGAATACAAAGAAAGACATTAATCTTGTCCTTAATTTCTAGAAGCTTACATTGTACTGAGGAGGACAACATGCAAAAAAATGCCCATACGAAGTACAAATGGAAAAATAATATCAGAGGGAAAAAACTATTGATCTCATTGGAGGAGGAGATTGTGAAAAAAAATCTTGAAAAGGATGGAACATGAACTGATACTTGAAGGAAGTCAGGGAAACAGGAAACCAAGGTGAGAATGGAAAAAATTACAGAGATGGGAGACAACCAATTAAAAGTAAATGCCATGTGAGAGAAAAAGTAAAAAAGCCAATGTTGCTAGGCTGTGGAGTATATGGAGGCTGTGGAATATGTGGAGGACAAAGAGTATAAGAAGATGATCAGAAAGGTAGGGAAGGTCTAGATTTTAAAAGTTAAAAAGAATGTTTTATATTTGATCTTAAATGAAAAAAGGAATCATCGGGAGCCAAGATGGTAGAGTAGAAGCAAAGAAAGCTTAAACCACCCAAATCCTCCCCAAAAAACCTTAAAATGACATTTTAAAATGAATACTGGCATGACAGAAATTGCAAGAGGATGACATGAAAAAACTCCTACAGAAAATAATTTGGAAGATAAGCATTGGAGATCTGGTTCACTGGGGTGACCGGGGGAAGCATCCCACAGCAAGGCCCTAACAAGAAATACTGTGGAAGACCAATACCAAGCCTTCCCACTCCACATCTATAGTTTGAGGTCTAAGCCTGGAACCAAGCCAACATCTAAACCCTGAGGCCTTGCCTATGCCAATAGCAGTGTAACCCCAAGCACATCCCTTAAAGTTCTAAGTCCCAGCACAACCCTACAGTAAAGCCCCAAACACTATTACAGGGTAATCTTCAGAGTGCCTGGCTGGTACAGGCCCAGAAGGAGGCACTGAGCCCCAGCCCAAGACCAAAGTGAGGTCCTCAAGTCCAAGAAGAAGGCTTTAAAAAGGAATCTTGCAGGTGCCAACCCTAATGGATGGCCTGAGCCCTTTTTTAAGCCTGCAATGAAGTCCTGAATTCTAGAACAAGGCAATTCACGAGGTATACTTGCCCTGTGTAAATCCTGAGTGAGGCCTGATTCTCCAGCCTGAGCCTGCACTGTGGACCTGAACCCCAATGCAAAGCAGTCCTTGCAGTATGTCTGGTCTAAGACAGCTCAAATCTAGGCCAAGAGCTACAGCTCAAATCAGACATCAGTATACATCTAGCCTCTGTAAGTCAAGAGGGAGACCCAAAGCTCCTACACAAGCTCAAGGCTAATTTACAAGTCACAGGGCAAGGCACTCCACAGTGTACCTGACCTGAAAAAGCCCAGAAAAACATAGGGTACCTGAGATGCAAAGTCCTTTCTTTGGAAATTCAAAAGAAATATTAAATATATTTTTGAAAAAAAAAACTGACCTGGAAAACAGATAAGCCTAAGATTAGACTCTGAGCCCCAACACAGGTAGCTCACAGGTTTCTGAAAGCCATTGGTAGTCCCATAAGGTGATAGAAACAGCAGTGGGAGGTTGCCTTTCAGGGATCCCAGGCAGCATACTGGAAGAACTGAAACTTGCAGAAACTCAGAAATAGAGCTAATGGTACCAGCAAACAAAAATTGAAGCTTAAGAAAGTGTTCTCTCTGTCCTGAGAACAGCATCCACCTCTAAGATAAAAAGTAAAAGTCAAGGAAAAGCCTGGTAAAATGAGAAAAACTCAAAAACAAACAAACAAACAAACACTTAACCATAGAATACCTTTATGGAAACAAAGAATAGGAAGGCACAGACTCTGAAGGAGACAGTGAAAGTAAAGAAGCTATGTCAAAAATTTCAAAGAAAAAATATGAATTCATTTTGGGCCCTGGAAGAACTCAAAAATGTTTTAAGAATAATTAAAAGAGGCATAGGAAAAATAGAGATGATAAATGAAATCAATGAAAGAAAAAAATAAGAACTAAAAAAGCAAAATTGGTCAAATGGAAAAAGAGAATCATAAGCACAAGGAAGGAAAATAATTTAATAAAAATTAGAATTTGGCAACTAGAAGAGAATGAACCCATGTGATATCAAAAAATAATAGGACAAAAAATCAATAGAATGAAAAATTAAAAGGAAATATCACTTTAACAAACAAATAACTAGAAAATACATCCAGAAGAAACAATTTAAGAAAACTTGGACAACTTGAAAGTTCTAAAAAATAGTCTTCAATCATATTAGAAGAAATTATCAAAAAATTTTCCTGATGTTCTTGAACAAGAGATTAAAATCATAACTGAAAGAATCCACCAATCACCTCCATAAATAAGTCCCCAAATGATAACTCCCCAAAATGTAATATCCAAATTCAAGAACCCTCAAACAAAGGAGAAAATATTGCAAATAGTCCAAAAGAAAAAAATTTAAATACCTTGGAGATACACTCAGGAATATACAGGACTAAGTAGCCTTCATATTAAATGATCAGAAGTCTTGGAATATGATATTCCTGTGGGTGAAAAAGTTAAGTTTACAAATCCCAAATCACCTACCAGCAAAACTAGGTATAATCATTTTAAAGGAAGAAATGGTCATTAAATAATATAGAAAATTTCCAAGCATTCCTGATGAAAATAACACACCTAAACAGAAAATTTGATGTTTAAATACAGCTCAAGAGAAATAAAACAAAATACACAAGAAAGAAAACATTTAAGAGCTACAATAAGATCAAAATTTTAACATTCCAAATGGAAAGATGATATTAATAATCCTTTTTATATAATAATAATTGTTATATATAATATAATTTAGATATAATAATTAGTTTTAGAGCAGTTAGAAGAAATATACTGTAAACCTTAAAATTTCTTAGACTTATGAATGTTGGAAATTTCCCCATTGGGAAATTTCATACTTGAAAAATTTCCTACTGATAGTAAGAACTCTATTGGAATGTGAAACTCCTTGGCATGGGAGGATCCTTCTCCTCCCTACTTAAGACTACTTTAGGACAGAATCCTTTTGCTAAACAATGGAAAGGGCTTTGACCTATGCTTAAGCATAGAACAGGAAGTTCTTTGAGTCATGATTGATTTTAGAATTGATACAATAGAGATACTTGGAATGACAGAACCAGGTCTTGGAACTTACAATCTCCACCCTACACAGAGTAACTGGATTTAGGAAGGGCTGCAGCAAAGATCAAGATTTAATTATTTGAGAATATGACCTTCAACAGACATGTGCAAAGAAAACAGACTTCTGGGGGGTCCTGGGTTAAGCTAGAGCCACCATGGGCATAGGGGAGACATCGACAGTGATTGGTAGATGTGAGAACTGAGAGGAGGAGACTTAGATGGTTTCCTGAAAGATAGCGTTGTCTGAGGATAGGAGGAGGAAGTTTTGCTCTGGGAGGTTTTGCTCTGAGAGGTTTTGCTCTGGAGGAGTCTGAGAGGAGAGAGGTCCTGGAGGGAGAGCTCCTGGAGAGGTCTGAGAGGAGGGCTTGCTCTGAAGGAGGCTGGAGGTGGAGGTCCTTGAGACTGTTTCTCCATTTTGGTCACGTGAGTGATAGGGACTGATCTCTTTTCTTTGACTCAGCTATCTAAGGGCTTGGGCCTTTGGACCAGCCTAAGCAGAGGGAGTATTTAAGCCCTATTCCCTTCTTCCCCCCCCCCCTCTCTCTCTCTCTCTCTCTCAAATACCTTTTTTCCTCCTGTTTGTAATTAAAAACTCCATAAAAAGGTTGACTGCTGACTTGATTTTTCATTTAGGAATTACATAGCTGAATTCCTTGGTGACGTTAAATTAATATATATCCGTCCTTTAAAGTGATTTCCATATCACATTGTGGCGACCACAAAGGGACTCTAAAGAATTCTCTCAATAAACTTCTGAAATTCCTTGCCTTTTTACTCTTATCATCACTTAGTCCCTTTTAACAGCAAACTTGACTTAAAGACACAGCTGCTAGAACACATGAATATAAAAAACTTTTTCTCTCTTCTCTTTTCTCCTTAAGTTAAATTGGAATCAGCAGTTTTTCTTTTTCTTCCCTTTAATCTTAAGGGACAGCTGGGTATCTCAGTGGATTGAGAGCCAGGCCTAGAGACAGAAGGTCCTAGGTTCAAATCGGACCTCAGATACTTCCCAGCTGTGTGACTCTGATAGTTAGATAGAAAACAGCTGTTTTAAATCTCAGCAACAGGACCCTAAAGTCCTGGCTGGAAGAGCTGTTTCTAAAATATCCTTTCCCTTAAGGAACAACTTCCTAGATTAAAAAAAAACAACAAAAAAAAAACCCTGTGGAAAGTTTGTTGCTTTGCCCTGCTCCCCACGTGTTTTGTGAAGACTGTTAGAGAAATAATTACAATATATATATATATATATATATATATATATATATGAGTACTATATTCTTTGACATTTATATGGCAGCTGAAAAATTAGGTGCATTGAGGAATGCAGGATACCTTCAAATTTTTATATTAATAGGTACTGTTATTTTTGTACTCCTCAATATTGTATTTAGAGATGCTAAAATAAAAAATATTGAGGATAAAATAGAAAAAATTGAGGATAAAATGCAAGCCCAATTAGAATATCTAAAATGTTTCTTACAGGATCAATTAGCAAACACCCACTCTACCAGAAACAGACATGTTTCTGAACCTTTGAATGAGGAAATTTCCTTCCCTGAAATAGAGATGGAAAACACCTTCCCTATAGCCCGGTTAACAGACTGCTTCTCTCATGTAGTGCAAATCTTGACTGAATTTAATCCCCAAAACCTTTCCCCTGCAATCCCAGTTTCTCATGTTCCCTCTCCTACAGAAGACCAAATTCCAACAAAAAGGAGATCTTGTCTTCCTAAAGAAACTTGTCCTTGTCAAACTGACCCACAGGTACAAAATTCAACTAGAGGCCTGTTTCCTCTAAGAGAAGTACCTGAAATCGGACGGAATGGGGATATGGTGACTTTAAAACATAGGATACCATTTACTCCCCAAGAAATAAATGAATTTACACGAAATATCCCCACATATGAACAAGATCCTTTTCTAGTAACAAAAAAAGATGGGAGACATATTTTTTTCAGTATAATCCGTCTTACAAGGATGTTGAGAACTTGCTACAGGCTTTTTATACTGAACATGAAAAAAATAAAATAATTGTTCATGTCAACAAAACCCAGGGGCGTAATGCAGCACATTGGCCATCTCAGGATCCCAAATGGGACTATAACAATCCTGAGGATTATCTACAACTATACCTTTGTAGAGAGGCCATCCTCACGGCAATGAAGGAATGTGCAGACAGTACAGATAAGTGGATGGAACTTGAAAAAATTAAGCAAAAGGAGGAAGAAACACCCTCCAGATTCATGGATAGAATAATCGAGTTTGGGGACAGATACTTAGATTGGGACCTAACTAAAGAGAGTAGCTTAAGACAAGTTAGAAGGATCTTTGTAAATAAATCTTGCAAAGCAATTAAGAATTATTTTAGAACACAATGCCCAAGATGGTCAGACCTTGAAGAATTGCAAAAAACAGCTATATATGTTTTAAAGGGAAACAAAGAAAAGGAGGAAGAAAATAATGATGACATGGAGGAAATGAAGAAAAAAATGATATATTTAATAGATAGGATAACTAAATTAGAAAGTGGGCATGATAATGAACCAATGACAATTGCCCCTCTCTAGAAATCCAATTATCAATCCATTACTTGCCACTTCTGTGAGAAGAAGGGCCACGAAATGATGGAATGTAGAAACTTTCTTAAGATGATGGGAAGGAATACACAGTTTAATAATAGCTTTAGAAATAATAACTATAGAAATGATGATAATGGTCATAGAAACCAGAATTCTAGAAATTATAATAATGACTATGGAAATAACTACGATGAATATAGAAATAAGAACTTTAGAAACCAGAATTATACAAATAGGAATTGGGAAAATAATGACAATGCTCCAAATGAAGAAAATTATAATGATAATGAACAACAACAATATATGAGAAATGGAGCTTGTCCAAAAAATACTTGAGGTACTAATGACCCTCAGAGAGGTGCCCTTCAGGGGGGTGTCCAAGGAATATCCCAAACACAATGATGGTGTCTGGGGGGGGGGCTGGGGCACAGGAATCAGAGGATACAACCTTTGATTTCCCAGACCCTGATGTCCTACTACCCGTTGTCCCTATCCACTGCCCCCCCATACTAATGAACCCCATGTTACCTTAAAGGTGGGTAACACCTATTATGATTATCTATTAGACACTGGAGCTTCCTGGTCTGTATTGAAGAGAACACCTGATTTACAATGTTATTCTGTTGGCTCAGAAAATGTAATGGGAGTATCAGGAATAACCCAAAGAGTTAAAAAAACTTCCTCCTAGAATGGTGTCTGTAGGACCCCTAGAGGTACAACACTCCTTCCTTTTGATGCATGACTCCCCTTTAAATTTGCTGGGGAGGGACCTTCTATGCAAACTCAGAGCCACAATAACCTGCTCCCCAGATGGCTCATTATCATTAGAAGTACCAGAGGAATCTTTAAATTTACTCCCTGTAATTGTCTCAGAGAGTCAGGAGAAAAAAGAGCATCTCGTCTTTGCAATACCTAAAGATATACTGGAGTCTCTTTGGACCACATCTTCTTCCGATGTAGGTTTACTTAAGTCGGCTGTTCCTGTGCAGATAAAAACTAAATCTAGCCCACCTCCTTCTATCCCTCAGTATCCCCTCTCAAAGGAGGCAATTGAGGGTATTACACCAGTTATTAACTCATTAATAGAACAGGGAATAATAATCCCTTGCAAATCTGAATACAACATGCCCATCCTGCCAATTAAAAAATCAAAAAGAGGGCCCGATGGCAAGCACCTCTATAGATTTGCACAGGATCTAAGGGCAGTGAATAATCATGTTATAAAGAGACACTCCGTAGTTTCTAACATACATACTATTATTTCATCTATTCCTAGCACAGCTACATACTTTACAGTAGTAGACTTGTGTTCAGCTTTCTTTTCCATATCTATACATGAGAACTCCAGACATATTTTTGCTTTCACCTGGTAGGGCTCACAATATACCTGGTGTCGCCTGCCACAGGGATATGTCGAAAGTTCTAGCTTATTTGAGCAAATTTTGAGCCAAGACTCAGACAATATAACATTTAAAAATAGCAAATTAATCAAATATATAGATGATCTACTCTTGGCTTCAATGGATGCAAAAACATGTCAAGAAGACAGCAAACACCTTCTTTTGGAATTGCACAAAGAGGACATAAAATCTCTAAGGATAAAGTTCAGTGGTGTCTCCAAAAAGTAGAATATTTGGGATTCATCTTGACTGCTGGTGCTCATTATATTTCTCCAAAACAAATTGAGAATATTCAAAAATTGAGTGATCCTACCATTAAGAAACAGCTGAGAACAATTCTAGGAGCAACAGGGTTTTGCAAACAATGGATTCCTTGCTATGGGGAAATTACTAAACCCCTTATAGCATTAACAAAGGATTCGGTTCCTGAACCCCTCAAATTAGAGCCTGAACACTTGTCAGCTCTATCAGATCTAAAAAAGGTTATTATATCTGCCCCTGCTCTAGGCATCCCAGATTACAACAAGCCATTTAATTTATATGTGCATGAGAGAAGAGGAGTAGCCTCTGGCGTGTTAACTCAGACTTTGGGACCTTCTCAGCGCCCAGTTGCTTATTATTCTGCCCAACTAGACTCAGTAGCAGCAGGAGCACCAACATGCCTTAGAGGAGTAGCTGCTACAGCCTTACTAGTAACAAAAACCGTTGATTTAGTATTGGGATGTCCTTTAACAATAATGTGCCCACATGAGATAGAAGCGTTATTGATAAAACATAGAACACAGGCATTCTCAGATCAGAGAATTACAAGGTATGAAATAACCTTATTAAATAGTGAAAATATTACCTTGAAATGCTGTTCAACTCTTAACCCTGCCACCTTGCTTCCAGATTTACCTACTTCAGGAGAACCATTACATAACTGTGAAACATTAGTGTCCATGGCAGAAAAGCCTCGAGATAATCTCTTGGACACTCCCTTAGACAATGCAGATCTGATTTTATTTACCGATGGTTCCTCTTTTATGAGAGATGGCATACGTTACACTGGAGCTGCTGTAGTCTCAGAATTTGCAACTAAATGGTCAGCTTCACTACCTTCTAACATTAGAGCTCAAGGAGCAGAACTCATAGCTCTAAAACAAGCTTGTATAATTGCCAATGATAAAAAGGCAACAATTTATACAGATTCTAGTTATGCTTTTGGCATTTGTCACTCAGTCGGGATGCTATGACTCCAGAGAGGATTTTTAACCTCAGCTGGAAAATCCATAGCTAATGCAGAAATTATTAATGAAGTTCTTTCTGCTCTCAAACTGCCTAAAGCCTTAGCTGTAGTTCATTGCTCTGCCCATACAGGTGGCTCTGACCCTGTCTCTAGAGGAAATGACCGAGCAGATGCTGCTGCAAAATTAGCAGCCAATGAAGGACCTGGATTAATTTTAACATTAACAACCACTGATAATTTAAATTTATCACTTTCCTATAATGAAAAGGAAGTGGAAAAATGGAAACAAAAAATTAAAGCAAAACAGATTAATGGAGTATGGGTGTCATCTGAAGGAAAATCCCTGCTCCCTAAAAATTTCTATAACCAAATTTGCCAATGTATTCTCAAAAATGGTCATTTTGGCACCCAGGGCATCATGGACTCTGTCAAGAGAGTATGTATAGCCCCTGGTATAACTACTATAGCCTCTAAAGTATGTTCAGCCTGCTCCATTTGCCAGGCATATAACCAACATGCATATCGTGAAAAAGCCTTTGGGGGACGTCCTCTGGCTTACACACCTTTTGAACATCTACAGATAGATTTCATAACAATGCCAAAGGCTAGATGTTATAAATTTTGTATGGTCATAGTAGATCAACTAACCAGATGGGCAGAAGCATTTCCTATGACCCGAGCCACAGCAGATTTTGTTGCAAAGATACTTTTAAAGGAAATTATTCCTCATTTTGGCCTGCCAGCACGTATTGACTCCGATAGAGGGAGTCGTTTTACCAATTCTGTCTTAAACCAAATATATTCTTGCTTGGGGATAACTCCAAAATTCCATGTTCCATATCACCCCCAGAGCTCAGGCCAAGTGGAGAGGATGAATAAAGAACTTAAGACTATGATTGGCAAATTATACACTGAGACCCCTTTAAAATGGCCTGAAATTCTCCCTCTGGCCCTATTTATCTTAGAAGCAGACCTAGAGGAGACTTATATATTTCACCATTTGAAATGCTTTTTGGACATCTGCCTATACAGGCTAAGCCTTTCTCCCCGGCTTACAAACTGGACCATTAGACTTTTCTCTGCATGACCTGAACCCAGGAGATAAAGTTTATATCAAGAATTTCAAGCGAACTGGAGCAACCCAACCTTGATAGGAAGGACCATTCCAAATATTATTAACTACTCCAACATCTATAAAGATTGGAGAAAGGGACTTTTGGATTCACTGCTCACATGTGAAGAAAGAATCTTCTGCAGAGACTGATTGACTCTATCCTATCATATGAATTGTGATTATATCTTATCATATGAATTGGAGATAATAATCCATAGACAAATGGATGCTGTTTTTTTCAAGAACACATTGAATTACTAATTTTTTTCTTAATTTTATTATTTCTTTTCTCTTATTTTTTGATCAGAATATTTAATTTTTTTCTTATTTTTTGTACTGAAGGTACACATATTTAATATTAATATTATTTTTTCCTGCAGTAATACAAGTTAATATATATACTCTTGCTATAATATCAATATATGCCTAAAAGCTTTAAACTATGGGAACCTGCCATTTATTGATAAAATATTATAGGACTGTGATTAATGTGTGTGTCTGATTCCAGAAAAAGGGATAAAAACAAGGAGCAAAAACTAAAACTGAATAGTGTCAATAGAGCACACAAGAAATATTAAAGCGAGACTCAAGGCTGCGAAGCTTAACTTATGTTTAATTCATAGGACTTCCTTGTATCTACACTCTTTACGAAGTATTCAAACAAGTACAAAGCTTGACTATCATGCTGGCTCCCTATATCCCTGAAAAAGAAGATCAGAAGAGGGAATGACATTTCCCCATCAAAATAGAATTCTAATTCTTTTCTTCTTATATTATGGCAACTTCCTGTAGTCTTGGCTACAAATGGCTAAGTGAAATATTACTGCATTCTGTCCTACATACTTATGGGATAGAAATTACTTTAAACTGGACCTATACAAGGCCTATTTTGAATTTTTATGTTTTTGATTATTTTTGTATACTTTTGATAATTGACACATACACCCCCATAACTGAACATTGCATTCTGAGCTAAACTTGATATTTTTAATACTTACTTCAGGGGGGATTGTATTTTAATTTAAATTCTAAGACTTTTTGAATTTTTTTTTGTTTAAGATTGTATTTTTATAAAAATCCAAGAATTTTGAATTTTGTTTAAGATTGGACTTTTGTAAAAATTCAAGATTTGATTTTGTTCGAGAAAAGATCTTCAAGAAAGAAGCTTGAAACTTTTATATCAAGAGAATCAACTGTTGTAGAAAGATGCCGAAAACCTACACTTCATCAAGAAGATCAAGAATGAACTTTGGATATGATTGATTGGACTGAACTTTTGATTGAACATTTATTGTAATTGTACACATTGATGCCAAAAGGGACTGCCCCTAATTTGGCTTTCTGTCAATGCACCTAGCAAAACATTAGTTTTACTTTCTTTTCTTTTCTATTTCCTCTCTCACTATTCTAATTCTCTTAGAAAATTGAATATTGTGTATATCTATAGTTCGAATTGAATTCAGAATTACTAATTTGATTATGTTGTTTGATCAATGGTGAGACTGGTCTCCCATGATCATCGGCGGGATTGTAAACCTTAAAATTTCTTAAACTTATGAATGTTGGAAATTTCCCCATTGGGAAATTTCATACTTAAAAAATTTCCTACTAATACTAATAATTCTATTGGAATATGAAACCCCTTGGCATGGGAGGATCCTTCTCCTCCCTACTTAAGACTACTTTAGGACAGAAACGTTTTGCTAAATAATGGAAAGGGCTTTGACCTATGCTTAAGCATAGAACAGGAAGTACTTTGAGTCATGATTGATTTTAGAATTGATACAATAGAGATATTTGGAATGACAGAACCAAGTCTTGGAACTTACATTCTTCACCCTACTCAGAGTAACTGGATTTAGGAAGGGCTGCAGCAAAGATCAAGATTTAATTATTTGAGAATATGACCTTCAACAGACATGTGCAAAGAAAACAGACTTCTGGGGGGTCCTGGGTTAAGCTAGAGCCACCATGGGCATAGGGGAGACATGGAAAGTGATGGGTAGATGTGAGAACTAAGGGGAGGGAACTTAGATTGTGTGCTTAAAGATAGCGGGGTCTAAAGTCAGAGGGAGAGTTCCAGAGGTTTTGCTCTGAGAGGTTTTGCTCTGAGAAGTTTTGCTCTGAAGGAGTCTGAGAGGAGAGAGGTCGTGGAGGGAGAGCTCCTGGAGAGGTCTGAGAAGAGGCCTTGCTCTGAAGGAGGCTGGAGGTGGAGGCCCCTGAGACTGTTTCTCCATTTTGGTCATGTGAGTGATAGGGACTAATCTCTTTTCTTTGCCTCAGCTATCTAAGGTCTTGGGTCTTTGGCCCAGCCTAAGCAGAGGGGGTATTTAAGCCCTATTCCCTTCTTCCCCCTTTCTCTCTCTCTCTCTCTCTCTCTCTCTCTCTCTCTCTCTCTCTCTCTCTCTCTCTCTCTCTCACCTTTTTTCCTCCTGTTTGTAATTAAAAACTCCATAAAAAGGTTGACTGCTGACTTGATTTTTCACTTAGGAATTACATAGCTGAATTCCTTGGCGACCTTAAATTAATATATATCCGTCCTTTAAAGTGATTTCCATATCACAGAGAACATATCAAAATGCCAGCGAATCCACAAATAACAATCATGACTTTGAACGTGAATGGGATGAACTCACCCATAAAATGTAGACAAATAGCAGATTGGATTAGAATCCAAAACCCTACCTTTTGTTGTCTTCAAGAAACACATATGAGGTATGTTGATACTCACAAGGTTAGAATTAAAGGTTGGAGTAAGACCTGATCAAAAGGGATAGGAAAGGTAAATATATTTTGTTAAAAGGGAATATAGACAATGAGGAAATATCCCTATTCGACATGTATGCACCAAATGGTATAGCATCCAAAATTTTAATGGAGAAACTAGGAGAATTAAAGGAGGAAATTGACAGTAAAACCATATTAGTGGGAGACTTGAACCAACCACTATCAAATTTAGATAAATCAAACCAAAATATAAACAAGAAAGAGGTAAAAGAGGTGAATGAAATCTAAGAAAAATTAGAGTTAATAGACATACGGAGAAAAATAAATAGGGACAAAAAGGAACACACCTTCTTCTCAGCACCACATGGCACATTCAAAAAATTGACCATACATTAGGTCACAGAAACATAGCACACAAATGCAGAAAAGCAGAAATAATGAATGCAGCCTTATCAGATCACAAGGCAATAAAAATAATGATTAGTAATGGTACATGGTAAACCAAATCTAAAACCAATTGGAAATTAAACAATATGATACTCCAAAACCGTTTAGTTAAAGAAGAAATCATAGAAACAATTAATAATTTCATCGAGGAAAATGACAATGGCGAGACATCCTTTCAAACCTTATCGGATGCAGCCAAGGCAGTACTTAGAGGAAAATTCATATCCCTGAGTGCATATATTAACAAACTAGGGAGAGCAGAGATCCATCAATTGGAAATGCAAATCAAAAAACATGAGAATTAACAAATTAAAACCCCCCAGAAGAAAACCAAACTAGAGATCATAAAACTTAAGGGAGAAATTAATAAAATTGAAAGTGATAGAACTATTGAGCTAATAAACAAGACTAGAAGCTGGTACTTTTAAAAAAAAAACAGACAAAATAGACAAAGTACTGGTCAATCTAATTTAAAAAAGGATACAAGAAAGGCAAATTAACAGCATCAAGGATGAAAAGGGGGATCTCACCTCCAATGAAGAGGAAATTAAGGCAATCATTAAAAACTACTTTGCCCAACTATATGGCAATAAATATACCAACCTAGGTGATATGGATGAATATTTACAAAAATACAAATTGCCTAGACTAACAGAAGAAGAAATAGATTTCTTAAATAATCCCATATCAGAAAAAGCAATCCAACAGGCCATCAAAAAACTTCCTAAGAAAAAATCCTCAGGGCCTGATGAATACACCAGTGAATTCTATCAAACATTCAAAGAACAGCTAACTCCAATACTATACAAACTATTTGACATAATAATAAGCAAAGAGGGAGTTCTACCAAATTCCTTTTATGACAAAAACATGGTACCAATTCCAAAGCCAGGCATGTCAAAAACAGAGAAAGAAAATTATAGACCAATCTCCCTAATGAATATAGATGCAAAAATCTTAAATAGGATACTAGCAAAAAGAATCCAGCAAGTGATCAGAAGGGTTATTCACCTTGATCAAGTAGGATTTATACCAGGGATGAAGGGTTAGTTCAATATTAGGAAAACCATCAACATAATTGACCACATCAACAAGCAAACCAACAAAAATCACATGATTATCTGAATAGATGCATAAAAAGCCTTTGATAAAATACAAGACCCATTCCTATTAAAAACACTGGAAAGCATAGGAATAGAAGGGCCGTTCCTAAAAATAATAAACAGTATATATCTAAAACCATCAACAAATATCATCTGCAATGGGTATAAACTAAATCCATTCCCATTAAGATCAGGAGTGAAACATGGATGCCCATTATCACTTCTATTATTTGACATTGTATTAGAAACACTAGCAGTAGCAATTAGAGAAGAAAAAGAAACTGAAGGCATTAAAATAGTCGAGGAAGAGACCAAATTATCGCTCTTTCCAGATGACATGATGGTCTACTTAAAGAATTCTAGAGATTCAACCAAAAAGCTAATCAAAATAATCAACAACTTTAGCAAAGTTGCAGGATACAAAATAAACCCACATAAGTCATCAGCATTTCTATATAATTCCAAGACAGCTCAGCAGCAAGAACTAGAAAGAGAAATCCCATACAAAATTACTTTATAAAAAATAGAATACTTAGGAATCTACCTCCTGAGACAAACATAGGAACTATATGAACACAACTACAAAACATTTTCCACACAAGTAAAACTAGACTTGAGCAATTGGAAAATCATTAACTGCTCATGGGTAGGACGAGCCAATATAATAAAAATGACCATCCTACCCAAACTCATCTATCTATTTAGTGCCATACCCATGGACCTTCCAAATTTTTTTTTTACTGATTTAGAAAAAACCATTACAAAGTTCATTTGGAAGAACAAAAATCAAGGATATCAAGGGAAATAATGAAAAAAGATACAAAGGTAGGGGGCCTTGCAGTCCCAGAACTCAGACTATATTATAAAGCAGAGGTCACCAAAACAATCTGGTACTGGCTAAGAGACAGAAAGGAGGATCAGTGGAATAGACTGGGGATAAGTAACCTCAGCAAGACAGCATATGACAAACCCAAAGACCCCAGCTTTTGGGACATAAATCCACTATTTCATAAAAACTGCTGGGAAAATTGGAGGACAGTGTGGGAAAGATTAGGTTTAGATCAACACCTCACACCCTACACCAAGATAAATTCAAAATGGGTGAATGTCTTGAACATAAAGAAGGAAACTATAAAAATATTAGGTGAACACAGAATAGAATACATGTCAGACCTTTGGTAAGGGAAAGACTTCAAAACCAAGCAAGACTTAGAAAGAGTTATAAAATGCAAAATAAATAATCCGGAATACATCAAATTAAAAAGTTTTTGTACAAACAAAACCAATGTAACCAAAATCAGAAGGGTAGCAACAAATTGGGAAACAATCTTCATAAAAACCTCTGACAAAGGTTTAATTACTCAAATTTACAGAGCTAAATCAATTGTACAAAAAATCAAGCCATTCTCCTATTGATAAATGGGCAAGGGGCATGAACAGGCAGTTCTCAGCCAAAGAAATCAAAACTATTAATAAGCATATGAAAAAGTGCTTTACATCTCTTATAATCAGAGAGATGCAAATCAAAACAACTCTGAGGTATCACCTCATACCTAGCAGATTGGCTAACATGACAGCTATGGAAGGTAATGAATGCTGGATGCGATGTGGCAAAGTGGGGACTCTAATTCATTGCTGGTGGAGTTGTGAATTGATCCAACCATTCTGCAGGGCAATTTGGAACTATGACCAAAGGGTGATAAAAGACTGTCTGCCCTTTGATTCAGCTATAGCACTGCTAGGTTTGTACCCCAAAGTAATAATAAGGAAAAAGACTTGTACAAGAATATTCATAGCAGCACTCTTTGTGGTGGCCAAAAATTGGAAAATGAGGGGATGCCCATCAATTGGGGAATGGCTAAACAAATTGTGGTATAACCTGGTGATGGAATACTATTGTGCTAAAAGGAATAATAAAGTAGAGGAATTCCATGGAGACTGGAACAAACTCCAAGAAGTGATGCAGAGCAAAAGGATCAGAACTAGAAATCATTATACACAGAGACTGATACACTGTGGTAAAATCAAGGGTAATGGACTTCTCCATTAGTGTCAATGCAATGTCCCTGAACAATCTGTAGGGATCAAAAAAATACTATCCACAAGCAGAGGATAAACTGTGGGTGTAAAAACAACGAGGGAAAGCAACTGCCTGACTACAGGGGTGGAGGTAATAGGACTGAGGAGCGATTCTAAATGAACACTCTAATGAAAATACCAACAACATGGAAATGGGTTAGAAACAGGAACACATGTGATAACCAGTGGAATCGTGCATCAGCTATGGGAGAGTGAAAGGTGAGGGTGGGGGGGATGAAAAGAAAATGATCTTTGTTTCCAGTGAATAATGTTTGGAAATGACCAAATAAAATAATGTTTAAAAAAATGAGGCAAAGAAGATGATAGATGATGCAATGAATATGCCAGATGACCTCAAAAGAAAATCAGACCAGAAGGATAAATATGACATAAAATCTAGGGATGAAATTCAATCTTTAAACACTAGAATAGGGACAAAAACAAATTCACCTTCTTTTAACAGCACATGGTGCATTCAAAAAGATTGGCCATGTGCTAGGGCCTAAAAAGATGGCAAACAATTGCAAAAGAGCAGAAATAATAAATGCAACCTTTTTTAGATCATAATGCAATAAAAGAATAATTCCTAAGGGTATGTGGAGAGGCAAATCAAAAATTAATTGGAAATTAAATAATATGATTCTCTAAATTCAGTTAATGGACAAATCATAGAAACAATTAATAATTTCCTTGAAGAAAATGACAATGATGAGACATCCTTTCAAAATTTATGGGATGCATTCAAACCAGTACTCAGGGGGAAATTTATATCCTTGAGGTCATATATTAACAAATTAGGGATTGCAAAGGTCAATGAATTTGGCATGGAAATTCAAAAACTAGTAAGTGAACTAATGAAAAATCTTCAGATGAAAACCTTTAGTTTTTAGAGATTCTAAAAACTAAAGGAAAAACAAATAAAATCAAATGTAAAAGAATGAATGAATGAATAAGTAAGATTAAATGCTGGTACTTTGAAAAAAACAAATAAAATAGACAAAGTACTGATTAATTTAATTTAAAAAAAAGAAAGAAGAAACCAAATTAAGAGTATTCAAGATGAAAAGGGAGACCTTACCTCTTATGATGAAGAAATCAAGGCCATCATTAAGAACTATTATACCAATTATATGGCAATACATATGTCAATCTTTTTGATATAGATGAATATTTACAAAAGTATAAATTGCAAAGATTAACAGAAGAAATAGAATAACTAAATTACCTCATATCAGAAAAATAAATCAAACAAGCCATCAAAGAACTCCCAAAGAAAGAATCCCCAGGACTAGATGGATTCACAAATGAATTCTATAAAACATTCAAAGAACAACTAATCCCAATTATATACAAAATATTTGACAAAATAAGTAAAGGAGGAGTTCTAATATTTTCATTTTATGAGAGAAATATGGTACTGATTTCAAAGCCAGGCTGGGCAAAAACAGAGAAAGAAAACTATTGACCAATCTCCCTAAAGAACATAGATGCAAAAATCTTAAATAGAATACTAGCAAAAAGACTCCAGCAGGTGATAACAAGGGTTATTCATTATGATCAGATTTACATCAGGTTTTATACCAGGAATTCAAGGATGGTAAACTATTAGGCAAACTATCCACATAATTGACCATATCAACAAGCAAAACAGTGAAAATCACATGATTATCTCAATAGATGCAGAAAAATCTTTGATAAAATACAACATCCATTCATATTGAAAATGTTAGAAAATATAAGTCTAGAAGGGCCTTTCATAAAAATAACAAACAGTATATATTTAAAGCCATCATCAAGCATCATTTGCAAGGTGTATAAATTAGAAGCATCCCCAATAAGATCAAGAGTGAAACAAGAATTCCCATTATCACCTCTATTATTTAACATTGTACTAGAAACACAAGCAGTAGCAATTAGAGAAGAAATAGAAATCGAAGGTATTAAACTAGGCAGTGAAGAGACCTAGCTATCACTCTTTGCAGATGATATGATGATGTACTTAAAGAATCATAGAGACTCAACTAAGAAGGTATTAGAAATAATTAACATCTTTAGCAGTTACAGAATACAAAATAAACCCACAGAAGTCATCAGCACTTCTATATATTTCCAACACATCTCAGCAGCAAGAATTAGAAAGTGAAATTCCATTTAAAATCTCCCCAGACAGCCTTTAGGCTAAGCATGGTGGCAATCTAGATACGAATTGCTTCCTCTCCCCAGCACCAATGAAATAGATTAACTCAAAAGAAAATAAAAACCATCTTCAGATGAATGGAGGGACTCTACAGTAGGACACAGCATTGAAGGTATGTGGGGTTTGATCATTTCCACACTATAAGAAGGAGAAAAAGCTTGTATCCATAGTGAGCCAATCTATCCTCCCCCATCTCACCTAGTTGGAACCAGCTTGCACCAGAAACAGTGAGTGAGCAAAAGATACCTCTAGAGTGTGCAAGGGGCACATCTAGGTCCTTGGGAGATGACTAGGACTGCCAGGGACATACACCTGAGAGTAGGGACATAGGAAACCTCTGCTCACCAGAGAGAGAGTAGACAGCAAGCCCTATAGTGAAGAGGAGAGGCTGAGGAGATTCACGAGTTTACCTCAGACAAAAACCTCACTCCTTAACTCCACAAACAGAAAACTTGCCCATCTCACTCAGATTTCTGACTAAAGATGAAAGGGAAAAACTACCAAAGAGATGGCTCATTGTACCCAAGACCAACCTTCCAAGAAAAACAGGAAGAAAACAATGACTACTGAAAATTTTTATGGAGGGAAAACCGAGGCTACAGAGGAAAAAGAGGATGAAATTCAAAACAAAATCAAAACCTTCACAAAAAAATGGAAATTGTCCACAACCTCTGGGAGAATTCAAATTGGAGCTTATCCAAAAGATGGAAACCTTCTGGCAAGAAAAAATGGGAATTAATTCAAAGAGAGATTAACAGTCTGAGAGGCAAGAACTCCCAATTGGAGAAAAAGCTGGAATCCATTAAAAGCAGGGCAGACCAAACTGAAAAGGAAAACCAGTCTTTAAAGACCAGAATTAGGCAACTGGAAGACAATGATCTTGCAAAAGAGCAATAATAATAAAGCAAAGTCAAAAGACTGGCAAAATATAAGAAAACATAAAATATCTCACTGACAAGGTGACAGATCAGGAAAACAGAGGAAGGAGAGACAAATTGAGAATCATTGATCTACCTGAAAAACCAGAAGTAAACAGAAATCTTGACACCATTCAACAAGAAATCATTCAAGAAAATTGCCTTAAAGTTCTTGAAGAAGGGGGTAAAATAGACAGTGAAAGAGTTCATAGAACCCCCTCTATACTAAATCCCCAAAAGACAAGTCACAGGAATGTGATTGCCAAATTCAAGAGCTTCCAAGCTAAGGAGGAAGTTTTACAAGAAGCCAAAAAGAGATAATTCAAATATCAAGGAGCAGCAATCAGGATCACAGAAGACTTGGCAGCTTCCACACTAAAGAATTGCAAGGCCTGGAACATGATATTCAGAAAGGCAAGAGAATTGGGTCTTCAACCAAGAATTACCTATCCATCATAACTGAGTATATACTTCCGGGGGAAAGTATGGGAATTCAACAAAATAGAAGATTTCCAAGTATTTTTAAAGAAAAGACCAGAACTAAGTAGAAAGTTTGATATCCAAACAGAAAGAACAACAGAAACATGAAAAGGTAAATATGAAAGAAAGAAAAAAGTAGAAAAAGTTTTTTTTTTATCCAAACTCTCTTCTATAAGGGCTACAATTAGATCAAATTATATATATATATTAATATATGGGGGAAATGTTATTTGTAATTCTCAAAAATTGTATCCATTATTAGAGGAATCACGAATAGGGAAAGATTGGGGCATTAAGATAATATGAAAAAAAGAAAATGGGTGGGTGGGAAATTGAAGATGCTACCAAGAGATACTTGAAGAAATATAAATAAATTAAATAGAATCATCTTTTTCACAGAAAGATACACAAGGGAAGGAGAGGATGAAGAATATTCTTATGAGGAGAGAAAGGTTGTGCTAATAGGTAATACTTAAAACTTAACCTCAGTGAAATCAACTCTGAGAGGGAAGAACATCTAGATCCATTGGGATCTTGAATTCTATCTTATCCAATAGAGTAAGGGAGAAGCTAAAACTAAGGGGGTAGGGGGAAGGGAGTACACAAAGGGAGGGAAGGAGTGGGGAGGGAAATTAACAGACCCTAATAAAAATAAAAACAAGAAGGGAACAAAAAGTTATGGGCCAGAAAGGGAAGCATATCAATGGAGGGGATTAGGTGGACCGATTAAAAGTAAACCACTGGTTTAAAAAGGATATAGCAAAAGAAGAAAAGTCATAACTAGGGGAGGATGTCAAAATGCTAAGGAATTCACAAGTGACAATCATAACTCTGAACATGAATGGGATGAACTCACACATAAAATGTAGATGAATAGGAGAGTGGATTAGAATGCAGAAACCTACCATATGTTGTCTACAAGAAACATACCCGAGGCTGGTAGATACTCACAAGGTCAGAATTAAAGGTTGGAGTAAGACCTATTGGGCTTCAACTGATAGAAAGAAGGCAGGAGTTGCAATCATGTTATCTGGCAAAGCCAAAGCAATAACAGACCTGATTAAAAGGGATAGGGAAGGTAAATACATCCTGATAAAATGGATTATAAACAATGAGGAAATATCACTAATCAACGTGTATGCACCAAATGGTATAGCACCCAAATTTCTAATGGAGAAACTAGTAGAATAGAAGGAGGAAAGGGATAGTAAAACTATACTAGTGGGACACCTGAACCAACCACTATCAAATTTAGATGAATCAAAGCAAAAAATAAATAAGAAAGAGGTCAAAGAGGTGAATGAACTCTTAGAAAAATAAGAGTTAATAGATATATGGAGAAAAATAAATATGAACACAAAGGAATACACCTTCTTTTCAGCAGCATATGGCACATTCACAAAGATTGACCATATACTAGGTAATAAAACATGGCATACAAATGCAGAAAAGCAGAAATAATAAATCCAACCTTTTCAGTTCATAAGGCAAAAAAAAATAATGATCAGTAAAGGTACCTGGAGAGCCAAATCAAAAATCAATTGGAAATTATATAATATGATTCTCTAAAATTGGTTAATTAGAGAACAAATATGAGAAACAATTAATAATTTCATTGAAGAAAATGTCAATGGTGAGATATCCTTTCAAACCTTATGGGATGCAGCCAAAGCAGTACTCAGAGAAAAATTTATATCCTTGAGTTCATATATTAACAAATTAGGGAGGGCAGAGATCAATGAATTAGACATGCAAATCAAAAAAAACATGAAAGCAAACAAATTAACCCCCAGAAGAAAACCAAATTAGAGATCCTATAAATTAAGGGAGAAATTAATAAAATCAAAAGTGATAGAACTATTGAACTAATAAATAAGATTAGAAGCTGGTACTTTGAAAAAAACAAACAAAATAGACAAAGTACTGGTCAATCTAATTAAAAAAAGGAAAAAAGAAAAGCAAATAAACAAAAGGGGACCTCACCTCCAATGAAGAGGAAATCAAGACAATCATTAAAAACTATTTGGCGCAATCATATAGCAATAAATATGCCAATCTAGCTGATATGGATGAATATTTACAAAAATATAAATTGCCTGACTAACAGAAGAAATAGAATTCTTAAATAATCCCATAAAAGAAAAAGAAATTAAACAGGCCATCTAATAACTCCCTAAGAAAAAAATTCCAAGGGTCTGATGGATTCACAAGTGAATTCAATAAACATTCAAATACAGCTAATCCTAATACCATATAAAGTATTTGAAATAATAAGCAAAGAGGGAGTTCTACCAAATTACTTTTATGACACATATGGTACTGATTCCAATTTGAGGCAGGTCAAAAATGGAGAAAGAAAACTACAGACCAATCTCCCTAATGAACAAAAATGCAAAAAATCTTAAATAGGATACTAACAAA
This sequence comes from Monodelphis domestica, assembly GCF_027887165.1. NCBI lineage: Eukaryota > Metazoa > Chordata > Mammalia > Didelphimorphia > Didelphidae > Monodelphis > Monodelphis domestica. The sequence goes on along the minus strand of NC_077229.1, from coordinate 330,396,012 downwards.
AAGACTCCAGGAAGTCATCACAAGGGTTATTTACTATGATCAGGTAGGATTTATACCAGGAATGCAAGGATGGTTCAATATTACGAAAACCATCCACATAATTGACCATATCAACATGAAAACTAACAAAAATCACATGATTATCTCAATAGACACAGAAAAAGCCTTTGATGAAATACAGCACTCATTCCTATTGAAGACACTAGAAAGCATATGAATAGAGGAGTCTTTCCTAAAACTAATAAATAATATCTATCTAAAACCATCAGCCAACATAATCTGTAATGGGGATAAACCAGATGCATTCCCAGTAAGATCAGGAATGAAACAAGGATACCCATTATCACCTCTATTATTTAACGTTACTAGAAATACTAGCACTAATAATTAGAAAAGAAAAAGAAATTGATGGTATTAAAATTGGAAATGAGGAGACGAAGCTATCATTCTTTGCAGATGATATGATGGTCTACTTAAAGAATCCTAGAGAATTAACTAAAAAGCTAGTGGAAATAATCAAAAATTTTAGCAAAGTATCATGATACAAAATAAACCCACAGAAGTCATCAGCATTTCTATATATCTCCAACAATTCCCAGCAGCAGGAATTAGAAAGAGAAATCCCATTCAAAATCACCTTAGACAATATAAAATACTTAGGAATCTATCTCCCAAGACAAACACAGGAACTATATGTACACAACTACAAAACACTCTCCATACAACTAAAACTATATCTGAACAATTGGAAAAACATTAACTCATGGATAGGATGAGCTAACATAATAAAAATGACCACCTTACCCAAACTTATTTATTTAGTGCCATACCCATGGAACTTCCAAAAAACTTGTTTACGGAATTAGAAAAAAAATCATAACAAAGTTCATTTGGAAGAACAAAAGTTCAAGGATATCCAGGGAAATAATGAAAAAAATGCAAAGGAAGGTGGCTTAGCAGTCCCAGATCTCAAACTATACTATAAAGCAGTGGTAATCAAAACAATTTGGTACTGGCTAAGAGACAGAAAGGAGGATCAGTGGAATAGACTTGGGGTAAGGGACCTCAGCAAAACAGTCTATGAGAAATCCAAAGATCCTAGCTTTTGGGAGAAAAATCCACTATTTGATAAAATTTTCTGGGAAAATTGGAAGACAGTGTGGGAGAGATTATGCTTGGACTAATACCTCATACCCCACAATAAGATGAACTCAGAATGGGTGAATGACCTGAATATAAGAAGAAAACTATAAGTAAATTAGGTGAACACAGAGTAGTATATATGTCAGATCTTTGGGAAAGGAAAGATTTTAAAAACAAGCAAGGTTTAGAAAGAGCCACAAAATGTAAAACATATAATTTTGACTGTCAAATTAAAAAAGTTTTTGTACAAACAAAACCAATGTAACCAAAATCAGAAGAGAAATAACAAACTGGGAAACTATCTTCATAACAAAAACCTCTGACAAAGGTCTAATTACTCAAATTTTAAAAGAGTCAAATCAGTTGTATGAAAAATTAACCCAGTCTTCAATTGATAAATTGGCAAGGAGCATGAATATGCAATTTTCAGTCAAAGAAATCAAAACTATTAATAAGCACATGAAAAAGTGTTCTAAATCTCTTAAAATCAAAGAGATGCAAATCAAAACAACTCTGAGGTATCACCTCACACCTAGCAGATTAGCTAACATGAAAGCAGAGAAAAGTAATAAATGCTGGAGGGGATGTGGTAAAGTTGGGCAATTTGGAACTATGCCCATAGGGTGCTAAAAGACTGTCTGCCCTTTGATCCAGCCATAGCACTGCTGGGTTTGTATCCCAAAGAAATAATAAGGAAAAGGACATGTACAAGAATATTCATAGCTGTGCTCTTTGTGGTTGCAAAAAATTGGAAAATGAGGGGATACCCTTCAATTGGGGAATGGTAGAAAAAATTATGGTATATGTTGGTGATAGAATAGTATTGTGCTCAAATGCATAATAAACTGGATGAATTCCATGGGGACTGGAACAACCTCCAGGAAGTGATGCAGAGCAAAAGGAGCAGAACCAGGAGAACAATGTACACAGAGACTGATATACTGTGGTACAATTGATTGTAATGGACTCCTCCATTGGAGGTTTGATCCTGAACAACTCAGAGGGTTACAAGAGAAAAAACACTATCCACAAGTGGAAAAACTGTGGGAGTAAAAACACTAAAGACAAACAACTGGTTAATGACATGGGTTGAAGGGGATATGATTGGGGATATATACTCTAAATGAACATCCTAATGCAAATATGAATAACATGGAAAGGGGTTCTGATCAAGAACACATGTGATACCCAGTGAAACTGTGCATTGTCTATGGGAGGGGTGGGGGAAGGGAAAGGAGGAATAGAAAATGATTTTTGTAACCAAGGAACAATGTTTGAAATTGAAAAAAAATATATAAAAAAATAAAATCACCCTAGACAATATAAAATACTTAGGAATCTTTCTGCCAAGACAAACACAGGAACTATATGAGCACAACTAAAAATACTTTCCACACAATTCAAACTAGATCTAAATAACTGGAAAAATATTAATTGCTCATGGGTAGGATGAGGTAACATAATAAAAATGCCAATCCTACCCAACTTATTAACTTCTTTAGTTCCATATCCATTGAATTACCAAAAATTTTTCTTACTGAATTAAAAAAAATAACAAAATTCCTTTGGAAGAACAAAAGATCAAGAATACCCAGAGAAATAATGAAAAAAAAATGTGAGGGAAGTTGGCCTAGCAGTACTAGGCCTCAAATTATAATATTAAGTAGTGGTCATCAAAACAATATGCTACTGTCTAAGAGACAGAAAGGAGATCAGTGCAATACACTTGGGCAAGATAGTCTATGATAAGGCCAAAGATCCTAGCTTTTGGAACAAAAATCCTCTATTTGATAAAAACTGCTGAGAAAATTGGAAGACAGTATGGGAGAGATTGGGTTTAGATCAACATCTCATTCCATACACCAAGAGAAACTCAGATTGGATGAATGACTTGAATATAAAGAAGAAAAATATAAGTAAACTAGGGTAACATGGAATAGAGTAGCTGTCAGATTTTTGGAAAAGGAAAGATTTTAAGACCAAGCAAGAGTTAGAAAAAAATTACAAAATACAGAATAAATAATTTTGATAATATTAAATTAAAAAAAAAGTTTTCATACAAACAAAACCAGTGCAACAAAAATTAGAAGGGAAACAACAAATTGGGGGAAAAATCTTCATAACACAAACCTCTGACAAAGGTCTAATTACTCAAATTTATAAAGTGCTAAATCAATTGTACAAAAAATCAAGCCATTTCCCAACTGATAAATTGGCAAGGGACATGGATAGGAAAAGAAATCAAAAGTATTAATAAGCACATGAAAAAGCATTCTAAATCTCTTTTAATCAGAGAAATGCAAATCAAAACAACTCTGAGATACCACTTCACACCTAGCAGTTTGACTAATGTGACAGCAAAGTAAAGTAAGGAATGTTGGAGGGGATGTGGCAAAATTGGGACATTAATGCATTACAGGTAGAGTTGTGAATTGATCCAACAATTCTGGAGGGAAATTTGGAACTATGTCCATAGGGCACTAAAAGACTGTCTGCCCTTTGATCCAACCATAGCACTGCTGAGTTTGTACCACAAAGAGATAATAAGAAAAAAGACTTATACAAGAATATTCATAGTTGTGCTCTTTGTGGTAGCCAAAAATTAGAAAATGAGGGGATGCCTTCCAATTGGGGAATGGCTGAACAAATTGTGGTATATGTTCATGATGGAATACTATTGTGCTCAAAGGAACAATGAACTGGAGGAATTCCATGTAAACTGGAACAACCTCCAGAAATTGATGGAGAGTGAAAGGAGCAGAACCAAGAGAACATTAAACACAGAGACTGATACACTATGGCACCATTTATGGTAATGGACTTCTCTACTAGCAGCAATGCAGTGATCCAGAACTACTCGGAGGGATTCATGAGAAAGAACACCATCCTTATTCATAAGAAAAACTGGGATTAGAAACACAAAAGAAAAATAACTGCTAGATCTCATGGGTTAATGGGGATATGATTGGGGATGTAGACTCTAAATGATCACCCTTGTGCAACATCAACAACATGGAAATAGGTTGTGATCAAGGACACATGTAAAACCCAGTGGAATTGGGCATTGGCTAAGGGAAAGATTGGTCAGAGGGGAGGGAAAGAATATGATTCTTGTAACCAAGGAAAAATGTTCTAAATTGACTAATTAAATAAAATTTTAAAAATGTGAATATTTTCTGTCCTAATAGGAACTCATATTCAATCACATTAAATCATTATTATATTCTGTACTAATTCATACAATTTTAGTCCTTATCAACCCCCACCTAGTTTTCTTCTTCAAGGTGAAAAAAGATTGTAATTAGGTGAAAAATTCTGGAGCACTCTGACAGTGTTCCACATGGTTGTATTATCTAGACTCAACTAGATTTCTCAGCTTCAAACCTTTAAACTTTACTGAAATATTAAAATATGACTATGTATCCATTCTATGTGTAAATAGGAAATAAATACATATATTTCCTATGCTTAGAAACAACTTTTAAGTTACAATATTACTTTAAAACATTGATGATCTTGTCATTCTAATTAGCAAAAGAGTACAGATATGTATCACTGCCCAGGTGAGACAGCAAGTATGACAAAGGAATAGTTGCTGCTCATGGAAAACCAGAGTACCACCTTTGTTAGAATAATAGAGAAAATGAAATACATACACATAATATATGTATATGCAAATGCATATTTTATTTCTCAGATAAAGTAAAATTGATTTAATATACAGATGTTTGATTCTTTGATGTCTGAAAAGCCCTGGGTAAACAGATTTAACAGGTCTCAGCTGTCTTAAGTTAGCTCAGGTAGACAGAGAGTTTTATGACCTCAGGAAGCTGAAAGAACAATTGAGTTTCTGTTGTAATTTCTCTGTGAGGATTCCTGCAAAATGGAGAGGAGTTTGAAGGAAAGTTTTACTTGCCTTGAGCTTTAGCTCTAACCAAGTATCAATAAGAGTAATTCTGTCCCCCTTTTCCCCATTTCAGAGGTTGTCTAGGAAGAGGAGTGGGTGACAATAATGACATGATTTTCCTTTAGAAACTTTTAAGGTCCATAGTATGCACAGTCTGTAAAGTTGGCTGCTTTACATGAGCCAGCCTATGTTTAAAAAAATTCTCAGGCTGTATCTGGGAATTTTAGCAAAGGTAAAGTGTGGTGGTGGTGATGGTGGTGGTGGTGGTGGTGGTGATGGTGTTAGTGTGTGTGTGTGTGTGTGTGTGTGTGTGTGTGTGTGTGTGTATGTAAGGAGAGATTCCTAATTTTGCTTTCTTTTTATTGTATGGACTAAAAATAATGCTACAATTCTTCAAGCAAAACACATGCAAGAAGAAATTCATGCAAAACAATTTGGGACACTTTAAGATTACAGGGACATGTGTAAAAGTTTCACCTGGTCTAAATTATATCTATTCTTCCCCACTCCCCTTTTTATGGCTTTTAAACAGTTAACATCACCTGCTTCTGTTTGCAATGAAACCTCACAGGAAATGAATAGCCAAGGTACAAAATGAAAAGAGAAAGTAATTTTCTGGGAGGGGAACAAGAGTAATTTTGTATTGTGAGGTCAAAGGGTAAGAAACCAAAAGGTGTATGAGAGATCACATATGAAATTGGAAATCAGAAAGCAAAAGAAAAAGAAACAAATGGAGAAAAGTAAAGAGGAGAGACTAAAGGGAAAATAAAAAGGATCTATAATGAAAGGATAAGAAATTAGAAAAAGACAAAAGATAAATATTATTTATTTAGTACTCAAAGAACAATTAATAATCCTGTTGATTAAAATTCCAGTCTTAGATAAATGAAAACCTAATTAGAATATTGGTTCAAGAAAAGTTTTGTGAAGAAGCAAAAACATTAAAATATTTATATCAGAATATGATAATTTTTCACTATTTTTAAAAACACAGCTTCTTAAGCATGCTTGTATTATTGATTTAAGGGATTCATGATCTTGGATTAGGAAATGACATTTATTTTCACTAATCTCAAACAATTTTTGAAATTTTTTTTTCTGTGTACATGTAAAAATTTTAACATTCTTTTTTTTTGTACATTTTGAATTCCAATTATTTTTCTCCTTCTCTACCCTTCCCCCAGGGAGAAGGTAAGCAATTTAATATAGGTTATATATGTGTAATCATTTAAAATATTTCTATATCAGTCAGGTAAAAGAAAACACAGTCTAAAAATTAAAAATAAAGTAAAAAAAGGTATATTTCAATCTTGATTCAGTCTCCATTAGTTCTTTCTCTGGAACTCGATAATGTTTTCATTATGAGTTCTTCAGAATTATAATATCATTTTATTGCTAAGAATAGATAAATCATTCTGGTAGATCATCCTTGAATATTATTATTTGTGTGTTATTATTCTATCATAATCATTATATACCACGGCTTGTTAAATCCATCATTCTGTAATTGATATGCATTCTCTGAATATCTAATTATTTACCACCACAAAAATATATATTAGTATGGTGTGTGTGTATACACACAACAGTGCATTAGTTTCCCAATTTATAACATTCCCTTCAGCATCAGACATTTTCCTTTTCTGTCGTATTAACTAATATAAGTGTGAAATTGTATCCCGGGGCTGTTTTAATTTGTATTTTTGATGAATAGTAATTTAAAACATTTTATATGTCGATAGATAGCTTTTATTTCTTCATCTGATTACCATCTACCCATGACCTTAGATAATTTATCAATTGAGAATGACATCTTATAAATTTGACTCATTTAGCTCTTTAAGAAATAAGATTTTATCAGAAAAGGTTGCTATAAATATCCTCTCCATTTTCTTCTTTCCTTCTAATTGTGGTGTGTTGGATTTGTTAGTGGAAAAAAAACTTTAGTTGTAACTTTAATGTGATAAAAATTATCCATTTACACCCTTTAACACTCTCTATCTCTTATTTGGTCATTACTTCTTCCCTTATTCCCATTTATGTCTAAATTACGTAGACATTTTGATGTTTACTTTATATATGGTGTAAGATATTGGTCTATATATACTTTTACTCAAACTACTTTCTAGTTTTCCTTTCAATTTTTCTCAAATAATCAGTTCTTGTAGGAAACATTTCGATTTGGGGGTTTGTAAAACATAGGATTACTATAGTGATTTACTACTCTGTAATGCAGACCTAATCTATTCCAATGATCCAATGCTCCTATTTATAAGCAGACTATTTTGATGATTAGCACTTTGTAAATGTCTGATTTCTGGTGCTACTAAGTAACCGTCCTTCTTATTTTACTCATTGATTCCTTTTATATTCTATGCCTTTTGTTCTTCCAGATAAGTTATCATTATTTTTCTACCTCAAAAATTTTTATTCAGGTAGATTAGTCATTTTTCTTATATCAGCTCCACCTACTCATGAAAAGTTGCTATTTTTCCAATCAGTTTATCTGACTTTATTTATTTTAGAAGTATTCTATAATTATCTTTATATAGCTCCTCAGTTTGTCTTAGCAGGAATACTTGTAAGTATTTTTTATTGTTTACACTTATTCTAAATGGATTTTCTTTATATCTCTTGTTGCAGGACTTATTTTATTTATTTTTCAAAAGCTTTCTGAGAAGGGGTCCATAGGCTTCACTAGAGTATAAAAGGGTTTCATGACACAGAAAAAGAGGCTAAGAACTCTTGAAAAGATTCAAGGCAATAATCTTTTAAACATCAAATATCTTTATATGAGTTCAATGTTCACGTAAACCAATTAACTACTTGAAGTAAAGGCACACAGAGGATCTTGGAAAGTGTTATGTGCAAACTACAAAATGTGATTAATTTTACACAAATTAATTTTCAAAGAACTTGTCAGGAAGGCATCACGTTAAAAATGTGTTGCTTTGAGACAAATTCTATGGTAAAATTTCCAGAGTAAAAATGAGGACTAGTTTCCCAGAAAATTTTAGAATTGTTTAGTCAGAAGAGAATTGGAAAGTTTTTGTATATGAAAATGTATTAAAATGTGGGATGTTTTGTGAAGATTATTATTAATAAAACATTTCTTGACTTTCCTTTCAATAAATCATATTTTAAAAATTCTTTTCCTTTAGAGACTAGAAAAGAAAATATAGAATTGAATGTCTCATTTCCAGAAAATATGAAGAGAAGGGGGAAAATTACAGTTGCCTAAATAAAAGACAAAGGGGGGGGGGGAAAGGGAGTTAATTTTTAAAGATTATTTAAGAATTTGGTCACCAGGAATTTAATTAATTCTAAAGAGATTTTATTTATAATTTATTTACAAAATGTAGAAAGAGTGAAGCAAGAAATCAGAGAGAAGATAAGGTGAGATATTTAGCCTGAGCACTAAGTAATTTACTCCTATACCCTCCAGGCAGGGAGAATTAGTTTCAGCCAATCTCAGCAAAGTTGAGGACCTATGAAGTGTCTCTCAAGAGTAGGTGTCTCCAGAGGATAGTTTTTTTTTTTTTTTCAGAAAAATCCAGCAATTAAGAGTCAGTCTTTCATTTACCACATGTCAGTCCAGTCAGCAGATTCTTTATCAGCCTCCCCAGCAAAACAGGCTCTCAGGTCCAGTCAGGAGCTTAAAGAATGAAGAATTCCTCCAGTCTCCACTTCCAAAAAATGAAGGACCACATCTCACAGGAAGTAACAGCCCCTTTTCAAGATGCTTCTTTTGAGTCACTTCCTGTGACTTCCCCTAATTTTAACTCTATAAATCACAGCTGACACTTTGGTTTAGGACTGCCCAGAAGGCAGTCAGTTTATTCTGATTTGTCATCCACTATCAAACATGTGGGTCACAGATTTACCCCACTCAATGTGTGAAATGGGATGTTTGCCTCTTTGGTGATTAAATCTAAAAATGGGTAGATCTCCATACGTAACTTTTAAGTATTGTGTTCTAAAAATATAAAGGGATTACAATTTAATCTTCACAATCACAAGAGAGTTAGGTATTTTCATTGCTATAATCAGGGAAGTGTTAAATTGAAACTTCACAAATAATATAATCAATGAATATGTCTATTATCTTAACAGCAGTGTTGAACTCAAACAGAAACACATTTGGGAAGTGTATTAACTAAGAAGGAAAAAATAACATTATCTATGTTATATTTTATTAATTTTGTAAAACATTCATATATAACATTTTAATCTTGTTTATGCCAGATTAGGAAGTTTTGTTGTCTACATGCTGTTTGTCAGGAATTTGACCTCTCTAGTAAAATAAAACATGTAATTGGAGAGTATGTATATGTATATATACATATATATATATAAGTCACTAAATACATATATGTGTAGATTTATAATAATTATTACTAAAATACAGACCAAAATTCAACATGAAGTGTACATATTATTTGTGGGGTGGAAATGGTAGCTAGAAACAGAGAATAATAAAAGACTTCATGTAGGAAAGGACCTTTGGGCTGAGCCTTGAATGAAGCTAAGGATTCTAAGAGGCAGAGGTAAAGAATAAATTAATTACTATTACAGGATCAAGCTATTTAAGGACCAGGCTGTGCAAAAATAAGTGATGGAATGCTGACTGTGAGGAACAAGAATGTAAACTTAGTAGAACTATACAGTGTGTGAAAGTGAACAATATATAAATTTATAGGTGAATTACAGCCTGTTTAGGAAGGAGGGAGGGAGGGAAGGTGTGGGGTTTTCCTTAATGGACTTCCCTGACCAGCAGGGGTCCCACAAGGGAAGGGGCTCACCTTTGTGATGGGACCGAGGAGAGGTAGGAACCGAGAACCAGGGTGGAAATGAAAGACAAGGACAAGTCAGCGTTTGAATAGGGCAGGCAATCCCTATGATACTCCCTTTGATAGGAGAGTATGAGTACAAAGGAACATGAGGTGGAGGAGATTAAGGTAGGAAATGCAGGCCGAGATGGTTACAGCCTCGGGGAACGAGAAGGTCAAGAGGAGAGAGACAGAGTCATTGCGGAGCCCAGTGGAGCTCCATGAAAGGGAGAAAGGCCAAGAGGAAGTTCATGGGTTTGCCTCTGAATTTATTCCTGTCCTGCTTGGGCGGTACTCCCAAGCACGTAGTAACTACATCACAAAATATAGACAATCAAGATTGGGTGGCAAGGTAGAGGGAACACCTTTGGGCGTGTACATTGCAAACCTCGCTTTCCCAGGGAATTGACTCCGAGCATGTTAATGAGTTTGTCTTAGCCAAGGGCCGCATGGCCAGTTCAAGGTTACATTCACAAGCCTCATTGGTATAACCTTATGCCTGGAGACACAGTAGCCATACAGTCATTTATATTTCATAGATGTGAATATGCTTGGGATGCTACAGAAGGAGAGAGAGAGAGAGAGAGAGAGAGAGAGAGAGAGAGAGAGAGAGAGAGAGAGAGAGAGAGAGAGAGAGAGAGAGAGAGAGAGAGAGAGAGAGAGAGAGAAGGAGAGAATACATTTGTATTTAATTTAAAACATAGTATAGATAGGCCTTTTCTAATATTACCTACCTCTCCTTGCTATGTTACTTTTATATTTATAATTATATGTCTACCCTTTGAGAATGTAAGCTACTTAAAGGACTTTCGTTTTTTCTCTCCTTTTCTTTGTATCCCTGGAATCTAACACAATGTCTCTCCTGTAATAATGAATAAATAAATTCTTACTGATTGATTACTGAGTATAAAAGTATTTTGGTGTTGCTTCGGGGATGTCACCTTAAAAGATGAATGGAGGATGACTTGGGTAAGGGTGGGACAGGAGGCTGGAAATCCAAGATTTCCAGAAAGATGTTTTCATATACCAGGTGAAAGGAAATGAGAACTAATTCCAGGATACCAGCTTTGTAAATTCATTTAATGGGACAGATGTAAGAAATATTATAAAGATAAAATCACAAGATGGGTCAATTGACTGCATATGAGTTCAGAAAAGTGAACTATACATTTGCATGAAAAGAAAGATTTTAGTATGCTCAATAGAAGCTATAAGATTTAAAGAGAAGTTGAGAAGTTGTTAAGATGGGTAGGCTTGGGAAAATATGAATAAAATTTTGGAAAAATTGAGTTTAAGATTCAAATAGAACAGCCAATTCCAAGATACCCACAAGTTTTTTGTTCATAAAAAACTATATCTAGCAGTCTTTGGCACAGAATTAATGTTGGAAACCACTGGAGTTGAGGTCACCAAGCAAAAGTTAAAAGAGAACAGAAGTAAATAAAAAGAAAAGACCTGAGGTCTACCTCTATTCACGAAAAGGAACATGGATGAATAGAGATAGCTAAGTGATGCAGTAAATAGGACTTGGAGTCAGAAAGACCTGAGGACAAATCCAGTCTAAGACCCTTATTCATCTGACACCAGAAAAGTTATTAAACATCTGTTGAGTTAGCTTCCTATCTGTAAAATGTACATGATAATAGCACCAATCTCCCAGAGTTATTGTGAGGACCAAATAAAATAATATTTATAAAGTTCTTAACACAGGGTCTGGGATATACTAGACACTATATGAATATTAGTCATGATGGTGATTAAATTGATGTGATGATCCAAGTAAAGAGACTGAGAACAAATATATAAATAGATAAGAAAAGAATTATGATAACTCTATCATGAAAACCCAGAGATAAAAGCATATCCAGGAAGGTAATATTAGCAAGAAGTATTAGGAAAGTTTATAGGCTACTTACTTGGACAATAAAGTAAATGGTCATAACCTTGAAGAGAGAAGTTGATTCGGTGATAATACCTAATATTTATATAGTACTTTAAGTTTTGCAAAGTGTTGTACTTATATTATCTCATTTGATCGTTGAAGCAATCTCATAAGAGAAGTGCTATTATTATCCAAATTATCCTTTATTACGAGGAAACTGAAGCTGAGAGAGGTTAAATACCATGCCCAGGGTCACACAGCTAGTACCAAATTCAGTTCTTCATGAATAAAGAGCTACCACTTTATGCATTGTGCCCTACAACAACCTAAGTTAGAAATAAGATCATAAAGGGATGAGAAGTGAATAAGAGTAAAGGAAACAAAGAGAATCAATACAGAAAACTACTTGAAAAAACTTACCTGTGAAAGGGAGGAGAAACATACTAGATTATCTTCAAAGGAAATTAGAGACCAGGTTGTATTGGTAGAAATAGGAGAATAAACCAGCAAATAGGGAGAAAATCATGATTAGAAAGAGAGGAGGTAATAATTAAGAAGAAAGCAGTGGAGGAAATGGGAAAGAATCTGATCATTGATATACTAAGGAGAAGGACCACTTCACCAGAAAGTGAATTAAAAGAATAGAGCATGAAAATGGAATCCACTTATTTTTTTTTAATTTTATTTAAGAACATTTTTCCATGGTTACAAGATTAATGTTTTTTCCCTCCCTTTCTCCCACCCCCCTACACAGATAATGCTCAATTCCACTAGATTTTGTCATGTGTCATTGATCAAAACCTATTTCCATATTATTAATGTTTGCACTGGGGGATCATTTAGAGTCTACATTCCCAATCATATCCCCATCATCCCATGTGATCAAACAATTTTTTTTCTTCTGTTTCTACTCCCACAATTCTTTCTCTGGATGTGTAGAGTGTTCTTTCTCATATGTCTCTCAGAAATGTCTTGGATCATTGCATTGCTGCTAGTAGAGAATTCCATTACATTGAATTGTACCACAGTGTATCTGTCTCTGTGTATTAGATTTTCCTCATTCTGCTCATTTCATTCTGCATCAGTTGCTAGAGGTCATTCCTGTTCACATGGAATTCTTCCAGTTCATTATTCCTTTTAACACAATAGTATTCCATCACCAAAATATACCACAATTTGTTTAGCCATTCCCCAATTGGAGGGCATCCCTCATTTTCCAATTTTTGCCACCACAAAGATCACAGCTATAAATATTTTGGTACAAGTATTTTTCCTTAATGAATCTTTGGAGTATAAACCCAGCAGTGGTATGACTAAATTGAAGGGCAGGCAGTCTTTTGGCACCCTTTGGGCATAGTTCCAAATTACCTTCCAGAATGGCAGGATCAATTCACAACTCCACCAGCAATGCATTAATGTCCCAATTTTGCCACATCCCCTTCAATATTTATTACTTTTCTTTGCAGTCATGTTGGCCAATCTTCGAGGTATGAAGTGGTACCTCAGAATTGTTTTGATTTGCATTTCTCTAATTATAAGAGATTTAGAATACATTTTCATATGCTTATTGATAGTTTTGATTTATTTATCTGAAAATTGCTTATTTATGTCCCTTGCCCATTTATCAACTGGTGAATGGCTGAATTTGTTTTTGTACAATTGATTTATCTCCTTATAGATTTGAGTAATTAAACCTTTGTCAGAGGTTTTTGTTATAAAGACTTTTCCCCCCAATATGTTGCTTCCCATCTAATTTTGTTGGCATTGGTTTTGTTTGTAGAAAAGATTTTTAATTTAATTTAATAAAAATATTTATTTTACATTTTGTAATTTTTTGTAATTCTTTTTTTTTCTAACTCTTGCTTGATCTTAAAATCTTTCCTTTCTCAAAGATCTGACAGGTATTTTATTCTATGTTCACCTAATTTACTTATAGTTTCCTTCTTTATATTCAAGTCCTTCACCCATTTTGAATTTATCTTGATGTAGGGTTTGATATATTGATCTAAACCTTATCTCTCCCATACTGTTTTCCAATTTTCCTAGCTGTGTTTGTGAAATAGCTGGGATATTTGGGTTTATAATTAAATGTCTTGCTGAGGTCATTTACCCCAAGTCTGTTCCATTGACTCTCCCTTCTGTCTCTTAACCTGTACCATATTGTTTTGATGACGATTTATAGTACAGTTTAAGATCTGGTACTGCTAAGTCACCCTCCTTCACATTTTTTCCATTATTTCCCTTTATATTCTTGATTTTTTGTTCTTCCAAATGAAAATTTATCATAGTTTTTTTTTTTTTTGTAATTTAGTAAAAATGTTTCTTGATAGTTTAAAAGGTATGGCACTGAATAAGTAAATTAACTTGGGTAGGATGGTCACTTTTATTATGTTATCTTGTCCTACCCATGAGCAATTAATGTTTTTCCAATTGTAATTCTAGATTTAATTACGTGAAAAGTGTTTTGTAGTTGTGTTCATATAATTCCTGTGTTTTTCCCAGCAAAAAAATTCCTAAGGACTTTATATTGTCATTTTAAATTGAATTTCTTTTTCTAACTGCTGTTGCTGAGATATGTTGGAAATATATATATAAATGCTGATGACTTGTGTGGGTTTATTTTTTAACCTGCAACTTTGCTAAAATTGTTGATTATTCCCACTAGCTTTTTAGTTGATTCTCTAGGATTCTTTAAGTAGACCATCATATCATCTGCAAAGAATGATAGCTTGATCTCCTCATTCTCTATTTTAATACCTTCAATTTCTGTTTCTTCCCTAATTGCTATTACTAGTGTTCCTAGTACCATGTTAAATAATATAGATGATAATGGGCATGCTTGTTTCACTCCTGATCTTATTGGGAATGATTCTAGTTTATCCTCATTGCAAATGATGTTTGCTGATGGCTTTAAATATATACTGTATATTATTTTTAAGAAAGGTCCCTTCTATTTCTATACTTTCTAGTGTTTTCAATAGGAATGAGTGTTGTACTTTGTCAAAGGCTCTTTCTGCATCTATTGATATAATCATGTGATTTTTGTTGGTTTGCTTGTTGATACGGTCAGTTATGTGGATGGTTTTCATAATATTGAACCATCCTTGGATTCCAGATATATATCCTACCTGATCAGAATGAATAACCCTCATGATCACTTGCTAGAGTCCTTTTGTTAGTATTCTATTTAAGATTTTTGCATCTATGTTTATTAAGAAGATTGGTCTGTAGTTTTCTTTCTCTGCTTTTTTATCTGCCTGGCATGGGAATCAGTACCTTATTTGTATCATAAAAGGAATTTTTTAGACCTCCTTATTTGCTCATTTTGTCAAACAGTTTGTGTAGCATTGGGAATAGTTGTTCTTTAAATGTTTGATAGAATTTTATTGTAAATCTATCTGGGCCTGTGGATTTTTTCTTAGGAAGTTCTTTGATGCCTTGTTCAATTTCTTTTACTAAAATAGGATTATTTGAGTATTCTATTTCTCTTCTGTTAATCTAGGCAATTTATATTTTTGTAAATATTCATCCATATCACCTAGATTGCCATATTTATTGCCATATAATTGGGGAAAATACTTTTTAATAAGTATCTTAATTTCTTCTTCTCTAGAGGTGAGGTTGCCCTTGTCATCTTTGATAATGTTAATTTTATTTTCTTTACTATTTTTATATTAAGCAGCAATTTATCCATTTTATTTGTTTTTTCAAAGTACCAGCTTCTAGTCTTATTTATTAATTCAATAGTTCTTTCACTTTCAATTTAATAAATTTCTCCTTTAATTTTTAAGATTTCTATTTTATTTTTCATCTGGGAATTTTTAATTTGCTTTTTTTCTAGTATTTTAATTTTATGCCCAATTTATTGACATTTGCCATCCCTAATTTGATAATATATGCACTCAAGGATATAAATTTCCCTTTGACTACTGCTTTGGCTGCATCTCATAGATTTTGATGGGATGTCTCATTGTTGTCATTCTGTTCAATGAAATTATTAATTGTTTCTATGATTTGTTCTTTAACTAATTGATTCTGGAGAATCATATTATTTAACTTCAAATTTATTTTTGATTTACTTCTCCATGTACCCTTACTAATTATTATTTTTATTGCATTATGATCAGAAAAGGTTTCATATATTATTTCTGCTCTTTTGCATTTGTTTGACATGCTTTTATGCTCTAGTACATTGTCAATCTTTGTGAATGTACCACGTGTAGCTGAAAAGAGCTGTATTCATTTTTGTCCCTATTTATGTTTCTCCACATATCTATTAGCTTTAATTTTTCTAAAATTTCATTCACATCTTTTATCTCTTTCTTATTTGTTTTTTACTTGGATTTATCTAGATCTGATAGAGGAAGGTCCAGTTCTCCCAATGGTATAGTTTTACTATTTCCTCCTTAAACTCCAATTGTTTCTCCTTTAGAAATTTGGATGCTATACCATTTGGTGCATACATCTTGAGTACTTGTATTTCCTCATTGTCTATTTTATTCAGATCTATTTTTAGCTTTGGCTTTGTCAGATATCATTGTTGTAACTCCTGCCTTCTTTATCTCAGTTGATGTGCAATAGATTTTGCTCCAGCCTTTTACCTTTCCCCCTGTGTGGGTCTACCTGACTCATGTGTGTTTCTTGTAGACAACATATGGTAGGATTTTCATTTCTAATCCACTCTATTTGCTTCTGTTTTATGGGAGAGTTCATCCCATTTACATTCAGAGTTATGATTACAACCTTTGTATTCGACAACATTTTGATTTCCTCTCCTCAAAATGCCCTTTCTTCCTTTGCTATTTCCTTTTAAAACACTGGATTGCTTTTAATCAGTCCCCTAATTTCCTGCCTTGTTTTACTACCCTTTGAGCCTCCTCCCTTTTTATTCCCCTCTTATTGTTTTAGCATCTAGTAAATTCACTCCCCCTGCTTTTTCCTTCCCTTTTTGTACTCCTTGTCCCATCCACCTTCCCCTATTTTTCCTCTCTCAACTTCCCTGAAGGGTAAGATCAATACCCTAATGCATCTAGATGCTCTTCCCACACAGATTTTATTCCACGGAAAGTAAGCTTTGATTATTTCCTATTAGCACTCTCTTCTCCTTCTTATAATAGTATTCTTCACTCACCCCCTCCCATGCATCTCTTTGTGTGTTATAGATCTTACTTATTCCTTCAAGTTTCTCTTTGTGCCATCTTCTATTCCCCCATTTTCTTTTTTTTTTTTTGCATATCATCTTAAACCACTTTGTACCCCAATTTATACCTATGAATAATTCTTCTAACTACTATTAGTGAATATAACTTTTGAAATTTACAAATAACATTTTTCTTTTTAGGAATATAAACAATTTGACCTTAATGAAGTCATTAAAGGAAAAAAATCCCCCTCTCTTTCCTATTTACCTTTTCATGTTTCTCTTAATTTTTTTTTTAATTTTGATATCAAATTTCCATTTATTTTGGTCTTTTCTGTACAAATATTTGGAAATATTCTATTTTGTTGTATGTCCATACTTTCTCCTAGAATTATATAGTCTATTTTGATGTGTAGGTGATCTTTGGTTGTAGATCCAATTCTCTTGCTTTTCTGAATATAATATTCTTTGTGTTCTTTAAAATGTTCTTTAGTGTGGAGGCTGCCACATCCTCTGCAATCCTGATTGGTGATTCTTCTCCTTGACATCTGAATTTTATCTTTATAACGTCTTGTTATATTTTCTCCTTAGCTTGGAAGCTCTTGAATTTGGCAATTACATTACTGGGGGGATGTATTTTGAGGATTTATTGTAGAGGTTGATCTATGGACTCTTTCAATATCTATTTTGCCTTCATGTTGAAGAACATAAGGGCAGTTTTCTTGTTTAATTTCTTGTAGTATGATGTCAAGGTTTCTGTGTATTTCTAAGTTTTCAGGTAGACCAATGATTCTCAAATTGTGTCTTCTAAATCATTTTTCCAGGCCAGGCATTTTCTCAGTAAGATATTTCATGTCCTTTCTATTTTGACATTCTTTTGTCTTTGCTTTATTAATTCTTCTTGTCTTGTGAGATCATTAGCTTGTACTAACCCAATTCTGGTCTTTAAAGACTGGTTTTAAGCTATGATTTTTTTTTAATTTTCCCTTTCAGTTTGATATAGCCTGCTTTTCATGGCTCCTAGCAGGTTGTTTCTGAACTTCAATTTGCTTATCATTTCATTTGATTTCTGGGCTTCTTTTTCCAAGTGGGATATTCTGTCTTTTAAACTATTTTCTTTTTGAAGTATTTCCCACTTTTCTTGCCATGTTTCTCCTATCTTTTAAACTTAGTTCTCAAATTCCAGCCTGATTTCTTAGAGAGCTTGAGACCAATTTCCATTTTGGGGGGGAATGTTTAGATGTTTTTGCTTGATGTCTCCTTTGTAGTCATTTGTTTCTCTAATATAAATTATCTGGAGATGAAGGCTTTTTTCTATTTTATTTTGTTAATTATAGATAGTAGTTCTTGGGTGTTGGTGGCCATTACTTTGTTGGGTTTTTTTTTCCTTCCCTTACCAGCCAGAAATCTGAGAGAAGAGGGAAGACTCTCTGTGCATTGAGTTATGGAGCAGTTTTTGCCCTGATACTGTTTTTTGAGTTTCTGTGGCATGTGTTGTATGCCACCCCTCTCTGCTCTATCTCTGTGTCCAAGGTCTCCATTCCTCAGTCTCTTGGGGGTACCAGGTCTAGCTGTTCTCAGGAGTTAAACTGTAGTGTTCTCATACAGTTCCTGAGAACCTAGAATTTGCCTCTTGCTTATTCAGGTTCTGGCATGATGGCTCTTACATTGGTGCCACAGGTGTACTGATGGAGGAATGATCAGCTTGTACTTTGGTGGGACTTATTTAACTCCCTAATATCATGGAAATGCCAAATCCAGCCTACCTGCAAGGCTGTTTCCTACAGTGGAGCCCCTTTGCTCATCTGATTTCATTTTTTTTGTCTTTTTGAGGCACTTTATATCAGTCAGTGTGAGCAGAGAAAGATCTTTGCTTCTATACTGCAGTCATCTTAACCTAGAAGCTTGGAATCAGCTTATACAAGGGCTTTATAGGATATTTAATTTTAATACAAAGAATATCATATGGGATATGTTATTGTCCAAGAATTACTTTAAGTAAAAAAAAACCTTTAAAACTGCTCAATACATCTTCTATCAGTGTAGTGAACACTTTTGGTGAACATTGATTAGCCTGTTTTATGTCTTGATTGAAGTTAATCAAAAGGGACTGAAAGTTGCCTTTACAGTTGCATTCATTAAGAAATCACGTCTGGGTTGAACCAAGTTATGGAGTAATTATTAAACATAAAGAACCATGACTGAATTTTTACCTTCCCTTTAAAATATTTGTACTAGAAGCTTGAAAATCAAATTTGAAGTTTCATTCCCTACATTCTTCTGTAACACCTCACCTTCTTACATATATTAATATGCTTTTTGCAGAAATAGGACAGAAATCATTGAAGCAGATATTGATAAGTCTCTTCCCCTATCTTCACTTCATCTAGTTACTATATTTTTAGAAATTAGAAATTTGAATCTTGGTTTTGTTAACATACCCCTCTTTCCTTTAATATATCTAAAACTGCTTCCTATCATTTTTACCTAGTTATATAAAAAGTCCCTTAGAGTCATGTGAGGTTTTCCCTCCTTTTTGCTAATTTTTTTTTCATAATAGAGTAGCCTACTAGAAGTAGGTTTAGGAAAACCTAGGTTATAAATCCAAGCTTGAATGCTTTTCAGTCTTGAAATCCTGGACAACTCACTTGACGTATTCCTCACAAGTTGTTAAGGAAGTATTTTGTGAAACATAATGCACTTAAAAATTTTGAGTTATTTGTTAAGATCTCTCATGAAATAGCCAAAATATGTCCTTTAATACATGAAACACATATTAAGAGTCTCTAAGATTTTAGAGTAAGGTTCTATCCATTCCTAATACTCTTCACAGAATAAATTTCTATGACATTTTATTCCTTGTCTGAAATTAAAACACTAGAAGTATTGATTTTAAAATTATCTCCTAAGATTATAGATTTCTTTGAACAGTTTACCAGCTAAATACTGAAATTTGATGAAATATAATTAAAGAAAATCCAATACAAATATATACAAATTTGTTAAACATTAAAAAGGAAAGAAAACATTCCTTTAAAAAATGGGCATTCTTGTGTACTTAAAATATAGTCATTTACTCAGGATTTCTTCAAAACACAGTTATCATAAAAAGTAAAGTAATCTTGTAAATCTTGATCTTACTTCTCATGTGCATTTAACTGTCAAAAATTTAAGAATGTTAAAAATAATCTAATTAAAACAAGGAGAGCTTTAAATCATTAACAGAGAATCAATATTCATTCTTAGATATAACTAAGCAGTTTTCTCTATATTATTAGTTAACTTAGTTATGTCAATAATAGGTCTTTGAATTTTATTCTAAAAAACTGTACTTTTCAGTTTCTCTCAAATAATTGTTACTAAAGAAATCCATTCTTGACTATGTACTCCTGTGAACTTGTTTCACTTTTTGATACAATTGCAAGTAATACTAGCCCAAATCCCCTCCAAATATTATACTTTGTGGACATTCAGAAAAATGAAGTGAATTATAGTTCTAACACTATCTAAAATGTCCATTTTGAAGCAAATAATTTATAAGAAAGTCTGTCATAAGCATCAAGAATAAATTGTTTTAGAAAGAAGTGTATGTGTGTGAGCAGGTTAAAGGGTGTAAGGAGATTCCCTATAGTGTTTACAGTGTAGTTTGATGGTGGAAACCACTTCTTACTGGAAACTTACTTCTTACTAAAAAATGGACAGCAAAACTGTACTCAGTGTTATGTAGCTTTGACCTTTAATTCATGTGAGGAATAATTTTCAACTATAAAATTCACTCCATTCATGATAACACATGATGTATTTGTGTGTGTGTTTATAGAAAACAAAAGGAAAGAATATTATTTGCAAAATATATTCAAGGGGCTTATAAATAAGATTGAGGCAGTTAATAGCAGTTCATCTGTACATGCTAATCAAATGTGAGGATCAAATGACTAGCCTCAAAAGGCTAATACAACATTACTACATACTATATAGCAGCAACAGTTTACAGGCATCAAGGTGATGTAATGATTAGTAGCTCAAAAGAAAGATTTCAATTAAAGACAGAATAGCAGCATGAAACTAAAGACACAGCATCATGCTAATTAAAGTGCAATAAGGCAACAAAAATCATCAAACTTATTCTACAAGAGTCAAAAAAAGAACTGACAAACCAATGCAATTGTTATATAATAAAAGCAAGGAGCCAATATGCAACTTCTAATTTAACAAAAAAGAATAGTGGGAACAGAGCCAAGACCATGGAGAAGGTATAGACACCGATTTGGTTTCTCCCAAATTATCCCCCCAAAAGTCAAAGTTATAATGTCTTAGGAATGAATTCTTGAGCAGCATAAACCACAAAAAGATGAAGTGATTTTCCAGTCTAAAATATGGTCAGCACCAGGGATCTAGCACACAAGGGTAGTGATCAATTACAGTGTACCAGGAGATGAACCAATGAGGTAACACAATTTGGGCATAGCTAAAGCAGTAGCTAAGGCCTACAGAATAATCAGCCACAGAATGGTAAGTGAGGTTGGTCAAATACTCAAAAGAAGATTACATAACATTACACCTTGTCCATACATAGAACCAAATTAGAGTCCTGCTGTGCATTTTCAAGGAAAGAAGGAGCACAAGCATATATCACCACATGCAGTCACAGGAAAACTGGGGACCCTGGTCACAATTTAAAGGGTAAAAGAGCTATTGAGGTTACTCACAGATCAGAGCACTGGCTTAGAGAAAATTAAACATAACTCTCCTTATGTCATACCACCTTAACAGCAATGAAATCAAATAGATCCACAGTGTCAGCTCTAAAGGAAGCTGCAAAATGAACCTGAAGATTAGAATGCTATTCTCTTCACCAGTTACAGAGTCCAACTTCAGCAGTTTTATTTTTATAACTAAAAGAGAAAAAAAACAGAAAAATTAGCAAAATATAGAAAAAATTCAATATAGAAAGTTATTTTGAGAACAAGATAGAATCAAACTCAGAAGACAACAAAGTGAATACTGCTGCATCCAAAACCTACAAGAAAAATATTACATGTTCTCAGCCCTGCCTACCTAAAATAAATGAAAGAGCTCAATTTTTTTTTAAAATAAAAGAGTTAGAAGAAAAATTAGAACAAGAAATTAGAGTAATATTTGAAAAATGTGAAAAGTGTCAATAACTTGGTAAAAGAAGCACTTTTAATAATGATGCTGAAAAAATTAATGCTTAAAAAAGTAGGCCAATTGGTAAATAGGTGAAAGAATTCAAAGTAGAGAAGATCACTGAAAAAAGCAGAATTGATCAAAAAGAAAAGGAAAAAAATGCCCTAAAGAGAAAATCTTCAAAGACAAAATTAGCCTTTTTGGGGAAAAAAGAGGTACAAATATTCACTGAGGTAAAGTACTCTTTACAAAGTAGAAGTGGCCAAATGGTAAAGGAAGGACAAAAGCTCACTCAAGATAGTCATAGCTTAAAAATTAGAATTAGCCAAGTGGAAGGTAATAACTCCATGAGACATCAAGAAATCATCAAGAAACATGAAGAGAATGAACATATACAAGAAAATGGGAAATATCTGATTGGGAAAAATAAAACTGTCCTGGAAAATAAGTAAATCCAGGGGAGATAGTCTAATAATTATTGGACTACTTGCAAGCCATGATTAAAATAAAGAGTGCTTAGACATTATCTTTCAAGAAAGTATAAAGGAGAAATGCTCTGATACTCTAGAACCAGAAGTTAAAATAGAAATTGAAATAATCCACCAATCACTCTTTAAAAGATATCCCCAAAGTATAAGTCTTAGGAATATTATAGCCAAATTCCAAAACTCCAATGTCAAAGAGAAAATACGTCAAGCAGTTAAAAAGAATCAATTCAAATATTCAGCCAGCATAAGCATTTAGTAGCTGGTTTATGACATTCCAGAGGACAAAGGAGCTAGAATTTCAACCAAGAAATGCTTATGGAGAAAAATTGAGCATAGTGTTTTAGGGGGGTGAAATGTGTATTTAATGAAATAGAGGATCGTTAAACATTCCTGATGAAAAGACCACAGCTGAATGAGAAATTTGACTCTCAAATACAAGACTAAAGAGAATTTAAAAAAAAGGTACACAGGAAAGAGAAATCAGAAAACATTCAATAATCTACATGTGGATAGGGTATTAGGGCAGTTAGAAAGGGAACACATACCCAGAGATTTGAGAGTGTGAATTGAATATGTTGGGATGATATAAAAATAGAAAATAATTAAAGCACAAGAAAGAGAAAGTATGCTTTGGCAGGAGGGGGAAGGAAAAATAGAATGCAGCAAGTTATTGTCCAAAGAAGAGGCATAAAATTGCTTTTACAATGGAGGGGAAGATGGGGGCTGAGGAGGAGACAATATTAATCTTACTTAATTGAGGGAAGAACATACACAGTCAATTGGGTAGTGAAAGCTATCTTGCTCTATAGGAAAAGAGGAGGGTAAAAGGATAAGAAAAGTTTAGGGAATGATAGAAATGAGGCAAATTTGGGGAGACTGAGGTCAGAAACTGAGTAGAGGTAAATGAGCTATAAAGTAATGCACAGTAATCATAATGGTGCAAAATATTTTATGTCTCTAATAAAGGTTTCATTTCTCAAATACATAGAGAAATGCATTGAATATATAGGAATACAAGTCATTCCCCATTTGATGAATGGTCAAAGCATATGAACAAGCAGTTCTCAAATGAAATAATTGTGACATCCAGATATTCCACAATTAATGGTCGGAAAATATAGATAACCAGTATGATGCTAAACATTGAATTCTAATTCTTTCATATATGGATGAACATATAGATTAACAAAGCATCTGAGTCAATGTTTATTATAAAATTCAGGATCATTTAAATTTATTGAATTATAACATTTAAAATGTTAACAAATGGCTGACATAATTTCATACAATTTTGGTAATGTAAGTGTTTCCTCTGAATTGTTGCAATGAAAGTAATGGTTAACAGATAAGCATGATTAGCAAGTCCTCAAGACATAATCTTCATAATTGACAGGGGAAGATTCCAAAGCTGTTGAAGAGTCAGTTTGTTCCAGGTGGAATTAGAGCTGACAGGGTAACCTGATAGTGGAAAATCTCATCTCTCTCTCCTGGATTCCATCGGACCTTGGACAAGTAGACCTTCAATTAAGAGAGTAACCAGAAATTTCCCAATACCATTAGGTGGATTAACGGGAAGTTTGAGGAAGACTTCTGCCATTCTCTGGATCTCAGCAGACCTCCATTTGTATATCAACAACTGCCTGTTGAGGACTCTATTTTGTAAGATCTCGGTTGGATTGGCCTTTTGGGATTTAGTGCAGAAAGATAGGATTATTAGTTAGGAATTTACATTAAGGGATAAAGATTTAGGATTTCCCCCTCTCCCTCTTTTCCCTAACCTCTCCTCTCTATTAAATAAAACCAAATATTTATATGTTAATTCTTCTGTGTTGCTTCCCTATAAAACCCTACTAATTAATACTGGTATTTCAGAATCAAAAATTACCTCACTTTGCATGAAGTAGTCCAGGATAAAGTAAGCCAAACCAAAAGAATATTAAATGCAACACATATAATAATGTAAATTAAAACAAAAGTAAAAGATAATAAAATTCTGATTATTTGTATATAATACAATTTTATTTATCTATATTATATGTCAATAATTTTTTTAATATTCATTTTTTGATATTTTGTGATTCATGTTCTCTCTCTCTTCTTTCTACCCCCCTTCCCCAAGAAGATGGGTAATATGATAGAGGTTATATGTATATTATTACATAATATTTAATTCCATGTTCATTTTGTAATGAAAGAAGATATATAGTGCTTAAATAAAAATCATGGAGGAACTGAAGTAAAGAATGGTATGTTTCAATTTGCATTTGAAATTAATATGTTCTTTTTTTGGCAGTGGATGTCCTTTTGTTGTTGTTATTGTTGTAAATCTTTTGAACTTGTCCTGGATCCTTACCTTGTTAATTAAGTCATTCAGAGTTGATCATCAAACATTATTGTTGTTATTCTATTCTGCTCACTTCGCTTTGCATCACTTCATAAAAATCTTCCCAAGGGTTTTTTTTTTATTTTGTGGTTAATCTTGTGTGTAATTTTTAATAGCATAATAGTACTCATTTCAAACAAATATCAAAACTTATTTTTACATCCCCCAGTTGAAGGACATCCATTCTCTGATTATTTTCAATAAATGGTTTTGGACCTAGAGAAGAGATGGATGAATAAAAGTAATTATTAAGCAATTAATGCATTCCAAGTTCTGTGATAAGCATTGTGGATACAAATACAAAAGCAAAGTAGTTACTGCTTTCAAAGAGTTTATATTCTAATAGGGGCACAAAACAAACACAAAAGACTAGTGGCCAGAGTATGGAGTTTTGGTGAGGAAGCAATGCTTATGGTTCTTGGAGCCAAAGTGGAGAGAGGTAATATATATTTTCCAAGATTCTGTGGTAATACTAATTAGCTTACTCTTCCTAGACAATGATGTGAAAAGGGACTAGTAAGGTTATTATTTTTTTAAAAATGGCCTCGGATTTGAAGAGCTCTGACCTAAGACCAGTTAAACATAGTGGGCTTTGGGAATTTGCACCTTGTTCTTTGTAGGTAAGAGGATATTAAATGTGCATGATCTTATTTATTTTTTTGGAATGATTGCAATATAACTTATTTCCTTTGTAACACCAGGTAGTTTATTGAGTGCATTAAAATATTCTGCAAAATGATCCATAGACTTGAACATACTATGAATTAGGAAAATTGTATTTTTTTAAAAAAGGATCAGAGCTATATCTTCATAGTAGAAAAAAAGCAATGCTAGTCATATCATTTTATTCTTTTAAGTCACTATCATTACATTACTATACAGATATAAGCTTAGAATTTCTGACAACCATATGAGGAGACTAGAATGAAGCAACTTAATCATAGAAATGAAAATACAAAAATAGTTCTGTCTTTCTAGTGTTTCAGCAAGGCTGTAATATCTTTAATTAGTTGAAATGAGTTCACAGAAAAACTAGAAAGTAGCAATACAATAAAATGCACCAACATAAGGAATACATACATACATACATATATATATATATATATATACATGTGTATATATATATATATTTTTTTTTCTTTACAGGGGGGAAATGAGCTTGAAAGGCAGGATTCAAAGGAGCCTACTATTCTGAACATGTACAAAGGAAATGGTTTCCTTAGCAACAGGAAATAGGTGAAAGCTCTTAGGAATGATCCTTCCACCCATGCTCCTTTTTGGTTTGGTAATGTTCCCAAGCTCATAAGGGAAATATAAAGTGAATTCATATAGAAGAAACAATAATGCTAGTTAGTGAGCATCTGTAGGCTTTTTGAGCTGGTAAAAATCTTCCAAGTTCTTGTTTGTTTAATTGTATTCTGTCTTATTTTGTTTTCTGATGTGTCAGTAATGTTCATACTTGAGAAGAAGAAAGAAATTATTTTATAATTCCCCTACCTTATATCTACAATTATAATTTCAATATAATTCAAAACAATTCAACATAAAATTTGCTATTGTCTGGAAGGTTTATTCCACTATTGAAGTTCTCCAAAAAGAGGATAAGGGACAAAGGGAGATTTTCCTCAAAGTATCCTGTTGGGTTAAGTGTTAATTGACTTGAACTATATGCTTCTGAATATACCTGACTACATGGTAGGCCTCTCAGTTACTCTGTCTGATTCTCAGAAATACTTGAGATATATACAGAGTGAAATTGTATTAAAAGATTTGATGAATGACAGAAAGAATTGTTTTTGCTTATAGCCTCTTCTTTCATCTACACATTTTTTCCAAAAATATTTATTGTAATGTAATATGATGGAAAGGGGCCTAGAATCAAAAGAATTAATTTAAAACATCAGTTTTAATATTTGCTACGTCTGTCACTTAAGGAAAGCCATTTCTCTTCTAAGAGACTGCCTTCATTTGGAAACTGTGAACTCAGAAAACATAATCTCTAATTTCCCCTCCTCCTTAAAATCTTATGATCCTGAAGCATGCAAATGAGTGTGTGCATCTGTGTTTTTGTGTGTATGTGTTGTAGTGGGGGTATTTTGCTGTGAAGAATTTGGAATCACAAGAGTATATATTCAAATCCTGACTTTGTCACATAGTATCTCTATGACACACAAACTCTTGAGTCTCAATTTCACTCAAAGGTGTCATATAGTCTTAGCCCACAGGCAGACAAGTAGTCCTCAAAACTCCCAAGTCTATAGAATCAAAATAAAATATATTAATAAAAATATCATAAAACATAAATGATGCTTATTAGTTTTCTCAAAAATATACTGCCCCAAAGAATATATATATATATATATATATACATATATATATATATATATATATATATATATATATATATGGGAGAATTGGCTATAAAACATATGGCTCCTTCCCTTGGGGAATTTAAAATTTCCTTGAGAATCCTATAAATATGCACATGGTAAAGATAAAAGAGAAATAAAAAGAAATGCATAACATGATTTAAAAAGATAATGAGTACTGTAAAAGAGAAGGAGATGCAGAACAAGAAACGTGTAAAAACTATAGAGAATCATTCAAATAGCTTTAGTGTTACAGGAAAGTTCTGAGTTTGGTTTTGAAAGAATGATTTGGAGAGAGAGTAGAGGAAGAACAGGAATGGAACTACTAATAAGAAGACTATAATACACAACAACAAATGAATTACAGTCACACTTAGATTAATCAGACAATATTTTTTTAAAATATATTTTATTTGATCATTTCCAATCATTATTCGTTAAAGACATAGATCATTTTCTTTTCCTCCCTCCCACCCCCCATAGCCGACGCATAAGTCCACTGGGCATTAGATGTTTTCTTGATTTGAACCCATTGCTTTGTTGATAGTATTTGCATTAGAGTGTTCATTTAGAGTCTATCCTCTGTCATATCCCCTCAACCTCTGTATTCAGGCAGTTGCTTTTCCTCGGTGTTTCCACTCCCATAGTTTATCCTTTGCTTATGAATGGTGTTTTTTTCTCCTGGATCACTGCAAGTTGTTCAGGGACATTACACCGCCACTAATGGAGAAGTCCATTACGTTCGATTATACCACAGTGTATTAGTCTCTGTGTACAATGTTCTCCTGGTTCTGCTCCTCTCGCTCTGCATCACTTCCTGGAGGTTGTTCCAGTCTCCATGGAACTTCTCCACTTTATTATTCCTTTTAGCACAATAGTATTCCATCACCAACATGTACCACAGTTTGTTCAGCCATTCCCCAATTGATGGGCATCCCCTCGTTTTCCAGTTTTGGGCCACCACAAAGAGCGCAGCTATGAATATTTTTGTACAAGTCTTTGTGTCCATTATCTCTTTGGGGTACAGACCCAGCAGTGCTATGGCTGGGTCAAAGGGTAGATATTCTTTTGTCGCCCTTTGGGCATAGTTCCAAATTGCCCTCCAGAATGGTTGGATCAATTCACAACTCCACCAGCAATGAATTAATGTCCCTACTTTGCCACATCCCCCCCAGCATTCATTACTTTCCTTTGCTGTTATGTTAGCCAATCTGCTAGGTGTAAGGTGATACCTCAGAGTTGTTTTGATTTGCATCTCTCTGATTATAAGAGATGTAGAGCACTTCTTCATGTGCGTGTTAATAGTTTTGATTTCTTTATCTGAGAACTGCCTATCCATTTCCCTTGCCCATTTATCAATTGGAGAATGGCTTGATTTTTTGTACAATTGATTTAGCTCATTATAAATATGAGTAATTAAACCTTTGTCAGAGGTTTCTATGAAGATTTTTTCCCAATTTGTTGTTTCCCTTCTGATTTTAGTTATATTGGTTTTGTTTGTACAAAAGCTTTTTAATTTGATGTAGTCAAAATTATTTATTTTACATTTTGTGATTCTTTCTATATCTTGCTTGGTTTTAAAGCCTTTCCCCTCCCAAAGGTCTGACATGTATACTATTCTGTGTTTACCCAATTTACTTATGGTTTCCTTCTTTATGTTTAAGTCACTCACCCATTTTGAATTTATCTTGGTGTAGGGTGTGAGGTGTTGATCTATTCCTAGTCTCTCCCACACTGTCTTCCAATTTTCCCAGCAGTTTTTATCAAATAGTGGATTTTTGTCCCAAAAGCTGGGATCTTTGGGTTTATCGTATACTGTCTTGCTGAGGTCGCTTTCCCCCAGTCTATCCCACTGATCTTCCTTTCTGTTTCTTAGCCAGTACCAAATTGTTTTGATGACTGCTGCTTTGTAATATAGTTTTAGGTCAGGGACTGCAAGGCCCCCATCGTATGTGTTTTTTTTCATTATTTCCCTGGATATCCTTGATCTTTTGGTCTTCCAAATGAACTTTGTTATGGTTTTTTCTAAATCAGTGAAGAAGTATTTTGGTAGTTCAATGGATATGGCAGTAAATAGATAAATAAGTTTGGGTAGGATGGTCATTTTTATTATATTGGCTCGTCCTATCCATGAGCAGTTAATGTTTTTCCATTTATTCAGGTCTAGTTTTAGTTGTGTGGCGAGTGTTTTGTAGTTGTGTTCATATAGTTCCTGTGTTTGTCTTGGGAGATAGATTCCTAGGTATTTTATTTTGTCTAAGGTGATTTTGAATGGGATTTCTCTTTCTAGTTCTTGCTGCTGAGCTGTGTTGGAGATATATAGAAAAGCTGATGATTTATGTGGGTTTATTTTGTATCCTGCAACTTTGCTAAAGTTGTTGATTATTTCAATTAGCTTTTTGGTTGAATCTCTAGGATTCTTTAAGTAGACCATCATGTCATCCGCAAAGAGTGATAACTTGGTCTCCTCCTTGCCTATTTTGATGCCTTCAATTCCTTTATCTTCTCTAATTGCTACTGCTAGTGTTTCTAGTACAATGTCAAATAGTAGAGGTGATAATGGGCATCCTTGTTTCACTCCTGATCTTATTGGGAAT
Organism: Monodelphis domestica; assembly: GCF_027887165.1. Lineage (NCBI taxonomy): Eukaryota > Metazoa > Chordata > Mammalia > Didelphimorphia > Didelphidae > Monodelphis > Monodelphis domestica. Next base: position 330,366,126 of record NC_077229.1, on the reverse strand, counting down.
GCATCTAGTTTATCCCCATTGCAGATGATATTAGCTGTTGGTTTTAGATATATACTGTTTATTATTTTTAGGAATGACCCTTCTATTCCTATGCTTTCTAGTGTTTTTAATAGGAATGGGTGTTGTATTTTATCAAAGGCTTTTTCTGCATCTATTGAGATAATCATGTGGTTCTTGCTAGTTTGCTTGTTGATGTGGTCAATTATGTGGATGGTTTTCCTAATGTTGAACCAGCCCTGCATCCCTGGTATGAATCCTACTTGATCATGGTGAATGATCCTTCTGATCACTTGCTGGAGTCTTTTTGCTAGTATCCTATTTAAGATTTTTGCATCTATATTCATTAGGAAGATTGGCCTATAGTTTTCTTTCTCTGTTTTTGACCTGCCTGGTTTTGGAATCAGTACCATGTTTGTGTCGTAAAAGGAGTTTGGTAGAACTCCCTCTTTGCTTATTATGTCAAATAGTTTGTATAGTATTGGGGTTAACTGTTCTCTGAATGTTTGATAGAATTCACAGGTGAATCCATCAGGCCCTGGGGATTTTTTCTTAGGAAGTTCTTTGATGGCTTGATGGATTTCAATTTCTGATATGGGATTATTTAAGAATTCTATTTCCTCTTCTGTTAGTCTAGGCAGTTTGTATTTTTGTATATATTCATCCATTTCTCCTAAATTGGTGTATTTATTGCCATATAATTGGGCAAAGTAATTTCTAATGATTGCCTTAATTTCCTCCTCATTGGAGGTGCTGTCCCCCTTTTCATCTTTAATGCTGTGAATTTGCTTTTCTTCCTTCCTTTTTTTAATTAGATTGACCAGTACTTTGTCTATTTTGTTTGTTTTTTCAAAGTACCAGCTTCTTGTCTTATTTATTAAATCAATAGTTCTATCACTTTCGATTTTATTAATTTCTCCCTTAATTTTTAGGATTTCTAATTTGGTTTTCTGCTGGGGGGTTTTAATTTGATTGCTTTCGAGTTTTTTTCAATTGCATTTCCAATTTATTGATCTCTGCTCTCCCTTGTTTGTTAATATAAGCTTTCAGGGATATGAATTTGCCTCTGATTACAGCTTTGGCTGCATCCCAAAAGGTTTGAAAGGATGTTTCGCCATTGTCATTTTCCTTGATGAAATTATTAATTGTTTCTATGATTTCTTCTTTAGCTAAATGGTTTTGGAGTATCATATTGTTTAATTTCCAATTGGTTTTAGATTTGGTTTTCCATGTACCATTACTAATCATTATTTTTATTGCCTTGTGATCTGAGAAGGCTGCATTCATTATTTCTGCTTTTTTGCATTTGTGTGCTATGTTTCTGTGACCTAATGTATGGTCAATTTTTGTGAATGTGCCATGTGGTGCTGAGAAGAAGGTGTATTCCTTTTTATCCCTATTTATTTTTCTCAATATGTCTATTAATTCTAATTTTTCTAAATTTCATTCACTTCTTTTACCTCTTTTTTTTTTATTTGATTTATCTAAATTTGATAATGGTTAGTTTAAGTCTCCCACTAGTATGGTTTTATTGTCTATTTCATCCTTCAATTCGCCTAGTTTCTCCATTAGAAATTTGGGTGCTATATTATTTGGTGCATACATGTTGATTAATGATATTTCCTCGTTGTCTAGAGTCCCTTTTAACAAAATATAATTACCTTCCCTATCCCTTTTGATCAGGTCTATTTTTGCATTGGCTTTATCAGATATCATGATTACCACTCCTGCCTTCTTTCTATCAGTTGAGGCCCAGAAGGTCTTACTCCATCCTTTAATTCTGACCTTGTGGGTGTCAACCCGCCTCATGTGTGTTTCTTGAAGACAACATATGGTAGGGTTTTGGATTCTAATCCATTCTGCTATTCGTCTACGTTTTATGGGTGAGTTCATCCCATTCACGTTCAAAGTTATGATTGTCATTTGTGGACTCCCTGGCATTTTGATAGCCTTCCCTAATTCTAACCTTTTCTTCTTCGGCTCTACCTTTTAGTCCAGTGATTTATTTTGAATCAGTCCCCCTTGTCCCCTCCCTTGATGTTCCCCTTTTTAGTCCCTCCCTTTTTGTTCCCTCCCCCTCCCCCCTCTCTTTCCCTCCATTTTTGTTCTCCCTCTCCCCCTCCCCCCCTTGGTTTTCCCTTCTCCTTACCCTTGTTGGGTAAGATAGAATTCAAGATCCCAATGGATCTGGATGTTTTTCCCTCTCAGAGTTGATTTCCCTGAGATTGAGGTTTAAGTAAACCCCCCCCTCTCTTCCTCTCCTTCTTATAGGAGTTTTCTTCCCCTCCCCTTCCCATGTGAATCTTTGTGTGAGAACCATTATTCTATTTGGTCTTTCTTTACCCCCTATTTATACATTACATTTTCCCCACATGTTAGTATACATAGATTGATATAAATGTAGTCCTTATAGAAGAGAGTTTGAGTAAAAGAAGAAGATAACATTTTTCCCCTTTCCTTAATATTTACCTTTTCAGGTATTCCTTGCTCTTTGATTTTCGGTATCAAACTTTCCACAGAGCTCTGGTCTTTTCTTTGCAAAAAGTTGGAAGTCTTCTATTTTGTTGAATGCCCATACTTTCCCCTGGAAGTATATAGTCAGTTTTGCTGGGTAGCTGATTCTTGGTTGGAGACCCAGCTCTCTTGCCTTTCTGAAGATCATGTTCCATGCCTTACGATCATTCAGAGTAGAACTTGCAAGGTCTTGTGTGACCCTGATTGGCATTCCTTTATATCTAAATTGTCTTTTTCTGACTTCCTGTAGGATTTTTTCTTTTGTTTGATAGCTTTGGAATTTGGCAATTACATTCCTGGGAGTTGTCTTTTGGGGGTTTAGTGTAGAAGGTGTTCTGTGAGCTCTGTCAGTGGCTGTATTGCCCCCTTGTTCTAGAATCTCTGGGCAATTTTCTTTGATTATATCTTGTATCACCATGTCGAGTTTGGTGTTTATTTCTGGCTTTTCTGGTAGTCCAATTATTCATAAATTATCTCTTCTCCCTCTATTTTCCAGATCTGTCACCTTGTCGGTGAGATATTTTATGTTCTCTTCTAATTTCTTGGTGTTTTGGCTTTGCTTCATTGGTTCTTGCTTTAAAGCCTGGTTTTCTTTTACAGTTTGGTCAAACTGGTTTTGTATATGCATGAATTTCTTTTGCATTATTTCCCACTTTTCCTCCCAGAGGGCTTCCATCTTTTTGGTCATTTCTGATTCAAATTCTTCATGGGTTTGTGGAGAGTTTCTATTTCCTTTGGAAGATTTTGGAGAATTTTCTTGTATAGCTTCTTCTATCTGCTCTGTATTTTGTATTTTGGCTCCATAGAATGTGTCCAAAGTCACCCCTTTCTTCTTATTTTTCTTGGTATTTTGGGGCTTCTATGCTTCTGTGGAGTTTGTCATCTCTGAATGTGGAGGATTAGCTTTTCTTATCTCTGTCTGGTGATCAGAGGCTTTAGTCCTGGGCAGATGTTGGTTCTATGAGTTTTCCCTGGGTTAAACTGAATATGCCTCACTAGAACTGGAATGAAAGGGTCAGACCACGAGGCCACACTCTCCCCGAGGCTCGCTTTCAGGAAGTTGCCTTCAGAATCGCTGGCCGTGAGGCTGTTTCGTCGGCCTGCGGGGGGATGGGCTGCAGCTTTCCCAAGCTCCGAGGGCAAGGACTTTCACTGAGACTTGGATAGCAGGATCCAGCCCGTGAGGCTGTCTTGCCCGCCCTGAGGGTTGATGTTGTTTCGACCAGCTCTCTGCAGTGGAAGCCCCAGGCAGTAACTTTCACTGGGACTCAGGTAGAAGGCCCTGAGGGTTGTTGTTCCGAGGACCCTGCTCTCTGAGCCGGGCCGGGCTGCGGCTTCCGGGAGCCTTGGACTCTGCGCTCCTACCCCTGAGGTCCGAGTGATCTCGGGTTCTGGCTTTTGAGGGGAGCCGTACCTTTTGAACCGGGTCCAGGTCCAGGAGGAGGGTTCCCAGGGTCTGTGCTGTTGATCGTTTTGAATTTCGGCGCCTTAGGAGCTTATAGTTTGAGATCGGTCGGGAAGGGTTTTCGGGAGATCTGAACTTTAGCTTTCTCTAAGCCGCCATCTTAACCGGAATCAGACAATATTGAGGAAGAGGAAAGTTGGTAAGAACAACCAGTTAAAATTGTGTTTAAAGAAAGATAATTTTTCTTCAAATACTTAGTTTCATTTATATTTTTTCTAGTAATTTTATGCAGGAAGATTTTGAGTCAATCCATCTTTAAAATTGTTATTCTATCATTAAACTAAGTCTTGGAAAATATTTTGAGAATAAATGAGACCATGATATTGAAATTTTAAGACAGTCAGAAAAAGATAGCTATATAACTATGAATTGAATTAAAATGTAAATTATATTAATTTACATTTAATTGAATAGAATTTAATATTAAGGACTTCACACTGTGCTGGGCATGAATATTCAAATTCAGAAGCAATGAGAAAGTGAAAATTTCATCCTAGAAAGTTTTTAATCCCTTTAGGAGGCAAAAAATCTAGGTTCAAATCCTGGTTCTTTTATTTATTTCCTTTAGAAAGTCTTTTTAACCTCCAAAAAGCTGTTTCTTTACAGTAAAATAAATTGTTATACTGGATGATTTCTAATCTTGTAGTAATCTCTATTAGCTACATTAAATCCTATGTATTTTACTTTCTTTTTCTTTTAATTTAAAAAAAAAATCCATACATTAAAGTATGTCCAGGATCAAGTTCTATGCTTGGAGCAAGAAAGATATGGGTTTGTATCCATCTCAGAATTACTAATTGTGTGACTCTGTACAAGTTATTTAACTTCATTTAGCCTCAGTTTTCTTTTCTGAAAATATAGAAATTGGTATAAATGAATGCTAAGGTCTTTACTACATCTAAATTTTTTATCCTTTTACTCACTCTCATTAAGTCTTTAGAAAAAAACACATCAAAATGTCGAAATGTGAATGCAGTTGTTTAAATATTAGTTAGTTAATGATCCATTTTTTTAAATTGAGTATTATTTAGTTTTTCCTGAGATTTAATAGGCAAAATATGTCTATTTATAATAGAAAAATGATTCAGCATAGATTTTTCATTAATTCCAGCAACTTCTTGACTTTCTCCAGAAAGTCTGACTTTGAACAAATTTCCTAAATTTAACTGAAACTATCTTTCAGAGAGCATATCCAACTAAATCATTGTTCCAGTCTTTTCAGCACCAAGCACATGTTTTTGCACATGGTAGGTACATAGTGGTCACACATTGGTCACACCTTTCAAAACATGCTAAGAAAAAAAGGTCAAAATATATGGTGTGTCAATAAAGAGATGAGAATTAGAAAGGTTCAGGAAAACAGAGAAGCAATCATGAGGCTTTGAATATACTGGAAAATACTAACAAATTCAAGTGAAAATATCTTAATTATGGATAATTTCAGTTTAAAATTTTTTGTTTTTATTTTTGTGTATAAAAGACAAATCATCCTACCTTCTCCCAGTTCAATATTTTATTTCTCCTTTTGCTTTTCATTTCTTCCCCACTTAGGAGATTGAAATTGACTTAAAGATGGCATAGCTCTAATAAATAGTGGACTATTTTTCATATGATGGAAGATAATTTAGTTTTTTCATCTGAGAATTCCCTATTCATATTCACTGACCATTTGGCAATTGGAGAATGTTTTTCCTTCTTATAAATTTGACTCAGTTCTCTATATTTTGAGAAGCAAGTTCTTTGTCAGAGTTATTTTCTATAAAGATTTTTTTAATCAGTTGGTTTTTCACTTTTTAATCTTGCTCACATTTATTTTATTTGGTCAGAACCTTTTAATTTAATATAATCAAAGTTATCTATTTTATATCTCATAATGTTCTTTATTTCTCCTTTTCATATAAATTAATATAGATCTTGCAGGTAAACTATTTTGTGCTTCCGTAATTTGTTTATTCTATCATCCTTAATTGCTAAAGCAGATTTCCATTTTGACTTTAGAGCTCATTATCCCCACTACTATTCAATATTATATTAGAAATGAGAGCTATAAAATAAGAGAAGAAGAAATTGAAGGAATCAGATTACTTAATGTGTAAATATACCTATAACTTTGCAGATGATATGATAACATACCTAGAACATTCTAGAGATCCATTAAAAGACTAATTGAAATAATGCACAATTCTAGCAAAATTATACTATAAAATAAATTTTAAAAATCATCAGTATTTTTGCATATAACCAATAAAGTTCACCACCAAGAAATAAAACAAGAAATCTCATTTAAAGTAATAGTAGACAATGTAAAATACCTGGAAATCTACCTGTGAAGACAAATAGCAGAACTATAGGGTCACAATGACAAAACACTTTTTACATAAAGTTAGATCAAAACAATTGGAAAAACATTTTGTTTTTGGAATGTGGTATGAGATTTTGGTCCCTGCCCAATATTTGCCATACTTTTTTAAGTTTTCACCAAAGTTTTTTTTTTTTCAAATAATAAGTTTTTTCTTCCCAAAACTTGAATTTTAGGGATTTTAAGACACTGTTTCTATGCATATAGAGTGCCTATTCTATTCCATTTATCATCCTCTGTATTTATTGGCTAGTACCAGATTGTTTTGATACTTGAAAATGTAGTGTGAGATTCAGTACAGCTAATCCACCTCCCTTTATATATTTTCTCATTAGTTCTTTTGATAATCTAGGTGTTTTTTTTCCAGATTAATTTAGTTATTATTTTTCTATTTCTTTGAAATAATTTTTGGGTAGTTTGATTGCTATGGAATTGAATAAGTAAACCAATTTTGGAAAAATGACATTTTAATATATCAACTTGTCCTCCCATGAGGAATTCATGGTTTTCCAATTGTTTAATTATGAGTTTATTTTTGGAAAGTATTTTGTGGTTGTGATCATATAGTTCCTAAGTTTGTCATGATAGGTGGACCTCCAGGTATTTTATATTATCTCTAGTTATTTTAAATGAGATTTCTTTTTCTATCTCTTGCTGTCAGGATTTATTGGTAGAATAGAGAAATTCTATTGATTTATGTCCATGAATTTTCCTCTTCTATAATAATGTGTCTTGCTTCATAATATGACAAACATGAAAATATATATCTGATAATATATGTATAACCTCTACCATATTACTTGTTTCTTTGGGAGGGGAAGGATGAGAAGAAAAAGAATGAGAGAACATGGATTGTAAAATATTAGAAAATGAATATTAAAATTATATTGATATAATGTTTAAAAAATTACAGCTGAGAAAACACTAATAAGCATTATCTCACATTTCTCTCATCCTCAACCCCACCAATTTTACCTTACCTCAAGAGGATGATATTGGCTATAGGTTTGGGTCTCCAGACAATCAGAATATAGAAAGTAGGGGCTTCTTCAAGTATAAAAGGACTGATTATGTCCAGGGATCTCCTCAGACTTGATAGAATTAAGCTCCAATACACTATAATTACTTCTCCCAGGGATTACTGAGACTATGGATGACAGGAGAATCATTTTGATTATCTATGTTTTTGCTCCTGCTTAGATAAAACAAGCACTTCAACTTATCCCAATACTCTATGTAATTCATTATATTAGAGAAGAATGTGTTTTAGTCTCTGCTAGAAAAAAATCCACCCTTTGAAAAGTCACGATTTTCAATCCATTGTAATAAACATCCTGGATCAAAGTTATTTTTTTTTATTCTTACCTTATGCCTTGGAATCACTATTGTAAGGACTAGGCAATGGGGGTTAAACAACTTGTCCAGGGTTACACAGATAGGAAGTGTCTGAGGCCAGATTTGAACCCATAACCTCCCATCTCTGGGTCTGGCTCTCAGTCCACTGAGTTAACTATGCCCCTGATCAAAGTTATAAAGTTTGTTGAATGTAGAAATTTAGTGAGATATGTAGGTATAATGGTAGGAATAGTGGTGGTAGAAGTAGTAATAGTAGTAGTAGTTATAGTAGTAGGAGAAACAGCTGCTAAATTTATAATAATATATTTATGTCATTTAATCATTTAACAAGTAATTTTTCCATGAGAACCCTTTGAGATACAAATATTTTACCACCAAAATACATTACCTCAAGGTACACCATGGAATAGGAAAGGTCACTGAGGAAAATATCTTGAAGTACTAAATTAGAAGTGGAAGTAGTCATCTGGAGTTTTAGTTCTCCTTGACTCTGGATTTTTGGTTAAGGGGTAGGGAGAAAAGGTCTAGTAAGAGTAGGAAATGTTTCAAGGGATACGATGTCATTAGAGAAAATCCAGGTTCTTAAGATAGGGATATAAAAGAGGGTGGTTGAAAAGTTTAAACACATTAGAGAGAATATTGACAGAACAATGCAAGCTCCTAGATAATGACTGGAAAACAAGGGAATGGATGACTCTGATTGGTTAGGGAATGAGGAATAGGGCTAGAATTGAGCATGTTTAGGACTGGAGATTTAGGAAGTAGTAAAGCAAACCTGAAAAACTACTGTTGGTCATCCAGACACAATAAAAGGTAGATATGTTTGCCAAGAAATTAACTAATAAAATGGCCCAAAATTTAATCCATCACAGGATCACAGCAAATTTAAGTATCTTGAAGTTCTGATGTATGTATTTCAAGATTTCATTCCCAAGTATTCCTCATATCTTTAATTTTAAGAACTGTATTATAGGGTCTTGGCTTGTTATTCTTCTTTATTTTATCATACATTTATAATGTGGTTGATTTTTTAAAAAAGTACAGATTAATTTACATTGATTGATAACTTCTTTGACATACAAAAGCTTGTGTTAGCAATATATTGGTCACTTTAATCAGTGTGTTACAGTAGAAAGAAAGATGGTCTTGCAGTGAGACCAAACTATAATTTTGGACTAGCAGTTGATCTTCAATTTCATCTCCTGAGAAAGACAATACTGTACTGTGGGATATCCCAAAGTTACTTATAGGTCTAAGAGCTTATCTTTTGATTTATTTATTTTTGTCAGAAAGACTAGCCTTTTCCTAACAGTAGTATTTTTTGTTTCTTGAAATGCTGGAGTCCATAATAATTTTAAATTATAACAATTTTCTATCTAACTAATGAAAGCATCTCTCTTGCCAGCAACCTAACTGTGCTGCTTTCATTTATCTTCATATTTCTAGATACTTTTTGATGATTTAATTGTGGAATCAGAATTTTGAAAGGAAATGGACTTCATAAATTGTATAATCCCACCCTATGACTCCTTCCAAAAAGATTTAAATGGTCAGTGTAATCTAGAAAGATTTTGTTGTGACAAGACTAATTAATATATTCTTAAATTATCAACAAATTTTATTATGAAACAATTTTATGAAATAGAAAAATTTCTTAGTAAAGTAAGGGGTTGCACAAATGGAATCATCATCTCATTCTAATTTTGAAGACACAAATCACAAAATAGAAAGGATTTAAAAATCATAGGATTAAGAATTGGATGAAAGCTTAAGCAGCAGCATCTGGTCCAACTTACTTAGTTTACAAGTGAGAAGCTGATGCCCACATGATTTAAATAAGACAAGTTCAAACTAGTATCTTAACTTTTCTAAAGAAACTATTATTTGATGAAAGGAACTACATCTTGATTTCCTTTGTATCCCTAACATTTAATCTAGTCTTGGACATTGTAGCCATTTACTACATTATTTTTTTCTTTAATTGAATTGAGATGAACTGCAGGAAAATAGGGCAGGGCAAGTGGAGCTAAGAAATAGAGATAAAACATTAAACAAAACAGTTAATATTAGTACATTAAATTAAAATTATGTCCTATGATTCACCCTAGGTGACCCTGGACACAATAAAGTCTCCAAAATCCATATCTGTAAAGGTTACCAAAGTCAAAGTGCTATGCTTGAACATTTAATAAATATAACTAAATATTTAATGATAGATCTTTTGTTGAGGTGAATGACAGGAATCCCTCACTTACAGTATATCAAAATCTCTTATTAGCTGATAGGAAATTTATGAAAGACCTGAGTAAATGGATAATGCACATTAAGTTAAGTGCATCTATTTTCTGTATGCCAGTTTTACTCTCCCTTTTTAACATATGACTTGCCAAGTATTCTACACCTTGCAATAAGCTCTGGTGAGGTAATCCACCTTCAATCTTTTTAAAAAGCCTATCTAGGTAAGACTTGAATGTGGATTGAGCCCCTGCCAGTCACTGTAGTAATCCTGGCTCTCCACAGTGTCCTCACCTCTCCATCTCATGCTCTAATGAAGATAAGAGGAATTTCAGGAAGATTAAGTCACAGTGGTGAATAAGATCAGGTTACAGAACAATATCTTGCATGGGGTTTGTAGTTCATAACACTCACCAAAAACTGAAAAACTTAAAAAGGGAGATGAGGGGAAATAAGACTGAAATGCTAAAAGAAACACCACTATATGGCACAGTTAAGATATATAACTGGGGAAGGATAAAACAACAGTAATATAGGAATTATGAGATTAGAACCTCTGGAAGAGAAAAGATCATGACAGTGAAAACTATTATTATAATTAATAGTAATAACAATAATGATAGATAATAATAATATTTCTGTTGTTGAGTCTTTTTTTTTCATGTCCAGCTCTGTGTGAGACCATGTTTGTTTCATGAAAAAAATACTTGACTGGTTGGTCATTTCTTTTTCTAGCTCATGTGAAAAGGAACTGAGTCAGAGAGGATTAAGTGACTTGTCCAGAGTCATATAGCTAATGTCTAAAACCAGAACTGAACTCATGAAGATGAGTCTTCCCTATTCTAAACCCAGTGTTCTATCTACTAAGTAACCTAGCTTTCTAATAGCAATAAAAATATTAAAGCACATTTTATATGCTTTAAGTATATCAAGTTACTTAATATTATCATATTTTATTATTTTATTCACAAGATAAAGGAAGGGAAAATTTGAATATGAATGATAGAGTCTGATGGGTAAAATAGTATAAGGTAGACTATAGAACATCCAATGGTGGATTTTTCTATTGGAATTTTTTTATGCTAAATGCACTAATAGAAATCTCATTCCTAGTATATAGAGCTAAGAAGTCAAGTTCTATATTTCTGTTGTGATGTAGCAAGGTTAACATGTTTGGTTTTGTTTTTAGAATATAGTTTAGTTTTGTTTGGATGGATGAGATCTTTGAAGTGGGAAGTAGTAAAGGAACTCAAAGGAAAACAGCCATATTTGTAATGAGGAGAGAACAAACGGAACTTCATTTAGAGCTCTAAACTCTTGCTGTAAATTTAGACAAGAGACAATCATCAAGTAATCCCATTATGTAAATGGATATTAGAAGAAAAATAATATGAGATATTTTTTAACAAAAGGTACTTGAAGAATTACTTAGCCTAGTTGTTTTCATATAAGGAAATTGAATTTTAAAGAGGCTAAATGACTTGTCAAAAGTTACTTATAAGGAGTATAATCATTGCTCTTGTGGATGAAGATGTGTAAGTAATTCAAATACTTATATATCAACTGCAACTTCATTGGCAGATTTTGGATTTTCCTTTTGTAATTTGACATTTACTTCTTTTTTTTTATTTAAACATTATTTTATTTGGTCGTTTTCATACATTGTTCATTGGAAACAAAGATTGTTTTCTTTTCCTCCCCTCCCCCTCACCCACCCCCACCTTTCCCTCTCCCATAGCCGACGCATGATTCCATTGGTTATCACATGTGTTCTTGACTCGAACCCATTTCCCTGTTGTTGGAATTTGCATTATAGTGTTCATTTAGAGTCTCTCCTCAGTCTTATCTCCTCCAACCCTGTAGTCAAGCAGTTGTTTTTCATCGGTGTTTTTACTCCCACAGTTTATCCTCTGATTGTGGGTAGTATTTTTTTTTTAGATCCCTGCAGATTGTTCAGGGAAATTGCATTGATACTAATGGAGAAGTCGATCACCTTCGATTGTACCACAGTGTATCAGTCTCTGTGTACAATGTTTTCCTGGTTCTGCTCCTTTCACTCTGCATCACTTCGTGGAGGTTGTTCCAGTCTCCATGGAATTGCTCCACTTTATTATTCCTTTGAGCACAATAGTACTCCATCACCAACATATACCAGAATTTGTTCAGCCATTCCCCAATTGATGGGCATCCCCTCATTTTCCAATTTTTGGACACCACAAAGAGTGCAGCTATGAATATTCTTGTACAAGTCTTTTGTCCATTATCTCTTTGGGGTACAAGCCCAGCAGTGCTATGGCTGGATTAAAGGGCAAACAATCTTTTATCGCCCTTTGGACATAGTTCCAAATTGCCCTCCAGAATGATTGGATCAATTCACAACTCCACCAGCAATGAATTAATGTCCCCACTTTGCCACATCCCCTCCAGCATTCATTACTTTCCTTTGCTGTAATGTTAGCCAATCTGCTAGGTGTGAGGTGATACCTCAGAGTTGTTTTGATTTGCATCTCTCTGATTATAAGAGATGTAGAGCACTTTTTCATGTGCTTATTAATAGTTTTCATTTCTTTGGCTGAGAACTGCCTGTTCATGTCCCTTGCCCATTTGTCAATTGGAGAATGGCTTGATTTTTTGTACAATTGATTTAGTTCTTTATAAATTTGAGTAATTAAACTTTTGTCAGAGGTTTTTATGAAGATTGTTTCCCAATTTGTTGCTACCCTTCTGATTTTAGTTACATTGGTTTTGTTTGTACAAAAACTTTTCAATTTGATGTAATCCAGATTATTTATTTTGCATTTCGTAACTCTTTCTAATTCTTGCTTGGTTTTGAAGTATTTCCCTTACCAAAGGTCTGACATGTATTCTGTGTTCGCCTAATTTTCTTATAGTTTCCTTCTTTATGTTCAAGTCATTCACCCATTTTGAATTTATCTTGGTGTAGGGTGTGAGGTGTTGATCTAAGCCTAATCTTTCCCACACTGTCCTCCAATTTTCCCAGCAGTTTTTATGAAATAGTGGATTTTTGTCCCAAAAGCTGGGATCTTTGGGTTTGTCATATACTGTCTTGCTGAGGTTGCTTGCCCCCAGTCTATTCCACTGATCCTCCTTTCTGTCTCTTAGCCAGTACCAAATTGTTTTGATGACCGCTGCTTTGTAATATAGTCTGAGATCTGGGACTGCAAGACCCCCTTCCTTTGTATTTTTTTTTCATTATTTCCCTGGATATCCTTGATCTTTTGTTCTTCCAAATGACCTTTGTTATGGTTTTTTCTAAATCAGTAAAAAAAATTTTTGGAAGTTCCATTGGTATGGCACTAAATAAATAGATGAGTTTGGGTAGGATGGTCATTTTTATTATATTGGCTCATCCTACCCATGAGCAGTTAATGTTCCTCCAATTGTTCAAGTCTAGTTTTAGTTGTGTGGAAAGTGTTTTGTAGTTGTGTTCATATAGATCCTGTGTTTGTCTCGGGAGATAGATTCCTAAGTATTTTATTTTGTCTAGGGTAATTTTGAATGGGATTTCTCTTTCTAGTTCTTGCTGCTGAGCTGTGTTGGAATTATATAGAAATGCTGATGACTTATGTGGGTTTATTTTGTATCCTGCAACTTTACTAAAGTTGTTGATTATTTCGATTAGCTTTTTGGTTGAATCTCTAGGATTCTTTAAGTAGACCATCATGTCATCTGCAAAGAGTGAGAATTTGGTCTCCTCCTTACCTATTTTGATGCTTTCAATTTCTTTTTCTTCTCTAATTGCTACTGCTAGTGTTTCTAATACAATGTCAAATAATAGAGGTGATAATGGGCATCAAGGTTTCACTCCTGATCTTAATGGGAATGGATTTAGTTTATCCCCATTGCAGATGATATTAGCTGATGGTTTTAGATATATACTGTTTATTATTTTTTAGGAACAACCCTTCTATTCCTATGCTTTCTAGTGTTTTTAGTAGGAATGGGTGTTGTATATTATCAAAGGCTTTTTCTGCATTTATTGATATAATCATGTGGTTCTTGTTGGTTTGCTTGTTGATGTGGTCAATTATGTGGATAGTTTTCCTAATGTTGAACCAGCCCTGCATCCCTGGTATAAATCCTACTTGATCATGGTGGATGACCCTTCTAATCACTTGCTGGAGTCTTTTTGCTAGTATCCTGTTTAAGATTTTTGCATCTATATTCATTAGGGAGATTGGTCTATATTTTTCTTTCTCTGTTTTTGGCCTGCTTGGTTTTGGAATCAGTACCATGCTTGTGTCATAAAAGGAGTTTGGTAGAACTCCCTCTTTGCTTATTATGTCAAATAGTTTGTATAGTATTGGGATTAACTGTTCTCTGAATGTTTGATAGAATTCGCTGGTGAATCCATCAGGCCCTGGGGATTTTTTCTTAGGAAGTTCTTTGATGGCCTGTTGGATTTCTTTTTCTGATATGGGATTATTTAAGAAAACTATTTCTTCTTCTGTTAGTCTAGGCAATTTATATTTTTGTAAATATTCATCCATATCACCTAGGTTGGTATATTTATGGCCATATAGTTGGGCAAAGTAGTTTTTAATGATTGCCTTAATTTCCTCTTCATTGGAGGTGAGGTCCCCCTTCTCATCCTTGATGCTGTTAATTTGCCTTTCTTCTTTCCTTTTTTTAATTAGATTAACCATTACTTTGTCTATTTTGTCTGTTTTTTCAAAGTACCAACTTCTAGTCTTGTTTATTAGCTCAATAGTTCTGTCACTTTCTATTTTATCAATTTCTCCCTTAATTTTTAGGATCTCTAATATGGTTTTCTTCTGGGGGTTTTTAATTTGTTCATTCTCAAGTTTTTTGATTTGCATTTCCAATTCCTTGGTCTCTGTCCTCCCTAATTTGTTAATATATGCACTCAGGGATAAGAATTTTCCTCTAAGTACTGCCTTGGCTGCATCCCATAAGGTTTGAAAGGATGTTTTGCAGTTGTCATTTTCTTCAATGAAATTGTTAATTGTTTCTATGATTTCTTCTCTAACTATCTGATTTTGGAGTATCATGTTATTTAATTTCCAATTAATTTTTGATTTGGGTCTCCATATACCCTTGCCGATCAATATTTTAATTGCCTTGTGGTCTGAAAAGGCTGCAGTTAATATTTCTGCTTTTCTGCATTTGAGTGCCATGTTTCTATGACCTAGTGTATGATCTATTTTTGTGAATGTGCCATGTGGTGCTGAAAAGAAGGTGTATTCTTTTTTGTCCCTATTTATTTTTCTCCATATGTCTATTAACTCTAATTTTTCTAAGATTTCATTCACCTCTTTTACCTCTTTCTTGTTTATTTTTTGGTTTGATTTATCTAAATTTGATAGTGGTTGGTTCAAGTCTCCCACTAATATGGTTTTACTGTCTATTTCCTCCTTCAATTCTCCTAGTTTCTGTATTAAAAATTTGGATGCTATACCATTTGGTGCATACATGTTGATTAGTGATATTTCCTCATTGTCTATACTTCCTTTTAGCAGAATATATTTACCTTCACTGTCCCTTTTGATCAGGTCTATTTGTACTTTGGCTTTGTCAGATATCATGATTGCAACTCCTGCCTTCTTTCTATCGGTTGAGGCCCAAAAGGTCTTACTCCAACCTTTAATTCTAACCTTGTGAGTGTCAACCCGTCTCATATGTGTTTCTAGAAGACAACATATGGTAGGGTTTTGGGTTCTAATCCAATCTGCTATTTGTCTACGTTTTATGGGTGAGTTCATCCCATTCACCTTCAAAGTTATGATTGTTATTTGTGGATTCGCTGGCATTTTGATATCTTCCCCTAGTTCTGACCTTTCTTCTTTAGCTTTCTCCTTTTGAACCAGTGATTTACTTTAGATCAGTCCCCCTAGTCCCCTCCCTTGAGATGCTTCCCTTTCTAGCCCCTCCCTTTTTATGTTCCCTTCCCCTCCCCCCTCTCCTTCCCTCCCTTTTTGTACTCCCTTCCCCCTCCCCCTCCTTAATTTTCCTTTCTTTCTTGCCCTAATGGATAAGATAGAATTCAGGATCCCACTGGATCTAGATGTTCTTCCCTCTCAGATTTGATTTCACTGAGAGTAAGGTTTAAGTAATTCCACTTCACACTCTCTTCCTCTCCTTCTCATATAAGAGTTCTTCCCCTTCCCTTCCCATGTGTATCTTTATATGGGAAAATTTATTCTATTGATTCCCCCCCTATTTCTTGAAGTTAATCTTAGTATTATCACGGTTCCCCCCTCCCTTTTCCTTTTTTGCCCCAACTTTCCCCAAATCTTCTTAATTCCCCAATCTTTCCCTATGCATGTTTCTTCTAACTACTCTTATGATGATACAATTTATGAGAGTTACACAAAACATTTCCCCCACATATTAATATATATAATTTGATGTAAATGTAGTCCTTATAGAAGAGAGTTTGACTTAAAGAAAAAGATAAGATTTATCTCCTTTTCCCTTTCTTTCATATTTACCTTTTCATGTTTCTCTTGCTTTCTGTGCTTGGATATCGAACTTTCCACAGAGCTCTGGTCTTTTCTTAGCAAATGCTTGGAAATCATCTATTTTGTTGAATGCCCATACTTTCCCCTGGAAGGATATAGTCAGTTTTGCTGGGTAGTTGATTCTTGGTTGGAGACCCAGCTCTCTTGCCTTTCTAAATATCATGTTCCATGCTTTGCGGTCTCTTAGTGTGTTAGCCGCTAAGTCGTGTGTGATCCTTATGGGAGCCCCCTTATATCTGAAGCTCTTCTTCTTGGCTTCTTGCAGGATTTTCTCCTTTACTTGGAAGCTCTTGAATTTGGCAATTACATTCCTAGGGGTTGTCTTTTGGAGATTTAGTATAGAAGGTGTTCTATGAATCCTTTCTATTTCTATTTTGCCCCCTTGCTCCAGAACGTGAGGGCAATTTTCTTTTATAATCTCCTGTAGAATAATATCCAATTTGTTGTTTACCTCTGGTTTTTCTGGGAGACCGATAATTCAGAGGTTGTCTCTTCTTCCTCTGTTTTCCAAGTCTCTGACCTTTTCAGTGAGATATTTTATGTTTTCTTCTAATTCATTAATTTTTTGGGTTTGCTTTATTGATTCTTGCTGTTTTATCATCTCACTTTCTTCAAGGTGCTTAATTCTGGTCATTAGGGACTGGTTTTGCTTTTCAGCCTTGTCTGCCCTTCTATTGGATGCTTTGAGTTCTTTTTCCAATTGAGCATTCTTATCTGTCAGACAGCTGATCTCTTTCTCCCATTTTTCTTTCCAGGTTTCCATCTTTCGGATAAGTTCCAGTTTGAGATCTTCCAGAGCTTGTTGATAGTTTCCATTTTGGGAGGCGTGTTCTAAATTTTTTTGGATTTCTTCCTCATTCTCCTCTTTTCCTTGGGTACTTCCACCATAAAAGTTTTCAATAGTCACTTTTTTCCCTTTCTTCCTGGAGTCTTGATTTTGGGCCATGTGAGCCATCCCTTTGGTGGTTTTATTCCCCTTTCCTTTTTGGTCTGGGATCTGGGTTATATGTGTGGTTTTTCTGTGAATTTAGGTTGCTTCAGACTAGTTCTTCCCAGCCTCCAAGGTTTGTTAGAGCGCTGGGTCCCTGATCACAGCACACTGCCCAGGTGTTCAGCTCCGCCCAGATAATCAGCACCTTGTCCGCCCCGGTGTTCAGCGCAGCCCGCCCCAAGTACAGCTCCGCTGGATTCCCCAGTGAAAGCGCCCTGAGATGTTTTTTCCTGGCAGTCCCCAGATCCCAAGGACCCTGGAGTGCCCCCCCCAGACAGAGACGCTCCCCACTCACTCGCTGTCCCGGTGAGCGCTCAGGTAGCTCACTCTGGTTTAGTGGGGGAGGTGGGGTGGGGGAAGGGCGGCTCAGTTCACTTTTCTGTGCAAGCTTTTCCTTCTTATTTTAGTGTGGAAATGTTCAAGCCCCACGTACCTTTGCCTCTGTGGGGTACTGGGGAGTCCTTCTGTTCCTCCAAAGGTGATTTTATGCTCCTTTGATGTAGTC
The DNA here is from genome assembly GCF_027887165.1 of Monodelphis domestica. NCBI lineage: Eukaryota > Metazoa > Chordata > Mammalia > Didelphimorphia > Didelphidae > Monodelphis > Monodelphis domestica. The sequence continues at coordinate 330,348,201 of NC_077229.1, read as the reverse complement.
TATTTCATTCGGTGCTGGGGAGAGGAAGCGTGTGGCGTCTAGATTGCAGCCATGATTACCTGGAAGTCCTTGACATTTACTTCTAAATTACATGTAGATTCAATTTTAACTAATAGTTTTCTGATATTTTGTGATCCATGTCCTCTCCTTCCTTTCTCTACCACTCCCCCTTCCCTAAAATGACAGGTAATATGAACTAGAATATACATGTGTTATAATGCAAAACATTTTCAATGTTTGTCATGTTGTGATACAAGTCATATAAATAAGACTAGAAAAATTCATAGAGAAAATAAGGTGAAAGATATAATGTTGTATCTGCATTCAGACTCAGTCACTTATTTTGTATGGTGGTAGATTGCTTTTTTCATCACAAGTCCCTTGAATTTATAATCGATTATTGCATTATTCTTAATAGTTAAAACATTCATGATTGACAATCATAAACTATTGTTACTGTGTACTCTGGATAACTTTCTCTTGGTTCTGCTCATTTTACTTTGTATCACTTCATATGTCTTTATAGGTTATTTTTTTGTTCATGGCATCGTAGTAGTATTTGATTAAAATCATACACCAAAACTTGTTCAGCCAATTCCCCAATTGAAAGAAATTCCTTCAGTTCCCAGTTCTTTGTCACATGAAAAAAAGACCTATTGTAAATATGTTTGAACAAGCACGTCCTTTGTACCTATCTTTGATTTATTTGGGATACAGACCTAGGAATGATATTGCTGGGTCAAAATGTTTGTGGAGTTTCATAGCCCTTAGGGCATTGTTCTAAAATGGTCTTCAAAATGGTTGTATCAATTCAGAGATCCACAAAAAGTTACTTAGTGGACCGATTTTCCCACATCCCCTCCAACATTTATTATTTCCTTTTATGTCATATCATCTAATCTGATAGATATTATGTATACTTCAGAAGTATTTTAATTTGCTTTTCTTTAATTTAGTAGTGATTGGGAACATTTTTATATGATTAAAGATAGATTTAATTTCTTCATCTGAATATACCCTGGTCATATCCTTTGACCATTTATCAATTGTGGAATCCTTTGTTTTCTTATAAAATTGACTCAATTCTCTGTATATTTGAGAAATGAGGCCTTTGTCATAGATAGGTGTTATTAATTTTTCCTTGTTCTTTCATGGCTATATTTGTTTTGTTTATGTAAAACTTTTCTTTTTAATTTCATGTAGTCAAAGATACCTATTTTACATTTCATAATGTTCTCTGTCTTGTTTGTATATAAATTCTTTACTTAGCAATATGTTTGACAGGTAAACTATTTTGCAGTCCCCCAAATTGTCTATGATTTTCACCTTTATTTCTAAATCATATGACTATTTGACTTTACATTGGCATATTTATGAACTGTTAGTTTGTAAAGAGTTTCTGCTGTATTGTTTTCCAATTTCCCTTGAAATTTTTGTTGAACAGTGAGTACTTCTTCAAAAGTTTGAATCCTTCGGTTTGTTAAACAATAAGTTACTATGCTCTTTTACTATTGTGTGGTGAGGGTCTTATGAATTCCATCGATTCACAACTCAGTTTCTTAGGCAATTCCATATTGTTTCGATAGTTACCACTTTATAATACAGAATGAGAATCATTATACTTAAGCCATCTTCATTCATATTTTTTCTTAATTTCCTTGATATTATATGCCTTTTGTTCTAACAGGTTAATCTGGTTATGATTTTTCTACCTCTATGAGATAATATCTGGGTAGTCTGATTGATATGGCACAGAATAAATGAATAAATTTAGGTAGAACTGACATTTTTATTTTATTAGTTTAACCTAAGCATGGGTAATTAATGTTTTCTTTTTTTCCCATTTGTTAAGATCTGACTTTATTTGTTTGGAAAGAGTTTTGGAGCTGTGATCAAATTGTGCCTAGGTTTGTCTGGATAGGAACACCCATGAGTATTTTATATTTTCTATAGTTTTTTAAATGGAATTTTTCTCTTTTGCTGCTGAGCTTCAGTGCATTGAAAAGTATTATTTATTTAATTCTATTCATTGTATCCTGATTGAAAACATATAGTTTCAAAGAACTTTCTTTTAGATTCTTAGTGAAATTAAATCTTATATGTGTATTTCCTTTATGAATTTGGACAAACCATTTGTACTCCATGGGTCTTGTGCTTCTCATCTGTACACTAAGGTAAATGGAATGTATGGCCTTTGAATTCCTTAGACTTCCAATCTGTTACCTTAAGAAGTGAAGTTTATTCAACAGAATATTTTTGTAAGAATATTTCTCTTAATTTTATATTATAATTATTAATAAAATACTCAAAGAGAAAAAAAATCTTCTACTATTCAAATGAGAGAAGTCCATAGATTCTTTGATCATGGTTACTTAAAGCAGAATTATTAGATAACTTTATGTTAGATCCAGATGACTGGTCAAGCTGGATACCTCTACCTAATTTGAGTCAGGTCAAGCAAATAAGATTTTTATAGGTGTTTACAAGGCATCCAGCATGAGAAAGTAGAAACAAAGAAGTAAAAATTTTATCTCTACTTCCAAGAGAGGTAGAAAGAGGGAAAATCCAGAATTCAGATGAAACTACTTTCTCCAAAGCAATATAAAGCAGTCCCAGTCAAAGTAGGTATCTACTTCAAAAGGGAGGACATCAGGCTTAGGAGATGTATTTAAATTTGACTGAACACCAGAATACTTCTCAGGTTTCCCTTAGCTGATGATATGTCAACTGCAAGGCAAAGAAAATAAAGAATACATTGCAAAAGAGAATAAAACAGAATTTCTCAAGGTTGAGATATAGTAGGGATGTAAAAAATCCACAAAAAAAGAGAAAAAAAATGCTGTCAAATTATTTGACAGTGAAATATTGCTAGATTGCTTCAGTTTGTCAGAAGTGTTACAGAAAACCCCTCAATCTCATTTCTTTTAGAAAATTATAGTGTTAAAGCCCTCCATATAGAAAAGCTCCTTTTCTCTGTGGCATTGTTGCAATGTATATTCTACTAATTTCTTTTTCCAGGAAATTGTTTGGTCCAAAATTCAGTGTATTTTCTTTATATTTTCTCTTTTGGTCTTTTCATGTTTTCCATTTATTTTCTATCGACAACTGACTTTTCATTACTAACTCTAAAATTTGGAACTGGAGGAAGGGGGAAACTGAATCAAGATGGCCTCTTAGAATCATCAAAAGTCCAGAATTCATTGAAAAGCCTTCTATACTAATCCAAAACAAAGTGCTTTGAGGGGATTAGAAAACCAAATCTAACAACGAGATAGTCAGGGAGCCTCCTGCTCAATTCAACTTAAAAGTTACACAGAGAAGGTTGAATTATCCAGTTTAAGGAAGAAGAAAAGGACCCGTCTCCTACTTACTTTGATGGTGGTCCTTGGAATCTCAGGGTGAGGGTGTCTGCCTGGAGGGATTACTCTGCTTCCACTCCTGTGCTTCTAACCATAGGTTAGGTTAGGTAGAACCATAGGGTTCTAACCATAGCCAGCATGGAGGCAGCTGTAGGAGAAGCATAGAGGGGAGGGCATCCTAGTTGTAACCACTGATCTCCAAGGCCCAAGCCTTAGCTTCTCAAGGTGTTGGCCTCAGGGCACATCCAGCTCTGCAGATCAGCTCTGCCCAGATTATTCTAGTCTATCTATAGGGCAGATAAGAAGCCTTCAGCAGGCAGAAAAGCTCAATCTTCAACACCCTTCCCCCACAGACTGCACTGAGAGCCTCCATTAGAAATCTGCTGACTCAGATCCCAGGGTGAAGACCACAACCAAGACAGAATACCTTGATAACAGGGTGGGAAACACAGTTACCTTCAGTCTCCACACCTTCACCTTCATCTAGCTTCTGCTGCCAGTTTGGGAAGACCTGACCACAGGGCTCATTAATACTCTATCAGTCTAATCTAGTCAATCAGCAGAGCAGAGAACAAGCCCCTTCAGGAGAGAAGATCCCAAACCCACAGATCCACCAAATAATCAGAGGAGCAAATTACAGCCAATGACAGGGTTGGGGGTGAGAGGGTTAGGGGAATTGAGGGCAAGGGGATATGAGTTAACATCAGAAAAAGAAAAAAGAAATTACAATCAACACCTTCTATACAGGTAATGAACAAAAAGCAAATGTAACAGAGGAGAATCAAGGAACACTAAGAAAAAAAAATGCAGAAACTCCAGCAAAATGGACTCAGGCTATGGAAGCACTCAAAACACAATTCAAAAAAACAGTTGAGAGAAGCTGAAGACAAGTGGAAAAAGACGTTAAAAAGCAAAACAAGTCATCTGGAAACAGAAGCACATGAACAAAAACAAGAAAAAAGTGTCTTGAAATCCAGAATTGACCAGGTTGGAAATAAGGCAAAGAAAGTGAAAGATGACCCACAAAGAAAAACAGAACAGAAGAAGAATGGCCAAAAAGCCGGGGAAGAAATTCAGTCTTTAAAAATTAGAATCCAACAAGTAGAAGCAAATGACTTCACAAGGCAGCAAGAGACTATAAAACAAAATCAAAAGAATGAAAAAATTGAGGAAAATATGAAACCCCTCATTGATAAAACTACAAACCAGGAAAATAGATCCAGAGAGACAATTTAAGAATTATTGGACTACCAGAAAAGCATGACAAAAGAAAAAACCTGGACATCATTCTACAGGAAATAATAAAAGAGAACTGCCCTGACATTCTTGAACAAGAAGGAAAAGTAAAGATTGACAGAATCCACAGATCACCTCCTGCATTTAATCCCTAATTGACAATGTGCAGGAATGTTATAGTCAAATTCCAAGAACTACCTGACCCAGGAAAAGGTACTACTAGCTGCTAAGAAACAAACATTCAGATATCATAGAACCACAATTAGGATAACAAAGGACCTGAATCCATCCACACTGAAGGACCAGAAGACATAGAGTATGAAATTCTGGAAAGCAAAGGAACTGGGTCTACAACCAAGAATCAACAACCCAGCAAAACTGAATATATTATTGTGGGGTAATGTATGGTCATTTAATAAAAATAGAAGACTTCCAAGCATTCATAAAGAAAAGACTAGGCTTAAAGAGAAAATTCAATGCCCAAACACAGAACTCAAGAGAAATACCAAATGGTAATTAAGGAAAAAAAAACAAAAAAATTGTAAGGGACCCAATAAGTCCAAATGATATATATTCCTATAAGAAAGATTATTATGTTAAATCTTAAAATTTTTATTATCATCAGGATAACAAGAAGAAGTGTACTTAGAGGGAATAGTGACAAATTGTATAGGATTTAATGTCAAAATATATATATGTATACACACACACACACACACACACACACACATATATATATATATATAAACTAGGTGTGAAAAAAGGATAATACTAAGAGAAATGGGAAAGGAAAAAAATGGGGTAATTTTATATTTCATAAAGAAGCGCATGGAGGGAATGGGGAGCAGACCAATACAATGTAATGGTGAAAGAGGTTGGAGACAGATTCCAAGAAAATTTAAATCAGTACAGTGGGAAGGGTCAGAAAGGTTCAAATGGAAGGAAAACCTTCAACTCCAAATTCAATCATCACCATCATCATGATCAAAACAATCATCAACATCATCAACATCATCATTATAAAAAACATCAGACTTCCGGTCAAGATGGCGGCTTAGAGAAAGCTAAAGTTCAGATCTCCGGAAACCCTTCCCTACCAAACTCAAACTATATGCTCCTAGGGCACAGAAATTCAAAATGAACAACAGCATAGACCCCAGGAATCCTCCTCCTGGACCTGGATCAAAAGGAAATGCCCCCCAAAAGCCAGAACCCAAGAACACTTGGACCTAAGGGGTAGGCAGAAGGAAGGTCCCAGGACCTATACCCCCCAACCCAGAGCGCCAAGTCCAAGGCAACAGAGGGAACCTCAAAGCCTCAGGGCCGGCTATTCTGAAGGCCACTTCCTGAAAACAACCTGACTCAGACGAGGGGTCACCCAACACAGACAGCAGGGAAACAGAGAGAGATGGGCTTTAGTCCTGGGCAGATTGTCCATTCTATGAGCTTTCCCTGGGTTAAACTGAGTATGCCTTAAGGCAATAACTTTCACTGGAACTGGAATGGAAGGGTTGGACCAGGGGGCCACACTCTCCCCTGGCTCTCTCTGTTTCCCTGCTGCTAAGGTGCCCTCTCAACTGGACTGGGTCGGGTTGCTTTCCAGAAGTTGCCTTTAGAATAGCTGGCCATGAGGCTGTTTTGTCGGCCCTGAGGGTTGCTGTTGTTTCAGAGGACCCTGCTCTCTGCAGGGGAAAGGCCGTGGCTTCCCAGAGCTCTGAGGGAAGTGACTTTCACTGAGACTTGGATAACAGGATCCAGCTGGTGAGGCTGCCTTGCCCGCCCTGCAGGTTGCTATTTTTTCAGAAGACCCTGCTCTCTGAGGGGGGCAGGGCTGCGGCTTCCCAGAGCCTTGGACTCTGTGCTCCTGCCCCTTAGGTCCGAGTGATCTCGGGTTCTGGCTTTTGAGGGGGGGGTACCTTTTGATCCAGGTCCAGGTCCAGGAGGAGGATTCCCAGGGTCTATGCTGTTGATCGTTTTGAATTTTGGTGCCTTAGGAGCTTATAGTTTGAGATCTGTCTGGAAGGGTTTTCCAGAGATCTGAACTTTAGCTTTCTCTAAGCCTCCATCTTTACCAGAAGTCTCTAGTTATTACTTTTTCTCTAAATCAATTTCCCATTTTAAATTTATCTAAGTACACTTTTTTCCTAAGAAAAAATCCCCAGGGCCTGATGGATTCACCAGTGAATTCTATCAAACATTCAGAGAACAGTTAATCCCAATACTATACAAACTATTTGACATAATAAGCAAAAAGGGAGTTCTACCAAACTCCTTTTACGACACAAACATGGTACTGATTCCAAAACCAGGCAGGTCAAAAACAGAGAAAGAAAACTATAGACCAAACTCCCTAATGAATATAGATGCAAAAATCTTAAATAGGATACTAGCAAAAAGACTCCAGCAAGTGATCAGAAGGATCATTCACCATGATAAGTAGGATTTATACCAGGGATGCAGGGCTGGTTCAATATTAGGAAAACCATCCACATAATTGACCACATCAACAAACAAACCAGAAAGAACCACATGATTATCTCAATAGATGCAGAAAAAGCCTTTGATAAAATACAACACCCATTCCTATTAAAAACACTAGAAAGCATAGGAATAGAAGGGTCATTCCTAAAAATAATAAACAGTATATATCTAAAACCATCAGCTAAGATCATCTGCAATGGGGATAAACTAGATGCATTCCCAATAAGATCAGGAGTGAAACAAGGATGCCCATTATCACCTCTACTATTTGACATTGTACTAGAAACACTAGCAGTAGCAATTAGAGAAGAAAAAGAAATTGAAGGCATCAAAATAGGCAAGGAGGAGACCAAGTTATCACTCTTTGTGGATGACATGATGGTCTACTTAAAGAATCCTAGAGATTCAACCAAAAACCTAATTGAAATAATCAACAACTTTAGCAAAGTTGCAGGATACAAAATAAACCCACATAAATCATCAGCTTTTCTATATATCACCAATACAGCTCAGCAGCAAGAACTAGAAAGAGAAATCCCTTTCAAAATCACCTTAGACAAAATAAAATACCTAGGAATCTACCTCCTGAGACAAACACAGGAACTATATGAACACAACTACAAAACACTCTCCACACAACTAAAACTAGTCTTGAGCAATTGGAAAAACATTAACTGCTCATGGATAGAACGAGCTAATATAATAAAAATGACCATCCTACCCAAACTTATTTATCTATTTAGTGCCATACCCATTGAACTACCAAAATACTTCTTCACTGATTTAGAAAAAAAACATAACAAAGTTCATTTGGAAGAAGAAAAGATCAAGGATATCCAGGGAAATAATGAAAAAAAAAACACATATGATGGGGGCCTTGCAGTCCCTGATCTTAAACTATATTACAAAGCAGCAGTCATCAAAACAATTTGGTACTGGCTAAGAAACAGAAAGGAAGATCAGTGGAATATACTGGGGGAAAGCGACCTCAGCAAGACAGTATACGATAAACCCAAAGATCCCAGCTTTTGGGACAAAAATCTACTATTCGATAAAAACTTTTGGGAAAATTGGAAGACAGTGTGAGGGAGACTAGGAATAGATTAACACCTCACACCCTACACCAAGATAAATTCAAAATGGGTGAGGGACTTAAACATAAAGAAGGAAACCATAAGTAAATTGGGTAAACACAGAATAGTATACATGTCAGACTTTTGGGAGGGGAAAGACTTTAAAACCAAGCAAGACAGAGAAAGAATCACAAAATGTAAAATAAATAATTTTGACTACATCAAATTAAAAAGCTTTTGCACAAACAAAACCAATGTAACTAAAATCAGAAGGGAAACAACAAACTGGGAAAAATTTTTCATAGAAATATCTGACAAAGGTTTAATTACTCAAATTTATAAAGAGCTTATTTATCTGTACAAAAAATCAAGCCATTCTCCAATTGATAAATGGGCAAGGGACATGGATAGGCAGTTCTCAGATAAAGCAATCAAAACTATTAATAAGCACATGAAGAAGTGTTCTAAATCTCTTATAATCAGAGAGATGCAAATAAAAACAACTCTGAGGTATCACCTCACACCTAGCAGATTGGCTAACATAACTGCAAAGGAAAGTAATGAATGCTGGAGGGGATGTGGCAATATAGGGACATTAATTCATTGCTGGTGGAGTTTTGAACTGATCCAACCATTCTGGAGGGCAATTTGGAACTATGCCCAAAGGGCAACAAAAGAATATCTACCCTTTTATCCAGCCATAGCACTGCTGGGTCTGTACCCCAAAGAGATAATGGACAAAAAGAATTGTACAAAAATATTCATAGCTGTTCTCTTTGTGGTGGCCAAAAACTGGAAAACGAGGGGATGCCCATCAATTGGGGAATGGCTGAGCAAATTGTGGTATATGTTGGTGATAGAATACTATTGTGCTAAAAGGAATAATAAAGTGGAGGAATTCCATGGAGACTGGAACAACCTCCAGGAAGTGATGCAGAGCGAGAGGAGCAGAACCAGGAGAACATTGTACACAGAGACTAATACACTGTGGTATAATCGAAAGTAATGGACTTCTCCATTAGTGGCAGTGTAATATCCCTGAACAATTTGCAGGGATCTAGGAGAAAAAAGCACTATTCATAAGCAAATGATAAAGTATGGGACTAGAAACACGGAGGAAAAACAACTGCCTGAATACAGTGGTTGAGGGGACATGACAGAGGAGAGACTCTAAATGAACACTAATGCAAATATTATCAACATAGCAATGGGTTCAAATCAAGAAAACATGTAATGCCCAGTGGATTTACACGTCGGCTATGGGGGGTGGGGGGGAGGAAAAGAAAATGATCTATGTCTTTAATAAATAATGCTTGGAAATGATCAAATAAAATTTATTTTTTAAAAAAGTAATAATTATATATATATAATTATAATTATATGTATATATATAAATATATATATATATATATATATATAGTAATAACTTAGGTAAACATGGAAAAATGTACATGCCAGAACCATGAGTAAAGGAAGCTTTTGGGACCAAAAAATATATAGAGAAGATCATAAGAAGTAAAATGAATCAATCTGATCATATTAACATAAAATTTTTGCAAAAACAAAACTGTAGTAATCAAATTAGGAGAGTGGGAAATAAGGAGGAAAATTACTATAAGTTTCTCTAATAAAGCCCTCATTCCTCAAATACTTAAAATTGATTCAAATTCATATAATGTAAGAACCATTCCTCAATTTAAAGTAGTTACAGATATGAAAAACTGTTGTCAGAAGAACAAAAATTGAAAGCTATCAATCACCTGAACAAAAATAATCTGAATCACTACTGATTAGAAAAATGTTCATTGAAGTAATTCTGAGACACCATCTCACACATATCCAATTGGCTTACATGAAATAAAAAGAAAATGACAAATGTTGGAGGCGATGTGGAAAAATTGGAACAATAATGTACTCTTGGTGAAGTTGATGTGGAAAAACTGAGACACTAATTAGGATGCAAATATACTGTTGGTGGAAATAGAACAGCCATTCTGGAGAACAATTGGAATTACTCCCAAAATGTTTTAAAACTGTGTATTCTCTTTGTTTCAGTTATTGCAATGCTTGGTCTATATCTCAAAAAATCCAAAGAAAAAGTTAAAGGTCTTGTTTTTCCAAAAAATATTTTAGTGGCTTTTTTTGTGCTAACAAAATATTAGACATTAAAGAATGCCCACAGTTAGTGAATGGTTGAACAAGCTGTGGCATATAATTGTGATGCAATAATATTTTACTCTAAGAAATGATGATCAGAAAGCTTTTAGATAAACCTGGGAATATTTTACTTATATGCACTTTTGCAAAATGAAACGAGCAGAATCAGAAGACTGTTGCAGACTGTAAACAAAGTTTTAAGCATGATCAACTGTGATAGACTTAGTAATTCAGATTAAGGCAATGAATCAAGACAATTCCTAAAGACCTATTATGAGAAATAGACACAGTTTGTTCTGGGATAATTTTTGAGTTAAAAAAACAATTATCAATTAACATTCTGTTTATGAGAGAAATTAAATCTGTTTAGGTGAATATGTGATAAAAATTAATTGTAATTATATGCAATGTTACTGTATCTACCTTGTTATGAGGGTGCACCCAACGTTTTTGGCTCTCCTGAAAGCTACTCCTGTACCCTGGATCATCCACGAGGAAACAGCTTCTCAGGTAAGAAGGAGCCTTTTCCTTGACTCCTGAAACCCCCATCTTCTGGGTGATATCTTTGTGGGATCTCTTTTTTGCTCTCTCTCCCATTGGCCCCAGATCAGTCTGGCCGCTGGATTTGGGGGTCTGTCTATCGGCTTCCCCTTCTGATACTGGAAGATGTTCTGGTGTGTGGGAAGTCTCGCCTCAGTGTTAAACTGAGTGCTTTTGGTCAGGTAACCTCTGTGGATGCACAGTTGTTGACCCTCCAGTGTGGAATTGGACATTCCACATCTAAATGGGACAGAGACAGAGAGTACCCCAAGATTCCCCTTTGGGGTGTACACTTAAAAACTGGAAAAAATGGCACTAAATAGCTTAAATAAAAAGCAACTAATTCCTTTTTGTAATGTTGAATGGTCACGTTACATCCTTGGTAAGCAAGAGGCATGGCCTATCCATGGCACCCTAAAATTGTAATACCATCTTCTACTTACAATTGAAATTTTTATTCAGCCTGAGGTCAAGTCAGATAGGGATTAGCCAACCCAATTAAGACAAAGGTAGAAGCATGCTTGCAGGTTTCTCCTGATGGGAAGAGATCAAGTATAAGCAGCCTGAGAGAAAATTCAGTTGGATTTCTTTTTGTTTGTTTGTTTTCTCTCATGTTAAATAGCTGAGCAACATCAAGGAAAAAAATAGGAAATTGGCTTTTTGTTACCCTAAATTCTAACACCAGGTGTCAATTAGACATATTTTATGTACAGAAGCATCTTACCTTTTAGATTTATCCCCTCACTAGGCTCCCAGTTCTCCAAACTCTACTCTTTACTTGGATTTTAAGGCAAGGGCCCACCAAGAAATCCAGGCAGAAAAGGAGAAAGGGAAACTGGGAAGCTATCAGTTCACTGATTGGATCTGCCTTCTCTACTGCAGGGAGGAAGAGGGTTGATTCTGAACAGAAGAAAACTGGTGAGACACCCCTATTTTGGGTATTTTTAAATGTTTTACACTTTCAAAAACGGAGGGTTTTTTTCAACTTGTAAAACAACCTATTATCTTCTGTTTTAAGGTAAACAGGGAGAGATAAGAAGATGTGATAAATCTCCTTTCCCTGTCTGCTAGCCAAAAGGAAGGAATGCTTAAATCTGTCTATTAGAGGTATTTATTTGTATTTTATTTCAAAATTGTGATCATGTATATATGTGGGTTTAGAAAATAGCATCCTAATTTTAATTTTGTCAGACATTGAAATTTCAGTTTGTATAGAAAAGCCATGGATCAGTTTTGTAAAATAGCTTTTAGCAGTATAGCCTCAAGTAGAGGGCATTCCATCCTTACCTATCTTTCTATCATAAGAGGTTTAAAAAGGAAAAAAATGGGTTTAAGTGTTTAAACTTACCAAAAATGGGTTTTTGTTTAAAATTATCAAATGGTTTTCATCTCAATGGTTTTCATCCCAGTGTATTAAAGTTGGATTAACTTTATTATTACATTTAACTTCTTGGTCTCAAAAATAGATAATCAGCCTGCTTGTCAAAAGACTTGCTTTAAGGTTTACTGTCCTTAAAAGGTTTCAAATATCTAAATTTAAAATAGATCCTGTAATACTAAATACTTTATGAAATTTTTTTAAATGTTACGTGAGTTGCTGTTGAAATATGTACTTTAAGTATTGTTTGGATGTAAACAAAACCTCATTGTAACCTGACTACCATAGATTTTGTTCAATACTCACTGGTTACCTCAGTTTATCAATTTGTACTATGAACTGAAATTTATAACTGATGAGTACTATGCTAAAGATACAGTATTTCAATAAAAGAGAGAGAGAGAGAGAGAGAGAGAGAGAGAGAGAGAGAGAGAGAGAGAGAGAGAGAGAGAGAGAGAGAGAGAGAGAGAGAGAGAGAGAGAAAGTAGAGAAAGTGAAAGGGAACAGATAGATGCTCTGTTCTCATAATTGGATCTTTAACCTTTAACTTAGGGATAATTTCTAGAATTGATGTATATGAAAAATCACAAATAATTCTGGAAGTTCTCTGAATATTCCTTAGAGAGATTCCTGACTGATATTGTCTTAGTTTTTCACATGGCCTAAGGCCAGGATATGATCTAGCCCTGATTTTTATTTACTGTAGAACTAATGAATTCAACATTCCTGTTCAGTTTTTGTGACTAAAGTGTGATTAATTAATTATTGCTAAAATATGTAAGAATAACTGCTATAATGTAGACTTATAGGCTTTAAGGAATCTTTAGCGAGGGTAAATGATCAGAAAAGCTTGTTTGAGGTATGTGGAAATTTTTTTCTGCTGATAAGCAGAACTTCTCTCAGCTGAAATGGGTAAGACTTGTCTCCTAAGGCAAAAGGTTTCTGGAATCTAATGGCGACAAAGGAGAAAGTCTCTAAGGAGAGAGAAAGTTCTAGGATGGTTAGAGAAGGCAACCCAAGGCTCACCTTGCACTGGACCTTTCCTGACCATCTAGGCTGCTAGTCCTTGAGTGAAACAATAATGGCATGAGCCAGTGACAGCCTTGCTTTGTACACAAAGCCACTCACTGTGTCCTTTGTGACTTGAGGAAATATTTTCCCTTTTTGGCCTTCTTCCTTCATGACAAATTCCCATAATCAACACATAATACAAATTGAAACATTAAAGTTTCCATTTCCCCAAACAGCTTATTAGGTTAATAATTGAACATTCTTAAACTGTTAGGGAACATACTTTGAGAAGTAGGTGAAGTTTATTAATTGATGGTTGTATTTGTAGCCTTAATTTACCACAGTTAAAGTTTGGATCTTGAGCTTGGAAATATAGTTCAAAGCTTTCTTGAATTTTCCCCAGAATCTGTAGTAAAGAAATTCATCTGTAAAATATTGTTACTCAAGTGTTTATAGATGTTACAGTTAATGTATACTTTGCAAAAGGATATTCTTTAACAGAAACATCACATACCAACTGTGCAAACAGCTCAGGAATCTGATATCCTAAAGGGATCTATTCCTGTCAGAAGATGATTTCTGAAGAAGTTTGGTGGCAAATGTGTAATGCCAATTGCTATTGTACTAATTTTCTCTGTTTCTATCTGTTGTTCTAGTGTTTGCCCCAGTCCTGGTTTCTACACTTCCATCTTAGGGGCTGACCCTCCCCCTTGTGACCTGTCTACCAATCAAGGGAAGCAGTCGCTGGACATATTCTTAACATCTACAAGCAGGTTCCCAGCTCCCTAGAACCTAGGCATTCAGTGAAGACATGTCCCTAAAACCCTGTGCCCACAGCCTTTCCCTCCCTGTTATCTTAACCGCTTTTACTTTAGCTCTTAACTACCTGACCATAACTATTTCTTTCCTTAAATTTTGGGTCTTCTATGTTTTAAATTATGCATCCCAGGCTGAAGCCCTGAACTTTGTCTACAGTCAATACCTCTCTCCTAAAGTTAGACAGGGACATCTCTATGCCCATTCTCAGCTCTAAAGAAGTTTCAGAAGACTGAGCCCATCGCATATTACATATTTGGAGAGGGGGCAGATGACATGGGCACTGTATCCCCAGAAACCCAGGTGAAATATTATCAGGGAAACTACCTTGCTCCCTTACATCCTCATGACTCTGAGCCTAAAAACACCCAATGATCCCTCTAGGGTCCTGAGATGACTATCTCCCTTTGATCGTCCTCTAGATTTAAGATAGACAGAGAGAAGCACCTCCAGGACACACCTCAATCCTATCAGACACCTGTTTGTTCCCTAAAACTAACAAATCCTTATGTCCCTAGGGGGAGATGATCACCCCACCTCACCTAATGCCTGGGTGACTAACACTCTGTTGTAAAAAGTATAAAATTCCCAGAACTGATGTCGTCTGGGGGACAGCTTTTCCATCCATGCTGTCCTCATGGGGAACAGCCTTTCCATTCATGCTGTCCTCTGAAGGAACTGCTCCCCACCTTGCTGTTCCATCTTGCTATCCTCCTGGCCATTCTCAACATTACTTTCTAAATTAATAAATTTCTCTTTTTGTTTCTAAGCTAAGTTTTGGAGTCTTTCATTCTTGCAAGAGGTATCCTTCCTGAACACCAGGGGTACACATGTGAACCCCCATAACATACCTGTTCTCATTTGGTAATAATTCTGTCCTCTATTTCCATGCCCTGGCTAGCCATTCTTCACACTTTCTCACCTTTCTTTGCTTTTCTTAATCTTAATGCTTTTTTTTTCCTGAGCCTACTCCCCAGTTTATTGCATGATTCTTTATTTTACCAAAATCATTTGCATGTTATCTTATTTTTTACAACCATTTTGAGAAAAGGAAACTTTTTAAAATCTTTAATACTTTGTACAGTGACTAGCAGATAATAGATTTTCAATAAATACCAACTAAGTGCCTGACTTTCCAAATTTCCCAGCAGCATATAATATTTTTGTGATTTAAATGTTTTCCTGATTATATGCCAATTCATATTTTAATAACAATTTTCTGATATTTCCTTCCCTCTAACTGTTACCCCTCTCCCCAATGCTGAACATAATATGATAAAAGTTGTGTATGCAATATCATAGAATATATGTTTTCATGCATGTTATATTGTGAAACAAATACACATATTAATTATACTAGTGAAAATTTCATGGAAGAAATAGTAAAGAATGAAATGCTTCATTCTGTATTCAGACTCCATCAGTTTCTTCTAGATTAGTGCAACTTCTTTTTTGTATTGATTCCCTCAGAATTGCTTTGTATCCTTTCATTGGTCATAATATTTAAGCAAGATGCAAAATTGCCAACATCCTCATTTTTTGTGTCTCAACCTCACTTTTCCCCTTATATATTGGTTCTTTATATGTTGTCTTCACACATTCTCAATTCCTCCCTTTCTGAAACACATAAAGGAAAGACAATTCTTCATTAGATCTTATTATTCTGTCAAAATATTTTCCTATATCTCTTCTTTTCTCATCAAACTCGATTTTAAAGGTCATTTTACTAATTGCTTTTTGTTCGTTTCTTCTCCTTTTACCAGTCCTCAACCCATTAGATTCCATTTCTAACTTTACCACTCAATTGAAACTGCTATCTTCAAAACTGTGAAATGTCTCTTAGTTCCCAATCTGATGATCTTTTCTCTGTTATGAACTTATTGAACCTCTCTGCAGCATTTGACACTACTAATGACTCTCCTCCTTGATAATTTCTGTCCTCTGGGGACTTTTATTAGTCTAATTTTTCTAAGCTGTTTGAATCCCCATAAGTATTGGTATTTCCCAGTGTTTTATCCTAGGTCCTCTTCTCTCATTACTCTTTTTTAAATGGATATTTGCATCAGTTTTCATGAACATAGCAATTATCTCTATGTGCAACATGCTAATATCTAGATGTCCAGCCATATCTCTTCTTTGAGTTTCATTTTTATACCATAAATTGTTTACGGTCTTAGGCTAGACCCATGCATAGAGTAAAAGACTTGGGTAGTGGGTCATAAAAGGAGTCCAACAAGGGATATTTATCTTTTGAATAAAAGGAAGCATATATGCCGAGAACTAAATTTCCCATATTGGCTATTTAATAATTTTTTTTTTGCCTTCATTCACCAGTTACTGTTGCACATAAATTGAGGCTGTCCATGCATTGTGTTTGATAAGGAAACACATTTTTTGTCCCCCAAGATCCACTTTAAGCTAGTTTAGGTGGAGATTCTGTCCATTTTGATCACTGCTATCATAGTCAAAATATTTCCCTTGTAATTTTCTTCACATTACTTTTTCCTACCTCATTAGCCCTGTACTGTCAACTTAAGTTAACATCATTGCTTGGGGGTGTAGGGATTCCCTAATTATCTAGTATGCTGAGCAGATTGGGTAGGTTAACATTTCAGATGCAGATTTAAAACAGACATTAATATTAATAAAGAAGCTCTCAATGTAAAAAGATTGAATCAATCTTTAGAATAACTTATCTTGTTCTTGACCCTATCTGAAAGATTAAAAAATATTATTAGAACCAGTAATTTTCTATAAAAAGAGAACAATGCTTTTAGAAGTAATATTCATATTTGGAAAAAAAGAAAAAGTGACTAATTAAGAAGCTGTCAGAAAAAAACATGATGTTCCCACACCTCTTCTCTCCCCCCTTCCAGAGCTGATAAGCAATTCCAATAGGTTATATGCATATCATTGTTGAAAACATATTTCCATGTTATTCATATTTTCAATAGAGTGAACTTTTAATATCATATCCGCATCAAACCACCTGATTGATCATATGTTTTTCTTCTGCATTTCTGTTACCACAGTTCTTTCTCTGGCTATGGATAGCATTCTTTCTCATAAATTCCCCTGGATTATCCTGGATAATTGCATTACTGCTTTTAGAAAAGTCTATTACATTCGATTATGCCACAATGTACTGGTCTCTGTACAATTTTCTCCTGGTTCTACTACTTTCACTCTACATCAATTCCTGGAGGTCTTTCCAGTTGTGAAGATTAAATTTAAATCTCCTCTGATTGTGAAAATGAAATTAATTAACTCTCCCCTGATTGTGAAAATTAAATTAACTCCGCTGCTCATTTTTTAGATTTAATCACTAAGGTGTTAAAAACCCCTAAACTAAACACTACTTAAATTTGAGTGGGGAGATCTGTCCATTTTTAGGTTTAATCCCCAAAGCTGTAAACACCCCATTCAAACTTCAATGGGGGAGGTCTGTGACCCATATGTGAAATAGTGGTTGATGAATTAGAATTAAACTGATTGCCTCTGGGCAGTCCTAAAGCAAAACTTCATTCTTGATTGTTAGCCAAGAAATTAGGGAAAGGCACAGGAATTAATGCAAAAGTAAGTGTCTTTAAAAGGGAATTACACCTTTCTGAGTGCAGTTCTACTTGGAGTTCTATGTGGAGTTGAACTTCCTGTGAGACACAGTTAATCATTCCTTGGAGTTCAGACTGGAGAAGAATCTGCTAACTAGACCTGAGACCCTGTTCCTGGAGAGGCTGTTCTTAAATCTCTTCCTTTGGACTGACACATATTTAGGGAAAAAAGCTGACTCCTTTCCTGAATAATTTCTGAAGAAACTATCCTCAGAGAGACCTATCTCTTGAGAAAGACTTCTCAAGGTCCTCTGCTACAAGGGCTGAGACCCCTCTGGTTAAGGACTAAACTCCCCTGCCTGGATTGAACCAGGGGTCAGAGTACTTAAACTAAATATCTTACCCTATCCTCTCTCTGATTTTCTAATTTCACTCTTTCTATATTTCGTAAATAAATTGTAAAAAAAATCTCTTTGGAATTAATGTAAATTCCTAGTGACCCTCTTTTAAAAATGTAATCTAGTCCAACCTTTTTAATAAATAACCCTTTTTCCCCTTACACAGTTCACATGGAATTCCTCAAGTTCATTGTTCTTTTCAGCACAATAGTATTCTCTCCATCAGATACCACAATTTGTTCAGCTATTTCCCAATTGATGGACACCTCCTCATTTTCCAATCTTTTACTACAACACAGTGCAGCTATAAATATTTTTGTACAAGTATTTTTCCTTATTGTTACTTTGGGATATAAACCCAGCAGTATTACGGCTGGATCAAAGGGCAGGCATTCTTTTAAACCCTTTCTACATAATTTCAAGTTGTCCTACAAAATGGTTGGATGAATTTACAACTCCACCAGCAATGTATTAGTGACACAATTTTGACACATCCCCTCCAACATTTATCACTTTTCTTTGCTGTCATATTGGCCAATCTGCTAGTGTGAGGTGTCAGGTGGTACTTTAATGTTGTTTTAATTTGCATTTCTCTAATCAGGAGGGATTTATAACACTTTTTAATTTGCTTATTGATAGTTTTGATTTCTTCATGTGAAAACTCCCTATTTATATTCCTTGACAATTTCTCAACTGGGGAATGACTTGATTTTTTTTTTGTAAATTTGACTTAGTTCCTTATATATTTGGGAAATTAAACCTTTATCAGAGAGTTTTATTATAAAAATTTTTCCCAGTTTGTTGCTTTCCTTCTAATTTTGGTTCTTTTCTTGTACAAAAATTTTAATTTGATATACTCAGAGTCATTCATTTTACACTTTGTAATGTTCTCTCTCTCTTGTTTGGTATTTAATTCCTCCCTTTCCCACAGATCTGACAGGTAAACTATTATATGTTTACCTAATTTTTTATGAATCTATTCTTTATATTTAAGTCATTTACCAATTTTAATTTATCTTCATCTAGGGTGTAAAATGTTGATCTAAACATAATTTTTCCCATATGATTTTCAGATTTTCCCAGCAGTTTTTGTCAAATAGTAAGTTCTTGTCTCAAAAGTTGCAATCTTTGGATTTATCACACACTAGCTTACTGAGTCCAATTACTCCAGGTATATTCTATTGATCCAAACTTCTGTCTTTTAGCCAGTACTATATTGTTTTGATGACTACTGCTTTATAGTACAGTTGAAGATCAAATGCTCCTTGGCCCCTATCCTTCACCTTTTTTTTTCATTATTTCCCTTGATATTTTTGATCTTTTGTTCTTCCAGGTGAACTGTGTTATAATTTTTCTAAATCTATTAAAAAGGTTTTTGGTATGGCACTGAATAAGTAGATTAATTTGAGTGGGATTGTCATTTTTATTATATTAGCTTGTCTTACCTATGAGTACTTTAGTGCTTTTCCAATTATTTAGATGTATTTTTAATTGTATGAAAACTACTTTGTAGTTGTGTTCATATAATTCCTGTGTTAGTCTTGGCAGAGAGATTCCTAAATATTTTATATTGCCCAGAGAAATTTTAAATGGAGTTTCTCTAACTCCTGCTACTGAGATTTGTTTGAAATATAGAGAAATATTGATCATTTATGTGGGTTTATCTTGTACTCTGAAACTTTGCTAAATTTGTTAATTATTTCCACTGGTCTTTTAGTTGATTTTCTGGGATTCTTTAAGTATACCATCATATCATCTGCAAAGAGAGATAGTTTAGTTTCCTCATTGCCTACTTTAATCCCTTCAATTTCTTTTTTTCCCTCTAATTGATATTTATAACATTTCTAGTGTAATATTAAATAATAGAGGTGATAATAGGAATCCTTGTTTTACTCCTGACATTATTGGGAAGGGTTCTAACTTGTTCACATTGCAGGTAATACTTGCTGATGATTTTAAATAAATATTGTTTATCATTTTAAGTAATGGCCCATCTATTCCTATAGTTTCAACTGTTTTCAATAGGAATGAGCATTGTATTTTCTCAAAGGTTTTTTTCTGTCTCTATTGAGATAATCATGTGATTTCTGTTGTTTGATTATTGATATGTTAAAGAATGTGGATGGATAGGAAATTAATTTTTCTAATATTAAAACATCCTTATATTCCTGGTATAAATCCTACCTGGTCGTAGTGAATAATTCTTGTGATAAATTGCTGTAGTTATTTTGCTAGTATATTTATTTTTTTAAAGATTTTTGCATCTATCTTTGTTAAGGAGATAGGTCTGCAATTTTCTTTCTCTGTTTTTGGTCTGCCTGGTTTTGGTATCAGTACCATATTTGTGTCATAAAAATAATTTGGTAAGATTCCTTCTTTGCTTATTTTGTGAAGAATTTCTATTATATTTGGATTAGTTGTTCTTTAAATGTTTGATAGAATTCACTTGTGAATCCCTCTGGCCCTGCAGATTTTTTCTTAGGAAGTTCCTTGTTGGCTTTTTCAATATCTTTTTGTGAGATGAGATTATTTAAGTATTCTATTTCCTCTTTTGTTAATGTAGGTAGTGTATATATTTGCAAATATTTACCCATTTCTCTTGGATTGTCATATTAATTGCCAAATAATTTATCAAAATAGTTCCTCATAATTTCCTCAATTTGCTCTTCCTTAGAGTGAGATCACTTTTCAGTACAAATACTGTTCATTTGATTCTCTTCTTTTTTATTAGATTAACCAGTACTTCATTTTATTTGTTTTTTAAAGTACCAGCTCCTAGTTTTATATATTAGTTCAATAGTTCGTTTACTTTTAATTTTCTTAATTTTTTCTCTAATTTTTACCATTTCAAATTTAGTTTTTAACTAGGGATTTTTAATTAGTTCTTTTTCTAATTTTTTAAGTTGAAAACCCAATTCATTGATCTCCTTTCTCTCAATTTTGTTGCTATATGCACTCAGATATATAAAATTTTCCCTGAGTACTGCTTGGGCTATTTCCCATAGGTTTTGATGTGTTGTCTCCTCATTGAAATTCTCTTTTCATGAAGTCTATAATTATTCCTATGATTCCTACTTTTATTCACCAGTTTTGAAATATTCAATTTTTTAGTATCCAATTAATTTTAAATTTGTTTCTCTATGTAACCTTGTTAATTATAATTTTTATTGTACTAAGATCTGAAAACGTTGTCTTTATTAATTTCTGCTTTTCAATATTTGTTTTCAATATTTATATTTCCCAGTACATGGTCAGTCTTTATGTGCCATTTACTCCTGAAAAGGTGCATTCCTTTTTAACCCTGTTCCATTTTCTCCAGACATTATTAACTCTAATTTTTCTAGCATTTCATTTACTTCCCTTGCTTCTTTCTCATTTTTTTTTGTTCTTTTTACCTACCTCTGATGTGGGAAGTTTGAGATCCCCCACTAGTATATTCTTGCTATTCATTTCCTCATTGAGTTCCTTTAATTTTTCCTTTAGAAATCTAGATGCTATACCATATAATAGTTTGATAATGATATTACTTCATTGTTTATAATACCCTTTGGAAAAATGTAATTTCCTGTTTTATCTCTTTTAATCAGATTAATTTCTATTTTGGCTATGTCTGGTATCATGATTGCTACTAATACTTTTTTTTTTTACTCTAGATGACACATAATAAATTCTGTTATTCTGTTACATCCTTTTACCTTGAATTTGTGTGCATCATCCTGCCTCAAATGTCTTTATTGTAAACAACATATAGTAGGATTGTGTTTTTTAATCCTATCAGCTTCCACTTAATGGGTGCGTTCATCCCATTCACAAATTTGTAGCTGTAATTGGTCCATGTAAAATGGAAGGAAAACACAGGAAGTGACAAAAGGAACGGTCTTTAAAAGTGACAAGAACTTCCTTTGAGAAGGTCTTTTGACTTCAACTTGGTCTTGAAGGATATCTGGCTTGGGACCTCAGACTGCTCTTGGATTTCTCCCTTAGATGTACTATGTGGGAGAGTGAAAAAGGCTAAATCCCTTTCCAATTTTTTTCTGAGAGGCAATAACCATAACAATAATAAAATTAACAGAAGACGTTGATTATTTCAAAAGATAAAAAAAAGCTTTGACAAAATATAATACCTATTCTAATAAAAACACTATATAGCATAGTAATTTATGGCTCTTTTCTTAAAATGATAACTATCTGTCTAAAACCATTAGCAAGTCTCAGGTATAATGGAGATAATCTAAGAGTCTTCCAAATAAGATCAGGGATGAAGCAAAGATACTAATTATCACCACTATACTTAATATGGTTGCAGAAATCCTAGCTTTGGCAATAAGAGAAGAAAAAGAAATCAGGGAGTTAAAGTATGCATTGAGGGAAGCAGCAATCACCCTTTGCAGATATGATACTATACTTAAAGAATCCTAAAGAACAATTAAAATACTAGTTGGAATTAAAATGTTAGCATATTTTCAGGGTGCAAAATAAACCCACATATATCATCAACATTTCTATATATGTTCAAAAAAGTCTAGCAGCAAGAGAAAGGGGAATTCCATTTAAAATAACTAGACAATTTAATATATTTGGGAATCTACTTGCCATGACAAACACAGAAATTATATAAACCCAATTACAAAACACTTTTTAAATAAGTTTAAAATAAGATTTAAACAATTGGAAAAATATTAATTGTTCATGGGTAAGCAGAGCAAATAAAGCAAAAATGCCATTACTACCCAAATTAATTAATTTATTTAGTACCATACCAATCACACTACCAAATAATTATTTCATAGAACTACAAAAAATAACACCCAAATTCACCACAAAGGACAGAATATTGAGAAGACCATGGGAATTAATGAAAATATGGGGAAAATGGTACCCTAACAGTAACAGATCTCAAACAGATCAGCACAATAGGACACTGGTTAAGATACAGGTTGGTCAATCAATAAGGAACTGACTGAATGAATTGTGTTATATGTTGGGTGATGAAATTCTAGTTTGCTATAAGAAATAATGAACAAGATAATTTCAGAAAGAGCTAGAAAGACCTACATGAACTTATGCATAGTGAAATATGTAGAACCAGGAGAAGATTGTGACAACAATATTGTGGAATGATCAACTGTGAAAGATTTTGCTACTCTAGTACAATGATGTGTAATAATACCAATGGACTTATGACAAAGAATACTATTCACTTTCAGATAAAGAACTGTTGCAATCAGAATAAAGATCAAAGTATAATATTTTTTTTTACTTTAGTTTCTTTAGATTTTTATTTTGAGGTTTTGGTCCTATATGATTATAGTGTTACAAAAATATACAATGTGGAAATATTTTTATGATAATATGTATATAATCTGAATCAAAAATCGTTTACCATCTCCATGAAGGGGAATATAAGGGAGGAACAGAGACAATTTGGATCACATAATGTCAGAAATTTCATGTGAAAAATTATTATCAATAATAGGTAAAATAAAATATCTTTATAGATGAAAAACATACTCTCAACAATATAAAATAGCTGGTGGTACATCTAACAAAAACAAGCCCAGAAATTATATGAACACAATTACAAAATACTTTTCACACAATTTAAGTTGGGACAAAATATTTGAAAAAAAAACATTAATTTTTCATTTGTAGGCAAACCCTATATAATAAAAAATGGCAACCCTACCCAAATTAGTTTACCTATTCAGTAATATACCAACCTAACTACTCAAAAATTATTTTCATAGAATGAGAAAAACTGAAAACAAGGTTCATCTGGGAATAAAGAAGGCCAAGAATATCAAGGGAATTAATTTTTTAAAATGGAGACCTAGCTATAGCAGAGGTCAAACTATAGTACAAAGCCTTATTCATCAATCTGCCATTGGCTCAGAAATAGAATAGTAGATAGGTGGAATAGATTAGGTAATCAACATATGGTAGTTGATGTTCATGGAAACTGAGTGTTCAATAAACACAATAATCCAAGCTCTGAAGGAAGGAACTCACTCTTTCACAAAAAAAAAACAGCTGGAAAAACTGAAAAACAGTATGCTGTACAGTAGAAATAGACCAACATCTCACTCCAAATCCAGAGTAAAATCAAAGCGGATGCCTGATCTAGAAATAAAGAGTAATGCAAAAAACAAATTAAGGGAAAACAGAAAAGTTTATCATTCAAACTTATGGTTAGGGGAAGAATTTATGACCAAACTAGTCTTGGAGAACATTACAAATAATGAAATGGATATTTTTTTGTATTATGTTAAAAATGTTTTGCACAAATAAAGCCAATATAACCAATATGATGAGGGAAACAATAAATTTTTGGAAAAGTTTATACCAAGTATGTCTGACAAAGTCCTCATTTCCTAAATATATAGAGAACGGATTCAAATCTATAAGCACACAAAACATTCTGCAATTGCAAAATGGCTAAAGTACATGAAGAGACAGTTCCCATAGGAAGAAATTAAAACTATCTGGTCATAAAAATATGTTCTGAATCATAATTGATTAGAGAAATGCAAATTAAAACAATTCTGAAATTCCAACTCATACCTACCATATTGGATCACATGACCAAAAAAGAAAAATAATAAATGTTGAAAGGGATGTGGAAAAAAATGTGACATTAATACATTGTTGGTGGTACTATGACCTGATAGAATCATTCTGGAGAGCAATCTGGGAAAATGTCAAAAAGGCTCTAAAACTATTCAAATGCCATGATAAGCAAAACCACTGCTTGGTCTGCATGCCAATGATTAAGGGAAAAGGACTTACTTGTACCAAAATATTTTTAGCAGCAATCTTTGTAGTAACAAAGAATAGAAGCTCAGGAGGTGCCCATTAATTGGGCAGTGGCTGAGGAATTTGTGTTACATGGTTCTAATGCATGAGTATTGCACCATCAATGACAAACAGAATGAGTTCAGAAAAATCTGAAACAACTTATACGAATTGGTACAATGTGAAGTGAACAGAACAAGGAGAATAATGTGTATAGTAACAAATATTATATGACAATTCATTGTGAAAGACTAAACCATTATTAGCAAGGCAAGTTTCTAGGAGACAATAAAAAAATGTTATCCAGTGTCAAAATAGGAACTGCTGGAGTCTGATTGCAAATCAAAATATGCCATCTTCATTTTCATATTCTTTATGAGTTATTTTTATTGTGTGTGAGATGTGTCTTCTTTCACAACATGAGCATATGGCAATATGTATCAGCTGATTTATTAGCCTTTTCAGTGCATTGGAGAGAAAAAGGAAGAGTCAGAGGGAGAAAAACTGAATCCTAATATGTCAGAAAACAATTGTTAAAATTATTTTTACATGAAACAAAAAAAAAAAATTTAAATGGGCTTGGCAAGCCTTCACACCAAAAGTACTGGTCTACCATGCACACACTATTACCCATTCACTTTGACATGCTTAGTTTCTGAATGAATGCCTATAACATCATCATTAAGTCAACAAGGAAATGAAGAAAGGTCATGGGATTCTCTCCATAAATAAATTTCATGTTCCACTTTTTTTTGATACTTCAAAAGCATTTTCAGATGAAATACATCATTAATGGCCTTCAGAACAGTAAGCAGTTTCCTTTTCTGGCCTATTTCAAACTGGGTTAGACATATTTGTCACCAGACAACTATATCACCATGGTAAAGTTTATCCTGTGAGCGGCTAGGTTTTTCCAAAAACCTATATTGCAACTTCCTATCAGACAGGTTTTACTACAGTTGTTTTGAAAATAAGTCTCTTTCCCATCAGCAAGTCATTGATAGTCAATTAAAACCTTATTTACTTCATTTAATTTGAAGTCTTATCTGGATTTGGGAAGTTGGCATTGATACAGTTTACATTATTTTCAAGGATTGTTTTTCAAGACCAATATCTTCTGTGAAAGGAAAGATAATAATAATTACCACTCCTTCTTCTGCTGCGAATAACGATGAGGAGGAGGAGGAGGAGGAGGAGAAGGAGAAGGAAGATAGTACTTTCCAGCCAAATCTCCATTCTTCACTTTCAGTTCCACTTCGTTTCAATTCCATGAAAAAATATACCATCATTGTGCATAACTTTGGTAAACATTTTCCTTCTGTCTAGCTTCCTTTTATGTATTGTTCCTCATTATTAGATTATCATTTTTTTGAGAATGGAGACTGTCTTTTTTTCTTATTTGTATCTCTAGTGCTTAGCAAAGGGCCTGTCACATATTAGATGCTTAGTAAATTTATTTTTAAAATAATAATGACAGCAATAATACTATGTTTATTTATTTAATAACATTTACATAACATAATATGCTACACAGTGTGATAAAAGCATTAAATATTTTTTTAGTCATAATCATTGGAGATAAGTGGTATTAATGTAATTATTTTACATTTTTGTAAATGTACATTTACATATTTGAGAAGTCTGAAGAATTCAGAAATTCAGTCATATAGCGAGCAAATGTCCAAAATGGAATTTGAACTCAGATACTCCTATTCCAGGATCAGGTCCATTTTGTCCTTTCTGTGTAGATTGCTCTCTTTCAAAGTGCACTTTTAGGCTAGGGTGCTGCCAAGTTTGCCCTACACTAGGGAGAGGAGTGAACATAGCTGTTGTGAAGATGGGATCCCCTTATATTCTGCCCCTAACGCTGGAAAGAACATAACCAGTCATGGAAAACATATTAAAAATCCTCATCATGTATGTGAATGGGATGAACTTACTCTTAAAAAATGAATAGAATATCAGATTAGAATATAAAATTCTAAAGATGGCGGCTTAGAGAAAGCTAAAGTTCAGATCTCCGGAAATCCCTTCCCGACCAATCTCAAACTATAAGCTCCTAAGGCACCGAAATTGAAAAAGATCAACAGCATAGACCCTGGGAATCCTCCTCCTGGACCTGGACCTGGATCAAAAGGTACGGCCCCCCTCAAAAGCCAGAACCTGAGATCACTCGGACCTAAGGGGTAGGAGCACAGAGTCCAAGGCTCCGGGAAGCCACAGCCCTGCACCACTCAGAGAGCAGGGTCTTCTGAAACAACAACAACCCTCAGGGCCTTTTATCCGAGTCCCAGTGAAAGTCACTGCCCTCGGAGCTCCCCCGGCAGAGAGCAGGGTCATCTGAAACAACAGCAACCCTCAGGGCGGGCAAGACAGCCTCACGGGCTGGATCCTGCTATCCAAGACTCAGTGAAAGTCACTGCTCTCGGAACTCCGGGAAGCCACAGCCCATCCCCCCGCAGAGAGCAGGGTCCTCTGAAACAACAGCAACACTCAGGGCCGACAAAACAGCCTCACGGCCAGCTATTCTGAAGGAAACTTCCAGAAAGCAACCTGAACCCTGCAGGGAAGCAGATAGAGCCCGGGGAGAGTGTGGCCCCCTAATCCGACCCTTCCATTCCAGTTCCAGTGAAAGTCATTGCCCATACTCAATTTAATCAAGGGAAAGCTCATAGAACCGACCATCTGCCCAGGACTAAAGCCTCTGAACACCAGACAGAGATAAGAAAAGCTAATCCTCCCCATTCAGAGATGGCAAAGTCCACAGAAGCACAGAAGCCGCAAAATCCCAAGAAAAATAAGAAGAAAGGGGCAACTTTGGACACATTCTATGGAGCCAAAATACAAAATACAGAGGAGATAGAAGATGATATGCAAGAAAATGCTCCGAAACCTTCCAAAGGACATGGAAACTCTCCACAAAGCCATGAAGAATTTGAATCAGAAATGACCAAAAAAGATGGAAGCCTTCTCGGAGGAAAAGTGGGAAATAATGCAAAAGAAATTCACGCATCTACAAAACTGGTGTGACCAAACTGAAAAAGAAAACCAGGCTTTAAAGGCCAGAATCAGGCAACTGGAAGACAACGATTGTGTAAAAGAGCAAGAATTAATAAAGCAAAGCCAAAATACCAAGAAATTAGAAGAGAACATAAAATATCTCACCGACAAGGTGACAGATCTGGAAAATAGAGGGAGAAGAGATAATTTATGAATAATTGGACTACCAGAAAAGCCAGAAATAAACACCAAACTCGACATGGTGATACAAGATATAATCAAAGAAAATTGCCCAGAGATTCTAGAACAAGGGGGCAATACAGCCACTGACAGCTCACAGAACACCTTCTACACTAAACCCCCAAGAGACAACTCCCAGGAATGTAATTGCCAAATTCCAAAGCTATCAAACAAAAGAAAAAATCCAACAGGAAGCCAGAAAAAGACAATTTAGATATAAAGGAATGCCAATCAGGGTCACACAAGACCTTGCAAGTTCTACTCTGAATGATCATAAGGCATGGAACATGATCTTCAGAAAGGCAAGAGAGCTGGGTCTTCAACCAAGAATCAGCTACCCAGCAAAACTGACTATATACTTCCAAGGGAAAGTATGGGCATTCAACAAAATAGAAGACTTCCAACTTTTTGCAAAGAAAAGACCAGAGCTCTGTGGAAAGTTTGATACCGAAAATCAAAGAGCAAGGAATACCTGAACAGGTAAATATAAAGGAAAGGAGAAAAATGTTATCTTCTTCTTTTACTCAAACTCTCTTCTATAAGGACTACATTTATATCTATCTATGTATACTAATATGTGGGGAAAATGTAATGTATTAATAGGGGGTAAAGAAAGACCAAATAGAATAATCTTTCTCACACAAAGATTCACATGGGAAGGGGAGGGGAAGAAAACTCCTATAAGAAGGAGAGGAAGAGAGGGATTTTTTTTACTTAAACCTTAATCTCAGGGAAATCAACTCTGAGAGGGAAAAACATCCAGATCCATTGGGATATTGAATTCTATCTTACCCAACAAGGGTAGGGAGAAGGGAAAACCAAGGGGGTGGGAGGGGGAGAGGGAGAACAAAAAGGGAGGGAAAGAGAGGGGGGAGGGGGAGGGAAGAAAAAGGGAGGGACTGAAACGGGAAACATCAAGGGAGGGGACAAGGGGCACTGATTCAAAGTAAATCACTCGACTAAAAGGTAGAGCCAAAGTAGAAAAGGTGAGAATTAGGGAAGGATATCAAATTGCCAGGGAGTCCACAAATGACAATCATAACATTGAACGTGAATGGGATGAACTCACCCATAAAACGTAGACGAATAGCAGAATGGATTAGAATCCCAAACCCTACCATATGTTGCCTTCAAGAAACACACATGAGGCGGGTTGACACCCACAAGGTCAGAATTAAAGGATGGATTAAGACCTTCTGGGCCTCAACTGATAGAAAGAAGGCAGGAGTGGTAATCATGATCTCTGATAAAGCCAAAGCAAAAATAGACCTGATCAAAAGGGATAGGGAAGGTAATTATATTTTGTTAAAAGGGACTCTAGACAATGAGGAAATATCATTAATCAACATGTATGCACCAAATAATATAGCACCCAAATTTCTAATGGAGAAACTAGGAGAATTGAAGGAAGAAATAGACAGTAAAACCATATTAGTGGGAGACTTAAAACAACCATTATCAAATTTAGATAAATCAAATATAAAAATAAATAAGAAAGAGGTAAAAGAAGTGAATGAAATCTTGGAAAAATTAGAATTAATAGACATATGGAGAAAAATGAATAGAGATAAAAAGGAATACACATTCTTTTCAGCATCACATGGCACATTCACGAAGATTGACCATATATTAGGTCACAGAAACATGGCATACAAATGCAGAAAAGCAGAAATAATGAATGCAGCCTTCTCAGATCACAAGGCAATAAAAATAATGATTAGTAATGGTACATGGAAAACCAAATCTAAAACCAATTGGAAATTAAACAATATGATACTCCAAAACCGTTTAGTTAAAGAAGAAATCATAGAAACAATTAATAATTTCATCGAGGAAAATGACAATGGCGAGACATCCTTTCAAACCTTTTGGGATGCAGCCAAAGTGGTAATCAGAGGTAAATTCATATCCTTGAATGCTTATATTAACAAACAAGGAAGAGCAGAGATCAATCAATTGGAAATGCAAATGAAAAATCTCGAAAGCAATCAAATTAAAACACCCCAGCAGAAAACCAAACTAGAAATCCTAAAAATTAAGGGAGAAATTAATAAAATCGAAAATGATAGAACTATTGATTTAATAAATAAGACAAGAAGCTGGTACTTTGAAAAAACAAACAAAATAGGCAAAGTACTGGTCAATCTAATTTAAAAAAGGAAGGAAGAAAAGCAAATAAACAGCATTAAAGATGAAATGGGGTACAGCACCTCCGATGAAGATGAAATTAAGGCAATCATTAGAAATTACTTTGCCCAATTATATGGCAATAAATACACCACTTTAGGAGAAATGGATGAATATATACAAAAATACAAATTGCCTAGACTAACAGAAGAGGAAATAGAATTCTTAAATAATCCCATATCAGAAAATGAAATCCAACAAGCCATCAAAGAACTTCCTAAGAAAAAATCCCCAGGGCCTGATGGATTCACCAGTGAATTCTATCAAACATTCAGAGAACAGTTAATCCCAATACTATGCAAACTATTTGACATAATAAGCAAAGAGGGAGTTCTACCAAACTCCTTTTACGACACAAACATGGTACTGATTCCAAAACCAGGCAGGTCAAAAACAGAGAAAGAAAACTATAGACCAATCTCCCTAATGAATATAGATGCAAAAATTTTAAATAGGATACTAGCAAAAAGACTCCAGCAAGTGATCAGAAGGATCAATCACCATGATCAAGTAGGATTTATACCAGGGATGCAGGGCTGGTTCAACATTAGGAAAACCATCCACATAATTGACCACATCAACAAGCAAACTAGCAAGAACCACATGATTATCTCAATAGACCCAGAAAAAGCATTTGATAAAATACAACACCCATTCCTATTAAAAACACTAGAAAGCATAGGAATAGAAGGGTCATTCCTAAAAATAATAAACAGTATATATCTAAAACCATCAGCTAAGATCATCTGCAATGGGGATAAACTAGATGCATTCCCAATAAGATCAGGAGTGAAACAAGGATGCCCATTATCACCTCTACTATTTGACATTGTACTAGAAACACTAGCAGTAGCAATTAGAGAAGAAAAAGAAATTGAAGGCATCAAAATAGGCAAGGAGGAGACCAAGTTATCACTCTTTGTGGATGACATGATGGTCTACTTAAAGAATCCTAGAGATTCAACCAAAAACCTAATTGAAATAATCAACAACTTTAGCAAAGTTGCAGGATACAAAATAAACCCACATAAATCATCAGCTTTTCTATATATCACCAATACAGCTCAGCAGCAAGAACTAGAAAGAGAAATACCTTTCAAAATCACCTTAGACAAAATAAAATACCTAGGAATCTACCTCCTGAGACAAACACAGGAACTATATGAACACAACTACAAAACACTCTCCACACAACTAAAACTAGACTTGAGCAAATGGAAAAACATTAACTGCTCATGGATAGGACGAGCCAATATAATAAAAATGACCATCCTACCCAAACTTATTTATCTATTTACTGCCATACCCATTGAACTACCAAAATACTTCTTCACTGATTTAGAAAAAAACATAACAAAGTTCATTTGGAAGAAGAAAAGATCAAGGATATCCAGGGAAATAATGAAAAAAAAAAACACATATGATGGGGGCTTTGCAGTCCCTGACCTTAAACTATATTACAAAGCAGCAGTCATCAAAACAATTTGGTACTGGCTAAGAAACAGAAAGGAAGATCAGTGGAATAGACTGGGGAAAGCAACCTCAGCAAGACAGTATACGATAAACCCAAAGATGCCAGCTTTTGGGACAAAAATCCAATATTCGATAAAAACTGTTGGGAAAATTGGAAGACAGTGTGAGAGAGACTAGGAATAGATCAACACCTCACACCCTACACCAAGATAAATTCAAAATGGGTGAGGGACTTAAACATAAAGAAGGAAACCATAAGTAAATTGGGTAAACACAGAATTGTATACATGTCAGACCTTTGGGAGGGGAAAGGCTTTAAAACCAAGCAAGACATAGAAAGAATCACAAAATGTAAAATAAATAATGTTGACTACATCAAACTAAAAAGCTTTTGTTCAAACAAAACGAAGGTACCTAAAATCAGAAGGGAAACAACAAATTGGGGACAAATCTTCATAGAAACCTCTGACAAAGGTTTAATTACTCATATTTATAAAGAGCTAAATCAATTGTACAAAAAATCAAGCCATTCTCCAATTGATAAATGGGCAAGGGACATGGATAGGCAGTTCTTAGATAAAGAAATCAAAACTATTAATAAGCACATGAAGAAGTGTTCTAAATCTCTTATAATCAGAGAAATGCAAATTAAAACAACTCTGAGGTATCACCTCACACCTAGCAGATTGGCTAACATAACAGCAAAGGAAAGTAAGGAATGCTGGATGCAGTGTGGCAAAGTCCGGACATTAATGCATTGCTGGTGGAGTTCTGAACTGATCCAACCATTCTGGAGGGCAATTTGGAACTATGCCCAAAGGGCGACAAAAGAATATCTACCCTTTGATCCAGCCATAGCACTGCTGGGTCTGTACCCCAAAGAGATAATGGACAAAAAGACTTGTACAAAAATATTCATAGCTGCGCTCTTTGTGGTGGCCAAAAACTGGAAAACGAGGGGATGCCCATCAATTGGGGAATGGCTGAGCAAATTGTGGTATATGTTGGTGATAGAATATTATTGTGCTAAAAGGAATAATAAAGTGGAGAAGTTCCATGGAGACTGGAACAACCTCCAGGAAGTGATGCAGAGCGAGAGGAGCAGAACCAGGAGAACATTGTACACAGAGACTAATACACTGTGGTATAATCGAACGTAATGGACTTCTCCATTAATGGCGTTGTAATGTCCCTGAACAATTTGCAGGGATCTAGGAGATAAAAACACTATTCATAAGCAAAGGATAAACTATGGGAGTGGAAACACCGAGGAAAAGCAACTGCCTGAATATAGCGATTGAGGGGACATGACAGAGGAGAGACTCTAAATGAACACTCTGATGCAAATATTATCAACAAAGCAATGGGTTCAAATCAAGAAAACATGTAATGCCCAGTGGATTTACGCATCGGCTATGGGGGGTAGGGGGGAGGAAAAGAAAATGATATATGTCTTTAACGAATAATGCTTGGAAATGATCAAATAAAATATATTTTAAAAATAATATAAAACTCTATACATATTCTTTATGAGAAACAACTCTGAAATATTGATAAAGAGTTAAAATAAGGGGCAAAAGTAAAATCTATTTATTTCAGATAAATTACAGGTGTAATGGTCATGATGTCAACCAAGGTAATAGAAAAAATAGACATATTTAAAGGTATATATTATGAACAATTATCATTACTTAATATATAAGCAAAATGGGTTAACATGAAATTACATATGAGAAAAATTAAATGAACTTCTAGAAAAATAGAGTAAAATTATAGGCATGGGAAAATAATTACATGTAGTAACATTTATAGGGAAAGATGGGGGGATTGAAAAAACAGGGGATAAGGAAGGTTTGTAGCAGGGGATGGAGGAATTGAAAGGTGAGAGGGAATATGGCTGCCAGTGAGGTAAAGGAGAGAGAGATGCCCTCTGCCAAGAGGCTATATTTTGAACAAAATTGGGTGTCCAAGAAATGAGCCACTTATGATAGCCTGCGGGGATATTTTCCTGCTGGATTGCTGCTGAAGTTGCCCCAGAGCAGGTAAACATGAACTCTCCTGAGGGACAAGCCTTTCCCCAGAATTTGGTCACCCAGCAGGGGTCCTATAAGGAATGTTTGTAATTGGATGATTGAACTGAGATTCAGCTCCCCCTATGCCCAGGAAAAGATAGTACACTTATCTGACTGCAATATTTAAATAAGATAAATTTTAATAACAAGTACAGATTGGATAGGTATCAGGGAAAAGGGAAGAGGGTTGTCCCTAAATAAGGTTGGAGTCTTCATCAGCCTTGGAGCTGAGGCCAGGCCTCACAGGATGGTGGAGGGTTTTTCTTATTCCTGTCTATACTATATCTATGGTAGTTTTCTTAATTTCAAAATCATAGCAGTAGACAGCAAGTAACAAGAAAAGTTCTGACTTTAAGAGCTGATTGGGCCTATCTCTTTGGGCTGAAGAAAATAGAGGCAATTCAATCCAGAGACTCTGAAGCCCAAGCTCCTCCTTCTCCCAAGGCCAGGAAGGAAGTGCTAGTCACAAGACCAACTACCACTCCCAGTTGCCCCTTCCCTCACCAACTGTCAGTCTTGTCACTTTCTTCTCTCTCTAATATTCCCACTGTTCCTTGTTCTAACACAGTGGCAGAAAGTCCAGAACTTGTATTTGTTTCCTTTCCATAATGTAAACTCAGAAGTTCCATCTGTTGCAATAGATAAATTAAACAAAAAGACAAGAAAGAAAGACTAATGAGCTAATCAGAACTTTAGAAAAGTTAAATATGATTGCCCTCAAATGTTGACAAAAGGGGGAAAAAAGGAGTTTCTGTACCTATCAACTGTGCATGACACTTAGAATAACTGTTATAAGGCATAAAAATCTCACAAAAATAGGAAAAGTAGAAATATGTTTTTTTCCTATACAAATGTAACAAAAATCATATTCAATAATATGAGTTTACCAATTAACTGTATGTTAAATAACTTAGCCCTCAGTGGTGAATTGAACAAAAAATGATAAAATTTATTCTAATTAGCAAAGGAAATGATAACAAAAATTTGCCAATATGCTAAATCTTTTGGAATATACTTAAAACAATTTGTAGGATGAATTATAAATTTAAATGTGTTTGCAGATGATATAATTTTCTACCTAAAGGATACAGTAAATTAAAATTATCATTTTTTTTTGTTCTGAAGGATTTTTCTTTTTTTTCCTTTAATTTTTTTTATTAGATCATTGCCAAACTTTATTCATTGGAGACAAAGATCATTTTCTTTTCCTCCCCCAACCCCCCACAACTCTCCCATAGCTGACACACGATTCCACTGGGTATCACATGTGTTCTTGATTCAAACCCATTTCCATGTTGTTGGTACTTGCATTAGAGTTCATTTAGTCTCTCCTCAAACATGTCCCCTCAACCCCTGCATTCAAGCAGTTGCTTTTCCTTGGTGTTTTTAATCCTACAGTTTGTCCTCTGCTGCTGGATAGTGTTTTTCTCCTAGATCCATGCAGATTGTTCAGGGACGTTGCATTGCCACTAATGGAGAAGTCCATTATGTTCGATTGTACCACAGCGTATCAGTCTCTGTGTACAATGTTTTCCTGGTTCTGCTCCTCTCACTCTGCATCACTTCCTGGAGGTTGTTCCAGTCTCCATGGAATTCCTCCACTTTATTATTCCTTTTAGCACAATAGTATTCCATCACCAACATATACCACAATTTGTTCAGCCATTCCCCAATTGATCGGCATCCCCTCATTTTCCAATGTTAGACCACCACAAATATCGCAGCTACAAATATACTTGTACAAGTCTTTTTCCTTATTATCTCTTTGGGGTACAGACCCAGCAGTGCTATGGCTGGATCAAAGGGCAGACAGTCTTTTATTGCCCTTGGGGCATAGTTCCCAATTGCCCTCCAGAATGGTTGAATCAATTTACAACTCCACCAACAAAGAATTAATGTCCCTACTTTGCCACATCCCCTCTAGCATTCATTACTTTCCTCTGCTGTCATGTTAGCCAATCTGTTAGGTGTGAGATGATACTCAGAGTTGTTTTGATTTGCATTTCTCTGATTATATGAGATTTAGAACACATTTTCATGTGATTATTAATAGTTTTAATTTCTTTATCTGAAAACTGCCTATTCACGTCCCTCTCCTTCTTATAGGAGTTATGCTTTCAGGGACTTTAATGTTTCAAAAAATTATTAATAAAAATCAATATAGAACTCAGTGAAATATTTGTAACTCATATTTCCTGGTTTTTCCTGGTTGATAATTTTTTCCTGGTTTTCCTGGTTGGAGGAAATCAGTCTGAACTCAAGAAATTTAGAACTTCCAACTATTTCAGTTGTAGTCTAGCTTCACTTAGATTAGGCAACTAGAAGTGATATGTGCTTCATTTTCAAAAACCTAAGCTTCTCTGGACTTTTTCATTCTTTTAACCAAATGATAGCTTTCTTTCTAGGCATATTGAGCATAGAGATGGAGTGAGGTTAAGAATCTTGTCTTTTAGCTTTTCCTGGCTCTGTCTATTATATTTTTCTCCTTTTGTCTCAAGTTATAATAATATCTATAAATCAGATAAAGAAGTTTTTACTATCATATATATATATATATATATATATATATATATAGAGAGAGAGAGAGAGAGAGAGAGAGAGAGAGAGAGAGAGACTGTAGGTGTTATAATAATGCAAATTCATTTTTGGCAAAAATTTCTAGGGAATGTAAACTTTCCATAATTAATTAATCAGCTGTTATTTAAGTTTCTAAAATATGCCAAGAACTATTGTAGATGCTGGTGATGTGTGCAAAGAGGTTACATTCAAGTGAAGAAGATAATGAGCACAAATAGAAAGTATATTGAGAATAAATATAAAGAGAATACAACTACATATATATATATATATGTATATATATATATATATATATATATATATATGGGGTGTATGGGATGTTCAGAGAGGGGTAATATCTCTGGTATGGAGAGCATGTCATGCCCTCCTAGGGCAGCTCTCCAGCCACTGACCCCTACCTGACACCCAGCTCTCACTTGTGGCTCCTAGTAGCTGGTAGCATGTGGCAGCGGCCACACCCCGGGCAAAGGCTTCGACAGGCCAGCTAAACCTTGTGAGGGTAGCCATCAGGTTGTAGACCCCTAGTAAACCAGGGCTTTGCTCACCCAGCATGTGAAGACTGCTTCGGCCGAACAGACGGAAGAAACCAACAAGAAGGTTCAACGGCTGAGATGGCGACGCAGCAAAGCACTTTCCACAGTGCTTTGGGCGTGCTGGAGCACAAAAGACAACATGGCCATCTAATGCAGTTGAGGAAGTCTCCAGGTGTAACGACCTTTCATGCCACTGGACCCAGACTTCCAATGCCGAGAGAGTGGGACTGTCTCTGTGCATCGACTCTTCCACTTAAATCTCTTTCACACACAAGCATCTTTGTGCACACTCATCTATCCATAGATGAAAACGCATAAAGACAATTATCATTCGTGGTTCCTGAGAGACTACTAACACACATACACACACACACACACACACACACACACACATACATATATATATATATATATATATATATTTAAATACAATGTGGTTTTGAATGGAAAACTCTACTAGTGGGAAGGATTAGGTAAAAGCTTCATGTGGCAAGTAATGTTTGGAATGCATGCATCTTGAAGGAAGAGAGATTTTGCAAGATGCATTTGAACTTTGAATGGATTCTAGCAAGAAGGAAAGGACAGAGCAAAAACAGAGGAAATGGAGAATGTTGAATAAGGGACACAGAGAGGGCCAGTTCGATTGGAACCCAGAGGCCCTGATGGACATAACATACAATGTGGCAGGAAAGATAGGTTAAGCCCAGGTGGCCAAATGATTTAAAAGCTAAACAAAGGAATTTATATTTTATCCCAGTAGCAATAAAGAAACCCTAGAATTAGAGTAAGGATATCACTAGCCACATCCCTGCTTAAAGAAAATCTTTATGGAAGCAATGTGGCATACAGACTATAGTGGAAAGAACATTGAGGTAAAGAATATATAGAATCATTGGAAGAGTTTTTCAATAATATTATAGAGAAAGTAAAAAGGCTCATACTGAGATGGTAGTTGGATGGTGGAGATAAATGGGTCATATGTGAGAGAAATTGGGGAGATAGAAATAGTAACATATACAGTAGACTATGATATGGTATGATCTTGAATGAAGAGTTAAGGATATTGTCAGAATTTTGAACTCAAGAGGATAGACAGATGGTGTTAACTTCAACAAAAAGCAGATTTGCGGAGAAAGTTTAGTTTTTGACATGTTGCTTTTAAAATTTCTCTGAGGACTTGTCCTTTTGCCCTATTATCCCAGATTCTACTCATCTCTTTATTCATTCTATCTTTATGTTTTATTTCATGTTTCCATGGACTCAACTATCATCTCTATAGGCTAAACTGTAAATTCTATATATGAAGACATCATTCATTTCTTGAGTTTTGGTTATGAATTTTTGAGTCCACTAATTTGTAGATATTTCAAAAACAGCTATTTCATGTTTGTTATAGTTCAATGGTTAAGAAAACTAGGCCTGGTGTCAGGAATACATGTGCCCAAATCCAGCCTTAGACACTTCCTAATTGTGTGGCCTTGGACAAATGATCTAACCTCTCTTTTCTAGGAGGCAAACACAATGGCTCATTAGATAGAATGCAGGAAGTTCTGAGTTCAGATCTGGACATGGACCCTTTCTAGTTGTGTTGATCAGGACAAATCACAACTTCTGATTACCTGACAAAAGAATATACTGGCTCCACTAGGGAAGGAAATGGAAGAGAATTCCAGTAACCTTTTCAAGAAATCCACTTTTATAGCTATTTTCCATGGGGCCAAAAAGTGTTGGATGTAGTTATTAATTGAACAAAAAGTATTTTGAACCCAAATGTTCAAAATAAAATTCACCTTTATGCTTAAACTCGCCTTTCCATATAATTTAAGTATTTCTGTCAAGGAAGGAGATTATTTTCCCCTGCTTAGATGTCTAGGCTTGTTAGTTATGAAGGATTCCTTACTCTTCCTTCTTTTTCTCTGTTTTTCATGTGTTACAATTAATTTTCTGCTTCCAATCATTTATACTTGATTTCTTGCATGACTATAATTCCTCTTCTCCTCAACTCTACTTCATTCAATCTTTTTAGTCTTCAAGACATAGCTCAAGCACCACCTTCCATAGTAACTGTTTCCTAGTCCCCACAATTGTTAGTTTCTCCCATACCAAACAACTTTTCAATTAATTATTTTCTATTTGTTATTCTTCATGTTCATTCTTAATATCTGATATATGTATTTCTTATCCTCCTAACATGAATTCATAGGGAAAAGACACTATCTTATTCTTTGTATGCAATATAGAATGCCAGTACATAATACTGTCCTAATAAATTCTTAATTATTGATTTATAAACCCCTTTTCTAATTAGTTGGCACACTTTGTTGATTTAATCTTCTTGAAATGTTTTTATTCACTTCCTTGTCTTTACTCACACCCCAATCATCTAAATCCGGGCTTTGGTCACCTAGATTACTGCATTTTTTTAAAATATTGGACTTCCTTTATCTCCTTTTCTTTCTCCTGGCATCCTTTCCATCTTCCAGTTTTCAATTTTGAATACAAAGGCTAGACCTATCTTTCTGATGAAGAATTTTCAGTATTTGCCCAGTGTTATAATATG
The DNA here is from genome assembly GCF_027887165.1 of Monodelphis domestica. Taxonomy (NCBI): domain Eukaryota; kingdom Metazoa; phylum Chordata; class Mammalia; order Didelphimorphia; family Didelphidae; genus Monodelphis; species Monodelphis domestica. The sequence continues at coordinate 330,308,767 of NC_077229.1, read as the reverse complement.
CAAACTCCAATATTTATCCTTTACAATCTGAGTATAGCCTGTGCTTCCAGACTGATTTCACTTTAGTGTCCATTATGATTCCTGAGTTCCAGAAAATTGACATGTACAAAAATTTGATCTTCCACTTCTATGCTTTCACAGAAATTATCCTCCATATCTGGAATACACTTCCTCCTTACATTTGCTTCTTAAAGCCAAGAGTTTCCTTCAGGGTTCTGATATATGGCCTCTTCATTTCCATAAAGTGCCTTTTTTCTCCAAATCATTGATTATTTTGTCCTATTGATAGTTACATATGAATATATTCTATCCATCTTGTAGAATGTAAACATCTTAATGATAGTGACTGCCTTAATTATACATATGTATCCATTGCACTTAAAATAATACCTGACATGGTAGGTGTATAATAAACATCTATTGATTGATTTATTGATTGTATATTTTTCATGACATATTGGAAAGACTCTCAGTCAGTCTTAAAACCAGATTATGATATAAAGAACTTTAGTTTGTTTTTTTAATTTCTCTTCAGAATTTTTCAAACATTTTCAAAGTAACAAATATTTGTTTAACAAATATTCTAGCTGATATATTATTTGCCTCCACCTCTAAAGAGGATCAAATATTGTTTTATCAATCTGCTATAATCACATATGCTCTAAAAAGCTTTCCCTTTTTTCTTTGGGAGAGAAATCCATTTCCCAATGCAATATGCTACTTTTGATGACTTGAAAAATATGGGTGTTTCTTAAGGGCTACTGAAAACAAATACTTTCATTTTTAGAAGAAAATTTCGAGAGTAACACATTATTTTTATTTTTTTAACCCTTACCTTCTGTCTTAGAATCAATAGCGTGTATTGGTTCTAAGGGAGAAGAGTGATAAGAATCAGGCAATGGAGGTTAATTGACTTGCCCAGGGTCACAAAGCTAGGCAGTGTCTGAGGCAGATTTGAACTTTAGACCGCCCTTCTCCAGACCTGACTCTCAATCCACTTAGCTACCCAACTGCCCTCTGAGAGTAACACTTTAACTATCTAGAATGTAATTGTAAAGAGAGTCAAGATAGTTTTAAGATTAAAATCCATGGACTCTGCTAAGCAAAACCTCTCACTTTAACATTTTTGTTGGAGTTATTAGGGAAAGTAGTCAGATTAACATACTTATCTTTCATAATTTATTCTCCTGAACCTGGCCAAATGATTATAGACCTTTAAATGAAATCATGAGCTCACTAACTGGCAGCATTATGCATACATATCAGGATTAACTTAATTGTATTACCAGGAATTACTGAAGCATTTGAGCTAGCCAAAGGATAAGGATTTTTTTTTCTTAAAGAAGGTTAAAACATTTATATGTTCAGATTGTGGCAGTTTTATCCTAAAAGAGGTGAGGAAATAGATGAAGAATAAATCTTTCAGTGTGATGAAAAAATGAGACAACCTTGCCAATGTAATACTAAATACCCTAAAATTGTCATAATGAGACAAAGTTTCACCTAAAATGACAGACTTTTTCAAATACAGAAACTTAGCAATAAAGAACGAAGTTCCTATAATGTTACCCTTTTGTTTCCTAAAAACATATAAGTAAGTGCTACATTTGGGATGGTGATGACAATCCTTGGCAATTATACCACTAGGATTTAGGATACTAAATGAAGCAAGTTATACTAAATGAAGCTGAGTTACAAACTCAGCTACAGAAGAAAGGAAATACATGTAATACTTCAATTATGGCTCAAGAAACTTCCTTTCTAGAATTTAAGATATTGGCCCAATCTGAAAACAACATATTATATTGACAGTGAAACTTATTTTGTACTGATTTCCTCAATATATCATTGCATTGGCAAAAGTGTTTTCATTGATCAATAACAGAGTTTTCCCAACTCTAAAATATAGGCAATTCCACTTGAAGATGATATCTCCCATCTATGGGACAAAAAGGCAAGAGTTAATCTAGCTTATTTTTATCATTTATTCAGGCAGCAACTTATTCAGTGATGTGTAGCTAATATTTAACTTTATGTTCTTTTGTTTCATTATCCCTAAAAGGAAGAGGGAAAATGTATTTTTTGAATATAAGAGGAAATTATGAATATTGGTGAGCATTTAAAATATTTTCAGTTCTTTCGGGAAAAAGTGAATATAATTTCAAAGTCTTATTATAAATGACAGGAAAAAAACTAAAAGAAGGTTGAATAATTAAGAATTATTTGGTGGTTCATGGACAAAAACACCTACCAGATGTAAAAGCTGTTGCAAATTAGCTGAAGGAGAGTTATGAGTTGAAGAGGAGACAGGAACATCAGAAAGACCTTTTAGTCACAGAATAGTATTTATGGTTTTATGGGGGGGGGGAGTGAGGCAGGGTGATATTAGTCAAACTTGTCTAAATTCACTTAAAAGTAATACCATGTGGTCTAAAATAAGCTCTGGAACAATGGTATTTTAAAATTGTTAAATGGAAATTATTGTCTTGAAGATACTTTTTGTGGATCTCTGGTGTTAATGATGGGAGAATTTACTTAAGCCACCCAGATTGCAAGCTATTTACACCCATCCATCCTTTGTGGCTATTGTATGTAAGATAGCAAAATATAAATATTTTTCAGTTTTGTATGTATACACACATGAATATACATGCATATGAATTTCATACTTATATAATATTCTATGCATTTGGTGAACTACAAGCACATATGTATGGATATGTGTATACATGTATGTGTTTCTATATGCACATTATTGACCTGTACATTTTTCCATATTACATGTTGATATGATTTTTATCTTTCATTTTATTACATTTTGCAATACATGTTTCTCCCTTCCTTCTAGCCCTGCTCTTACCCCAAGATGGTAGGTAATATGCTATAGATTGTACATATTTTTATATAATTCATATGTACATACTTGTAATGTTGTGATATATGACATATTGTTTACACTAGAGAAAATTTTTGGAGGAAATGAAGTGGAAATGGTATATTTTATTCTGCATTCAAATTCTGACAGTTCTTTCTATGGTGGTAGATAGCATTTTGCTTAATGAGTCCTTGGAATTCTCCTGAATCCTTACCTTGTTGATAACTGGTGAGTCATGCACAGTTGCTTAAAACATTGTCTTGGTTCTGCTCTCTTGATTTTGCATCATCTCATACAGATTTTTATAGTTTTGTTGTTTGTTTGTTGGTACGAATCCTGTTTGTTATTCCCTATGATGCAATAGTAATCTATTACAAGTACATATGACAACTTATTCAGCCATTCTCCAACTGATAGGCATCCCTTGAGTTTCTACTTCCTTGCCAACACATAAGAGCTGTTATAATATTTTTGCATAGGTAGGTTCTTTTCCTCTATTTTTAATGTCTTCAGCTCTCCAGAATGGTAGCATCAGATATAGTTCTACAAATAGTGTATTAGTGTTCCAATTTTTCCACATACCCTTGAACTTTGTCATTTTCCTTTTTTTGTCACATTAGCTAGTCTGATGGGTGTGAGGTGGTACCTCAGAGTTGTTTTAATTTGCTTTTTCCTAATAAAGAGTGATTTGGAACATTTTTTCGTGACTATAATGGCTTTAATTTCTTTATCTGAGAGTGTTCTGTTCATGTCCTTTGATCATTTGTGGTTTGGGGAATGCTTTATATCCTTATAAATTTGACTCCATTCAGTATATATTTGAAAACTTGTTATAAATATGTTTTCCAGGTTTTTTTTTATTTGCCCTTTAATCTTCATTGCATTTCCTTTGTTTTAACAGAAATATTTAATTGAATATGGTCATATTTATCTATTTTACACCTCATAATTTCTCTATGTCTTATTTTTACCTAAAATCTTCCAATAGCCATAAACCCAAAAGGTAAACCATTTGTCTTCCTTTAATTTGTTTATAGCAAGGGTCAGAGTATTGCTATACCCCTTCTTCTATTTGTTCTGCCAGCCTAGTAAATAAAATCAGAGGAGTTTTTGTTCTGTGGTCAGGTATATGGTGGGGTGCAGGCTCTCAGGTTTTGTTGTTGTCTGTTTGTGTCTTTTTACTCTACTATTTTTACAATCAGAAAACTTTTGATAAGGACTGGTCTTACCATTTTAAAACATGTGTACTTAAATACCATATCAATAATAAGAACAATTCCTAGGATTATTATCAAAATAAGGTTTTTTAAGTGTCTTACCTGTTATCTCTTTTGATGATAAGAGCTACTTTACTGCTAAGAAACCTAAGAGAGAGGAAACTGAAAGAGATTGAGTAGGGTTACACAATTAGGAAGCATTTAAACAGGGTTCACACAGGATTTCTTGTCTCCAAGTCTTATACTCTATGTACTAATTTTAATTGCATATACTTAAATAAGTCTGTTTTTCTTTTCAAATTCAAGATTTCACTCCAATGATGCAAATTCCAACCTAGTCATAATTAATAATTGTGTGACTCTACTTCATATCATCCCAAGTGTTTGCCACAAAAGGATAACATGACATTCTAGAAAGCTAACATGCTTTCTACTGGCATCATATCTACATTAGTGTATCACTTTGGCCATCTATATGTATATACACACTTATATTACACATTTGGTGTATTTATGAGTGTGTGGAAAGGTTTTCAAGTGAAAGATACAAAAATAAATTAATTATTTTGTTTCACAGGATTTAATTACTAGTTATATAACATATAGTATTTCATATTCATAAAGCACTTTATAGTTTGCATAGTGCTTTAAGTGTACTTTCTCATTTAAGCATTAAAACTACTCTATTTCTACTTATTAATTCTAAAATTGAGAAAATAAGACTAAGAAAAATTAAAGATCACATAGCCAATAAGATTTGGTGGTCACATTTCAATTCAGTGAGACTTGATTCAAGGTTCAGCATTTTGACATGTAACCCCTCATTTTTTCCTTCCTTCACTTATTTCTTCTTTCATATATAATCCATTGATCTACCTACCAGCTTACCTAATACATATCTTTCTCCCTGTGTATCTAAAAAGGTTATCATTTTTATTAAAATGTTGGTCACATTTAAAGCTGTTTTATTCTCAGCAATTAGTTCTGCAGAATATTCCATTTCATTTTCAAAAGGTGTAGCATTTGAATTCATATCAATGCTATATACAGGACTGGCAGCAGACTTGAAAATTAGAGAAGAAAAAAATTTCTATGTGAATCTTAAAACTACTCAGACTCTACTTTAGAAGATTTGATTAAGCTCTTCCCCATTTTTAACAATGAAGATACTTAATCAGGAATGTATTGAGAACTTTTAAAATTACTCCACCCTACTCAGACAGTGCCTTAGGGGAAGATAAAATTGCAAACTCCTGATCGAACAATGAAAAGTCCCTAACTCTTATTTATAGTAAAGCTAGAACCTTAAGCTAGGTCTATTTTTAGATCTAATACAAAAGGGTGCTAAGTACCTATAAAGGTTAAATCAATCACTAAAAGGTTAAGCAACTTACAAAAGGCAAGCTTAACAAAGAGGTGTTAAGTACTCAGAGGATTTCATCTAACCAGAGAAGTTGAGAACAAAAGAAGATGAGAACTAAGAATGGGCAGTCCTGGAAAAAAGCGTCTACTATGATTGGTAGACGTGAAAATTTATAGGAGGTAACATAAGATAAAATTCCTTTAAAAGGAAGGGGTAAAAGGAATTCAAGGGGTTATTGAATTTGAGTAGAATTGAGTTGGAATTTGGAGTTGAAGTGAGGACATTTTGAATTGAGTTCGCAATTGAATTCAGTGTGGAGTTAGACTCTGTACTCAGTTCAGGAGATTCAGTGGAGGACTTAAGCTTGCTTGGAGATGATCTTGTGGTGAGTGATAAAGACTGACTCGCTCTCCCTTAAGCCCCTTTTTTACTGCTTGGCTATTCTCTCTCTCTCTCTCTCTCTCTCTCTCTCTCTCTCTCTCTCTCTCTCTCTCTCTCTCTCTCTCTCTCTCTCTCTCTCTCTCTCCTTCCCTTAATTCCTTCATTTATATTATTTTTTAAACCCTTACCTTCCATCTTGGAGTCAATACTGTGTATTGGCTCCAAGGCAGAAGAGTGGTAAGGGCTAGGCAATGGGGGTCAAGTGACTTGCCCAGGGTCACACAGCTGGGAAGTGTCTGAGGCCAGATTTGAACCTAGGACCTCCAGTCTCTAGGCCTGGTTCTCAATCCACTGAGCTACCCAGCTGCTCCCCCATTTATATTATTTTTATTAATTAAAATCTCCATAAATCCCCAGCTGACTTGGATATTTTCATATTTGGGAATTTCCCATGGCAACCGCTTATTTTAGATTTTAAGTCAAAACACTCAAATTATCTTTACTGTTTGGCCAAAACTTTTACAGTTTGGGCATTTACAGTTTTTAAAATTTACATCTACAAAGTATAAGCATTCACTGAGACATAAGTACATGATGTTTTGTGTCTGTGTATATAATTTATATATGTCCACACATATAACATAAATATATTATGGATATATGTATATGATGCATAAAATATTTCTAAAACCTAGTATTCAGTGATTGGTATCTTGCTATAGAAAGTAAAATTAGCTTATGCTTAATATTCATGTTGTTCAGTCTTTATAGTCACATTCAAATCTTCAAGATGCTTTGTTGGGAGGCATGGGAGGCATGGCAAAGATATTAGAGTGTTTTGCTATTTACTTCTCCAGGTCATTTTTAGGATGAGTAACTGAGGTAAACAGGAATAGTGACTTACCCAGGGTCACACAGCTACTAAATGCCTGAAGCCTGATTTCAATTCAGAACTTTCTCACTCAAGACCCAGTGCTCTCTCCACTCTGATATCTAGTTGCCCTGTATGTCTATTATGTGAGGTGATATCTAAAACCAGCATTACCATATTAAAATGGTGACAGTAATATATAACATGCAAAACAATAATTTTAAGAGATTGCATTAAATGTTTTCAAAATTTGAAGGGCTTACTAAAATGAAAATAATTGCAGTTATGGTTTCATATGAATAATTCTCTATCTGTAAATATCAGAAAAGCAAACAGGCTTGTCAGCAGTACTCATTTGAATGTGACATATACTTGCATCAAATTTGCTTTCTACAACAGAGCTAGAGGATGTGTATAAAGTTGGGGATTTTACACTGATGGGAAAAAGGCAACTCTGCACAGCAGGTAGGAAGATACACATTAACTGTTCACTAAGTAGCTCTTGATCAGGAAGGATCATTTCTAAGTGGCTCTCAAAGAGGAGAGAGAGATCATCACTGTCTTTCTCTAAGAGGGTGCAGCTGCATAGCTCTTGGAGCAGCTTGTTAAGCAGACATTCCTAGCCCAAAATCCAAGCTAGAAAAATGCAAAATCAGTTAATGTAGCAAGCAATTGAGTAGGTTGCTAATACATATCAAATAGTGAGGTTGATGTCAACATAAGAAAGTAAAAAAAATTCCACTAAGTGAATTCAGACATAGAGTTTGAAGAAATTAAATTAATTTAGAATACGATACCCATTATCTTTATTTCTGTTTCTATTATCTCAATCTATAATTCTACTTGGATAGCCGTAATTACAGAGAAACGATATTACATAATAAGATAGATCAGCTCTTCAGAATGAATGAATTGGAAAAGGAAAAAAAAAACAATCTTCAATTTGTCTATCTTTATGTCTCTTTGCCTCTCTCTGTTTCCTTCTCTGTCACTGTCTCTCTGTTCTATCCAATAAGAATCCTCTTGGCAGGTTGTCAGCTAACCTTTGAATAAAAAGGAAAACATAAGCTCCCAGGCTAGTCCTACCGAGTTGGGATAATAATGCATGTTAGGAAGTTTTCCTCACAAGAAATCTAAAGCTATTTCTGTTTAGTTTCCACCTATTGCTCCTAATAGTGTCTTCTGGGTTAAGTAGCACATCTAATATATTTACAAATAAATGAAAATAGTTGTGCTTTCTCATTTACTCACTTCCTCATTTCTACAAACTGTATATGAATCTATCCCTTCGACAGATGCTTGAATTCTGTGGTCTCCAGACTTTCTATCATTGTTTAGCCTCATCTAGTTTATTAATACACTTTCAAAGATATGGTTCTCAACCTAAATACCAGAGTCCAGATATGTCAGAACAGAGTAGAGCACAGTGAGCCTATCACTTTTCTCGACACAGACATTATGCCTCTTTTAAAGAAAGTTTGAGCACTAAAGAATCAATGCTTTTGAATTTTGGTGTTTTAGAAGATTTTTAGAGTTCCTTGGAAAGCAAAGAGATGAACTCAATCAATACTTAAAGAAATCAATTCAAACTACTTAATGGAAGGCCAAATACTGAAACTAAAGCTTAAATTCTTTGGCCATAAAATGAAAAGGTGGAAATCATTGGAAAAGTTGAGAAAAATAGAAGGCAAAAGAAGGAGGGAACAGCAGAGACTGGATGGATTGATAGGGTCATGGAAACAATGGACATGAACTTGGAAAGAATTCAAGAGACAGTGGAGGACAGAAGGGTCTGGTATGCTATGGTCCATGGAATCACAGAGTTGGATATGTATTGATCAACTGAACAACCACCAGAAAACCTAAAATCATATTTGTATTTTTGCCTGCTTTGATACAGACTCATGCTAATTTTGCAGAAGAGTAAACTAACAGATCTTTTTCAGAAAAACTGATGTCTGGTTCTCCTTCATTTATCAAATTATATTTTATATAAATTAACATAAATGATACACAAAAATGCACAACTCTATGTACACAATATTTTTAAATTTTGCAAAGCATTTTATATGCACTACCTCATTTGTTCCCTGTAAATGCTTAAATCTCAGATTATAAGTTTGTGAATCCAAATTAATAGCATGCTCATTGTACTGAAAAACAAACTGATTTTGAGAGAGGTTAAGTTAGGTATTAAGTGTCAGAGGGATTTACACTGGACTTAAGGTCCTGTTCTGAATATTATCTTAGTATACAATACATAAGCATATATAGACACATGAGTATATTTCATTCATTTTAAGTACAGGGACAATATAATTATCCTTAATATATACGGTCATCATAGGACAAATTGCTATAAGGTCCCACCAATGAAAATCCCAAACCTTTTGGTAGAGTTTTAGCTCTCAAACAAATTGACATTTATATTTTTTCCATTTTACCCCTTACCTCTTTCTGTTTTTAGCAAAAGTTAAGTTACTGAAAATATTTGGGTAACAAATTAATTCATTTTATAGTACTTGTGAATAAATAAGCTCCAGGAGGGGACACTGGGGAAAGAAGAGAAATTTTTTAGACTATTTTCATTCCTAGGGCAGGTCAGATCCTAGTGTCATTACTTTGGGTTTTTGACTCACTGATACATGTAGAGCCAAAAGTAATTCTCAGTATTTCCCTCTCTGCCAGCCAGTTTGCCAGTAAATAGTCCATAGTGTGTAATAGGCACTGTGCTAGGCAAAAGCATTCCTTGTTCTCAGTCTCAAAAGGGATGTGCTATCAAAGGGGAGGACTAAGAAAGATTCCTTTAAAAAGACAGGTTCTGTCTTGAATGAAGACAGCAAAGAGAAGAGGAACAAAAGAAGAGAGAACAGACACAAGTTTGTCCTATACAAGAAAGAAGTTTGACAGATAAAAGCCAGACAGAAGACTCCATATTTGATCCTGGAGGTAATAGGAAGTTAATGGAGTTGACTGAGGAGAGGCAGTCACATGATCCTTGGAGCTATTGGTTCTTGGCTTAAGTTGGTATGGCCTCATTCCATACCTTCTCGTATCTGTATCTTGTTCTGAGATACTTTTCTTTTAAAAAATATCCTTGACTTCCGGGTAATCATGGCTGCAATCTAGACGCCACATGCTTCCTATCCCCGGCACGGAACGAAATAGACTACATCAAAGAAGCATAAAAATCACCTTTGGAGGAACAGAAGGACTCCCCAGTATCTCACAGAGGCAAAGGTATGTGGGGTTTGAACATTTATACACTATAATAAGAAGGAGGAAAAACTTGCACAGAAATGTGAACTGAGACTCCCTTCCCCCCCACACCTCCCCCACCAAACCAGAGTGAGGTACAGGAGCTCTTAGTGGGACAGCGAGTGAGTGGGGAACGTCTCTGTCTAGGTGGGGAACTCCAAGTTCCTTGGGATATGGAAACGGCCAGGAAAAAAACATCTCAGGGCGGATTCACGGGAGAATCCTGTGCTGAGCACTGGGGGCCCAGGGAGCTGTACTCAGGAAGGTTGCGCTGAGCATCTGGGCGGAGCTAAACACCAGGGGTGGACCACGCATTGATAATCTGGGTGGAGCTGAACACCTGGGCAGTTTGGCAGTGATCAGGGGCCCAGCACACTAAGAAACCTCAGAGGCAGGGAAGAAATAGTCTGAGGCAACCTAAATTCACAAAAAAAACCACACATATAACCCAGATCCCAGACCAAAAAGGAAAGGGGAATAAAACCACCAAAGGGATGGCTCACATGGCCCAAAATCAAGCCTCCAGGAAGAAAGGGAAAAAAGGTGACTATTGAAAACTTTTATGGTGGAAGTACCCACGGAAAAGAAGAGAATGAGGATGAAATCCAAAAAAAATCAGAATATCCCTCCCAAAATGGAAACTATCAACAAGCTCTGGAAGATCTCAAACTGGAACTTACCTAAAAGATGGAAACCTGGAAAGAAAAATGGGAGAAAGAGATCAGCAGTCTGACAGATAAGACTGCTCAATTGGAAAAAAGAGCTGGAAACATCTAATAGAAGGGCAGACAAAGCTGAAAAGCAAAGCCAGTCCCTAAAGACCAGAATTAAGCAACTCGAAGAAAGTGAGATCATAAAACAGCAAGAATCAATAAAGCAAAGCCAAAAAATTAATGAATTAGAAGAAAACATAAAATATCTCACTGAAAAGGTCAGAGACTTGGAAAACAGAGGAAGAAGAGACAACCTCTGAATTATCGGTCTCCCAGAAAAACCAGAGATAAACAATAACCTCGATGTTATTCTACAGGAGATTATAAAAGAAAATTGCCCACACATTCTAGAGCAAGGGGAGAAAATAGAAATAAAAAGGGTTCATAGAACACCCTCTATACTAAATCCCCAAAAGACAACCCCTAGGAATGTAATTGCCAAATTCAAGAGCTTCCAAGAAAAGGAGAAAATCCTACAAGAAGCCAAGAAGAGGAACTTCAGATATAGGGGGTTCCCATAAGGATCACACATGACTTAGCGGCTAACACACTAAGAGACCACAAAGCATGGAACACCATATTTAGAAAGCCAAGAGAGCTGGGTCTCCAACCAAGAATCAACAACCCAGAAAGACTGACTATATACTTCCAGGGGAAACTATGGGCATTCATCAAAATAGAAGATTTCCAAGCATTTGCTAAGAAAAGACCAGAACTTAGTGGAAAATTTTATATCCAAGCACAGAAAGCAAGAGAAACATGAAAAGGTAAATATGAAAGAAAGGGAAGAGGAGATAAATCTTATCTTTTTCTTTAAGTCAAACTCTCTTCTATAAGGACTACATTTACATCAAACGATATATATTAATATGTGGGGAAAACTAGACTTGAACAAATGGAAGAATATTAACTGCTCATGGGTAGGACGAGCCAATATAATAAAAATGACCATCCTACCCAAACTCATCTATCTATTTAGTGCCATACCCATGGAACTTCCAAAATTTTTTTTACTGATTTAGAAAAAAAAAAACCATAACAAAGTTCATTTGGAAGAATAAAAGATCAAGGATATCCTGGGAAATAATGAAAAAAAAAATACAAAGGAAGGGCGCCTTACAGTCCCAGATCTCAGACTATATTACAAAGCAGCGGTCATCAAAACAATTTGGTACTGTCTAAGAGACAGAAAGGAGGATCAGTGGAATAGACTGGGGGCAAGCAACCTCAGCAAGACAGTATATGACAAACCCAAGAATCCCAGCTTTTGGGACAAAAATCCACTATTTCATAAAAACTGCTGGGAAAATTGGAGGACAGTGTTTGAAAGATTAATTTTAGCTCAATACCTCACAACCTACACCAAGATAAATTCAAAATGGGTGAATGACTTGAACATAAAGAAGGAAACTATAAGAAAATTAGGTGAACACAGAATAGCATACATGTCAGACCTTTGGGAAGGGAAAGACTTCAAAACCAAGCAAGACTTAGAAAGAGTTACAAAATGCAAAATAAATAATCTGGAATACATCAAATTAAAAAGTTTTTGTACAAACAAAACCAATGTAACCAAAATCAGAAGGGTAGCAAAAATTGGGAAACAATCTTCATAAAAACCTCTGACAGACTTCCGGTCAAGATGGTGGCTTAGAGAAAGCTAAAGTCCAGATCTCCTGAAAACCTTCCTTACCAACCTCAATCCGAATGCTCCTAGGGCACCGAAATCCAAAACGATCAACAACATAGACCCCAGGAGTCCTCCTCTTGGACCTGGACCTGAATCAAAAGGTACACCCCCACCCAAAAGCCAGAACCTGAGACCACTCGGACCTAAGGGGTAGGCAGAAGGAAGGTCATAGGACCCATCCCCCCCAATCCAGAGAGCCAAGTCCAAGTCCGAGGCAGCAGAGGCAACCTCAGAGCCCCATGGCCTGCTATTCTGAAGGCCTCTTCCTGAAAACAACCTGACCCAGTCGAGGGGGCACCCAGACAGCAGGGAAACAGAGAGAGAAGTGGGAGTTCTTAACCGCCTGGGAGGAGCCCTCAGAGCTTCAGGAAGCCGTGGCCCCTCCCCCTCAGAGATCTGGGTCATCTGAAACAACAGCAACCTTCAGGGCTGGCAAAAGGGCCTCGGGAGCCGGCCATTCTAAAGGCCACATCCTGAAAACAACCTGACACAGTCGAGGGGACACCCAGACAGCAGGAAAACAGAGAGAGAGGGGGGAGCTTGTTACCCCCTGGCTAGATCCTTCCATTGGAGTCTCACGAAAAAAGTCCCTGTCTCAAGGTATACTAAATTACACCCAGGGAAAGCTAATCTCATTAGGAGCCCTCGGAGCTCCAGGAAGCCACAGCCCCTTCCCCCTCAGAGTGCTGCAGCTGACCAGCTAAGGCAGAGGAACAAGGGCCAAGCTAGGCTCAGAGCATGGAAGTAAGGCAATGGAGAAGCATCAGGAGGGTGCCGAGGAGACGAGGGCAGTAACAGGGAAACACCAGCAATTCCTGGCTCCCCAGGAAGACAGAATAACAACTGCATAGAAAGGACAATCTGCCTAGGGCTAAAACCTCTGAACACCAGACAGAGATAAGAAAAGCTAATCCTCCCCACTCAGATAGAGATGGCAAACTACACAGAAGCAAAAAAGTCCCAAAATTCCAAAAGAAACAAGAAGAAGGGGGTGACTTTGGACACATTTTATGGAGCAAAAATACAAAACACAGAGGAGATAGAAGAGGAAACACAAGCAAATGCTCTGATACCTTCTAAAGGAAATGGAAACTCTCCACAAAAGCATGAAGAATTTGAATCTGAAATGATAAAAAAGATGGAAGCCTTCTGGGAGGAAAAGTGGAAAATAATGCAAATGAAATTCACGCATCTACAAAACCAGTTTGACCAAACTGTAAAAGAATACCAGGCTTTAAAGCAAGAACTAATAAAGACTAATAAAGACTAATAAAGAACTAATAAAGACTAATAAAGAACTAATAAATCAGAAGGGAAAAAAACAAATTGGAAAACAATCTTCATAGAAACCTCTGACAAAGGTTTAATTACTCAAATTTATAAAGAGCTAAATCAATTGTACAAAAAATCAAGCCATTCTCCAATTGATAAATGGGCAAGGGACATGGATAGGCAGTTCTCAGATAAAGAAATCAAAACTATTAATAAGTACACGAAGAAGTGTTCTAAATCTCTTATACTCAGAGAGATGCAAATAAAAACAACTCTGAGGTATCACCTCACACCAAGCAGACTGGCTAGCATGATAGCAAAGGAAAGTAATGAATGATGGAGGGGATGTGGCAAAGAAGGGACATTAATTCATTGCTGGTGGAGTTGTGAACTGATCCAACCATTCTGGGGGGCAATTTGTAACTATGCCCAAAGGGCAACAAAAAATGTCTACACTTTGATCTAGCCATAGCACTGCTGGGTCTGTACCCCAAAGAGATAATGAACAAAAAGACTTGTACAAGTATATTTATAGCTGCGATATTTGTGGTGGCCTAAAATTGGAAAATGAGGGCATGCCCATCAATTGGGGAATGGCTGAGCAAATTGTGGTATATGTTTGTGATGGAATACTATTGTGCTAAAAGGAATAATAAAGTGGAGGAGTTCCATGGAGACTGGAACAACCTCCAGGAAGTGATGCAGAGCGAGAGGAGCAGAACCAGGAGAACATTGTACACAGAGACTAATACACTGTGGTATAATCGAACATAATGGACTTCTCCATTAGTCTTGGTGTAATATCCCTGAACAATCTGCAGGGATCTAGGAGAAAAAAACACTATGCATAAGCAAAGGATAAACTATGGGAATAGAAACACCAAGGAAAAGCAACTGCCTGACTACAGTGGTTGAGGGGACATGACAGAGGAGAGACTATAAACGAAACTCTAATGTAAATATTAACAACATGGAAATAGGTTCGAATCAAGAACACATATGACCCCCCGTGAAATCACGCGTTGGCTATGGGTTGTGGGGGGAAGGAAAACAAAATGATCTTTGTCTTTAATGAATAATGCTTGGAAATGATCAAATAAAATATTATTTAAAAAACAACCTCTGACAAAGGTTTAATTACTCAAATTTACAAAGAACTAAATCAATTGTACAAAAAGTCAAGCCATTCTCCAATTGATAAATGGGAAGGGACAGGAACAGGCAGTTCTCAGCCAAAGAAATCAAAACTATTAATAAGCACATGAAAAAGTGCTCTACATCCCTTATAATCAGAGAGATGCAAATCAAAACAACTCTGAGGTATCACCTCACACCTAGCAGATTGACTAACATGATAGCTATGGAAAGTAATGAATGCTGGAGGGGATGTGGTAAAGTGGGGAAACTAATTCATTAATGGTGGAGTTGTGAATTGATCCAGCCATTCTGGAGGGCATTTTGGAACTATGTCCAAAGGGTGATAAAAGACTGTCTGCCCTTTGATCCAGCTATAGCACTGCTGGGTTTGTACCCCAAAGAGATAATAAGGAAAAAGACTTATACAAGAATATTCATAGCTGCACTCTTTGTCGTGGCCAAAAATTGGAAAAGGAGGGGATGCCCATCAATTGGGGAATGGCTGAACAAATTGTGGTATATATTGGTGATGGAATAGTATTGTGCTAAAAGGAATAATAAAGTAGAGGAATTCCATGGAGACTGGAACAACCTCCAGGAAGTGATGCAGAGTGAGAGGAGCAGAACCAGGAAAACATTGTACACAGAGACTGATACATTTTGGTACAATTGAAGGTGATGGACTTCTCCATTAGTCGCAATGCAATGTCCCTGAACAATCTGTAGGGATCTAAAAAATACTATCCACAAGCAGAGGATAAACTGTGGGAGTAAAAACAGTGATGAAAAGCAACTGCTTGACTACAGGGGTTGAGGGGATAGGACTGAGGAGAGACTCTAAATGAACACTCTAATGCAAATATTAACAACAGGGAAATGGGTTAGAAACAGGAATACATGTGATAACCAGTGGAATCGTGCGTCAGCTATGGGAGAGGGAAAGGTGGTGGGAGGGGGGACGGGGAGGAAAAGAAAATGATCTTTGATTCCAGTGAATAATGTTTGGAAATGACCAAATAAAATAATGTTTAAAATTTAAAAAAAATAAGAAAAAATGAAATAAAAATAATTAAAATTTAAATAAAAAAGTCAATTTTATATTATTTTTATTCATACTTTAATACAGATTGTACTAGATTCCTAGAACTCTTGCTGTCATTATTTTTGCCACTTTGATGTTCTAGCTTTCTTTAAGGCTCAGTACAGATGCTTCTCTAATGTGACCTATTTCTAAATTGGTCCTCTGACTTTCTTCTAAAATCTCTGGTATTCTTTCTTTGAAATTATTTTGCATTGATTTCTCTGTATAGTGCTGTAATTCCTATTAGAATTTAAGTTTCTTGAGGACAAGGACAATTTCATTTTAGGCTATCTTTTTCTAGGGCAGAGAACAGAAAATTAAATATTGTAATTGGTTAATAACAATGTCAATTTGAATGACATAGTAAGAGTATAAATTTATTAAATAGTAGAAGCTAAAATGAATCCATGCTCTGATATTTTCTAATGGTATAGAAATGACCTTGCCTGTAATCTCAAAGGCTTACCCATTGTACAACAAATTCTATTGGGAACAACCTTTCAAACTAAAGTTAATTAAAGGATTAGTGGAAAGAAGGTGGCAGGTATGTGAAACTCTGTAGAATTACATAAACTCTTTTGGTTCAATATTATAATTTTTTTTGATTCACTCTATGCCCTTGTCTTTCCCATTGTTAGAACTCTTTACCTCTAGAAAGTGTTTCATATTTACTTTTCTCTGAATGTGCTCCTTTTTCTATTTGAATCCTTAGTTCCTACTTCATTTTCTACATTATTAAAGGACCAGGCCAGAAATATGGAGAGGCTTAGAATTGAGGACATTTTTTCTTGGGTGGTGTGAATTATAAAACCATCTAGATTCTAGTGAAATGTTAAGTGGATTTCAGTCTTCATTGAGTAAGGGAGGATTCAGTGCTAATGGAATGATTTCCTTTTGAAGTTAATGAATTAAAGAAGAATAGATAAATAAAGAAGGTTTAAAGAAGTGGGACATGGAACCAGGAGAATGTCATACATAGTAACAGAAATAGTGTCTGTGAATGGTTTACTTATTATCAACAAGACAAGGATCTAAAATGGCTCCAAGGGACTCATGATGCAAAAGAATATCAGTCATGAAGAATGAAACTTTTTTCACTTTATTTCCTTCATGAAATTTTCCTTAGTGTAAGCAATAAGTATCTTGTTTCACAACATGAGGAACATGGATAAATGTGTGGTATGAAAATGTATGTACTGCCAAGTTATATTGCAGAAGAGTGGAAGAGGGAGGGAAAGAATATGGATTGCAAAATGTCAGAAAATAATTATTAAAATTATATTGATATGTAAAATAGGAAGAAAAGAAATGAGACATGAGTTACCTACAAGGCAATAAATCCTAAGCTGTTTTTTGCCAAAAGGAAAACGATGCTTATTATTTAGATTCATAGAAAAAACATGTTTAGAAAAAATAGGGGTGCTTAGAACACATGAAAGAGATGATAACCAAAGAGACATTTGTGATTTGGGGTGCTATGTAATAAGAAACCAAAGCCTGATTGTTGTGATATCAGCTTTCTTCAATACATTTACCTAACATTAATTAAAAATACTCTGACCTATGATGACTTAGCTGCAGTCTTCTGGAGAATGGACAACCTAACCACTGCAGTTGTAATTTTTTTCTTATTTTGCCAATTTTAAACTGAATGTATCACAGACATTATAAAGTGTAATAGAGTGTGAGTTATGAAGTTGAATTCTCAAAGATGAATGATTAAAACAAAGATTCCTCTAATAGTCTAAAACCCTTAATGCATTAATGTGTGTACTGCAACAGTATAATATAAAAGCAGGAAAAGCTTTGTTAAGTTGTTTTTCTTTGCTATAGTGGGATAAGTTAGGCATTCCATTTATTCAAAGTTGTTGCTATGGCAACCATGTATATCCTGTAGAACAGTAAACAATATGTAAGAAGGATACTGTGCATAGAGTTAGAGAGGCACTAGTTCAGTTAAAATATACATATACTCAAATTGGTACTTTTTAATAAAGGAATATTTATTAATTTCAGATTGATGCTCAGAACTTTCCAGAAGATTATGTCTATTTGTGTGTGGGAACATGGTGTGTAATAGGAGTGGAAGATGGGGAGCGGGATTTTTCTTCTACTTCAAAACCTAAAACGAGGTGATTATAATATAGAAAACTTGGATCTGCATGCAGTTCTTCCAAATAATTATTATGAGTAGTCTATGAAAATATGCCAAAATCTTTTCTAAGAATTAGGCCCTCAGGTAGAAAGATTAGCAAGGTTAAATTGACTGCTGGCGATTTGAACAATCTCCAAAGGCTCTGTATAAAATCCATTGACAATGAAAATTTTCATTAGAAAAAGGGACTGCCATAGGCAATCCATGCTAGCCAATTTATGGGCTCTATTTTATAGGCACTTTGGAAGAAAATGCTTTTAAATCAGCCAAACAAAACTCTCTAAATTTGTTATAGATTAATAGATGACATCTTTGCTATCATAAAATATGTCATAAATTGCAGGATGTCTTAAGGTATGAATCCAGGATATTGCTTACAAGTTGGGATCTCTAGCACAATATAGAGATAGTGTTGTAGAGTGTCATTTATCAATTATTCCAAATGAGAGAGATTCTATGAAGATGAGTTAGGTGCTGATTTTTAAAAATTTACTTTATTTTCTGGTCTATGTTTTTTTGTTTTTAAATTTTCCTCCTGTCCTGTTCTAACTTACATTTTCAGGAAATATCCATCTATTAAAACTTTTATATAGATACTACCTAATAAGTTCATATTAGGTGCCTATTATTTATAATGTTCTTTTCTATAGGAAGTAGTAGGGATAAAGAGACAAGATGAAAAACAAAATAAATCATTCAAAGATGATAATTGTACAAACACTGTGACAGTTGTTTACTATAGGTATTTGTATATTAGAATTGAAGGCCCTTCAGGGCAAGAACTATCTTGCTTGCTTGTATTCATGCCACTAATTCTTAGCACAATGCTTGGTTCATAGTATTTGAAAAATGTTTTTCATTCCTTTATTTCTTGATTCAGAAGTTCATTGTCATTATCTGTATCTCACTTCAGATAGATATCAAACACCAATTAGCATAAGGAGCATTGAAATGCTGAGGCAAAGTTGAGAGAGAATTGTTATCAAATTTGCAACTCTATCAGCTAGCTAGTTAGTGACTGAATCAAAATCTTTACAACTTTTCCAAAGGAGAAAAAGGGTAGCTGGTAATTACCACAATGCAGTGCAATAATGGAACAACTATTAAGAGATAAAAATCTGTAAACATCTTCTGAATAATGGAATCATAAGCAATAAGCAGTGGCATCTTATGAAGAATAATTCATGCCCAGAAAAGTTGATTGCATTTTTAATAGAATTATGAGATTAGTAGATGGAGTGAAATGCATTAAACATAATATATCTTGAGTTTAATAAAGCATGTGATACTGTGTTTCATAAAATTTTACTAGTGAAATTAATTCAATTTGGCAGGCAGGGATATGAGGGCTGTCACATGGCCTGAAAACTAGGGGAAGTGATGCAAATGAAGCTAATAACAAGTGACAATTTTTCTACCTGCAAGGAGGAGTTTTCTGGAGTAAACATATTGGTTACCATTTTAGGGTTACTTAACTACTTCATGTCACTTGAAAATAGAGTAATTCATGCACTAATGTGATTTGAGTTAGCACTTGGGAGATGATACAAATAATGATGAGGAAGAGAATGAACTAGAAGGTACAGAGGTGACATGTTTCAACTATTTTATGTTGTCTGTTAAAAAAAAAGAATTTCCTTCAAAGGAACAAAATACACCAAAGTTTCTAATGCAATAAGACATCTTAAAAATATTGACTACTGATACAAGATGACTTACACATACAATAGACATAAATTACCTTGATAATATGTTGGTTTTTTCAATTAAGACATAAAACATATTGGTATCTGCTTGACAAAGTCTTTGCTAAGATCACGAAGAAGCCCCACCATAAAGCCCTATTGAAGAGAGTATTTCCATAGATAGGGAGGTCCTCAAGATTCTCCTATACATCTGTCAACCTGCTTAATATAACCATAATCTCACCAATATCTGGAACATTGTAGAATCTTAAGATTTATACTTTTCAAAAGAATTTTATTTTAAAAATCAAGAAATCCTAACTGAATTAGAGATTTAAACAATAATTTTGAGATTATAATGAGAATTTGAACACAGATTCCTGAGTTCCAGGAAAGCTGGTATGTAGGAAGTGACTTTGAGCAGACAGGAATGATGACCTATCTAGAGGGATGTAAATAGTAGTAGATGAAATAACAAGAACTACAAAACATCTAGTTTAACAGTATCAAAAATTTCATAGTCAAAGACAGAATCCCAATGAGTTTAAATGATGGAGGAGTTTCAATATTATTCTATAAGTAGCAGAGAACTGATACTTTGTTGAGCAAGAGTTACATGATTAGACCCACAATAATTGTTTATATTTATATTGTGCTTTATGGTTATTAAATCACTTTCTTCAAAATAATTGTGGGAGAATAATAATACCAGTTTCTTTTTAACCCTTTTCCAAGCAAATGGAATGAAACTGAGAGAACTTAAATGACTTTTTAAGGGAAAAGTATAAATGAGAGAGTTCAGACTTTCAAACACAAAGATCAAGTTATTATATTTACTTTGACTGGGTGGTATACTACATCTCATTTACTTTCTATCACTTTCTCAATAACAACTATTCAAACTTCCACTCCCTTTAATGTCAAACTTTATCTCCATTCCAGTCACTTTAAATACATTATCTTGCCTTCTATTTTATTTAAGCAAAGAAACTGCTATAATAGACCCCCCAAATTGCAACAGCTAATATGATTGCTCTACTATACTATGTTCTTATCTGTCTGACTTTTCATTATATTGCGGATATGACCCTAGTTTTTCAAAATTTATTCCAGTAGAATAAGTCTAATAGCTTTACCATATAGAAAAATGATTTACCAGCAATGGACAATGGTTGATTTTTGAAGATAAGCTAATGTAAGTCTAGTGAAGTTCAGTAATAATATCATTAGAATGTGATGCATTGCATTCTGAAAAATGTAAAGGATTGTCATACCTGTGGCAGGGTAGAGTGACGGTGATGGATCTATGGAATGAGGACTATTTTAGACTGTCTAAAATATTAACTGAAGGAATTCTAAAGTTCATATCTTTGTATAGTGAATTACTATACTCTAGGAAGAATTTACCAATATCAAGATTCATATTCTTTAAATAATTATAATCGTTATATAATATATTCATTTTCATATTCAGCTATAATCATTATATATATATTAATATAAAGGAAGGTGGAAGTAAATAGAAGTATGACTAGTACTTTTTCCTTGAAGGAAAAATGCAGATGTTTCTAGATGAATTTCATCCAATGCCTAAATATAAGGAAAAAATATTCTCATGGCTACTTGGTCATCATGTGATACTTATGATCATGTTATAAAGGACTATGAAAAATCACTGAATCTTGTATTACAACATCCTTTCAGAGGGAGGGGAAGATAATTTTCTACAAAGGACTTGATGAGATCCTAAAAACAAATTCAAGTGTTTTCATAGTTGGATAAATTCTATATGAAGGTCAACACAGGAGAGGATGAGGGAATATATGTTGGAAAATATCTCAGTATGAGAAACAAAAGCTCAAAAAGGTTCATAGAACACTCAGATGCCTCACACCAGTATTTGCTGAATATTTCCTTCCAGAAAAGTATCAAAGATATTTGTATATATATATATATATATATATATATATATATATATATTTAAAAATAGTATCACAGAAAAGTAATTGGCAATATCTCAACAAAAGAGAAATGCTTCTTTTCATATCTGAGTTATTCCCAATAAATGCTCTATGTAAAATTAAGGTATTATTGAATTATGTCAGAAGTAAAAATGAATACTAAATTAAAAGAAATGCTACAGATAGAGAAAGAAAAATTGTTGCAGATGCTACCTGATCTATTCAAATTAATGATTGATGCTGAAAAATAAGGTATTTAATAGATAAAAATAATTTACCTTGAATGTTACTATTTCCTGTAAAAGTCTAAATTGCACAAAATATTTCCTTTGAAAAGCACACTAAACAAGATGAGAAACTTTACTATTTTATTGACATTCCTTGTGCTTGGTAAATGAAGAAAGGTAATAGTCAATGGTTCTAACTTGATATCAAACAATTTAATCTGTAATATAATAGCTAATATTTCTAGATTGTTATAAGGCTTAAAAAACACTTTATAAGGAACTATATGAACACAACTACAAAACATTTTCCACACAACTAAAACTAGATCTGAGCAATGGGAAAAAACATTAACTGTTCATGGTTAGGATGAGCTAAAATAATAAAAATGAGAATCCTACCCAAACCTATCTATTTATTTAGTGCCATACCTATTGAACTTCCAAAAAAACTTTTTTACTGAATTAGAAAAAAATGATAGCAAAGTTCATTTGGAAGAACAAAAGATCAAGGATATCCAGGGAAATAATGAAAAAAATGCAAAGGAAAGTGGCTTTGCAATGAAGCAGTGGTTATCAAAACAATTTGGTACTGGCTAAGAGACAGAAAGGAAGATCAGTGGAATAAACTTGGGGTAAGTGACCTTAGCAAGACAGTCTATGAAAAGCCCAAAGATCCCAGCTTTTGGGACAAAAATCCACTATTTGATAAAACTGCTAGGAAAATTGGAAGGCAGTGTGGGATAGATTAGGCTTGGATCAACACCTCACACCGTACACCAAGACAAACTCAGAACGGGTGAATGACTTGAACATAAATAAGGAAACTATAAGTAAAATTATGTGAACACAGAATAGTATATATGTCAGACCTTTGGGAAGGGAAAGATTTTAAAACCAAGCAAGACTTAGAAAGAGTCACAAAATATAAAAGAAATAATTCTGACTACATCAAATTAAAAAGGTTTTGTACAAACACAACAATGAAACCAAAATCAGATGGGAAATAACAAACTGGGAAACAATCTTCATAACAAAAACCTCTGACAAAGGTATAATTACTCAAATTTACAAAGAACTAAATCAATTGTACAAGAAATCAAGCCATTCTCCAATTGATAAATGGGCAAGGGACATGAATGGGCAATTTTCAGATAAAGAAATCAAAACTATTAAGAAGCACATGAAAAAGTGTTCTAGACCTCTTATAATCATAGAAATGCAAATCAAAACAAATCTGAGGTATCGCCTGACACCTAGTAGATTGGCTAGCATGACAGTAAAGGAGAATAATGAATGTTGGATGGGATGTGGCAACATTGGGACATTAATGCATTGCTGGTGGAGTTGTAAACTGATCCAACCAATTTGGAGGGCAAATTGGAATTATGCCCAAAGGGCGAGAAAAGACTGTCTGCCTTTTGACCCAGCCATAGCACTGCTGGGTTTGTACCCCAAAGAGATAATAAGGAAAAAGACATGTGCAAGAATATTCATAGCTGCGTTCTTTGTGGTGGCCAAAAATTGGAATATGAGAGGATGACCTTCAATTGGAGAATGGCTGAACAAATTGTGGTATATGTTGATGATGGAAGACTATTGTGCTCAAAGGAATAATAAAGTGGAGGAATTCCACGGGAACTGGAACAACTGCAAGGAAGTGATGCAGAGCGAAAGGAGCAGAACCAGGAGAACAATGTACACAGAGACTGATACACTGTGGTACAATTGAATGAAATGGACTTCTCCATTAGTGGCAATGCAGTGTTCCTGAGCAACCCGGAGGGATCTATGAGAAAGAAAACTATTCACATTCAGAGGAAAAATTGTGGGAGTAAAAACAGCAAAGAAAAACAACTGCTTGATGACATGGGTCTAAGGGTATATAATTTGGGATGTAGACTCTAAATGAACATCCTAGTGCAAACACCAACACCATGGAAATGGGTTCTGATCAAGGACACATGTAATGTCCAGTGGAATTGCACTTTGGCTATGGGAAGGGTGGGGGAGGGGAGGGAGGAATAGAAAATGATTTTTGTAACCAAGGAGTAATTTTTGAAATTGACCTAATAAAAAAATAATGTTAAAAAAACACTTTATAGGTTATGTATTTGTTCTCAAAACAACTCCACAAGGTTGATTATATTAATAGTTCCTTTTCCCAGTGAAATAATTATGGGCTTAAAATCATAAAGTTACTTGTCTGGAGTAACATAGCTAGTATGGGTCCAAGGTAGAATTTAAACTGAGATATTCTTGATCTTATATCTGGCAGCATCTATTTTACCACCTAGCTGCCTAAAATGGGATGCAAAAGAATAACTGAAGGTAATGAATATTATATCCATGAAATATAATAAGAAACTATAGATTGGTGAAAAAAATTAAAAGAAAATTCCACGTTAATATCAATTGTTGCAGTGGAATTATATTTTCTTAAGAAACTTTATAGATGAAACTGTCAGGAAAAGAAATAAACAGTATGGAAAAAATTCTCTAGTATTTCTATAGTGATTGATTTCCATAATTGGTGTCATAGGAACAACCTCATTAAGGCTCCAACATTGCTTTCCTTTAAGTACTTTATGAGATGAAATGATATGTGAGAAGATGAAGTGAAGATGAGGTGCTGGATAACAATACTACATGCCATGGAAATTCATACTAGAAACAACACAATTAGAAAATTATGGAAAGTTTTATAATAGAAAGAGAAGATGCCAAAATATATTACTTTTCATACTGGATAGGAAAACTATCAAAATTATCAAACATATACCAACTTTTTATCATTATAAAATTAAAGAACCAGTTTATGAAGAGTATCTGTGATGAAAGTATAAGAAAAAAAGTCAAACCTTTGCAAACAATATTCCATTACAGATCACATTTTCATAATCATACAATTGACTTAAAGATATTGTGAAGATAAGAACTCAGCATATAATTTAAGAAAAATCAGCATTTTAGTTAATGATACAATACTCAACTTTACAAGCCGCTTTCCAATGAAGACTCTCTTAAACACATAAGATCCTAAAAGATTCCTTATAAATTCAATCACAAACATGAACCACAACAATAACCATGTGATTTATACAGAATAAAAGTTGGGACATGAAGATTCAATAAAAATGTTTCTTATTATCATGGAAGAAAGTGACATAAGACATTCAAATGACAAAAAGGATTCTGTGGAAAGAATACATTTCTCCATATACTCCAACTTGCAAATAACATTAGACTGATTTCATCAATCTCAAAACATTAAAAGATCTCCTCAGAACCATAATTAGTCCAAGAGTTCAACCTAACTACAAATTCAGGAAAAAAAAGAAAAAAACTTAATGACATTTAAATGACTACTGATCAGAATTCATCATGCAATTAGATTACCAGTCCATCAAGTTAATATACAAATACATACATCAGAGACAGGTACTATAGATAACAAATGAATGAAACTAAGATCTTAATGAGAGAAGGCTAGCAAGCTAAACTGCCTATGAAAATTACACACTTCTTAAAAGTAATTACAAAATGTGGTCTTTGGAGTTGTTCTTTGTAATTTTGCAGTATGTACTTTTGGTTTATTTATGGTTGTTTTTTTAAAATATTGTTTTCTTGGGTCTGCTCAGTTCAGTCTTATTCAGTTGTTACATATATTTCCAGGATTTTCTGTAATCATAAGACTTGCTATTCTTTATAGCACAGTAATATTTCATTATTTTTTATCAGATTTCTTTAGCCATTCCCAAATCAATGGATATCTATTTTGCTTCCAATTCTTTGCTATCATGAAAAAGTGCTACTTTGCATATTAAGGCACATATGGGGACTTTCTTTTTTATCAATGGGCTCCTTGAAGTATAAGGTCAGTTGTAGCACCTTTGGTTCAACAGGAAGCAATAGTTAAAATTTAGGGTTGTGTTATTTTTTTGGAGATTATGTATTCTTTGGTATCCACAAAAATAGTATTACTAGGATATCAAAGTGTTTAAAAAATAATATTTTGGGGCATCAAAATTGTATACATCAATAGATTAAGAATTTAGTATAAAACATAATGTAGTGAATATTTTGACATAAAATAGATAACTTTGACTATCCTAAATTAAAAAGTTTCTTTACAAACAAAAGCAATGCAAACACGATTAAAAAGCAAAAAAAAAAAAAAAACTTGGAAACATTTATAAACATCTCTCTGACAAATGCTTAATTTCCCAAATATATAGAGATGGGTCAAATCTTTAAGAATGTAAAGCATTTCCCAGTTGACAAATTGTCAAAGGATATGAACAGGCAAATTCTCAGGTGAAAAAGTTTACACTATCTTTAGTCACATGGAAAAATGCTCCAAATCACTTTTTATCAGACAAATGCTAATTAAAGCAACTCTGAGGTATCACCTCACAACTATCAAGACTGGCTAACATGACCAAAAGGAAAATGATAAATTCTGAATGGTACATGTAAAAATTAGGGCTCTAATATACTGCTAGTGGAGCTATAAACTGATTAAACCATAGTAGAAAGCAACCTGGAACCATGCTCAAAAGGCCATAAAACTATGCCTACTTTTTGACCTGGCAAAACCACTACTAGGTCTATATCCCAAAGAGATCAAAAACAGGGGAAAAGAACCTATCTATTAAAATATTTATAATAGCTCTTTTTGTGCTTTGAAACAACTCAATACTGAAGAGATGTGCATCATTTACAGAATGACTGGTACATTTTATAATGGAATTTTATTGTGCCATAAGAAACAACAAACAAGATGATCATAAAACAAAAAAAATAGCAAAACAAAACAGGAAAGTCATTTGAAGTGATGCAAAATGAAGTCAGAAAAATAAAGAGAAAAATGGACACAGTAACAACAATAATGTATGCTGATCAACTGTAAATGACAACTATTATAAACAAGACAAGTATCCAGGACAAATCCAGGAGATTCATAATAACAAAAGGATATCACTGCTATAGAAGGGATACATACGGTCCAAATTCAAATTGAAATACATCTTCTTTGATTCATTTTTTTCCATGAATTTTTCTTTAGTATAAATAATACATGTCTTGTTTTACCACATGCCAAACATGGAAATATATTTTATGTGATAATAAATGTACAACCTATAGCAATACCTACCCTTTTAGGGAGGGGGAACAGATGAGAGGGAGGAAGGGAAAATAGACTGCAAAATATCACAAAACAAATATTTAGAAATTGTATTGGCATGTAATATGGAAAAATAACATTTATTTTAAAAATAAGCTTTTATAGTAAACAATTTGAAATTATTGAAATTAGATCTATTTTCACAAATGTCAACTAGTCTAATCCACTCATTTAATTAGTTTTAGAGCCAGCTAATTATGCAGTAATAGTATTTCTCAAAGATATATGTATTACAATACTTAATTCAATTTATTTTCATCTAATTAATTACATATTGTAATATGAGCAATATGTATTCATCTATCATTTTATCTTTTTGTTTTTCCCACCATTTAAATGAGTAAATAATTATATTTTTCAATGACTGTTTTCACTGACAATTTATAGTTTCAAGTAATGTACATGATCTCATCTAGAGCTTTTGGAGAACATCTTCATGAATAGATAATCCTTCTTTTGTCTGAGTCTTATTTTAGATACCTTTCATGAAACAGACAAATGTATCTCCCTATTTTATATCCCCCTTCACCAAAGTTATCTCTATAGTCACATCTGCCATGGTCTTGTGTGATAGTGAACTATAAATGGGAGATTTCTCATTTGTTGCTATTATTTACTTCACTTTTCAGAATCAAATATTTTCTTTAAATCAGTGAACAGTAAACTCAGTAGGAACTTATATATCTGACATAAAGGCAACTGGGGGTTGCTGTAGAAATTACCTACAAATGTCTGCAAATTCCTTTTATATATTTTCATTGAAGATGCCTCTTTATATACATAGATCATATACATAAGGAGTAAATGTAGTTGATGAATAATAAATATTCATTGATTTGAATTGAATTGATCCTGGAGTAGAAACAAGTGACTTTTTCTTAGGAATCAGAAATAGGAACTTTTTGTTCTTCTAATGTGTAAAATATGTACATGTGGGTTAGACTGAAATGTGTAAAAGAAAACAGTAAATGTTGATGTTATTTATAAATACTGAGAATTATCAGGGAACGGACAAAAAAAAGACCAGGAAAACTCAAATTAATTACAAAAATTAATGCAAATTACAGTTTCTTCTGTGAACTACTTACATTTCTGTTCATTTGAATTGTGATACAAAAGCACATAAGTATCCCATTGAATGTGTGTCAGAATGAATTTTTCCAGATATCACTTGAGGAAAACACTAAACTGCACATTTACCATTATTTAGAAGGTTGATATTCAATTGGCAAGGATGTACAGAGTGATCAGGAAAGACTAATTCCTCATATTTGAAGACTGCCAACCCTCTTTTCAGGCTTGCTTTCAATCTTGGTGGACCATATGCTGCCCGTTTTTCACCTATATCTCCAAAAAGTTGTAATGTGTGTCGTGGCCATAAACTGGGCAAATCATCTTAGCAGACTAGCTGAATGAGGTTGAGGGCAACTGACAGGTCCAAAACCCATCAATGATTTGGAGCTTCATTAGAACCCAGTGATGTCAAGGTTATCCACTGCATCCTGAGCCATCACCAGCTTACATGACTTTTGTCTTACACTGGACCTCATGACTCCGGAAGAGAGTGAAACCAGTGGCTTGTTCCACCATCCCTCACTTTGATCTAATATATATATATATATATATATATATATATATATATATATATATATATATATATATATATATATATGTATATATATGTATATATGCAAGCCATCTGGCATCACTTATACCATTTTATAATTTACTGTTTTATTGTTAAACTCACATCTCCAAGTCCTGTTGTGACAGGCAAATGATAGAGCACCAGATATGGACACACTGGTGGCTATAGTCATAACACTGAACACAGGTGACTCAGGGCTTAGAGACATGTTCTTTAATGGATTGCAGCAGCAGTGAGATGGAGGAACTCCATTTGTGCCTGAGTAGAATTTTTTTTAGGAATATGCTGATTACATCCTTACTTGAGAAAGAGGCCAGAAAAGTTGCACTAAAAATTCTCTGCTTCACCTAACCAAATCCCATTTTGCTTACTATGACAGGAAATGGTTGTATCCTATAGTCAGAACATATAAAAAATTATAGACACTTTTGAGAAGACTATTTTACTCACCATAGATACTTAGAATAGGTGCACACTGATGGACTTCACGAAATCCCTGGAATAACAGTCAAGGACCCCATTCTTGTAGAGTTGATCACAGCCAGGAAAACCTATGCACTTCAGTAATTGTACTCACTAGTGTTCTCTACCTCCTCATTGCTCCCCTCCTGAAGCCACAGCCATGCTAGGGCTCCAAAAATCCTTTCCTTGTCAGCTTCCACCTATTGATCAGTGAGTGGGAGGGATCTCCAGAGGTAGGGTTCAGCATACACAGCTGTTCTCAGGGCTTACTGCCTATTGACTCCATAGGTATCTGCCATTGAGGGACTAGGATATAGGCTCCCAAATTAAGCAGACAAATGATGTTGCCTGCCTTTACTCAAGGGCTGGGACATTTCCTCTTCAAGCCTAAGTGAGATAAAAACCAAGGAGGTCAAAAGTGTAGCTTCCATAATGTTCTTCACTACTCTGATTTCTGAAACTTATCTTTTTCCTGCCATTTTTAGCATTTGTTATGTAGTATATATATACAGTTTGTTTGTTTGTAGGAGAATTTGGGTCCCAAAGTATTCCCACACTCTATACCTCCATCAGCCCACAATCATCTCTAATGACTTAATTTTAAAAGGCTACAACCTAATATTAAAGTAGAGGAGGATTTGGTACATGACATTTTGTTCATTGATTATTCTGCATGCAATGGAGCCTTTGAAGAGGAAATGCCACAGAGTATGAATCTTCTGCTTGTGCAAAAACCAGAGATTCTCCCCCAGGAATTTCTGTAGCATCAATATATGGAAACATTGGTTACAGCAAATGAAGAAATTTTGAATGCTATATATAAGTTCACTTATCTTGATAGTTTACTTTCTCTAAAAAGTTAATTCCTTTTCCAGATTATGTGCCAATACAATTTTCAATAATCATTTTTCTGACATTTTTGGTTCACGTTTTTTCCCTCTCTCTAAGGAGGTTGTAAAGAACTGGCAGGATATAACATGAACATCTTAGCATTAAGTAAAACACGCTTACTATAAGAGGGATCACACAGCAAACCCACCACTGGATACACCTTCTTCTGGAAAGGTAGAGCCACAAATGAAGACAGAATCCACGGTGTTGGCCTGGCTATCAAGACCAGTTTGCTCAAACAGCTGCCAGACTTGCCTGTGGGCATCAGTGAGAGACTCATAAAGATCTGTTTACCTCTCAGCAAAAACTGGTATGCCACAATCATCAGCACATATGCCCCAGCGCTGTCCAGCACAGAGGAGACCATCGAGCAGTTCTACTCTGACCTGAGTGACCTTCTGCACTCAGTGCCCACAAGTGACAAGCTGATACTACTGGGAGACTTCAATGCCCGTGTTGGCCAGGACCATGAAAGATGAAAAGGAGTGCTCAGCAAACACGGTGTGGGCAAAATGAACAACAACGGCCTACTGCTACTCAGCAAATGCTCAGAGTTTGAACTCGCCATCACAAACACTGTGTTCAGAATGGCAAACAAATATAAAACAATGTGAATGGACCCACGATCAAAACAGTGGCATCTCATTGACTACATCATTGTATGCCGGCAAGACATCCAGAATGTAAAGATCACCAGAGCCATGAGAGGAGCTGAATGCTGGATAGACCACAGATTGGTTAGAGAGACTCTTCAAATGTGCACTGTGCCTCGCCATCCAAAACATGCCCAGACAGTTCCCGCATTTTACAATGTGAGTCGTCTTAGAGAATCATCCTATTTACAAACATTCCAGTCCTGCCTGGACAACAAGCTGTCTGCCAAGGGACCACTCACTGGAAGCTCAACCGAGAAATGGAACCAGCACAGAGACGCAGTGAAGGAAACATCAAAGGCAGTCTTAGGCCCTAAACAACGCAACCAGCAGGACTGGTTCCAGAGAACAACACTGCTATTGAAGACCTATTGAGCAAAAAGAACAAAGCCTTTATGGAGTGGCAAAATAACCCAAACTCTGCTCCTAAAAACGACAGATTCAAGTCTCTCCAAGCCACGGTGCAGTGTGAGATCAGGAAGATGCAAGACCGATGGTGGGAAAAAAAGACAAAAGAAATCCAGCGCTTTGCTGATATGAAAAACTACAAATAATTATTCAGTGTCTTCAAGACGTTCTATGGGCCATTAAAAGCCACCACCACTTCCTTGCTATCTTCTGATGGTGACACTCTCATAAAAGATAAAAAAGGCATCAGCAACAGGTAGAAAGAACACTTCAGTCAGCTTCTCAACGGACCTTCTTCAGTCGACCAAAGCGTCCTTGACCAGATCCCCAAAACCGCACCATTGAACAACTTGACGTCCCTCCTTCAATAGAGGAAGTCCAAAAAGCCACTAAACAAATGAGTGCAGGCAAGGCACCCGGTAAAGACGGGATCCCAACCAAGGTGTACAAGGCCTTAAATGGAAAGGCACTTCAGGCATTCCACATAGTGCTGACCAGCATATGGGAAGAGGAAGACATGCCCTAGAATTCAGAAATGCCTCTATCATAGCCCTATACAAGAACAAAGGCTTGCGAGCAGCCTGTGACAACTACAGAGGCATCTCACTACTCTCCACTGCCGGAAAGATCCTCGCCCGTGTTATACCAGGTAGGACTTCCCCTGTCATGTCGACATGAAAGAGCTGGATCAGTTTGACGAATTTTGCTGGGCAACCAAGCTTGCTGAGGATCACCTACAATGAGTCCCTGTTCACTGTGTTGAACACCTTTGTCAGGTCTATGGAGACAATGTAGAGACTCAGGTTCTGCTCAAGGCATTTGTCCTGCATTTGCCTCACCGTGAAGACCATGACACATATTTACTCTAGCGAAAAATTAATGGAGTAAATAAAGTTGAAAATGGCATGCTTCAATAAGCATTCAGATTCTGTTTACTTTTTCAATAATGATTGAATACATTTTTGATGTGAGTCCCTTCGAATTCTCTTGGATATTTTCATTGGTGATAATAGTTGTCATTTGTGGTTGATTATCATACTTTCTTGCTGTTAACGGCAATAATGTTCTCCTAGTTCTGTGCACTTAACTTTTCATTAATTCATTCCAGCCTTTCCAGGTTTTTTTTTTGTGTGATTATCTTGTTATAGCCTACTAGTATTCCATTATAATCATATTCCTAAATTTGTTCAGCCATTTTCCAAATTGATAAACTTTCCTTCAGGTTCTAGGACTTTGCCACCACAAAAAAGCTGCTATAAATATTTTTACAAAGAGGTCCTTTCCCCCTATTTTGAATCTATTTGATATTACATACCTATTAATGATATTATTGGGTCAAAAGATATGCAAAGTTTTATGACCCTTTGGTTGTAGTTCCAAATTACTCTCCAGAAATGTTTTAGCACTTCACATTTCCACTAATAGTGTATCAGTGTCCCATTTTCCTCATCCCCTCCATCATTCAGCATTATCCTTTTTTGTCATGTTAGCCATTGTGATTGGAATTGTTTTAATTTGCATTAAAATAATGAAGTATTTTTACAATGACTAAATTTGGTTTTAATTTATTTCATTTGAGAATTGCCTATTCATCTGCTTTATCCATTAATCAATTGGGGAATGCTTTATTTTCTTCTAAATTTGACTCAGTTCTCTATATATTTGAGCTTGGCAGCATACTTTCCAAATATACACATTGATGAGAAGGTTGATGAATGCACTGCCATGGCTTGTTTAGAATTTGGGAGGTTCCAATGAAAAGTATGGGAGAGAGAAGAGGTATATATAGGCTACCTACCGAATTGAGAGTCTACAAAGCTATTGTGCTTATCTCATTGTAGTATGCCTATGAAATTCTTACTGTATGCCAGTGCCATGCCAAGAAATTTTTCATTTCCATTTGATTTATCTTAAGACGTTTCTGAAGATCATTTGACAAGATAAAGTTCAAGACATTGAAGTCTTTTCTTGAGGTGAAGTGCCAAACATTCAAAATTACTGCAAAGTTTGAAACTCTGATGGTTTGGCCACATTGTTCAGATGTTAAATGCCTGCTTGCCTAAAAAAATTACAAAGAACTCATACAATGTGAACATACAAATGTTCACATTGACACCAGAGGAGGCTTTATAAGGACACTCTCAAGGTTTCTCTGAAGAACTCTAGTACTGAATGGGAGACACTGGCAGAGGACCATGTGGCATGCCCACATCAATTAAAGTGCCATGTTCTATAAGAAAAGTAAAATTGCACTAGCTCCAAAAAATGGGAGATGTACAAATTTAGAGACATATCTGACTGAAAAATTTATAGAGACTAGTTTTGAATTACCTCTGTTAGAGTCTTCTGAATTTGTTTTGATCTGAGAAGCCATAGTTGAACATATTGAACATTAACCCCAACATTTTTGGTCCTCTTTTAGTACAAAGGACAACAACCAACCATTTAGTCCCCAGAAAATTCCAAAGACACACAGTCATACATATCACATGTATGAGCATATGTGTATATGTATACATATATACACACATAATATCTTTACATATTATTATCAAGATAAATAGTTCATTGTAGAAAAGTGCTTTGGTAATCCATGTGGAGAATTCCATGGTGGTGTTAGGAAATGGAATAAACATTTAATTATTAACTATTATGTAGCCATTGCCATGCTAAACTCTTTAAAAACTTTTTTTCTCATAAAAAACTTTATGAGGCATATACTATTTTCAAACTCTATTTTCCTGTTGTGGGAAGTGAGGCAAATCAAAGTTAAGCGACTTGTCTAGGGACACATAGATAGTAAGTGACTAAAGCTGATTTTGAATTTAGGTCTTTCTAACACCAGAGCCAATGCCATATCCACTGTTTTTTTTTCAATAGTCAATTAATACTAATTTATTAAGGCCCTTTCATTTTTCTGATGCTATGCTAGGTTCTGGGAAGAAAAATATAAGAAACAGAATAATCCCTATTCTCAAGGACCTTACATTGTGGTAAGGAATGATAGTTTGCTTGGATTTCAGAGGAGGAAGTATATCCAATGAGACTTGAAAGCTAAAATGAAGCAAAGCTATTAAGTTTTGAAATAGGTGGGTTGAATAAGGGGTCAAAACTATGAATATGTAACAAAATAACAGTTTTATTTAAACTAAAGGAAGAAGGTAAAGGGAATCAGGGAATATATAATTTTATACCCAAATCAGAGACTAAATCCCTAACAACTTTCTATAACTATTCTAAACTAACTCCTTAATTACTATTTAGGATTAGGTAGGGATTGGTAGGAACAAGAACAAGGGACAAAGTAAATCTCAGAAAACTGGAGTCCTCTTTGGGTCTAACAGAAATCCCAGTAGGAAGAGTAGCACTGCAGGTCTACACAGGATCAGAAAGGTAATGATGGATTAATGCCCCGCCCCCCCATCCACCTGGGTAATGTTATCCACTATCTCTACCACTTCCTTAAGATGATTTTGATTGAAGTCAGGTCCCAGTCTCCTAGCAGCTTCAAAGTCTCCTTCTTCAGAGAGAGCCAACTGTTAGTGTAAACTTCCATACAGATCCTGAGAGCTCTGGAATGATGGTCTTTAGGATCTCCTGCTTTCAGTTCGCTCCTGCCAAAATCCCTTACAGCTGTTTATATATATTTTTTCCTAGAGATAGGGATAGGGTGAGGGTGCCATTGCAGTTTGATTAGGGGATTCATAAGTGTTACGTAGTTTCCCCCAATAGTTAAAAAATTGTTTTCTCAAATATGTAATAAACAGACTTCCATGTAAAGAGAAGGCATAAAGTAACCAATTTAAAATGCTTTTGCAATAGTCTAAATTCTCCTGAAGTAAGATTATACTTGTATGTGTAGACAAATGAGAAGATATCACAGATGTAAAATAAGACAAATTATTGATTATTTGAAATGTGTGAGGGTGAGGAGTTAAGGAGCTGATGCTTTGAATCTGAAAAAGTACATATTTGTATTTATTTCTAAATAAGAACATTTAGAATAGGATTATATATTGAGGGAAAAACAGAGCAAGGTAACAATTATTTATAAAGTCCTTACACTTGTGCTAAGGACTGGGGATACAAGTAAATGCAAAACAAAGATTGTTTTTTGTTTGTTTGTTTGTTTGTTTTTTTGCTTTCAAAGAGCTAGCATAATGATGGGGAAAGAAAACACATTAAAAAGTTCTGAAAAGATGTGAATGGGAGCAACCACAGTATGGTATCAAAGTGTGAAAAATTAAAAGCAGAGCCAAGAGGAAGAAGAACATTGACTCACTCAGCCCTAAATTGAGGACCCAGGAAGAACTTACCCTAGAGAATGGAGATAACATACTGGAAAGATTTTCCAGTGTGAAAATGTCATAGAAATAGATGAATATGGAGAATCTAGGTATCAAGGAAAGTTCTAGTACTAAATAATAGTTTTGGCATGTGGAAAAGTATAGAAAGTCAGTATAGAGAAGGTAAAAATAATGAGATTTCTTTCAGATGTATAGAGGTTGAGGCAACTCTATGACATCTACTTTGAAATAGCCAATATTTAATTGGTAACACAAGATTGAAGCTAAAGAAAGGACGTGGGACTGAGTATATATGTATAGATTGCAGATGAATACATTTTTGGCAAAGATATCATAATTTAGCTTTTTTTCAGTTGACCAATAAATTTTCTTTCTTACCCCCTCCACTGGGTAAAAATAAAAATGCAGCAAATAAGTATAGCTGAGCAAAGTAAACTCCAATATTGGCCATGTCTAAAAATGTATGTCTCCTTTACCTCAAGTTCATCATCTCTCTGTCAGGAAATGGGATGTATGTTTTATCACCAATTTTCTGGAATAATGATTGGTTTATTGCATTGATCCAATTTCTTAAGTGTTTCAAAATTATTTACCTTCATAGTAATATTATTGGAGACATTTTTCTCATGGTTCTGATTATTTCAATGTTTATCAGATAATATGTCTTCCCAGGTTCTTCTGAAACTGTCCCTTTTGTGATGTCTTACATCAAAGGAACATATATATTACATATGTATACAGCATGATTTTTCAGTTGTTCTCTTATTATTGGACATTGTTTGTTTCCAATAGACAGTCATTAACTTCATGCGACCTGATAATACTAGCATGAGAAAAGGCAGAGTGAAGAGAGCTTAAACCACAAGTTTGAGGAACAGTTGTTCTTGACCAAGGCATGATAAAGTGCTGGACTCACAAAGGAACCTGGAAAAGAGCATACAAGCAGAATGGGAGAAGAATCATAAGAAGGCATAATTGCAGAACATAGGGGAAAGAGATTATCCTGGAGGAGAGAGTACTCAACAATGTCAAAAGCAGCAGAGAAATTAAGATGACCAAGAAAAAATATCATATTTTATAAATATGAGATTATTGTTCATTTTGAATACACTATTTTCATTTGAATGATGAGCTTGGAAGTTAAATTGCAAAGGATTGGGAATAAGTGAGAAGGGAAAAAAGTAGAATTATGGAATTTAGACAATGAATTTGGTTGAGATAAGGAGAACAATAAAGAGAATGGTGGGAATGAGATTTTTTTTAAAATGACTGGGATGACTTGGGCAAGTTTAAAGTCAGTAGACAAATATGTACTAGATAGGGAGAGGTTGAAGGTTATAAAGAAAAGAAGTGATATAGAGGACAATATTTGGGGGTAAAGGAGGCACGGGGGCAAGGGTATATAGAAAAACATGACATTTTAACATATCAGAAACATTTCATTATCAGAGATAGGGAAAGGTAAAGAGAGTGGGGAATGATGTCAAGGGGTTTTGAGATCATGAAATGCAAAGAGAGAGTTCATTGTGAAAGACTCAATATTCTTAGTAAACTAAGGGACAAGCTCCTCAAGGAGTATAGATGTAAGTTATTGTGGGAAAAGAGTAGAAAAGAGGTTTGGAATAGCTGCTTTGGGGAGTGAGATGAGAAATCATTTATAGATAACAGAATTGTCTTATTGTAATAAGGTCATTTTGAATTTGGAGAACACAGATTGTGACACCCTTAAGGAAAGAGGCTCTCTGTGACCTATTTTAAATAACTTATCAGAAGGCCTGACTTTTTCTGGTGCTTAATAAATCCTTGTTGATTGACTGGCAGAATAACCATTCAGAATGTTTGTTTACTTGCCCCTGCTCAGTTGAGTAGCAAGAAAGTAAGAGCAAAGAAAGTGGATAATGAAAAATAATCCAGGTTTGATCAGGGATAGAATAAAGGGACAATGGATTTGAGAGTAAATGAAAATGTTGCATTGACTTGATTAATTTTATTGTAATGATTTTGTGAATAATAGATGAAT
Organism: Monodelphis domestica; assembly: GCF_027887165.1. NCBI lineage: Eukaryota > Metazoa > Chordata > Mammalia > Didelphimorphia > Didelphidae > Monodelphis > Monodelphis domestica. The sequence continues at coordinate 330,271,307 of NC_077229.1, read as the reverse complement.
GAATGAAAATTAATTAATTTTACACTTACTGAGGGCCAGGCACTTTGAAAGGTAGAAAATCTGTTAGATCAAGATAAGAAATTATTAAAAGGAAGAGATATTGGAGGTAACTAGTGAGAATGAGAAATAGGATTAGGACATATTAGACAAAGAGATAGAATGATAGAATGGAGTTAGGTAGGGAAATGTAATTGTTTTAAAGAAGTGAGCACCTACTGGTAATGGTTATATACAAGATGTGATAGAAGTAGCTAATAAGATTTAAGTTTGAAGAACTAGGAGGGTTGAGGTTTTGAAGGGACAACCACCTAGAAGTCTTCATGTACTAAGGTTAGATTTGAGAGAGAAAGACAGTAAACCAGGTTCTGAACTTCAAGAAAATGTTTTGGAGACTGATTCATAGATACTACTTTGAACTCCACTTCACAAATGGTCAAATTATATGCTGTCAGCTAACATACAAAAAAAATTTTTTTGGTAAGCATAAGCACATTTCCATGTAGTGAAAAACAGTGGTAAAGAAGCATATTTTCCAAATGTAAAGGATAAGATGTAGTAGTTTTTTATTTTGTTATTCTGTTATGTTATAAATATAGGGGAAATAGCTTGAAAATATTAATATTTGTAGTAAAAATGGCTTTAATGCTTTCTCTTGGCTTTAATTTATACATATGTGTGTGTGTGGTTGTGGGTATGTACACAAACACATAAACAGAGACACACACATATATGAACTTAAATACACACACACACACACACACACACACACATATATATATATATATAAAATGAGATCCCTTGATTAAAGTTAATTAAATGATCTCTATGGTCCCTTCTAACCTAAGCACTATGATTAAGTTATTATCAGACCTGTTTTTTGTTTTATTTTGAGAACTAAATCTGCTACTTACAAGCCAGATGATGTTGAATAAGTCAATAGTCTCTGAGCTTCAGTTTATTCAACTGTAAAATACACATAATACATTATTTTGTAGAAAGTATGTGCTGATCATTAAAATGCCATTTAAATGTGAATTACTATTAAGTCTTCATGTTAGATTTACCTAACAAAGTAATCAACTTCAAAACTGTGCTGTTCATGTGGAATTCAGTATTATCTTATATTGTGAATTTTAGTTTTTCTCCACCCTGATTAGTCTTTAAAATCCTAGCAATCAGGAATGTATACACCTCTACTTAAGGATTAAGTGTTGAGGAGGATGGCCTATGACAGACATGTGCTAGCAAATGACAAATAAGAAACAACTAACAGACCCCTTGGGCTGTCCTAAGTCAAGCTTAAGCTACCATTGCTACAAGTGAGAAGCAGGAAGTGATGTAAAGAATGGTCTATATATTTCCTGTCACTTCCTCTCTCTGGCTTCACTCTCTTGTGGAGATGTGGCCCTCTCTCTCTGGCTTGTGTGGCTCATGGCAGTGTGCTGGGAATCTTGGTGGTTTAGCAGTTTGTGGCTTGCTAGTGAGGTGACTAGGAGAAGCTCTGTAGTGGGTTACTTGTGGCATCTTCTCTGAGCAACCTGGTGAGTGGTTAGGCTGATTCCTTTTTTCTTTATGTCCTAAAATGCTATCCCCTTATGAGGCTCCTAATCTCAGTGTAGATCTCCTGGCTAGAAGCCAAGCTAGTTTTAATCTTCTGATAAGGCCTCCTGGCTGAGTTTTCTGAACTTCCCTTGGCTTAGGCTATGCTGGAGAAAAACTTATACATTTTTCTCTCTCTCTTCTTCTTAATTCCTTCCCTCTATTGTAATTAAACCACCATAAAAATCTCAAACTGACTTGAGCATTTTATTGGGATTGAATTAATCCCTGATGACCACTAGTATAATATATTCAGTCAATAACCCCTAAATTTACCCCTTACAGTCTGTAGTATTTAGGTTAATCTCTATAAAAGACTTTTTTCACTTCTATCATTTCTTTTCTCATTATTTTATATATGAAATGAAGATACTAATAAATTTCATATTGTTTTGGTGGATAAAAATATTTAGATAAATATTTGAATTTTTAGCATCCTACATATTTTCTTTTAGTCGAACTCTCTGTCACTCATACAAATGCTTACCTATATATACAGTCAACATAAGATACATGAGTTAAAAATGGAAGAATATCGCCTTCCTCAAGAAATAAAAATCCTCAGTGAATTTTAAAAAGATTACATTTTTCTTTCTATTCAGAATACTCAGGGTATACACAGTATGAAAGAAAAAATATACATCTATATCAATTAACTCCTTGAACTCACCCAGTCTGCAAATCGCTTGTTGGTGTTGATCTTTTTCAAGTAAGTGTGCCTATGGTCTGCCTGGAAATCCTAATTTTTTCTGGCACTGGACACAGAAAAATAGTAGTGTTGATTCACTTAATAAGAGGATGTTCCCAAACAGATTGCTTGAATCAGCAACTTTATACTATTTTCACTAGGGAGAGGGGTAGTGGTTAAAGACCAAGTTATTATGTCAGTAAGGCTGGTTAAGTTATATAATGTATAAGAAATATTACATGGAAGACCTAAATGTGTAAAACTCTTTAGTGCAAAAGTAGAAAAACAGAGGGCAACAGTGAAAATCAAATACTGAGAACCAGATATAATACTTATAACAGAGCTAACGTGAACTCCAATTCTCTACACAATGCAACCACAAGGCAATAATGTCTTGTAAAAGTATGAAATGAACTACAAGTGGCTGCACTGCAAATCTCAAGTGGTAGGAATAACCTGAGGCTGATGACTGGCCCTGCCATGGCTCTGGTTGAATAAGCTCTAATTTGACCCTCAAGTGACAATTTCACTGAGGAACAACAATGAGAAATACAGGAAGACAGCCATTTCAACACAGGGCTTTTAGAGGAAGGCTGACCCAATGTCAAAGTCAAAAAAAAGAAAAAGAAAAAATTGAATGTACTTTCTAAAGGGTGTAAATACAGAAACATTTTAGATTCAGTTTGTGGATATCCAGTCAAATTTTTTCAGTGGAGAAAAGAAATTACTGTGCAAAGAAGTGCTGGGGTTATCAAAAGAAACTCCATGGATTTTTTTATATATTGTATTATCTACTTTAATCAGCTTGATGTTCATTTGTTTCATTTTACTTTAAAAAATTTAATGTTTGAAATTTGTTTTTTTCTTTATGTATCATTTTAATTCCTGAATATATTCTGCCTACCCCTTCTCCCTAGAGAGCCATTAAAAACATAACTTTTCTACAAAATTTACCAACATATTGAATTAGATGCTTTGTGCAATATTGTGAACTCATAGTCTCCACTTCTGTGAAAAGGGAGTCATATTTATTCTTCCTTTTTCAAGGATCAAATATATTCATTATGTTCACACATTTTTTTCTCATTTTCATTTATACCAAATGTATTATTTGTTTATATATATATATATATATATATATATATATATATAATTTGGTATATAGTATACCAAATTATTATTTGCTTATTGTATAACTATCAATACTGAGCATTGCCCTAATCGACAAATAGTCAAGGGATATGAATAGGCAGATGAAGAAATCAAAACTATGAATAATCATATGAAAAAATTTTTAAAATCCCTTCTGATTAGAGAAATACAAATCAAAACACCTGATGTACCACCTTATACCTAGCATTTTTTCCAATATGCTAGGAATGAAAAATAATAAATGTTGGAGAGGATGGGGCAAAAATGGGACACTAATGCATTGCTGGTGGAGTTGTGAATTGGTCCAACCATTATGGAAGGCAATTTAGAATTATTTCCAAAGGGCCTTAAAATAATGCCTGTCCTTTGATCTAGGAATACTACTACTACATTTGAACCACAAATAATTTTAAAAAATTATACAAAAATATTTATCACAGTGTTCTTTGTGGTGGCAAAAAATTGAAAAATGAGGGGGTATCCATCAATTTGGGAATTGCTGAACAAATTGTGGTATCTGATGCTTATTCAGTATTCAGTACTATTGTGCTAGAAGGAATGATGAACTGAAGGATTTCTATATGAACTGGAAAGACCCCTAGGACTTGAGGAAGAGTGAAATAAGCAGAACCAGGACAACATCATACACAGACACTGATACATTGTGGCACAGTCAAATGTAATAGACTTATTACTAGTAACAAAACAACAATCCAGGACAACACAGAGGAACATAGGAGAATGAACACTATCCACATCCAGAGGAAGAATTGTGGGAGCAGAAACACAAAGGAAAAACATATGATCAATTAGGTGGTTTGATGGGGATATGATTGGGGTTTGGGAGTTAAAAGATCACTCTATTGTAAATAAGAATAATATGGAAATAGGCTTTCAACAAAGATACATGTATAGTCCAAAGGAATTGCTTGTCATCTCTGGGAAGAGGGAAGGAAGAGGGGTGGGAAAAATCATGAATCATGTAACCATGGAAAAATATTCTCAATAAATAAATAGATTGGGAAAAAGTGCTGAGCATCCTGTTAGGCAATTGACAAGCTGAAACAAATAAACAAAAAGCCCAAAAAATTTCAGTCCTTATCACAATCAAGATGGTAGGCAGGTAAAGAAATGCTTATTTTACAAATACTTTCTTTGAGTTGTGCCATATTACAGATAACTATGAATACCATTCTAAGTAATTTGTGAAAGCAATGGGTGAACAATTTCATCAGCAGTAGATTATTACATATCATAAACTCTGATAAATTCTGGGAAATATTTAAAAAGAAAAAATGTAGTGCCTGTAAAATATTAAAACTCACATCCTAATATGAGGGACAACATAATGAAAAAAAAAGGAATTACAAGAAACATGCAAAACAAATAAAAATTAATGAAGCAAAAGTATTAGCATGAAGAGAAATAAAAGAAAATGGGGTTTTCAACATTGCTCAAAGAATGCTATGGAAACTGAGAGATAGCGTTTAAAAGGGTGAATATTTAAGGCATGGGAAAGAGTCAGGAAATGCCCAATCTGGAGATAGAATATCTTGTGTGAAGAACAGCAAGGAAGTCAATATCACTCTGAGAGGGAGTAAAGATGAAAAAGACACTGGAGAGATAGGAGGAGAAAAGTTGTGAGTACTTTTGAATGCTTAACATAGGATTTTATATTTGATCCCAGAGAGGATTATGGAGTCAATACAGTTTCTTGGATAAGAAAATGACACAGCCATTCATGGAAATGTGAGTGGATAACTGGCATGATCAAATCGGTGAATAAGAAAAATTCATCTGATAGCAGTATGAAAGATGGACTGGAGTGATAAAAAGCTCTGGTGATGTTATTGTACATTTATTAAGAATTGTGTTGGGATGGCTACAATGGTAATAAAGCAGGCCATATGAATGTAAGCAATGTTACTCAGATAGATATTCTAACTGATGTTCTAATGTGGAGGCTGAGAGAACAAGTACAGGTATATTTTATCCACATTTATGTGATATATTTTTGAGGGCAGAGAAAACACCTTAAATTCTTTTTTTTCCTTTATTTTAAACACTTTCCTTACATCTAGGAATCAATATTGTGTATTGGTTACAAGGCAGGAGAGTGGTAAGGGCTAGGCAACTGGGGTTGTGACTTGCCCAGGGTCACACAGCTAGGAAGTGTCTGAGGCCAAATTTGAACCTAGGACCTCCTGTCTCTAGGCCTGGCTCTCAATTCACTGAGCTACCCAGCTGTCCCATTAAATTATTTTTTTAAACATCCACAACCCACTCCCTCACCACCCCCAACATATAAGGTCATATTGTTGGAACTGAAAGGAACATTAGATGTCATCTAGTCCAACCTCCATGCTTTATTGATGAGGAACTGAGGCCCAGAGATTTTAAGTGACTTCCACAAAGTTCTACAAGGTACTTTGTGTCTAAACTGGGATTTGAAAATAGATCCTCTGTGTAAAAATACAGCCTTCTTTTCATAGTGCCATACTGAACGTTAAACATCAGACAATCAAGAAATGCTGAAAAATATTTAATGATATTACATACTTAAATAATTAAATTTTTGTATACTAGTTATAATGAATTAGTATTAAGGCTCTAAAATGTATATACATGTATATAATAAATATATCAATATAAGATTATATATATAAGAGTTTTGTAGGCTCTAAAAAAGTTTACAAGAGCTAGATAAGTGGTTCAGTGTATTGCAAAGACCTAGAGACAGAATATTCTGAGTCCAAATCTGACGTCAGATATTTCCTAGCTGTGAGACTCTATATCAATCATTTAGCCCCTTTTGTCCAGTCCATACTGCTCTTCTATCTTATATCCAATACATAGCATTGATTCTAATATAGAAGGCAAGAATTATAATAAATCAGCTGTTAATGAGTCATATATTCTTTAAAATGTAATGTTTAAGCTTTTTTTATGAAAGGCAGAATTCACATTATAAATTATATGTATTTTAAGAAATTTAAAGTTCATTTCCCCAAAGGAATAAAGGTAGGTATGATGATCAAGTTGGTAAGTCTATTATCAAGATCAGATCCTTAACAACATTTAAATTTAGTGCTAGATTTTAGAGATCTTTTAATCTTAACTTCCCATTTTATAAATGAGGAAACTGAGGCTTAGAGTGGTGAGTGATTGGCTTGGTCTTGTAACTTTAAGATCAGGCTCTCTTTTCACTTCCCCATAGCATTATAACATTGTATCAACTAATTTTATAGAGCTTAATAGTTATGGGTAAATATTTAGGTGGAAAAATATATTCAGAATCCTAAATTAAGAGTTCTAGGACATGATCTTTTTCTCCTTTATCCCTAACTTTTTTCAAGATAATAAGGACTTAGATCTAAATCACTAATTATAGCTACTTGACCTGTAGTAAGAAAACCAGCAAGACAAAATAGAATTCAATAAAAGAAAGGCAAAAGGGCATGGCCAGGCATCCATTTGGATCAGGGAAAGTCACTATGGAATTCTGGAGCACTTTTCAATTCAATCTTTTCTACATCTCTCCTAAAATGTTTTATGCCAAGGTTAGTTGATACAGGCATCCATTTTTCTTCTTTGCTTAGGGCCTATTTCTATGGCCACCAAGTCACTTTTTTTTACATGTAGATAAAAAATTTAATAATCCCACATTTTATGATCCTTCTTGTCTCCCTTCTTCTGATTTCACCCTACTTCCCTATAGGGCAATTAACTATATGATAATAGTTAAAATGCCATTTATATTAACTAACATTTCTTCCTTTCCTTGGATCACAAAAGGATTACTATAGTTTCTCAGTAATCTTTTTTGAAGCATAACAAAAATTGAGATTTTCTATCAATATTTACTATTACAAGAGAAAGAAGACTGGTTTAAGGCAAGGTCACTGACTGGATTTTAATTTCATGTGTTTCTTCTGTGCTTAGTACAGTGCCTGGGATAAAGAAGATGCTTACTAAAAGTTTACTGTTTGACTGACTTGTCCTCAGGCTTCTCACCTGTTTTCAATTAACTTTTTAAAAAGCACATCCAGGGACTTCCGGGTAATCATGGCTGCAATCTAGATGCCACATGCTTCCTCTCCCTGGCACCGAACGAAATAGACTACATCAAAGGAGCATAAAAATCACCTTTGGAGGAACAGGAGGACACCCCAGTACTCCCAGTACTCCACAGAGGTGAGGGCACGTGGGGCTTGAACTTTTCCACACTATAATAAGGAGGAAAAGCTTGCACAGAAAAGTGAACTGAGCCGCCCTTCCACCACCCCACCTCCCCCACCAAACCAGAGTGAGCTAACTGAGCGCTCACCAGGACAGCGAGTGAGTGGGGAACGTCTCTGTCTGGGGGGAGGGGGCACTCCAGGGTCCTTGGGATCTGGGGACTGCCAGGAAAAAATGTCTCAGGGTGGTTTCACTGGAGAATCCAGCGCTGATTACGGCGGTCAGCGGAGCTGTACTTGGGTCTGCTGCTCTGAACATCTCCACTGAGCTAAACACCAGGGGCGGACCACACGTTGATTATCTGGGCGGAGCTGAACACCTGGGCAGTGTGGCTGTGATCAGGGACCCAGCGCTCTAACAAACCTCAGAGGCTGGGAAGAACTAGTCTGAAGCAACCTAAATTCACAGAAAAACTGCCCATATAACCCAGATCCCAGACCAAAAAGGAAAGGGGAATAAAACCACCAAAGGGATGGTTCACATGGCCCAAAATCAAGCCTCCAGGAAGAAAGGGAAAAAAAAGTGACTATTGGAAACTTTTATGGTGGAAGTATCCAAGGAAAAGAGGAGAATGAGGAGGAAATCCAAGAAAAATCAGAACATGCCTCCCCAAATGGAAACTATCAACAAGATCTGGAAGATCTCAAACTGGAACTTATCCAAAATATGGAAACCTTCTGGAAAGAAAAATGGGAGAAAGAGATCAGCAGTCTGACAGATAAGACTGCTCAATTGGAAAAAAGAACTCGAAGCATCCAATAGAAGGGCAGACAAGGCTGAAAAGCAAAACCAGTCCCTAAGACCAGAATTAAGCACCTCAAAGAAAGCGAGATGATAAAACAGCAAGAATCAATAAAGCAAAGCCAAAAAATTAATGAATTAGAAGAAAACATAAAATATCTCACTGAGAAGGTCACAGATCTCGAAAACAGAGGGAGAAGAGAAAACCTCCGAATTATCGGTCTCCCAGAAAAACCAGAGATAAACAATAAACTTGATGTTATTCTACAGGAGATTATAAAAGAAAATTGCCCTCACATTCTGGAGCAAGGGGGCAAAATAGAAATAGAAAGGATTCATAGAACACCTTCTATACTAAATCCCCAAAAGACAACCACTAGGAATGTAATTGCCAAATTCAAGAGCTTCCAAGAAAAGGAGAAAATCCTACAAGAAGCCAAGAAGTGGAGCTTCAGATATAAGGGGGCTCCCATAAGGATCACACACGACTTAGCGGCTAACACACTAAGAGACCACAAAGCATGGAACACCATATTTAGAAAGGCAAGAGAGTTGGGTCTCCAAACAAGAATCAACTACCCAGCAAAACTGATTATATTCTTCCAGGGGAAAGTATGGGCATTCAACAAAATAGAAGATTTCCAAGCATTTGCTAAGAAAAGACCAGAGCTCTGTGGAAAGTTCGATATCCAAGCACAGAAAGCAAGAGAAACATGAAAAGGTAAATATGAAAGAAAGGGAAAAGGAGATAAATCTTATCTTTTTCTTTAAGCCAAACTCTCTTCTATAAGGACTGCATTTACATCAAATTATATATATTAATATGTGGGGAAAATGTTTTGTGTAACTCTTATAAATTGTAGCATCATAAGAGTAGTTAGAAGAAACATGCATAGGGAAAGATTGGGGCATTAAGAAGATTTGGGGAAAGTGGGGTCAAAGAAAGGAAAAGGAAGGGGGGAACCATCGATAACACTAAGATTAACTTCAAGAAATAGGTGGGGACTCAATAGAATAATCTTTCCCATATAAAGATACACATGGGAAGGGGAGGGGAAGAACTCTCATATGAGAAGAAGAGGAAGAGAGCATGAAGTGGAATTACTTAAACCTTACTCTCAGTGAAAGCAAACCTGAGAGGGAAGAACATATAGATCGAGTGGGATCCTGAATTCTATCTTATCCATTAGGGCAAGAAAGAAAGGAAAATTAAGGAGGGGGCGGGGGAGGGAATATAAAAAGGGAGGGAAGGAGAGGGGGGAGGGGAAGGGAGCATAAAAATGGAGGGGCTAGAAAGGGAAGCATCTCAAGGGAGGGGACTAGTTGGACTGACCTAAAGTAAATCACTGGTTCAAAAGGAGAAAGCTAAAGAAGAAAGGTCAGAACTAGGGGAAGATATCAAAATGCTAGCGAATCCACAAATGACAATCAAAACTTTGAACGTGAATGGGATAAACTCACCCATAAAACGTAGACAAATAGCAGATTGGATTAGAACCCAAAACCCTACCATATGTTGTCTTCAAGAAACACATAAGAGAAGGTTTGACACTCACAAGGTTAGAATTAAAGGTTGGAGTAAGACCTTTTGGGCCTCAACTGATAGAAAGAAGGCAGGAGTTGCAATCATGATATCTGACAAAGCCAAAGCACAAATAGACCTGAACAAAAGGGATAGGGAAGGTAAATATATTCTGCTAAAAGGTACTACAGACAATGAGGAAATATCACTAATCAACATGTATGCACCAAATGGTATAGCATCCAAATATTTAATACAGAAACTAGGAGAACTGAAGGAGGAAATAGACAGTAAAACCATATTAGTGGGAGACTTGAACCAACCACTATCAAATTTAGATAAATCAAACCAAAAAATATATAAGAAAGAGGCAAAAGAGGTGAATGAAATCTTAGAAAAATTAGAGTTAATAGACATATGGAGAAAAATAAATAGGGACAAAAAAGAATACACCTTCTTTTCAGCACCACATGGCACATTCACAAAAATAGATCATACACTAGGTCATAGAAACATGGCACTCAAATGCAGAAAAGTAGAAATAATAACTACAGCCTTTTCAGATCACAAGGCAATTAAAATATTGATCGGCAAGGGTACATGGAGACCCAAATAAAAAATAATTGGAAATTAAATAACATGATACTCCAAAATCAGATAGTTAGAGAAGAAATCATAGAAACAATTAACAATTTCATTGAAGAAAATGACAATGGCGAAACATCCTTTCAAACCTTATGGGATTCAGCCAAGGCAGTACTTAGAGGAAAATTCATATCCCTGAGTGCATATATTAACAAATTAGGGAGGACAGAGACCAAGGAATTGGAAATGCAAATCAAAAAAACTTGAGAATTAACAAATTAAAAACCCCCAGAAGAAAACCATACTAGAGATCCTAAAAATTAAAGGAGAAATTAATAAAATTGAATGTGACAGAACTATTAAGCTAATAAACAAGACTAGAAGCTGGTACTTTGAAAAAACAGACAAAATAGACAAAGTAATGGTTAATCTAATTAAAAAAAGGAAAGAAGAAAGGCAAATTAACAGCATCAAGGATGAAAAGGGGGATCTCACCACCAATGAAGAGGAAATTAAGGCAATCATTAAAAACTACTTTGCCCAACTATATGGCAATAAATATACCAACCAAGGTGATATGGATGAATATTTACAAAAATATAAATTGCCTTGACTAACAGAAGAAGAAATAGTTTTCTTAAATAATCTCATATCAGAAAAAGAAATCCAACAGGCCATCAAAGAACTTCCTAAGAAAAAATCCCCAGGGCCTGATGGATTCACCAGTGAATTCTATCAAACATTCAGAGAACAGTTAATCCCAATACTATACAAACTATTTGACATAATAAGCAAAGAGGGATTTCTACCAAACTCCTTTTATGACACAAATATGGTAGTAATTCCAAAGCCAGGCAGGCCAAAAACAGAGAAAGAAAATTATAGACCAATCTCACTAATGAATATAGATGCAAAAATCTTAAATAGGATACTAGCAAAAAGACTCCAGCAAGTGATCAGAAGGGTCATCCACCATGATCAAGTAGGATTTATACCAGGGATGCAGGGCTGGTTCAACATTAGGAAAACTATCCACATAATTGACCACATCAACAAGCAAACCAACAAGAACCACATGATTATCTCAATAGATGCAGAAAAAGCCTTTGATAAAATACAACACCCATTCCTACTAAAAACACTAGAAAGCATAGGAATAGAAGGGTCGTTCCTAAAAAATAATAAACAGTATATATCTAAAACCATCACCTAATATCATCTGCAATGGGGATAAACTAAATCCATTTCCATTAAGATCAGGAGTGAAACAAGGATGCCCATTATCACCTCTACTATTTGACATTGTACTAGAAACACTAGCAGTAGCAACTAGAGAAGAAAAAGAAATTGAAGGCATTAAAATAGGCAAGGAGGAGACCAAATTATCGCTCTTTGCAGATGACATGATGGTCTACTTAAAGAATCCTAGAAATTCAACCAAGAAGCTAAAAGAAATAATCAACAACTTTAGCAAAGTTGCAGGATACACAATAAACCCACATAAGTCATCAGCATTTCTATATAATTCCAACACAGCTCAGCAGCAAGAACTAGAAAGAGAAATCCCATTCAAAATTACCTTAGACAAAATGAAATACTTAGGAATCTATCTCCCAAGACAAACACAGGATCTATATGAACACAACTACAAAACACTTTCCACACAACTAAAACTAGACTTGAACAATTGGAAGAACATTAACTGCTCATGGGTAGGACGAGCCAATATAATAAAAATGACCATCCTACCCAAACTCATCTATATATTTAGTGCCATACCCATGGAACTTCCAAAATTTTTTTTTACTGATTTAGAAAAATCCATAACAAAGTAAATTTGGAAGAACAAAAGATCAAGGATATCCAGGGAAATAATGAAAAAAAATACAAAGGAAGGGGGTCTTGCAGTCCCAGATCTCAGACTATATTACAAGGCAGCAATCATCAAAACAATTTGGTACTGGCTAAGAGACAGAAAGGAGGATTAGTGGAATAGACTGGGGGCAAGCAACCTCAGTAAGACAGTATATGACAAACCCAAAGATCCCAGCTTTTGGGACAAAAATCCACTATTTCATAAAAACTGCTGGGAAAACTGGAGGACAGTGTGGGAAAGATTAGGCTAAGATCAACATCTCACACCCTACACCAAGATAAATTCAAAATAGGTGAATGACTTGAACATAAAGAAGGAAACTATAAGAAAATTAGGCGAACACAGAATAGCATACATGTCAGACCTTTGGGAAGGGAAATACTTCAAAACCAAGCAAGAATTAGAAAAAGTTACGAAATGCAAAATAAATAATCTGGATTACATCAAATTAAAAAGTTTTTGTACAAACAAAACCAATATAACCAAAATCAGATAGGTAGCAACAAATTGGGAAACAATCTTCATAAAAACCTCTGACAAAGGTTTAATTACTCAAATTTATAAAGAACTAAATCAATTGTACAAAAAATCAAGCCATTCTCCAATTGACAAATGGGCAAGGGACATGAACAGGCAGTTCGCAGCCAAAGAAATCAAAACTAGTATTAAGCACATGAAAAAGTGCTCTACATCTCTTATAATCAGAGAGATGCAAATCAAAAGAACTCTGAGGTATCACCTCACACCTAGCAGATTGGCTAACATGACAGCTATGCAAAGTAATGAATGCTGGAGGGGATGTGGCAAAGGGACATTAATTCATTGCTGGTGGAGTTGTGAATTGATCCAACCATTCTGCAGGGCAATTTGGAACTATGCCCAAAGGGTGATAAAAGAATGTCTGCCCTTTGATCCAGCCATAGCACTGCTGGGTCTGTACCCCAAAGAGATAATGGACAAAAAGACTTGTACAAAAATATTCATAGCTGCGCTCTTTGTGGTGGCCAAAAATTGGAAAATGAGGAGATGCCCTTCAATTGGAGAATGGCTGAACAAATTGTGGTATATGTTGGTGATGGAATACTATTGTGCCAAAAGGAATAATAAAGTGGAGGAATTCTATGGAGACTGGAACAACCTCCAGGAAGTGATGCAGAGCGAAAGGAGCAGAACCAGGAAAACATTGTACACAGAGACTGATACATTGTGGTACAATCGAAGGTGATGGACGTCTCCATTAGTATCAATGCAATGTCCCTGAACAATCTGCAGGGATCTAAAAAATACTACCCACAAGCAGAGGATAAACTGTGGGAGTAAAAACAACGATGAAAAGCAACTGCTTGACTACAGGGTTGGAGGAGATAAGACTGAGGAGAGACTCTAAATGAACACTATAATGCAAATTCCAACAACAGGGAAATGGGTTCGAGTGAAGAACACATGTGATAACCAGTGGAATCATGTGTCGGCTTTGGGAGAGGGAAAGGCGGGGGCTGGGGGGGTTGGGAAGGGGAGGAAAAGAAAATGATCTTTTTTTCCAGTGAATAATGTATGAAAACGACCAAATAAAATAATGTTTAAAAATTTAAAAAAAAAAAGCACATCCAAATAAAAATTGTCATGATGTATAAGTATAAAAATGTATTAAGAAGATCCTTCTTTCTTTCAGATTCAGTGATTCAATTCTTGGATATTTTCTTCCAAGAACAAGATAAAGCCATTTTGCTAGGAAGAATAATTCTAGCAATGAATGAAATTTGAATGGGGAAGAGAAATCAAGTCAAAATGTGGCTACCTTATCCTATTTCTTTTTTTTTTTTTTGGTTGGTACTTATCATATAAATAACATTTTAGAAGTATATGTATTTGTGAGGGAAATGTGGACACTTTTTATTACAGAAGTACCTAAATACATGGTAAAATCATAGGAAAATAAGAAGCTAATTGCCCACACTGTTATTCATAATGCTATCCTCAAAACTTGTCATTTCTGCAAATACTTCTGTCTTGGTTAGAAATGTGTATTTTCCAACTCTCCCTATTTTCCAATACAAGACTCAGAGACTTTAAACTGGAGATATGACTTGTGAAAATAAAACTTACCAATAAAAACACTTTTAAAAGGCTTTAGTTAAGTAAGGAACTTTTAATAAAATAATTGGTCAAGGGAATAAAAATATAAATAGAAACATTGTTCATAAATTTCTAATTAATCGTTCCTGTCTCATCTGTAACACAGATAAAGCCTTAATTTTCCATTTGATGGTAAATCAAGATACAGAACAAGATTTCAAATTATGATGAAACAAAAAAGGAATAGGAAATGATTGGAGAAAAAAGGATAATCACTCTAAATTCTATTTTTAATTCATGAATTGTAAATATTTTATTTCACCAAAATTTCAAGTATGAAAATCAATAATTTTCTTTAGTTTTATTTAACAACTTTCAGTAAAAACAACATGAAGAAGAAATTGAGTTATTTCTTTGCCTCTTCACTGCCTATATCTGTCTTCTTTTTTAGTAAAACAAGAGAATTTACATTTAGAGATGTGTATTTCTATTCTTCCTGGATTCCACAAAAGAGAACAAAGTATGTACAATAGGTCAACATAGAGAATTTTTAGGAAGGAAAATAAAAGTTGATAAATGAGATATAAGAAGCATATCTCCAACCAATTCTGAAATATAATCAAAATATCATAAGGAAGTTAATTTCTATAATAAATACAATGGATTTTAATGGTGTTTTATTCATGGATAGTTAATATTTACTTTCAAATCAGTGATCCTCCCATTTAAATGCAACTAATCACCTTCAAGGTTTACTAGTGATGATGTAGTCATTTAATAGCAGTTACATATACAAACAATAGTTTAGATAAACTTTTGGGTCAAGAAAGAAATAGTAAATGTGACTTATGAGCACACCAATAAAATGCTCTACTGAAAATCTTGCCTTTGGGGGCTCTACAGTCTAATTGGCAAGATATAATGCAATACAAATATGGAATAACCATATGTCAACTATGTAACTAAGAAAATATTTTTAAAAAAAGAAAAAAGAAGCATCTAGAATGAAGGATTATTCATTTTTTTAAATTTAGCTTCTGTCTTAGAATGAGTTGTAAGACAGAAGAGTGATAAGGACTGGGCAAATTGAGTTAAATAACTTGCAAAAGTCACATAGTTAGAAGTTCCTGAAGTCAGACTTGGACACTGGTCCCCTGGACTCCAGATTTAGTTATCTATCCAATGAGCCATTTTGGTGTACTGAAAGATTATTTCCAAGTACAGTGATGTCTAATAGCTTCATTAATTCACTTAAACTTGGACCTAAAAAACATCAACAGATATGTTGCATATTTGGGCCAAAATAGCCATTAGCTAACTAAGGATTAATAATGTAAGCAATGGAACAAAATGCATGACTTGCATCTAGTGCACAATAAGCAATTCAGTTTAATTACTATGTGGAAGGCAATGAAATTTAGTATAAAATAAAACTAGAAATGCAAAAAGAAGCCTGAATGCTAATTTAAAGATTTTGTGATTTAGTTAGAAGGAAATAAGGAATTATTGGAAGGCCCTGAGTAAAGGGATGAAACAATCATCTTACTAAACGTGAGAGTGGAACTTAATTGAATAAATCAAATCACCCTATTCCATTTAAAGTGTATGGTATGTTGGAGAGGAGATAATGTCTTAATAAATCAATCAAAGATTTATTGGGTTCTTAATCTTTTGTGCATCATGGACATTTTTATCATGTGGTGAAGCCTATGGATCATTTCTCAGAGGAAAATATTTTTTTTTAAATTATAATTGTAGGAAATTCTAAATTCAATTCAAAGGTTAATTAAGAAACTTTAAAGTTATTTTGTACAACCCAAATTCATAATTTTCAATAATCTGTAATCTCTAGGCAAAAAATAAAATAAAATAAATCCTTGATGTACTGGAATGGCATTGCAAAAGAGACCTGTTGGGATTATAAAAAGGGAACTTGGTCATGTTTTATGAATCAGTTATAAAATATTGAGCCATGTTGGGCCTAAGAAATTTGGATTCAATTTGATATAATAAACATTCAATGAGTCCCTACAATGGACCAGATATAATCAGTGGGGATACCAAGGAGATAGTCTCTGCACACCAGGCACTTACAGGTAGTAGGGGAAGATAATAAATGAAAAAGAAACTAGAAAAAGTTTCCCAGCTCAGGACAAAATGTTCTATGGAATTAAAACCAAGCTAAATGGCTGATGAAAAATGGAAAGTTATCTGTAATGTCCTGAAAAGTCACTTTCCAACCTTATATTAAAAAAAAAGCTCTCCATTCAAAGGAGAAAGTTGACCAAGGGAGTTTTGAAGGTAATTGTCTCATCATCTTATCATGTTGATTGATTCAGGGTTTTTTTTTTTCAGTATCAAAAATATCAGTCAACATGATGATATTTCCAGAGGTCAGATTTTTCTTAGAGAAGACATGATGTTTATTAGAGTAAAAACAAACAGAGCTGTTGATGGAAAATGGAGGGTTACCTCAAGAGATTCCTCTTAGTGGTAAATGAGTAAAGGGTATTCCAAAGAAATCATTAGAAAATAAGTCTCTTGAAGGAGTAGAACACTTTTCCACAACTAATCTTATCTTTTTCTATGGGTTCTGAGAAGATTTTAAATTTGGATCAGTAGAGTTTATACTTGATCATACAGGTAATAGATATCCACTGAAATTTGCGGAGCTTAGGTTTGATGTTACCAAATAAATGGTTCAGAAAAATCATATTTGGAACATAGTAGACAATGGATTTTAATGGGAACAGAAGAGAAAAGGTAAGAAATTTCAAGATCATTTGGATAATTTTGAATGCATTATTTTTTCTTAAAGTTTTGTACAATAAAATGAATTTAGCCAAGATTAGAAATAAAGCAGTAAGTTGGGGGAAAAATTATAGGCAGTTTCTTGACTAGAGGTCTCATTTCTAAAATATATAAAGAACTTCATAAAATACATAAGAATATAAGCCATTTCTCATTTAATAGATTGTCAAAAAATATGAAGAGAGTTTTTGATAAAGAAATCAGTTATATACATATATAAAACTATATTTAAAATGGTCTAAATTGCTATTGATTAGTGAAATGCAAACAAAAACAACTCTGAAATACAACCACACACCTATCAAATTGGATAAAATAGTAAAAGGGCAAAATGGAGGGGATGTGGAAAATTTGAAACACTAATACATTAACTGATCCCTATTTTGGAGGACAATCTGAAATTATGCCCAAAGTTATAAAATTACATTGTTTGGCACAGCAATACCATTATTAGGTAGTTTTCTGAGGTGATCAGGGAAAAGGAAAAAAGAAATCATATAGTCAAAGATATTTATACCAGGTCTCTTAGGTTTGGCAAAGAAGAGGAAATTGAGTGATACCCAGTAATTGAGGAAAGGGTATACAAGTTATGGCATGTGATTGTGATGGAATACTACTGCACCATAAGAAATGGTGAAGAGGTTAATTTAATAAAATTAAAAGACCTACATGAAGTTATAAAGAGTAAAATGAGCAGAACCAAATGAATATTATATAAAGCAACAGAAATATTATTTGAAAATCAACTTGTATATGTCCACCTTCAGAGAAAGAAATGATAAACAGAAATATGCAGAACATAGTTTTATTCATACATATATGTTTTCATCAAATTATGCTATATCAAATGGGTGGTGGAAAGGAAGGAAGTGAGTTAACCTGGGTATTTTAATATCACAAATAAATTTAAATTTAAAAATTAAAATAGTGAAATAATGAAAAAAAAAATAAGAATTTGGTAAAAGCCTATAGTAAGGCAGGCTGTGTGAGTGGATGAAAGGGAGCATTATATTTATATATATTTCATTATATATATTTATATATATTTCATTATATATATTTCAAGGGTAGAAATAGCAAGATTTGGCAACAGATTGACTATGGAAATTAAATTAAGAAAGGAGTTATTGTAGAAAACAAAGTTAGGAATATAAATCATTAAAGGTGGTTGTTCCCTTAAAAGAAAAAGTGAGAGGCTTCTAGGGACAAAGCCAAGATAGAGTATTAGAAGTTCTCAGCCAATCTGTCACAACATTCCTTCCAAAGAACCTTAAAATGACACTTGGAATTTAATTCTGCAGTGACAGAGACAAAAAAAATTCAGGGTGTTATTCTTCTAGGCGAAATCAACTTGAAAGTTCATATAGAGATGTGTGAAATGTAAGTGGAAGCTTGTCTGGAACCCATGTAGATGGAAATACCAGTGGAAGGAGTAGGTGCTGGAAAGAGAAGCAACAGCAGTCTTAGGAGACCCTTTGTGACAGAGGTTTTGCACTCAAAGAAGAGTGGCAGACTGAAGGGCTGCTGAATCTTTTCTCCTCAGTGGGGGATGGGCCCCAGAAGGTCTGGAATCTTGAGAAGCAAGAATCTCTGACTGAGATTCAGTTAGTTCTCTCAATCTTGAGAAGCCTAGGAGGGCGATCTGGCCAAGACTTTCTCCTGAGGACATACTCACCTTTTTCCTCTCCTGGTGATTAGACATCCTTGCCCCCCCCCCCACCAATTCCCAACTGAAAGGACAGCTGAAGAAGACATTGAGCCTCTGTCAAACTTACCTCTCAGCTCCTGGTGCCCTGGGTCTGAACTGTGCCAGTTGGGCCAAGACCAGGGCAATCCAAGCCTGACTCTCTCAGGGGGCCCAAGGCTGCCAAGGCCTGGGTTTCCCAACTTGAGGAGGGAGGAAAAGGGTAGCTAGAGTAGGGACACCTCCCCTACTTTCCTTACAAACCTTTTCCTGCCATCCAGTTCTTAGTGTTATCCCCAGCTGACTTAGTTTATAATAAAGTTGTTGTCTTTTCCCCAAAGTGACTCAAGTGTGAGTGGGCCAGCATGTTAGGGAGAGTAATCTCCCTAAAGAGGAAGCTTTAGACACTAATATTGGAAGAAGTCAAAAGCCAGTTTGTGAGAGCAGCCATAGCTGAGGAGGGAAGACTGAAAGAGGAAACTATTCAACCCCACTCTTCTCTCTCTGGGCCAACTTTAAACATTAGCTGCCTCTCCTGGATCCTGCTTTCAGGGGGAGATATCCATTCCTCCTCTATCCCTTTTACCACCAATTAATTCCTCCATTACACCTTCAATCAGATGTGGCCAGGGAACCTGGCAACTTGTAGAAATGAGATTATTGGGGATTCCCATGATATGACTGTGTATAAGGAACTGATTATATTTGGCAGCTCCATTGCCTATATGTGCTTCTGGATCATAGATCACAGGTGGAGAGGAACACTTTCAGTCAAAAGGGAGAAAAATCATTTTTGGTCAAAAGGGATCAGAAACCAGGAAAAAATAACATTGTTTCATATCCCAATACATCAGGAATCTTAAAGAGGAGTATTACTTGCAATGCCAATGTATCAGGGGACTTTCCATGTAAGAAACAAAGTACTGAACAGGGGACCAAGGGTCACACTTCTCCCTAGATCATACCACCTTAAAATCACTAAAATCTTCCAAATCCCTAGAACTAGATCTATAAAGAGCTGTGTGGGGAAAAAATGTCTGAAACTTTAAACAGCTCTTCTCTTATCCCACATGGCAGGAATAGAGCTCAACATTAGCACAGGATTCAAAATCAAGAAATAGGGTGGAAAATGAGCAAATAACTGAAAAGAACTTTACCATAAAGAACTACTATGGGGACAGGAAAGATCAATAAACAAACTTAGATGAAGGCAATGAAGTTAAAATAGGTATAAACAAAACTTCAAAGGAATGAAAAATGTTAATTGAACAGAAATTCAACTAGAAATGTGGCATAGACCAACATCTCACACCAAGTCAAAATGGTAACACAATTTAGACATTAAAGATAATATGGAAAAATAAATTAAGGAGTGTAGTCGAGGATTACCTTCTCTTTTCTTTATTTGTATTTGCTTAAGATAAAGTTGTGGACTTGCTTGTCTTTGCTTCAGACAAAGATGAGGATTAACCTTCACCCATCCTGGGACCAAGGATGGAACAGTAAACATGAAGCATGCAGGATAACATTTATGAAAGGCAAATTGCGATTAGGTGGGCGCCTATCCCCTTGTCTGCCCCTCTTCCCCTTGTTTGTATTTGTAATAAACAAAGAATGTAGGTTAACCTTTGAACACCTGCCTATCCCTGGACCAAGGTTAGGGTTTCTGGAATGAAGAATCATAAATTCCTGTGGGTTTTGTCTAAGTAGTCTTTGCCTATAAAAGTTCTGTGTGAAGCAAATAAAATTGGCACTATTTCTCTCTTTTCATATAGTGTCCATCTCTTCTTTTGTTACTCTTCATTTTTCGTTACCCCAAACAGGATGTCACAGGACTGGCCAACCCTGTGGATGAGTCTTGTAAGCCATAGAGTCTTACAAAGGAGGGCAAGTGCATTGCTCAATGGATAGAGAGTTAGGCCTATAGATAGGAAGTCCTGTGTTAAAATCTGGCCTCAGACATTTCATAGCACTATGGCCCTGGACAAGTCATTTGAATCCTATTGCCTAGACCTTAAAATTCTTCTAAGTTGTAACCAATACACAGTGTTTACTCTAAAATAATATTTTGAACTTTAATGTTAACATCAAGGTATTTTTTAATTGATGAATGAATTAGGGGAACAGTGGAAAATGTACCCATTTTTGCATTCTATAGAAATGGAAGAGTTTATTACCAAACATGAGCTAGAGAGGATCTCAGGAAATGAAATGAAAAGTTTTGATTACATGAACTTAAAAAGAAAAATTATGGAGGTGAGAAAAGAAAAGACTATGCTGAGGGAATAGCAAATAGGTAAGTTTGGATGACAAGATAATTATGAAATAAATCTAAAAGTAAATTGGAACCAGATTATAAAATACTTCAAATTCCAAGCTGAATAGTGTTTTTTTTTATTTTGGGGCAGGTTTATATTAAATACAGACCCACAGAATATTCTTGAGCACAAAGTTGATAGAGTCAGACATACTCTTTTAGATATAGTTGAAAAGAGAGGATTGCAGTACACTTTGGAGAACTTTGAATCCAAGGCAAAAGACATTGGTCTCCTCTGTCTTGAGTTTAACAGAATAAATATCCTTCTACCTTATGTGGGCTTATTTCCATTCTCTTTCAAAGTTATACAAAAAAATAAGATTCAACTGTCTCACAATACTCAGTTTCAAGATGACAGTGGCAATGTAAGTAAAGTAACTCAGGTGCCCATTACCCAGCTTCAGGTTATAATTCCATAAAGGAGAGTGACAGTCTTAATTTTTGAGTAAGAGCCTTAACTGTGTAAAGACCAGAGAACAGACAAAGAGGGTAGAGAAGATACCTCCTCCTGTTCACACCACTTAGTAAACACTAAGAACTGTTGGACCCTACACCAAGCTATGAAAGCAGAAGGATGTAAAAATAAAGAAATACATGTTAGTCAAGTCCCATTACGAGGTGAGCCAAACACAAATCTGACATTAAGTCCAAAGGCAAGAAGTAGCCTCAGTAAATGAACAAACTATAGCAAAAAAATATGTGACCATGTACGTCTGCCCTTTTAAAAGGAGAAACTCAATACACAAAATCAAATTTCAAAGAATTGAAAACATCAAAGGGAAAATGTAAAAAAAAAAAACAGTCTGAACTGAAGACCAATGAGAATTACTAGAAAAGGTAAAGAAAGAGGGAGAAAAAAGGAGAAAAAGTATTTCTGGTAATCAAATTAGTGATAGTGTAAAAATTGAAGACAGAAATGAGAGGTAAGCAAAAAAAAGAGAATTAACAAGAAAAAATGATGAAGAAAATAACTCCATAAAATTCAGAATTGGCTCAATAGCAAACAAAGTATAAAACCACACTGAAGAAAATAATTAAATTAATAAATAATAAATAAATAAAATTAAATTTAAAAAAATTAAAAATTCACTTAGATTTTAAGTGGAAGCTATTAAATCCATAAGACATAAAAACCAAAGAACACATTTTTTAAAAATGAAAACAATATAAGAAATATGTAATTGATATAATAAATAATGTTTAATATATAATACATATATCAGATATGTATATAATATCTATTATATATGAAAATATAAACTATCTCATTGGAAATATGTTGAAAATAGTTTATGGGGAAATAATTTAAAATAATGTGTCTACCTGAAATATTTTTAAAAATTTATAAGCAGGATTGAAGATAATAAAAACATGAACAACAAAAATCCTATAATTACAGATAAAAAGCCTCTGACAAAATTCAATGCCCAGTCCTATTTTGTTTTTTAAAAAAGGAATAGAAAATATGTGAATAAGTAGTTTTTCTTTAATAATAAATAATATCAATGAATCAATCAATGAACATTTTTAAAGACTTGCTATGTTCATGGCATTTATTATTACTGGGGACACAGAGCAAGATCAAAGATTATCCTTGTATTCTAAATTTGAGAACAAACAATATTTATAAGTGTAATATAGTTTATAAATTTCCAATACAATAAAAGGCAAAACATTGTTGTCCCTTTATCACCATTATTATTCAAATTTATTTTTAAAATATAGTAATGACAATAATACAACTAAAAATAAATCAAAGAAACAAATGGGCAATGAAGAAACAAAACGTTTTTTTGACTAATAAGCTCTAAACAATTAACAAGTTTGGCAACATTGAAATATATGTAATGAACCTTCACTATTCATCAGGATTTCTATATATTTCTAACAAATCTCTACAGGGAAAGATAGAAATATAAATTTCACTGTAAAATTAAAGATAGTGTAAAATATTCAGGAATTTACCAGTCTTGATACACATAAAAACTATTTGGACACAATTACAACACTCTATATAGAGCTAGATGATTGTAGAAATTATTACTCTTTGGTAATGCCAAATCAATATGAAAAAAATGACAACTCTGCATGAATTTATGTATTTATTTAATGCCACACCCATCAAGAAACAAAATAATTAATGTAAAGAGCTAGAAGAAAGAATACAATTCTTCTGGAGATCCAGAAAGTCATGAATATCGAGGGAATAAATTGGAAAAAATAAAGGGGACCCAACTAGATTTAAAGCTATATAAAACAATAATCAAGGAAAGCAATTAGATAATGGATAGGAAATGGAGAGGGTAATCAGTTGAATAAACTAATTATGTAACACTCAGAATCCAATGAACACAATAACATAGAGCTTAATAAACCCAAAATTCCAGCTATTGCAACAAGAGCCCACTGTATAACAAAAAAAAAATTGCTTGTAAAACCTGGAAATAGTCTGGCAACAATAAGATATAGACCATCATTTTATATTTTAATAATATGAGCTCAACATGGGCACTCACTTTACACATTAAGGGTGAATTAGAACATTGGTAAGAGATGAAATAAAATTCATTTCATATCTCTGGCTAGTAGAAGAACCAAAAAAGACATAAAAGATTCATGGGATCTAAAATGGAACATTTTAAATTTAAATTTAAATAAAATTTTAAAAAAATTTAAAATTTACCAAAATCAACCAACCAAAATAATAATCATGCTAGAGGACAAAAGAAGAAAACTGGAAGTGGTTGGATCTTTGTAACAAGTTTCTCAGATTTAATTTTTCAAATATATAGGATAAAGAGGCATTTCCCAATGGATAAACAGCCATTGAACAGGTACCCACAGTATAGAAAGACAGAACACAAAATTATCAACAATCACATGAAAGATTCTCTATATCATGAATAATTAAACAAATTTAAATTAAAACAACTCAGATACCACCTCACATGAATCAGATTGGCTAAGATGTCAGAAAAGGAAAATGACACATATTGGAGTGGATATGAGACAAAGCAAACACACCTTAATGTTCAGTTAATGAAGCTTTGAAATAGTTTAACCACTATGGAGAACAGTTTAGAACTATGTTTGAAGTACTATAAAACTGTGCATGCCCTTTGACCCAGTATTACTACTAATGAGGACTATTGTGCATTTTGAAGTGGACCCAAGATCCTTAGGTCCACTTCAAAATGCACACTATACTCCTAAAAAATAAAAAAAAATGAATACTGCATTCCATAACTCCTCAAGGGGTAGAAAAAGGAGATAATTTTGAATTTAAAATAAAATTTATCATAAAAAGTAATTGGTGAAGAAATCTCTGTAGAAATCACTTTTTATATGTCATGATTCTCTTCCCAAGGACTAATGTGAAAGATGGAAGAAAATCACCATTTTGGTTTGGTTTAGAAGGCTTTCTACCTTCTTGGCATATTTAGCAATGAAATTGTTATTAATTAGTTAAATGATATTAGGACATTAATCCCTATTTATCACTATCTGTTAATATCAAGAATAGTGTACCTGAATGAGAGGTTGAGCTTTTAAAATCAAAGAAACATGTCCAATCAGTGGTGCAGTTACAGTCATTGATGGGAAAGTGTCTCCTTACTGGAGATAGACATAAGATCCTCACAGTTTTGTAAAAGTTTCAATTAGAATTGGAAATCATCTAAAGATGATACTTCAAATTATAGAAGCTTGGGAGATTACTAAGTGAAATAGTATGCAGATAAATGAGAGCTTTTATCTTAGATTACCAATCCCTCAGATGGCCAAATCTGATTATATTTGTTGCTACTATTTTCTTGCTTTGTCCGCAACTTTCAACATAGTTGGCCACTAGTTCCTACTGGACACTACTTCCTCCTATAATATAATGAACGGAACATTATCCAAGTGTTTTTATTTCTCTGTCACTTTAATCACAGATCTTTTTTTTTTCTTTTTCAGTGGTCCATTATGCTGAGAAGTTATGAGTCATGTTAAAATCTTTGCCAAAGTTGCTAATTACAATTTCTTATTAGATGGGTTTTATGCCATTGATATGCTTAAAATAACTTTTGTGCTACTTAAATCACTTATGCTTTGTGAGGGAAGAGATAGGAATCCTACACAGTGTCTTGAAAGTAGGACTTTGTAGATCCCATTAGAGATTCATCTGCCTTTTGCAAACCTCATGTAAAGGAAAGATAATTTAAGAACTATTGGACTACCTGAAAGCCATGGGGGAAAAAAAGCCTGGATGTCACAATACCAGAAATTATCAAAAAAATTGCCCTGATATTCTTCAATAAGAGAATATAATATAAATCAAAAGAATTCAGAGATCGTGTCCAGAAAGAAATCCTCATATGATAACTCCCAGAAGTATAATAGCTAAATTCAACAACTTCCAATCCAAGGAGAAAATATTTTAAGTAGCCAGAAAGAAACTATTCAGACACCATGGAGCTATGGTCAGTAATAGACAGGACTTAGAAGCCTCCAAATTAAAGAATTTGAAAGTGTGAAATAAGATATTCCAAGATGAAAGTGTATTTTCATGAAAATAAAAATAAAATTAAAAGAATTAGAATTGGTCAACTAATAGCTAATAACTTTAAAAGATATCAAGAAATAATAACACAAATCAAAAGAATGAAAATAAAAAAAACATGAAATATCTCTATGGAAAAACAATGGAAAATAAACTCAGGAGAGACAATTTGAGAATTCTTAGGGTATAGAAAATCTATGATAAAAAATGTTAGACATCATTTTACATGAAGTTTCCAAAGAAAATTGACATAATATTCTTGAAAAAGAGGGTAAGAAAGAATTTTTTAAAAATCCACTAATCACCTCCTGAAATAAATCTCCAACCAAGAAGTCCTAAGAATATTATAGCCAAATTCAAGACATCCCAGGACATGGAGAAAATACTTCAAACAGGGAAAACAAACAAACAAAACAATTGAAATAGAACCATTGTTATGATTACAGTTGACTTAGCAGATTCTACATTAAAGAATTGGGAGGCTTAACATATATTCTGAAAGGAAAAGAAACTAAATTTACAACTTAGAATCACCTACTCAGCAAAATTGAGTATATTTTTTCAAGAAAAAATGTCATTTAATACAATAAAGATTTCTAAACATTATTGATAAAAGGACCTGGCCTAAACAAAAAGGCAAAACTTAAGAAAAGCATAAACATGTACAGAAGAAAGATGAAATTTAAGGGAATAAATAAAGTCAACATGTTTTTATTCCTTTATAGGAAGATATTTGTGATTCTGTAAAATTGTATTATTGTTAGTTTAAGTAGAAGGAGTATATGTAAATTGATGATTGATGGTGTGGTAGTAAGTTGACTAGGATAATATGATAGCCATTAAAATTTTAAAAATAATTATTGAAAAATGATTGCTCTGAGTGAAAGGAGAAAGGAGATATAGAATGGGAATAAATGATGTTAGCTAAAGAGTCATGATAAAAGCTATAACAGTGGAAGGGAAGTTGAAGGTAGTTTCAGGAAATGCTTAAACCTTGCTCTCATTGGATTTGGCTCAGATTGAGAAAAAAACACCATACACATTTGCCTAAAGAAACCAATCTTATTCTATAGAGAAGTAGGAGGGGAATAAGAAATGGGTGGGGATGTTAATAAAAGGGAAAGTGCATTGTGGGAGACTGATTAAAAACAAATCACTTCTGAGGAGTGAAAGTAAAAGGACAGAAAAAGAACAGAATCAAACAAGATAATAAGATGGAAAGGAATACAAAGGTAGTAATCATAACTTTGAGCATGAATGGCATGAACTCACCCACAAAATGGAAGAAGATACTATATGGATTAAAACCCCCAATCCTTTCATATGTCATTTACGAGGAACACATTTGACGCCAGAGGACACAAAGAGTAAATTAAGGACCTGGAATGGAAACTATTGTGCTTCCACAAAAGTTAAAAAAAGAAGAAACAATCATGATCTCTAGCAAAAATAGATCTAATTAAAAGGGGGGGAAAAGGAGGCACTATAGAAAATGAAGCAATATTAATACTAACCATACATGTACAAAATTGTGTAGCCTCCAAACTTTAAAAGGAAAAATAAATTAATTAAAGGAGGAAAAAGGCAGTAAAACCAATCTAGTGGGGCACCTCAACTTTCTCCTCTCAGAACTAGATAAACCTAACAAAAAACAATGAAGAATATAAGGACATGCATGGGATTTTAGAAAACTTAGATTTAATAAATCTCTGCAGAGAACTGAATGGAAATAGAAAGGAATGGATTTTCCTTTTAGTAGTACATGGGACCTACATAAAAATTGAACATATATTAAGGAATAAAAACTTCAAAATCAAATGCAGAGAATCAGTAATCTTCAATGAATCATTTAAAATCATAATACAATAAATTTGTGAGTATTAATTATTCATAGAAATAAAAATTAACAATTAATTGAAAACCAAATAATCTAATGCTTAAAATGAGGTGGATCAAAGAACAAATGATTGAAAAATTAATAATTTCATTTAAAATTGACAATGAGAAGACATCATATTAATAAAATTAAAAGTAAGAGTATCATTAAACTAATGAATCAGACTGTGATTTTTATGAAAAATAGATAGAAGAATGTTTAATTTAATTTTAAAAAGAAATGAAAAATGAAATTATAAGTGTCAGAAATGAAAAGATTAACTTAATACCAATGAATAGGAAACTAAAAATCATTAGGAGTGATTATTCCCACTTATATGCCAATAAATCCCATAATCTAAGTGAAAAAGATGAATATTAACAAATATATTAACTACCGAGATTAAAAAAAAGAGGAAATGGCATACTTAAATTCTCCCATTTCAAAAAATAGAAAAAATGCCATCCTTCAAAGAACTCCCTAAGAAAAAATTCCCAGGACAAGATAGATTCCCAAGTGAATTCTATCAAACATAAAAAGAACAATTAATTCTAATACTATATAAACTATTTGGTGAAATAGGCAAAGAAAAACTCTTATTAAATTCCTTTTATGTTATTGATATGGTACCAATCCCTAAAACAGGTAAAAAAAAACAGAAAAAGAAAATTGTAGGACAATTTACTTAATGAATATAGAAGCAATTTTTTAAAAAAAATTAAATACTAAATGATATCAGTAACAAAAAG
Organism: Monodelphis domestica; assembly: GCF_027887165.1. Taxonomy (NCBI): domain Eukaryota; kingdom Metazoa; phylum Chordata; class Mammalia; order Didelphimorphia; family Didelphidae; genus Monodelphis; species Monodelphis domestica. The sequence goes on along the minus strand of NC_077229.1, from coordinate 330,242,849 downwards.
AAGAGATTTAATATGATCATCTCAAAGATGTAGAAAAACCCTTTGATATAATATTTTTCCTATTCATATTAAAATACAAGTAAGGATAATAATAAATTGTTCTTTCCTTAAAATTATAACTTACATATTTCTAAAACCATCAGCAAGTATCATTTGTAATAGGGATAAATTAGGAACCTTCTCAATAAGATCAGGAGTGAAGCAAGGGTGCCCATTTTCACAATGATGATTTAATATTGTACTAAAAATACTACCTTTATCAATAACAGAAGAAAAAGTAATAGTAGGAATTAAAGTAGGCAATAAAGAAACTAAACTATGACTTTAGAGATGATATGTTAGAGAATCCTAATTAATCCATCAAGAAACTAGTGAAATAATCAATGATATAAACAAATATAGAGGATAAAAAATTAACCCATATGAATTATTAGCACTTCTATACATATTCAAAGATCAGCAACAAGAGATGGAATTAGAAATTATAATTAAAACAACTCTAGGCAATATAAAATATCTCAGAGTGTACTTGCCAAGACAAACACAGAAATTATATTATCATAATGACAAAACTTTTTTACTTAAATAAGTCAGATCTAAACAATTGGAAAAATATTGCTCATGGGAAAGCTGAATTAATATGATAAGAATGAAAGTTTACATGAATTAATTTACTTATTTGGTTCCATATGCATCAGACTACATCAATACTTTCTAGAAATAGAAAAATAGTAACAAAATTTATTAGGAAGAAGAAAAATTTTAAAATATCAAAGGAATCAATGAAAAACATGATGGAAAATGGCTCAGCAGTACCAGATCTCACACTATAAAATAAAGCAATAATCATCAAAAACAATCTGATATTATCTAAGAAATAGAATGGTGGATCAGGGGAACAAATTAGAGAATTAACATATGTCGGTAAATGATCTTAGGAATCTAATGTTTCATAAACCCCAAATTCCAGGTTTGGGGATAAGAACTCACTATATAACAAAAACTATACAGACACACACACACACACACACACACACACACACACACACACACACACAACTGCTGAAAAAATCTGGAAAACAGTGTGTCAGAAACTAGATATAGTTCAATATCTTACATCCTATACCAAGAAAGACTCAAAATGGGTATTTGATTTAGACATAAATGAGAGATGATATCATAAGCAAATTAGGGGAGCATACAATAGTTTAACTGTCAGATCTATGGACAAATGAAGAATATCTGATCAATCAATAAACAGAAAATATTATTATATGTAAAATAGATAATTTTGATTATTAAAAATTTAAAAGGTTTCATTCCCAAGCCCAATGTGACAAAAATTAAAAGGAAAACAAAAACTGGGGGAAAACATATAGTAAATTTCTCTGATAAAGGCATCTTTTCTCCAATATAAAGATAACCAAGACATTTATAATAAAATTAATTCCCCAATTGTCAAATGAACTAAGGATGTGAACATGCAATTTTATATGAAGAAATCAAAATTATCAATAAGCATACAAAATGTTCTAAATCAATCTTGATTATCGAAATATAGGTTAAAATAACTCTAAGGTACCACTTCTCATTAGACTGGCCAATATAACAGTAAAGGAACATGAGAAATGTTGGAGAGGATGTTGGAGGATTTGTGAAATGAGCCAACAATTCTGGAGGGCAATTTGGAACTATGCCCAAAGAAGTATAAAACTCTGCATGCTCTTTGATCTAGTAATATCATTATATTATCAGTATTCCAAAGATTAGAAAAAAAAACAATTGTAGGAACAAGGACATACTTGTTCAAAAATATACATAGCAGCTCTGTTTGTGGTGGTAAAGAACTGGAAATTGAGGAGATGTTCACCAATTATTGAATGGCTGAAAAATTGTGATAGATAAAAGTTATGGGATACTATTGTGCTATAAAAAATGATTAGTGAGGTGATTTCAGGAAAAAAAAAAAAAGCTTTAGACTTCCGGTCAAGATGGCGGCTTAGAGAAAGCTAAAGTTCAGATCTCCGGAAATTCCTTCCCGACCGATCTCAAACTATAAGCTCCTAAGGCACCGAAATTCAAAACGATCATCAGCATAGATCCTGGGAATCCTCCTCCTGGACCTGGACCTGGATCAAAAGGTATGGCCCCCCTCAAAAGCCAGAACCCGAGATCACTCGGACCTAAGGGGTAGGAGCTCAGAGTCCAAGGCTCCAGGAAGCCGCAGCCCCACCCCACTCAGAGAGCAGGGTCGTCTGAAACAACAGCAGAGTCCCAGTGAAAGTCACTGCCTTCAGAGCTCCGGAAAGCCGCAGCCCATACCCGGGCAGAGAGCAGGGTCCTCTGAAACAACAGCAAACCTCAGGGCCGATGAAACAGCCTCACGGTCAGCTATTCTGAAGGCAACTTCCAGAAAGCAACCCGACCCCTGCAGGGAAGCAGATAGAGCCCGGGGAGAGTGTGGCCCCCTGGTCCGACCCTTCCATTCCAGTTCCAGTGAAAGTCATTGCCCATACTCAATTTAACCCAGGGAAAGCTCATAGAACCGACCATCTGCCCAGGACTAAACCCTCTGAACACCAGACAGAGATAAGAAAAGCGAATCCTCCCCATTCAGAGATGGCAAAGTCCACAGAAGCACAGAAGCCCCAAAATCCCAAGAAAAATAAGAAGAAAGGGGCGACTTTGGACACATTCTACGGAGCCAAAATACAAAATACAGAGGAGATAGAAGATGATACGCAAGAAAATGCTCCAAAACCTTCCAAAGGACATGGAAACTCTCCACAAACCCATGAAGAATTTGAATTAGAAATGACCAAAAAGATGGAAGCCTTCTGGGAGGAAAAGTGGGAAATAATGCAAAAGAAATTCACCCATCTACAAAACCGGTGTGATGAAACTGAAAAGGAAAAGCAGGCTTTAAAGGCCAGAATCAGGCAGCTGGAAGACAACAATCGTGTAAAAGAGCAAGACTTAATAAAGCAAAGCCAAAATACCAAGTAATTAGAAGAGAATATAAAATATCTCACTGACAAGGTGATAGACTTGGAAAAAGGAGGAAGGAGAGACAATCTGAGAATAATTGGCCTTCCCCCCCCCAAAAAAAAACAGGAAATAAATAATAATCTCGACATTATAATACAAGATATCATCAAAGAAAACTGCCCAGAGATTCTAGAACAAGGGGGCAATACAGGAATTGAAAGAGTTCACAGAATACCATCTACACTAAACCCCCAAGAGACAACTCCCAGGAATGTAATTGCCAAATTCCAAAGCTATCAAACAAAAGAAAAAATCCTACAGGAAGCCAGAAAAAGACAATTTAGATATAAAGGAATGCCAATCAGGGTCACACAAGACCTTGCAAGTTCTACTCTGAATGATCATAAGGCATGGAACATGATCTTCAGAAAGGCAAGAGAGCTGGGTCTTCAACCAAGAATCAGCTACCCAGCAAAACTGACTATATACTTCCAAGGGAAAGTATGGGCATTCAACAAAATAGAAGACTTCCAACTTTTTGCAAAGAAAAGGCCAGAGCTCTGTGGAAAGTTTGATACCAAAAAACAAAGAGCAAGGAATACCTGAAAAGGTAAATATTAAGGAAAGGGGGAAAATGTTATATTCTTCTTTTACTCAAACTCTCTTCTATAAGGACAACATTTATATCAATCTATGTATACTAACATGTGGGGAAAATGTAATGTATAAATAGGGGGTAAAGAAAGACCAAATAGAATAATCTTTCTCACACAAAGTTTCAAATGGTAAGGGGAGGGAAGAAAACTCCTATAAGAAGGAGAGGAAGAGAGGGATTTTACTTAAACCTCAATTTCAGGGAAATCAACTCTGAGAGGGAAAAACATCCAGATACATTGGGATCTTGAATTCTATCTTACCCAACAAGGGTAGGGAGAAGGGAAAACAAAGGGGGGAGGGGGAGAGGGAAAACAAAAAGGGAGGGAAAGAGAGGGGGGAGGGGAAGGGAACAAAAAGGGAGGGACTAAAAAGGGAAACATCAAGGGAGGGGACAAGGGGGACTGATTCAAAGTAAATCATTGGACTAAAAGGTAGAGCCAAAGAAGAAAAGGTTAGAATTAGGGAAGGCTATCAAAATGCCAGGGAGTCCACAAATGACAATCATAACTTTGAACATGAATGGGATGAACTCACCCATAAAATGTAGATGAATAGCAGAATGGATTAGAATCCAAAACCCTACCATATGTTGTCTTCAAGAAACACACATGAGGCAGGTTGACACCCACAAGGTCAGAATTAAAGGATGGAGTAAGACCTTCTGGGCCTCAACTGACAGAAAGAAGGCAGGAGTGGTAATCATGATATCTGATAAAGCCAAAGCAAAAATAGACCTGATCAAAAGGGATAGGGAAGGTAATTATATTTTGTTAAAAGGGACTTTAGACAATGAGGAAATATCATTTATCAACATGTATGCACCAAATAATATAGCACCCAAATTTCTAATGGAGAAACTAGGAGAATTGAAGAAAGAAATAGACAGTAAAACCATATTAGTGGGAGACTTAAACCAACCATTATCAAATTTAGATAAATCAAATCAAAAAATAAATAAGAAAGAGGTAAAAGAAGTGAATGAAATCTTAGAAAAATTAGAATTAATAGACATATGGAGAAAAATAAATAGGGATTAAAAGGAATACACCTTCTTCTCAGCACCACATGGCACATTCACAAAAATTGACCATACATTAGGTCACAGAAACATAGCACACAAATGCAGAAAAGCAGAAATAATGAATGCAGCCTTCTCAGATCACAAGGCAATAAAAATAATGATTAGTAATGGTACATGGAAAACCAAATCTAAAACCAATTGGAAATTAAACAATAGGATACTCCAAAACCGTTTAGTTAAAGAAGAAATCATAGAAACAATTAATAATTTCATTGAGGAAAATGACAATGGTGAGATATCAATCCAAACCTTTTGGGATGCAGCCAAAGTGGTAATCAGAGGTAAATTCATATCCCTGAATGCTTATATTAACAAACTAGGGAGAGCAGAGATCAATCAATTGGAAATGCAAATGAAAAAACTCGAAAGCGATCAAATTAAAAACCCCCAGCAGAAAACCAAACTAGAAATCCTAAAAATTAAGGGAGAAATTAACAAAATCGAAAGTGATAGAACTATTGAATTAATAAATAAGACAAGAAGCTGGTACTTTGAAAAAACAAACAAAATAGACAAAGTACTGGTCAATCTAATTAAAAAAAGGAAGGAAGAAAAGCAAATTCACAGTATTAAAGATGAAAAGGGGGACAGGACCTCCGATGAATAGGAAATTAAGGCAATCATTAGAAATTACTTTGCCCAATTATATTGCAATAAATACACCAATTTAGGAGATATGGATGAATATATACAAAAATACAAACTGCCTAGACTAACAGAAGAGGAAATAGAATTCTTAAATAATCCCATATCAGAAAATGAAATCCAACAAGCCATCAAAGAACTTCCTAAGAAAAAATCCCCAGGGTCTGATGGATCCACCAGTGAATTCTATCAAACATTCAGAGAACAGTTAATCCCAATACTATACAAACTATTTGACATAATAAGCAAAGAGGGAGTTCTACCAAACTCCTTTTACGACATAAACATGGTACTGATTCCAAAACCAGGCAGGTCAAAAACAGAGAAAGAAAACTATAGACCAATCTCCCTAATGAATATAGATGCAAAAATCTTAAATAGGATACTAGCAAAAAGACTCCAGCAAGTGATCAGAAGGATCATTCACCATGATCAAGTAGGATTTATACCAGGGATGCAGGGCTGGTTCAACATTAGGAAAACCATCCACATAATTGGCCACATCAACAAGCAAACCAGCAAGAACCACATGATTATCTTAATAGACGCAGAAAAAGCATTTGATAAAATACAACACCCATTCCTATTAAAAACACTAGAAAGCATAGGAATAGAAGGGTCATTCCTAAAAATAATAAACAGTATATATCTAAAACCATCAGCTAAGATCATCTGCAATGGGGATAAACTAGATGCATTCCCAATAAGATCAGGAGTGAAACAAGGATGCCCATTATCACCTCTACTATTTGACATTGTACTAGAAACACTAGCAGTAGCAATTAGAGAAGAAAAAGAAATTGAAGGCATCAAAATAGGCAAGGAGGAGCCCAAGTTATCACTCTTTGCAGATGACATGATGGTCTACTTAAAGAATCCTAGAGATTCAACCAAAAAGTTAATTGAAATAATCAACAACTTTAGCAAAGTTGCAGGATACAAAATAAACCCACATAAATCATCAGCTTTTCTATATATCTCCAACACAGCTCAGCAGCAAGAACTAGAAAGAGAAATCCCATTCAAAATCACCTTAGACAAAATAAAATATCTAGGAATCTACCTCCCGAGACAAACACAGGAACTATATGAACTCAACTACAAAACACTCTCCACACAACTAAAACTAGACTTGAGCAAGTGGAAAAAAATTGACTGCTCATGGATAGGACGAGCCAATATAATAAAAATGACCATCCTACCCAAACTTATTTATCTATTTAGTGCCATTCCCATTGAACTCCCAAAATACTTCTTCACTGATTTAGAAAAAAACATAACAAAGTTCATTTGGAAGAACAAAATATCAAAGATATCCAGGGAATTCATGAAAAAAAACACATATGATGGGGGCCTTGCAGTCCCTGACCTTAAACTATATTACAAAGCAGCAGTCATCAAAATAATTTGGTACTGGCTAAGAAACAGAAAGGAAGATCAGTGGAATAGACTGGGGGTAAAAGACCTCAGCAAAACAGTATACGATAAACCCAAAGAGCCTAGCTTTTGGGACAAAAATACACTATTCGATAAAAACAGCTGGGAAAATTGGAAAACAGTGTGAGAGAGACTAGGAATAGATCAACACCTCACACCCTACACCAAGATAAATTCAAAATGGGTGAGGGACTTAAACATAAAGAAGGAAACCATAAGTAAATTGGGTAAACACAGAATAGTATACATGTCAGACCTTTGGGAGGGGAAAGGCTTTAAAACCAAGCAAGACATAGAAAGAATCACAAAATGTAAAATAAATAATGTTGACTACATCAAACTAAAAAGCTTTTGTACAAACAAAACCAATGTAACTAAAATCAGAAGGGAAACAATAAATTGGGAAAAAATCTTCATAGAAACCTCTGACAAAGTTTTAATTACTCATATTTATAAAGAGCTAAATCAATTGTACAAAAAATCAAGCCATTCTCCAATTGATAAATGGGCAAGGGACATGGATAGGCAGTTCTCAGATAAAGAAATCAAAACTATTAATAAGCACATGAAGAAGTGTTCTAAATCTCTTATAATCAGAGAAATGCAAATTAAAACAACTCTGAGGTATCACCTCACACCTAGCAGATTGGCTAACATAACAGCAAAGGAAAGTAAGGAATGCTGGATGCAGTGTGGCAAAGTCCTGACATTAATGCATTGCTGGTGGAGTTCTGAACTGATCCAACCATTCTGGAGGGCAATTTGGAACTATGCCCAAAGGGCGACAAAAGAATATCTACCCTTTGATCCAGCCATAGCACTGCTGGGTCTGTACCCCAAAGAGATAATGGACAAAAAGACTTGTACAAAAATATTCATAGCTGCGCTCTTTGTGGTGGCCAAAAACTGGAAAATGAGGGGATGCCCATCAATTGGGGAATGGCTGAGCAAATTGTGGTATATGTTAGTGATGAAATACTATTTTGCTAAAAGGAATAATAAAGTGGAGGAGTTCCATGGAGACTGGAACAACCTCCAGGAAGTGATGCAGAGCAAGAGGAGCAGAACCAGGAGAACATTGTACACAGAGACTAATACACTGTGGTATAATTGAAAGTAATGGACTTCTCCATTAGTGGCGGTGTAATGTCCCTGAACAATTTGCAGGGATCTAGGAGAAAAAAAAAACACTATTCATAAGTCAAGGATAAACTATGGGAGTGGAAACACTGAGGAAAAGCAACTGCCTGAATACAGCGTTTGAAGGGACATGACAGAGGAGAGACTCTAAATGAACACTCTAATGCAAATATTATCAACATGGCAATGGGTTCAAATCAAGAAAACATGTAATGCCCAGTGGATTTGCGTATCGGCTATGGGGTGTGGGGGAGATAGGGGGGAGGAAAAGAAAATGATCTATGTCTTTAATGAATAATGCTTGGAAATGATTAAATAAAATATAACTTAAAAAAAAAAAAAGCTTTAAAGACCTACATGAACTGATGCAGAGTGAAACCTTCAGAAACAACAGATTAGGCCTAGTAATAGCAATATTGCATGATGATTAACTTTGAATGATTTAGCTATTCTCAGCAGTGTAATAACCCATGATAATTTGAAAGAATCATGACAACGAATGTTATCAATCACCAAAGAAAGAACCATTGAAATGAGAATGCAAATCAAAGCCTACTATGTTCTACTTTATATTATTTGTGTTTTTATTTTGGAGATTTGTTTTATACAAGTAATCTCTTATAAGAATTATTAGTGTGGGAGTATGTTTTATAAGGTAATACATGTATAAAAGTTATAAAATTGCTTACCATCTGCAGGAATGGGCAATTTTAAAAATATAATATTTAATTAAAGCACAAAATGTTCACTCTTATTTCTAACTCCTTTTGCTATAAATCAAAAATATGGTTATCTTTTTGTACTTAACCTCCCACACACACATATATACACATGAATTCACACAAACAAAAAAATTACTTCATAGTTGAACAGTATTAGGGCATTTTAGAAATTTTTCTAGGTCCTAGAGATATAAAAAATGAAACAGAGCTGATAGCATTCTAGCCTTGACAAGCACATGCCCATGGATGGTAGACTGTCTGCCTGCTGAGGTATATTGTCCACTAATGTATAACTCAAATTGAAACTTCTTCTTTCAAGTCAATATCAGTCCTTAAACTACTTATTATTGTTTGTTCAGATTTTTCCTGTAAATATATTAGCCATTAAGTATTCACTTCTTCAGGACAAGTAGTCTTCATTAGACTTTTTATGTTCAGGTTTTGAGTGCCATCACTTATGATGTATTATTATGAATTACAATATATTGAAATTCTCTCTGTTCATATCTCATCTTCAGGATAAGATTGAAATCTCATCCATATTAACCAATCATGTGTCCTCTATGCTAAAATCCCCTAGTTCCTTCAAACTATATTCCTATGAAATGATTTTGAATTCCTCATTCTCTCATGCCTTTATTTGGTTGCATTGTAGTTATTTTATGTACATGTCATCAGTCTATTGAATTATAAATTTGAGAATTGCAAAGATCATGTCATAGGTCCATTTTTATGTCACATTACTCTACATACAGCAAATAATAATGGTTGATGTAGATAAGCTGAACTGAATCCTATTCACCTTCAATAATGACCTAATTTGTCAATATCCATCCTAAAATGTAGTACCCAGAAATGAACACAGTATTACATACATGATTTAAAGAGGCTTACAATATAATGTCCATTATTCTAGTCATTCTTATTATATGAATTCAGTGTAATACTGAATTAGCTTGGTGAGAGGAGACATGAACAAAGATAATTCTTTTTCAAAGTGGTTGTATTGACACATTTCCATCTGATAGTTCATTAAAAAAGCACAGATCTTTCTCATCAGAACTATTTAGTAGCTATATCTGTATCTATACTTAAGGAGTTGATTTTTGTAACTCTAATACAATATTTGCCTCCTTAAAAAGCTTATGAAATTGCTAAGTTCCAAGAAGAGAATAAAGAAATCCCTCAATGGATGATAGCCAAATGGATTCAACCATTGATGTATTGACAAAGAAATAAATGACTGACAAATACCTGAGTCATGTGTATTCATTTTTAGATATAAAGGGATTTAATTTGGCAATGCAAGACAAAATCATTATTATCAGAAGTTACAAGAGGAGAACTTTGTGAAAATGGATAATTTTGGGTACATTAAATTGAAGGGTTTTATATAAATAAAACAAATATTGCTAAATTATAAGGAAAGCAGAAAATTGAGAAAAAAATGTTTATTGATACCTCTTAGATAGAAGTCTCATATATAAAATATATAAAGACATTTGAAAAATTTATGACAGTAAAATTCATCCTTCTGTTCATAAAGGGGCAAAAGATATAAACAGACAGTTTTCAGATAAAGAAATCAAAGTCATATATAGATATATGTAGTAGTAGTCTCTCAGTAACCAAGGATGATGATTGTCTTTGTGCGTTTTCATCTATGATAGATGAGTGTGCACAAAGACACTTGTGCGTGAAGGAGATTTAAGTGGAAAAGTCGATGCACAGAGACAGTCCCACTCTCTCCGCGTTGGGAGCCTGGGTCCAGTGGCACAAAAATTCGTTACACCTAGAGACTTCCTCAGCTGCATTGGATGGCCGTGTTGTCTTTTGTGCTCCAACACGCTCTAAGCACTCCACAGTGCTTTGCTGCATTGCCCTCTCAGCCTTTGAACCTTCTTATTGGTTTCTTCTATCTGTTCAGCCAAAGCAGTCTTCACATGCTAGGTGAGCAAGGCCCTTGTTCACCAGGGGTCTATGACCCGATGGCTACCCTCTCAAGGTTTAGCCGGCCTGTCGAAGCCGTTGCCTGGATATATGAGATAGATAGATAGATAGATGTAAAAATGTTCTAAAACACTATTCATTAGAGAAATGGGAATCAAAAAATTCTGAGCTATTATCTTACACCCTTAATATTGGCTAAGATGAAAAAAAAGGAAAATATTGGAGAAGATTTGGAAAAATGTATCCTAATACAGTTTGTGGAGCTGTGAATTGATCCAGCCATTTTGGAAAGCAATATGGAATTACATCCAGAGAGATATAAAACTATTTTTATATATATATATATATTTATATATATATATATATATATACCCTTAGAGCCACTGATATTATTGTTTGGTCTATTTTCCAAGGAGATCAAGGGAAAAAGGAAAATAACCTATAAATTCCAAGAATTTTTATAGCAGCTCTGTGTTGGCAAAAAATGTAAATTGAGGGAAAACCCATCAGTTGGACAATGGCTAAACAAATTGTTGTATATAATTGAGAAGGAATAGTGCAGCTCCAAAAGAAGTAATGAGCAGACGCAGAGCCGTGTAATAATCTCTGGAAAAATGCTGAAAGGCTTATAGTGGGGATTGCTATCCACCTCCAGAGGGGAAAATAAAACAAACTACTAGAGTTAAATGAATGTTGATGAAAGCATACTATCTTTCACATCAATAAATGTACAATTTTATTTTAGGGATTCCATTTTGTATGAGTCTTCTTTTACAACAATGACCAATCTGGAAGTATGTTTTCATAATAATACACGAATGACCCAGATAGAATTTCTTACTTTCTCTGATTGTTAGGAAGGAAAAAAATAAAGGTGATGTTTTGAATTTTTTTTAATATTGGGAAATGTTTGTTGAAAATTATTATATGTAATTGGGAAAATAAAACATTTTCAAATTAAAGGAAAAATAAATAATCAATAGCCTAATTAAATACATTTTTGGAATTACATAGGATAATGAAGAGCAAAATTAAGAACCAAGAGAATATCTTACACAGTTACAGGTTTAATTCTTGAAGAATAAATAGTGAATGTTTTCTCCAGAGAATGAAGTAAAAAATGGAAATAAGAAAAGCATATATATGAAAATGGGGTAACATAAAAAGATAAAAATGAAGCAATATTTCATTTTTTTCTTTCTGTTGATTCCTGTAGGAACTTGACTTATATAGACTTTACATAGACTTAAAGCAAAAGCATTTACATAGACTAATCAGAAGCTTTGTCTAATTTGTCTACTACATAAGGGAAGGGAGTTTATTTTGTAAAAGATGGCTTATATAGAGAACAGTATGCTTAGAATTTTAATATAAATAGCATTTCTTATTTCTCATTAAAAATCAAAAATACAAATGAATTTTCTAAGAAACCCAGCCTTAATGATACTTAGAGGTGATATAAATAAATACTGTAAAAAAGTACACTGCAGAATATGATGATTGCAATTAATTGTGCAAAATATCTATATATGTATACATCTTTTTATCATACATTTAGTAATCACCACTACCACAAAAAAAACTTTTAAATAAACATATGCCTAAAAAAGATTATGTGCAAACCCACATATTCCACTGTTTATAATTTGCTTAAAATATGTGTCATGTTGACTAATCACAATTTTTTTATTTTAATCTTTTAATTATAACTTACAAAATTCTATATGCCTTAGTTTTCTCATCTATAAAATGAAGGAGGGTTAAATCAAGAGCCTCTAAGGTGCTGTCAAACTATACTTCTATTATTCTTTGATTTGGAAAAATGTGAACTGTTTGTTAGGCTTAAATATCAAAAGTTTTCTATCTACCATGGACTATAAGAAAACAAATCTACATGTGAAACTACAAATTTCAAAATATCCTGGAAAAATTAACTAATAAATTATTAGAAGCTTTAAGAACAATTTCTTGGACATTATTTAATGCCAAAATATCAATGGATGTTTCTGTAACAAGTACTGATTATCTCTCAAACCTATGAACCAAAAAGAATGCTATTCATCTCATGCAATGTAGGTACCTTTATTGTCCTCATTTTATAGATGTGGAAACTGAGACTTAAAGACATGAAGTGACATGCCAAAAAGTTGTATAACATCATATTTAAGACTGAATTTGAACACCGGTCTTAACTTCAAGTTCAGTCCTCTCTTTTCTTTACCACACTGTCTCTCTCTCTCTCTCTCTCTCTCTCTCTCTCTCTCTCTATATATATATATATATATATATATATATATATATATATATATATATATTATGTCTAAAGGATTAAATATTGGCTAGAGATAAATTTCTGTCTAGATACATAAACCATGAAGCTGAATTTTGACACAATTTTGCCACGCTGAAATTATTTTTAAAAATAAATAAAGTAAAAAATACACCCCATTAGTCATTCATCCACACAAAAAATTTCCCTGAATACATATGCTATTTAGGAGAATATGTGCTGTTCTTCTAACACATGTATTATATGTATATACTTTTAAAAAAGAATCTGAATCTCAAAGTTGTAGGAGCAAATTTCTGAATATGGAACAAAGGAAAATTAACTCTCATATTAATTTAATTTGATAACACACCAAGGTTCATAATATTACCCATACCAGAAAGGAAAGAAGTATGCATTAGGGATTTAGGAGGAGAAAATGGAAAACCTTAATATTTGAGACCTAAGATATTTGCATACTTTTCACAACTGTTTTGAGAATAACAGGGCTTTGCACATGTTTTTTATATTAAAAAACAATCTCATTTGCCAATAAGAATGTTTGTAATTCCCATACCCTCATAGGTAACGTAAAGCTGCTTGGAAGAGACCAAGGTAATCTCATTGTGTTTTTTAATCATTACAAAGTCATATTATACAGTTAGTTTTCTGAAACATTTTACCAGACTTTATTCTTCCTAAGATAAGGTCACTAATATTTATTCAGTAGAAAAATTGAAAGTGTAACAGAAATCTCAGAATAGTACAGATCTGAGAATCTTTGGAATTGTTTATGATACTAGGAAGGCTCTAATACTGTACATTGAAAATAGAAAACCTTTTCATCAACTCTGATACATAACCGTGATATCTAATAGTTCTCGTTACAAAAAATTACCACCTATCTCACCTCATTCAACTTGTTTTAGATTAGGGAAAAATCATTTTACATATGCAATATTTTTGAATATCTGTGCTTTTGTTTACATCTCTGGGGAACATAAGGATTATGTTATATACTCCAGTTCCCTAATTCCACTAATAATTATTTCAGTTTTAGCTTATACTATAAGATGAATAAGTTTCCTTAGCAGATCTGTTCCTTTTAAGACTTAATATGTTTCCAAGCATAATTCTTGGAGAAGAGGGTTTTTTCTTTCCCCCTGTGTGTGTGTGTGTGTGTTTATTCCTATTACTAAAATTAAGTCAAGAAGTCCTTTTCATATTTGATAAGATACAAAGAATGAAGCTAGAATTGGACAGAAGTAAATTCCATCATCTAGTATCCAAAGAACTGGGATAGTTGTTTGTTGTTCTGGTTGTTGTGACCTATTTAAAACACACACAAATACACATACACTTTTAGATTTTAAAAGAAAATTGCAAACATGCAAACATTGTTCCCATGCTACTAAGATGGCTACACTTTAATGGATTCAAGACCATGAAAATACAATTCTAACAAACATTTGATCCAAAAAAATCTTATTACCCAATATTGAGGTCAGAGTTCATAGTGATATTGTCTTCTGGGTTTGCATGACAGAGCAGGCAGGCTGCCATAGTCTGTACTGAGTGAAATCTGTGTGACTTTACAAGAATGTAAAAAGTGTTATTTAGTGAAGTTGCATCTTGTTTTGTTTAATAAGCGCTCAAAATCTGTCTGTAGTAGAAAACTTAGCCAAAAGCAAAATGAAGAGTCGTGGGACAAAAAATACGTGATGTGATCTAATTTTTTAAAGTGAAAATTCAAATAAGATACTGAATGTTGTCTCTAATTAAAATAAGGGAGTTGCAGAAATCCATTTGCTAAATTGTGTAGATTCTGTTAGGTGTTGAAAATGTGGGAGAGATAGGAGAGTTATTAGAGAGTTCAGGTAATATTTCACTTTTTAAAAAGTAATAATTTGCACAGTGAATGGCTCTAATAAAAGTTATACCTAGAATTGACTTTGTACATTTGTAGTTATAAGGTTCAGAGATCTTAACAAAAGGATCTGAAGGATATGGAGAACAAATACAATTAATCTAAATAAGTACAATTCTATTATTATAATATCTGGTTTTTAAATTTCTCAGAAAGCAGATATTTTAAATGATAGCATTTATTCATTGAATATATATAGTTAATCATCACATGCCTATGATGGCAGTGGCAGCCTAGATAGTCAGAGACTAAAAGGGTTTAAAGAGAGTTGCCTGTCTTCTCCAGTGCTAAGGATTATAGAAAAGTATTTTATCTGAAGATAAACTGTCTCAATAAGACCCACTTATTTATGAAATTGTAAGTTTGGAAATCATTCATATAAAAATATTAAAATACCTTGAAAGCCACTAACTTTTCCTGTATTCATTTTTTAAACATGATATTTACATTACTTCTATAATTATGTCTAATAATCACATGCCTTGAATATAGCATGAATTTGATGAATGTTTATTGAATTGAATTTTAAATTCTTGCATATTGATCAGTTTATCGAATTACATTCTTGCTAAATCAAATTCTCAATGAATTACAACCATAATTACATCAATAAAAATAAAACAAAATTTGTTTGGCATATCACAGGTTAAAAATTACTTTCACATAAATCTCATTTGGTTTCGCCAACAAACTTTTAAATCAATTAAGGCATTCCAGTGACAGAGTTCACATTTTCCATCCCATTATATTTCCCCCCAAATGTACACACCATCACCATCTTTCTAGTTAACTAGTTTAACAATCTTTAAATCATTTCTTTTTATGCTTTTTTTTCCTCCTATATGCTAACTGACATCAAGTCTTGCTGATCTTACTCTATATTCTCTTCTGTCCTTATGCACTTCTCTATTCAGATAATCACTTTCTAATTTGAGTTCTTGTTGCCTCTCACCTTGATTATTAGAAAATTTTCCTAATATGACTCTTTCATTTCATTTACTCTCCTCTCCAAATTATCACCTATATAGTTACTGAATTGATATTTTCCCATATCCTGAAAAACCTCTCTGTCTATACTCACACTCTCTTGAATTTTCCAACAGTTGAATTGACCAACTTTTTGACAATACTAACCTTCCCTTGGTTCTACCATTCCATTACAACTCCTCCCATTCCTTTCCATTTTCCCTAATACTCTTTTGTATAGGTCACAAAATTATTAGCTGTCAGATTTGGATGAAGTGTTTCTCTCTCTTTCATATTCAGTCTCTTCTCTATTGACTTTTTTCCCTCTGACTACAAATATACCCTGTTTTCCTATATCCTTAAAATATTTTCTGCTCCTTCTATCACCTCTAACTGCCATTCTACATACTTTTCCACTTTACTACTAAGCTTCCATGAAAAGTAGTCTATAGTCTCTCCCTCCCCTTGATCACCATTGACTCATACATCAGTGAAAAAATTAATTGTATATCATGCAATAAAAAGTGGTATGTGCCTTTGATATCTAAAGATAAAGGGGGAAACAGTTAATGCTGTAAAGAATCTAATATTCAACAGGGAGAGAACAAGCAAATATATGAATAATAGTTTAAAGAGGGAAAATCTAAAGAATGGCATATCTGGAACCTGTTAATATATGATAAAGAAGATTAATTTGAATCTTAAAGGATAACAGATATCCAGAGAGGGAAAAGAGAGGCAGCAGTATGATTTGGTTATGATAATGGAAAGTTCCATGGCACAATAGTAAGAAATATAGTGATCTGTTCAAGAAACAGAAAGGACAGAGTGGATAGGAAGTAACATATAGAAGACATTATTCTGAAAGGGTAGGCTCAATTTGTATAGTGAATGAATTGAATTAACCCATTATCCATCTTACTTGAAGTAGATTTTATTGTCAGAGGAGTTAATTAATCCAGAAGAATAAACTAAGTCTAAACCAAGACTAGGGGCTATCAACCTGGTTAGTCAGTTTGGAAAGAATCAAAATTACTGGAGGAAATGTAATAAGAGAAAGCATATTTCCATTAGCTAAAGAAACTTGGTCATGTCATATGATTTTTGTATGAACTAACAAAATGGTTTATATTTGAGTATTTGGATTAATTATATTTGAGACCCTGAAAGGGAATAATTGATTTTGGTAGGGCTGAAAACCCTCTCACCTTAGAGTCTGATTATTTCTGATAGTCAAAGGATTTGGCCTTCTCAGTGGAATCCAAGCAGAATAACATAAATAGCAATGTTTGGTAGGAGTGCTTGATTTGATAGCCCAGGACAAATTAGACACAGTGACAAGAGATATCTTCAGGTCTATACAAAAACCAAGGCAAAAACTACACCTACAAGGAATATCATAAAAACAAAAATAAAAAATAGATGTGCAAGCAATAACATTTATCACTTTTGACCCATGGACTCTAAACTGAGATGACTTTTTGCTACTTTTTGTTTGTATTTATGGCAGAGTTTACCTCCTGGTTTGAATAAATGTTTCTACCAGTTATTCTTTCCATAGAATCTTAATGAGAGACAGAATGTAGATGTAGAAATTGTAAGACTTTATAACTCTATGGATGATAATCACAAGGGGGTCAATAAAATGAGGGGATAACAAAGAGGGACAAATTTAGCATCACTTTGAGCTTTTACTTTGGTGACTAGAGGAATGATTGTAACTTGAACAAAAATTGAGAAATTTATGGTAGGCATAGTTTTAGGGGAGGAGATAATAATTTCTATTTTGAGAAGACTACTTTTAAAATGCCTATTGTATATCCATATACAAATAACCAACAGGAGATTGATGGGGTTTAACTGAAGCTCTGGAGAAAGGCTAAGAATGCCAGTGTTAACATAACCACCAAGAGAGGTTATATCCAAAAAATAATAGGTCACAGAAGAGAGTCTTAGAAAACACCTGTAGTTTGTTAAAGACAGGATCAATTACTCAACAAAGTAAAGTAAGAAATAGTGGTAAGAGAGATAGGAAAATAATATAAAAATGATAATGGAGACAATAATATAGAAGGCAAGAGTGGTAAAAAGTATCAAAGAAGAGAGATTATAAAGAGTAAAGACTTTCAAGGTCACTGACAATCTTGATTTTAGAGTTTCAGTAGAGTGGTGAGGTTATTAGTTATAGTTTGAGGAATTGAGAAAAGAGTGGAAAGATAGAAAAAGGAGGCAACAAGCAAAGATGGCTTTTTCCAGGAATTTGGCTGTGAAAAGGATGATTCCTTGGAAGAAAAATAGGACCAAATAATAAAGTTTAGATATTATTGCATTAGGATGGAAGCAATTTAGTCTTAATGCCAGAGTACAAGGGGTATATAAATAATATTAAGGTGTTATTATACAAGAAATTATACAAGAGATCATGAAAAATGCCAACAGATGAAATTGGAAGGAATAGAGTAAAACTCAAATTGAGGGACTGACCCTGGTTAGGAGAAGGGCAACATATTCAACAGAGACTGAATAGATTGTGGGATTATATTAAATGATTTTAAAGTGTAGAATGGGGAAGAAAGAATTCATATGAATGCTCTTGCAATTGCATATATACATCATAATATATAAAGTCCTCTCCTGAGATTGAGACAGGAAAAGTTATAAAGTGCATCTTAGGAGATAAGAAAATGCTTACAATAGCTGGATTATGGAATTCAATAGAGGATCAAGTATAGAAAGATGGTCATACAGAAACTGAGGATCCTGTTGGGAATATATAATATTTATGTTATCTATCTATGTACATCTATATACATATATATAGAGAGATATGTATGCATAATATATGTAGATTATATAGATATACAGAGAGAGGCAGAGAGAATCCCTCAATCTTATACAAAGGTCTCATATAGTTGGAAAGTAGATATAGTCGTGTGACTTTCTCCAGTACTGTTCAGCACCATAAGGTTAAAGAAAAAGAAAGAGAGGATGGGATCAATCTAGCTTTGAGGATTTGTAATTCATAGGCAATATTATGCCCAAGAAAATGAGATTTCAAAATTGAGGACAGGAAATAATTAAGTTATTTGTGAATTCAAGATTTTGAAAGTAGCAAAATGATATGAGAAGTATTGATAATATAGGGTAGTGAGGCAAATGTTATAGAACTGTGAGTGATGAGAAATATATCCTCAGGCAAAGGGGAGAAGGGCAGCCCAACCCCACATTCCTCTGACTTTCTAGTATTGAATGCTTTTGAACTCTTTGCTCAGCAGCAGTGGGTATGCCCACAGAGAGGGCTCTGAGTGCCCCCTCTGGCACACATGCCAAAGATTTGTCACCATAGATGAGGGGGAATTAGGAATAGAGTGACTGTAGTATATATTGAGGAAAAATAATAAAATTTAGAAGGAATGAATTTCTGGGAAATACAAAACCAGGAAATTATTGTAATGAATAGAAATTTAATTTTTTCAAAGAATTGTTTATTTTTATTGATTTATTGATTTATTTTATTTTAATACAAATTTCCACAAATGTTTTCAAAAATTATATGATTCATATTGTCTCCCTCTCTTCTTCCCACCCCTCTCCTGGAGTTTACAAGCAATTCAGTCTGCGTCATACATGTGTTATCAAGGAAAATACATTTCCATATTACTCATTTTTGTAAATGAAATCTTATAAAACCAAAACTCCAAATCATATACCCAAATAGTTAAGTGATAAACCATATGTTATATGCTGCATTTATACTCCAACATTTCTTTCTCTGGGGATGGATAGCATTAGCTTTTATAAGTCCCTCAAAATTGTCTTGGATCATTGTATTACTGTTAGTAGCAAAGCCTATCACATTTGATCATTCCACAATATTTTAGTTACTGTGTATAATGTTCTCCTGGTTCTGCTCATTTCACTCTGAATTAGATCACAGGTCTTTCCAATTTTTTTTAAATCATCCTGTTCTTCATTTCTTATAGCACAATAGTATTCTATCACTATCATATACCACATTTTGGTCAGCCATTCACCAATTAAGGGATATTCCTTTAGTTTCTAGTTCTTTGCCATCACAAAAAGCAAAGCTATACATATTTTTGTGCAAGCAGATATTTTCCCATTTTTTAAAAATCTCTTTGGGATACAGACCTAGTAGTGGTATTTCTGGACCAAAGATATGCATTCTTTTAAAGCCCTTTACACATAATTCCAAATTGCCCTCGAAAATGGCCAGATAAATTCACAAATCCATGAGCAATGCATTAGTATCCCAGTTTTGACACATTCCTTCCAACATTTATCATTTTCCTTTATTCTCACATTGGACAATCTGATAGTACCTCAGAATGGTTTTAATTTTCATTTCTCTTATCATGAGGCATAAATATGAATTTTAGAGAGCTAGATTATGGAGGAAGGCAATGTGTGGGTAATGAAGAGACTTTTAATGTGACTGAAATGGAGTGAAGGTGTACAAATCTTGGAACCTGAAGAACTTGGTGAACTTTAAAGCCATGATGTTTCATAGAATATCAACACCTATACAAAGTCAACAAGTATAATTCAAGGTTAGGGAGTAAATAGAAAATCATTGACCAGGTTTTTAAATTCCTTGAATAAAAAAGGAGGGAAAATCATTTGCTGACTGGTAGAAAACTATTACCAAATCTCATAAAAATTGATAAAAGTTTTCAATTCAATCATATTTTTGATAGAATAAAATGTCTGGATAAAGAAATATCAAAGAAGTTGTGGATTGATGGAGTCAGGATGAGGCAGATGGAGAAATGAAAGCTTTGATGTGGAAGGAAGAGCTAGAGTATTCCTAGTCCTCCTCTTGGTTATTAGTGGCATAAAAAGGTTATGTTCAGTATAAAAGAAAATTAAGAATTCGGTCTTTTCTGTGAACAGCCAAATTTCCATGAGTACATGATGATAGACAGCATTTGATAGAAAAAGGTTTAAGATATGATAATATTTGTTGATGATGCAACAGACATTTCAGAGAGTACTGAGACAATAGGAAAGTATCACAGAGAAAGAGTTTTTCTTGTATGGTTGTTTTTCCTTTCTTAAAAAAAATTTTGTGGGATTTTGTTTGTTTTATTTATTTATTTTTGGTAGTGGGTTCTTCTAATTCACAGAGAAAGGGAAACTTTCTCTTTTACTCCTTATGTATGAATTCTAACTTCAATGTCCTAAAATCCTTCTCTGAAAACACTGGCAGTCATTTAGTTGCATGACTAAGTGGCATTTGTCCTTTTGGTTTCAGTGCCAGTGAGCCATCCCTCCTTCTGAATATTTTCTTGTCTTTCCCTTCCTCACTCTTCTCCTACATATATGAGAATCTTGTGCCCCAAAATATCCCAGAGTCTATCTAGTCTGCCTAGTCCAAATAAAAACTGAATAGACATATTACCTGAAAAATATACATATTATATTTTTACCCCTGTGACATTGGGCAAATCACAAATAGTAGACCACTGGATCTTTTATCACAACAAATACAAATAACCTATTCATACAGAGGTATCTGTGTGTTGCTCAGTGTGTGAGTTCTCTGGGGAAATTTGTATTCAATTAATGGACAACTATTTTTAATCACTTACTATGTGCTGGATACTATTTTATATGTTAGAGATATAAATACAAAAATAAACTTATCTCTACCATAAAGGAGCTTACGTATTACTGGAGTAATCTACCACATAAACTTAGAAATAAATATAAAATAAACACAAAGGTAATACAAAATACCTTTTGAGGGGTTACTAGCAACTGAGGTAAGTGGGAATTTAGGAAATTCCTCTTTTAAGAAGTGACACATGAGATGAGTTTGGAAGTAAGGCAGATAAACTAGAAAGTAGAGATATAAAACAAGAAGAAATACATTTCAACAAAAGGTTATATAGCCTTACAAAGGTATGAATTCGGAGAATTCATATTGTACAGAAAGAAGAGTTAGTACGCCAATTTGGCTGGAATGTGGAGAGTAAAGAGAGTAAAGGAAAGTAACATATAATAAACATGGAAAGAGAGACTGGAACTAGGCCCAACTCTGAAGACTTTAATCTGGCAGCAACCATATACTTACTGGTAGGAGAGGTCTCTTGGGAAACATCTATATTTAAAGGGGGGAAATAACTTCTTCCAAGGCTATAACTTGGCAAAGGGCTCGGCCCCTACAGAAACTATGTGCAAGTAGCATAGATGGAATCCCTTAGGGAATATCTGAAGTGGATATACTCCTAAGGTTGTGGGAAGGGATGCCATGGGTTATATCTTTTCCCTTCCTGATAAGAAATAGTCAAGAGAAGAATTACAGTGATCAGAGAAAAAATCAAATAGACTTAAAGACTGTGACATTTATGTAATCTATATTTTATCCCAGGCAAATATGAACATGGTAGGGAAAACCAAATAGTCCATTAAGTGATTACTTCTGACATAGATGAATATTACCTGAAAAGTTATAAAAGCCTAGAGGGAGGAGAGTTGGTTAATTCCCAATAGAGATGAAAAGCCAATGTGGCAAGGCAGTTTTTTTTAAGTCTATGAAGGCATGAAAACTCTTCTAAATTTGATATTAAATTACACAATCATTTGAGCAGAACTGCAAGGTGTTGATTTCTGAAGGAAATTAGTCTAATGACTTGGGGCAAAAGAGTCCCCAGAGAGTAGAGGTGTGAGAGCTGTACTCAACATGGTTCCGTTATAGATGTCGGTATAACTTGCTTTAGATGGGAGCCAAATGGTTATGGACTTTCTATTCCAGAAGGTTCCATGTAACTGCACAGTTGACTATGGAAAGATAAATAATTATGAATAATGAAAGCAGTTGTTACCTCCATTTTCTATAAAGTTTAAAATTTAAATGTCAAAATGTTAGCAATATCCAGGCTTTAATCATGTTATAGTAGTACTATACTTATAGGTCATTATTACTGAAAATGTCCCAAAACAATACTAACTAGAGCACAGTATCTGTTTCCTATACGCTTGGTGATCAGGCGTAACAAATTTCCCAAGCACTGAAGAAATGTGAAACCCTTAGAATTCAAGCTCGTTAGGGTCTTGACAAATTATAATGCTTCCCTGATTTCTTAGCCTATATCTATGGGGCAAGATAAAGTGGATTTATCATTTAAAAGCATACATACATACATACATACTAATATGTATATGTATGTGTATGTGCGTGTCTGTCCATATCTGTATCTGTGTGTGTGTACTTTAATAAAATATAAAAGCAAGGAGCCATGAAAATATTATGCTTATAAATTGCTAGCATGTTTGAGAGGGTATAAAACATATATACATGTCTCTGAAATACCCTGATGCTATGAGGCCTCAAATTATATTATTGACTTGATTTTACACTTATACTTTTCACAATTTGTACTTACAAAGTCTGAGCATTTAAAATATCAACAACTTTATATCAACCCTTCATGTGTAATGCCTTTATTTTCACACAATTAACTTGGACATATTTGCTTGAGACTCATTGGGGACATGGACTGTTTTCTATTTAGTGAAGTGTGTGTGTGTGTGTGTGTGTGTGTGTGTGTGTGTGTGTTCATCTTAGGAAAATGCTGCCCTTTAATTTCATGAGTTCAAAGATCTCCTGGTTTGGAAACAATTCCAAAGATGCAGGTCAGTACCTCTTCTGCAACTCCAAGGCTTTCTTTAAAACATTGGTGAGTAAAATGATTTGCATCATAAATTAAAATGGTCAGAAAATAAGTATGTCTCTGAGACAAAACTTAAACCCAAGTTTTTCTAGTCCTATCCAAACTTCTCTACAAGATACCACATTACCCTCAGCTTACTAATTTTAAAAGTTCACGAATTCGTTTGAAGTATGGACAAAGGTTTTAGTGTTATTCTGCAATAGAGCTACCTTGTTTTTGAAGAATTTCAGTAAAGTATTTTTCTTCAATCTTTAGCTCCTCTTGACCTCAAACTTTCACTATTTGAATTTCACTGAATTCTTTTTGTTCCCTCAAATTTATTAAAACCTTGGCATATCATTTTAGAATAGCTTTAACATAGCAGCAAACTTCTCAGCTGTTAAAACAATTGACATTATTGGGTAAAAATAATAATTTAGATCCCTCTTTAGAATTCTTATGGCACTGCTTTCTGAGAAACTGTGCAAGATAGTTCTCATGGTGAGCAATTCCCCTCATGAAGGACTACTTTGGACACTAGGTAGAAAATAGGCATCCACAAGTTTCAGCAAAATGTGCGCTTTTGAATCCAAGAATTTAGGCAAAAACTGGACCTGCTTGCTTCAGCTTTTTTTGGCTTTTTTTAGTCTTTCTGAAAGGGCAAAACCATACTTTGTCAGCCTTAGACACCAGGCAATTCTGCAGGGTCTGAAATCTCTAGCACCTGTATTTACCTGC
Source organism: Monodelphis domestica (assembly GCF_027887165.1). NCBI lineage: Eukaryota > Metazoa > Chordata > Mammalia > Didelphimorphia > Didelphidae > Monodelphis > Monodelphis domestica. The sequence goes on along the minus strand of NC_077229.1, from coordinate 330,218,653 downwards.
TGATTTGCAATATCCAAAGCAAGTTATTGATGAGGTTGGGAATGAGAGTGTATCCATTTACACACACACACACACACACACACACACACATACACACACACACACAAAAGCTTTTTTGCCCTCTTGATTATTTGGGAAACTGTCCATTTATCACAGCACAAACTAAAATTGAAAGAAAAAACCCAATAACCACAGAGAGGTAGATAAAAAAGAAGTATGGATTCAGTTGAAAAGTGTTTTTATGAATGTTTTAATTGTTTGGGGCCATAGGAAATGAAATCAGATTTTTAAAGGACCCAATTTTATTCACTTTTCTTCTTTGATCCACTGATTAACATTTGTAACCACTAACTCACTTTCCTGATGGAGGCGACTGTCAGTTCGTGCTGCTTCCAGAGACTGGTGCAAAGTTTCCAGCTGTGGATGCAGACAGATCAAAGCATGTGATGGACTCCCTAGAACACAGTCTATCTGGAATACTAATAATAGTCTGGACTACTTGTAAAGAATCAAGTCATTTTTCTCCACTCCTTCAAATAATCAGGGTTTCCTTGTACATGCTATTAATTGATTCAATATGCTAGAAGGAATGTCTGAACTTTTCCCACGCCTTACATTTACCGTTTATTATAATATACATTAGTCTACCTCCAGAGGTTGTTTTAATTCAAATCAGGTTTACTTTATAAAAATGGAATGGCTTCAACTTGTTATGTTTTTCTTTAGTAACTATGTTCATTTTTATATTTTATACTCTATTAGACTGTACTGTAATGCCACTAAAACAGCCCAATCTTCTTTACAGTAGACTTTTGATTATATTTCCTAATACATGAAAAGGCCCATTTTGTCATTTCAGTAGGATGGTTACTGCCTCCTTCTATGCCTTTGAGATGGCTCTTGTCTGACTCACACCAAATGAAAAACAGTAAAGCATTAAGTTACTCTACCTGGTGAATGAGATTTTGTTGTTGTTGTTTTCTCTTCTGTTAGCCTATTTACCACTTTAACATTTAATTAATTTGAAGAAAATCAAAAATCTGACAAATAGATTTTTTCTCTTTGTCCAAAATCAATTAATAATAAGTTTGTTTATTTTTCAAAAACTCTTTGCAACTTATGGCCCTTTGAGAAGCATTTGAGTAAAAAATGTCCTTAAGATGTAAAGGTCTAGAATGCTTTAAATGTGACACAGTTCTTATCATGGTAAAAATGCCACAACTAGAAAAATAACTTATTTTGGCATGATTAAACAGCAAATATAGCAAGGAAAATTTTTCAAAGACAGAATGTAACTTGAACTGATTTAAAGCTTACTTATCAGGTAAACCGAATGGACTCCTTCATTCAAAGGTTTTACTAGATAATCTCTGAGTTTCCTTCCAAGTTTACATAATGTGTTTGGGTTATTTTCATAATTTTGTGAAAATAGATTATTATCTCTAAGATACCTTAATCCTCTTATACTGCCTTCAACTCCCCTGTAACTCAACAGGATGTCACCTTTTCCATGGTGAAAAAAAAGACATTAACTATGAGCTTTCTTTTCCCTTTTGACCCCTTCCATATTATTCCTTAGTTTTGAAAAGTAAGTTTTATTTTCCTCTGCCAAGAACAATCTCCCTATTATTTATTCCATCCTTTCCCTTCAGAAGGATACTATTCTTTCTCCTCTTAAATGCCATCTTTCTTATTGGTTGTCTCTCTTCTACCTACAGACTCAAGTCTCTCATTCTTTAAAACAAATAAATGAATAAATAACAGCATCATGAAACTCATTTAACTGTATCTTTCTCAGGTGGGTCAACACTGCAGCCAAATAAACTTTACATGCTTTTCAAATTAATTTACGACAGGAGCTTTACCAAACATTTTTCATCCCTCTTCAAACTACTCAGTGCTTGCCCTGCCTCTACCCACTCATCTTTGAATATTGTCTCATATTTCAACGAAAAACAATTTCATTCACAGCTCTCTCTTCTCCTGTGTTCCTTGTCTCAAATCACTCAAATGTCTTCTGGAATAATCTCTTCCTTCATCTCAGTATCATATAAAGAGGTAACATTTATCCTTACCAAGACAAATCCCTCTTGCACACAATTATTCCTTTCAACCACAAAACCTGCACCAAATTGTCTGCCCTTACCATCCACAATGCCCCACATATCTTCAATCACTCACTGTCTACTAGATACATCTCTTTCTATAAACATCCATTTCTTCCCATTCTTCAAAAGCAATCATTTGTTCTATTCATCCCTTCTAGCTATCATCCTATCTTCTCCTTTTTCTTGCCAAACTCCATGAGAGGACCATTTACAAATAGGTCCCTCTTGTTCTTTTCCTCACACTCTTTCAAACTCTCTGAAGTTTGACTTCGAAACCCATTCTATCAAAATTTCTCTCTCTCACTTTTCTTATTAGCTAAAAGAGCAAAGGTTGTTTCTTAACATGCATCCTTCTTTACCTCTCTAAAGCCTGTAGCACTGCAGAACAGTCCTTTTTCTAGGACTTTGTAACCCTATTTAACATTTATTCTTTTCATTTATATGCAATCATTCCTTTCCTGGCTCCTTTGTTTGATCTCCTTTTACATCATTCATTTTTAAATTTTTGGCTCCCCAGGGCACTTTTCTGGGCCATCTTCTTTATGTTAACTATTTCACCTATTGATTAGCTTTTATGATTTCAGTGGTCATATAATCACAGATGGAATATAATCAAATGAAAATGCATATGATGCCTACTCTGTACCAGGCACTGTGCTATGAACTTCATGAATATCATAGATATTTCTCCTCACAACAACATTACATTATTGTTCTCATTTAAACTTGAAGCAACTGAGGCAGAATTGCAGTGACTTATTTAAGGGTCACACATCAAATAAGAGTTGGAAACTGAATCTGAATATAGGTCTTCCTAAAACCAAGTCCAGCACTACTGTATCAATTCTGCCACTTAGCTGACTCTTGTATCTACATTTCCAATGCTCATTTCTCCCCCTTTGGAGTCACATCTTCAACTAAGTATTGAGCATTTCAAACTGGATGTCCCATATACATTTTCAACTCAACATTTAGAAAACTGAACTCATTATCTATTCCCCAAAACTTTCCCTTCTTTACTTTCCTATTATTTTCAAGAATACTAGTCTTTTACTAGTCACCTAGGCTTTCACCCTAAATATCATCCCCATTTCCCCAGTCTCTCTTAATTTCTGTATTTAGGCATTTGCCAAAGTCTTTCCTTTATACCTCTATTATATTCTTCCGATATATTTCTTCTCTCCTCTGACATTGCCACATCCTTAGTACAAGCTTTCATCATTTCATATTTGGGCAATTGAAATGATCTGTGGGTTGATCTCCCTTCTCCTTACTACTCCTCCAGTCAGTTGTCAAAACTGAGTTAACTGAATACAGTTTTGACCATGTTATCCTTGTATTCAATAAACTTCAGTGACTCCATATTATCTCCATCATATTCCAGTTTGAAATGCTCAATAGGTAGTTAAAGATGTGAGTCCAGAGTTGTAGAAATATTAGTATTGGAAATGTTGAATTCTTGGTCTGGCTTTTTTAAGTCCTTCAAAAATATGTCCTTAAAAGTTGTTTAAAGATTAATAACTAAATAATGTCATAAAATGCTGACAAAATTATCGAAAAGTAGAATGGTTTTCCTGGAGTGTGATAGATTTTGAACATCTTCAAGTGTGAGATATTATATGAACTGGAAAGTTTGAGTTCACAACTTCTGAACATTATTAATTTTTAGACAGAGTAGAAAAGATAAGCTAACAAGCATGAGTCCAAACTAGGTATACTCTTTATACTCTTTTCAGAACTTAATAAGATCTTAATGGATCTACAATTCAGTGGCAGAAGATGAAGTTTAAATTTCCTTGCATTTTTACCATAGTATATAAACTATTGTAATGTAGGAGAAAATTGACTTTCTCCATTTTATGGATCAATTAGAGTACAAAGAAGTTATAAAATGTCCACTTAAGTGACTGTATTTGAATAGTGCATTTGTTCTTAAATCAGAAACTGAAAATTGATGATACCTTGGCAATTACTTTGTCTAGATATTTTAAAATGTCCTGTTTCCTTTCTGAAGAAATATTTTCATCCTAAATTATCACCAAGAGTGAAGCCAAGGATTACATAAGAAATAAATATTCCATGGTGAATGAACTATGGAAATATGGGCACATTAATGCATTGTTGTTGGTAGACTAGACATTAGTTCATCCAGTTTGGGAAACAATTGGAATTGTCCTAAGAGAATTGCTAAAAATGATCATATCAGTTGATGTAGAGAACTCACTGCTGAACACATATATTAAGAAGAACAATAATAAAAAGAAAGACCTAATATTAACAAGAAATATTTGTAACAATATTTTTGTAGTAGAAAAGAACTAGAAATAAAGCAAATGTCCATCCATTAGGGTATGATCAAACAAGATGTGATACATGAATTTGGTGAAATATTACTACACTGTGCAAAATGCTAAATAAAATGTGAATCATGTAAAAGCTTTTATCAAATAATGTGAATTGAGCAGTCAATAATGACTATAACAATATTGATATAAGTAGTAGAAATGAGAACAAAAGCAACAAATGAATATTGTATAATTTTGGATACCAATTTTGAACCAAAAATGATCTTTGTATCCTTTATTATAGGTGTGGAACTCTACTTGAGGGATATTGCAAAAAGTCTGAATTTTCTATCTTATTCAGTTTTCCTGAATTGTTTGATTTTTCCACTTTATTTTTCTTTATTGAGAAGATGAGTCATGATGAGAGAGATGGGAATTGGGAGGGGGGGAAATGAGCAGTAGTTAATTCAAAACCAATGTATGAATAAATTTATTTAAAATGGCTTATATGTAATAAATGTTTATATGTTTGTACATATGTATATCTCTAAATACATACATACATACATATATATATATGACATTTCAAATCAATAATGAGGTCAACAAGCTTTCCTGTAGTGGAAATAATATTGGATATGAACTTAAATAGCCTGGTTTGAAGTCCCACATCTGCCATAAGTTATCTATATGAGATAAATTAATATAGTTTTGTTTTTGTTTTTCCATCTTCATCTCAGTTTCTTTAACTGTAAATTGATAGAGTTGTTTTGCATGATTTCTAAGGTCTTTTTAATTGATAATATGTAATTATTTGAACTTTAGATTTTAAGCCATCATGTGTACTTGAATTCATAGGGAGAAATGAATATGAAATCTTTTATATTGAATCAAATTAATGTAGAAGTAAAAATCACAATACCAGATGCATGAAAAGAATGAGAGACCTCACACTATCCTTCACTATCTTTTAAAATCTCTAAGAATAATACATGCATTCATATACTTTTCAAACAACAGTTCAGTCTTAAAACTAGAGATTATTTTAACAAAGAATTCCATTTAATCATTTATAAAAACCTAAATCCTTTAAAAAATTCAAAATCCTAAAAAATTATTTTCCCCGAAGTTGAATAATTTCTAACTTAATTGTCCAAAGTGTAGCATCTTTGACATCTGCAAGTGTGAGCTGTAATAAATTTTTGAATATTATAAATTGAGGTCTATTATGGTAGTAATGCTAGTAGTATATAATAGATATTCTATGTCTAATTAAATTCAGATAAAAACAATATCTCCTTGCTCTTCAGAGAATCACATAAAATACACATTATATGTAAATATTATATACATATAGAATTAATGATGTTAAAACAATTTATCTTTTGTTAAAACAACTTTTAAACCTGAAATGCTAGACCCAAAACAATATTTATATATTTCTGCTTTTATGAATACATAAATTTCTTTTAAAAGTTCTTAGTTTGTTAACACTATGACATATTTAGGTTCAATGTCAATATGTATATGATAAGTTATATTGTTTCTAGAATAATTTTCTATGAATGACAACTATTACAACTATAAATAAAATTGGAGGTATACTAAAAATAAATAAAAGTAAAAATAGCATTGTAGATAGAATTCTAATTCTAACTCTGAGGATATAGATTCAAGACCTGCCATTGCCATATGTATCTATCCATAAGCAAGTCCATTAATTTTTTAATGCCTGAGGACACCACTAAAGTTATGTAATATACTACTTAATGACTGACATTGGTAAAGGGAATTTTTTGGTAAAAAAAAAAAACAGATTTCCTAAAAAAAAAAAAAAAGAAATCACAGGTTCAATCTACTTCCTGCCTGAACTATTTCCAGAAAACCAAACAAAAATGACAATATTTGAAATGTAATTTCATTTAGTAATTTAATAATTTCATTGTTTTTTATAATTTCTTATTCTTTCAGTGTTTCTAGTGATACTCTTGTGAATTATTTAAATGGATATATAGATTAAAAATCTTAAATTTTCATATGGAAAAGCCTAATACAGGAACTTTGTGGATAGTGGGATAGTAGATTAGTCACTTTCAACAGACTTACAAACCTTCAATATCTATGAGAAAATTATATACTACTAATAAAATAATTTTTGATAAATCCATAGGAGAAGACAAAACTCTCAGCAAGGCAAAATCCTTATGGAATAACACTAGACTCATGCTAATATTACAAGCACCATTTAGCACCCTTTCAGTACATATACATGATAATGAGGACAAAAGAGATCAGGCTTGTACTGGAGGGCCCTTTTTAGGATCATTTACTTGGCTCAGTCTGAGCATTCTCTATCTTGTCTACTTCACCAAAAGAGTCATATGTTCATTATGATCTTAAAAGGAAAATAGGAGAGCAAAGGTAGAATGATGGGTCTAACATTTTTGACTGAATTTTGAGTGCAATAACTTTGCTCCAATATCCCTTTATCCTCTCTCCACACTCATATTAAGAGAGTTAAGAGAAGCCAAAGAAAAGAATAAAAAGAGGACCTGATTCAGATTCCAAGATAGGCCACTGTTTAGGGCCTGAAGAGATTGTTATTAAATTGGTGCCAATCGTATCCTCATGACCTGGACTTGGGCAAATTAACTGTATTTTCTCCAATGAATGAAGGAAGAGGAAGTGTTAAAGATCCAAATTTAAAGCATTATTTAAGACATCTGCTTTCCAGGATTAGAGAAGGAGACAGAAAGAAATTAATGGGTAGGGAAATAAAATAATATATATCTCTAAAGATAATGAGATAAACTCTCAATAAAAAAGATCAGAACATGAGACTATAAATCAGTAGAAATGATCCCCCAAACCAAAGCAGGATGAAGAAAAACTCAAAGATAATACAAATCTCTAGTCACATATATATGAAGGAAATATATGAAGCAAAGAGAGCATCTATTGCCTAATGAAATCAGAATCTTTTAGACTTCCTAAAGACAGTAAGGAACATTCTTTTAAGATCTAGAATAGTTGAAAAGAGAAATAAAACATAAAATAAGACATAATAAATGATTATCACAGTAATAAAATCCCTTCATATAAAACTTAAAAATACAATTGACAGTTTCAGGGAAAAGTTGTTCTATGAAAGAGAATTATTATAAAGAAGAAAAAGGTGATTACCTGATTTGGAATGCAAAAATGCTGAAATAGAAGAAAAATATTCAGAAAAATAAACATAAAGAATTTAAAAATACAAGCTAAAGATGAAAAAGAAAGTTCAGAGAAAATTTAAGAACCATGTTTACTAGAATAACACAAAGAATAAAATGCAATTCTCCTGATGCAATAACACATGTAATAACAAACTTTAAATAAAGGAAACAAAAAGTAATTGAGATAACCCACAAATTTCTCACCTGAGGGGAAATGACACTTCAATATATAACATAAAATATTAGTTGAATAGGAAAGGAAGGGGGGAAGGAAAAAAAGAAATGCAGAAGAAAAAGAATAATTTAAATACAATTCAAGAAATTGAAAAGGGTATGGGAATTGGTTTTGAATATACTACTTCATCAAAATAGTTGAGGAAAAGTAATTGAAGGGACAAGATGTTGACATAAAAGTAGGGATTTTTAAAAAGGAACATTAAAGAAATACATGTAGGAAAAATAATCATAACCAATAATGAATTGATAAACTAGCCAAAAACATAACTGGGAATGACAGAACTAATAAGAAAACTCCTTAATCTATTCTATTCAATAAAGGAATAGAAGAGCTGAGCTCACCTTTTCCTAGTGGTATTCCCACAAGTTGAGACATTAGAGATGCCTATCCTTACAACAGATATTTACCCAATGTTCCTCAAGGGACATGAGTTTATATTTGAAAATGTTTTCATCAAAGAAGTTGGAGGATGGACACATATTGTAGTATCCAAAATGCCTGAGAAAGAGTCAACAACAACAATGGCAGTCTTGATCCAATAAGACACTGATGAGAGTCTGAAGAGAAAATGCAAATTCCAGAGATATTAAATAAATGCTGATCTAAAAATCAATAGGAATGATGGAAAAGTGTAGGCAATATGAAAGCAGATTGTTTTGAGGAACAATTCAGTAGTTGGTAAGCAGCCTACGACTACTTTGTGGTCTATTCACAACTCCCCTCTATCCAACACCAAATACATAGCCCATCTATCATTCATTTCCTGCTTTTTTACTAGCCTCTGTGCTGTCCTCATATGCCAGACAAAGCAGGTAATATTGGAAGCATTTTTCCCTAAATGTTCATCTCTAATCTCAGCCTATTGTATAGTTTCAGAAAAAAAAATTAACAAATCATTCTATTTATTCTATTAAAAATAACTCCTTAAAGTATAGCCCTAGAAAGACCTTGTTAAATATGGTAAAGTAAGACATTTACAATGTGAAAGGCAGAGTCAAGATGGAATACTATTGTGCTCAAAGGAATAATAAATTTGAGGAATCCCATGGAGACTGGAATAACCTCCAGGAATTGATACCGAGTGAAAGGAGCAGAACCAGGAGAACATTGTACACACAGACTGATACACTGTAGTACAATTGAATGTAATGGACAAATAATGAGAATCTAATATCATGGTTAGTTTGGATCAATATAATAAGAATATTTTTTCCTTCCAAAATGCATCTATCTGGGGGCATCTGGGTATCTCAGTGGATTGAGAGTCAGGCCTAGAGACAGGAGGTCCTAGGTTCAAATCTGACCTCAGACACTTCCCAGCTATGTGACCCAGGGCAAGTCACTTGACCCCATTGCCTAGTCCTTACCACTCTTCTGTCTTGGAGCCAATACTCAGTATTGACTCCCAGGTGGAAGGTAAGGGTTTAAAAAATGCATCTATCCAATTGAAGTTCCAAACGTTCACAGTCTAATAAGCTAATCAAGGTTATTGTGACATTGTTCTAATTAAACCCTTTTAAACATGGAACCTAAAGGATTAGCTTTTAGTTTTAGTTGTACTCTTCCATCCATTTGATTCTTTTGAACCATCCAACCAATCTCCTAGGTCAGGATATCATCACCTTTGTTACTGTAATAGCTTCAAAACTGGCATTACTCTGCTGCTGTCTCCATTCTCCATCATGTCTTTTAGTCAAAACAAACTTGAAGAGGCATCAAATTACAGAACAAATCATTCTGCTGCTCTAAAACCTACAGAGGCTTTCTATTGCTTTTGGAGAAAGTATATGTAGCCTTTTGTGCACCTCTTCTTGAGCATATTTCCTTCATCATACATAACCCAGATTGAAGGCTGCAAGAGAATACATATTTCAAGTAAATACCATTAAGTCAAATGATATAACAAAGAAAGGGACAAAGAAAGATCCTATATATCAAGATGACCATAATCCTACAGGAACATCTCTATAGGCAAAGGACTCACATATAAAATAAATGAATGAACAGGGAATATATGGATGGCATACCTATAAGTAATGTGGGAAAATTGTAGAGAGGCACATTAGAAATCTTTCTATCTAGAATATGTTGAATACACAAATTGTGAAATGTGTAGCCAAGTTGCGTGAGTGGCTATAGCAAATGACAATTCTTATCCATCAGAGCTTCCAGTGTCTGGTAGTGATATTTTCTTTCTAGTGGATATTGACTATAATCTCTTCTGGGTATGATATTGTTTCCACTGTGTATTTCCCCTGTTCTCCTAATCACCAAGTTTCTTGGCTTCATCTCTTCAGAGGAAACTGCTAGCCATGTTACTTCCTATCTGTAATGAACCAGGAACTAAAACAATTCTCTCTGTTAAGGGTGGTGCTACAACTCTCTTAGTCTGTAAAATCTATGAGCTCTTCCATTCATCCAATGATAGCTGACTGAGGAAAAGCCAAATCAATGAACCCTTGTCTTGCATTAATTCTCATTTTCAACTGCAATATGTTTGGTTCTAAATTAAATCTCTCATCCCAGACAGCTGACTGATTAAGCACATTTTGAAAGAAAAGATTAAAACAAAAAAGAACCTGAAAGTAGGGGCTATACATCCTATTTCCTTCTCAACATTCTCCAAAGATTGGAAGAAAAATAATTTTAATAAGAATAAAATCAAATGAAAGAGAATGGCAACTGTTCTCCAGCATTGGCCCAAATTTTTGCTTCTATTATAGGCATTTATGACGACTGGAGCTCTGGTAATAGAAATATATGCATGCAAGACAACTTTATTCTCAGTGGCACAATAGCTTAAATCCAGATAATGAGCAGAGTGGCTAGAGCAATGGGTTGGACTGAGAAAGATTTGAGTTCAAATCTGTTTTCAGACACTTAGTAGGTATGTGGCTCTTGGCAAGTCAGTTATTTGATATCTGTCTGTTCTCTCAAATGTAAAATAGCCAACACCTAATTCCCAAGGGGTTGTGAAAATAAAATTGGTAAGGGCTTTGCACAATATCTTGCTTCTATTTACCTGCCTTTCTGAATTCCTTCTTCCTTTTGTTTGTACCTTCACACACACACACACACACACACACACACACACACACACACACACACACACCCCTTTTTCTTTTTCATCCACTTCTTACTTTCCTATTGGGTAAGATATATCTTGTGAGATTTAAAATAGTGAAGCCCATAAACTGTAGTGAGTTAAAATGGTGGAAGATATAAATTGTGATAGATATAAGGGAGGGTGAGTAAATTTTGACCACAGAAATATGTTTCACTACAGTGTCTTGGTTTTTAAATCAAATATAAGGTGGTCGCCAGGGAAATATTCCCAATTATTCAAATACCCAAGTCAACTGGGTTTTATAGAGATTTTTAATTAATAATATAATTAGGAATTAGATAATGAGAGAAAGAGTAAGAAAGGAATAAGTATGAAGGGCCTCAAGCCAATATGGCCTAGACCTGAGTCTTAAGAGAGAAATCAGTCAGTTTTTTAACACTCACCACAAGGTCTGACTAAACAAGGATTCTAGTGACATCAGGCCAGCTCCATCTCAGCTGACTTCACCAGAGAGCCTTCCAGTCAGAGACTGTTCCAAAAGGCCTCTCTCAAGAGATTCTTCCCAAGTGGTCCTCCTCAGAGATCCTCCAAAAGGCTTTCTCCAAAAGGATATCTATCCAAAGGGATATCTCCTCAAGAGATTCTGCTTTTTCTTATATAGGCGTTTTTCTCCCATGTCACCTCCCCTAAGTCCCTACATCTGCCAATCACTGTAGATACTTTCCAAAGGACTGCCCATCTAAATTCCTGCTAAGTTGACCAATATCCTCAGTAAGTCTGAATCAGAAAAAAATGCTGCTGTGTAGACCAAGATCCTCAGTAAGTCTGAGTAGAGAAAACACAGCTGAGTCAACTAAACTCATTAAGACAAAACTTGCCTGACCCTTTTAGGTACCTAGCATCTCGTATCAATTCTAAAAACAGGCCTGGCTCAAAGAACTCCTTGCCCCACCATAAGCATGGATCCAAGTACTTTCTTTGTTTTGCAAGGATTTTTCTCCCCTAAAGCAGTCTTAAGTATGGTTGGAGTAGAGATCCTCCCATTTCTGATCCTGGTGAGTTCTCACATCAAAATGGGGAATGTTTCTCAGTAGGGAATTTGTTCCAATTAAGAATTCTCCTATGGGGAAATTTTTAACATTCACAAGTCTGAGAGATTTCAAGATTTACAATTTCTATACCTGAATGTAGGAATTATTAGCATTCAGTGCCAGTTCTGAGAGGAGTAAAGTTTAAACATTTCACACCCTCCCCTCCTCTTCTTCCTTTTTATTGTATTGATTTATATGTGCCTCCTCTTATGATATAATTTACCCCCAACCTTTTTCTCCTTTTCTCTTTACCCAATGTATTCCTCTTTCTTAACCCTTGATTTTTTTATCATCCCATTGCTCTCTGTATATATAAATGTTCCTCTTCATTAAGGTATTCATGAAAAAATTCCTAAGTATTTTTAGTACCTTAAATACCTAAGGTACATAAATTATTTGAGGTATTATAGATATCTTAATCATCATAGTTATACCTTTTTCTTAGTAATATAATCAGTTTAGCCACATTTCCCTTCATTACCTCAAATATATTTTCAGTCTCAAATATTTATTTTATCATAAGTACTTAAGTATTCCAGTTATCACTTTCCCTTGCAAAGAATGTAATCAGCTTAACTGCCTTCATTATCTTATTTGTTTTCCTTTATTACCTTAAATATTAAGTACTTTAATTATCTCCTGGAACACAGCAATTTTAAGTATCCAGTTATCACTTTTCTAGGTAGGAATGTGATTAATGTAACCTCATTGATTCTCTTGAGTTTTTGTTTTTTGTTTTTTTCTGCTGACATTTTTGTGTTTCTTCTGAGTGTTAAATTTCATCACTGAATTTTCTTTTTAACTCTGGTTGTTTTGTCAGAAATACCTGAAATTGCTCTATTTTATTAAATGCCCATTTCTTCCCCAGGAATATTATGCTTACTTTCACTGGGAAGGTGATTTTTGGTGTAGGCCTAGATCCTTTTTAAGTGGAATATCATACTTGATGGCTCCCAGTCCTTTAATGTAGAATCTGCCAGATCCTTTGTAATCCTAAACTTAGATCCACTATATTAATTTCCCCCCCAAACCCCAGCTACTTATAGTATTTTCTCCATTTCTTTATAGTTCTAGAATTTGACTATAATAACCCCAAGATTTTTTAAATTGTGAATTTCTTTCAGGATGTGAATTCTGCTTATTTCTATTTTTTTCTTGTACTCCTTGTAATATAATGTCCAGGTTTATTATTATAAGGATGATAATGATGATGATGACAACATTCAGGCAATCTGATGATTCTCAGAATTCTTCTCCTGGATATGTTTTCTGAGTCAGCTGGTTTTCCAGTGAGAATTTTCAAAATTTCTTGTTTTGCTTTGTTTTAATACTTTGGAATTTGTTTTATTGCTTACTGCTAACTCACAAAGTCACTAGCTTCCATTTGCCCAATTCTAATTATAGGAAAATAATTTCTTCTTTGATATGTTGTTCTTCTTTGCTTAGGAAGCTATTTTCCTACTTGAAGTTTTGTATTTCTTTTTTAAGGACACTGGTTTTTTTCAGTGATTTTTTGTTTCAAGGTATTGAATTTTTACATCATTTACTTTTCTAATTTTAATATACTTTTCTTATTAGTTTATCTATGTTTTTGGAGCACTTTCAAGAGTTCATTTTGAGAGCAACATTGTTTCACCTTTTTCTTTGAGGCATTAAATATCTTCACTTTTATATTGTTGTCCTGTTTTTTTTTTATTTTTTTTAATATTAGGCCTTTTCTCTGTCTTTTGCTCATTTGAGGGTTATTTGTCTATATGTTCCATTATTGGGGTAAAGAAATATAGTCTTACACTTATAATATGCCTGGGATGACTTAGCTATCTTATTCTCAGATTTAGCACTGTTCAGAGGTGGTCTAGTTGTCTTACTGTGGGCAGCTATTTAATTCAGATGGTTCAAGTTGGGTTCTGGATGATCCTATGAGTCTGAGTCTTGCTTGGCTGAGTTCCTCTCACTGCTACCCATGCTGACTTAAACCCTGTCTCTAAGGCTAGTCTATAAGTGACTCCTTTTCTCCCCCTGCTGCTTGCTCTGTATTGTTGGTTTCTGCTCTTACTCTGCTGGTTCTGAATGGAGCCAACTGTTCTCTTTCCCTTGTTGCTTTCACTGTATTGCACCTGAGTTCTACTGAAACTAGACCAAACTGTTTATGCTCCTTCCCTTGCTCTTTGTGCTGTGACACATCCAAGTTCCATTGAGGCTGGACTAAGCTGACTGCTCTCTTTCCCCTGCAGCTTACACAGTATTTCCTCCTAATTCTAAGTCTTGTTCAGAATTTTTTCTTTTGACCCCAGTGAGATCAATCCTTGTTGCTGTCTCTTCATTTTTTCTGGACCATGGCACTGTTTTATTCCTTCTGTTGGTTCTGTTGCTCCAGTATTCATTTTGAGATGTTTTGGTTATTATGCCCATATTTGGAAGATGGTTGATGGCCTTCAAGAGTTTTTTTATTCTGAATGAATGAATAAATTGTGGTATCTGATGGTGATTGAATACTATTGCGCTGAAAGAAATAATGAACTGGAGGAATTCCATGTGAACTGGAATGACCTCCAGGAATTGATGCAGAGTGAAAGGAGCAGAACCAGGAGAATATTGTACACAGAGACTGATACACTGAGGCAGGACTGAATGTAATGGACTTTTCTACTAGTAGCAATGCAATAAGAGGAACTTTTGACAAAGAACATCATCCACATTCAGAGAAAGAACTGTGAGAACAGAAATGCAGAAGAAAAATATATGATCAATCATGTAGTTCAATATGGATATGATTGGGGGTTTTATGTTAAAGGATTGCTCTACTGAAAATATGAATGACATGGAAATAGGTTTTGAACAATGAAACACATATAGCCCAGTGGAACAACTTGTCAGCTCCCTGAGTGGGGTAGCAAGGGGAGTGGGATCATGAATCATGTAACCATGGAAAATCATTCTAAATTAAAAAAAAGAACAAATAAGTTTTGTTTTGTTTTTTATTCTGCCATCTGGTAACCGGAAGTCAACACTAAATACAGTATCTTGTACAGAGTGGACACTTAATCAATGCTAGTTTCCTCTCTTTATTCAATGAGATTATGTTCTAATAGTGAAAGACTAATAATATAAACTGACAGTTGTGATCAGAGAGGAATATTTGACAAGAAAGTCAAAAGGGACGGTGATTGGATTTTACAGGGCAATTGATTCCTTCATGAAATTGTAAAACTCTATCTTTAGTAGTCCATCAGAAAACATTAAGAGATTTTTCTTTTTCCTAAAAAGGGCTGCTACTGAGATGAAACTTTTTCTTTTATTTTCCTATTTATACTATTTTCATAGAATCCATGGCTCTGGTATGAAGATGGAGTAAGGGAAAATATTTTGATAGTCTTTATCCAAATATAACTAATTTTATAGAGGTTTTGGTTTGCCTTTTATCTATTTCTTAGCTTACTAATTTTTCAATTTTAATCTAAATTTTAAATTAATATTTCATTTCCCTCCCTACTTCTCTCTTCTAAAATATTTTATAAATATGCATAGTCAAATAAAACATATTTCTGCATGAACCACTTCTAAAAATATGTGTTTCATTCTTCATATTGAGTCTATCATCTCTCTATCAGGAAAATCATCATTTTGGGAGAAGGGTATTCAAACCCTTACTTAGAGTTCTAAAAATGCATGATAGATCTGGCTCTGCTTTTGACAGATATCAATATTGGAATCTTTCTATTATGTTGAACAGCTTTCTGCAAGTAGGAGAATAGCCTTACTTCTTTTAAGGGCAGAATCCAAGTAAAGAAATGAGATAATGGTGTTTAAGATTCTGTTTCTTGGGAATTAAAATCATATTGCAGAATTCTGTTTTCCAAAGGAATGACTTTAAAAATGCTTTTCAAGGGAAAGTCCACTTAGGATTCATGATAACTTTTGAAAATATGAAGTGATGTGAAACCATGAGATTATTCTCTAAAAATAGCCCATCCTTCATCATAAGCCAATCAGAAGGCATATAGAAGAACCTGGAAAGGCAAAAAAGGCAATTGATTTGGATCAGCTGTCTCTAAAGGCTAGAAATTAAACAGTCTAAGTGACAAATTCACTTGAATCAGCTGATTGATATTAGAAGGAGGAGAGTTTGGGAGTTGAGAGCAGGAGGTAGAAGAAGTTTATTAGTCTAATTTAGTTTCTTTAGTGAATCTCTATGTCTATTTAATAAGACTCTAACTGAATACAGGCAGCTCACAATTTTTGTAGGAGTAGTGTTCCTAAAAAAATGGTGCGAAGTCTAAACTGTGAATATTGACACATGAACTTATGGGAAGTAGGGAGTTATTCTTCCATGACCACAAAAGAAATTACCATCATTTGATAGAGATTGTTGAAAAATACACTTTTCTGCATATAATTAATAAAACATTAGTTATGATAATATGTATTTTTCCTAACATAGTAATCATAAAATAATCTCATGAAATGCAGTAGAGAAGAAAGACAATGCCTTAGTACATGGGGAGGGACAAGGGGAGTGATATCAAAAGAATCTGAAGGTAAAAAAGAAAAGGGGTAACCTATCATCTCTTATCTCCCTTTCTCTTCCAGATAAAAAAGACAAGCCTCCCTTTGAGTCCCTAGCCCCAGATCCCAACTTGGAATTCCTGTGTTGGTCAACTTGACCTGGCATCCCTTGCTGTTCTCCTCCTTGAGGCACTGGTTTGGGCACTTGGGAGTCCAGCTGAAAAGGCAGCAAGGGAGGCATCAGGACATTCTAAGCTATGAAGAGAGGGCAAAAGGTGATCACCATTCCATTTACCCACAAATAGTTACTTTTCTTTTTTACTTTTTAAAATTCCTTCATCATTCAGTTTAGTAGTTACTTGAGCACTTTCTAGAGTTGATTCAGGACCTTTTTATGAATACTTTCCTCCTTTGTTTGCAGATATAAAGTTGACATATTGCCCCTCCTCCTTTGGTCCCCTATTACACATAGCCATAAGTATACTTGGTGGCCAACACAAAAGTGAAAATGAGAGTAATAAGAAAATCATTCAAATGATTGAATTCTCAAAAGTTAAGGGGTGGATGTTGTGGTAAACAGATTAGAATGGGAGCACAAAGAGGGCAGGGGCCATTATCCTGTTAATGCACTTTGTGTGATTTTGTAAAAAAAAAGATATGTACTCAGCCTTCCAGACAATTTTTGGTATCCAAACCTTATCCTCATCTCATTTCCCTTGATATTCCAGTTTCTATCAAAGGACGAAACATTATTTGATAAATTGTTCATGAAGTCTCTGTGTATTCTGAACATTTATTGATCTCTATTTTGATAGTACAAACAAGCTCTTAAATCAATATCTTGTAGTCATTTGAATGATATATGTGAAGCTGGAATTTATACTAACTATTAACTAGCCATTAAATTAACACAGATATTGGGTAAGTTTCAGCTTGCTGTGTCTAAGGCACTTTAAAACCTGTTTTTTAAACTATTATTATTTTACAAGCATATTTGCTTGCATCTTTCCACAATGTTATCAAAGAGAAATACAATTCACTTTATGACTTGTACTCATCCTCTGTGCCTATTGAAGCATATGCCTATAAACAAACATCTCCATTTGACTTTTATTTATCAAAAAGGTTAAAGTTTAAAAAAAGATAAGATTTGGAAATATAATTTCACTGTTAGAAGTAGTTCCAGGAGAGAAAATTCCTTCAACTAGTGAAAGGTGGTGCCTCTGTAACATCCATTATGCCATGTTGACTCTCACAATAAATTAGCACCAACTGTTATTTCATTCTCTTCTTTTTTCTTCCATTTTAGTCAATCCCTCAAAAAATTTAACTCATTTTTCAAGGTGCTTCAAGTCCCAGCCTTTCATGATTCAGGCCTCATTTGTGAAGAAAACCCAAACTCTCACTAACTTGTGCTATTATGTCCCAACCTAGAGTCAGTTTGGGAAAATTCCTAGTGAGATTTGTACCTGCATTTAAATACATGATAAAAAAGGAAACAAGTATTCATGAATAAGCATTCAAACTGATTCTTTTATCAGGAACCGAAGAGCATTTATTTTATCATAGAGGAATTAAAAAAGATTAAAAAGGTTCCTAAGGGACAATAACATATATGATAAATGATTTTAGGATCACAGAGCTAGAACTAGAAGGTATATCCAGGAATATATAGCCCAACTTCAAAATTTTCTAGAGAAGGAAAGTGAGACCCAGAGAGTTTAAGTGAATTTGTAAAAATTCTGGTAGTCTTTAAATTCATTTTTCCCTCTGAAGACATCTACACAGACATGACAAAGAATGCTGTAGTGAATAGAAAACTGGACAATAAATCGGGAAAATATCAGATAAAATCATGCCTGAGGCAATTACTAGATAATTAAGGAAGCCATTTAACCTCCTTCACCCTCAGTTTCTTCATCTATAAAATAGGAATAAAAACAGTTTTTGCTTATTGGTATTTTCTTTTAATTTTGCTTGTTTGTTTTATGTTCCCAGTGTGATGATTTTACTTTGATGCAAAACCAAAGCTTTCACTATATCACAGAGACCAATTTCATAAAAGGTGATGAAAAAGTGGTGTAGGACATGAGGAATGTGATGTACAAACTGGAGGATCAGGTCATTTCCTTTAAAATATGACAGTACACTGTTGTTGAAGAACAAATTCAAATAACACTGAGAAAATGAACTGAAATGTGGCATAAACATTGCAAATTCCATGCATTCCTTCAAGTATTTCTCTCTTATAATCGACTTGAACACCTGTAGACTTCAGCATGGTGGTACTACAACCATTCTTTGGAAGAATAAAAAGTTCACATTGTTGAAATTTCACAGAAGAATATTAATGACAAAACAGAATAAGTTTATTTCTTTTAATTTCCAGGGAAATATATGATACTTTACTTAAAAACTATATAAGCTTCCAATTTAAATTCTAACTCAACTTTATGACCTCCTGCATAGAAATTGTTTTCCAATTAAAGGTGACACCTTTAATTGTATAACTGCTCAGACTGTCTGAGTATAACCAAGTTCAATGAGGACTTGGTTATACTCAGACATCAGACTTCCATTATTCACTTTACTAGAAAGAGAAGTTGTGCATTTTTAAAAACCCTTACCTTATGTCTTGGAGTCAATACTGAGTATTGGCTCCAAGGCAGAAGAGTGGTAAGGACTAGGCAATGGGGGTCAAGTGACTTGCCCAGGGTCACACAGCTGGGAAGTGTCTGAGGTCAGATTGAACCCAGAACTGCCCTTCTATAGGCCTGGTTCTCAATCCACTGAGCCACACAGATGCCCCCCAGATAGAGAAGTTTTGTGATCCACCTTATACTTAGCAGCAATGCCAAAATGGGTGTTGTAAATTACTGGAGCTGTCCAAGCAAGATTTATCAAATTTTTGATCTTCTCATTAACTATTTGGTAGAATGACCTTCCAAATTCAGTGCCATCATTCACATGTTTATGCAATTGGAAGTCAGCACCTTTATAACCAGGGCAAAATTATTCTGAGATCGTTTGGATTTGGCTGTATCAAAACTCATTTGATAGCCAGCAAACCATCCTTCATAAGCCAATACAGCCCAGCCATAGATGGTTGGTCCAGAGAAATTAGTCAACATTTCCACCAAGACTGAAATGTCTCATCTAGAGGAAGTTTTAATTTACCACTCTTCTTGTCTGTGTTTGGTACAAATATGGTGTCAAGAGTCAGCTTCAAACCATCAGCCAATTTATTCTCCATGTTGATTTCTATCCTCAGAGTATTTTCTGTTTTCCATTTTTGAATGAAGGTAAACCCATAGCCATAGAGATTTTGTACCTTGTTTTCAAGTTACCTGAAGCTTTCCCTGTACCAGTATATGAATGACTGATCAGATGTGGAAAATTCCACTCCACTGGAAGACTTGGTTCTAAGATCTATTTTAAGCACCAAACCCACGTCCTTGGTTGAAGACATTTTTGGCAGCATTTCCTAAGTCATAGTAAGTTGCTGTGGTACACACTTCTCTGACTGAGGAGTCACTGGAGGTAAAGGTGAAGGTCTTCTCCCAGTACTTGCTTATTGTTATAAGAAAAAAAATCTGAGATAATATGTGTCAAGGTTGGAGCAAACATTAAAGCATTGTACAAAAGTCTATAGAATATTATCTACCTAAAGGTAAGGTATATTGAAATTGTCCTCTTTACAGACACATTGTCTTGGAGAATACCAGTAAATAGTAGGCACAGTAAATGTCTTTTTCTCTAGCTTTTGGTGCCTCTCCTGGTAAAGCTATCTTCTATGCACTCAATACTTAATTTGTACTTATTGATTTTATACACACATGCATATGTTATAGATATATAAGTATAGTTATATGTATATGTGAAAAATATATTTCCCATCATTATATAGAAGGCATATACTGTTAAATTTTTATATGTTTGGAATTGATATGTTAATGCTTTGGTCTCCAAGGATTTAATTTCTAAATCACAAAATGAACTACTAAGGTAAAATGTAATTTGTGGTAGTTTTGTGTAGAATAGAGGGAAGATGTTAAGGAATGAGAGAGAGAGAAACAACTCAAGCTTCCTCTGAGGGAAAAAAGTCTCAAGATGATGGGCCTTTCTCAGTGATTTACACCTCCAAGAAAGACAGGGTTACTAAGTCAGCCTTTCACTCACCAAATGTAACTGTCTAAAAGGAAAAGCAGTCTGAAGTCTCCTGCACAAGTTCCTCCAGAGGTCAGATTTCATAGCCAAGTCAGAGTGTCTGTCTTCCAGGCTCTCCTCTGAGTAAGAGTTCTTCTATCTGAGTCAAATAAAATATTGAATATCTCCTTCTGGCCTCTGGTCCTCTTTTTAAAGCTCTTTTTATCTTGTATTACCTCTCCTAAATTTCATGTCTACCAATCACAGCAGGAGCTCCTCTCCAGGACTGCCCACTCTTTATTTCATACCCTTTTTGATTACTTAACATCTTTTTCGGTTACTTCAACTTTTGTAGTTAGTTAACAACTTTTTGTAGTTAAAATTTGTATATCTACTTCAAATTCTGAGTTACCACCTATTGGGGGTTAAAATCTAAAAGTAGATTGTGGATTACAATTCAATCTTCCCAATAAAGGAAAAGCTAAGTACCTTCATTGTTACAATCAGGAGATAGCTAAATCCAATCTTCACAAAATCTTGTCACTTGATAAATATTTAAGAATGGATGTCAGTCTGCTGAAGTTAATTGCATTATTATAACCAGTAAAGACTGGTATTAGAGAAAGAACCCTGGTTTAGGACTCAGCGGACCTGGGTTCAAATCCTTCCCCTGAAATCATACTACCTGTGTTACCTTTCATTATAATAACGGCTCAAATTTTTAGTGATTTAATTAAAGTTGCAAAACATTTGGTACATGCTAACCTCATAAAAACCTTATGACAGTATTGTTATTTTCTCACTCTACAGATGTGGAACCTGAGTCCAAGAGAAGTTTAATGATTTTCCCACCTACAGCTATATAAACATCTGAGGCAAGATTTGAACTCTAAGGATCCTTATTCCAAATACAGTATTCTCTTCTTCATGCCAGCTGCCTACTTCTCAGGTTATGCATATAAGAAATGAGGGAAGTGAATGATGACCTGAGATCCTTTCCAATTCTGTACTCATTATCCTTTGAAAAAGGACTCTTTTCCTTTAATCTCATGAAACTGATAGATGAGGTAATGATGTTGTTTGTTTTGAAATCAGCAGCAAGTGGGAGTAGAGGAGACTTAGGAAGCAAATTATGAACCCAACAATTATAACTTTAATGTCAATTTTCTAATGTAAATACATTCATATAAAGAATTGTTTTATTGTTAAAGTTTAATCATAAAAATCTGAGAAATAACTGTAGCAAAGGGTATATTTTAAGGCATAAACTCTAACACTAGTTTTGTTCTATTACCATGTTAATGCTGACAAGCTGCCCTTGTAGCTGAAGGCATTCCATCTTCTAAATGTTTCCTGCAACCTGTCAAATCCTCACAGATATGTTTGTTCTGACTGATGGGCCTCACCTCCCTCCAGGGTAAAAATGGCTCTTAACAATAGCTCATTGACTGGCAATTTTGACAAACTTCTGCTTCCTATTGTGAGATTTAAAATGGTTGAGGTCTTAAACTGTAGTGATTAAAATAGTGGAAGATATAAATTGTAATAGATATAAGAGAGGGTGAGTAAATTTGACCACAGAAATATGTTTCACTATGGTGTGTTGGGTTTTAAAATCAAAATATAAGGTGGTCGCCAGGGAAATATTCCCAATTATTCAAATACCCAAGTCAATTGGGTTTTGTAGAGATTTTAATTAGCAATACAATGAGTAATCAAAGAAAGAGAGAGAGAGTAAGAAAGGAATAAGTATGAAGGGCCTCAAGCCAATATGGCCTAGACCTGGTCTGAAAAGAGAAATCAGTCAGTTTTTTAACACTCACCACAAGGTCTAACTAAACAAGGATTCTAGTAACACCAGGCCATCGTCCTTCCTCAAAGAGTCTTCCAGCCAGAGATTGTTTCAAAGGGCCTCTCTCAAGAGCCTCCAGAGCTCCTAGCCCAGAGGGACAGAGCCTCTCAGAGGAGCTCCTCAAGGAGTTCTCCTTCAGAATGTGAGTCAGAAATCATGATCCTCAGAATGAGTCTTCTCAAAATGAACTCCCTTAGAATCAGATCCAGCTCTTCCCTGAGCTCTTATTTGTAAGGGCAAAATCTCCTCTGTCACCTCCCATAAGTCCTTACATCTACCAATCACTGTAGATGTTTCTAAAGGATCACCCATTTTGAATTCACAGCTGAGTAGTTTTAATCTCTTTAGTAAGTCAGAAAAAAATGCTGCTGTGTTGACAAATTTTATTAAGAAAAAACCTCTGAATAAGTTATCACCCTTTTAGGTTTAAATAGTTTACAAGTTTCCCCACCATAATAGGTACTTAGTATCCCATTGTATCAATTCTAAAATAGTCATGACTCAAAGAACTTCCTGTCCTTTCCATAAGCATGGGTCAAAGCACTTTTCATTGTTCTCAAGGAGCTCTCTGTCCTAAAGCAGTCCTAAGTAGGGTGGAGTAGGGATATTCCCAAGGCAAGGAGCCCTCACATTCAAGTAGAATTCTCACTATCTGCTAGGGAATTCTTTTAAGTAGAAGATTCCCCAATGGGGAAATTTCCAACATTCATAAGTCTGAGAAATTTTAAGGTTTACTTTCTTGGGACACTAAAACTCAGATCTTTGACCTGAGTTCATTCATACAGCAGCATGGAGAATGCAGTATTACAAAATAGAGAATGGGTTGAGGAGGAATCTTTAGGGAAATACCCAGTAACATATTATTATCCAACGTTATGTCTGTTACTGCTTATGGGGGTGAGTTCTATTGAATATATTAGGATAAACACTTTTGAAAGAACACTAGCCTAGATGTTAGGCCACATGGGTATTTTTATCTAGGCAATATCAGTAACTAGCATTTTTCTTTAAGTAAATATAGAAAATGAGATAGTTTGTCTATGTTATTAAAGTTATTTCAGTTGTAAAACTGTATGATCATTTAATTGAAATATGGAAAAAGAGGACAACTGAAGAGGTCAAGAGGATCCTATAAAAACTCTAAGGATTTGTAATTTTTGGTCAAAAAGTAAGGAAAATTTAGCCACTTCAGCAGTCTCTTCATCATGGATGCCATTACAGGGAAGAATTTATAAGAAGGCAAGCTGTGGTAAATGAACAAATAACTTAGAATACAGTGTTTGGCTTTTTATTTTTTTCCAATTTAAACATTATTTTATTTGGTTATTTTCAAACAATATTCCTTGGAAATAAAGATCCTTTTCTCATCCTACCCCCCTCCCACTGCCTCTCCACTAGCCAATGCACGATTCCACTGGGTATCACATGTGTCCTTGCTTGAAACCCATTTCCATGTTGTTGGTATTTGTATTAGGGTGTTCATTTGGAGTCTCTTCTCAATCATGTTCACTCAACCCCTGTAATCAGGCAGTTGCTTTTCCTTGGTGTTTTACTAACAAAGTTTGTCCTCTACTTGTGGATAGTGTTTTTTTCTCCTAGATCCCTGTAGATTGTTCAGGGACATTGCATTGACACTAATGGAGAAGTCTATTAAGTTCAATTGTACCACAGTGTATCAGTCTCTGTGAACAATTTTTTCCTGGTTCTGCTCCTTTCACTCTGCATCACTTTCTGGAAGTTGTTCTAGTCCCCATGGAATTCCTCCACTTTATTATTCCTTTTAGCACAATAGTATTCCATCACCAACATATACCACAATTTGTTCAGTCATTCCTCAATTGAAGGGCATCCCCTCATTTTCCAATTTTTGGCCACCACAAAGAGTGCAGCTATGAATATTCTTGTACAAGTCTTTTTCCT
Organism: Monodelphis domestica; assembly: GCF_027887165.1. Taxonomy (NCBI): domain Eukaryota; kingdom Metazoa; phylum Chordata; class Mammalia; order Didelphimorphia; family Didelphidae; genus Monodelphis; species Monodelphis domestica. The sequence continues at coordinate 330,194,225 of NC_077229.1, read as the reverse complement.
TATTATCTTTTTGGGGAACAAGTCCAGCAGTGCTATGACTGGATCATAGGGCAGACATTCTTTTATCGCCCTTTCGGCATAGTTCCAAATTGCCCACAAGAATGGTTGGATCAATTCACAACTCCACCAGCAATGAATTAATGTCCCTACTTTGCCACATGCCATCCAGCGTTCATTACTTTCCTTTGCTGTCATATTAGCCAATCTGCTAGGTGTGAGGTGATACCTCAGACTTGTTTTGATTTGTATCTCTCTGATTACAAGAGATTTAGAACACTTTTTCATGTGCTTATTAATAGTATTGATTTCTTTGGCTGAAAACTGCCTGTTCATGTCCCTTGCCCATTTATTAATTGGAGAGTGGCTGGATTTTTTGTACAATTGATTTAGCTCTTTATAAATTTGAGTAATTACACTTTTATCAGAGGATTTTGTTATGAAAATTGTTTCCAATTTGTTCCTTCCCTTCTCAATTTGGTTGCATTGTTTTGTTTGTACAAAAACTTTTTATTTTGATGCAATCAAAATTATTTATTTTACATTTTGTGACTCTTTCTATGTCTTGCTTGGTTTTAAAATCTTTCCCTTCCTACAGGTCTGACATGTATACTATTCTGTGTTCACCTAATTTACTTATCGTTTCCTTCTTTATGTTCAAGCCATTCACCTATTCTGAGTTTGTCTTGATGTAGGGTGTGAGGTATTGATTCAAACCTAATGTCTCCCACACTGTCTTTCAGTTTTCCCAGTAGTTTTTTTTTCAAATAGTGGGATTTTGAACCAGAAGCTGGGCTCTTTGAGTTTCTCATGTACTGTCTTGGTGAGGTCACTTGCCCTAAGTCTATTCCACTGATCCTCCTTTCTGTCTCTTAGCCTGTACCAAATTGTTTTGAAGACCACTGCTTTTTAATAGTGTTTGAGATCTGGAATGGCAAGGCCACCTACCTTTGTATTTTTTTTTCATTATTTCCCTGGATATCCTTGACCCTTTGTTCTTCCAAATGAACTTTGTTATGTTTTTTTCTGAGTCAATAAAAAAATTTTTTTTTGGAAGTTCAATGGGTATAGCACTAAATAGATGAATAAGCTTGGATAAGATGGTCATTTTTATTATACTGACTCATCCTACCCATGAGCAGTAAATAATTTTCCAATTGCTCAAGTCTAGTTTTATTTGTGTGGAGAGTATTTTGTAGTTGTGTTCATATAATTCCTGTGTTTGTCTCTGGAGATAGATTCCTAAGTATCTTATTTTGGCTAAGGTGATTTTGAATGAGATTTCTTTTTTCTAACTCTTGCTGCAGAGCTGTGTTGGAAGTATATAGAAATGCTGATGGATTATGTGGGTTTACTTGTATCCTGCAACTTTGCTAAAGTTGTTGATTATTTTGACTAGATTTTTCGTTGATTCTCTAGGATTTTTTAAGTAGACCATCCTATCATCCACAAAGAGCTATAACTTTGTCTACTCCTTGACCATTTTAATGGCTTCAATTTCTTTTTATTCTCTAATTGCTACTGCTAGTGTTTCTTGTACAATGTTAAATAATAGAGGTCATAATGGGCATCCTTGTTTCACTCCTGATCTTATTGGGAATGCATCTAGTTTATCCCTATTGCAGATGATGTTAGTTGATGGTTTTAGATATATACTGTTTATTATTTTTAGGAACGACCCTTCTATTCCTATGCTTTCCAGTGTTTCTAATAGGAATAGGTGTTGTATTTTATCAATGGCTTTTTCTGCATCTATTGAGATAATCATGTGATTTTTGTCTGTTTGTTTCTTGATATGGTCAATTATGTGGATGGTTTACCTAATATTGGACCAGCCCTGCAATCCTGGTATAAATCCTGCTTGATCATAGTGAATGATCCTCCTGATCACTTTCTGGAGTCTTTTTGCTAGTATCCTATTTAAGATTTTTGCATCTATATTCATTAGGGAGATTGGTCTACAGTTTTCTTTGTTGTTTTTTGACCTGCCTGGCTATGGAATCAGTACCATGTTTGTGTCATAAATGGAATTTGGTAGAACTCCTTCTTTGCTTATTATGTCTAATAGTTTGTATAGTATTGGGATTAGCTGTTCTTTGAATGTTTGATAGAATGCACTAGTGAATCCATCAGGCCCTGGGAATTATTTTTAGGAGTTCTTTGATGGCCTGTTGGATTTCTATTTCTGATATGGGATTATTTAAGATTTCTATTTATTCTTCTTTTTGTCTATGCAATTTATATTTTTGTAAATATGCATCCATATCACCTAGATTGGTATATTTATTGCCATATAGTTGGGCAAAGTAGTTTTTAATGATTGCCTTAATTTCCCCTTCATTGGAAGTGATGTCCCCCTTTTCATCTTTGATGCTGTTAAATTGCTTTCCTTCTTTCCTTTTTTTAATTAGATTGACCAGTACTTTGTCTATATTGTTTGTTTTTTCAAAATACCAGCTTCTAGTCTTATTTATTAGTTCAATAGTTCTTTGACTCTCAATTTTATTTATTAATTTCTCCCTTAATTTTAATGATCTCTAGTTTCATTTTCTTCTGGGTTTTTAATTTGTTTGCTTTCAAATTTTTTTGATTTGTATTTCCAATTCATTGATTTCTGCCCTCCATAATTTGTTAATATATGCACTCAGGGATATGAATTTTCCTCTGAGTATTGCTTTGCTTTCATCCCATAATGTCTGAAAAGATGTCTCACCATTGTCATTTTCCTCAAAGAAATTATTAATTGTTTCTATGATTTGTTCTCTAACAGATTTTGGAGTATCATATTATTTAATTTCCAATTAATTTTTGATTTGGCTCTCCATGTACCCTTACTGATCATTATTTTTATTGCCTTATAATCTGAAAAGTTTGTATTTATTATTTCTGCTTTTCTGCATTTGTATGCCATGTTCCTGTGACCAAGTGTATGATCAATCTTTGTGAATGTGCCATGTGGTGCTGAGAAGGTGTATTCTTTTTTATCCCTATTTATTTTTCTCCATATTTCTATTAACTCTAATTTTTCTAAGATTTCATTCACATCTTTTACCTCTTTCTTATTTATTTTTTGGTTTGATTTATCTAAATTTGATAGTGGTTGTTTCAGGTCTCCCACTAATATGGTTTTTACTGTCTATTTCCTCCTTCAATTCTCCCAGTATTTCCATTAGAAATTTGGGTGCTATACCATTTGGTGCATACATGTTGATTAGTGATATTTCATCGTTGTCTATACTCCCTTTTAACAGAGTATATTTACCTTCCCTATCCCTTTTGATCTAGTCTATTTTTGCTTTGGCTTTGTCAGATATCATGATTGCAACTCCTGCCTTCTTTCTGTCAGTTGAGGCCCAGAAGGTCTTACTCCATCCTTTAATTCTGACCTTGTGGGTGTCAACCTGCCTCATGTGTGTTTCTTGAAGACAACATATGGTAGGGTTTTGGATTCTAATTCATTCTGCTATTCATCTATGTTTTATAGGTGAGTTCATCCCATTTACATTCAAAGATATGATTGTCACTTGTGAATTCCCTGGCATTTTGATATCCTCCCCTATTTCTGACCTTTTTTCTTTAGCTATAACCTTTTAAATCAGTGATTTACTTTAGATCAGTCACACTAGTCTCCTCCCTTGATATGTTTCCCTTTCTAGCACCTCCCTTTTTGTTCCCTTCTCCTCCCCCTCTCCTTCCCTCCTTTTTTATATGCCCTTTGCCTTCCCCTCCTTAATTTCCCCTTCTCTCTTACCCTGTTGGATAATATGGAATTCAAGATCCCAATGGATCTAGATGTTCTTTGTTCTAAGAGTTGATTTCACTTTCTTCCTCTCATTCTTATAGGAGAATTCTTCCCCTCCCCTTCCCATGTGTATATTTGTGTCAGAAAGATTATTCTATTTTTTTCTATTTCTTGAAGTATATCTTAGTACCATCAACAATTCCCCCTCCATTTTTTTTCTTCCCCCCTTTCGCCATATCATCTTGATGCCCCAATCTTTCCCTATGCATGATTCTTCTAACTACTCTAATGATGCATACAATTTTGAGAGTTACACATTACATTTCCCCCCCATTTATATATATATATATATATATATATAATTTGATGTAAATGTAGTCCTTATAGAAAGGAGTTTGAATAAAAGAAAAAGATAACATTTTCTCCTTTTCCATTTCTTTCACATTTATGTTTTCATGTTTCTCTTGCTCTTTGTGTTTAGATGCCAAACTTTCCACTGAGTTCTGATCCTTTCTTTGCAAATACTTGGAAATCTTCTGTTTTGTTGAATGCCCATACTTTCCCCTGGAAGTATATAGTCAGTTTTGATGGGTAGCTGATTCTTGGTTGGAGACCCATTTCTCTTGCCTTTCTGAATACCATGTTCCATGCTTTGCTATCTCTTAGTGTGTTCACTGCTAGGTCATGTGTGATCCTTATGGGGGTTCCTCTATATCTGAAGTTTCTCTTCTTGTAAGGTTTTCTCCTTAGCTTGGAAGCTCTTGAATTTGGAGATTACATTCCTAGAGGTTGTCTTTTGGGTATTTAGTATGGAGGGTGTTCTATTAACCCTTTCTATTTCTATTTTGCCTCCTTGTTCGAGAATATTAGGGCAGTTTTCTTCCATGATTTCTTGTAGTATGGCATCAATATTTTTGTTTATCTCTGTTTTTTTGGGTTGACCAATAATTCTCAAGTTGTTTCTCCTTCCTCCATTTTCCTGGTCTGTCACCTTGCCAGTGACATATTTTATGTTTTCTCCTAATTCATCAATTTTTTGACTTTGCTTTATTATTTCTTGCTATTTTGCAAGATCATAGTCTTCCAGTTGCTTAATTATGGTCTTTAAGGACTGATTTTGTTTTTCAGTTTGGTCTACCCTTCTGTTTGTGGCTTCCAGCTCTTTCTCCAATTTTGAGGTCTTGTCTGCCAGGCTGCCAACATCTTTCTGAATTTTTCCCCATTTTTCTTGCCAGCAGTTTTCCATCTTTTGGATAAGTCTCATTTTGAGTTCTTCCAGAGCTTGTGGATAATTTCCATTTGGGGGGCATGTTTTGATTTTGTTTGAATTTCATTCTCTTTCTCTCTTGTTGCTTGGGTTTTCTCCCATAAAATTTTTCAATAATCACTTTTTCCCCTTTCTTCTTGGAGAGTTGATCTTGGGCAATGTGAGCCATCCCTTTGGTGCTTTTCCCTTTCCTTTTTGGTCAGCGGTCTGGGTGATATGGGCGGGTTTTCTGTGGATTTAAGTTGCCTCAGACTAGTTGTTCCCTGCCTCCATGGTTTGTTAGTATGCCCGCCCCCATGCTCTTCTTGCTGGTGTGCAGGAATCTCCTGTAAAACTGCTCTGAGGGGTAGATCTCTGGTAGTCCCTGTCAGTTTCCAAGGACCCTGGTGTGCCCCCTCCTCACTACAGCAAGGGGTGGAGCTTTGGCCTCAGGCAGCTTCTACAGTTTTTTGAGAATCAACATTGTTTGCAGTTTGTAAGGGCCCCCCTCATTCTGTATCACTCCAGTGGGCAAGTTTCTCCAGTGAAACCACCCTGAGAGGTATTTCCCTAGCAGTCCTTCTTAGACCCAAAGGACCCTGGTGTTCCTCCCCAGACAGAGGCTTTCCTCACTCACTCACTGTCCGTGATGGGTGCTCTGAGCCCCTATTCTGGTTCCATGGGGGAAGTGGGGGAAAGGCAGCTCAGTTCACATTTTTGTGCAAGCTTTTCCTCCTTTTTATGGTATAAAAATGTTCATTCCCCACATACCTTCATTGCTGTGGTATACTGGAGAGTCCCTCTGTTCTTCCAAGGATGATTTTTATGCTCTTTTGAGGTAGTCTATTTTGTTTGGTGCTGGGGAGAGGACATGATTAGCGTCTAGATTGTAGCCATGTTTACCTGGAAGTTCTGATCAAATTTCTATAAATATTATTTACCTGGTCAATGACTTTGGAAGCTAGGCTGCAAGCAGAGCTTCCCTTCCCCAGCAAAGCTGATAGTCCTGAGACTTTTGGATGTGTAAGGGAAATAATAAGGTGATGGTAGGAATATGGCACATGACACCTCTTGTCTTTCACAGGGGATTTTCTGTTATACTTGCTATATATTTAGCAATTGATACACAATTCATTTGGTAAAAAGAATGGTGGGTTCTCTACTAGGGTTACCCCCATTTATTCCATAATGAAGACCTTGCTCATTCAGCTAAATCTTTCAGTTTCTCAACATATAAAGCTAAAGGTTCATACTAAGAGACGGGATAGAACTTGGAGTATATTAACTTGCTTTCAGATTCTGGTGGCCTAAAACCTGTCCAACTCAAAGAAGGTTTGTGATTCCAAGGCAATATTGCTTGATTTCAAAAAAGTAAGGAGGAATGAATTTATCTGAAAAAAATGAGGTGGCATAAAAAGCATCTTCATCTACTGACAGGGAGCCAGGACAGAAAGCCTTTGTGTAAGAATCAGAAGAAAGACTAATACATACAATGTACAGAAAATACCCCACCAAATGAGTATGGACAATTGAATTTCTAAGTTTCTGCCATATCTGGTGGGTATAGACTCAGAATATAGTCATGACAGTTGATTATTCAGTTCACTCTGTGATGTCTGACAGATTATGACTGAATTTGATGTTTTTTTGGCAAAGATACACAAGTGGTTTGCCATTTCCTTTTCCAGCTCATTTTACAGATGAGGAAATAGAGGCAAACAGGATGAGTAACTAACTCATGGTTGGGGGAGCTAGTAAATGTGTGTGGTCAGATTCAAACTCAGGATGAAAAGTATTCCTGAATTCAGGCCCAGCATTCTATCCACTGTAACATCTAGTTGCTGCATGAGAATTGAGACTACCATTGTAAAAATTCTAATCTTGAAGTTGAATTCCAAAGTGAGTGAGAATTACTGAGTGAGCACGACTTTAGCTCTCTGTTATTTCATATTTATAAAATGGATAGATTACATCACAGGGTTATAAAAATTATAATCCTTGAAGAAATCTATAAATATGAGTTATTATTGTGATTAACTTTAATTATCCAAACATTTCCTAGAGATATATGTTGGTTAAAAGCAGAGCAACTGATAAATATTTGACTTGCATTGATGAATATTTTTTATCTTTCATTCAGGGGAGAAAATGTCCAAGGAATTGTTATTGTGGAGCAAATTATGATCACTAAAAAGAGACATTGTTGGCAAAATAGGCAGGCCAGGAATTTTGAAGAGCAGGGAATTTTACTAGTGATGTCTATGTTCATGAGAATGGAGAGAAATGCAAAATCTGATATTTTTTCCATACCTTAGTAGAGATGTTTTCAAAGAGTTCATATATACAAAGGATATTAGAGCACTTAGTTAAATAGGAATTAGAAAGGTTGTGAGAAAAATAAAATTCTGTTAAAATCACACTTTAAAAAGAAGAAGTTAGAGGTGATGAGGTTTCACAGAGATTAATGTGGATAAAGAGGTTCAGTCACAGAGATTATAAATATTTTTAGACCTAAAATTTCTAGCTATTATCCTTTTCTGATTCCAATTCTGAACATAGGCTAGATACCAGATGCCTCAGACTTGCTCAGCTCAAAACATGAAAGCCACAGGAAAGGGAAAAGTTCCCTCCAGAAGTTTATTGCAGATGCAAATATGCAAATATGATCACACAATCAAAGAGGAGAATTCTACATTTGGAGTAATCTCATGAGCCACACAAAGACTGAGGCACTAAATCAGGCAGTTAACCTTCTAGGGCTAGAAAATAAGTTTTTACCTCTTCTTTAACCTCACCTTGGTAGTGTGTTTAAAGATAGTTTTCCTCATTGACTGAGGCATATGACAGATTCTAGTCTTTACTTTCACTGTTCCTATGAGCCTGAATAAGACTATGATTGTCTGAAATGTTTCCATTTCTATTCCGCACCTGAACTGGCCTTATATACCATAATAATCGGCTATAGCAAGGTATGCTACCTCTGATTCGAATATATTACCTTTGTTTGATCCTTTGCTTTTCAATCAATTTTAAATAGTGAGTTTTTTGTTTTCCTTTTTTTCCCTCAAATTTTGACCTATTATTCATTAAGTTAATGAATTTTCAGTGTGGAAGCTCCCTCCAATGATGCTTACTGGCACTTTATCTTCCATTTTTAACCATAAAGCATTGTCTAAGGCAATGACAGTTTGGATGGGATTCTATCAGCTCTGCCACTCTACACCCTAAGTAATCCATAATTTTAAAAAATCTATGAATTACCAACATTAAGATCACCAAAAATTTTTAAAAATAAATTTCAAATTGGATAGGCATCTAAAATTTAATATATCCAAAATGGAACTCATTATATTTTCTTCTAAATCCTCACTTTTTCTAAACTTCCCTTTTCTGTCAAAAACACCTTTACCACCCTAGTCACCCAGGGTACAAATATAGGTATTGTCCTGAACTCCACACCCTGACTCAACCCACATTTCCAAAATGCTCTCCAATATTGTCTTGTCAACCACCTGTAATATCCCCTTCTCTCTATTTGCATAGCTGCCACCCTGGTTCATGCTCCCATGACTTCTCACCCATATTATTGAAATAACTTTCTTTTTTTTAATTAGAATATTTCTCCATGGTTACATGATTCATGATTCCTGCCCTCCTTCACTTCCCCATCCCATAGCTGAGAATCATTACACTGGGTTATACATGTATCATTGTTCAAAACCTATTTTCATGTTATTCATATTTGCAACAGAGTGATCTTTTACCACAATATCCCAATCATATCTATATCAAAGTGATCAATCACATGTGTTTCTTCTGTGTTTCTGTTCCCACAGTTCTTTCTCTGGATGTGCTTAGCCTTCTTTCTCATGAGTTCCTCTGTATTGTCCTAAGTCATGAAATAAACTTGTTAAGGGTTCCCTTTCACCAAGGTGCTCCTCATTTCAATGCATTCCTTTCAACTTCCAAGATGATTTTTCAAAAACAGATATGATGATATCAACCTACAAGCTGAATGAGATCCAGTGGTTTCCCGTTGCCTTCTGCATCAGATATAATCTCCACAGATTGGTATTTAAAACTCTTTTTAAACTGGCTTATTCCTATTTTTTCCAGTCTTTTTATGTTTTACTCCCCATTACATCCTTTGTTCTTGTAATATTTATCTATTCACTATTCTTAATCATTACACTCCATATCCTTTCAGAGTTGTGTCTTGTGAATTTGGAAATTACTCCACCCTAATGGGACATACTTTAGGGCAAGATAAAGTTGTAAACTCCTGATTGAACAATGAAGGTACTTAACTCATACCTTATAGTGAAGCTAAAACTTAAGCGAACTCTATTTATAGATCTAATACAAAAAGGTGTTAAGTACCTATAAAGGTTAAATTAATCACAAAAACATCAAATAACTCACAAAAGGTAAGCTTAACAAAGAAGTGTGAAGTACCTCAGAAGATATAATCTAACCAGAGAAGGTGAGAACTAAAGAATAGGCAGTCCTGGAAAAAGCATCTACTATGATTTGTAGACGTGAAAATTTAAGGGAGGTGACATAAGAGAAAAGTTCTTTAAAAGGAGGCTAAAAAAGTCAGTTCAGGCAATTCAATTCAGTTCGGAATTGAATTCAGTTCAGAGTGCAATTGGATTCAGAGTTCAGTTCAGTCAGGACTGGAACTCAACCTGGAGGATCAGACAGCTTCCTGGAGACTTTCTCTTGGTGAGTGATAAGACTATCTCTATTTCCCGTAGGCTCAGGGAGGCAACTTTGGCCAAGGCCTTTAACTACTTCCTGGCTCAACCTGAGCCAGAGCAGTTTAAATTAACTCTCTCTGTCTATCTCTCTCTGTCTCTCTCTCTCTGTCTCTCTCTCTCTGTCTCTGTCTCTCTGTCTCTCTCTCTCTCTGTCCCTTAATTCCTTCTCTCTATATTAATTAAAATCACCATAATTCCCAGCTGACTTGGGTATTTTATTATTTGGGAATTTTCCCTGGTGATCAATTATTTAGATTTCAAGACATGAACCTAAAATTATCCTTTACAGCCTCCCATATTTAAAATGCTTTGGCCCCTCACTTCTGCATCCTAGTTATCCAAAATTCCTTCAGGATTCAGTTAAAATTCTCTGTTCTACAAGAAATCTGTCTCAGTCTGCCTAAATGCTTATATCTTCCCTTCCTATATTACTTTCTTTCCATTTAGTATATATATTTTAATATGAACCTAATTATTTACATCTCACCTCTCCCACTGAATTGTCAGCTTTTGAGGACAAGGACCATATTTGTGTTTTTATTTTTAATCCCAGTACTTAGCAGAATGCCTAACATATAGTTAATATAATATTGATTGATTGATTGAATTTAATCACAGTGGTTACATATCAATTTAAAGTAAAAAACAGCTTAATAATTTCCCAAAACTTAAGTACTAGCTATAATAAATTCAAATTCATGAATTTCTTATTGGTTGCTTTTTTCATAAAAGTAATAAATGAAATAAATATTGCTGGATAGTTACTCAAAGGACAATAAAAAGGGGAAAGGAGTCCTCCTTTCTAGTGGCTTAGTCCACAATTCATGAGTTTTACTTTGGATGAAAATCCAAAGGCTCTGGGCATTTTAAAATATTTTGTTTACCTAGACTTTATGGAACAAATATGGATTTCCATAAGATACATAGGCATTGAAAAACTCAGCTAGTGAGCTCACTTGCCAAGTTAACCCTACAATTCTCTCTTTTCTGGTGGCATCAGATCTATGCACTAGAAACAATTACTTCAACTGCCTCATTTTATTGGTGAGAAAGCTGAATCCCAGAGAAGGTAAACAGTTTCCAAAGGTCATATACTACTAGTTAATACATGAAGATTAAAACATGTTTCCTAACTTTTATACAGTCACTTCCTACCATATCATACTTAGAAACTACAATTGCTTCATTCTTCTTTCTGTTATAGAAAGACATTGAGATATAGGGGCTAGAGTACTTTATTTGAATAAAAAAATTAATTTGAATTTCTCCCTCTGGGATTTCCTATTTGTGTGACCATTGGAAAAGTGACCCTGAGTTTACCTTTAGCACTAAATCTATGATCTTCACATTTTGAAAAAGGATATAATTCTTTTATACCATGATCCTTTAGCCTAGATGAAACTCAGATACTTCAACTTTATTTTATTGACATCAATGATTAAGTCCTCCCAAAACTGAAAGTTTGATTTGACATTTTGTGGTGAAAATGGCATCTGTTTTCAACAAAACTCAGAGGTTGATTTTTTGGTTTATATTTATTCTGAGTGAATCTAGGAAACCATATTGGTTCCTAAATGTTGGTTCCCTTGAGTAGGAAAACTGAGAATACTCCACCTTGGAAGTCCACAAATAGGTGAGTGAGAAGCCAATTCATTTTTCCAAAATTCTTCTTGCCTAACATTGACCTTGAGACCAGAATTGCCATCACTGGATTAGATCCATAGAACAGAGGCTGAGATTTTCTTCAATCTATTTTTTAAAATGCATGTCCTCTTACTGTCTTATGTAAAAAGAAATTAAAAAAATAATGGTGAGCTACACAAAATAGAATATTTAGACAGAAAAACTATTCTAATATAGGTTCAAAACTTTTTGGATACTTTTGATTGATATAAGGATAAAAAAGGATTTCTAATTCTAAAGCATTCTAACTCTACCCAAATAAACTCCTAGGTTCCACAAGGAACCACTTCTACTGTGTTTCATGGGCTACACTAATCCTCCCTGATCTGACTAACCCAATTTTATACTATCTAAATAAATACTACCACTATTATCCTTATTAATCTTAACTTTGTCTTCAAATTATAAAATAGAAAAGGCTAGCTGGTTGAGTCTCAACAAGAATCAACTTAGGACTCTGAGTCTTAACAAACTCAGAGTCCAAATCAAAGACCAGATTTTTCTTTGGTCTTCTCAGAGTTAAACAATCTACAAAACCACAATAGATATTCAATAGTGTTTCCCAAGTAGGGAAATTAAAACACTGAGCCCCTTTAGATCTTTCCCTCAGACATAGAGAGAGGCAAAGATTTTACCTCCTCCATCCCTAAGAGAGAGTCTCTCGGTGTGTGTCTCTGCCAATTGCCAGAGAGCAAGTCCCAACTGCCAGAGAGAGTAATTGACATAGAAAAATGGTTATAACTGTCACATCTGAAATTAACATACTGTCTTAGCTCTGCTTCAAACTCCAGTTCTTTTCTCAACCCAGCCACTTTACTTCTTATTCCTAAACTAATAAAACAATGCTTATTTTCTAATATCAGCCTTACACTTACTATAATGACATGATGAATGCCTAATACAATCCAAATTTTATGGGCACAGGAATAAGTCAGAGCCCAATAAATAGAGTTTTAATCTGAAAGATGGTGTCAATAGAGTTTGATTGTAAACAGTTTGTTGCAATTGTTTATATTTTTTGTTCTAGAAGTATTTTCTATTTGAGCATCACAACAACTCTGTATTCTTTGAGGGCAGATATCATTTTTGCTTTTAATTAAATCCCAATATTATTCACAAATATTGTTATTCCTATTTTACAGATCAGGAAACTGAAGCTGAAAGGTTACAAGACTTAACTATGATCCTGTGACAGTAAATTCCAAAAAGAGAATTTATACTCAGTTCTTCTTAGGGGTAGCAAGATACTACTGTGTCTAGTGCAATTAACCTAGAATCTGGAAGATTTGCATTCAAATATAGACTTAGACACTTATTGTGTGAGTCTTGTCAAATAATATCCCCTTTGCCTGCTTGAGTTTTCTTAAATATAAAATGAAATTACTGGCACCTTACTCCCCCAGTTATTCTAAGGATGAAACAAAATATTTTTACAGTGCTTTGCAAACATTAAAATTCTATATAAAGTTATTTTTATTATTGTTATCCTTGATTCCAGTTCCATCATTCTCTCTGCAACTATATGACAATGTTCCTAAAGATATGAGTAAGGCAATGTCCAAATCCCAAAAGAAATGCAACAATTCGATTGGGTGTATATAACAGGACTTAAATAAAGAAGATCAAGAATGAAACTGAGTAAAGGGATAGGAAGATGCTGAAACTCCAAAACTATGACTCTTTTGGGCCCTTCTACTTCCTTCCCCCCACCTAAGGGCCAGATTGGTTCCAGAGCCTGGGGCACAGGCTAAATCAGTAAGCATGGGTTAAGTGGCCCCAGCTGTGAGGGCTACAACTTTGCAGGGGCAGGGAGCCAGGCAAGTCATTATACTTCCAATGCCTTTGAGGAACAATGGAATGTTGTACTACTGCATCTCTCAAGGGATACTTGTTTAAAGAATGAATTCTGATTTAATCAGTTTATGCATTGACTGCCTAAACAGAGTCCTCTCACATATCAAATTCTATTTGGATTTTAATGAATACTCATATACAGTAAACAATGAGCAGTCCCTTGAGCATGTTAAAATCTACACCTGATGAGCCCATCCTTTTCCTTATATACATATATGTGGTTTTCATTCATATTTGTATATATACAGACACACCTGTATTCTTATGTATCAGTGTGTAAGTGTGTACACATGCATTCATTTGTAGCATATATATCTGTGGACATGTATACATGTATATACATCTATATGTATAGATATTTTACACATGTTTATTTCCATGTGTATATGATATATATCGGTGTGGAGGTATATATGTGTTTTGATCTAAAGGAAAGGCTAACCTGAAAAGGAGTACAGGAGTGACCACCTATTTAGAGTTCCCCACATTAAACATACCAATGTAATTTATTTTTGTGATTGAGAAACATACATAAAGGTAGAAAGTGACAGAATTTTAAGACCTGGATTCAAATCCATACACTTCAACTAAGTGATTATGGGATTCAGGGCAATCATTTATCCTTAATCAGTCTTAGTTCCTCATTTGGAAAGGGAGGAAACTGGCCTCAGTAACCTCTAAAGGTATTAATTTGTTTTGTAAAAATTATGTGATTCAATAATGAGGAAGCAGTTTTATTTGATGATGATTAAACTATTCATCAAATCCATTAAAACAATGCTGAAATAATTATTTTTGTTTGAAAATGGATTAGCTTCAGAAGTAATGTACTTAAATTTCAAGGTGTAAGTATTTGTTTTCCTAATGAGTATTTTGGGGAAATGAGTTTTTATCCAGGAAAAAGCATAAAAAAATGAAAAAGCATTGTTCTTATAGTAATTTAGTAATTTGAATAAGTATTTAACATATTTTTGATGTGACATTTACAAAGAAGTCCAATTTCTTTCATTCTTCTTTAATTGAATGGGCAAAGTTTACTTTGTGCTTAATTTTAAAAAAATAGGACAATGTTAAAATTGAGGAATACAATGGAAGATATAAATAAACATTTGGTTTCATTAGAGATATCAAGGAATATTTAGGAAAGTTATTTTGATCCTTTTATTGCTATAGGTAGCATCATGCTATATGAGGTATGTGAAGGTAAAAACTGAATATATATTCTCATTGTTATGTGACTTGATCAGTCAGTAAAAGGAGAAAAGAGAACCATATTTGTTTTTTTTTTTCTTTTTAATGAACATCAAGGTATTCTTAAAATAAAGAGGATAGATAGTGAGAAAAATATCCCAATTCAGCTAATGAGGGTTGGATTCTCTAATTACTAGCTGAATATAGCTTAAAATTTCCAAAATGTGTTTTTAATTGTAATTATGCTGTTCTCTGCTCAAGATTATCAGTAAAAGATGTTGTGTTATATTTAGATGTGAACCTTAGGTATATAGATTTAGAACTAGAATAATTTTGGAAGTCATATAGTTCTACTTACAGATCAGAAACAAGTCCCCAGTGTTTTAGTGACTTTCCTACAGTGCTACAGAATAAAGGACACAGCTGGTATATGATCACGTATTCACTTACTATAAAAATAGCATTTGTTATACTTGAGCCTTAGCTTTCAGTTACCTATTTCTTTTGACAGTAGCATATTAGATTAAGGAATACCTAACTATGAATCCTGTGAGGTATTTCCTTGGTATGTGACATGGGCAAGGAAGTTAACTTGTCTGCCTCAGTTCCTTCACTGTTAGAATCTGAGATAATAAAAGCACCTACCTCACAAAGTTATTGTGAAGATCAAATTAAATGAGATTAATATATGTGTATATATATATATATATGTACACACACACACACATATATATATAAACACAGAAGCATGAATTTTTATGTAGAGTGTGTGTGTGTATGCATTGGGCAAATGAGAGATTTAGAGATATGAACAGAAAAATTGTTATAAATTTAAAAAGAAGTAAAGAAAAATTAATTTTAGAAAAAAATTAAAAAAAAACTTTGTTTAACTCAGGAAAGAAATACCATAAAAATACTACAACTAAAAGAGGGGTATTTATAAATTGTTCCATCAATTTTAGTGTAGTTTTAAGCAATCAAACCTGAATTGCCTTAGTACAAGTAATGGTTAAAATAAAACCTAGAGATTTGGGGCAAAACAGGCTGGTATTGAGACAAAGAAATATTAAATGAGGGTATAATGTCCAGAAAATATAAAGCAAATGACCTGAAAGGGTTAAATTGACAAGCTAAGAAGACATTACACACTCTGTACCCAGGATAAGTTGTTTTGTAACTTTTTTAGTTGGTAATATTGATTCTATGATATCATTAAACCCACTTGTAGTCAATCCACCCATATAGAATTCTCAGATCTATCAATCAAATTTAAAAGTCTGGCCCCAAATCCCCCAGGCCCAATGTTAACTTTCTCCACATTTATCAAACCCGCTTATATTGAACTCCCACCTACATCAATCTATTAGTTTCACCAGTTATGGAGTGTTCTTATATGACTTTACATCACTTCCTGGTGCCTCAGAGAGGACTGAGAGCAGCGAGGGGAGTAGATACAACCTAAGTGGTTTCCTATTTGTATCACATTACCAGTTATATCAAAATTTCCACCTGGTCCCTGGAAATTAGATATATGGCAAATGATTTTACTTTCTATAAAGTTACACTGACGTCTGAGCTGAAATGTTGATTATGCCAAAACTAGATGAAGTGACCATTCAAAATAGTTTGCTTCCTGAATTAGAAAATTTAAATAAAAATCACTTTTTATTGTGGTATGGGGGGGAAGGGAATTCAGATTACTTTTTCTACTCATGTAATAAGAGCATTGACTGTGTGGGGACACATACAGAAAACTTTGTGTGTCCTAACCAGCTATCATATATAGGTAAGAAGTATCAACTGTATCCATCTACTACTTTTATTGATTTTCATAACCATCTGATGTATGGAAGTCAATTAATTGCTACATTTTATATTTTGGGAAATGTTCAATTTGGTAAAACAAATGTCTTAATGATAGCCCCAAGTATACATTAAAATCATAAATGTCAAGAAAGATATATCATCAATTATAACTTCTTTCCAATGATGTTCTGATTATTTATACTGTGAGACATATAATAGAGTTATATATGCTTACCATAGGTGTTTGACAAAGAGCATTCCTCAATAAAAAGAAGAAATGATGAATTGAAATGTAAATCACTTTGCAACCCATAAAACAGAATATATTATCATCTTTATTTCCCTTTAGAAAGTGACTTTCTCCAGATTCTCCTGTTTGTAGATAATATAATTCTAATTGCTTCAAACTATAACATACTGTTGAACTTAAAGACATAATAATTAAAAATTAATTGGTCTTGCTATTTAAATAAGTATGATATTGGGTAATGGATAAGAGGGAGTATAGAGTAGTATGCAGAGAACAGGCCTTGATTCACGAAAGATCTAAATTCAAGTACTACTTCTGACACAAATTTTAAAGTAAAATCCTGAGAAATGTCAAATTTCCTCAGTTCCCCTATCAATGATCTAATATATAATTTGTTGAAAACTGCCAAATTGAGTCAGTAGAATTTCCTTAAATGGGAGTTTGCATTCCAAAAAAATCACAGATCAAGTTCCTACCTCAATAGTGTGCAAAGGGAGTCTCCTGTTCAACTGGAATGATTCATATCCCTTAAAGCTGTGTGTGCATACACTGGTTCCCCAAGTTTAGAGAGACATGTAGTCTGATTCATCAGTGTAAGGTTTGAACTTTATGACATTTCAACAATTCCTCATTAATCTCCATAATTTCTGACTCTGGTGAAGATGTTGAGGATGAATTGTGACTAAGTAGGAAGAACATGTTACTCTACTTTTAGAAGTAAATGATGTTCTCTCATATTTCCTGTTTCATGAGCATGGAACTGAGTGTATGTTCTTGCCTAGGTGAGACTGAATCCCAGCATGCTTCTTCTGTTTCAGATTTCTTTCCCTAAGAACAGGTGACAACATAGTGATCCTGGGAGATGGATGTTCTTTTCTCCTTGTAACCACTACTGATTTTCTCTTCCTCAAGGCAGCTCACAGCAATTTAATTTATTTATTCAATTTATTCAATAAATTTATTTAAATTTAATTTTCTCAATTGAGTTTGGCAAGAATTTATAGTCATTACCATGGGGGAGACAGTGTGCTAAACACTAGGGATAGAAAGAAAAACAAAAACAGGATCCCTTCCTTCAGGAAGCTCACATTCAAATGGATGAGAAAATCATGAGGCAAATATAAGATGTATATAGTTTAAATGGAGATTATTTTAGAGGGAAAGTACTAGTTAAGAATGAATTGTGGAGACAGGACAGAAAAGGCTTCCTACAGAAGACAAGATTTGAACAGATTTTTAAAGAAGCCAGAATGTAGAGATAAAGAGGAAAGAGTATCACAGGAAATGAGGATACCTAGTTAAAAGGAATAGAATTGAAAGATGGAGTAAGAGCAGAAGGTAGACTAGAATAGCAGGATCATGAAAGGGGAGTATCGTGTAAGAAGACTTGCAAGGTTGGACTAAACCAAGTTGTAAATGACTTTAAGTGTAAAATATCATGTTATCTTTGATCCAGGTAGCAATTTAAATCCTGAATATTGGCTTTGCATAGCATGAACTGCCCTTTAGAAAGAATACTATGGAAGCTGAGGGGAGAATGAGGAGAGTTTAGAATAAGTAGAGATATAAGTCAGGTAGACCAAGTATAATGCTTTTGTAATGGTCCAGACATATATGGCTTAATAAGTAGAGAGAAGGCGGCGTAGCAGGGATTTGAGAAGTAAGTTATTTAGTGGACATAGATCCCAAGTATAGAGTCTAGCTCTGGTGTCCCTTGGTATCAATATGA
Organism: Monodelphis domestica; assembly: GCF_027887165.1. Taxonomy (NCBI): domain Eukaryota; kingdom Metazoa; phylum Chordata; class Mammalia; order Didelphimorphia; family Didelphidae; genus Monodelphis; species Monodelphis domestica. The sequence goes on along the minus strand of NC_077229.1, from coordinate 330,175,967 downwards.
GGGTCAACAGGCCATGTTGCCACAGAGGGAGGAGTTTGAGGGTGATTAAAATTCAAACTCTGGAAGGAGAGAGGGCTTTATTACTTCCTCTCTTGAACAGACTGACTCCATTGCCTGGCACTTTGCAAGTGTCATGGGGAGACCATGCTTGGCTTAAATTCGGGAACTGATCTACCTTAAGTTAAAAAGGCTGAGCCCTTTCTCTACCTCTATTAAACTCTCTCTCTTTACAAATAAATGCTTAATATTCTGCTTCTGAGCCTCCCAACCACCTTTTTTGTTACAGGAAGATGTTATGAATGCAGAAATAATAATATTTGGCCACAAATTGAGCCCATGGTATGAGTGCAAATGAGGAACTAAGGATGAAATTGAGTTTGGGAGCCTAGGTGATTGGGAAGATGGCAGTGCCCTGGAGAGTAATGGGGATATTTGGACTCTTTCAAATGGGTGGTATGTAGGTGAAAAGATATATTTAGAACCTGGATAATCATCATCCTGCCTGTCTAACATTAAACTTATTCTTGGGAGTTACAATTTATATTTGTATATTTGTATGTATGATTTCAGTTGACCATCCTCCACAGGTTCCATGACCTTTAATCCATCTCAGTTGCACTCATAGTTGGTTATCCCCTTGGTTTCAGTATTACACAAAAATATCTCACCTCTATAATCTATAAATCTAAAATGTTTCATAAAAAAAGGAACTTAGGTAAGACCCCAGCTGGACTGAAGTGAATTACACAGATTGTGTAGGCTTTGAGAAATTAGGATAATTGGATATACTATTCTCATACTTCTGCCTTTTCTATTTCCTTTGTCCATGGACATACTTCCTTCCATCATGGCTTTTCTTTTCTCTTTTAATTTTAATATTTTTGCACATTGAAGTGGAAAAGGCATATGAGGAGAATTTCCAGTCTCCATATGCTGACCCCTGTAAACAGGAGCAGTGATATGCAAAACAAGAACTGAGGTACCTTTGTGGAGACATCCATTTATTTGTGAAGGCAAACAAAAAAAGAAAGGCATTCAGTGATGACTGGGATTACAAGAAGACTGAGACTAGAGGCTGCTGTAGGAAAAGGAGAGCAGCGAAGCTCAGGAAATTTGGTTAGGAATAGTTCAAAATAAAGTTAGGAATTCTAATTACTGAGGTCAAGCAATTCCAGTCTATAAATTCTTTCTTTTTTTTTCTGAAAGTTGCTTCTTTTAATCTGTTACTTCCATTTTCCTTTTTTCTTTCTTTCCATACACACTGGAGTGAAGGCTAAGAGTAAAGAAGAAATTTACCCAGTCTTTAGGATGTTACTTGTAATTTCATTTTGTTTTTATTTGTTTTCCCTTTTATCTAACAATATTGATTAATTATAGGATAACTACCAGTTACTTGTGAAATACAACAATATGTAGTGGAGATTCTCATTAGGAGGGTGAATTCAACTCATGGAAAGACGAGAGTTTAAGACAAAAGAAATCAATGATATCACTGTAGTTGTTCAGTTATTTTTTAGGCATGTCCAATTACACATGATCTCATTTGTTTTTTTCTTGGCAAAGATACTGGAGTTGTTTGCCATTCCCTTCTCCACTTCATTTTACAGATGAAGAGGCTGAAACAAACAGGATTAAGTGACTTGCCTAGAGTCATACATTTTAGGAAGTATCTGAGGCCATATTTGAACTCAGGAACTACAGAACCAGTACTCTATCCATTATGCCACCTAATTGTCATTGCTAATGTCCACAAATAGACTCTATCACTTCATCTGACTGATCACAACCCTTATAATATGATCAGAATCTAACGAGGCTTTTACTTACCTGTCCAACCAACGTTTAGTATTTATTCTTCATAATTACCTTGTAGATGCCATTAGATGTATGTATCGTCTCTATTTAAATGGTTTGTATTGTCTTCCATGAGAGTATATAAGTTCCTTGAGGTCAAGGACAATGTGATTTTTTCTTTGTTTGGACGGAATCTAAACTAGTGTCTGGTACATAATAATAGTCCCTTAATAATACCCCATGTAGTCTGTAAAAATAAATTTTGTGAACTATAAAAATAAATTTTGTGAGATACATAAAAGTAAAGTATTTATATGGAAAAACTGTTCCAAAATAGGTTCAAAACTTTTCAAAACTTTAACTCACCAATCAGGTTCAAATTGTTCTGATACTTTTGATAAAGGTAATAAAAAGTATCCTCAGTGATAAAGTGAAGTTCAAATGTGAACTTCCCTTCAGGGCCAGTCACAAGGACACTAAAGAAACTCTTATTATAAACATAAAATATTTATTGAAATATATAATGATGAATAAAGGATTTCTAATTCTAAGGAATTCTAAATCCACCCAAATAAACTCCCAGGTTCCACAAGATACTGCTTCTCTTGTGTTTCACAGGCTACTAATCCTCCATGATCTGACTAACCCAAATTTATACTATCTAAATAAAAACTACTGCTAATATCTTTATAAATATTAACTTCACATTCAAATTATAAAATAGCAAAGCTAGCTGGTTGAGACTTAACAAAATTAAAGTTAGAACTGAATCTTAACAAACTCAGAGTCTAAACCAAAGACCAGGTTTTTCTTTGGTCTTCTCGGAGTTAAACAATCTCTAAAAGCACAATAGATATTCAATAGTGTTTCTCAAGTTGGGAAAGGAAAACACGAGCTCCTTCATACCTTTCCCTCAGACAGAGAGAGAGGAAAAGATGTTACCTCCTCCAGCCCTGAAAGAGAATCTGAATCTCTGAGAGTATGTCTCTGCCAACTGCCAGAGAGCAAGTCCCAAATGCCAGAGAGTAATTGACATAGAAAAATAGTCATAACTGTCACTAGTGGAAATTAACATGTTCTCTACCTCTGCTTCAACCTCCAGTTCTTTTCTCAAGCCAGCCACTTTACTTCTTATCCAAACAATACTTATTTTCTAATATCATCCTTATAAATCAGAGTTTCAAAAAATACCTGCTGTAACTGGTCTAGGTAGTTACCTGAGATATGTGTTCTACTGACTCCTTAATTAATGTATTATGTACAAAGCCATTAATATGAAAGGACTACAAGCCCATTCTGACATGGAGTCATTTATCCAAAGCATGCATAGACTTATGTTGGCAGAAGGGACAGATGAGAACAATTTATTCCAGTGGTGCCCTTGTAGGCAGTATAGATAGGTTCTGAGGACCACTTAGAAATTGTCAAAGATGCCAAAATCATCTAGTGCATCATGTGTCATCACCAGTTTTCCTTGACATTGGATTTTGATGACTGTGGAAGAGAGAATGAGAGGTGATGACTTTGTTTAACTCACTCTTACTTAAATACAATTCATATACAAGTCAAGCAAGATATTGACCTGTGATGTCATTAGCCCTCTGAAAATGAGAGTGACAACAATGATAGCATTGTATGTGGCATAAACATTAAAATACCTTTCTTCAGAGTTAAAGGATAATGGAGGGATACATAGTGAGTTTAGGTAGATTGTAGCAAATTTCTGTCAATGGGCCATGCTTAAAGGACATTACTCAATGCTGGGAAAGAAAATAGGACAGTCATATAGTCAGAGAGATGAGGTAAACAGCCCACATTCTACACTGATATCCAGCCAATATAAAGAGACATAGAAGCCCCTGCCCCACTCCATGTGAAGTACAATATTTGTGGGCAACTAAAGAGAACATAGGAAAGAAATATTGAAATATGTGACTGGACGATGCTTGACAAAACTCTTCAATGTACTGATTCAAGAAGATAGATGATTACACATACTATCACTTATTGAAAGGTGACAAATGCAGGGTGAAGTGTAAGTCATATATTTTTCAAAATGGCCACTGTGGGAATTTGTTTTGCTTGACTATATATTTGTTAGAAGTGTTTTGTTTTTCTTCTGCCTCACAGCCTTTATGAGAAAGAAAGATTTTCATAACTGAATAAAACAAGATACTATTTTCAAGAATTGTCTAAGTTTGGACTGTGTGAGGCCCCTGGCCAGTGGGTTGCTCTGTTTTTCCTACAAGGTGAATGTTTTAGGCATTTCTATGGGATCAATCATAGTGAAAAAGAAAAGTACTCACTGTTGCCTTTTTTGACATTACTAAGAGTATATGTAGCAATTTTGCCTCTTTCCTTTTCTAGAAGTAACATAAGCAAGAGACTTAGATTTTTGGAATCCTTTTGGAATTACATCTCAAGACCATAGATAATATAAGTGAAAATATATTCATGGAGTTAAGCTGGTAAAGTTAATGATAAACAGTGTGATATATCTTGATTTATCTGCAAATTTTAAGTACAATAATTGAGCTACAAAATGACAAAATAGAGTCAATATATATAAAAATGATTTACCCTTATAAGAAATTAAAAGTAAGATAATTTCAGAAATTGTATCTTTGAAATGCATTAAAGCTTTACAAGTTCTAGGTAATAGGGAGAAAAGCCAAGCTGAATTAGTGAAAATTCTTAATGGGTTTTTAAGGGAATTCAAACTATGCAAGGTAATCAACTTTTAGGAATAGATGTTTTTAAAAGTATCTCAATTAGAATATAATTTTTGATATCAAAATCTATCCTTTTAGAATATTTGAAAGTTTTATTTTGTCTCACAAATATAACATATATATTCTTTATCAGTGAAATTTTGTTGCTAATAGCTTCCTTTGAACTTAGAATAATGTTTATTTGGGGGGGATATTTCATCTTCTGATTTCACTGGTATGCTAGGGTGTCATTCAAATAGAAAGTGATTTTTGCTAGGTCATAGGTTAACTTAGAAATCCTCCAATACACATTTATCAGTTTTGTTATTTTTTAATTTATTTTGTTAAGTATTTCTCAATTTACAATTTAATCTGGTTCCATGTTCACTCTTTTGAGTTTTGCAGGACTTCAGGGACTGATAAGCAACTACTCTAATTTCCAAAGCAGATCAGCACTACTATGCAAATTAAGAACCTGAAGATTATTGCTTGATGCTACTAAAAGTTTAAATAACTTGCCCCATAGGCATTACATATTCATAGTTTGTTTGAGGTGAGAGTTGAATGCTCCTCTCTCTTCCCTGGACACTTCACTATTAGCAATGCCTCTCATATGCCGACCACAAAGTAAAAGATCAATAAATATTTGCTGATTGAATTTCATTGAACTGTTAGGATTTATATAAAGTATATGCTTATGTAGCATTGCCAGATTATTACTAGAATAATTCTCCTTCATTACTCCCATGGGATCCCTTAAAGGCATAGAGTGTGTCTTTTCTCATCTTCACATTTTCTCAAGTGTATTAGTCTTTATGTATTTGACATTAAGGAATGTTTGCAAAATTGAAATAAAATCTCCTATTTATCTGTAAGGTCACTTGGATTTTGCTTCAAGTTAATTTCTCAAACACTCTTTCCATGACATGGCTTCCTAAGTTTGCAAAATAGTACACACTAGTTTAAAAAGACAAAACAAAAAAAGAGGAAGAGAATAAAAAGAACTAGAGAAAAAGGAGCAAGAGAAAGATAAGAACAAGAATAAGAATAGCAGTAAGAAGAAAAAAACCAAAAAGAAGGCAAGAACAAAAACAATATCAAGAAGAAGAAAAAAGAAAGAAGAAAAGAAAATCAACATTTTTATAACAAATATGCATTTTCAAGCAAAAGAAAGTCCTGCATTTCTGGGCTTTTTTTTCTTATTTTATGCCTATAACCCATCAGCTTTTGCTCAGTATCATATTGTGTTATCAACTCTTTGGAATTGTGTAAGATTACTACATTGATCAGAATTTTTAAACCTTTCAAAATTTTTTGTTTTTATAAGTTATTGTATAAAAAACACTTCCTGTGTTTCCTATGTCTGCTTACTTCATTCTGAATCAGCCCATACAATTCTTCTCAGTTTTCTCTAAATCTGTTCCTTTCATCATTTCTTGCAGCACAGTATTATTATTATTATTATTATTATTATGCTATTACAATAATCTGTCAAAACTTGTTATTCCCAAATTGATAAGCACTCCCTTGGTGTTACCACCAAAATAAATGTTATGCATATTTTAAAATAGTCTTCTCTTCTTTGATCTCTTTGGGAGTATAGGTCTAATGGAAAAGGGATATTAACAAATGAGTAATGTAAAGCAGGCAATAGTTCCAAATTGCTTCCTAGGATAATTACATAAATTCATAACAATTATCTTACATTCTTATAAGGAGGAGGAGAGAGAAAATATGCACATATATTTATGTATAATTAGTTATATACAAATATATACATACTAGATAAATAGGAATTGGAGCAGAGGAGAATTTAATTCCAGGAAAATTAGAAAGGTTTTCTGCACAAGGTAGTATTTTAGGTGAGTCTTGAAACAAACTATAAGAAATTAAGTGGTGAAAATGATTGGCCCAGTGTTTCAGTCAAGAGATCAATAAGTACAAATACATATAGGCAAAAGATGGAGTATCTTGATAAGAAAGCTCAAGTCAGGCAATGTAGCTGGATTGTAGAGTTCATGGAGCGGAGCAAATTGTAAAAAAGACAGAAAAGATAGGAAAGAACTTGCTTACTGAAAGCTCCAAATGTCAAAAAGAGGAGTTGATATTTAATTCTGGAAGTAGTAAAGATCTAGTGGAGCACCCTAAGCAGAGGAGTAACATGGTCAAATAGAAGCTTTATAAAATTAACTTGTTAGATAAGTCAAAAATTAATTGGGGTGATTGGAGAAAAGCACTCTAGAGAGGAAGCTATTTCAGTCTTTCTGGTGTGAGGTTTTGAGAACCTGAATTAAGATTGTCACTGTGTAAATGGAGAGAAGTGAACATATATAAGAGATATTAAGGTAGAAAGGGCAAATTTTGGCAGTGGTTTAGATATATGGGCTAAGTAGAGAGTAGAGAATTACCTTGAAGTTTTTACCTGGTAGACTGGAAGGATGATATTTATCCTTGACAATAATAGTGAAGTTCAGAGGAGAAGATAATTACGGAGGAAAGATATGCTATGTTTTAGACATTTTCAATTCAATGAATACTTATTAAATACTCTGTGTCAGGCACTGTGATAAACACTGATGATACATATAAGACAGAAAAAAACAGATCCTGCCCTCAAGAAGCTAAAAACCTAGTGGAGGAAAATGATGCCTAAAAGGAAGCTGGAAAGGGGAATAAATAGGGGGTCCTGGCACTAGAGCATTATGTTCCATGAAGTTCTAGTCATGCAGAACTGCTGATAGAAAGTGGAGAGCTAACTGACACATTCTGAGATGCCTATGAGACACATATGTCCCTAAATTTGGTAATATTGGAGTGAGATCATGATTGTCAATGATGATAGATGGATAGATAGATAGATAGATAGATAGATAGATAGATAGATAGATAGATAGATAGATAGTTGGAAAAGAAAGAGCGAGAGAGCGAGAGAGTGAGAGAGCAAGAGTGAGAGAGAGAGAGCGAGAGAGAGAGAGAGAGAGAGAGAGAGAGAGAGAGAGAGAGAGGAGAGACAGTCTAGAAAATATCTACATAGAGATAATTAAATTTATGGAAGCTGATTAAATCTACAAATGAGATAGTACAAAGCAAAAAAGAATAATATGTCCACAAAGTCTTTAATAAGTTCTACATGTCTACTACTGGTCAGTAGATTAATTATCCATTTCTTCAGGTAGACCTCATATAATTGAGGTCACTTTTTGATTCTGGATGATCATTATTTGAAGTTCAGATAAAAGACCTATTCCTATGTTTTCTATAAAGCTGATTGGCTGAAGACATAATTTTCAAAATAAGTGTTTCAAAATTTATTGATACTTCCCATCCATTCTTTTTTTAAAGCTCCATATTAAAGCTCTAATTCCCTGTATTGTGTCCAGATTTCCTCCCTGTCAATTCCTACACATTAATGCTCAGTTATACTGCCTAAAATCATATAGCTCCACTTCCATGTGGCGGTCCTCTGCAAAATCCATCCTTTTGTGAATCATCTGACTAGGGTAAATTGAACTGGTAACTATGTTGCAGAATTTTTATCTGTAAAACCAACTAGACTTCATAAGGAATGAAGAAATTCTTTATTGACACATATGAGATATGTAACTTGTAAGATAATTTGGTGTTAAATTTTGACTCATTCATTTTGAGACCTGAGCAAGTCACTTTTTTTCTGCCTGTGGAATTTATGTATTAGTGATGGTGAACCTATGGCATGGATGACAAATATGGCACATAGAGAGCTCTCTGTGGGCAGGTGCACCACCCTCCCCAATCCTCTGTTTTTTACTAGAAAGACAGGACTCTGGTGGAGCTGCTCCCTTCCTCCTCTCCACTGAGTCTGAGGACATTATTTCACATCACATGTTCTGCCCAGCAGCCCAAAGGGAGCACACTTGGGGTAAGGTGAGTTGCTCACAGGCAGCACAGCTGCATGGGAGCAGAGAGTGCTACCACTCCTGTAACCCTCTCTACACTTCCTGAGGACATTCCTCAATTCACTGGCCCCTTTGCCCAGCAGCCAAAAGAGAGCACTTTCTCCCTCCTCCTGTGTGCCCATATTTGGTAGAAGGGGTACGTGGTCTCTTGGGGGGGCAGACATGGCACTTGGTCTGGGGGAAGGGGTGGGGACAGGACCCAGTGCTCCATCTCTAAAAATGGTTTGCCATCACTGTCATATATAGTTCTGAACTGCAGTTCTAAGCCCTTGATCATTAAGTTCTAAAAAAATTAACTAATTAATCAATCAGTAAAAATTTATTAAATGCCTAAAATGTGTCATCCATTATGATAAGCACTAAGCTACATATAAAAAGAAATAAGTAATCCCTACTGGAAAAGGGACACAATTCTAATGAGTATGGACATTGATGCATATACATGAACATATATGTGTGTATACACAAAATACATAGAAAATATAAATGAAATTAGGATGGGGAAGGGAAATAAATATATACATTTAGTACTTACTGTTTATCAAGTATTTTTACAAACATGAAATAATTTAATTATGTTATTAAATACAAGAGAGTTTAGGAAGCAATTCACTTACAGTTGAGGGGATTCCTTTAGAAGGGAAGACTTTGTGTAGGAAGAAGTATGTTAGCTTACTTTTGAAAGAAGAGAAGTATTCTTTGTGGCAGGGCTAAGAAGGGAATGTTGGAAGGGAAATCCAACTAAAAGAATATAGATATGAAAACAAATGTTGCCTGAGATTGCCAGAGAGAAAGTCAGTTTTGCAGAACATGGAAGGACGGTTAAAGACCAATAAAGTCCAAAAGATAAGTTGGAGTCAGATTATAAAGACCTTTAAAAATTAAAAATAGGACATTATATGTTATCCTAGGTTCAATAGGGCTCTGGTGGAGTTTATAGAACAGGGAAATCACAAGTTTGGATCTATGTGTAAGGAAAAATAATTTTGTTTGGGTTGTGTAGGATGGCTTAGAGCTGTGAGAAATTTAAGGCAGGGAGACTTATTAGGAAGTCTTTGCATTAATTCGAGTGAGAATTGATTATGTTCTATATCTATTTTTAAAAAGAAGGCAAATATGTACTTTATCTTCTCAAAATATTTTCATGTGAATTTTTTTATTAAAAATCCTTTGAATCCTTCTTAATGTTTTATAGATTCTTGTATGAATGCATTAATTCATCACATATTTGTAGCATGTCTACTATGGGCAACTGACTTTCATTTGAGACTTTGAACCTTTGAACCTTTGAACCTTTGCTTATCATTGAAATAAATCATTTACTCATCTCCAAAATGATTCTTGTACTCCTTGCATTGTCTATTATTATTTGCCATTTTCAAGATGTGATTTACTTCAAGTTAAATTCTTTTTTAAACTAGTACAAATCTAACATCAAACAAGACAAGTTATTCTGCATCAAAAATCCCATATATAATAAAGTATTTAAGAATATCTAAATAACAATTTGACATCTTAATATGCATTTGTACATACATCCTGCAGAATTTCAGAAAGCTACTTTAAAAATATCAATAACTATCAAATAATGCACACAGCTTCTCTTTTTGTGAATTCTTTCCCATGATTTCTATTTCAGGTTCCCGATATTGGGAAGAAAAAAAAAACATTTTTTTAAGCTGCAGTCTTCTACCTTTCGTTCCAGGCTAGGTAATTCTATGAATTTAAATTTGAGGGTAAAAAGAATAGGTATTTAAAAAAAACTATCACTGGAAACAGTTAACAATGCAGTTTACTAGAAGCCTTTGCTAAGCTCTGAGTATTTGACAGTAGTTTTAATAGTTCTAGAGGGATCACACCTCTTTCATGCTGTGCACCATCCTTGTGACAGAATCCCTAATTCAGTTCTTGAAATCACCAGCTGTTTCTCTTTATTGACAAGGTCTTCAATATTTTGGCAATTACATTTTGGAGACTGTTAACATTTCTCTGGCATATCAGCTAAATTTTCTTCATTCGTCTGAACCTGGAAGAACAAGAAAACCAGGAAATATTAAAGATTACCTAATTATTTCATTTACATCTAAACATATATTCTAAGAAATGTATGGCAGATAGATAAGTTTTAAATTCTATCATATTACAATATCACATGACATTTATAATTTCCATTTTGACATCATTAAAAAGACAATATTACCTTAAATACAATAAGTTTATAAAACTCTAATAAGATAAATGTTGTTAATGTGTTTAGATGACAATTTCTTGGATTAAATAATGATCTTTGATTTCATTTTTTAAGCTTCAATGGAAGTCAATTTTTTGATGCCTATCAGAAGATTAACTCACCATCTCTACTATTACTATGTTCCCAAACAAAAGATACAGCCATTTGTGCTATCAGGTAAACATTTGATAGACAACTTAGATATATGCATGTTTTGCCTTCAAAAACAAATATGAAATTTTACAGTGGTTTAAATTGTTTAAAACAGTTTCTGACAATGCTCAATTCTGAATTAGGTGAATGTGTGACATGTTAGACACATGTTATAATATTTCATTTTGCAAATTAGGCATAAACATTATTAAACTCATTTTTTGTCTAGAAAAGTATACACATTAAAAATACATGATTTTTATGTCAGGAGGAAGGGGAAACAAAGATTTAGCTACATCAGCAATTTTCTCAAAAGCAATTTTCAAAGTTACCAAAATCAATTTTTGATCTCAAAATGTTCAAGAAAAATGAAGTTCGATTACTTGAAAGAAGAATTGAGTTAAATGTATTTTAAAAAGTAATCAGTTGCTCAAGTTTTGTAGAAATCATGCTGAGAAACAATCAGTATTGTACAGTAAACTGTGGTCTTTGGTTCAAGTTTCCTCACTATGGCATGCCTTAGTTTTCACTATATTTACTTAAATTTAATAGCACAAATTCATCTCCATCTTCTCCTGTCTCTAGAATTAAGTGAACCACAAACTTTTGATTAAGATACTTAAGTCATAGAATATTTGGAAAATGTAATCACACACTAAAATTAACTCCTTCCCTCTAGGTGGAAAAAAAATCCAGCTGAATTGGATACTTTCTCTAAACCACAGGTGATATTTCATAAGTTTAAAGAACAGTCTTAAAATCTATCAAATAATTTTCCATGCCTTCATTCAACAGGTAACTAAAACCGTCATAATCCCCAAATGCAGCACTTCAAGGTTTTGCTTTAAAAAAAAAGAAAGAAAAAAGGGAAAAATGAAAAGAGCAGCTCTCCTTTCCAGTTGATTTAAAACATAACTAGCTTATTTTCAGTGCACATATGGAGTTACTTTTTTTTTCTTTCTTTCCAAACTTGGAATGTTGCCAGAGTACAGACAGGAAAAGTTTTTTTTTTCTTCTCCTCTCATTCCAAAGAGGGAGAAAATTCATTATCTAAGCATTGGGATATTTATACTCAAAAATTTTGACACATCTTTGTTCATCCATGATAAGTGATAGTAGTTTGACTCACATTTGGATTCTGCCCTAAGTATCAAGAGTCTAAAAACTAATATTAAATGGCAATAAAAGGTGAATTTAAAATGAAGATGACTGATACAACCCAAACAGTGTTGTATTGAGTTCTAATAATGCTAATTAATGAGTATTTTTTTTTGTATATTATGTACATATACATGAAGAAACAATACACTAACACTGGAAGGAAGCCATGTCATTTTGTATCTTTGTAAATTTTAGCAAAAATTCATCTGAAAAAATATGTGTAGTCAGTATTGAATGTTTAATAAAAGACTAGGTTTGAGGACAAAAACATCTGGGTTCAAATCTCATCTCTGATACTTTTTAACTAGATGAACTGGATCAAGCCATCTAATTGTCCCTCAAATGATTCAATTTGAGTTATAAATGAAGTCCTGGCCAGGTGGTGACCTGTGTGGTAAAAAAATCCACACACTGTAAATGTTCATTTTCATGAAATTATAACTCCTTTGAATATTCATAGATTACTGCATCATTAATAGCAACATAAATAATATCTAGCTTTAGTCATTTTTCTTTTTCTTTTAATTAAATAGCTATTTTTTATTTAATTAAATTTAATTATTTAATTAAATAGCTATTTTAAATCAGCTGAGGATATTTGGTAATAAAAATATGTACATAATTGCAAATGAATTTGTGCACAGTGTGTTTTTTTCAATGACCTCTATACATGAAGGCATATTTAGAATTTAAGTATGTGTTTGACATTGTGGATTATTTATAAAATTTAAACCAAATACAGAAGTATTCAATTTAGCAGTATTTTTAAAAAAGAAACATTATCTAGCTGTAAATAGAGATCTCCATTATATAATTGTGGATAAGAAAATTTCCTCTAATTCAAGCAGCAATATAGAAGAAAATAAAAATAATGGATCTTTTTCCCACATATAATAATAATCTATATTCTTTGATAAAGTCATTAAATTAATTTCAGTCATATCCACTTATTAACTACAAAACATTTTTAGCAATTTTTAAAGACTTTATACCTTTTGAGTCACACATCAAATACACAATGACTGTTTGGGTATGTTTTTTAAAGTCTCCACAACAGATGTGCTGCCAGACCATGGATATATGTCAAATAAAATTGACAGGACCTGACTCCTAGATTTTTCCAGTTTATGGTAGACAAGACTGATATATGAATGGATATAAAGGGCTTCTATAATAATTTAATAGTCATTAAAGAACAGGATTGATTGAAAATATCTGTATTACATATAATCAAAAGAGAAAATATATAACCTTAGTTGAAAAAATAATCAAAGAAATGAATTCTTTTCTTCCTTTTTTTTTTCTTTTCTCTTAAAGCAAAGAAAGAAGGCATCATGGAAGAAGTGGGAAGTGAAGAGCCACCTAAGTGAAAGGATGAAAAATGAAAGGTTTTGTGAACCAAGGGGGAAAAAAGATCATTTTCAGTTATTCAGGCAAAAGATGCATCCAGAAATTTTTTAAATACTTTTGTTTTGTCCACAAGCAGAGGCTATGACAATTCTCAATATCTACATAGTTGAATGAAGTCAGTTACTATAAAGTTAATAATGAATTATTTCCAATGGAATATAAGTGTGAGCTCTGCCCAGAAGAGTAATGGTAGAGTTGGGCAGGATTACTTCTGTAAAATGAATTAGAATGCGGTGAACTGCAATATATCAGTGATCAGTCTAGCATATTTCAGAATTGCAGCTATTGGAGAAATGAGTCTGAATCACTTGAGCATCACAAATCCTGGGCCACATTCTTATTCCCCTCCATGCCCTTTATATTACTTCCAAGTGCAGAGCTCTAGTTGATTTCAAAAGGAGCTTTTCATAGAACAATAGATGAGAGGTAAAGAATTGTTCTAACTAAGCAATCCATGATCCCCTCTAAGTCCACTAATTTTAAAGGAATATGAAGACCCTAGAGTTCCCAAAAAATAGAAACATATCCTTGCCTGTCTTGCTCCCATGGGAGAGAAATCCTATGCATTCAGTTTGCCATAGTAAATGATTCCCCATGTACAGAAAAAAATGTAAAATTCTCTCTTTCAGGCTCTCTGAGGATTCATAAAATTAAATTAAAGATAACTGCCCCAAAAAGATAATTATTTTCTGGTACAATAACAACTCAAAAATAAAACAAAGAAATGATTTCTATAATACTAAAACATTAAAATTGTTTAAGTTGAATGTTTTATGAACATCAAGTAGGATATTCCCTATGCTAACATACAGAGCTTTAAATATCAAAAAATTTTTTGAAGTTTTTAAGCAATTATTCCTACATATATCCTTTCCTTCTACAAATCTTTTCTTTAAAATATGCTTAACTTTTCCATGGCACTATTGAACTAAATTCATATCAGAGAGAAGCCTTCATTCATAATGTAATTCTTTTCAGTTATTAATATATTCCCCAAATTTTATATTAAAGGCTTTTATGTAATGACACAATATTTTGAATATTTGCTGGGTTTGGGGATATTGGCTTTTACATATTCATTCCCAAATTTATCAATTAATGTATTTGACTATTAATTCTAGAACTGATATTTATTTCTAATATTATCATTACCATGAAAATGAGTAGAAATCTAGAATTTTAATTCAATTCACTTCAACAAGCTTTTATTAATCATCTATTATGTGCCAGGCACTGAGCTAGAAATTTAAGAGTCCTTGATTTCAAAAAGCTTACTTTAATTTTATTTCTTAGAGGAGAAATGGAAACCTTTTATAATTCTTTTTCATGTGATGGAATGCATGCTGTTAGCTAGTCATTTCTGGGAGCAAAAGGGAAAACACATACACACAATACACAAAGCACTTATATGATGCCTATATTTCCATATATATGAATATATACAAATATATATGTATTTCTACATACACACGTGTGTATACAAACTATATATGTGTGTGTGTGTGTGTGTATAGAGAATGAAATGTCATTACACAAATATAAGTTATTTGCATTTTACTGTGGCCAGTCCTGTAGTGTGAAATGTGTAGCCTAAATTTGGGTTCCATTTGTCTGGAGCATCTAGGTTTCTTTACACCAGAACCAGGGAAGAAAAGGAGAAAGGTCCAAGGACACTGCTAAAAGCAGCACTACATGAGAATAAAGGTGACCCAACTAATGAGGACACAAAAGGAACAATTAGGAAAGGAAGAAAAAGTGAAGAAAAAAGTATCAGTGAAAAAAAGGGAGGATCCTTAATCAGGGATTAGTGTTAGGCACTATTAGTGTAAGGCAGTATTAAAATCTAGTCATTCTACACAGTTCCAAAATGTTTGGTCAATTTTGTCAAATGCTGCAGAAGGTTCAAGGAGTATAGTATGAAGAATGAAAAAGAAAGATTGTCCTTAGTGTATGGCACAGGTTCTGATTATAATCAGAATAGACAGAGAATGAATCTCTGATTTCCTTGGGTTAGAAATTTCTTGTGGTTGGCATCATCTCTGCTACTCATAGCCTGAAAGAGTTTACCAGGAGCACTAAGAAGTTAAGTGACTTGCTAAGGATCACAGTACTACTATGTGTCAGAGTCACATAGGAGACATATAATAAATCCTTGTCGACTTATTAAAATGAATTAATTGAACTGGCAATAAAAGTGACTGAAAGTCATAAGGAAATATGTTTCTGTAGAAATTTAGAGATGGAAACCACTTTACCTAGAATTTAGTGAGTGTTGGTTGGAAGCAACAAATATAGATGTTAGTAATTAAAGTGGGAAGAGTTATAGGAAGATTCTAATCATGTGAACATAATTGAGTCACTTGGGGTCTGAATCTTTTTCTCATCTGTAAAATAGGAATAACAGTATTTGAATTATATAGCTCTCAGGGGCACTGTGAGCATAGTTCTCTTTTAAACTTTAAATAACTAGATACTTATGTGTTATTATAATTTATTAACCATCATTTATACCTATTTTACAAATGAGGATTAGTAAGTTTAAGTGACTTTTGTATTGTCACATGATTATGCAACAACTAGAAGTAGGATTGATAACCAGATTGCTTTTCTTTACTATTTGTAATTTATTTCTCTAAAATAGGAAGCAAGAACTCTATCCTTACACAAAATGAAATAGAAATTACTCAATTATTTGGGTGCCTGGTTATTTAGATTAAAATAATTCATTTGACTCACTACTTTTAATAATTTAAATGACTTCTTTTAGTTCAAACTATGTGGATAATTTACACAATTTTAATAAATGTGTAAATTTTAATGACTAAAATGACTATTTTAAAGAATTAAACCATAATTTTAGAATATTTTCTTATAAGCTCCAATAAATAAAAAATCCAATTTGTTCTCACTAATATTGTCTAGACCAAATACATCAAATTTGATTTATGAATTGGTTTTTAAACTGCATGTAATTTAATATTAACATTAGCACCTTGATTCTATGTTGTGCCTTTTTCCAAATGGTTATGCCATTTCAATGCCATTGTATACAAAAATGAGTGTATAAACCAAATTATTTCAATATTTTAATAGTCTCTAATTTCTAGATTTTCCTAGTTACCATGGATTATAACCACTTCTATGTAATAGAGGACTGTTGGAAAATCTAAATTTCTCTCTGGGTAGCACCTTGAACCAACACATAATGAGACCTTTATAGCATAATGAGATGTGCCATATCTGCTCTATTAGTGTCATCTCAGAATATAAAGTCTTTTCTGTGATATAGTTAGATGTTAGAATAGGTGTTAGTGATTAAAAGTCCTTAAATGTGATTGCTGGATCTTTTGCCTGCATATTTATTTGGTTTATATACATTTTTTGAGTACAGATGAAATGTGGTGACTTTATTCTCATCTACTTAATTCATACACAACATCTATTATAAATTCAGCCAGTTCTTCAATAATCTGACATATACAGTGAATACAGCACTATGCCTGGATTAAGGAGACTTGGCTAATAGTAGCCACAGGCACTTCCAATATGTGACAAGAGGCAAGTGATGTAACCTATCTCTACCTCAGTTTCCTCAGTATAAAATGGGATTGATAATATCACTGACCTCAAAGGGGTGTAATGAGGAGCACATGATATAATTCTTGTGGAGAGATTAGTAAAAGACCTGGCATGGATTAGATACTTAATTATATTTTCTTCCATAAGCAAATATAACATTCATATCATGCTCAAGTTCTTTGATATATCAATTGTGCTGGAATAAATACACATTTTAAAACAAATATTAATGAAGAACTGACTTGTTAGATAGAGAGATAGAGAAAGTGAGAGAGAGAGAGAGAGAGAGAGAGAGAGAGAGAGAGAGAGAGAAGGAGGGAGACAGAGAGGCAGGAAAGAAGAGAGGAGGGAGAGAGGAGAGAGATAAGTAGATAGAGACACTATATGAGTATATGTTATTAACACTTTGGTTAAGTTATGACCAATATAAGTATACTTATTTATTATTTCATCTTTCATACATCAATCCAAATGAAATTCTATAGTAAATTGGCTCAAATGCTAATAATGAGAAAGAAAAGAAAAGACAAAATGAAAAGATTCCATTACCAGGCTCCCTAAAATACTAAACCATACAAAAAGCTAGAATCTACCAGCCCCTCTCATTGGGCATATTGGATAGTACAGGTCATTCTGGACCACAAGGTTCTTTGCTACAAGCAGAATCAAAGCAATATTCAGAGATAACTGGCACAGTCCTAAATAGCAATTCAGGTACTGGGACCTTCAAACTCATTATATAGCTCTTGGAAATTGGAGACCTCTAAATTCCTAGAACTGAAATAATAAGTTAAAGATGTGCTAGCAGTGACTTTTTTCCTTGAAGTTTTGATTTGTTAAGCTTACACTAGTGCAAAAAAAAAGGAGCCAATAGGACTAGCAATGGACATGGTAGGGGGCATGCAGAAATGTATTCTCAAATCCTCTGAGGCCTACTGAGCATGCAAACCATTGGGTGTTTTATAACATTCATTAACTTAACGTCAACAGAGTCAAGTTTTCTGTAATAAATAATTTTTATTCCTTCTTCTACATTGTACAGTGTACTAAATGTACTTGTGTTTTTTTTATACCTAAAGAATCAGCTTTGGAACTTTAATAAAAATGTATTTATCAAATACTTTATGTAAAGAAATTCATAAGACTATAAAATATCTTCTCTTTTAAAATACAGATAAGGGCATTTATAGAACTTGGAAAGAAAACTAATATATCCATTATCCAAAAGTAAAGACTCTGACTTGAATTCAGTTAAAGATTGTTTGTGTTAAAGATTAACCTGCACAAATCTGTAGTGATTTTTCTTTAAAGTGCAAAACAAAATAAGCTTATGATATTAACATTTTACAGTGAATGGTTGAGTACTTTCCAGACAAACAGAAA